>NW_027269277.1:5000-1205000 GCF_023055355.1 Agelaius tricolor
AGATGGCGGCACCCACATGGTCACATGGTACGGAACCAAGATGGCGGCCCCCATGGAGTCACGTGACTGGTGACCAAGATGGCGGCGGGCGGGAGTCACGTGACTCGACAGCTGGGATGACGGTGAGTGCTCTGTGACGTCATTTACGGCAAGATGGCGGCCGGTGACGTCATTTACGGCAAGGTGGTGGCCGTAGGGGGTGACGTCATTTACGGCAGCAGGATGGCGGCCGCGAGGGGGGTCACGTGGTATGGCAGGCAATATGGCGGCCGGTGACGTCATTTACGGCAATATGGCGGCCATAGGGGGTGACGTCATTTACGGCAGCAAGATGGCGGCGCCCGGGGGGTCACGTGATCGGGGATCAAGATGGCGGCGGTCACGTGATCGGGAACCAAGATGGCGGACCCTGTGATGTCATCCAAGATGGCGGCGCCCATGGGGGTCACGTGGTGTCGTACAACATGGCGGCGACCGGGGGTCACGTGACCCGGGAGACAAGATGGCGGCGAGTGCTCTGTGACGTCATTTACGGCAATATGGCGGCCGTGCGGGGTGACGTCATTTACGGCAATATGGCGGCCGTGCGGGGTGACATCATTTACGGCAGCAAAATGGCGGCCGCGGGGGGTCACGTGGTGCGGGGGGGGGCAAGATGGCGGCCGCGAGGGGGGGTCACGTGGTACGGGGGACAATATGGCGGCAGTAGGGGGTGACGTCATTTACGGCAAAATGGCGGCCGCCGGGACCGGGATTTTTTTCGGGGTTTTGGGCGGGTTTTGCGCGCTTTTCGCGGGTTGCGCGGGGCTGGAATGGCGTTCCGGTTCGCGTGGGGCCGGCGGCGTCGCGCGTGGGGGTCTGGGGGGCGTGGGGAGGGGGGCGGCGTTTCGATCGGGCGACTGGAGTGGACGCCTGTGCACTGGGGTCCTTTCTGGGGCGTGTCGCGTCGGTGACGTCATCGGGGGCGCGCTGCGGGTGCAGTGTGCCGCGGCAGACGGCAGGGGGCGCTGTGCATGCAGTACCGGGGAGTGGGCAGCAGGGGGCGCTGTGAGTGTAGTACCGTTATGCGGACGGCAGGTGGCGCTGTGCATGCAGTACCGGCCGGCAAGCAGCAGGTGGCGCTGTGCGTGCAGTACCGGCCGGCAAACGGCAGGTGGCGCTGTGCATGCAGTACCGGCCGGCAAGCAGCAGGTGGCGCTGTGCGTGCAGTACTCGCGAGTAAACGGCAGGTGGCGCTGTGACTGCCTGATCTACATGTAAATGACAGGGGGTGGGTCTGGTGAGGGGGGCGGCCACGGGGGCGGGGTGTGTGGGATGTGTGGGTGGGGGCAGCATGGGAGGGGTGTGTATGTGGGTGGGGACTATGATTAGTGGTGATTGCTGACAGGTGGGATCCCTATATACTGTATATAGTAAAAAGAAGAAAAACTATATGTCTGGTGCAGCAGTAGGAAATTTCAGGCTCCCGGGGAGTAAATGGTTTGTTTTTTAATTTTTTTTTTTTTTTTACTCCCAGGGAGCCTGAAAGTTTCTAGTGCTGCTTTTTTAAACTAAACTAAAGCTAGGAAGGAAAACAAAGTTAGAAAGAGAAGGAGGGAGAGGGAGAGAGAAGAGAGAGAGAGAGAGAAAAGAGAGAGAGAAAGAGGCAGAGAGAGAAGAGAGAGAGAGAGAGAAAAGAGAGAGAGAAAGAGGCAGAGAGAAAAGAGAGAGAGAGAGAGAGAAAGAGGGAGAGAGAAAGAGAGAGAAAAGAGAGAGAGAAAGAGGGAGAGAGAAAGAGAGAGAAAAGAGAGAGAGAGAAAGAGGGGGAGAGAAAAGAGAGAGAAGGAGAGAGAAAAGAGAGATAAGCAAAGAGAAGAGAGAGAGAAAAAAGAGAGAAAAGAGAGAAAAAAGAGAGAGAAGGAGGGAGAAGGAGAAGGAGAGAGAAGGAGAGAGAAGGAGAGAGTTGGAAAAAATAGAGGGAGAGGAGAAAAGACAGAGAGAGAAGAGGAGAGAACAGGGACAAAGAGAAAGAAGAGAGGAGGAGAAAACAGAGACAGAGGGAGAAGACAGAGGAGACAGAGAGGAGAAGACAGAGAAGAAAATAAAACAGGAAGACAGAGTGAGACAGGAAAAGGAGGGGGGAGAACTGAAGAAGGACAGGAGTTAGAGGAAAAGGAAAGTGGTTAGGATTAGAATGAAAGTGAAAACTTAGGAGTGGGGTGAATAAGGAAAAGACTAAGAGCAAAAAACCACAAACCACAGAAAAGGAGAACATGGAGAGAAAAAGAAGCAAGAAGACTGAGATTGACAGTGATAAAGAAAACAGAAACAAAGGGCTAGAGATAGATGGAAGTTAAGTTAGAAATAGAACAGTAAAGTGAGGAGCAAAAGGAAGAAACACAGTGGAAAGAAATGACAAAACCACACCAAAAGACGACAGGAGCCACAGTGGGGGAAGGAAGGGCAGGGGGTATCTTTATTAAGGGTGACTCAACTTTATTAAGAGAATGCTTTTATTTATACATCAGCAAAATACATGGAAACAGTGTATACAAATGCAAGTGCAGATACAATCCATAGACGCACTGCTGAAAGTCTAATTTACATATAGAGCAATACAGCAAAATGCAGCAGTTAATGCAAATGCAATACAGAGCAGCAATACAGAGCAGCAATACAGAGCAGCAATACAGAGCAGCAATACAGAGCAGCAATACAGAGCAGCAATACAGAGCAGCAATACAGAGCAGCAATACAGAGCAGCACAGCAAAATGCAGCAGGTAATGCAAATGCAATACAGAGCAATACACATTAACACAAAGCAATAACCTTTTTCTATTTTCATTAGATGTTGATTTATTGTTACACGAAACCCAAAACAACAAAAGCACACAGAAAACAACACTCATCTACCATTAACACTCCCTTCAGCTTGCACACAAACTCACCATCACTGCCATCACAACTGCTAAATTACTCCCCAGCAATCATTGGTCCTCAGGAACACAGTTCCCGGGAGCCTCCAAAAAATCCTCCTGCCTGACGAAAACCCCGGTCCCTGGACGGTCTGCGCCCAAACTTTGGTGATGAACGTTGCCTCGCAGACCGACCGGGACCCGGGAAAAAAAAACCCAGCCGGGGGGAAAAAAAAAAAACCCCCGGCTGGGGATTTTTTATTCTAAATTTAAAAATGAATTAAAAAACCTGAAAAGCAAAAGTCATATAAAGTTACAACCCTTCAACACACACATACACACACACACCTCCTTCAGCTTACACACAAACCCACCCTCGCTCACACCTCAACCTCTCTGCTAACCCCCGGCACGCATTCACGCCGCTCATCGGGAACGCGGTTCCCGGGAGCCTCCAAAAAAATCCTCCTGCCTGACGAAAACCCCGGTCCCTGGACGGTCTGCGCCCAAACTTTGGTGATGAACGTTGCCTCGCAGACCGACCGGGACCCGGGAAAAAAAAACCCAGCCGGGGGGAAAAAAAAAAAACCCCCGGCTGGGGATTTTTTATTCTAAATTTAAAAATGAATTAAAAAACCTGAAAAGCAAAAGTCATATAAAGTTACAACCCTTCAACACACACATACACACACACACCTCCTTCAGCTTACACACAAACCCACCCTCGCTCACACCTCAACCTCTCTGCTAACCCCCGGCACGCATTCACGCCGCTCATCGGGAACGCGGTTCCCGGGAGCCTCCAAAAAAATCCTCCTGCCTGACGAAAACCCCGGTCCCTGGACGGTCTGCGCCCAAACTTTGGTGATGAACGTTGCCTCGCAGACCGACCGGGACCCGGGAAAAAAAGCCCAGCCGGGGGGGAAAAAAAAAAAACCCCCCGGCTGGGGATTTTTTATTCTAAATTTAAAAATGAATTAAAAAACCTGAAAAGCAAAAGTCATATAAAGTTACAACCCTTCAACACACACATACACACACACACCTCCTTCAGCTTACACACAAACCCACCCTCGCTCACACCTCAACCTCTCTGCTAACCCCCGGCACGCATTCACGCCGCTCCTCGGGAATGTGGGTCCCAGGAGTCTCCAAAAAAATCCTCCTGCCTGACAAAAACCCCGGTCCCTGGATGGTCTGTGCCCAAACTTTGGCGATGAACGTCGCCTCTCAGACCGACCGGGACCGAGGAAAAAAAACCCCAGCTGGGGATTTTTTATTCTAAATTTAAAAATGAATTACAAAACCTGAAAAGCAAAAGTCACATACACAAGGTTAAAACTAGTCAGCATGTGCTCACACACACAGACGAGTGGACACAGACACACACAGTCATGTGCTCTCACACACGCTCACACGCTCTTCCTGCTTACAGGCTCACTATGGCCCTTACTCGAGACGCTGAAGAACGTGCTTGGACGTGTCTTCTGGCTGCTGCTCCTTGACGTCAAATGGTAGATTCTGGGGAAATCGGTAGTCTCGAGGACCTGTGAGACGACAGGAAGTGGTCAACGAGTGGCTGACAGCTAGGAATTTTCCCCACTCTGGACCAATAAATTCTCTACCCAAAATCCCATAAAAGACAGATGAACAGTAAAGTTTTTACAACTGTTCTACCTAACTATGACTACATGCCAGGGCAGGGCAGCTCCAATCATAAGTGGTATAATATAAGTACATACAATATAAGCAAACGCATACAGTGCAAGTGTACATAAAGTAAGTAGACACAATATAAGCCAACATAGGTACACGCAATATAAGCATATACAATACAAGTATATACAATATAAGCCTATACAATATTAGCCAACACAGGTACACACAATACAAGTATATACAATATAAGCCTATACAATATAAGCCAACACAGGTACACGCAATATAGGCACATACAATATAAGCCAACAAAGGTACATGCAATATAGGTACACACAATATAAGCCAACATTGGTACACACAATATAAGCCAAGACTTGAGATAACTCTGTGGAGGATTAATTGTTGGGCCCCATACCCTTTGAGAAGATGGAACCTACAGAACAACTGCAGTCACTTGAGGAGGGTGTAAGACGCTCCCTCTAGAAGTCCAAGAGAATGGCATGGAAAAAAAAGCACTACCAAAGCTGGTAGTGAGAAGGAAGATGGATGAGAAAATCTTGTAATCCTTCCTGTCTCAAAGAGTAAAAATGTAAAGATGCCAGAATAAGCTATATCTGGGAAGGAATGTGAGTAAAATACTGCCTATATGGCACAAAATAGTGCCTGTAAAGCGTCAAGATGTAACAAAGGCCTATGACACGGAAGACAATAGACACAGACTACATAACACAGACGACACAACATAGACACGGATGGCATAACAGAGACAAGAGTAAACTGCCTAGCATTTTCAACTTATGGACCCAAGATTCGTAGTGCAAGATGAGCCAGAGGCCGATCTTGGAAAGAAAGGAAAGAAAGCCCTATGACGATGGCACGTGATGATGAAATGTAACTCGTTAAAAGAGGTTAGTGCCAAAGCGGTTAAGAGGATGCTCGAGAGGCTCAGCGAGCCTAGAGAAGGAAGCCGACTGCCGGGTGACCGTGGCTATAGCTCCAGACCTGAAGGCGAGCTCCTCGGGGGAAAAGATCCGTGACGACGTCGAGTCGAGGAAGGCGGACGACGCAGAGTTCCCGAGAACGTGGAGATGGGTTGGAACTGCCCTGCCCGGCAAAGGCTCTGGTGAGGCTGAGGAGAAACCCTCTCCCTTTACTTCCAGAGAGCCTGTCCCGCTACAGACCTCTCCGCTAAACTGACGTGAAATTGCCCCCTGTGATAGTAAAGGTTTTTCCCCTTCTCCCAACCGCTGGCCCCGACACTTAGCTTTTGGAAGAGGAGCGGACAAAATCCATCCTCGGTCGCATGTGGACGTTGCTATGTTCTCCGCGTGTGCTTCGGTGCTGCCGTTTCTAAGCTTTGGGTAAGAGCCTCCTCAGGGTACCTAAGACAAAACAGAAAAGGTGACTATTGCCCTCAACAACAGTAATCCCCGGGACTCCTCCGCACCACTGCCCCGGCTCACCTCAAATCTTGATTTGACTCCGGAGGCTGGCCAGAAGATACCTGCAAAGAAAAAAGGTACATGCTTAGCATGCTGCTGCATAACATTCACCTATGAGTCAGCCTGCCTAAACACTGACTCACCTGCCCTCCTCTGTTCCTTGGTGTACCTAGGGCAGCAACAGCACCTGCAAAGAAACAAAGCAGAAAAGCAGGCTGAGATACTGTGAAAACACAACCTCCCAAATCTGACAAATATGCCACACCGATACCTTAAGCTCGCACCCACCTGGCACAGATATGCTCGGCTAGGATACATTGCAAGCGGACCACCTAAAATAAAAAAAAAAAAAAAAAGAGATGCTTAAAGCTGCACCAGAAACCGAGACCTCAGCAATAACAATTGCTTCTGTACGCTAGTCAATGCTCACCTCGCCCACTTGGCCTTGACTGCTGCTCTCGGCTTTAACTTCCTAAAAAGAGAGACAAAGAACAATGCTGTAACAGCCACCATTTATGCTTCCTCTACAGAAACAAATAGTGCCTCACCTGCTTGGGGGAATCCCCTCACCCGGGATGGGGCCCTCTGGCACGGATTTAATCCATCTGAATCTGAAAAAAGGTTAGGACAAGAGTCAAACTGTTGCAGGATAACTTAAGAGCTCCAGATATCTTGTGTCCATCTACAAATCCCATCTAGAGTCCAACTACACCCCACATTACAAACTCCAAGTCCCCGGGACTTCTCCTATTGCACCGGGCTACGCGGCAGGGCAGAGCAGCTCCGGCACAAATGTGTGTGCTGACACCCGTGACACGGGACGGGACAGACGACGGGGACGCGACACGGACAGAAATCTCCTGGCAAGGAAAATGGCTGCGAGGACTGAGAGAATGCAAAAGGAGATGACCGAGGTGAAACTGATGGTGGGCTGATGAGGCTCAGAGAACCCTGGAGGAAGAAGATGCTAACTGAATGATTTATTCCAAGAACTGCAAAGATGGATGCCCGAGAATCCTACGGTCAGAATCCTCTACCTGCCCTCACATTCTTACAAGTCCTAGTCCGCCATAATGGATCCTGGCGGGGTATAGCTGTCCATACAGCTCAGAACAAGACCTGAAAAGACAGCTGACCGGATGCTTATAAAAAGAGATGAGAGTCTGATGCCTGTCTGAGCTCCCGAGTCAAAAGTTCTATGGCATGGGTGCCAGGCCAAGGAACGCTGAGAGCACAGATGCTAAGACTGGTGCCAAGGTTTCTGGTAAGCCCCTCAAAGGGCTAAGATAAAAGACATGAGACAGCTAAACAAGACATAATGCACAACAGACAAGTGACACAATACACACCGTGACTGCTCTGCCCTGCTCACCTCAGCACGGTGATCAAAAGTGAGATTTTGCTTTTAGGGGGCCTAAGGGGCCACTTCTTGGCTACCCTCATCTCCAGAGCCAACTCAAAACCTCCCCCATCCCAGGAGTGCCAACCCAGCACCTCGCTTTCATCCCCTCTGTGGGTCGTGGCCCTCTACTTATCTCTCGGACATCCGGGGATGCCGGTCCGTGTCGGGTGTGAAGAAAGGTCGCCTCGCCAGCTGGGAAGTTGTGCTGTGACCGGGCTGTTGTCTCTTAGACAGCTATATTAAAGAAAACCAAACATCAACGCCTGACCTTGGCACCACATCGGCCAAAACCACACAAGTCTGCTACTCACCGTTCTCCTAAGAAGGCCTGGCACCTCGTAACCGTAACCCTCTGCCATAGATGCAATGCATCTGCACCTGAAAGAAAGGTAGAACATATGTCAAACACATGCACAATAACTCAAAAGCTACAAACACCTTATGTCAACCTAGGAATAGCATCTAGAGTCCAAGTACAGCCCACATTACAACTTTCAACTCCCCGGGGCTTCTCCTATTACACCAGGCTATGCGGCAGGGCAGAGCAGCTCCGGCACAAATGTGTGTGCTGACACCCGTGACACGGGACAGACAGGACCCGACAAACAATGGGCACAAGACACGGACAGAAATCTCTAGGCAAGAAGGATGACTGCGAGGACTGAGAAGATGCCAAATGAGATGACTGAGGTAAGACAGACCGATGGCGAGCTGATAAGGCTCAGAGTGCCCTGGAGAAGGAAGATGCTAAACTGAATGTTTTAGTCCAAGAACTGCAAAGATGAATGCACAGGAGCCCTACGGTCAGAAGCCTCTACCTGCCCTCACATTCTTACAAGTCCTAATCGACCATAATAGAACCTTGCAGGGTGCAGCTGTCCATACAGCTCAGAACAAGACCTGAAAAGACATCGGACTGGATGCTTACAAAGAGTTGCAATTCTGATGCCTGGCTGAGCTCCCGAGTCAAAAGTTTTATGGCCTGGGTGCCGGGCCAAAGAAACGTGGAGATCGTGGCTGCTAAGAATACTGCCGAGGTTTCTGATAGGCCCCTCAAAGGGCTAAGATAAAAGACATGAGACACCCAAACAAGACATAATGCACGGTAGACAAGTGACACGATACACACCGGGACTGCTCTGCCCTGTGCACCTCAGCACTGTGATCCAAAGTGAGACTTTGCTTTTAGGGGGCCTAAGGGGCCAATTCTTGGCTACTCTCATCTCCAGAGCCAACTCAAGACCTCCCCTCCCCGATCCCAGGAGTCCCAACCCAGCACCTTGCTTTCATCCCCTCTGTGGGTCGGAGCCCTCTACTTATCTCTCGGACATCTGGGGATGCCGGTCCGTGTCAGGTGCGAAGACAGACCGCCTCGCCGGCTGGGAAGTTTCTGCTGTCACCGGGCTGTTGTCTCTTAGACAGCTATATTAAAGAAAACCAAACATCAGTGCCTGATCTTGGCAGCCCATCAGCCAAAACCCCACAAGTCTGCTACTCACCCTTCTCCTAAGAAGGCCCAGCTCCTCGGGTCGCACGCTTCGGGCACGCTCGGAGGCCGACGCCGTCGTCGTGGGGTACGCCTGGGTTAAGAAGACAGGAGGTGATGTGGCATTGCTGAAAACTGACTGGACCCTCGCTCCTCCTCCCTACTTCCCTGACTCACCGCAACTCCTCGGTGGTTCCTGACTGCTACCCAGAAGACAGGGCTCATCAGGGTGGAAAATTCGGTCCGTCGGCCGGGTGGGGATGGGAGCTTGGTGTGCTCCGAGTGGATTGCCTAAGGCACAAAAACGAGAATGGAGACTTAGACTTGCCCCCTTAGAATTCAGACCTCAGCAACAAGAAAAGCTACTGCTCACCTTGCTCTCTTGAACTTGACTGCTGGGATCCAGCTATACTTCCTAAAAATAAAGACAAAAAACAGCACTGTAACAGGGTCACACTTGACACTCCCCCTGCACAGACAAATGGTGACTGACCTGCTTGTGGGAACCCCCTCACCCAGGATGGGGGGCTCTGCCATGGATGCAATGCATCTGCACCTGAAAGAAAGTTAGAACATATGTCAAACACCTGCAGGATAACTCAAAAGCTACAAACACCTTATGTCAACCTAGGAATAGCATCTAGAGTCCAAGTACAGCCCACATTACAACTTTCAACTCCCCGGGGCTTGGCCTATTGCACCAGGCTATGCGGCAGGGCAGAGCAGCTCCGGCAGAAATGTGTGTGCTGACACCCGTGACACGGGAGAGACAGGACGTGACAAACAATGGGCACACAACACGGACAGAAATCTCTCAGCAAGAAGAATGACTGCAAGGACCGAGAAGATGTCAAATGGGATGACCGAGGTGAGAGCAATGGCAAGCTGACGAGGCTCAGAAAAGACTGAAGGAAGATGATGCTAACTGAATGATTTATTCCAAGAACTGAAAAAATGGATGCCCAAGAATCCTACGGTCAGAAGCCTCTACCTGCCCTCACGTTCTTTCGAGTCCTAGTCCGCCATAATGGATCCTGGCGGGACATAGCTGTTCACACAGCTCGGAAAAAGACCTGAAAAGACAGCTGACCGGATGCTTCTAAAGAGAGAAGAGAGTCTGATGCCTGTCTGAGCTCCTGAGTCGAAAGTTCTATGGCATTGGTGCCAGGCCAAGGAATGCAGAGATCACAGATGCTAACAATGATGCCAGGGTTTCTGACAGGCCCCTCCAAGGCCTAAGGTAAAAGACATGACATATCCAAACAAACATAATACACAAAAGACAAGTGACACGATACACACCGGGACTGCTCTGCCCTGCGCACCTCAGCACTGTGATGAAAAGTCAGGCTTTCCTTTTATGGGGCCGCTTCATGGACACCCCCCACCTCCAAAGCGGACTCAAAAACCCCTCCCAGTAATTCCCAAACCAGCACCCTGCTTTCATACCCTCTGTGGGTTGTGGCCCTTTACTTATCTCTTGCACATCTGGGGATGCCGGTCTCGGGTGCGAAGAAAGGCCGCCTCGTCAGCCGGGAAGGTCCTGCTGGCACTGGGCTGTTGTCTCTCAGACAGCTGTATTAAAGACAATATAACATCAGTGCCTGATCTTGGCAGCCCATCGACCAAAACCCCAAAAGTCTGCTACTCACCGTGGTCCTAAGAACGCTCGGCTGCTCGGGCCACACGCTTGGGGCACGCTCGGAGACCGTGCCGTTGTCACGGGGGGTGCCTGGGTTAAGAGGAGATGAGGTGATTTGGTATGGCTGAAACCTGAGTGGACCCTTGCTCCTCCTCCCTACTTCCACTACTCACCACAACTCCTTGGCAGCTGCTGAAGGCCACCTGGATGGCACCTTTAATTAGAAGAGTTCAGGGTTTCATCACCAGGTCCTGTAATGCATCCACAGGGCTCACACATGCAGGGAACCCGGTGCATCGGCCAGCTGGTGATGGGGGCTTGGAAGGCTCTGAGTAGATTGCCTAAAGCACAAAAAAGGGAATGGAAGCTTAGAGCAGCAACAGAAACTGAGACTGGAGCAATAACAGCTACTTCTCTCCACTGCTCACCTTGACTGCTGGTATCCAGACTAAGTTCCTAAAAAGAAAGATAAAGAACAGAGCTGTAACAGAGTCACCACATACACTTCTGCTGCAGAGACAAATGGTGCCTCACCTGCTCGGGGGAAACCACTCACCCAGGATGGGGCCCTCTGGCACAGATTTAAACCATCTGAATCTGAAAAAAAAGGACAAGAGTCAAACTGTTGCAGGATAACTTAAGAGCTCCAGATATCTTGTGTCCATCTAGAGTCCAAAGGCACCCCACATTAGAAACTTCAAGTCCCCGGGACTTCTCCTATTGCACCGGGCTACGCAGCAGGGCAGAGCAGCTCCGGCACAAATGTGTGTGCTGACACCTGTGACACGGGACGAGACGTGACGAACAACGGGGACACCACACGGACAGAAATCTCCCGGCAAGGAAAATGGCTGTGAGGACTGAGAGAATGCAAAAGGAGATGACCGAGGTGAGACCGATGGTGAGCTGATGAGGCTCAGAGAAACCTGGAGGAAGAAGATGCTAACCGAATGATTTATTCCAAGAACTGAAAAAATGGATGCCCGAGAATCATACAGCCAGAAGCCTCTACCTGCCCTCACGTTCTTTCGAGTCCTAGTCCGCCATAATGGATCCTGGCGGGACATAGCTGTTCACACAGCTCGGAAAAAGACCTGAAAAGACAGCTGACCGGATGCTTCTAAAGAGAGAAGAGAGTCTGATGCCTGTCTGAGCTCCTGAGTCGAAAGTTCTATGGCATTGGTGCCAGGCCAAGGAATGCAGAGATCACAGATGCTAACAATGATGCCAGGGTTTCTGACAGGCCCCTCCAAGGCCTAAGGTAAAAGACATGACATATCCAAACAAACATAATACACAAAAGACAAGTGACACGATACACACCGGGACTGCTCTGCCCTGCGCACCTCAGCACTGTGATGAAAAGTCAGGCTTTCCTTTTATGGGGCCTAAGGGGCCGCTTCGTGGACACCCCCCCACCTCCAAAGCAGACTCAAAAACCCCTCCCAGTAATTCCCAAACCAGCACCCTGCTTTCATCCCCTCTGTGGGTCGTGGCCCTTTACTTATCTCTCGGACATCTGGGCATGCCGGTCCACGTCAGGTGCAAAAGAAAGCAGCCTTAACATCTGGGAAGTTCCTGCTGGCACTGTTGTTCAACAACTCCCTGTTGTTTCTTAGTCAGCTACATGAAAGAAATCCAAATATCAATGCATGATCTCTGCAGCACACTGACCAAAACCCAACAATTCTGCTACTCACCGTTCTCCTAAGAATGCCCGGCTCCTGGGGCCGCACCCTTCGGCCACGCTCCGAGGCTGATGCCATCGTCACGGGGTAAGCCTGGGTTAAAAGGAGATGAGGTGATGTGGCATTGCTGAAACCTGACTGGACCCTCGCTCCTCCTCCCTACTTCCCTGACTCACCAAAACTCCTCGGCCATTGAAGAAGGCTACCCTGGTGACACCTTTAAATAGAAAAGGCAGAGGCTTCATCGACGAGTCCCGCGATTCTTCCCCAGGGCTCGGGAGAGCGGCACACCCGGTGCTTCGGCCGGTCGGTGACTGGGGCTCTGCGTACTCCGAGTGGATTGCCTAAAGCGCAGAAACAGGAACGGATGCTTAGAGTTGCACCGGAAAGTGAGACTTGAGCAATAACAACTGCTTCTGGACGCTACTCAATGCTCACCTTGCCCACCTCACCTTGACTGCTGATATCCAGCTTTACCTCCTAAAAAGAAAAAGAACAGTGCTGTAACAAAGTCACACTTTACACTCCCCCTGCAGAGACAAACGGTGACTGACCTGCTCGGGGGAACTTCCTCACCCGGGATGGGTGGATGGATTTTGCCCTGGGTTTTATCCTTCTGCGTCTGAAAGAAAGTGAGGACAAAATTCAAAGGGCTGCAGGATAACTTCACAGCTCCAAACATCCTGTGTCTATCTAGGAATATCATCTAGAGTCTGGCAACACCCCACAAACTGCAAGTCCCTGGGACTTGTCCTATTGCAGCAGGCTATGCGGCAGGGCAGGGCAGAGCAGCTCCAGCACAAATATGTGCAGACACCCGTGACACAGAACATGACAAACGGGGGAACGTTAAACACGACACATTATGCTTGTGGTGAGGGTCTTGAGGGGAAAAGGCAAAAGGGACCCCAAAGACACACTAGGTAACACGGTACACCGGACAACACGATGTGGACCGGAACTGTTCTGCACTGCCCGCCTAAAAGCTGCCATCAAAAGTAGAGCCTCTCCCTTTAGCTGTCCTAAGAGGCCCCTTGGAGAGGATTACTTTTCCCTCTGCAAATTTTTAAATCTGTCCCAGGAACTCCCAACCCGCTACTCTCCCATCGTCCCATCTCCAGGCCGTGGCCCTGACTTATCTTTTGGATGATCGGTGATGAGGGTCCACGTTGCGCCTGAAATGAGTCTGCCCCGGAGGGCCCCGTGACCGCCTGTTAGCCTCTCAGTCAGCTACAATAAAGAAAAACAAAACCAAAGTATGAGTACAGAGTTATGTGGGCCAAATCCCAGCAAGTCAGATACTTGCCCTCTCCTGAGTGTGCCTGGCTCCTTCAGGCTCCAGCTTCATCCTGATTCCAAGGCTGTGGCCATTATTATGAGTGGCACCTGGGTAAGAGAAAGGCAAAGTAAAATGGCATTCCTGTGAGTGCAATGGATGACCTGGTGTACTGTAAGACATGTGAATGCCTCTGCCATGCTTCTGAAAAGCCTTGGGGTGGGGGGGTGTCAAATAAACACCCTTTCTCACCCTGCTGCCTTCAAAACCACCCCCCCAACAATAACTCCTAACTGGATACCTGCTCAGCCTCCCTCTCCTAGTCACAATCCTCAACTCACCTGAAGCCTCAATCTCAAACATCATCTTTGACACTGGGCAGATCCCTCTTGTGACACGATGAATCTGCTGAAAAGTGTTGTAGTTAACACAACCTGGAGCCTCTGGAAGCTGTGCTCTTCCTAAAAAAAAAAAATACAAAACAAAATACGAACAAAACCAGAAATTACAAATGCACTTTACCACCCCTAAACACAAAACCCAAAATTGTGAACTTAAATACTCCCTGTATTCTATGCTGTTTTCTTCACAGTATGTTCAAAGCCTCTGTTGCTTTAGATGCCCAGAAACACCTGCTGAACACAAGCTGAGATAAGCTGAAAGAGCCTCTTTTCTGAAATGAGAGGAAAGCTCTTATCCTAGCACAGCCCAGAGAGGGAATGAACCCCCTCAGCAAAAGCTGGGGTTAATATACCCCTGATGGTGCCCGCCTCTCGTTCCCATGGCACCCAGGAGAAGGGAGGGGGGCGAATCCCACCGGGCATAAAAGCCCTCAGAGAAGCTACAGCTGTTTGGCTCCTCTGACTCAAATTCAAGGGGAGCAAAGGGCTTGTTATAGAAGAAAACTCTGCAGAAAAATAACAGCACTTTCTTTTTTGCAACAACTACTTGGAGTAAAAGGGCAGAAAACTGGTAAGAAATATAATTTTCTGTTTGGGCAGCATAACTAGATAAATTGGGTAATTTGCTATTAACTTACTTATAATTATTCCTTAGTGGCTACTAAGTAGTACTTCACATGTGACTGAGCTGGGTGGAGAAGAATGCTTATGATATGAATAGTCTAAGTCTCCTTGGGACCTCTAATTAGGCCTATCTACATTATAAGCAAAAATAAGAAAAATAAAAGCTTCCCAGGCAGTGTAAGGGTTAAGTGCATGCCAGGCTCACCCAGCTCTGAGGTACTTGGTCCTATGGCACAGAAAGAAGGGCCCTGAAATGTAGTTTTAAACCCTTAAAATGCTGAAAAAGGCAGAGCTTCCTTCCAGTGCACCCCTTAAACAGAGGAAATGGGGCAGTTACCTCTACTGAAACTAATACAATGGCAAATAAATAGCTTCTGCCCTTTAATTTATTCTCCTTAAGTACTGGGAAAAGAGGGGTTATCATCACTTTCAATCTCTCCAGTGATGAAAAAAGAGGGATTTTTCCCTCAGTTCCAACTCTTATGGAGGGATAGCTGGGCTTCTCCCTCAATTTAGGCCTCAGGACAACAAAAAGAGCCTGGCTACCCTTAATTGAAACCCATAAGAAACATTTTCAATGTTTTCCCCTTCTACTTAAAGTGGAAAATAATAGAAAATGAGGACTCCCTGTCAATTAATACCCCTAACAGCATAGAAAAGGCAGGGATTCTTTCAACTGAGACCATTAAAATTGCAGGGGAAGCAGAGTCCCTCCCAGTTTGAACACAAAAAATAAAGGAAAAGGAAGCTTTTTGCCTTTTTTCTAAACCCTTTTTCTCCTAATAACCCCTCTCCTTTCTGGGAGTGCTGTGGAGGGTCTGGGGGCCCTGGGGAGGGACTGATACAGTAAAAGGGGAAAGTTGAAAGCCCTCTCCTGGAACCCCACATGCTGCCTGGCCTGCTCAGATGCTGCCCCTTGGCAAAAGGGCTCTTCCCTTGGCATTTTCTCAAAGTGATGCTCCGTGCCCGGGTGGGTCCGGCTGCTCCCTAGTCTGTGCTGGATGCTCCGACCGTAGTTCCTGGAGGGACCCTTGAGATGCCCCCGTTAGCCCCTCTGGACTAGCAGCTCCCTGTGCGGGTGTGCCTGGGTAACCCTCTGAAAGCAGCTGGTCACACGGGGGGCTGCTAGACCTTGGAGTGGGGCTTGAGGTGAAGAAAGGTCCTGTGAGGAGTTCCTTCCCCTGCACAGCCCTTCGTCTGCCCCTTAAACCATGGACTGCCAGACTTTCCTTTCTAAGGAAACTAACTGTCTTTCCTCTCTGTGTGCCCGTGGCCGAAACTGCGATTCGGCCTCCAAAACCGCAGAGAACGATTTCTCATGGACCGCGGCTGCCGACGCCAAGAACTCTCGCCGCCCTTGGAGGGCCACGTGCCTCCTGCGAACGGACGTCGACGCGCAGCGGGGCTGAGTTTGGCTTTACGGGGAAGAGGGCCAGCGCAGGATTTCTCCGGGAGCAAAGCTGCCCCCGCCGAGAACTCGGGCTGCCCTGGCAGTGCCGAGCACCTCCTGCAAACTGGCGTCGGGAGACGCGGGGGGTGAGTTTTCTGTGCAGAAGTTCTCCCAGACCAAAGCTGAGAGCATCTAACCCTAACCACAACAACTTAGCTGGGTCTAAAACTTACATCCTTCGGACTGGCGGCGTGGGACCCAACCCGCTGTGCTACCGCTGGCCCCTTGCTAAAGCATTCCACTGCAGTCCTAAAACTCTGCCTTTTTGGAGGGTGTTTCCTATGACCCTGACCGTAATCTTCCAAATATGCTAAAGACTCGTAAAATGGCTTTGAAAATGCCCCAACAATACCCTAAGTAGTCCCAAAAAATCCCTTCCAAAATCCCCTAAATACCTTTAAAAGTCCTGGAAAAAAAAAAACTCAAAAAGACATACTCAGTCTCCAAACTCTACCTCTTGCTGTCTAGCCCACAGATGTCGTCCCTACCTTTTTGCAGTGGGTCTGTTGTCCTCTGAGGGTTCTGTCATTGTCCTAGTGTGTGAGGGTTGCTGTCTGGTCTCGCTGTTAGGGCTGCTGTGTTGTGCTGCTGTTGGGGGAAAAGGCTGTTTTTAGGGGGGCTGCTTAGGCTGAGGTTAGGGTTGGGGTGAGGGGTGGTACAGCTGTACCCTGTACCCCTGATCTCCACTGGACTGTCCAGCCCTGAAGCCCTTTACCCCTCAACTGGTCCCTCTGCCCCCCAGCCCTCAGCTCCTGTGTGTCACCCTTGACCCCTCTCCTTTGCCCCTCAGCCCCCAGCTTGTCTGTGTCACCCTACAGCTGCCCCTGCCACCCTCAGCATCTCTGTGTGTCACCCGCTGTCCCCTCTCCCTGTTCCTCCCTCAGCTCCCAGCCTCTGTCACCCTCAAGCCCCCACAATGCCCCTCAGGCTGCCCCTCAGCCTCCATGTGTTGTGCCATGAAAAACCCTAAAAAAACCTAAAAATTCCCTGAAAACCTCCTGATCTTCAAAATGTCCTAAAAACCCCATGAAAACCTAAAAATAGCCTGAGAATATGTTAGAATACACTGAAAATACCCTACTTTTAAAAAACCCCTGAAAATCCCCAAAGAACCTTTAAAAATTCCTAAATATACCCTAAATAGTCCAAAAGGAGCTTTAAAAATACCCCAAAAATCCTTAAAATGCCCTGATAAGACCCTGAAAAAACCTAAAAATTCCCTCAAAAACCCTAAAAATACCCTAGCCCTAAAAAGTCCTCCACATACCCTCAATAGTCCTAAAAAACCCCCCAGAACACCCAAATCCCCCCCCAAACAATTCTTCAAAGTACTAAGAAAGCCCTTAAAATAGCCTAACAAAATCTTTTAAAAGCCTTGAACAAGCCCTAAAAGTATCCTAAACGTTCCCAGAAAATTCCTGAAAAACTCCTTCAAAAAAGCCCGAAAAGATCCTTTTTTAAATCTATGAGAAAAACCCTAAAAAAACCCCTAAAAAACTGCTCAGCCCCCAACTCCTACCTGTCACTCTCTAGACCACAAACATCATTGCAACGTTTTTATTAGGGTTGCTGCCTGCAGCTGCTGGGAGAGTTCTGGGGCTGTCCCAGCATTGGGGTTATTGCCTTGTGCTGCTGTTGGGGAAAACTGGGGTCCTAGGGGTGCTCTTTAGGGTTACCTTGGGGTTTGGTTGAGGGCTGCTGCCCCTGTACCCTAACCCTACCTGGTACCCTGTGTCCTTTGTATCCCTAACCCTCGGTGTGAACTCTCCGTCTGTCAAGCCTCCCCCTCCTTGCCCCTCAGCCCGCAATGTCTGCGTGCCACCCCGAGACCTCTGACATTGTCCCTTGGCCCCCTGGCCTCCACCGTGCACTCTCCACCTGGTTAGGGGTGGTGTGAGGGGTGGTTCACCTGTCACCCTCAAGCAGCCCCCACTTTGCCCCTCAAGGCATCTGCTTCCCCTCGCTCTCTTCTTGTCACCCTCAAGCTCCCCGCCCTCAGCCTCTCAGCATCTCTGTGCCACCCTGGAGACCCCCAATTGCCTAGATAATTGCCACTTGCTGTGGACTCCCAATTTTGTTACAGGCATCAATCATTTCAGGCACTGTGGGTTTTTCTTTTCCTAGGGCTTTGATAACTCTTTTACATTCTGCATTGGCATTATTTTCAATAATGTCCCGTATCATTATTGGGCGAGCTGTATCATCGCCACATTGTCTTTCTGCTCCTTGCATTACGCGGTCCACAAATGTGGTAAATGGTTCAGACGAGTCTTGCCTAATCAGATTATAGGCTTTTTCAAAACTTCCTGCAGGCTGAATTTGCAAAAAGGCTCTGCGAGCCATCTTTTTAATGTCATCTAATGCTGTTTTGGGTAAATTCACTCGATTATCATTCTGATCATCAGGAGGGTCACCAGTCAGCTTAGACATGACAAGGGTACGAAGGTCTGCATCGGTACTCTGTCTATAAGTGGCTTGTACCCCTGTGAGCAGTCTTTTCCATTTGAGTTCCCATAGCATATATTGTGAGTCTGTGAGAATTATACTAGCAAGATTTTTACAGTCATTTGGTGTGAGTGTATGTCCTTCCAGGACTGTCCTTTTCAGCAGTTGCTTAAAATACGGGGAGCAGATACCACCGTCCCTTATTGCTTTTCGCAATTCTTTTATCTCATGAAGTGGGATAGCCACCCGTGTTCTAGGACCAGCAGCTTGCTGGCTGAATGGCACAGGCATAGCTAGAGGATTTAGACTTTCTTCTTTGCAAATCTGGCCTCTGACTTCATCCTAGTCTGTTAGTTGAAAATTATCAAAAGATTTTTGTGAGTTTTCTAATTTGGGATTAATGCTGATGAATTTTCAGCGTTTAGTGTCTCTTTTTGGGTCAGAAATCTGTCCCAAACACTGGGGGGACTCTGGAGCTGTTTGGGAACAGTTCTTTTTCAAAATTCTTTTGTGTTAGATCAAAGGGTTGGCATTTGCAGGGTAAAGACCGTGGAAATAATTTGGCAGATCAGGAAGCTAAAGATGCAGCAGAAAATGGAGCTGAAAGACTTTAATATTAACTCCAAATGAGGAAAAATTGGAAATTCCAAAGTTTAGGGAAGCAAAAAAAAAAAGGCGAATTAAAACAAGATAGGTGGTGAAAAAGATAAATGGGGGAAAGAGAAACATCTTGATGGGAGACAGATAATAAAATGCTTACTAGGGAATAGCAGAGGACATGTATCAAAACGCCCAGTGGGATACTCAGGCTTTGTGTGATCACTTTTTTTTAAGGAACTATGGATGCATTGCGATTTTTGGAGTAGAAAAACAAGTAACTGAAAGATGTATAATTTGCCAAAGGATAAATAAAAAGGTGGTGAGAAAAACAACATGAGAAGGTCGTGAGTTAACTCGTCGACCATTTCAAAGTATCCAAGCAGAAGTTTGCTTTGGTAAGCTCTGGATTTATTTGTAAAAACCGTTTAATCCAGGAAAAAAAAAGGATATCCCACATGCTGGGCAGGAGGGAGATTGTAAGAAAATAACATTTTTAAAGGCAATAAAAGAAAAACGGTGAAAGTATAAGGCTGGGAACGAAATATTACCTCATCCATTCCCGTTTGTTCCCCCACTCGTTCGCGGCTGCCCCAGCCCCTGTGCCGGCTCCGGCACGGCCCGTCTGTCCCGGCCCGTCTGTCCCGGCCCGTCTGTCCCGGTCCCGACCGCCTGGCCCGCGGCCGCTCCGCTGGCCGTGCCGGGCGGAAGGGGCGGGGGGTCCGTCCTGCCGTGTGCACCGTGGGTACCGCGCTGACCGCACCGAGGGGGGGTCCCGTCTGTCCCATCCCCGGCTGCCCTGACTCTGCTCGGCTCCCGCCGCTGCAGCCGGGGTCAGTCGCCGGCTTTGTCTCTGCCGGATCAGCCGCCGTGAGCCACGTGGGGTCGATCCACGCTCCAGCTCGGTCTGCACCGGAACAGCCCCTGGGACGGTCCCGGCTGCAGACCCCGCCTTTGGAGGACCGAGACCCTGAGCTGTGCCGAGCCCCTCGGACGATTCCGGCTGCAGACCCCGCCTTTGGAGGACCGAGACTCTGAGCTGTGCCGAGCCCCTCGGGCGGTCCCGGCTGCAGACCCTGCCTTTGGAGGACCGAGACTCTGAGCTGTGCCGAGCCCCTCGGGCGATTCCCCCTGGAGACCCCGCCTTTGGAGGACCCAGACCCTGAGCTGTGCCGAGTTCCCCCGTCCTGCCCTGAGCTCCGTTCCCTTGGTAACCACAGCTCCGGCTGCTCAGGGGAACTCTCTAAAGGAATCACCTTATCGAAACACTAAAAGTTCAGGTAAAAGAAAGCCGTCTCCTGATTCATCCTAAAAATACGGGAGAAAAGCTATAGAAGATAAAAATCCAAAAAGAATGGGATAAAGGGATTGGTCTATTTCCGTTAAAAGAGGCTCGCATAGGAGGGGCGGACCAGGGTTTGTAAATGCTCCTTTGACTTCGTCTGAGGTCTGAAATTTTAAGAAATAAATAAAAGGGATATTTGGAGGATCCCATAGGCATAGCTGAACAATTAGACCAATTTTTAGGTCCAAACATTTATACTTCAGAAGCGATGTGGTCTGTAATGAAAATAATACTTTCCTCAGGAAGAAAGGCAATTAATCTGAGCAGCTGAAATAAAAGCTTAGGAAAAAAGATAATCTACGGGGACCCTCAGAGAAGACAAAATGCCAACTGTACCTCCTGAGTGGGGTAAAAATAATGAGGAGGGGAGTAAACACATGAATAATTATTGTAATTACATAATCAAATGAATAAATGCGACAGCATATCAAAGGCGAAATGCAGGGGGGAAAAAATGGTTTTTAAGGGACAGCTTTTCGAGGGGAAAGAAGAAACTACAACTAAATAGATAAACAAACTTAAGAGAAATAGGAAAATGGTCCTAAGTAAGCAGAAGATCTGAAAATCTTTAAAGAGATGGGCACAGAGGAGGAATGGGGAGGTCATAAGCTCTAATTTTCTGGGGAGGACAAATACCATCTGGAGCCTGTGATAACTTTAAAAGTGGGTCCCCAAGAAGAAGAATTGGAATTTGTAATAGACACAGGGGCAGAGAGAACATGCCTGTTAAATATTCCAGAAAGTTATAGTGTGAGCAAACATATAGTGAAAGTAACAGGGGCAAAGAGGGAAAGTTTTACATTTCTGGTCATTAAAGATGTAGTAATTGAGGGAAGAAACTAAAATTTGGATGGGAGATGTCTTATTGGTCCCAGCGGCAGGTAGCAATTTATCGGGAAGAGTCTTAAAAGTGCAATTAAGAATAAGAGTTATATCAGAAAATGGGAAAATGACAGCTGGAGTTTTAAAATTATTTAAAAGAGGATGAAGAAAAAAAAAATCAACAAAGAAGTTTGAGGTGGGGAAGGAAATAGGGGAAGATTAAATATCGACCCCATAAGGGTTACAACTGAGAGAGAAGATTGTCCCATATGTGTACGTCAGTATCCTGTATCTTTAGAAGGACGGGAAGGTTTGAAGTCAGTAATAGAAGGACTAATAAAGGATGGGGCATTAGAACCTTGTATGTCTCCTCATAATATCCGTATTCCCCCAGTAAAGTCTGATGGGAGTTATAGACTAGTACAAGATTTAAGGGAGTGTCCTAGGGTGATGTTATGATGCTTGTATCCCCATTCATGTGTTCTGTTAATGTTGGATATTATGTTCTGTACCTTTAAGACCGGCTCTGAAGAGGGAAAGTTTTGTTTTGGTTTTCTTATCAGCCTGGCGGGACACAGAGACTGCAGCTTTTGCTTTTGCTGCTTTTGCTTTTTGCTTTTGCTCTCTCGCTCTTGCTTGCTTCGCTTCTGCTTGCTTTTGCTCTTTAGCTAGTTCAGCTAAACTGTCCAATTTCTTCCTGGACGGTTTCTCCTTTCCTTTTTCTGATCATTTTGAACCTGCTCCGGACTGGGACCTGGGAAACACCGAGAGTTTGCACCTTGTGGCTGCAGCAGCTGCCCCAGCGCCGGAGGGGCTGAGAACAGAGTGACCACCCCCCAAGAGAGACTTTCTGAATTTGTCATCTTTTTTCAGAGTGGTGTCATCCGGTATTGTTCATTTTGTGTGCTGGGGGGTGCTGTGTTTGTTAAATAAACAGGTTCTTTCCACTCCTCTCCGAGAAATCCTTCCTGAACCGGTTGGGGGGAGGGGCTGTGTGGGTTTGCTTACTGGAGGAGCCCTAATTTGGAAATTCTCCTCCAAATTTGCCCTAAACCTCGACATAATAAAAGAACTCAGACTCACTACCCAGTGGTAAAATATCTTAGACACTTAATAAATAAAAGTAGCTGGAAAACCAACCATGAGAAAATTGCAAGAATTTTATTCATTCTCCCTCCCTCTTCAAAGAGAGAGATCAGAAATTTACCTAGATTATTGAAATATTATAGATTGAGGGGTACGCACAAGTAGCAAAATTTGTGTATGAAAAAAACTGACAGAAGGAGATTATATAAAACAGACCAAAGAAGATATTGTTGAATTAAAAGAGTTAAGTTAAAACTAGCCTAAGTACCAGCTTTAAGCTTACCTTTGTTAGAAAAGTCATTTATCATTTATACATAAATACAGAAAATGGAGTACCTCATAAAATTTTAATTCAAGACTAAGGAAGAGTAAAAAAATATCTAGTAGCTCATATATCAAAGATGTTAGACTCAGTAAGCCACAGCTAGCCAGTAGGTATTTAAAAGCTACTGCAATCCTAGTAAAAGAAAGTTGTAAGCTTACTTTTGGAAGTAATTGAGTTAGGTTCACTTCGTACCGTCTGAGGTGCGTTGAATCAAAAAAAACAGGTAAGAAGAGAAGAAAGAGAGAAGTTGAAGTAGGGAGGTAGTTAGCAAACTCTGAGATGTTAGAATGTGAAGTGATGACATCTTGGTGCTAGAAGAGAGCAGAAGTGTGAATGCGGGGTTTTTGCATGAAAGGCAGGGAAGTGTCTTAACACATGATTGTTAGGAGGTTATTCAATGCCGAACTGAGGTCCAGAAAGGGTTTAGCAAAATGGGCTCTCCTTTAAGGGAAAAGAGGAGAAGTTGACTAGAGAAAGGAAAAGAATGTCAGGAGCACCTGGGGACGCCAGGTTTGGCGTTGTCAAGGCTGGGAGGTGTCTGACCGCTCCCTACGAGCGGCAGGGTCTCGGAGGCTGCGGCAGGCACCGATCCATGGAGGTGACCCAGCGGCGGTGCTGGCAGCAGGGGACACACGGGTTTGCTGGGCAGGAGCGGGCTGGCTCCGTGGCGGAACTGCCGGGGTGGCTCCCAGACTGCCGGGGTCCCGAGTCGAGGATGGCTGCGTCGGCCCTGGTAAGTGGGCTGAGACAGAGAAGGAAAGAGAAAGAGAGAGAAGAAGAGAGAGAGAGGGCAAAAGGGACCCAAGGCTGCCCCCAGGGTCCCCATGCCCGTGGCTGTTCTCCCCTGCTCCGGCCCTGCAGCGAAGTGGCAGCACGGCATTGACAGCAAGGCCGTGAAAAGAGCGGGAGGGGGGCTAGCACTAAAAGATAAAATCAAAGCAGAGATTGCTGACTCTCCAAACCTCACAAAGTGGTTTGTTTTTCTTAAGTAAGAAGGTTTTTGGTCTTTTCTTTTGTGTGTTTTGTTTGCTGTTAAAAAGAAGTTTGTTGGTTTTTTTTTCCTGAAGAATGGGTTTGTAAGGCTAAAACAATTAAATGCTGCCCAAAAAGTAAAAAGCAATAGATGTGATACATCTCGTGTTAAAATTGGTCTAGCTTTTCTTATTTAACTAACTGTAACTCACAAAAAGAAGAATTTGCCTCTGCAGCTATTAGCACAGCTGGATAGAAGAAGAAGAGGCTGCTGTGGAGAAAGCTTTTAGCTAAACCCAGAAAGTTTGGAAGAAAAGTGACTGGTAAAAGTTAATGCAGTATTATCTTTCTTTTATTACTATGCTATTAAGAAGTCCTTTCCAGGTACTACTGAAGCAGCAATCAGAATCACGGAAAGAGGGTGAATTCATGCCAGCAGAATCAAAGGACTTGTGAAGAAACCTGAGGAATGGACTATCGCATTTAAACCGGGTGATACCGAACTGACTTTCCAATGGGGACTGAGTGGTAATAGTTTCGAAAAAGGCAAATGATCCAAGAAATGTACAAAGAATAACACAGAATTAAGAATTAAGACAACGCTTATACCACTGGTTTCAAGCACTGCCTGGTTTTATTCTGGTCTTGCCTGAATAGAACATCTCCTTAGGGGAGGAATACTCCAGATAGAAGGATCAAGACTGTTTTTGTGTTCTGACCTTAGCCTGAGAATTGTACAGGGGAGAAGGGGAATTACCATTTCCATCAGTAAACTTTATTTGATTCATTCCAATACTGGACATGCTAGCTGGGTTATAAGGAAATTCTTGAATTGTGAGAATAATTAGTATTGTAGTTCACAAAATTTATGCTCTTATTGCAAAAAGTGTTAAAGTAATAACTTAGCTTTGTGGATGGGAATTATTAGTGCCTGGTGAATGAGAGATACCTGAAGAACGGTAAGAGACCACAGTTAAAGGGTGTCCAAACCAATTTGCCTGGAAATTAGTTAAGAGAAAGTGACAAGGAAATAGAGGGCAAGACCAGATTGGCCTCTGTATTTCGCCACCGAGAAGATCAAATACACCTGCTGTGGGTTGCCACCTCACAGGCCTGGGAGGTGGGAGTATAAGCCATACTGGACCTCTGTTATTCCTGTTTCTGGCACTCATTTGTTCTCTTTTCCCTTTCGGGATACCAGCAAGATCGTGTCACAAATGCTACAGAAAGCATCACGTGGAAAGAAACCAAAGTTCCTCTTTTATTACACACACCTACGTCAACAGCCACTGTTATAACCCATCCAAATTAAGAACCTGTAGGCAAAACGGAATAAATTATTGGATTACAAGAAACTTAGGAAAATGTGGTAATAGATTTGGAATTGAATGTCCAAAAGGAGAGAGATGGATTTGTTTTAAATTTAATCTTGAAGATATGGTTCAAGATTTGGTAAAAAAAACAAATAATAAACAAAAAAGTAAAACCAGCACAGCAATTGAACTCTGTATTGACCCCAAATTATCTATTGAGTCGTATTACAAGACTCCAAGCAGTTATGGAAATGATAGCAAATGGAGCCGCCCAGGCTTAGAGTTATTATCAAGTCAGCTAAGCCAAACAAAACCTGTAGTGTATCAGAATAGGTTGGCTTTAGACTATTTATTGGCCAAAGAAGGGAGTGTTTGTAGAAAGTTTAATATATCAAATTGTTGAAAATTGATGACCACAGAAAAGTCATTCTAGAAAAAGCAAAAGAAATCGAAGAAGAAAAAAAAAATATATATGCATATAATAACTGAGGTACCAGTCAAAAAATTAGAAAACAATGTTAAAACCTAGCTGGTAGGGTAATGTATTAGAAGAAATTAAGATCTTTCATTTTATGTGTTACAACTGTTTTTATATTTCTTCCTTGTGTAATCCCCTGTTTTATTTTGCCAGCATAGTCCAGAAGATGCAAGTAGATAAGAAATATTGCTCAAGCCAAAGGATTTACAAAGAATAAGAGTGGGGATTGTGAAAAATGCATGTATTTTATGGTTGGCTTTTCGGAAATAATAAAATGAATATTGTATGTGTTGTGTTAGAAAGTAATGCTGTATTAATTCTCTTAAGTAGTGTGCTAAATATAGTTATAGGTAACAAAAACTGTTAAAATAGAAACGATGCTATGTAAGATATTTTTTTTAAAGAAAGGACTTGCAGTGAGATAGCGGCCACAGGACACCTGAATCTTTCAGAGAAAAAGAATTTATTGTCCTCTTATCAGAAGAAACGAACTTCTTCCCACCTCCAAGGCACTGTTAGGATTAGAAGGAAGAAGCTGATGATGACCAGACAGAATCCTGTGTTTGAATGGAATTTATGCACCATGTATGAAGTGTATGACTATGCAACAGGCTATTGCTTTTAAGGGTTAATCCTTTGTTAACGGGGGTCCTTTTTCAGGCCCGTGCTGCCCGGAAAAAGGTACCCTGATGTCCGTAACTCTTTGTTTTTGTTATCTCATATTGTCCTAATTCAAATTGGCCAAATTATTATTACTCTAATTGTATTACTGTTTTTATAACCATTTTATGACTATTAAACTTTCAAAAATTTTAAAAGCAAGTGATTGGCGTTTTTCACACCAGTCTGTAATGTGAAAATTATCAAAAGATTTTTGTGAGTTTTCTAATTTTGGCATTAATGCTGGCGAATTTTCAGGGTTTACTGTCTAATTTTGGGTTGAGAAATCTGTCCCAAACACTGAGGGGACTCTGGAGCTATTTGGGAACAGTTCTTTTTCGAAATTCTTTTGTGTTGGGATCAAAGGGTTGGCATTTGCAGGGGCAAAATAATTCTCTGTCTGTCCTGTATTTATTAAAGCAGCTGTCATATTCCAACCTCCTCCTCCTCCTCCTCCTCGCATGGTTTGTGTGCATGGATGTGGCTGTGCAGACAAATCGTGACACAAAGTAGTCCCACTGGGTGCTAGGAGTGTGAAGGCGAAAATGCGGAGGCACACCAGGTATCGGTTGCTCAGGGTTACGCGCTGCAGAGGGATCTCTCGGTGCCCAGCAGAAGGAGAGATGCGGAAGGATACATGCAAGGTGCTGCAGTTTTCCCCTGCTGTGGTGCCGTGTATAGACGCAGTGGCGGCAGAAGTGGCGTGACAGGGCACAGGGATGCCGGCTGTGGCTGGACAGCGGCACGCAGCGGCTCGGAACCGGGACCACGCTGTATCAAAGCTGTGGCTAACGCAGTGCGGGGTGGCGGCGGGGCCGTGGAGATAGAACTGTGCATGTGTGCAGCTGATCCCGGAAGAAGCGCTGTGGTTCGATGAGTCAGCACGGACTGATATCACTGGTGCTGGGGTTGTAGCAACTGCGCATGCGTGTGTTCCGTCACTACGGCAGCGCGGGCAGTCATCATGGTGGCAGGCGGGCCGGGGCGTGCGGGAGGCGGCGGAGCTGCGGGAATGGGGCTGCGGCTGTGGCCGTGGAAGGGAACACCGGGACACCCATGGTTGCAGGAGGCAGCGGAGCCACGCCATCCAGCAGCTCTGAAGCGGGAGGGTGCAGTGGGGAAGGCATGGCTCGGCCCGCCATGCAGCGGTGGCGGCAGGAGAGGGGAAGCGACCACAGGTGGCGCTGACAGGAGGCTGGGCTGGAGCACCACGGCGCCGGCACGGGGGGGCTTGGGTGGCTGGGGCGCCCCGGGTAAGACAGTCATTAAAACACCCTAAAAATTATTTTAAAAGCCCTGAAAAAGCCCTAAAGGTATCCTAAACATTTCCAGAGAATTCCTAAAAAACTCCTGCAAAAAAAACCCTAAAATATCCCTAAAAATCCCTGAAAAATCACCTGAAATACCCTAAAAAACTGTTTAACCCCTACCTGTAACACTGTGGCCTCCAAACATCATCTCTACCTATTAATCGGGGTAACTGCAAGACCCTCAAATACCACCACAATCACCAGCTTGAGTTGGTCTGGACAGCACCAAATAAAATAAAATAAAAAGCTTTAAAAATAGAAAAATTAAAAATAAAAATTAAATAAAAAATTAAAAAATAAAATAAATGCTTTAAAAATAGAAAAATTAAAACTAAAAATTAAATAAAAATGAAATTGAAAAAATAAAAGAAATGCTTTAAAAATAGAAAATCAAAACTAAAAATTAAATGAAAATAATATTAAAAAAAAAAGAAATGTTTTAAAAACAGAAAAATCAAAAATAAAAAAATAAAAAATAAAAAATAAAATTAAAAATAAAATAAATGCTTTAAAAATAAAAAAATTAAAACTAAAAAGTAAATAAAAAATAAAAAAGGTTTAAAAGTAGAAAGATTAAAAATAAAAATTCAATAAAAATTAAGTAAAAAATAAAAAATAATACAAATGCTTTAAAAATAGAAAAATTAAAACTAAAAATTAAATAAAAAATAAAATTAAAAAAAAATAAATGCATTAAAAATAGAAAAAGCAAAAAATAAAAATGAAATAAAAAATAAAATTAAAAAAATTTTAAAAATAGTTTAAAAATAAAAAATTAAAACTAAAAATGAAATTTAAAAAAAATTTAAAAAATAAAATAAATGTTTTAAAAAAAGAAAAAGCAAAAAATAAAAATGAAATAAAAAATAAAATTAAAAAAATAAAATAAATGCTTAAAAAAAGAAATAATTAAATAAAAAATAAAATAAAAAATAAAATAAAAAGCTTTAAAAATAGAAAAATCAAAAATAAAAATTAAATAAAAAGTAAAAAATAAAATAAATGCTTTAAAAATAAAAAAATCAAAACTAAAAATTCAAAAAAATAAAAAATAGAAATAAATGCTTTAAAAAAAGATAAAGCAAAAATAAAAATGAAATAAAAAATGTAATTATAAAAATAAAATGCTTTAAAAATAAAAAAATTAAAACAAAAAATTGAACAAAAATAAAATTAAAAAATAACATAAAAATCTTTAAAAATAGATAAATAAAAAAAATTAAATAAAAAATAAAAAATAAAATAAATGCTTTAAAAATAAAAAAATCAAAACTAAAAATTAAGATAAAAATAAAAATAAAATATAAAATAAATTCTTTAAAAATCGAAAAATTAAAACTAAAAATTAAAGAAAAAAGAAAATTAAAAAAATAAAATAAATGCTTTAAAAACAAAAAAATTAAAACTAAAAATTAAATTAAAAATAAAATTAAAACAATAAAATAAAAAGCTTTAAAAATAGAAAAATTAAAAATAAAAATTAAATTAAAATTAAATTAAAAAATAAAATTAATTAAAAATTAATAAAAAACAAAATAAAATCCGTAAAGTGCTGTAAAGTACCGTAAAAGTTCAATAAAAGGTAGTGTCGTAAAGCGCGACTGTCGCAAAAATATATACCTTTTACGACAGTCGCGCTTTACGGCAGTTTTACAACAGTCGCGCTTTACGGCACCTTTTACGACAGTCGCCCTTTACGGCACCTTTTACGACAGTCGCGCTTTACGGCACCTTTTGCGACAGTCGCGCTTTACGGCACCTTTTACGACAGTCGCGCTTTACGGCAGCTTTTACGACAGTCGCGCTTTACGGCACTTTCACGACAGTCGCGCTTTACGGCACCTTTTGCGACAGTCGCGCTTTACGGCACCTTTTGCGACAGTCGCGCTTTACGGCAGTTTTACGACAGTCGCGCTTTACGGCACCTTTTACGACAGTCGGCCTTTACGGCACCTTTTACGACAGTCGCGCTTTACGGCACTTTCACGACAGTCGCGCTTTACTGCACCTTTTGCGACAGTCGCGCTTTACGGCAGTTTTACGACAGTCGCGCTTTACGGCACCTTTTACGACAGTCGCGCTTTACGGCACCTTTTACGACAGTAGTCCTTTACGGCACCTTTTACGACAGTCGCGCTTTACGGCACCTTTTGCGACAGTCGCGCTTTACGGCAGTTTTACGACAGTCGCGCTTTACGGCACCTTTTGCGACAGTCGCGCTTTACGGCATTTTTACGACAGTCGCGCTTTACGGCACCTTTTACGACAGTCGGCCTTTACGGCACCTTTTACGACAGTCGCGCTTTACGGCACCTTTTGCGACAGTCGCGCTTTACGGCAGCTTTTACGACAGTCGCGCTTTACGGCACCTTTTACGACAGTCGCGCTTTACGGCACCTTTTACGACAGTCGTCCTTTACGGCGCCGTTTGCGACAGTCGCGCTTTACGGCGGTTTTACGACAGTCGTGCATTGCGGCACTATCTTTTATGGAAATTTTGTGGTACTTTACAGCACTTTATGGTTTTTGTTTTTCATTTTTTTTTAATTAATTTTTTTTTCTAATTTCATTTTTTATTTATTTTTTCATTTTAATTCTTCTATTTTTTTAAGCTATTTATTTTTTTAAATTTTATTTCTTATTTAATCTTTTATTTTTAAATTTTTCTATTTTTAAAGCATTTTGTTTTATTTTTTAATTTTATTTTTTATTTAATTTTTATTTCTAATTTTTCGATTTTTAAAGCATTTATTTTATTTTTTATTTTTATTTTTTATTAATTTTCATTTTTAATTTTTCGATTTCTAAAGCTTTTTTGTAATATTTTTTATTATATTTTTTTATTTATTTTTTCTATTTTTAAAGCTTTTTTATTTTATATTTCTAGTTATATTTTTTATTTAATTTTTAAAAAATTCTATTTTTAAGTATTTTTTAATTTTTTATTTTATTTTTATATTTAATTTTTGTATTTTTTATTCTTTTTATTTTATTTTTCAATTTTTAAAATTTCATTTTTATATTTAATTTTTCTATTTTTAAACCTTTTTTTTCTAATTTTATTTTCTATTTCATTTTTTTTAAATTTTTCTATTTTTAAAGCACTTTTTTACTTTTATTTTTTATTCAATTTTTATTTTTAATTTTTCTATTTTTAAAGCTTTTTGTTTTATTTTTGTAATTTTATTTTCTATTTCAGTTTTTTTATTTTTCTATTTTTAAAGCATTTATTTTATTTTTTTTATTTTTTATTTCTTTTTTATTTTTAATTTTTCTATTTTTAAAGCTTTTTATTTTTTTACTTTTTTTTATTTTTTAATTTTTTTATTTTTTAATTTTTCTATTTTTAAACTTTTTATTTTATTTTTCTAATTTTATTTTTATTAATTTTTTTTTAATTTTTGTATTTTTAAAGAATTTATTTTATTTATTTAATTTTGTTTTTATTTCATTTTTAGTTTTAGTTTTTCTATTTTTAAAGCATTTTTTTAATTTTATTTTTTATTTCATTTTGATTATTAGTTTTTCTATTTTTAAAAGCATTTTTTTTAAATCTTATTTTTTATTTCTTTTTTATTTTTAATTTTTCGATTTTAAAAGCTTCTTTTTTTTTAAATTTTATTTTTTATTTAAGTTTTATTTTTAATTTTTCCATTTTTAAAGCTTTTTATTTTTTTTCTAATTTTATTTTTGATTTAATTTTTATTTTTTATTTTTCTAGTTTTAAAGCATTTATTTTATTTTTTAATTTTATTTTTTATTTCCTTTTTATTTTTATTTTTTCTATTTTTAAAGCTTTTTTTAATTTTATTTTTTATTTCTTTATTATTTTTAATTTTTCTAATTTTAAAGCATTTTTAATTTTTTATTTCATTTTTTTAATTTTTATTTTTAATTTTTCTAGTTTTAAAGTTTTTATTTTATTTTTCTAATTTTATTATTATTTAATTTTTTAATTTTTCTATTTTTAAAGCTCTTTTTTTTAATTTATTTTTTTTTTTTTTTTTTTTCTATTTTTAAAGCTTTTTATTTTTTTTTATCTGGTGCTGCCCAGACCAACTCAAGCTGGTGATTGTGGTGGTGTTTGAGGGTCTTGCTTTACGGCACTACCTTTTATGGAACTTTTACGGCACTTTACAGTTTTTATTTTGTTTTTCATTTATTTTAAATTAATTTTGTTATTTTAATTTTATTTAATTTTTATTTTTAATTTTTCTATTTTTAATGCATTTTATTACATTTTATTTGGTGCTGCCCAAACCTGCTGTAGTGCATTTTTATACTTTTTAATACTTTGAAGTAATTTTGTTTTGTATCCCCATATTTTTCCCAAATGGTTTATCCCAAACTGTACCCCCCTCCTTCTACCTGTGTTATCCCTCTCCCAGGATGAGATCATCCCCAAACCCCTACCCTGGCTCTCTGTCAATCACTCAGCCTCCCATCCCCTCCATCCAGAAGTTTCGGTCCAAATCGTCGAGTGATTAGCCAGAGGCTAGAAGTCAGCCCCCCAAGCCTTGCCCCATACGCTGTCCTAAATGTCTATCCCCCAGCATCCATCCCTTAGGGTCACTTAATGGTTGGTAGGATGTTATCTACTTTTGGTTTCCACCTCCCTTTAAATGTAACCTTGGCACATCTCCCGGGGCTCTCGGCAGGAGGCCCTGAGGTGCAGGAGCTCCTTTGGGACTCCTAATAAAACCTTGGATTAACCCCTGCTAAGAGTCGGCCCTTTATCTTCTACTGATGTCTCTGGTGTCTCTTCTGCTGCAAAGGCGACCAGCCCAGGTGCCCTCAGCACCCTCGGGGCACAGAGAGTGTCTCCCCGCCAGCCCAGGTGCCCTCAGTACCCTCGGGGCACAGAGAGTGTCTGCCCCCAGCCCAGGTGCCCTCAGTACCCTCGGGGCACAGAGAGTGTCTGCCCCCAGCCCAGGTGCCCTCAGTACCCTCGGGGCACAGAGAGTGTCTACCCCCAGCCCAGGTGCCCTCAGTACCCTCGGGGCACAGACAGTGTCTCCCCGCTGTCAGCCGTGTTGGGGCTGCCCCCCCGGTGTCTGCCGACTCAGGACCGGCCGAGGGTTACTGAGAGGCTCGCACAAACCCGCTCGGCCGCTGATTGTGGTGGTGTTTGAGGGTCCCCAGGACAAGGGAAGAGACGAGAATCTTGACTCCACCTTTCAGAAGGCTGAAATATTATTTTATGATCTCTATTATATTAAAAGAAAATCAGATATTAGAACTATACTAAAAGAGAAAGGAGACATCAGAAAGCTGGAAAGGAATGAAAAATAAAAATCTGGGACTGCTCACAGCCCCGACACAGCTGGACCATGACTGGTCATCAAGTAGAAACTGCACAGGAGACTAATCCAAGATGCCCCTGTTGCTAAACCATCTCCAGCCCACACTCCACAGCCAGCAGATCGTTATTGGTTCATTTCTGTTCTGAGGCTTCTCAGGAGAAAAATCCCAGCAAAAGGATTTTCATCAAACACATCAGTGCCAGGTGATGGCACAGGCAGCATCAGCTGGCCGAGGTCACTGTGTCAGCCCTGTCACAGCAAGGAGAGAGTTCATCCTGTGCTCACCCGGTGCTCACACAACCCTGCCAAGGGACCGGCTGCCAAAACAGAGCTGTGCCATGCATGCCAGTGTCTGCATGGCAGAGAGAGGACATGAAAAGCCACTGAGGAAGCTGCCACCTCCTCCCTGAGCTCTGCCCTGCAGGCCGGGTCATGGGCAGCCACTTTGGGAAGGCTGCATTTGCTGCCCATCAGCTGCTCTGTGTCTGACAGGAATTGAAATAGCCCAGCTTTGGGTTGGTGCTGAGCAAAGGGCAGTGAGGAGAAAGGGAGAAGGCTGTGCTGCAGGGCAGGTGGATCCAGGCAGAGCCAATCTGGGGAGCAGCCTTGTCTAACAGCATTTCATTTTCCAGTGCTACTACATTACATTTCATTTTGCACTTCTGCTAGAAGTGCATTTCAACAGGCTTCAAATACCCTCCTCAGTCCCAGCAGCCTGCTTCAAAGTGCTGTGTATTTATCAGACCATTGATGGTCCCTCTGAAATGTGAGTCTCACTGGCTGCATCCAAACCTTGGGCTTGAAGAGCATTCCTAGTCCCTGCATTAAAGCAGACTGGGCCTTTGGGGAAGAAGGGGCTGCAAAGCATTTCCTAAAGCATTTTCTACTCTAATTTAATTGTGAGGAAATACACCCGAAGGATGATGCAGGGATTAGGATTGAGACAAAGATGAGTTTTGTGGGTCAATTTTACTTTGAGAGCTTGAGAAGCACAGGAAGCCCAAGTGATGATCCCAGAGGGTTGAACACAGAGGTTTCACCCTCCCAGATATACAAGGGCCTTAACCTTAAAACCACTGCTCTCACCACGGAGCTGTCTCAATGCTGCATTAATGTTTTCTCCTCTTTGTGCATGTGTAGAATTGAAATCCCTCTTGGGGAGGAAGCTTATTCCAAGTAAATTCCTAAACAATCAGCTGAAAAAAACCCTGAAATGTTCTTTCACTCGATTTGCTACTCCCTGCCAAATGCATGCGCATGCCAGGTCTTAAGCCTGGTACTAGAGCTGAGCCTTGAAGGAGGAATTGTCTACGCAAGGCTTCTCCTTCAGTTTTGGGATCCAGTGCTGATTGCAACCAGGTCTGGTGAGAGAAGTGATCATAAATACACCAGGTTTCTCTGTGGCTCGTGAGAAATGAAGAGCAGGTTTTGCCCAAGGCAGGTGTTGTGGTCAGATCCTGTCTGCTCTGCACGGAGTTTTTGGTCCCTGGGAACCTCTCACGTTGGGCAGGAGTTCATGTTGCAACATCTCCTGCTGGGCTTCACTCCCAGATCCTCCAGTAATGATAGCTGAGGGTTATCTGGCTGCACTGGCCAAAGATGCTCTGCTAAGACACCTTCTCCTTCAATTCTTTCAGGTCCCATTGGCTTTCATAGCCCTGTATATTTTTAAATCCTTTGATATTTGAAACACTGCTCCCCTGCATGGCCTTCTCCTAAATCCCAGCTTCTCAGAAGGCCCAAGGGGACAGGGTTGGGCAAGGGTGGAGCTGTTCTGGGTTTGTTGGTGGTGCCTTGTAGTGAACAGTGTGTTCAGAGCTGCTCTGCTGGTTCTGCCTATCACTTTGACAGGGAAGGAGTGTGCTGGGATATGATAAATCACTAAATTGTCACTTCTAAATGCTGCTTGCAATGAAAACATTGTCTATAAACCCTCCTAAATGGTGTTAAATTTGTCTGCTATATTTCTTCCCTCCCACCCCACCACTGCTGCTCTAAGATCCCTTAGTAGCTCAGTCTTTCTTTGTGTTTTGTTTGACATTTATGCCCACTTTCCCCAAAGCTCTGGGGGTTCTTTTAAAAATATGATATTGATTTTTTTCTTGGTTTAAAAAAAAAACCCTGAAATATACACACACACACTAAAGAAGCATGTCTCCATGGCTCAGCCCTGAGTGGTAAAGGAAGAGCAACAGGAAGGGTGGTTTGTGGTGCTGGAGAAAGTCTCTGCAAGGTTTAAAGGAGCATCCCATTTCACCAGATGGCTTTTTTTTTTTTTTTTTTTAATGGGTTATGGTGCTGGGAAGATCTGGAAAGAGTGCAAGTCCCTCATTCCAAGTTTGGATGTCGTGTTTTAAGAAATGTGTTCTTTCAGTTCTTGCAGAGCATAGTTTTGGATTTATCCTCACATCCTCCAGTTTTGGTGGCTCTGTTGTTTTTTTATTTCCCTTTCTCTGCCCTCTTCCCTGCCCTCACTCCCCTGATGGCTGCAGGGGATGTGATTCAGGCACTCATCACTGCTCTGGAGCTTCTTTACAGAGCTAAAACTGACTGGGTCTTTCACCCTCCTCTCATAGCAGTGGTGCAGAGTGAGGCACATGGGAGGGCAGGGGTTTTATCTGTTGTTTTATCTTCTGGTTTGATGTTTAACACATGAGGCAGAACCCCAAGCCCCTGCTCACCATGTCAGGCTAGGCTGCAGGGGAGCACATTGACAGCAACACAGTGGCTGCACCGCAACCACAATCAATCTGATAGAAAAAGGGTTTAAGGCTTCTAACAGTGCCATGGTGACTGAGCTGAGCCCAACCTGGGTCTAGCTTAATCCCTGATCTGTGTAAAGCCCTCTTCTGTGCTTTCCTGAGGCTGGGACAGCTGGAGAGGTTGCTCTCCATGAGCACAGGATGGCAGCTGTGGGCTGAAACTGGCTGAGCTGCCTCCCCAGTACGTGATGGGTTTGTGAGGGATTTAAAAGAAAAAAACATTACAATGTCTTTGTCAGTCTTCCATGCTCACTTAAGCTGGCTGTTGGTGATTTGTAGTATTTTTTAAAATAAAAACCAAACGCTTTCCCTTTACAAGTAAATATGCCATGAAGAGGGCTTCAAAGGAAAGATGATTAGTTACTATCCAACTGTTGCTAAATTCATTGGTTGATGGTCCATTTTTAATGTTACTGATACCTGATACAGACTATTCCCAAGCTGTTTGATAATTATTTATCAGCCATCTGCATCAGCATCATCTGCATGACCAGTGATGGCCAAAAAGCAGGAAGGAGAGAAAGGGGTTAAGCTGTAGGCAGGAAAGGGAAGGCAGAAACCAAGCAGCAAACAATTGGCACCTGGGCTCCATTGAAGACTAAAAGTGGGAAAAAATGGCTAAATTGAAAAATCTGCCTATTGTGTGTGCAGTTTCCAAGGGGAAACAAACAAACCCATTCAAAGGAAGGGAAAAAAAGGCAAAGAATTAAAAAATCCTTGTGCTGTTATGCAGAACTGGGGGGTTTAACTCTTCCCAATCTCTTCCCAGTCTCAGGCAGAAATATTTTTATAACCAAACCATCTCCCTTTTTAAAGCATTTAGTTGGATTGAGTAATTTCTTAAGTCCTCCATCATCAGGACCAGTTTGGATTTGGCAGCTCAAACACCTTGGCAAGGCCAGGACAAGTTCAGTGGTTCTCCCTGTCCTGAAAGAGAGGAGAAAAGGGAAGTTAAGCTCACTGCAGAATCAAAGACTCCTGCATTTCATCTTTTGGCTTGGATTGCTCACCATGGAGTTTTAGCCATAAAAAACGGGGAGGTGGCACCAAATTGAATTAAAAAGTGCCCTTTCCCAGTGTTTTTATTCCAGACATTCAAAGAAAGCTCATTTTTCTTCTAGCATTCTTTCCCTAATTTTAGCAGAACCATTCTCATCCCAGACCCCACTCATCAGTTGTTCAATCCTTTGGCACTGGATCTGGACAAAGGAAGGGACACATCTGGGTCATGGGAAAGCACGGAGAGAGAAACCCTCCAAAACTGGACAGAGAAAAATGAAATGCAGGAAGACAGAGCCTGCAGACAGAGAAAAATGAAATGCAGGAAGACTTACCTGCAGCTGGTTGCTCTTTGCACTGGGCTTCCTTTAAAGGAATGGATTTGCTGCTAAACGCATCTCAGGCTCAGATGTGACCAGGAGAAGGTGGGATGGAGATGAGGAGTCAGACAGGGAATAGCCACGGAGATGCAGGGCCCAGGAACATCAAGGATGGAGAAGAGAACAAACAGGGATTGTTCTCCATGTTTAGATCCATCAGTGCTGGGAGCTTGGGAAGCACATGAGGGTACCAGAGGGATGCTGGGCAGGAGCAGGATAACTCCAGGATAAGGGCAAGCTGCTCCCACTCCAGGGCTGGGCCAGGGAAGGAGGGGAATTATTTCTCTCCCCTTTCCAGTGGGATGCAGGTGCCACCCCATGCAGAGGCAGGAAAACTGCCTTGCAATCAAGTACAAAACCTGCCTGGCAAGCCCAGGATGCCAGCAGCCATTTCTCCTGGATTTCCTGCTTACAGGCATTTTAGGCTTACTTTGTCTCAAAAGCACCTTTTTTGCCAAGGGCATTCCCATTTCTTTTGGATCCTGAACAGAGGTTTGGAAAGCTGACTTTGATGAGGGAACTGTTTCCTATTTTGATCCGTGTTAACTTGGAGTTTCCCTTGGCACCAAAATCAGGGGGTGAACCCAACCCTTGAAGGGCCGTAAGATCCTAACTATCCAATCCCCAATCCCCTCAGCATTGGCTTGTAGAACCTTCTCAGGGTTAATTTAGCAAACTTAAGGGTTTGGCAAGTTCAGGATCAAAACAACCAAAAAAATTCGTGAAAAAGAAACTGAACTGAGGCTGGCTAAAAGCTGATGACTCATTACAACAATTCAGTGAAAAGGAAGCAGGATTGATCCTGTGAAAAACGCCAATCGCTTGTTTTTAAAATTTTAAAAGTTTAACAGTAATTAAATGGTTATAAAAATAGTAATACAATTAGAGTAATAATAATTTGGATAAATATAATTAAATATGAGACAATAGAGACAAAGAGTTACGGACGTCCAGGTACCTTTTTCCAGGCAGCACGAGCCTGAAAAAGGACCCCCATTAACAAAGGATTAACCCTTAAAAGCAATAGCCTGTTGCATAGTCATACACTTCATACATGATGCATAAATTCCATTCAAACACAGGATTCTGTCTGGTCATCATCAACTTCTTCCTCTGAATCCTAACAGCGCCTTCAAGGCAGGAAGAAGTTCGTTTCTTCTGATAAGAGGGCAATAAATTCTTTTTCTCTGAAAGATTTAGGTGTCCTGTGACTGCTATCTCGCTGTGAGTCCTTTCTTTAAAAAAAGTCTCCTACATAGCATAGTTTCTACTTTAACATTTTGTTATAACCTAAAACTATATTTAACACACTACTTAAGAGAATACAGCATTACTTTCTAACACAACACATATAATATTCATTTTAATATTTGAGAAAAGACAATCACAAAATACGCACTTTTCACATTTTCAATACTCACCAAGCCATCTGGCCAGAGTTCTTTGCCCACCGAGGACACAGCAACCAGCAGGGATCTTCCTCCCATTCTCCAGCACAGGCTTCAGGGAACGCCGACTTAGTCACAACAGAAGAGGCACAAGGATAATTTGGAACTCGTTGTGACCTCAATGCCGCCCAGACCCAGGAGAAAGCACTTTTCCGATCAGACGGAGCGGGGTATTTCCCGTACCGCCCTCTCTTCTCCCTACCCAAGGCGCATGAGCACACTGCCGCCATCATTGCAAGGGCAAGTGAGTGCCGTCCTGAGCCGCCATCTTGGGTGTGGCGTAAAAGTGACCTTTTTTTTGTCTCCCCTTTCCAGTTTTCACCCCCTGCAGAGGCAGGAAAACTGCCTTGCAATCAAGTACAAAACCTGCCTGGCAAGCCCAGGATCCCAGCAGCCATTTCTCCTGGATTTCCTCTCCGCAATCTTTGGTACTGGCAGAAGCCACTCCCGGCCGAGCCGCCATCTTTGTTGTGGTACCCTTAAGCATCCCCCGCTCCTCACACAGGCGTTTCTCTTGCCGGCTGTCTCAACCCGGTTCCGACGCCGATCCACTCTCAGCGCCATTTTCTGCTGCTTTTCCCGGCGGGAGAAAACGGGTGGCGGGGTCAGCGGCACCGGAGCCCCGCGAACCGCGGCAGGAAGCGGCGGCGACGCCGCCTCTGCCGGAGTCCTCCCGCGGCGCCATCTTGAGTGTGGCTGGAGCCCGACCCGGCTCATGCAGGGTCCTGGTACGCGGGCGCTTCGCCGTCTTGAAATGGCAGCTCTGTCCCCTCCGCGCCTCCGCCGCCCGCCGAAACCGGCCCCGCCGCTGTCGTTCTTCCCAGCCACGGCCCCGCACGGCGGCCGCTCAAGCCCGGCCACGCCCCTTTGCACCCCTAACTGTGCTTCACCGCTCCTCTCTGTGCACAGTACCGTTCTGTGCCCACAAGGTGGCAGCACCCCCCCCCCCGGGCCGGGCTGGACGCATCTTGGGGCAGGCAGGGAACGGAGGCCGAAGCTGCCGGAGAGGCTTTTGTATTTATTCCCTTCAGCCCCAGCAGCTGTTCCTACGGTTTAAGGGCACTTGATTGGTTCATTCCTAGGTAAAAACGTTATAGCGTTGGTTTCAAAACGACTGCGCATCTCTAGTCAGAGTTTCCTATATTCCCGTATACAATAGAATGGATAGATTCGTTCCAAACCATTCTTTCCAAATGGTTTTAGAGATAAATTCCAATTCTTTGAAAATACCTATAAAAACGAAAAACTTGACAGGTTTTGGTGTTCTACACCCACCCCTCCGCGTGAATTTTCTGGCAGCTTTTGGTCCCTCTGGGGGAGGGTAACCCAGCATGACCCCCCCCCCCTCACTCCCCCCTCACCTGCTCCTCCATCACAGCCTGGTGTGACGGTGTTCACAGAAGTCAGGATGAGGGAAGAGACAAGGAGTTGACTCCATGTTTCAGAAGGCTTGATTTATTATTTTATGATTTATATTACATTAAAACTATACTAAAAGAAGAAAGGATTTCATCAAAAGGCTAGCTAAGAACAGAAAAAGAAAAAATGATAACAAAGGCTTGTGTCTCAGACAGAGAGTCTGAGCCAGCTGGATGTGATTGGCCATTAATTAGAAACACCCACATGACACCAATCACAGATCCACCTGTTGCATTCCACAGCAGCAGATAATCATTGTTTACATTTTGTTCCTGCAGCCTCTCAGGAGAAAAAATGCTAAGGAAAGGATTTTTCAGAAAATATCATGGCTACAGCCTGGCTCTCCCTCCTAGGGACATTGCGGTGCCCCAAATGACATCAGAGCCCCCAAGTCTCCAGCCCCTCTCCCTCAGCCTTACTTCCTCACCCCCAAAGAAGGCACAGAAGGAATCAAACTGCCCTGGACAGCAGAGTGGTGCTTTATTCAAGCCCTTTCCATGAGTACATCGCCCCCAAAAGTGACTCTGCTGCAACAAGAATGGGGGGCAGCCCCCAGAAGTTCCTCCCCAGCCCCGCAGTCACAGGAGAGAGGCAGAAAGAGGGAGGGGCAGCAGAGAGGACACAAGAAGAAAAGTAAGAATGGGGTGCAGAATGAAGTTGAAAAAACAACCACAAAACCCAGGATGGGCAGCATAACAGAGAGGAATTAAAAAGGAACGGGGATAGGGAATGGCACACAGGAGCACCAGAGAGCCACCAAGAATATAAAAGGAATACAAAGAAGGCATAAACAAAAAACAGCCACCAAAAAAAACCCCAAAACAAGAACACCCCCAACACCCCCCCCCCAAAAAAAAAAAAAACCACCCCAAAATCAAAGAACAACCAACCAAAGAAAACCAGACTGGGACAGGCAGCATTAGAGAGGGATTAAAAAAGAAGAGGGAAATGGAATGGTTCACAAGCATCCAGTGAGAAAGAATGGCATGGAAATCACCACACAGAATAAAAAAGGAACAGGAGTGGGCCATGGAGAAGGACAGAGGAAAAGGCGGAGCGCCAAACACACAGTGTGCTCAGAATTAATGTGATGGGAGGCTAAGACATGTTTTGCACAGCACAGTGAATGGTCTGGTTTTCAGAAGACAATTGAGAACACACAGAAAAACTGCCTCAAGGATACAGAGGTTTCCTAACAATTCCCTGGAACAGGTAAAGAAGAGAAACCACACAGACTATCAGTGCAAGACTCTAAAACCAGCAAGAAATTTATTCTTGTGTATTAAGTGTTAAAAATCACATGCATGATTGTAGGATATTTTAGTTTAAAAAATATTTCAAAAACCAACCCTGAGAGTTTACCTGCAACCGCTATAAAATATCTATTTTTTAATATATATATATATAAACATGATTATTTTCTGTAATCAAAAAATTTAGACAAGGATGCAACCATCCAGGTAATGCTGAGTGAACTGATGCCCTGCATCAGACAGTCTTGTCAAACTCCTGCTGGCAGAACTGAGCTCACCCCAGTCCATGGATGCACTCGGCTCACACACTGATTCAAATGCAAGTGACAGCTGGGGAAACAAGGAGTGGAAGAAAATTGTATTTTGCACACTACAGCCAAGACCTGTGAAAGGCCACAGTAGAATATGCTGCAAAAGAGCCCATGGTACAAGAAATGCAGGCTCATAGGCTGTCTCCTCAAGACAAGCTGGTGGAATATTCTGCAGAGCTGGCCACAGGCACAGCGCTCCTGAGTCCTGTAAGCAACATCAGAAATGTCAGCACGTGTTGCACCAGGCACTTTTAGCTCCTAAGGAAGGCAGCCAACAAAGATGTTTGTAACCTTTACCAAGGAACACATATAAAAATGACAGGTTGCTCAGATCTAGTACCTTTTCCATTTTCATTCAAAGTCCCAGCCCCACCATCCACTTACCAGCCCCACAGTGATTTCAGCACCCCCCCAACAGGTGCCAGCACAGGCCCAGGCAATATTCTATCATCGACAGGGTTTTCAGGCACAAGGTTGCAACAGAGAAAAGGTGAGTGAGATGGAGAGAAAAGAAGACAGAGAGAAAAGGAGACAGAGAGAAGAAAAGGAGGGTAGGAAAACTGAAGAAGTACAGGAGTTAGAGGAACAGAAAGTGGTTAGGATCAGAGTTAAAGTGAAAACTTAGTCTTTTCCTTCATCACTCTACCCTTAAGAGCAAAAAAGACACACCAAGGAAAAGGAGAACACAGGGAGAACAAGAAGCAAGAAGAGTGAGGGTGAAAGTTATTAAGAAAAAGAAATAAGGTGCAAAGTATAGACAAAAGAGAGAAAAATAAATACAGTCAGACAGAAATAGTGAAATGGACAAACAGAAAAAAGGAAGCAGATGGAAACAGAGTTACAGAAGCAGATACACAGTGTCAGAAACAGTGAGAAACAGAAACAAAGGGTTAGACATAGATAGAATTTAAGGTAGAAATAGAAAAGTAAAGTGAGGAGCAAAAGGAAGAAATACAGTGGAAAGAAATGACAAAACCACGCCAAAAAAAGACAGGAGCCACAGTGGGGGTAGGGAAGGGCAGGGGGTATCTTTATTAGGGGTGATTCAACTTTATTAAATGAATGTTTTTATTTACACTTCAGCAAAACACATGGAAACAGTGTATACAAATGCAAGTGCAGATACAATCCATAGACGCACTGCTAAAAGTCTAATTTACATATAGACCAATACAGGGAAATGCAGCAGCTAATGCAAATGCAGAGCAATGCAAAGCAACACAGATACAAAAAGGTTATCATCTTGTGTTTATATTTTCATTACATGTTGATTTATTGTTATAGGAAACCCAAAACAACAAAAGCACACAGAAAACAACACTCATCTACCATTAACACCCCCTTCACATTACACACAAACTCACCATCTCTCTCGTCACAACTGCTAAATTACACCCCAGCAATCATTGGTCCTTGGGAACGTGGTTCCCGGGAGCCTCCAAAAAAATCCTCCTGCCTGACGAAAACCCATGCCCAAACTCTGGCAACAAACGTCACCTCGCAGACAAACTGGGACAGAGGAAAAAAAAAAACCCAGGCCGGGGAAAAAAAAAAAAAAAAAACAGGCCCTGGCTGGAGATTTTTTATTCTAAATTTAAAAATGAGTTGAAAAACCTGAAAAGCCAAACTCATACAAGGTTACAACCCTAGAACCCTTCAATACCACACACACACTTCCTTCAGCTTACACACAAACCCACACTCACACCTCAACCAGTCTGCTAACCCCCGGCACACATTCACACCATGCCTCAGGAACACAGGTCCCAGGAGCCTCCAAACAATCCTCCTGCCTGACGAAAACCCCAGTCCCTGGCTGGTCCACACCCAAACTCCAGCGATGAACATCACCTCGCAGACCAACTGGGACAGAGGGAAAAAAACCCAGCCGCAGGGTGGGGGGGGGGGGGGGACACGACTCTGGCTGGGGATTTTTTATTCTAAATTTAAAAATGAGTTGAAAAACTTGAAAGGCAAACGTCACACACACAAGGTTAAATCCAGTCAGAATGCACATGTGCAGAGACAAGCAGACACAGACAGACACAGTCACATACTGTCACACACACTCACACATTCTTCCAACTTACACTCACTGCAGCCCTTACTTGAGACACTGAAGAACGTGCTGCGACGCATCTTCTGGCTGCCGCTCCTTGACATCAAATGGTAGATTCTGGGGAAATCAGTAGCCTCGGGTACCTGTGAGATGACAGGAAGCGGTCAACAAGTGGCTATCTGATAGCTAGGACTTGTCCCCGCTCTGGACCGATAAATTTTCTACCCAAAATCTATCTACTGTTCATTGGTCTTCTATCTACCCATAGAAGACAGATGAACAGTAAAATTTATATAACTGTTCTACCTGTGACTATGTGCCAGGGCAGAGCAGCTCCAGTTATAAGTGGTACAACATAAGTACACCCAATATAAGCTGACACATACAGTGCAAGTGTATGTATAGTGTAAGTACACACAATATAAGGGGACATCTGTACATACAGCGTGAGCCAGAACTTCAGATAACTCTCTGGAAGATTAATTCTTGAGCCATATACCTTTTGAGAAGATAGAACCTACAGAACTACTGCAGTCACCTGAGGAGGGAGTAAGACACTCCCTCTAGAAGTCCAAGAGAATGGCATGGAAAAAAAGGCACTACCAAAGCTAGTAGTGAGAAGGAAGATGGATGACACCTTGTGTAATCCTTCCTGTCTCAAAGAGTAAAAAAGGAAAGATGCCAGAATAAGCGATATCGGGGAAGGAACGTGAGTAAAATACAGCCTATATGGCACAGAATAGTGCCGATAAAGCATCGAGACGTAACAAAAGCCTACTACACGGAAGACAATGGACACACACTACGTACCAGACACAGACAACATAACAGACAATTGGAAACTGCCTGGCACTTTGACCTTATGGACCCAAGATTCCTACTGCAAGATGAGCCAGAGGCCGATGATGCCAAAGGAAAGAAAGCCCTATGATGATAGCACATGATGAAACGTAACTCACTATAAGAAGTTAGTAGCAAAGCAGTTAAGAGGATGCTCAAGAGGCTGCGTAAACCTAGACAAAGAAGCAGACTGCCGGGTGACCGTGGCTATAGCTCCGGACGTGAAGGCGAGCTCCTCGGGGGAAAGATCCGTGACGACGTCGAGTCGAGGAAGGCGGACGACGCAAAGTTCCCGAGAACGTGGAGATGGATCGGAACTGCCCTGCCCGGCAAAGGCTCTGGTCAGGCTGAGGAGAAACCCTCTCCCTTTACTTCCAGGGAGCCTGTCCCGCTACAGACCTCTCTGCTAAGCGGACATCGATTGCTCCCTGTGATAGTAAAGGTTTTTCCCCTTCTCCCAACCAGTGGCCCTGACACTTAGCTTTTGGAAGACAAGCGGACAAAAGCCATCGTTGGTTGGACGTTGAGATGTCCTCCACGTGTGCTTTGGTGCTGCCGTTTCCAAGCTTTGGCTAAGAGCCTCCTCAGGGTACGTAAGACAAAACAGAAAAGGTGACTATTGCCCTCAAAAACAGTAATCCCCAGGACTCCTTTGTACCACTGCCCCGGCTCACCTCAAATCTTGATTTGACTCCGGAGGCTGGCCAGAAGATACCTGCAAAAAGAAAAAGGTACACACTTAGCATGCTGCTGTGTAATGCTCACCTAGGAGTCAGCCTGCCTAAACAATGGCTCACCTGCCCTTCTCTGTTCCTTGGCGTGCCTAGGGCAGCGACAGCACCTGAAAAGAAACAAAGCAGAAAAGCATGCTGAGATACTGTGAAAACACAACCTCCCAAATCTGACAAGGATGCCACACCAATACCTTAAGCTTGCACCCACCTGGCATGGTCATGCTTAGCCAGGATAGATTGCAAGTGGACCACCTAAAATAAAAAGAACAAGAGTACATGCTTAGAGCTGCACCAGAAACTGAGACTTCAGCAATAACAACTGCTTCTGTACAGTACTCAATGCTCACCTTGCCCACTCAGCCTTGACGGCTGCCCTCTGCCTTGACTTCCTAAAAAGAGAGACAAAGAACAATGCTGTAACGGCCACCATTTATGCTTCCTCTGCAGAGACAAACAGTGACTCACCTGCTCGGGGCAATCCCCTCACCCGGGATGGGGTGCTCTGCCCTGGACTTTATCCTCCTGCATCTGAAAGAAAAAGTTCGGACAAAAGTCAAAGGTCTGCAGGATAACTTAAGAGCTCCAGATATCTTGTGTCCATCTACAAATCCCATCTAGAGTCCAACTACACCCCACATTACAAATTTCAACTCCCCAGGGCTTGTCCAATTGCACCAGGCTATGCGGCAGGGCAGAGCAGCTCCAGCACAAATGTGTGTGCAGACACCCGTGACACAGGACAGGACATGACAAACAATTGGGACACAACAGGAACAGAAATCTCTGGGCAAGGAAAATGATTGCAAGGACTGAGAGAATGCAAAACGAGATGACTAAGGTGAGACCGATGGTGAGCTGATGAGGCTCAGAGAGCCCTGGAGGAAGAAGATGCTAACTGAATGATTTATTCCAAGAACAGCAAAGATGGATGCCCGAGAATCCTACAGTCAGAGTTCTCTCCCTAACATCGCATTCTTAGAAGGCCTAATCCACCTTAATGGATCCTTGTGGGGCACGGCTCTCTGTACAGCTTAGAACAAGATGTGACAAGACATCTGACTGGATGCTTCTAAAGAGAGATGAGATTCTGATACCTGCCTGAGCTCCTGAGTCAAAACTTCCATGGCATAGGTGCCAGGGCAAGGAACACTGAGATCACAGATACTAAGAATGGTGCCAAGGTTTCTGACAGGCCCCTCAAAGGGCTAGGATAAAAGACATGAGATACCCAAACAAGACATAATGCACAAAAGACAAGTGACATGATACACGCCGGGACTGCTCTGCCCTGCGCACCTCAGCACTGTGATCCAAAGTGAGACTTTGCTTTTAGGGGGCCTAAGGGGCCACTTCATGAACACCCCCCACCTCCTCCAAAGCGGACACAAAAACCCCTCCCAGTAATTCCCAAACCCGCACCCTACTTTCATCCCCTCTGTGGGTCATAGCCCTCTACTTATCTCTCGCGCATCTGGGGATGCCGGTCTCAGGTGCAAAGAAAGGCCACCTCGTCAGCTGGGAAGGTGCTGCTGGCACCAGGCTGGTGTCTCTGAGACAGCTGTATTAAAGAAAACCAAACGTCAGTACCTGATCTCATCAACCCATCGGCCAAAACCCCAGAAGTCTGCTACTCACCATGGTCCTAAGAACGCTCAGCTGCTCAGGCCGCACGCTTGGGGCACGCTCGGAGACCGAGGCCATCATCACGGGAGGTGCCTTGGTTAAGAGGAGATGAGGTGATTTGGCATGGCTGAAACCCGAGTGGACCCTTGCTCCTCCTCCCTACTTCCCTGACTCACCGCAACTCCTGGGCCATTGCCAAAGGCCGCCTGGATGGCACCTTTAAAGAGAAAAGTTCAGGGCTTCATCACCAGGTCCACAATGCATCCACAGGGCTCACATGTGCAGGAAACCCGGTGCATTGGCCAGCTGGTGACAGGGGCTTAGCATACTCCAAGTGGATTGCCTAAAGCACACAAACAAGAATGGAAGCTTAGGGCTCCACCGGAAATTGAGACCGGAGCAATAACAACTACTCTCCACTGCTCACCTTGACTGCTGGTATCCAGATTTACTTCCTAAAAAGAAAGAAAGAACAGAGCTGTAACAGAGTCACCACATACACTTCTGCTGCAGAGACAAACGGTGCCTCACCTGCTCAGGGGAAATAGCTCACCTGGGATGGGGCGCTCTGACACAGATTAAATCCACCCAAATCTGAAAAAAAAATTAGGACAAGAGTCAAACTGTTGCAGGATAACTTCAGAGCTCCAGACATCTTGTATCCATCTATAAATCCCATCTAGAGTCCAACTACACCCCACATTACCAACTGCAAGTCCCCGGGACTTCTCCTATTGCACCAGCCTATGCGGCAGGGCAGAGCAGCTCTGGCACAAATGTGTGCAGACACCCGTGACACAGGACAGACAGGACGTGACAAACCACGGGCACAAGACACAGACAAAAATCTCCTGGCAAGGAAAATGGCTGCAAGGACAGAGAATGCAAAAGGAGATGATCGAGGTGAGAGTGATGGTGAGCTGACCATGAGGCTCAGAAAACACTGAAGGAGGAAGATACTAACTGAATGATTTATTCCAAGAACTGCAAAGATGGATACCCAGAAATCCTACAGTCAGAATCTTCTACCTGCCCTCACATTCTTACAAGTCCAACTCAGCCTTAATGGACCCTGGCGGGGCATAGCTGTCCATACAGCTCAGAACAAGACCTGAAAAGACATCTGACTGGATGCTTATAAAAAGAGAAGAGAGTCTGATGCCTGTCTGAGCTCCCAAGTTGAAAGTTCTATGGCATTGGTACCAGGCCAAGGAATGCAGAGATCACAGATGCTAAGAATGATGCCAGGGTTTCTGATAGGCCCCTCAAAGGGCTAAGGTAAAAGACATGAGATACTCAAACAACACATAATGCACAATAGACAAGGGACACGATACACACCAGGACTGCTCTGCCCTGCGCACCTCAGTTCTGTCATCAAAAGTGACACTTTCCTTTTATGGGCCCTAAGGGGCCACTTCATGGACACCCCCATCTCCAAAGGTGACTCAAAAACCCCTCCCGGTGGGTCCCTACCCTGCGCCCCGCTTTCATCCCCTCTGTGGGTTGTAGCCCTCTACTTATCTCTCGGACATCTGGGGATGCAGGTCTGTGTCAAGTACAAAAGAAGGCGGTCTCGACAGCTGGGAAGTTCCTGCTGGCACTGTTGTTCAACATCTTCCTGATGTTTCTTAGTCAGCTACATGAAAGAAATCCAAATATCAATGCATGATCTCTGCAGCACACTGGCCAAAACCCAACAATTCTGCTACTCACTCTTTTCCTAAGAATGCCTGTCTCCTGGGGCTGCACCCTTTGGCCACACTCCAAGGCTGATGCCATCGTCACGGGGTAAGCCTGGGTTAAAAGGAGACGAGGTGATGTGGCATTGCTCAAACCTGAGCGGACCCTCGCTCCTCCTCCCTACTTCCCTGACTCACCAAAACTCCTCGGCCATTGCTGAAGGCTACCCTGGTGACACCTTTAAATAGAAAGGGCAGAGGCTTCATCGCCAAGTCCCGTGATTCTTCCGCAGGGCTCGGGAGAGCGGCACACCCGGTGCATCGGCCGGTCGGTGACTGGGGCTTGGTGTACTCCGAGTGGATTGCCTAAAGCGCAGAAACAGGAACGGATGCTTAGAGTTGCACTGGAAAGTGAGACTTGAGCAATAACAACTGCTTCTGGACGCTACTCAATGCTCACCTTGACTGCTGATACCCAGCTTTACCTCCTAAAAAGAAAAAGAACAGTGCTGTAACAAAGTCACACTTTACACTCCCCCTGCAGAGACAAACGGTGACTGACCTGCTCAGGGGAACCTCCTCACTCGGGATGGGTGGATGGATTTTGCCCTGGGTTTTATCCTTCTGCGTCTGAAAGAAAGTGAGGACAAAATTCAAAGGGCTGCAGGATAACTTCACAGCTCCAAACATCCTGTGTCTATCTAGGAATATCATCTAGAGTCTGGCAACACCCCACAAACTGCAAGTCCCTGGGACTTGTCCTATTGCAGCAGGCTATGCGGCAGGGCAGGGCAGAGCAGCTCCAGCACAAATATGTGCAGACACCCGTGACACAGAACATGACAAACGGGGGAACGTTAAACACGACACATTATGCTTGTGGTGAGGGTCTTGAGGGGAAAAGGCAAAAGGGACCCCAAAGACACACTAGGTAACACGGTACACCGGACAACACGATGTGGACCGGAACTGTTCTGCACTGCCCGCCTAAAAGCTGCCATCAAAAGTAGAGCCTCTCCCTTTAGCTGTCCTAAGAGGCCCCTTGGAGAGGATTACTTTTCCCTCTGCAAATTTTTAAATCTGTCCCAGGAACTCCCAACCCGCTACTCTCCCATCGTCCCATCTCCAGGCTGTGGCCCCAACTTATCTTCTGGATGATCGGTGATGTGGATCCGCGTTGCGCCTGAAATGAGTCTGCCTCGGAGGGCCCCGTGATGGCCTGTTAGCCTCTCAGTCAGCTACAATAAAGAAAAACAAAACCAAAGTATGAGTACAGAGTTATGTGGGCCAAATCCCAGCAAGTCAGATACTTGCCCTCTCCTGAGTGTGCCTGGCTCCTTCAGGCTCCAGCTTCATCCTGATTCTAAAGCTGTGGCCATTATTATGAGTGGCACCTGGGTAAGAGAAATGCAAAGTAAAATGGCATTCCTGTGAGTACAGTGGATGACCTTGTGTGCTGTAAGATATATGAAGGCCTCTGTTACACTTCTAAAAAGCCTTGGGGGGGGGGGCTCAAATAAACACCCTTTCTCACCCTGCTGCCTTCAAAACCACCCCCCCAACAATAACTCCTAACTGGATACCTGCTCAGCCTCCCTCTCCTAGTCACAATCCTCAACTCACCTGAAGCCTCAATCTCAAACATCATCTTTGATACTGGGCAGATCCCTCTTGTGACACGATGCATCTGCTGAAAAGTGCTGTAGTTAACACAACCCGGAGCCTCTGGAAGCTGCACTTCTCCTAAAAAAAAATACAAAACAAAATAAGAACAAAACTAGAAATTACAAATGCACCTTACCACCCCTAAACACAAAACCCAAAATTGTGAACTTAAATACTCCCTGTATTCTACATTGTTTTCTTCACAGTATCTATTGCTTTAGACATCTGAAAGCACTTGCTAAAAACAAGCTGAGATAAACTGAAAGAGCCTCTTCACTAAAATGAGAGAAGAGCTCCTATCCTAGCTGATCCCAGAGAGGGAATGAAGGCCCCCCAGCAAAGGCTGGGGTTAATATACCCCTGATTGTGACCGCCTCTCATTCCCATGATACCCCAGAAAACGGGGGGGGGGGGGGGGGGGGGGGCAAATCCCACCAGGTATAAAAGCCCTCCAAGGGGCTACAGCTGTTTGGTTCCTCTGACTTGAGTTCAAGGGGAGTAAAGGGCTTGATATAGGAGAAAGCTCTTTAGGGAAATAGCAGCACTTTCTTTTTGCTACAGCTACTTGGAGCAAAAGTGCAGAAAACAGGTAAGAAATAAAACTTTGCGTTTAGGCAGCACAGCTTGGTAATTTAGGTAATTTATGTAAGTTAACAGCAACTTGATAAGTTGCTGTTAACTTACATAATTATTCCTTAGTGACTGCTAAGTATTACTTCATGTGTGACTAAGTAGGGTGGAGAAGAATACTAATGATATAAGTAGTCAAGTCTCCTTAGAACCTCTAATTAGGGCTATCTACATTATAAATAAAAATAGGAAAAATAATAAACTCCCACATAGTATTAGTGGTACATATGTGCACATGTGCTGGCCTTTCTCCCATCCAAAATATTTGGTAGAAGTGCCCTCAAATGCAGTTTTAAACCCCTAAAATGCTGAAAAAGGCAAAGCTTGCTTCAAGTGCACCCCTTAAAATGAGGAAATAGGGCAGTTGCCTCCACTTAAGCTAACACAGTGGCAAATAAATGGCTTCTCCCCTTTAATTTAATCCCCTGAAATATTGGGTAAAGAGGAGCATTCATCACTTTGAATCTCTCCAGTGATGGAAAACGGGGGATTTTTCCACCAATTCAAACCCTTAAAAAGGAGGGACAGTTGGGCTTCCCTCTCCATTTCAGCCTTTGGATGATGAAAAGGGCAGAGCTACCCTTAATTCAAACACATAGTAAAGCATCACCGAGGTTTTCCCCTTCCATTTAAACTGCAAAATAATGAAAGACGGGGACTCCCTGTCAATTAATACCTGTAACGGCATGGAAAAGGTAGGGTTTCCTTCGATTGAGACCATTGAAGTTGCCGGGGAAGCAGATTCCTCTTCAATTTGAATGTGGGCAATTGTGGGAAAGGAACCTTTTCCCCTCAATTTAGATCCCCTTTCTCCTAGTAATCCCTCCCTTTTCTGGGGGCACTAGGGAGGGACTGATAAGAGCTGAAAGCCCCCCAGGACGCCGCATGCTGCCCCACCTGCTCAGGTGCTGCCCCTTGGCAAGAGGGCTCCTCCCTCGGCATTTTCTCTAAGCGGGGCGCCGTGCCCGGGCGCATCCGGCTGCTCCGCAGCTCCTGCCGGATGCTCCGACCGTCGTTCCCCGAGGGACATTCGGGATACTTCCGTTTCCTTCTCTGGGCTGGTAGTTCCCTGTGCAAGTGTGCCCAGGTAACCCTCTGAAAGCAGCCTCTGGCAGGAGCTGCCCCCTCCTCATCCTCACTGGTCACACCTGGAGCTGCTGCATCTTGGGAGTGGGAGGTGGGGGGGTTTTAGCCAGATTTCTGGAATGCTTGCTGCAGGACTCAGTAACTCATGGTCAAAAAGATTTTGTCCGAGCTATGAAATTAAAAAAAAAAAAAAAAACTAAGTCAATCTCGTACTTAAAGCAATTTGTAATCTAGAAGTTTGTATGGACTAACTGTCAGCTCTCAGGAAATTAAACACCCTGCTATCTTTTCTTGCCCTTACATAGTGAAGAAATCTAATATTTTACAATAAAATTTACTGGCTTCTAGTTCATGAACTATAAATGGTATTTGTTATGATTTTGTGATGCTGTTTACAGGTCAGTGTTCTGAGGGTAGTTCCAGCCCTCCCTTGGCCCACTGCCCTGTGCAACCAGGCCCCTGTGCTGTGTGGCTGTAAAAGGCAGCTGATGCATCTGTTTTGAAGAAAAAGAGTGAGAATTGTGTATTGAAACTTAGTACCGGTTCCCTTTGCTGTACAGTATTTTACACTGAATCAAAGAATATGTGTTCTGGGCTTTAATTCTTTTTTAATGGTGCCTTATCTCAGGGGAGCTGGGCAGAACTGGGTAAGTCTGATGTTTAGAGAGCGTGAATAATATTTGCACAGGTTTCTGTGTTTTCAGTGCTCAGTCAGTGACAACTAACCTAAATTACAAAAGCTGAGGAAATGCAAGAATGCTCCTGTCATTGTGTGCTTTTTAGTTTAGGTACCAAACTGAAATGTCCAGTGATTTGAAGAAAGCTCAGCCCAACTGGAGCTAAACATCCTTTAATTAACCTTTGCAGGATGGAGGTGTTCTGAATAGGGAGCCTCTTAGTTTAAAAGTTATTCAAGCAGGTCTTGGAACATGGCAGCCAGAAATGCCTGAAGAGTTCACAGAAACTGCAAGCACCTGTTAAAAGAAAAGTATATGGATCTTTTTGTTTTAGAATAAAAATGGCTGGTTAACAAACATCCTGAAGAGTCAGCCACCCACATTCTTCCTCCAAAGAATTGCAGATTCTTAGCTCCTGGGCTCTGAGATGTAATTACAGTATGAGGAGGTTTAGGAGAGCTGAAAAGTCACCATGGCAACCTCCTGGCAAAAATCTTCGCTCATCCAACGTAAAGCAAAATTTATTTTTATCTGAATGGCCTTAGTGAGCCTGAACAAGTTCTGTGTTCTGGCTCTCTGCTTCATTTCATTGTACTCCTCAGACACGGTCTTTTCCTGCTCTAAGTCCTAAAGGCCATCTTCTAAATCTTCTAAATGAAAGTTTTGACTAGAAATGGATGCAGGATGCTGGCTGTTCAATCGGGGTCTGCCTCTGAGTTAAGAAAGAGAGGCCCTCTCGTGGCGTTCCAGACCCTTTGCAATCAGCTCCAGTGAAGCTGATAAACAACCTGTGCTGAATAATTTTAAGCATTGAAGTAAACTGAAAAAACGTGGAAACAGATAAAAGAAGATGAAGGAAATGAAAATCATTGAAAAGTCCTGTGCAGTCCCTGTTCAGAGGAAAGAAAGGCTCTCCATGCAAGAGTTTATGCAAATTATAGAAGCTAGGAGAAGCTATGCAGCATGGACTTGGTGAGACGCAGTGCTTGCCAAGCAATTTTCGTGGATGTGACCTGCCCATGATAGGAGACTGAGACCTGCTGGTCGAAGCTGCTGGATGGCAGGAGGGTGCTGCTCAGCTGCAGCTACTTGACTGTGAGAGAGTCTGTGCGGGTGCACAGGGGGAAGGCAAAGCAGGAGAAGAGCTGCTGAGATATAAAGCAATTTGGCTAAGGGGTGCTCTCAGTTTTTTGAGGAAAAACTTGAAGTCTGTGGTGTTTAAATGGGGGTAACCAAGAGGAGGAGACAGATTTGTGAGCAATAAGGTGACGATGGATGGGTAGGTTATGTAGGAAAGCTGAAGGGAGGGATGCTTCTATTACTTCTGGAGCCTAGAGTGCCTGGACTAGCAGGGTGCCGTGCTCAGCAGCCTTGGGAGGTTCAGGCTTTCTCCGGTTCCTCTTACATCCCTCTCAGATCCAGTAAGGGGAGTGAACAACCCGGAGCTGCTGTCAGAACATTTAAGATCACGCTCCTGCAGGAGACAGCCACCTGGCCTCCAGGGCCAATTTTGTCCCTCTGGAGCTAACTCACAAAATTCAGAAGTTGATCTCTGGCTGACCAAAGTGACAGGCACACAGGGGTGTCCTTCTCAGGGGCCACTCTCTCTGAGACCTCACTCATGAAATCTTTCTCAGCAGCAAGCGATAATTAGTATTTTTGGAACTTGGCAATGACTAATTAATATCTTGCAGGAAGGAAGAAACTGGTGTTGATCTTTACACTATAGTATTATGTACTACAAATATGGGCTAGCTATTGGGGGGAATTTTCAACTAGTGTTCTTTAGTGCAGTTGCTTTGGAAACAGAAACGAGGGGATCTCTTCAGTTGTTTCTGTCTAATTTATGTTTTACAGTGCTGCATACTCTGGACTTTGCTCTGGACAAAACCTGCACGACCCTGTGACGTACCGTAGGCTGGGAGTGTAATGATTTGTTTCTTAAATATTATTGCAAAAGTCAACAAATCATTTCTGGAGTAATAAAAGAGAGGGTTGAAAGCAGAGATTTGTTATTGCAGCAGATTTTCCAGGACCTTAGAAATGTGGTTTCAAAACAGAACAACTTGCTCTTCATTTCCTGACCCACTGAAAATATCGCAATGTCCCATCTGATTTCCTCTTCATATTTTCTTCACCGGTCTTTTGGCATCTGACAGAAGAAACAGTGTGGAGCAAAAATCTACCTGAGCTGCGCTACACAGGGAGGTGAGTTTTTGAGCAGAGCCTTTAAATAACTATGGTGTTCTTAGAAGAAAGTATGAAAATATATTTATGTGCCACAGGCTGGGAGCACAAATGTTACTGCAAAATCAGCAAAAAATTGCCAGAGTGATAGCGTTGAAAGCTGGGAGAAGAGATTTGTTGTCACAGCAGTAAATGGAAAACTGGATGCCATTTCCTAACGTTGTAAATTTTGTAAAGTGCAATTTTTAAAGGAAATGGATGGAGTTGTTATTAGCTCAGAGGTTTTTATAATTTTCTAGTGTCCGAACACAAAGGGACAGCTTCCATTTTGCCAGTGGGCAGGATGCTGTAACCCTGTGTGGAGAGCCCCAGGTGAGGGCTGCGTCTGATGTGAAGCCAGGTGACTCCACGGAACGGAGCGTGGCCATCTTAGACGATCTGAGGAGCTAGTTCATCCCTCACTGTCATTTTATGTAACTCGTGAATAGGTGAAGATTTCATCCAGTGTGGTGCTGAACCAAGTCCTTCCTTTGAGGCCTGGTGAAGTGAGTAGAGGAAGTAGAGTGGCACAGGGGGAGTTGCAGGGCGTGGGGAGCAAGTCTGGGGCTCTCAGACATCGAGGCTGCCTGTCCGCTTTTTCTTGATCCGGTTTAACTCTAGTCATTTTGCAAGCAACTTTAGTCAAACTGAAGCACAAAACAGAATAAAGCCCTTTCTGCTTAGACTGGCATATTTGGATTTAAGTGTTCAGTATATGCTTATACCCTGGAACTAGCTCTGTCTCAATTATAAACATGTTCCCACGGCTGAATTACACTGATGAAAATTTGCTTGTAGTCAGAGCCCTGGAGTGAGAACAAATACTTTTACTGGCTGTTGCTGTCTGTGAGAAGTGTCCTGTTTCTCCCTTTGCCCTGTTTGCTGCTGTGTGGATTACCATCCCACCAAAGTCTGTAGGATATAACTGCAGGTCAGCACACCCAGCTTAGAGGCACTGGTAGGGCTTTCTCTTCTTATGTTCCCCTACATTTTTAGGAACTTCACCACTTTGTCAAAGCAGACTGGAAGCTGGTTACAGGCTTACAGAGTTGTGACAGATGACCAAAATGTGTTCAGTGTTGTTGTATGAACTTCATCTCTTTTAGAAACCAGCAGAATCCAGAGGGTTTTGTAGCTGTGACCTTTACAGAGATGGCTGATCTAGTGACTCAGCCCCATCACAGGGAACGAGGACTTCTGGGCCTCTGTGCTGTCAATGCCATTCCAGCAGATTGCAGGAGCAGTTTGAATTTCTCAGCCAAGTGGGAAGGGGGTGCTCACCAACATCTCTTTTTCAGAACATGCCTAGAAAATGAAGAGGTTCCTGCGTTGGCCTGAACAGCGCTCTGCTGATAAGGTCTTTTGCATCTTGGTGGCTGCTGCTTGTCTTTTTCTCCTGACAGGTACAGTAATTCTGCTCAGGACTAATCACATGAATGGTGCTTCCAGCAGGCTCTGGGAATCCCCCAGCCCAGAGAGTGTCTGATGGTGTCTTGATTTGTGCACACACAGTTTATCCCTACAGGAGCCCACTTTCCTTGTGTTCTGCCCCAGAGCAGCAGTTCTTATTCAGGCCCTTTCCCTTCAGCCATTATGAGGGTCCCTGAAGCACACTGGCCAAGTCTGGACACAATTCATACCCTTTCCTGGGCTGCAGATGAGTCAGTACTAATAAGAAAACGCATTAAGGAGTGGAATGTCAGGTTTTGATGGCATCACAACCGTCATCCATGTTTGGAGGTGAAAAGGCTTGTGTTTTGTCATTATTCACTTCTTTCCCTACTGGGTGTCTTCTGTATTTCTGCATAGTCTTTTTCTAGTTTTACTTTGGTCACTGTAAAATAGGAGCTGTCCGGTTGCTCCTCGGTGTCCTGGGAAATGCACAAAGCTGCTGACAGAACCAGGTTCTACGGTAATGATTCAGGCCTAGAGTTCCGCATGGTAAGCTGTGTGTCGTGAACACGATCAGCATCCTTTCGCTCTAACATAAATCCCAGCAAAACAATAACTAGTTCTATGCCAGTTTTTGTATTCCTTTCTTTCACTTGTCTTCAAGAACAATGCAGGACACGGAGATAATTTGTGCTTCTAAAATGCACCCTGCAGGACTGGGGTCACTTCAGCCCACTGGCCTGTTGAGGAAAACTCAGTCTCTTCCCAAAGAAAACCTTTATAATAAAAAGACTGAGTTAATATCTAGCTGCCAAATCTATCAACTTTCTCTCAGCCTTGGATGAGAAAAATCAAACACCCAACCTGGTACTGGACCACATGGACCCTAGAGAGCTGAACTATGTATTGATTCCTATTTGACATGTCTTGAGGACTTTGTTTTCTATTGCGGAGTTAAACTTGTCTTTTTACTGGTAGCTTGGGCAGTCTCAAATTTCAAAGGTAGCAGAAACAAGAAATTGAATAAACTTTTAAATTTTTTAATCATAATGTGGAGAGGTACTCAAATGAGGATGTAGGGCAGCTTTTTCTTTGGAAGTGACACTTTGTTTCCCTTTTTTTACTCTCTTTCCCAACGTGGTTTGCTTACAGAAGAAGGCTCTCTTTATGGAGAACTCCTGGATTTACTGGGAAGGAATGATAAATATGTGTCCAAGTGTGTGTTCTCATCCTCTCACTGACTCAGTCTGCATCTCTTCCTCCCTCTACCTCACCCACACACTGCTTTCTGTTTTTCTTCTTAATTTTAAGTAATCTGAGAGAGGGATAAATATTCAGTATCTGAAAATGACTGCTAATAATATAGAAATATATTTATTGCAATCCTCTTATTGGTTAGTCTCATTTTTGATGCTCACCTATTGGAAACCATACATATTTACAGGGTGCCAAATAGACCATTTATTAAATGGTTAAATCAAAATCCTTGAGTTGGACTTTAAAAAGTCAGTGGTACAGTAGACTCATGGCTTCAGACCTCGTCTGCCATCACATCTCGGTCCTCTTTTCACAAGCAGAATCACATCACTTGTGAGGCAATGGTTTTTGAAATATTGCACTGATAACAACAGGAATGGAGTGGAGCCTGTGATCGCCCTCTGCAGATTCAATTCTACCTAGAGAGAATCTGCAGCACTGGAATGTGCAGGGAGACTAGTTGAGCCCCAGGTGTTCTAATAGTTTGGAATGTGGCTCAGTGGATCATATCCTAATATCATGTCTATATTTCTGTAGGAAAGAAAAACATATTTATTCCAGTGATACAGCATGCCTGACGTTGCAGAGCTGGATTTTAGTTGCTTCACTGTCCACTTGCTCCAGTTTGATTCTGTGCTGACTTCATAGCCTTTGGCTTAGTGCAAAGGGAGAAATCAATTCTGTGCCTAGCAAGTAGAAATTTAGGTACTGTAGCATGCCTGCTCAGAAGGGGTTTTTGATTTCAGCTGTCCTTTGAACTTCAGAAGACAATTTGAAGTCATTTAGAATAAAAATAGGAGACTTCAAGTTATTACCAGCCCCTGTTTCTGTTATTGTCCATGGATGAATTGTCATTGATTTGAGTGAGTTGGACTGTTGTATTTTGAGCGTGGATGAGTGTCCTTAACTTGAACTACAGTAGAGAGAACAATGTTTTATGTATGAAGCATAGTCTTACCCTGCTTCTTTCTGACCATGCTCCTTATTCATAGATATGTGGCTTTGTATTCATATGTTGACTTTATTTCTCATAGACAGAGCTGCAATGGCAAGTTTCGCACAGTCAGGTCAGAGTGTGAACTAAAAAAATACCAATTACCAGCCTCGCGAGGAAATGGCACTTCTGGGGCAAAATTTTGTGATCCTGTTTTTCTTTCAGCATCCAGGCCTGTAATGTAACAGGGTGATTCAGTTCACTGCAATTTTCTGTTGTACGTGTGTGCAAAAATATTCACAGTGCAGAGGTTTGCATCCAAAAAGGAGATAGAGGAGGCCTGTAACTTTATTCAAATAAAGGGAGAGGCTGTGGGTCATTTCCCCCAGGGTCTCTCAAATTGTTGGAGGACACGGCGTCCTTTTAATCCTATTTTCCTGGGCATATCATCCTCTCTCTTTCTCTGTTGGCTGAGCTACTTGAGTGGTACAGACTTACCGAATCACCTGCTACATGACCCCCCTAATATGCAACCCTCCCCCCCCATTTTGTATCTCTGTTCTGTCAATTAGTACTATTCCTCTGAATTTTATGGTTCCTTTCCCTTACTATCTTATCTATCAATCTCTGGTCTTAACTACAAGTGGGCTCAAACAGTCTATTTGTAAAGACGCTCATTCCTTTCGCAGGTGACAAACATCATCCATCCCTGTCTGCCTGGTGATGTGGCAGATCTCATGCAAAATGCAAAAGTCATATCTGCTTTGACAAGGTGATTCTCTTCAAGGAAAATTAGCTATGAATGAATGCCTGGAATTCTTTACTTTGAAAACAACAGGCAGGATGGCCAGCATTTAAAATGGGAATCTTTATGCCAGGTTATCATGAACCCTGAGGCGATGAATATCAATGTTCCTTTCACAGACATTACGAATGCCTTCCCTGAAGGCTGGCACAGCTTACACGGGCAAGAAGGGAACACGGATAACTGTTCTCCAACACAAGAAATGAAAAAGGATAAAAGTGCATTAGGTCTGGTTTTCCCTGTGATCTAAATCTTGTTTTTTCCATTGCTATGCTGTGTTGACCTCTCTATATAAAGAACAACACCCTGTGTGGGTGTATTTTGCCCTTTGCCTTCACCCTGCTGAAGTCTGAGGAACCACAGCAGGTCCTTGTAAAAATGACCTTCACAGAAGTACTCAAACCTTTCTCTCACATGAACTGTGCTTTCCCTCGCACTTTTGCTAGTGTGGATTCTCAGGCCTTTTATGGTTCTTTCCAGCAGCCTTCAGTCAAGCATCCTCAAAAAGGGCCCCTATGCTGTCCCCGGTATCTCCAGTCAGTACCAATGGTACCATGCCACGTAAGTGCTCGGGGAGCTGTCTTAAAGGTTGATGTGGTTGTCATTGACGCTAACTAACACTGTAGATGTGACAAGTGAAGTCACGTGTTTAAGCCCTTGCTGCTTAGCAAGGCGTCCCATGTCAGCAAATGCTCCTGTCTCTGCCTGTGCATTCTCAGCAAACAGTAAAAACTGAGATGGTGCCCCTCGGCTATGAACCACAGCTTGGTTGTTGATGTGTGATAATGTAACTGTGTGTTTGGGCCCTTGAGGTCTTTAAAAAAATTCCTATCGATGCAGCAGTAACATAGACTTGGACACTGTGGTCTGGGGTTTCCCAAAGACACTCGGTGCTGTAGGAATGGGAACACAGCCGTGGTCCTACAGGAGAGTGAGGAGAAGAGAAGGGGAGCAGGCGCCTTCTGTGCAAGCTGCAGAATGTTTCTCACCTCTGTCCTCTCCTTACAGTCAGATTCTTTAATGTGCACGTGAACTTCTCTCTTCTCTATAAAATGGAGAAGGCACCGGATTGCTGTGATGCAAGGAGGCTTCTTGAACACTGGGTGAGTAGCTTCCTTTTCTCATTCTCATGTGTTTCTAGCAAGTATCACATGAGGACAGCTGGTAGGATCATAGAATACTTTGCGTTGGAATAGAATGGGTTGGAAGGGACCTCTATAAGTCATCTAGTCCCACACCCAATGTACAGAATGCAAACTGTTGGGACAACACAGAAATGAGCATCCATGTAACAATTGTGGTGTTCCAGACTCACATTATTCAATGTATAACAGGACAAAATGAAATTTTGAAGGAAGGGAAAAGTGTAAAAATTTTGCAAAAATTCTTAGCTGCTTTCATTGGGATTTAGGACTTTGATGAAAATTCTAATTTTACAAGCAGGTCTAGAAAAAGTATTGATATATCATGCTAATTAAAATGTTACTGTTTTCTTTCCAGTTTAATATCATACTTACTGGACAAGGGTTTGTTATGACAAATTTTAAAGTCAGGTAAGGTTCTGGCTGTGTGGTGGTGTCACCTTGACCCTCTGTGCTTTGAGCAGTCCCGTTCCAGGCACCCATTTCCCAACTGACCGGTCTGTTTGGGGGTTACAGAGGGGAACAAGGCTCACAGACCCCGGGGACTGGCTCTCATGTGGCAATGTCTAATGAAAGGATGTTACAGCTTGAAAATGCTGCTAGAAACAATGGTTTCTTGCAACAGATTCCCCTATTTTGTTCCTTTTAGGCCAATCCACTGTATTCACATCCAAACTGTGAGCAGCAGAGAGGGATATTTTAGCAATTTGTAAACATGTCACATGCATGGATGCAGAATTTTGTCATTTTATATCTATTTTTACTTCCTACTTTCTTCTCTGGTACTGCTCTGGTACTCTGGTACTTCCACAGGTACTGTTGGTTTTATAAATGACAATACAGTAACACACTGCAATGTTCACATGGGATGAATCCCATCCATAAAACATTAAGGGAAGGTTCTTCCCATTTTGGAAGAAACATTTTTTTGCTGGCATGCATATCAATTATAGCACTCGGTTCTGGTGACTTCTGTAGATATACCTGTGCTGAATTCAAGATGATTTCCAAGCTGTAAAGTCTAGCTTATTGTGGTCACAAGATTTTGTTTTTAGGTGGTAGCAGAATCGGGCATGTTACAGTTACATGCTACCGTGAAATAATTGTTCTATTCCCTTTTGTTTTCAGGGATAATTATCCATACCACAGTGCCTATAAGAGGACTCACGTATGTAATTAGTTATTTTCCGATTCCTTTTATAGACAGATATATTTTTCTTACCTCTGCATAGAGAATATAGTAGTTAAAGGGTCTAAATGTCAATGCTATTGTGTTTTGTTGAAATTATTTAATTATCTTGATGAACCCCTTACAGTACTGTGAAACAAAGGCTTCTGCCGGTAACATTTAAAGCAACAGGCCCTGTTTTAAAGAGCACATTGAGTTTCTGCTAATTGCTTTCCTTAAAAAACAATTTGTGCCTGTCGATTCTAACCATTTTCTAACTTTCTGTGTCCTTCCATGTGAACTGAAGGGGAAGGTAAAGCAGATATCACAAAGGTAAGACCCAGGGTTATGAATTGGATTTACATAGTTTGTACTGATTTCATTTCTAGGAGGAGGAGAAATTATATCCATCCGTGGCTCTTTGAGTTTCAGGGTGACCAGAAAAGTACACATGGAAGTCAGAACCACAGGAATGCTTGACTTGGGGAAACGTATTTGGGCATCCAAGGTTTTCTTCTCATACCCCAGGTCTTGGGAGTGATTCCATGGCAAGCTGTGAGGTTTATGCTTCCCTCTAAGAGCCTACCCTGAGCTGGGGCCAGAAGCAGTGAGTGGACAGTGCCCAAGAGGGATACCAGGATGAATCCTGCAACTCTTCTGTTGGAAATCCTATTTGCCTTCTGACCCCAGGCCAGGAGGAGGAGGAGGTGAATTTCCATCACCTCCAAGGGGCTATGAATGGTTTAGAAAGACTGTGATGAGTGGTGGACAACTGTGTGAATTGAAAAAGCTTGAAATATCCCAGCCCTAAGGAACTCTCACTCATTAGCCCTCAGTTAAATAACAGGTCCATGAGGTGGTCCATCCATGGGTTCTTCTGACATTGAGTGGCTTCAGGCATTTTTCTGACATGCCTGAAGCCACTCATACAGTCTTTCCAAACCTTCCAGAGTCCGCGAGCATATTTACTTCGAGCGAAAGTTGTTCTGAGGAGAAGTGGGATCCACCAGAAACACTGAAAGTGGTTGGTTAAATCCTGGTTTTCCAGAAAGCCTTGGAGTCACAGGGTCACGAGCACCTCACTATTTTATGACTGGCTCTCTCCGAACTTTGAATGCTGAAAAACCCTTACTTGTGACAGGGGTGTTCCTTTGCTGAGATAACGTTATTAGGAAACTTTTAGAGGCATATACCATGAAACTATACAGAGATTCTTGCACCTGTATTCCTAGTATTTTCTACTTTAGAAAACATTTCCTCAATGCTGCACTTACGGTGAGAAAAACACATACATTATCCAATTCAGTGTAATTATCTGGGTTACTCCTTAATTTTTTAACCGCTTATATTTGTGAAATGTTACCAACATGGCAGCCTCGTTTGTGTATTCTCTTTGTAGCTACATCTGTAAGGCCACTGTAAAGACCACATCCCTGGAAATACCAGAAGTCCTGAGTCTCAAGATCAAAGAGTTGTTGAATGACACTTACAAAGAGGGACCATTTTCCCTGTATGTGAAACCTGAAGATGTGGCTGTGAAGTCAATAGGTAAAACTTCACTGAAGCCTCACTGGAATTCATATACTTTGCAGTTCTGTCTATCGGTGATTTTTGTCAAATTCATATTCTGTGAAGAGGTTAGGCTAGAAAACATCCTTACAAGTAACCAGACCGACCTCATGTGATGTACAATCTGTAGAAGATCATGCGGTGCCAGCAATATCAGAAACATGGGTTCCAGATGAATGGAGACCAGTTCAAACATGAATCCCAGAGTCCAGGCAGGTCTGAACACCTTTGCAACAAAGGCAGAGTATAGCTGACGAACTACAAATCCAGGAGTTCCCAGTGGTGGCAAGTACCCCAGGAAGACTGAAACCAAACAACCGAACCAAATCTACCTGCCAGCATTTTCTCAATGCCTCTGCACATTGGAACAATCCTCAGATGGCAAATAAGTATTTTGCTGGTTTGGTTACTGTCTCTGTTCTTCCTTAAAAAACAGGAGTAAGCCGGAGATAAGAGCTAACAGATATACCTGAGATTCAAAACCCTTTTTATAGCAATAATTTATGAAATATCAGTTGCAGATGATAAAGCAAGTCTGGAGGGAAGACATTGAGGGGTTAATAAGGGGCAATGTAAAGCACTTTCTGATAGATTAGAGAAGCCTGGAGGGTGTTCCGTCATTGAATACGGTTTGTGATGCTGGAAACTCTCTACCTGAGAACTGAACTTGTCGAACAAAGGAGAAAAAAAATGTAGGAGAAGAGATGAAATATTTAAACAAAATGTTTTCTAATAGACCGTAAACCTCAGTAAAATGCCCTTACCTGGTCTGCAAATTAGAACTCATTCCCATCAGGAAACCAGATCTACAGGGCAGCTGGCCCACCTGGTGTGGGGGCGGTGTCTTGTTTTTGACTATTGAATCTTTGTAAAGAGCTTTTATTTATTTCCTCCTCAGCACTAGTGGGTTGTCCAGAAAGCTTTTTCATCACAAGGTACAACGGGAATTATTCCTGGCCTGTAACAAGTCCAGCCTCTGAGACAGAGGTCAGCTGCAGGAAAAACGCTCTGCAGTCTGCTCAGAGGAGCTGGTGAGTGACAAGACATCTTGTATTGATCCTTCCATGGAAGAGCAGCAGGTTTTGTAATGGCAAATCAGATGGTGGTCTGCCACGGCACACAGCAGTGCCATGCCAATGAATATACAAAGAAATCCAGGGCTTGTCCTGCATGGGCTGCAGGAAAAGGGTGTGGCATCATTCCCATCACCTGTAGGCAGAACCTGCTGTCACTGCAGGGACCCGACTTTCTGCTTGGGCAGGAAGGGGAAACCGGGCCCCTTAGCATTTTGTGCCTCCTCTCAATGGCTCCTCTGAAACCTCAAGGCGTGTTTCATGTGGGTCTGGCATTTGGGCTCTGCTGCCATTCTGCTTGATGAGTGCTAAGTCAGATCTGACTTGAAAGTCCATTTTAAGTTGGGTTATTAAATTGCATTCTTGGCTACCTAAGTGGGAAATATGGGGAACATCATGAGTACCTGTTTTTTCTTGTAACAATGTGCTTTGTTTTCATTTTTCAGTGAAATTAGTATTGAACTTGAGCAAGCTTTTTGGAAGAAACCAAACGTGACTAAATTCAAATTAATGGAAAAACTTCCAAATAATATTCTAGACCTCCGAGATATCAAGCTAACAGACGGTATGGCACCAGATACTTCAGTGACACAGTCAATCACAGTAAAAATAGTTGTAGTTAGATAATGCTCACGCTGCACATTTGAAGAAGCAATAAGGTTGTTTTTGTGCATCCTGCGCGTCTGGTCATCTTAAAGGTTTTTATTGTTGATGGATTTTGCAGGAGCTTCCAAATTCTCTATTGAATCATCTAGTCTCAAAGTCTACACTTAGATTTATAGCTAGGTAAGTAACCAGTGAATAATGTGGCAGGTTTTGCCCGTCTATATGCTCTGTTAGCACACCACTATAAAGCAGTTTACCGTATGTCATGGAAAGAAGCACTAATCAGCATCTGGTGCTGTAATTCATGTAAGCTATGAGATGAACTCTACCACCTGTTTATACTTTAGCTATGCCTAACAGTGAGAATAGTTTGTAGTTCACAAATTCTTGTAAACAACCAAAGTTAGAACTAAATATTATTTGTGGATAGTCTTTACAAATCCAAAAGCAGGTGACGGATGGTATTCTTTTGAAAAGTATGCTATTTTCTTCCTTAAAATACCATGTGGGGTATGCAGATTTTACTTAGAAGTTTGTGCCAGTCTCATTGACATGTTGAGGGCTTTTTGACTTATCCTTAGGACATAAGTTTGTAATAGATCAGGAGCACTCGAGAGAAACATGTAGCTGTATGGCCGGACAGACAGCTATGCCACATAAATTGTGTGCGCTTCCTTTTCTTTTTTCCAGAGAATGCACAAGATGTTGTACAGCATATTTTATACCTCTTACCTAATGCAACACTGCATGCAGAAGAGCTAGAAATCATTGCAAGTAAAATTTCTGATATTGAAGAGCTTGCAGATGTGAGTGTGACACTTGCAGAGAGTGTATTGGCTATACTAGACTATGTTCTGCTGCAAGAAATAGAAGATGAGAACTTTAGAAAAATAACCAATAGGTAAGCAAGATAACTTGCCCAGAGGAGGCTTCCTAGGCTGAAATGGCACTATGGTGTAATTTATTCAGTCTATTGAAATATTATCACTGGAGCTAGCAATTTCTATACTTTGATCTTAAACATATTTGAGGTTTTTACCAGCAGAAATTGGTTATTGTGTTGTCAAAGGTGCCTTTGGCAGAGCCAGTTCTGCAGAAGTCTTCATTCCAGCATTGTTCCCTATGGGCATCCCAGCCTGGAGGCAGCTCAGGGACTGCCCAGCTGTCATCTCCTCTCACAAGGATCTTTGTGGCTCAGCAGTGAGGGCTGAGGTCAGGTCAGCCTAGGGACATAACTCTCTTCCACCCTCTACCCTTGTTGATAAAGACTTTTTAAACACAGCTATGCAATGTTAGTCTTCAAAATCTGTATTTAGGATGCTGCATCGATGATGTGATTTTCACACATGCTAAAGTTGAGGTTCTTAGCTTTAAAAACACCTCTCTTCTCTGAGGTCTTAAAGGGAACTCGGCTGCCTGGTTTTGAATGTCTGAGCAGAGCACTGTCCAGAGCAGTGCAGCTGGCCTTGGCAAGGACAAATGCAAGGCCACAGAGTTTGCCCATTTGAAGCTTTGCTGGACAAGACCCTGAGCAATAGCTCTGCCTTCAGAACATATCCTGCCTGACATGGTGAGGATTTGGAGGATGGACTTCCAGAGGTTCCTACCGGACTAAATTCTTCTGGCTCCAGTATTTCATCTCCTGGTACAATTAGATGATTGAAAAAAATCAAATGAGCAGATTTTACAAGTTACTGCCTTCCAGATGACGTGCAGTTTTTGACTGGGTGTGGATTTTTACTCAAGTCTTCTCAGAACCTCCTTCTGTGGTCCCCGCAGTGAGAGTATCTTCCACCTGCCAGAGGCCACTGAATCATGCTAACTCAACTGCTTGCCATCACCTGAGCCTGTGCAGACAAAGTGCCATCTACCCCAAAATGGACCCATTCTGCTCTAGTGGCTGCTCCTGGTGATCATAAATCAGAGCAAAGGCTTTTAGTCTCTTGGGTGTGCATTATGAAACCAGCACTACATTTCAAGAGTTCTATTTTTTTTTTCTTTCTGTTGCTCTTGTTGAAGTATCCTGAAGATGTCTGAGGAGATGGGCTACAAGGTTAGCTCCACAGAGAGAAATATGTCAGTCACAACCACGTCCTTGGCCCTCTTGGTGCTGCGTCCAGATCCCGGCCTATTTGGAGGACTGGCCTTTGGCATTGCCTCTTACAACAGAGGTGTGGATATCAAGGTGAGAGCAAAGTATCACCTCAGGGACCACTGACTAAACCAGACAATTCTCCTACTCTTTTGCCTCAGTTTGAATTTGACCTGAGCATGACACCTCTGAGCATATCATCTTTCTCCTGCAGATCAGTGTTCAAGAAAACCCTTTCAGAAAGGCTTTGGCCTCTGTGTTTTTGCCAAAATCCCTGAAGAACTTCCTAGGCATCGAGTACTCTGACCCAGACAAGCGTTCAAAGATCCAGTTCAAGTTTTTTGGCACTACTTCACTTTTTCTGGTAACTATGGCTCCCAACAAACCCTAACACAGCAGGAATGGGCTCAGCTGTTCTCAGTGCCTACAAAAAGAAATCCCAATCCCAGCATCATCTGTTCTGGGCATATTAGCATCAGACTGATGCATGTGCAGGAAAAGTGTACTCAGGCAGCAAAACCTTCTCTGACATAAGGATGCTCTGAGAAGTGCCTGTAGACCTTAGACTTTTTTTTCATTTTCTGTAGCTGATGTTATTCTAGTCTTCTTGTAATGCAGGCAAAGAACATGCCCCCTAACCTTCTCTGATCGTAAGGATGATGCATAGCATATGCCGAGTACCACAAAAATAATTTCGAGCCTTCTATCTCTATTAAAATAATATAGCAGCAGGATGTGCAGGATTTATGACTATTCTAGTACTTACTTTCCTTAAGGCCAGGTGGGTATAATTTAGAAAGGGAGACGTTTCTTTGAAATGATGGCTTGTACAGTGCGCCGAACAATGCTTTGCGCAAGGAAGGAGCATTCACAGTTGTGTCTCCTGTCTAATGAGCTTAGTGATGTACAACCAAGTGTTTAAATGTACTGAAACAATTACGCAGCTTTCTCAATCTAGCTGGTGCATTGGAAACTCAGTTCAGCTTCAGCTGATGTTGATGCTGTCCCTGAGTTGCAGCTAACTACTTGTTTTAATGATGTAGCAATTAGCTAAATTACATCGGTCATCCCCTGGAGTTTAGCTGATCACCATATCCAAGGAATACAGTTTAAAAAAAAATAGCGCAGGCCAGATCTTGAATTCATTTTGCATGTGTGTGCTTTCCCCCTGCAGGATGACAGTTTAACGATGGAGAGGTTGAACACTTATGTTGTGAGTGCCAGCATTGAAAATGCATCAATTCAGAACCTTAACGAGCCCGTGACTGTCACTCTCCACCACATAGACCAGAACAGGGTAGGATGTGTTCATTTCATCAGAGATGGGGTAAAAGGCAAAGCTGACTTCACATTTTCAATAAACTGGGAACAGGAATAAACTTAAAATACCTTGCTGCCTCACCTCTCCATGATGCATGGACCCAAACACTGACTGACCACACACATCTCAGTGTTTAATAATTCCTTGCAGGTCACTACAGCTTGTGTCTGCACTCTAAATCCATACTTAGCAACAAGGGACATTCTTACTGTTTCCTTGTTCTGATCTAGGCAATTTTTTTTTTCAAAGAATAGTTTGTTTGTCAGAAAATAGTGGGGCTTGGATTGGACTGAAATGATTTATCCTTGATCTGAATTTGGAAAATAGGTCAGGTCACCAAAAGAGAGGAACTTTAAAAAAACCCAAAACCTTGTGAAGATGTTTTAAAAATCAAATTGCTTTGTTTTGTTTAAGTCTATTTTAAATTTAAGTTTAGACTTTAACCTAAAGTCTAAACTTAGTCAAAGTCTAAACAGACTTGAGGTTAGTCTATTTTTAAGTGGGCATGGGTCAAACTTGTTGATTGAATTCCTCAGAATTTTTGTGCCGCCAATGTTTAAGGTCCAGCCTCCTCATGACTACATTACAAACCCAAGGCAGAAGAAAATTATTCAATAAGATGAACTTGGTTAGAGTTTGAGTTAATGAGGACTTGTAATTGCTGTTTTCGTGGCAAAATGCTCTTTCCATCCAGCAAATATATACCCAGAAATTTCACCCAGATATTCCCTCTCTTCTGTCATTTTTACCAGACCATCTGGCACCTTTCAGATTTTTTTCCTTGACCTTTTAAAATTATCTTAATTAAATATTTAATGAGTTGTCATCCAAACCTACATCTTTGGCTCTGTGCCTAATTATATTTGACAGCCTACAAATCACACATCTTAACAGCTTCCTGTAAACTCTGTGCATTATTAGACTTTATTAATGATATAATAATAATAAAAGTAAATGAATCTGTGCCCTGGGAAAGTTTGCAGCATTATGAGTAACAAACTAGAATGTCTCCAAGAGAAATTATTGGATTGAATATCCATTTACATCTGTTCAGCTCTCACTTGCCTTTCCTGCCTGATTTCAGAGAGAGGGAATTACTGAAATTCTGAAGTAAAGGTTTCTTGTAGGTTTTTTTTTTTTTTCAAATGTATAAAATCTCAGATTGTTATTGCAGGTCTTAGTCATAACTTTTGAATTTCACCAGTAATTTGGTGTGACATCTCAGACACCGCATGGACCCAATGAGATTAGACACGGGAATTGGTCTAAGGTGAACAATTTGTCAGATTTGCTGCTGTCCTTAAAAAACTACAAGGTATTGAAAGATACAGGTAAAACTGGGAAAATCACTGACTCGCAGGATTTCCCTTGGTAAAGGGGAAGGCAAAAAGTGGGGCTCTGCTAGTTTAGTGCCATGGGTGAGATGGCTAATATCCTGGCTGGCTCCTCAAGCCCAAGTGTCTGGCTGCCCCGTATTTCGTGGTGTCTCCACTCACACACAGACCCCCTGCAGCACCGCACACAAATAATCACAGACATAAGTGGGCTTTGCTGCCAAGCAGTGCAGGGGTAATCAAATCCAAGTGCCTTGGTTATACACCCCAATTCGAGGTGAGATACACCATCTGCAACTGCAGACGGAGTGCATATGTCCTGAAGAAATGTCACAGCCTCCTTTCTTCTGTTTCCAGGGCAATGCAGCAGTACACTGCGTCTTTTGGGACTTCGGGAAAAACAGTAAGTGTTATTTGCTGTGCTGGCTCTGTCCCCAGAGGCTTTGGTTTCTTGACATTGCACCTTGAAAGTTGAGTGTGTGCTGCTGCTTTGTGTTGATATCAACACTTCAGTACTCAGTGTTTTCCCCAGGGACCTGGATATGGCAGTGTGCAGTGCTGCATCTGCACAAATAAGAAGACTTTGCTAAAGAAAAAGGCAGAAATTCAGATGAACTCTTACCATGACTTCAGGGAATACAATAGGGGCTTTGCTGGGATTAGGTCTTTAAAATGGCTCAGACAATCACCGGAGAGAGATAACTGTGAATTGGGTTAACTCGGAGCATGTGGGAGAGGTTTCCTCTGCAATCACTAGGAGTAGAAATGATTTGCTTGTTTTTGATCAGAATCTTAGCTTCTGAATGTATGATGCAGACCACAAAAATAGGGTCATAACATTCGGTCTTACCAGGGAAGACCTGGCTGTTTCAGTGCTGCACTCTGCCTAAACAAACCCTCTGCCCTGTGTGTGTTTCTTTTCTTCTGTTTCTGCACCCTCCAGCACAATCTCCCCCAGCACTAGGTTCTTTATCTTCTTTCTATGAGTACAGATATGTAAATGACTTTAAATATTTCTTCATTCCACTAAAAGCTTTCATCCAAATTTTGAGGTCCTCAGGCAACTACAGAAGATGTGTTTCAGTGTGAAATCTCACTTGTGTGCTGCTAAATGACCCTGCAATCTGTACTAACTTGAGCTTGTCTTCACACACCCTGCAAGCTGCAGAGCTATAAATGATGGAGGATGACTAACTCTGCTTAAAAATCCTTTTTCTTTATTACACAGATGGACTGGGTGGTTGGAATACATCAGGGTGTGAAATGGAATATACAGATATGAATTATACAATCTGTTTCTGTAACCATCTTACCCATTTTGGAGTCCTACTGGTGAGTACACCATGAATCATCTCCCAGAAAGTCCCGTGGTGCTAAACAAAGTCATCTCTAGCTTTGGAGAAGAGGTGGGAGATTCATATCTATACAAGCTCTTAGATATCTGCAATGTTGCCAAAATCAGCAATACAAAGAAAACAGTAATAATAATTTAATGGTGTAAAGTCCTTTAAACTGCTTTGAGGCAGTTTTGTTTTACAGATGTAGTTTGTACTTTGCAGTGTAACTTAATCAACCTTAATATGTGTTGGAAATACTGTGTTAAATTTATCAACTGCCAGCGACAACTAATGACATTACACCTTCTTGAAAGTTTTATCTATGCTCCATCAGAAAGTGAAGTTTAGTATAAATATAGGAGATGTCATTATCTAGCACCTCTTATTTCTCTGCAATATAGAGAAAACTGCCCCTAAAAGCAAAATGTCAAAAGCTGGTACAACTGCCTGAGAATGGGCTGCACAAAAGGCAAAGAGACAGGCGGGTTCTAAGCAAATCAGGTAGATTAAATTGTCTATTCCTGGTAGGACACAGCCCACAGGATGGGGTGAGGCCCCACCTTTGCCTTTGGATGCTTCCCCTGTCAGCATGACCCTGCTCCAGAGGCAAAAGCTCTCCTGGGAGTAAAATTGTGGCTTTACAAGAAGGAATTGAGATGGTTCAGATTCCAGACACTTGCTTAAGTTTTTGTTCAAGCAAGAAGAATTCAGTCTGATTTTCAGATCACACCTCGCACTGTCACTTTGGTAATCAGCACAGCTACAGGTCTTCAGCAGCATCATCCATGGGACATTGGACATGTAGGTTACTAGTCAAAATAGAAGAGAAGCTGTGTCAGGGAAAAACAAAATCCTCTCAGTGTTCCTCCTGGCAGCAGCTGTGGAGAAGCGGGGCCCAGCCTCCTGTCTGATTTTGCAGTGGTGCTTCCTGGACAGGGAGGATTGACCATGCTCTGAGGCATTTAGTAGATTTGTGCAGTTCCCAAGCATGGCAGCTGCCACTGAAACAAAGTAGTTCCTCCTACAAAGTGAGCTCCCGGTGAAATAATTTTGGTAAGATCTTGGAATCCATATTCAATTTGTGGTTTCTGAAGAACAGCTTTTCTAGCTTCACAACTTATTGCCGGATACTTTTGGCTAATTTGCCATTTACTAGTTTGAATATTCTGTGGGACTATAGGATAAGAAACGCATAAATATATTAATGGAAAATCTCCAAAAGTAGCAGTAAGCAGAACAGTAATTTCAATATGTGAAAGGAATTTTCTAAATCTGTCTTGGCAAACAACTGTGTTTCTTTATCTTGTAACACAGGACTTGGCCCGGACAGAAATAGATGTCACACATGATCATATATTAACTTTGATAAGCTATGCAGGATGTGGTGCTTCTTCACTTTTTTTGGGAATAACGCTCATGACGTACCTAACCCTTGAGTAAGTAGGATCCTTTTTCTTACACTGATTTCAATATTTCGGCAATAAGGAATTTGCAGCAATTATCAGAATGTTTGCTAGTATTTGATGCTGTGATGCATAAAAGGTATAAATATTGCTTTATTTTGATGTCTGGTGCAAAATTAGAGAGATTTGAATACTTCTACTTCAATACAAGCACCTATCTTTACTCTTCAGCAATTTTTATGTTCCTAAATTTCACAAAGTCATTGAATGCTTTGGATTGGAAGGGATTACTAAAAGGTCCTCTAGTTCCACCACCTTGCCATTGGTAGGGACACTTTCCCCTAGACCACATTGCTCCAAGCCCTATCCAACATGGCCTTGAACACTTCCAGGGACAGAGCAGCCACAGCTTCTCTGGGCAACCTGTGCCAGGGCCTCACCACTCTCACAGTAAAATGTCTGTAAAGAGTAAAAATTCCTGTAATTTCAAAAATTTACCCCTGGACATGGGTGAGATATTACATCAAGAATCTGGAATATTCCTGTGCATAGGGTTAGGGTTAGACTGCAAACCCACTCCTGTAGGGAGTAAATAGGCTGTAAGTTGAATGATGCAGTGATAACCTTGCGGACTTTCCCCTTTCTTTTAGGAAGGTGCGGAGAGACAACCCCTCAAAAATCCTGCTCAACCTTTGTGCTGCGCTGCTGATGCTGAACATTGTCTTTCTCACCAACTCCTGGCTGACCTCGTTCAACCAGCCAGGCCTCTGCATCACTGTGGCCATGCTCCTCCACTATTTCCTTCTTGCAGCATTCACGTGGATGTGCCTGGAGTCTGTTCACTTTTATTTGGCTCTTGTCAAAGTTTTCAATGTTTATGTCCCAAAGTACATCCTAAAATGCTGCATTGCTGGCTGGGGTAAGTAGACTGAGTTCCTCTCCACTTCTGTGCTTGTCAGCTTCTCTAAGATTGGGGCATTTTTACAGAAATAAGTGAAGACACCGAGCTCGCAGAAATGTGATGCACACCCTGCGCTGTAAGGATGGATCTCTTCCTCTAGGCTGTTCAGCTTAAATTTCTTCTGTCCTGGGAGACATTAGCAGAGAGTGTTTGTTGGTCCCTGCACAGTCATATGCAACTGAAAGTGGGTGTAAGGCACTGCTTTCTTACTCCTCTTCTCTTTACAGGATGATTTATCAGGGTACCTCACATGAGTGGCAGTAATGCTGCCCACAGCCTTCACCCCTGTGTGAGGATGCTCAGAGGTGATTTTAATTCCTTCTCTGAGCCTTGTGTCCATTTTTGGCATTCTCTAACTGATTCCCATGCACAGAATGGATTTGGCTTTCATTCATGGCTCTCCCAAGGACTTCCCTTGACAAGTATCAGAGACCTGTTTTGGGAGAAACGTACCAAAAAGAACCCAAATTCTGGTTCACCTGTTAGAAAAGGTGTTACCAGAGGCACTGACATAGAGCAGAATTTGGGCTGTATTATTTGGGTCACCATTAGATGCCGTTTTAAAGGTTTGGGTTTTTTTTGCTCTTGAATAGTGTGCAGCATATTATCATCCCTATCCTCAAATCTGATGTCCCACACAATTGTTCTTAGGGGCAGCCATCCTTGATGGTGCTGTTGGCAGCAGCTGTTCTCTACAGAAAAAGCCAGAACTGAAAAAAAACTGGGAAATGTGTGAAAGGGAAGACTGATAAAGCACTGCCTGGGAAACACATGTCTCTATGAGCTCTTAAAACAAAATGCTGTGGTCTGCTTATCCTTTGACACTCAGCTTTTGTAATAATCATTTGGTTTTATTTTACCAGATTGGATCCCTTCTGGAGATGTTTGAAGGCTCAGAAACATTTTGCAAACACAGATATTTTTATGCCTACTCATTTGTAATTTGCATAAATAAGGAGATCAAACCTGCTATGCTACACACTTAATTACAGTTGTTTCACAAGGAGCTCTGGGGGTAGAATTTGATCCAAAGATGCACATGTCTGCTGTAATTACATCTCAGAGATTATCTGACATCTTTCCATATTCTGAATTTTTTCTTTTGAATCAAACTATTTATTTTTCTTTTGCTTTCCACATGAGGAATACCAGCTATTGTGATTACTCTTGTGCTCATTATAAATAAAGACTTCTATGGCAATGGGTCACTCTCTAAGAGCCATCCTTACAGCAATTTGTAAGTATAATACTTGAAGCTTTTTGATGGTCACCAGAATATATGAAAAATACAAGGGATAACCAGAAATAACTCACTTTTGTCTCCTCTCTTTCATCTTTACCCTCTCCTTTCAGTGGTTCTGGTTCATAGGAACATTTTGAATGCATGGCTACTACATGGAGTAGTTTTCAAATCGGTGAACTTGGCTTGAGGACAGGGAGGGTTTCTGCCAGTCAACTCCATTTTTAGTTTCTGTTCTTTCATTGCATTAATGCAGTCTAATGGGATATTTGTATGTGCTTCTGCATGTTCTGGGTTTCTGGTAAAAATCTAAAGGCACAATGATTGCTCCAGTATTTTGCACATTTCCTTCTGTTATGTTTTTTTTTTTAATGTCAATTCACATCATTGTCTCATCATAATTTCAAGTAGTTTTATTTCAGTAGTCTCAAACTCTTCCCTTTTCCAGTGGGAAAACACTGCCTTCTTTCATCCTTTTTTAAAATGCTTCTATAGCAAAGAATGCTTTCATTTTTCCACCTGCTTCTTGTTTAGCACAATCACTTGTTGGTGAAGATTACCTGGAGTATTTGAGTTTTCTCTCATCAGAGAGGCTACACACCTGTGACACCTCAAAGGGAAAGTTGGTCCCCATCTTTAACAAAAAAGACACAAAGAAAAATAGAAGTAAAATTCACTAATTCATGCCTAAGGAAAAGCTAAGCAGTGGTATGCTATTATTTAGACCCCTAGCTAAGTCATATTCAACTTGGTTTTCCTAAGGCAGCATGTCTTTGTGTTTATATGTTATTAGGTTGTGAAACAATCATCAGGTTTATCTAAATTTGGCAGAAATATCCGTGTCTTAAAGGTACCAAATTTCCATAACATCCATAAAAAAGACAAGTGTAGGCATTCTGTGAATGTCCTCAATGGGGGAAAATAACAAGTGCAAGGGAATGCCCCTAACTAGGCATTGGATAACCATACAGAATGCTTATTTGGGGAACCAGCTTCCTGAATTTCCCCCTCACAAAACTTCTTGTTGAATACTTACCTCTCTTTCTTGCAGTTGCTGGATCCAGGACAACACTGTGTTCTACATCTCTGTCGTGGCCTATTTCTTCTTAATATTTTTGATGAATACAGCTATGTTCATCATTGTTCTCCTTCAAATCCACTCTGTGAAAACAAGGACACAAAAGACATCCAGATTCTGGAAACGGGGTGCTCTCCAAGACCTCAAAAGTGCTTTCAGCCTGATGTTTCTTTTGGGGTTAACGTGGGGCTTTGCCTTTTTTGCCTGGGGAGCAGTGAGGATATTTTTCTTGTATCTCTTCAGCATTTTTAACACCTTGCAAGGTAATTTCAGAATGGAGTAGTGCTATAAACACAAGGGTTTAGGAATGTGAAATAACAATACATCTGTAATATCATGTCACTCAAGCATAGGGAAGAGGAGAACTGATACTGCTTTTGTGTTAGAGGCTTTAGCCATTTTAAAAGGAAAGCTCTGTTACAGTGGGATGACAGTGTTCAGATAAGTTGCTGTGATAGGTAGACTATTAAAGACATAAATTCATGCCTTGGAAACACAGGTCCCGATAAATGCACCTTGTCAGGAACTGGTACGATCCTTTTCATCTGGGCGTAAAAAGGGCTGATAGAATCAACTTGCAGATTATTCTTAAACCAGATCTGCAGAAAACTCTTCCTATTACCTTCACATGCACGAAGAAGTCAGTGCAACTCTTGGCCAACATGATTATAAAATAGTAGAGTGGCTTGGGTTGGAAGATATCTTAAAGATCCTGGTGCTGGGCCAGGGACACTTTGCCCGCACAGAACACATTGGTATCAGTGGCATGACAGAAGTTTAGAAAAGGGGCGGCAGATTGGAGAACACACATGAAAACCCATGAATCTCTCCTTTCTTCTTTAGGGTTCTTTATCTTTGTGTTTCACTGCCTAATGAAGGATGAAGTAGTGAAGCAGTGCCGAGTACACTTCTGCTGGGGAAGATTTCGTCTGAGTAGTTATTCTGGTAAGCACTGAAGGGGTTTGTTCAGTTGACTCATAAATCTTCGTCTGCTACTGGTGTCACATTTGTTCTGCATTAAGAAATAAGGCTCCTCTCAACAGCCCTTCTGCATTGCATTGGATAACTGTTCTTTAATAGGTCTTTATCCTCTTGCATTAACTGCTTGTGATATGATGACAGGGTGACAGCATGCAGCGAAAACTGCAGATTTCCAAAATGTATTTCAGCTTGGTCTCTTAATTCTGTTCTCACATGCCATTCAGTGCTCCCTTATGTGAGCCATATTTTTGGTGGCTTTCCAGTCTTCATATAGCTGAGATTCTGAAATTTATACAGAATACTGGGCATACAAGTTGCAATTTTTATGTGCAGTAGCTGGATTTGCTCAGCCTGGGAAGAAGGGAGATGTCTTGCTGTCTTTGGCTATCTGAGGGGCAGTTACAGAAAAGAGATGGAATTTCAGAGGTGCACAGCAAGAAGACAAGAGGCAATGGACCCAAGCCACAAGGGATGGAAATTCACATTATTTATAAATAAACACTCTTTTTTTGCTAGTTGGGTGGTAGTGACCCAGAGAGATGGTGGAGGGAGTCCCTTCCTTGAAGAGTAATTTAGTTGGACAGATGCCAGACCCACTTGATCCAACTCTGGGCAGGAGGTTGGAGCAAAGACCTCCAAAGTTCCCTTCCAATCTAAATTATTCTAAGATTCTTTTATTTGCCAGCTCAGCAAGGAATAGCATGGGCTTATTCTGGTCTACTCCAGTGATGTTGATTTTTTACTGAAATGTGGAAGAATTTAATAACTCTGTGTGTCTATCAAAATTAAATGATGGTATGAATGGGTATAACAAAGGAGAAGCTTAACTAGTTGGTTTTCAGGAAACCAGACTAAAAATCCTGTATTAATACCTGTGTCTTGTGACCAGCATCCCTTGCACCTTGTGCTGCTGAGGAAGAGGCAGCTTTCCATTTGCAGAGGGAGAATTCAGCACAAGTGCCCTCAGTAGCTACCGGACTGTTCCCCCTTGAGCAGGAGCCAGCACAGTGTTGTGTGATGCAAGAAGGATGAGGCTGCAATTCCTACCCTTTGTGTGACTCCTGCCTCCTTCTGTGTGACCTTATCAAATTAGTATTACTAGACTGGGTCCTCAAGGGGAAATAGAATACTGAATTGCTGGTGTATAGCCTCACCTGCACAAGCGTAATGGAGCTAATGTAAAAATTAAATCGGGAATTGTGCACTGTGAGGCACAGAGCCCCCCAGCCTCTAGGCAGGAATAAGGATGGCACAGAAAGCAAGCACAGACCATTCTCCTTTCTGCTCTCTGGTACTTTGAGATGTGGCACCTGTACATAATTTTATTTCTGCATCTCCCACTCTCTGATTTCAGACTGGAGTGGGTCAGATGCAACTTCTGGATCTACACCAAAGCATTTAAACCACAGATCACCATCCCAGGCTTTGTGGAGTCTACATTCTAATGGAACAAGTTCAACTTTCAATGCAGATTTGCTTCCCATGACTTCTCCAGATACGAATTTTAAGATTGGTAAGAAAAACTGCGTACACTGCATAGACTATAATGGATATGTACCACAATAAATTCCATATGGTGACAGTCAAATCCTAACTAATGGAAAGAAAAAGGAAACTTTTCACTGCTTTGTCTGTGCCAGGCTTCCATTTGGCAATTAATGGCAATGTTACAGATGGCTTTTGCTGTACTAGGGAAAATAAGAAAGCTCTTAAAATCCTGGGATGGCTCTTCTACAAAAGGACAGGAACTCCCTGCTCAGCTGCCACCTTAGGCACCTAAGGAATATTCTACCCTCTGCCAGCTGGCTGACACTCACATGGGACCTATTCCCAGTTAGGGAGCACCGTTGTCTTGAGATAGACTATGGTGCTCTCTAACTGGAGTTGCATTCCCAAAAGAGCAAAGATCTTGGGGATTACGGAAAGCTAAACAGGTCATGTTGTGAGCCTTTTTAAACCAGTAGAATCCCAGCAGAAGGTTTTGCCTTCAAAGATAGAGAAATTGTTGCAGGGCTGTATTCTGAAAAAGGAATAGGACCAAACATTCCTACTTGTTTTTTGAAAAAAATGCTGATTTCTATTATTTCCCCAAGGACATTAAAACTTCATAGGCAAGTTCTTTCTGAACATATTAAACCAAGTTATTATAATGCAAAAATGTTCCCAATTCTTTCCCACAGCTGAAGTCCATTGCAATCCCAGTGCTGTATCTCCAGATGATGAGACCTACCATCCTTTTTCACAAAGAATACTATCCATGGATACAGGGTTGCACTATAAACAGAAAGTAGGATTTTTACACTGATGATGAATTTTTTTTCCTCTGCTTATCTAATGGTGGTTCCTTTTGAGACTTGTAGAAACAAACATAGTTCTAAGGAATTACATCTATTGTACAGTTATCACTCTGGACACAATTATAGAGCTAAACATCCCATGACTCAGCTTTAGGCTTCTTTAGGAGTAGCAGTACTGACCACAAGAGGATTTGGTCCCACTGTGTTTCCCAGATTAGTCCTCATGTTAAACAGAGACTGGAAACAGTCCTCATCCTGAGCCGCGTTCATAGTTCGTCCTCCTTTTTTTCCCCCTTTCCACTGTCCCGATAGCCCTCTGTTTCCATCTTCATCTGATACTTATCTCAGAATTCAATACCTGTAATACTGAGTTACAAGTGATATTTTTGAGACTGTTGGCTGACTGTCCCAGGCGTTGATATCTAGAATCCTTGACCAGTATCTTTCCTTACTTTTCTGAAATGGACTTGGACCACCTTATACTTGAAGAAATTGGATGCAGATTTCCAATCGTTCTATGTTATTTTCAGACATGCTGTCATTGGTGACTTCAACTTTGATTCCTAAAGAGACGTAGATGCATGTCTACATCTGAAATGTTTGAAAATGTTGCCCAGTATTTTCAAATGGAATGTGGAAACAATAAAAACTGAAATTCCCACCTTCAAGGGGTGTCCATATGTATGATATAGGCTTCAGATGACCTCTCCTGAAAAAACTTCAGAACTAAACCCAAACAGAACAATAGCAGATAAACCCCTACTATCATTAGAGCTGGAAATAATGATGTTTTCCCTTTAGCGTCGCTTTACTTCGAATACCACTGGTTGTAAACTCCATTTCGTGACATCACAAGAGAGACTTAACTTTCCTCATCTGCTGAGGAGAGGGTTTCTTTCAGCAAATGTGTTCAAACTGGTAATTTGCCTGCTCAGCCAAGTCCTAGTTTCTGTTTTGAATGCCCTTCTCTGTATCACTGAAGTAAAGATTCTTAAATGATTGTTAATATAGTGGAATACTAAGCTGTACCCATGACAGAGGAGTAAAATAATATAATGACGTGATGTCTTAGAGCTGGTATGTATGATACAAAATACAAAAGGTTCTTTCAGTCAGAGAATAACTCCCACATAGCAGTTAGTGGAAAAAGATGAGTATTTTAAGGTACATTACCTACAGCCAATCTACTTGAAATCAGACAGATGTCCTTCAGTTCCTTTATGGAGAAAATTGAGCTTTTTTTTTTTTTTTTGGAGCTTTGTGGGAGAAATCTTGGCACTAAAAACAGGCAAACAAGTTCCACCCCATACCCACGTGTTTCTACCTTGAAATTGCTTTCAAGGGGAATGAAATTCAATAACAAAGGTAGTTCATTTGTTGGGCATGAGCTATTGCATTTTTTTTATTTTCTACAGTAAACTCTTTGTTCCACAATCTGGTGCTGAATACAAGTTTTCCCATGTGAAGCACAACACACTGTGCTGTGGCGCTAAAGCTGTGCCTAACCCCCCTCTACCGCTAACCTGGCTGCTGCACAGCCCAGGGAAATCCTGAGAGACTGATGAAGGAGGCTCTCCAGTTTTTTAGGGGAACTGGAGATTTAGTCCTCCCCTGAGCCCCTTTGAGACCAGTTTGCCTCTACTACATCAATACGATCAGGTGGGTAGGCAGTCTGATGTGTCTCCATCAACCCGCACTTTCTCCTTCCTGCGGTAATTCTTTTTACATTCACTTCAGAGGACAGAAAATAATAGGCTTACATTTCAAATACACATTAGGTAACAATTTCTATTTTCAAGGAATAAGAGGCCTAGAGAGCACATGGAATTGCCATCACCGCAGGTCTTAAAAAACACTCAGGGTGATAAGACAAATATCTGCCAGAATTGGTATAGATTGATTTTCCCTTAGAGCAAGTCCTCCAAAATGTATTTTCTATGACTCTAATTTAAAATAAAAAGACAGCAGAAGAGGGCAAAACATGAGAGCAACATAAGACTAGCCTTGTCTCCTGCATGCTGTAATTATTTTTTACATTCTTGATAAAAGCTGAAATGCACCTTGATTTTCTAAAGTTTTTGCTACATGTCCTTGTAAAGGATTAGGAGCAGTAAAGATTCAGGTAAAAGCTGGACAAGCAGCAAGAAAAGTGCTGCAGTACAGAAGACTTCTCAGGCTGCTGAGAAAAGTTTGGAAATGCCATTTCTTGGGCAGATCCATCAGCATGCCTTTACACTTTGGAGGTGTACCAGTGGGAAGAAGGGCAAGCTGCACAGGTGGAGGTCTCCATTCTTTCTACTGATTTTTTGTTGTTGTTGTTGTTGTTTTTTTTAAAAAAGCAAAATCTGAAAGTCAATTTTTAAAACTGTGTCAAGTTGCTCACATAAAATGTAAAGCGCTATTTGTTCTGGGAAGGCGGTTAGCTCACTTCCACTCTCCACTACATGCCTAATGGCTTTTCCAGCTAAACAGTGTATCATTTATGTTTCAAGCATGGCATTGTGTAGGTTGTCAGCTGGAATGAAGATGTGTAATTTTCCTCGGGCTGAAATAATATCTTCCACACCAGCACTGTAGCATTTGCTCTTCTCCAGCATATCTGTGCTGACATTCTGTCACAGAATTGTGCATTGATGGTTTTAACAGGGAGAGGGCACGCACAGAAACAAATCTCATGAAATTTCTACATGCTGATAATTTTAAATGATGGGAGCAGCTTCTGCAGCCCTGGCTGGAGCTGTGACCAGTGTGTCACCAAGACAAGTGCATCCTCCTCCTCCCCATTTGGATTCTATCAGTTGACTTCTGCCCATGGCAGAAGGCTGAAATGAGATGATCTTAAGGTCCCTTTCAACCCAAACCATTCCATGATTCTACGACTCAATGTAAAAGCAACTTAGATTTCTAAGTTGTTCTCAGTTTACTCCCAGATTGTTTATTTTTAGTGATACATACACTAGGAAATGTGTGCTCTATTTTAAAGCAATAAAAGGATTTCAGAAGGTATATTCATTTGAATTTTTTGAAATCAGATCTCAGTGGGCTGAGATCTTCTTTTGTATCATCCACATAGGTTAGATGATACAAAAGAAATAAAAAATTGTTGTCATCTTATTGCAGGGCTCCCATACCTTATCGGTGATTTCTCATGGGTAGCTCCTCACAGCACTAACTCCTTCTTCTTCACAGTACAGACAACAAAGTCCAACTCTCTTCTCAACCAGCTAACCCACTCTTTTGTAGCACTTGTCTTCTTATTGGACACAGCTGTGGCCTATTAAGAGCAGGCCTGTTCTTAATCTTTGGTGACTGGTACAGCTGCAAATCCTCAGGTGTGAGACTACCTTCTGCACTATCTTTATTTTCTTAAAGTCTACCCCTCCACAAAAAATGACAGTAAAATCACAGCAGAAGTTGTGGCAAATAGAACAAAATCTCCCCACTCCCACCTTACTATTAAGACTGGCACAAAACTCCACCACTCTTCATCCTAGCTAAGTCAGGGGGTGCAGATCCAAGATGTAGGCAGCTCATTCATGGGTTCCTGGAGACTTTTTAAGTCTGTTCACGGACAAGTAGCTAAAGCTGTCTTCTATTTCAGCATATGTACAGTGGTTTGGTAACCCTGGGATAGATAAATCTTACATAGGATGACAGCTAAAGGTTAGTACAGCTTGTTTAAGCTTCCTCCTGCCTGTGTGAATCTGAAGTATTGGTAGCAGTACACCCAAGATGTGTGACTCTTTCTACATTTAGCAGACAGTTATTACTGGGACAACAAAAGAAATGTCATTATGGGAAATGATTTGAGATTAAAAATCAAAATACTGGGAAGATAATTGCCTATTGCATAAGATGACTGTTGAGCCTTAATGCACAATTCTCTGTGCTTTTAGGTATCAGAAAGTATTTAGCATGTCATGGCACTTTAATGGTCCCAAAGTAAATGAATCATGGAGAGTTTCAAGGATGCCCAGAAGAATTATCTTTGCTATATTATTTCATTGCCTGATTGCTCCTGTAACTAGAGAAGTGCATGGGTTTCGTTCCAGTGTTTATTTTTCTCTCTTTTCTAAGAAATGACACCGATATTTCACTGGCCATTCCCATACTGAAACTGGCTGAGAAAACTCCTGGAAAAGGGGGCTGGAAGGGATGCAAGAATAGAAAAACAGGATAAAAGTTATGTGGAACCATAGATTAATGACAGCATTTGAGATCCTGTTGCAGGCAAATTGCATCACAATAACTCCACTGAACAGTCTGGATTTGGGCATTGTAACAAGATCTGAAACTCTTTTCTAAAATTTTAACCAAAAAGATACCCCATCTTGTTGCTGCATCACCAAATGCTCCTTTGGACAGCTCCTCTGAACTGACCTTCCATCTCAGTTTCATAACAGTGAGGGCTGAGATGGTGTTATTTTTGCTCCTAGGCATGCTGATAAGTCTTGTGGTAATTGAAAGTTTAATTGGGTATCTCATCTTAGTTTCAAAAAACAGGGACACTGCTCCAATTAAATGTTGCTGCAGGATTTGGTGCCCCAAGTCTCAGTACCTGCACGGCTCCCTCTGCCCTTGGTGTAAAATCAACTCCACACAGATAAACCCAGAAATAAACCAATGTTTTTTTCTCCTACATGTGTAGTCTTTTACAATAAATGGTTACACTCTATTATGAATGTGACACAGATGAGGAAATTGTCTTTGAAGTGTACTAAAAACATTTTCCATTTTCATAGCTTAGTAGTTGCTTTGTCTCCAGCTGCTCAGGAGACTGGGCAATGGTAAAAAAAAATCAGTACAGGATAGAGAAGATGTTCCCACTTAGTGGTGAAAAACACCAGACTGACAGACACTGAAATCAAGCTCTTGTCATCACAAGTGAAGAAATCCAGCGTGGGCAGTGCCCTCTGCAACATTCCTCCCCTTTGCCTGAGAATTGTCGCTCTGAAATAGATGCCTGGCAAGATAGGGAGGTGATGTTCTCTGTTTTGGGAGGCATTCAATGTGGTACATGGAAATGACGTATTCCCATTCTCCTAGAAGGACAGAGCAGAACAGAACGCAGCCCTGAATGTTTTGGTAATCTGCTCTGAACATGAACTGCTCTCTCCGACATGGATGCTCACTCCGGCATGCATTCAGGCTTTTCCACTTAATACTTGCCTGCCTGAAAACTAGAAAATGGATTGGGAACAGTCACACAGCCATAAAATGGCTTTTTGTCCCTTCATCTTGCCGTTACATGTCTTGCCATTGGCAATTTCAGTTTAAAGAGAAGACAATAAAGCTGTTACATGTTCTGACTGATATAAGTCAGAAACAAGGCAATTACTCACACCTATCCCTGAGAAGGTTGTCTCTAGAGCAGGCACTCCTCTTCCCAAAACAAATGTGGCAAAGCCAGCTCAGAAAACACTAGGAAGAAAAATACATTTCAGAAATCCTAGTTACAAATGCAAAGTCTGTGTTATAAGTTGGAGTTGTTAAAGGACCCCAGGTCAGGACTTTTTGATGAAGGAGCAAAAAGCTTTCCATCGTGTCAGAAAAACATGGCCTAAAAGGAAGGCTACTGGGATTTGCTAAAAGGGACAGATTTACATTGATCTGGTCAGACTGCTAGATTTAAATCAGTTTTCTCCATAATGGGAGGAGTTGAGGAGTGCACCTGTGGTGTCCCAGCAGAAAGTCCAGCTTTGCACTAAAGAGTCTGGGCACATGGACAGCAACCAGGCTCAACTGGAGGAGAGATCCTAACCTAAGAAAAGCCTTTTTTAAGAGAAGATGCCACAACAGAGTCTACCCAATTCAGAACTAGGATAGGCAAGCTATTCAGAATCAGTCTACTGTTAACACCCGACAAACATAAACATCAGTTCACTTAGTGGAGAGACAGAAGGATGCATCAGCCAGCAATAAACAGATGGTGAAACTGCTAGGAGAGACAATCAAAGGGTTTAAAATGAGTTTGAGACGTAAAAGAAGAGTTAAGACTACTAAATAGTTCTATTCAGAAATGATACAAATAACAACCAAAAAAAAAGAGTTAAAATTATCTTAACTTTAATGAAATTATCTTAACCAGGCAGGCTATATTAGCGGTTAGTATGTATCCGTTTTGTGCTCCTAGCACTTTAGCTGCAAAGCATTCTGACATATTTTTATAAATCGCAATCAATGCAGCATGACCAATGCACCTTGAAATACCAAAAATAAGCAACAAAAAAATTACTATTTTGGAAAATAATTTTCTTTATGAGTGAGTTAAGATTTTGGCTGTTTTCAAAAAGGATTTCAAAAGGAGCATTTATTTTCTGTGAAGCTTGAGCCTGAAAAACTAGCCAGAATTATTTCAATTGCTTTTCATGCCAGGAGGCAAAACTCTAAAATAATGCTTTACAATACTTTACGGTTTGGAATAACAATGCCATTCTCTTCCTTTAGAGCTAGATTTGAAAAACAGAAAGCTATCAGAAATAGCTGAAATTCTGCTATCATAAACAATTGCAGATAGTGGTTTCCTATCTATCCTTCAGATTTTCAGATTTTGGGTCTAGTCATTGTTATTTTGTGTGCGTTTTGAAAATAGTGGTTTTCACCTCCTATTGATCCACTAAAACAGTATTTTACGCTCCATAAAGAGAGAAGCTGGACAACTACCTAAAACCTCCAGTAATAAAAGGACTGAGGAAAGAATTGTGAGAAATGATGAAACTTCCTGCTGCCACATTCCTCCAGGGAGGCAAAAAGATGGGAAAAAAGCATTCTCTCAGTGGAAAGAGAAAATCAAGTAGAATTTCATGTTGCTTTGAGCAGGGTTAGACATGTGTACTGTGCCCTGTTAGAGAGAGAGAGAGAGAGAGCAGGGAAAAATGAGTCTGTGTTTCCAGATAGTGGGAGGTTCTAAAGCATGAAGCATCAGAATGGGCATTGGGGTCCGGATACACAAACTCTGGTCCAGTTTGGGATGAACAGCACATGAAGTACCAGGAATAAAGAGAATTTTAAGCTTTTGCCACTTTCTGGAGTTGCTTGCAGCTGTGACATATGTTGATATCCTCAAGAGGCTTTAATATGGGTTGGGAGGTCTGTCTGCTTTCCCTTCATACCTGAATCATCCCCCAGTCCAACTGCTGGGAGCAACTAACATCTCAAGAATCCAGTCCTGTGGATTATGAGTTGCTCAGAGGAATACCAGTTCAGGTCCTTCATCTCAGCATCCAAAATGCTCAAGTGACAGAACCACCGAACCTCAGAGTCCACGTTGCCAGCCTGGATCTCTTGAACAGCTCTGGAAGCTCAGGCACTGTTAGTGTTGGTTGGGATCTCTACTGCTGGCCAAGCTTTGGTGCATCAACCAACCTCTAGTGCAATTCAAGACAAGCAATGAGCTTCTTTCAGCTCAATTCCAGTTTCAGCTAAACACCTGATGCATCGTTCAGATGACACCCTTGAGTACTCAACACTTGGTGGAGTACAATTAGTTCCCAATGTTTGGTGACACCCTGAATCTCCCATCCAGGAAAATGAAACATTTATGTAAGTATCTGACATTAAGTTGTCATAATCTGCTACAGTTACTGAAGTCTGTATTAAATATAATGTATGGTACTACGCCAGTGTGGGTGGACAACATAATCAGGATCCTCAAAGGTACCTTAATCTGTGAGCAACCTACATACTGCACCTGCATGAAAGGACATATTCTGGTTGATGATGACAAGAGCTTCTCTTCTGAAAGCACTTTCAAAAAGTATAATTGGAACTTTTAACCCATGAATCCTCTTTCCATCAGTAATGCCTCCTCCCACCGTGACACAGCACAGATCTTCCATTTGATGTACATTCTACCACCTGGTCTTTCACCACCTGATATATATGGCATGGTTATATTTGAAAGGATTGGGACCAGGGGAGGAAAAGAATAAGGCTTTTCATGCATAATACTTAGAGAATTTTTTTTTTTGAGTAAATGAAACAAGCTTGATTTTGTGTGTCAGAATATGTGCAGCTAAAGGGACTGTAAGGTTGCTTTTGTGATTTGAGCAGGGTACCTTCTCCACTCCAATGTCACAGCTCAAGAACAATCCAAAGGAAAAATACTCCAGTGACTGATCTTAATTTTCAAGGCATAAGGCTTCAGGCCTTTGATCTCTTTTCCACTCCCATTATTTAGAAATTAGATCTTGGCTTTCTTAATTTTAGGAGATTTAGCTCAATGCACCACATTTCTTGTATCTTAGTTTACCAAAAAGTTAAGCAGGAGTTCATCAAAGTAAGATGATTTGAACACATGAGATTATTTGAGATTTGACTGTTGACTTATCTAAAGATAAGAAAACCCATACTAATACTAACATGTCTGATTAAGAAAGCATCAGGAAATCAGGAATCTTCTCTGAGAAGATTTGACTCATCAGTTGTACCATTCAAAGCCAATATGTACATGGGTTATTGCAAGATAACAGGTATCTATCCAGCAACTACCTGTAAACTTCTTCATACTTTGGCATAAATTGAAACAGTGGGACTGTTTCAAGGGAAAAAACCTAAGTGTTACCAGTACTGTGGCCATAAATTTTGGTTTTATATTGCCTTTTGGAAGGTCACTGCATTTCTGTGATAGAAAGGCTAATCAGAGCATGTGGAATCCTTTGACTCCTCCCCCTCAGGGAAGACTCTATCATAGAGTTTTCCCCACCTAGGCTTATAGAGAAGACTTAACCCATGATGCTCTGCAGCACTACTGTCAATCTACATCAGATTGCCTCCCCCATTGGCCAGGTAACACTGCCCACCCCAATTATTCATCCCTCATCCCCCTGCAGGTTGCTGCGCTTGGTCCTGCCCTTTGCCCTCACCTGTGCCCTCAGGTCATTGGTCACTGACCCCACACTTAAGTCGTGCAGACCACACGGTTTGGTCTTTTGTCTCTGGTCCCTTTGGCGTGGTGAATGCAATAAACCCCTTGCTGGAATATATCATGCAAAGATCCTTTCTGCCTTTCCTCTGCTGAGTTATCTGTGGCATGTGCATGGACTCGAAATGGCTGTTCTTGTGGCCTTGCTCTGAGTGGCTTCTGAAGGAGGTGTTTCAAAGAAGGTTGCAGCATTTCTACCACCCTGCCACGCTGCAACAAGAGCATAGTCTGTTTCTATTGCTTTGTCAGAAAATATTAACTATATTCTGATACATTTTATCTGCCATTAATGTGTACTGAAGAGTTTTCTGTTAATTTAGTATATTCTCTGCTTACCTGTACTATTGAGAAAACTATTTCAGGTTTTCATTATATTCTCATTTTAGAAAATTTTGAACAACAGTAATAAATGTTTGCTATGTAATACACAAACCCTAATGTTATAGTTTTGATACAATATGATATTTACTTATCATAAGTATATCTGCAGTAAAAATCCCACCTCATTTCAACTAATGTATTTAAAGGAACCCTGTTTCTCTTTTCCTCCTCCCTCTCTGTTCCACTAGCTGAAAAGCCAATAAAAAAATTCTCCTCCTCTCCAGTTCAGAACAAGACCTATGTGCATTTCTCCTAGGCATGTTTTGAGATCCAGAAGGGAGTGAAAGTAGTTAATGTGCAACAGGAATCTGAGTTTCAGACATAAGCCTCTACCTTTCCATTGACCCTGCTGACATGCTGCAAGCTAAATATTAAACATTTTTTTTATCAATTGAAGTCCAGCCTGGGGAGAAGAAACAGTTAAAGAAATGTCTCAATTGTACTTGCAATCAGCTAATCAGACTTTGTGTGCATCTGTGGAATCAAGCTCTGATAATGAAAGCACGAATGAAAAATGGACCGAAGACTCCTTTCCAGGATTAGAAATATTGTGCACAATTTATGTTACATACGCTGTGATCATTTCAGTGGGTCTCCTTGGAAATGCAATACTCATCAAAGTTTTTTTCAAGATTAAATCAATGCAGACGGTTCCCAACATCTTCATCACCAGCCTGGCATTCGGAGACCTGCTGCTTTTACTAACGTGTGTGCCGATAGATGCAACACGTTACATTGTGGATACCTGGCTCTTCGGAAGAATTGGGTGCAAGCTGCTGTCTTTTATCCAGTTAACATCAGTTGGAGTATCAGTGTTTACCCTGACTGTTCTCAGTGCTGACAGGTGGGTCTGTGCAACTGATTTGCCAGGAGATGCTGCAGGTTTGAAATTAGAAATTAATAAAATAGCAGATACCATAATTTTGCACAGTCTTAAACAGCACATTTCAATAGATTAAAAATCCCAAACTACCAGCCCTCCATGTAATTTAAAAATGTGTGATAGTAAAATTGTAGCACTTCTTTTTAAGGGAGTGAGGTGAGGAAAACTCTTTAACTCTTCTGACCTTTTATTAGTTTGAGATACAGTACAAGGGTTTTTCTCAATTGCACAGAAAAAGGAAACGGCTTAAGTTGGGAAAAGACAGTATATTGGTGCTATCTAGTGGTACAGTAAAGTAGTCAAGGAAGATGAAAAATAAAACTGATTATGAGAGAAAATTCTTTAACCTATGTACTCAGGGATGCTTTAAAATCCTAAAACATAAAAGACTGACATGGGATAAAAAGCCAAAAGAAAACACAGAACAGACTGGGGGACAAAGGAATGACTCTCGTGATTTGATGGCTAATGTAATTTTCACCTTGAGAAGTGTATATATATATATAATTTTTTTTTCTCTTGTAGTTCTTCTGTCTTTTATAGAAATATTTTAGCCCAGGGGTCATGAAATTAAACTCAGGTTGTAATGACAGCATTGCTAGGAGGGATCAGTGCTCTGACTGCTGTCAGTAAGTGCTGAATCTGTTTTCTGTGTACTTCTTTCTTGAATGAACAAAACTAAGAGGAGATTTCAGTTCAATCAGCAGGAGCATTGAGGAGTAGAAAACCAAAAAATGAAATTTAGTATTGAGAGGGGGAAAAAGGTCATCTTGTCTGCCAGCAATTGTGGATTGTATGTAATAGCAAATTGTTCATGTGTCCAGAATTTTAGCAGTGGTACTGTTACTGTACTACAAAATAATCAGCCAGCACGGGAATGACCGCATAGGGTCAAATCAAGGATCCATGTAGACCAATACTAGCCTCCAGCAGTGGTAGTATAAGGACAAAAAAAAAGACATGTAGGAAGAATAAAAAACCTCTATCGAACTAAATTTTTAACCCTATGCCTTCAGATGACACTGAACAGATGTTGTTTCTGTCTATTTAATATCATCTCAAAGAATTTCTCTTTTGGATAGTTGTTCAGCTTTTTCTTGAACTTGCTTAGCAATGACTTTCATTGCCTGTACAAAGTAACTCCTTTTATTTCTGCACTGCACATAGCTTCATTTGATGGTGCTTGCACTTGTGTTGGGAGACAGTGATCCCTCTTCATGTCTCCAGGCTATTCATGTTGTAATCCATCCTTAGGTTGTATTTCTTCTAGTTAAGGTGTGCAGAGAAACACACGATAATAAAAAGTTTCATGAATCAGGGATACAGATAATTGCACAATTGTCTCTTTTGTTCTCCATTTTTTTCCTAATACTACCTAACATTTTGCTTTTTTGTTGTTGTTTTGGTTTGGGTTTATTTTAGGGTTTTTTAACTACTGCTGAAGATAAACTAATGTTTACGTTGAACTATCTATGTAGCTCCAAGGTCTTGGTCCTGTAGGATGTCAATTCAGAATTCACCATGACTAGATGACCTTTAAAGATTCCTCCCAACCCCAACTCTCCTCTGATTCTATGGTTTAGACACTTGTTTCTGTATTTAATTCTTCATGGTAGCTGTTATATAAATACTCATACTACATACTCTCACAGAGTAACTACATCTCTCAACTTTTTACAGAGCAAGCTCAGACCAGTCATGGGCTTAATGCCAGACTGTTGTGTTCCAATATGCTAGAAGAGCTCAAAGTGAATAAAAATGATATTTATTTGATAAATAGCAAGCCAGCTTCCAGCTTTCTATTTAAATTTGCCTAGAGGAGAAAAAGACCAGATCCTCAGCTTGTGCAAAATGATACAACTAAGCTTTCTTATCCTCTGGGTCCTTTTTCACCACCTTTCTTTTCATGCCAGCCTTGTGCTCCCCTGGAGGGGTTGCTTCTTTCTGCATTATCAAGACTCCCTGGTCCTTTAGGAGCAGGGTATATTGTTTCCTGTGCTTCATCCACATTCATGGAAATTGGTCTATGTCCCAGTTCCACACAGATTATCACACATCTATAGATTAATCCAGATTCTTCTTGTATGCCTGACTCAGTCCATATGCTGCAGAATCACAGGCATGAATCAACAGCAGTGCCCTCTCCTGCTTTATAAATAAGACTGAATCCTGGGGCATTATTTTGAGTCAGATCACTGCACTCAGCAGGGGTCTTAGGAAGACAGAAGAAAGGAGGGGCGAACATGTGTGGTTTCATCTATTTATAAAATAGTTAACCTGTTTCATACCTTCATCAATGTTGCATACAAATTCCCTCATTTATCTTTCAAGGCAGTGTCATAAAATTAGGAGTGATGATTGCCCTTAGTGATTCCAATCCAAACTTCAGAAGTCATCTTTACGTAGGAAGGTTTTAATGGCAACTCCTGCCTGTAAATCCATTAAAATACATGCCTGAAATTAATTTTTACATTTTGATTTTAATTCCAAAGAGCTAGTGTCTACTTTCATTTCCAAGAGAATTCCAGCACCCTTTGTTCAGCAAGAACAGTAATGGCTTTAGCCCTAAGAATTTTGCAGTATGTGCTCACATTATTTCTGTGTTTATTCTGACAGCGATGTTGGTCATTTTAGGTACAGAGCCATTGTTAAACCCTTGGAACTGCAGACTTCAGATGCGCTCCTGAAGACCTGCTGTAAAGCGGGCTGTGTTTGGATTGTCTCCATGATATTTGCTATCCCAGAGGCTGTCTTTTCAGATTTGTATTCTTTCAGCAATCCTGAGAAAAATGTAACTTTTGAGGCGTGTGCCCCCTATCCTGTATCTGAGAAGATCCTGCAGGAAGCTCACTCCCTGGTTTGCTTCTTAGTGTTCTATATTGTGCCCTTAGCTGTCATTTCTGTCTACTACTTTCTTATCGCCAGAACTTTATACAAAAGTACATCCAACATGCCAGCAGAAGAACACTCTCATGCCCGTAAGCAGGTAAGCTCTGATCAAGCACTAAACTCTCCAATTTTCCAAAGTCTATTGTGTTGATTAAATACTAATTCTTAAGTACAGAACTTTACCTCATAATGGAGTAAAAAGCTCCAAAAACTTAGCCCGTACCAAATTTGAATCCAAACTCATCTGTGCACTTAGGCACATGCTCATGACTCATCATTTGTGAGTGTCCACTCTTTTCTAAAGAGAGACAGGTCTGTGTTTTATCGTGACCCTGTAAACTCAAGAGTTAAAACATTGAATTTTAAACACTGGGACCTCATCCATGTGAGCTGACACATTAATTACTGTATTTTTAAGTCCTAGTCTAGATGAGAGTGTCATATGATGTATAATGGAAATTTGCTCTTCACTGGGAATACTTCGTTAAAAAATATGAAATAGATTTATTTTCTGGTTTAGGTCTTCTGGTTTGGGGTTTTATTTGCTCATTTTATTTTTACTTTTTGCTTTTTTGGTAATTCAAGCATTTAGACTTTTACACTGCTTTGCAAATCAGCACCCACAACACAAATATTTTACTAATTGCTATTACTACCAGCTATGCATTTCTTTCTTGTAGATTGAATCCCGCAAGAGAGTTGCAAAGACAGTGCTGGTGCTTGTGGCTCTGTTTGCCTTCTGCTGGCTGCCCAACCACATCCTCTACCTGTACCGCTCTTTCACATACCACACTTCTGTCAATGCTTCCACCTTTCATCTGATAGCAACTATTTTTTCCCGTGCCTTGGCCTTCAGCAATTCCTGCGTCAACCCTTTTGCTCTATATTGGCTGAGTAAAAGTTTTCGGCAACATTTTAAAAAGCAAGTCTCATGCTGCAAGGCAGCATTCTGTGCAAAGCCTCCCAGTGCTCCCCAGAGCAATTCTCCTACCAGAGCCCTGTCAGTCACAGGCAGCATGCGTGGCTCAGAAATCAGTGTTACGCTGCTAACAGATTATAGCATCATGAAAGAAGAGGAAAGTGTTTAGTCATGTGGGAAGAAGAAGGACAGAAACTGAGTCACTGCTATCAAGTCCCTGCTACTGGTATCCGGGAAAGAGGTGCCATGGCTTGCCCTGTCTGTGAAAGTGTGTTCATCAGGAGTTCCTCATCTTTCAAAATACAGAATAAAGAAATCAAATTGTGTGTGGGAAGAAGCTGCAACAGCTGAACTTTCCAGCATAAACTCAAAGGGATTACTCATGTTTCCAGGCATGAACACAGGTTCCTAGCTGGAATTCTTGGACTGGGAAGGAAGGGACTTAGCAGAGTTGGTGAAAGAATTGGCTGTAAGGGTAGTTTTGTTCTTGGTGACTTGCTTTTTGAGTCATGACTGTGAGCTCCCTCTGACAACTACTTGCATCCGCAGCAAGCAAGCAAAGCCACTTGGTCATAACATGATCAACCAGGCACATTTTTGATTTATTTATTTTCTTGTCCTGAATGTTAAAAATGAGTAAACACATGAGAAAGAATGCTAAAATGAAAGAAGGTTTGTAGCACTGAAAAGTAAAAAAAAAAAAGCAATATAGGCCAGATCCACAGTAGCTGTTGCTCTGTCAGTGACACAGAAATTCTGGGTAAGAGCTGACTGCTTTGTAGTGAGATGGATGTTCCTAAGAAGTCAAGGGAACGAGCAGGTGATAATTTCTCTGAGAAATTTATAATCACCTTTAACCACACTTGTAAAATTCTTTGTGATATATGGGTAAAACATCTCGAAAGTGCAGAGCTTTTTATTGTTACAGTGATTTAATATCAATAAATTGGGGTGGATCTGTATCAAGGGTTCTATTTGGGATTTATGGTGCACTTCTGAAGTGCTCAAACATCCCTTCCTGCCTTACTTTATATCCCAAAGTGGTCTTGAGTGCACAACCTGGATTTCTCTAAGATGGAACTGTGTGTCCAATCCACCAAACCAGACTAGAGTGAGTTTGAAGTGAAAAATGTACAGTGTGGAGAGTCAGACTGACCCTTTACCGGCACAGATCCACTCCTGCTGTAGTGTATGTGGTTGTATCTGAGTGGTTTACACATCTTCAAGCACACTGGGAGAGCTGGATTTTTTCTGCTATACTAATTTTCTATTCTTCAAATTATATCCCTTTTTAACATTAAGATAGGCTGTCTTAATGCCATAGGCCTTCTAATCTCAAATCCACTGATTCTATGACTGGGCTTGCAGAGGCAAATCAGGACAGCCTGTCCATGCACAGCAACACTGCTGGCAGGGACTGCCTTCCCATCAGGAAGTACAGGAGGCAAGTCTTCCTACCCCATGCTACAAAATATTTGAGTGACACTTATTTTTATGAATTTTATGTTCCCTGAACCAAAATTTTGTTCTGTGGAAGCTGGTGATAGAAAACACAATAGATTTTCCATTGTTTAAACGAAGGCACTTCTATTCCAAGAAAGAATTTATGTGTTAAAATATAGAACAGAAGTTGCAACATAGAAACTAAAATAATTCTGTCAGTCACAGAACCTTCAATTTTAACTAACCCTTGAAGGTATAGCCCCCCTTCAACTGCACAGAGCCCCTTAGCAACATATGGCTGGAGATCCATCCACTCATGCATCATTAACTAAGTCGATTATAAGATGAGAAAACGTATTTACAGACTCTCTCTCTTGCCTGCTCTAATCAGAAAAATAAAGCCAAACTATAAATCCCAGGGGCATTGCAATACAACCTCTGTCATCATCATAAACCAGTTAATGACAGACCAGTTTAATCCCATCAGACATGGCCTCGTTTTACTATGGTCCTCATGTTACAAGCTGCAAGGCTACATGTACTACTTTTCAAATGGATTCCTCCTTTTATTGTTCCAATTGCATACCAGGACAGGATCACTGAAATAAATGGCAATCCAATAGTACAGAAATACAATTTATGGCAAAGCAGACTCCAGAGACCTTATTTTACTCTCTTTGTCTCAATGTAACACATTGCCTGGAAGAGAGCCGTGTACAAATATGAACATGTTGCACTGCTGTTTTCTTCTTCTCTCTTTCCTTTGTGGAGCTGCAGGGTGAGACTGAAATAAGTAGATAAGCCTACACACTTATGAATGTACATTTATCTTCCTGGATCTTATTATAGGAAATTCTAAACAAAGGAACTATCCACCAACAATACCGTTGCTTACAGCATTTTTTATTTTAGCTTAGTAATGCCTTTGGGAAACAGATCTACATGTTTCTGGACTTCACAGTTTGTCTCTGTCAGAGACCAAATTTCCCACTGTAAAATCTTTGGCTAACCCTTAAAACCCAGTTTCCTAATTCACCGTTTCTCTTCATTTGCATGCAGTTACTTTTTGCTTGTGTAACTCCTCCTCTAACCCGATTGTCTTTCTACTGCGAGTATATCTTGTTACAAAACAGCTGGTTTTGCTATATTCTGCACATGTTCTGTTTAAAGACTGGCAATATTTCAAGCCACAATTTAATTATTTCTGTGTACTTTATGCATTGATAATTCTGTACATTCAAATCTTCATGGCATGATGTATTAGAGTGATATATGGGTCGACATATATTTTTATCTAACCAATCTGATATTATTTATTACATCTACTCCCCACAATACCATTATGCATAAAAGGTCTCCACATTACTATTACTGGATTTAGGGGAAAAGGGTTGCTTCTTTTGCAATCTTTTCTCAGTGTTCCAAAACCAGATTCTTTCACCCCTAAGTAATACAAGTGTAATTCTTTAAAAGCATATGGGAATACCATCTATTTACGTAAGTACTGAGTATTATCTAGCAAATAAAAGGGATGAATAATTAGGGGTTCACTATTTATGTCTGCAGCATAAGAATAGGTAGGAAAAAAGGCACAAAGTACTTAAAGGCTGACTCCCTCAAAGGTTCTGTCCATATGGAGTCATACTGAGAAAGTAAATACAATTTCTAGGATGCACTTTTTTTTTTAGTTTGTTTTGTGAATGAGATGTAGACATTTCATGTGCACATTAGCAACAGTTTCAATATCAGTAGTTAATCCCCCGAAAATCCACAAAAATTAAGAAACCTCTGTCAAAACACTGCTAAAGTGAGAGTGACTGGGATATAAAAGTTAGTTACACAATTATAGCCATTTTAAAGCTCCCGCTCCTGTTCCCATAAAAACTGTTTTGTTTTATTTTACATGGGCTGCCTGTTGACATTCCTGTGCTTCTGCTGAGAATATTACAATTAAACAATAACCCAAAGGTGCACACAGCTACAGCACTTACACGTTTCAATCAGTGTTACTTTAAAAATGTAATATGGGTTTTAATCAGCATTTAGTTGTTGGGTCTGCCACAGATGGTCCCCCCAGTGCAAGATGAACTGTGATGTGGAATTTCCATGCACGAGACATGATATTGAATTTTTAGTACATCTGTACTGGTTCTGTAATTTTTCCTACCATGAAGACTCCTCATCACTCTCAGTAACCTGTGTAACAGCTACAGGCTCCAGACCCCTGAAAAGCTCAGAGGAGTAGCCTGTCTGTACTTAGTCATTAGTTACTGCCTTCACTTAACATAACAAAGCAGCTCAGGAAAATAAGGTGTCTACCAAATAAGGGATTAGCCAGCAAATTGCTGGTTCCCTTATTAAAAGGAGCAAAACACTTCAGGAAAACCAATTTATCTATACTTTTAGTAGGTGGTACCTCTAGAACAACATTCAGGTTGTATCCTTAGAACATCAATCAGCTCTGATGAGCCAAAATTGGCTTGCATCACACAGACACAGATACAGAATCATCATGCTAATGCCTCCTTTTAATATTTACTTTGAGACATTTTGCCAGAATTTAAAACATCATTTCTTGACAGCTTGGACTGATCCAAGCTGTGGAACGCTTGAGCCCTTTGCGCCCTCCTCAGAAGATGCAGCTTGCAGCAGCAGTGCTTGTGCAGCCATGATCTGTGTATTTTCAAGCGTGTGATTGAGAGGAAAGTTGTATTGACCCCACAAAATTATGAGTTTCCAGCTGAGTTGTCTCCCTGGACCGCTCACTGTGTCTTTACCAAGGATGAGGTAACAGATGGCAGTGACACCACTGGAGGCTGCGCCGCAGCAGCTGCTGTCACACATTCTGTTACGCAATGGAAGTGTGAGGGAACTCGAGGCAATTTGTCCTCATAACTACATCAAAGTGTGCAGAGCGGTTTTATTGAGCATTATCCCTGCTGCACAGAAGTACTCTCTCACTCCCATTGGATTGAGAATAAATCTGGAATTCCTGCTCCCCAGGATTAACCCAGTGCCTTGCTGTAGGCAGATCTGCACAGCAGGGAAAGCTGTACAGACTTCACTGCAAACACTCAGGTAATAAACATTAAAAGCCCTGCAAAAATAAAACAAGCAATTTAAGACTTAAATTATATTTCTCTTACAAGTTCAAGGCTATCATTATCTGATTTCCAAATATATACCCAATTCCAAATTTTATAAGCAAGCAACAGGTTATGTCAAGCCTCTTATGCTCCACTCCAAAATCCAATAACTGTTTGAAAGTGAAGACAAATGTCCCTTAGGTGGTAAGTTTATAAGGGATCACAAAGCAATCTTTGGACAACTACGATAATAGACCTGCCTAGAGAAAATTCTTGAAGCATCAAAGATGTCATTAACTAGGCTGGATGTTCTTTGTGCAACAGCAAAGGTTACTAGAACTCTATATCCTCAGCAATTTTGTCTGACAGCCTGGTGCCCAGGCAGGGAGCTGATGTTCATCTCTCCCTGCTTCACAATCACATCTTTGATTTTATTACCATTCCAGTCTGTATATTTGTTCCTGGTATACTGATTTCCAGAAAACTTCTGTTTATTATTTTTATTTCTGAGTGGAAAGATTTTTTTTGCCCCTGGCAACTAGCCACAGCCACTGCTGGCTTTGCTGGGGCTGTTTAGCTCAGTTTTCATCTATAACATGTACACTGATACACGGGGTTTTATAACTCCAGGTTAAGGTTTGCCAAAGAAAACATGAAGAGTGTGCTGCTTCATCCTCTAAATAGAAATACTTTAAAATACAAGAGCAATTAAAGGTTTTCAAGTAATGCTGTCTAGGCTACACTGTAAAAATCACTAGATGGCATTAGATGAAGGGCTTTTAAAAGAACTGGGTGAAATTTGTATTTAAAATATTTAAGTATCCACAGACAGAGTAGTAATTGCAGACTTCATCAACGCAAAAGGAATTGAGTGTTTTGAAGCCAAGCTTCATCCCACTAATACGACGTATCAACCCTTTCCTATGGGAACACAACCGCTGGACACTCTCAGCCAAGAGGGCAGAGAGAAGCAATATAATTTCGTGACATTTAGAGTGCCATTTCAATCTAATTTTTCTATTTTTGGTTCTACCTTTGCCTCTAGTAGGACATGAGTAGGCTTCCAGTGCCGAACGGCAGCCAGCCTTGCACAGCACCACTGGCAGCAAGCCGCTTCACTGTCCAGTGTTGTCGTAGGCGTAATAGGGAAACAGATGCAGCAGGGAGGACTTTCTGTGCCCTAAACTTTTATTTCTCATGTAAGTAAAGCTGCCGTAGACTCCATGCAAAGCCGATCAAGGTACAGCTTCTCGCCCAAAGCAGTCTGGTGCGCCAGAGGCAGCTGCCCTCACGCAGAGACCCTGCCTGTGTGTGGTGAAACACCGCTGCAGCCTGAGGGTGAAGGGAAAGGAAAAAAAAAAACACGGGAAGAGAAAAAGAGGCAGGGGCGCTGTGGCAACGGCCCCTGTCCCACGACGGACGCACTGACACCAGGGGCCCATCCCCTGCGTCCGCCCTCCCCAGGAAGGACTTCCCCCTCCGCTTCCCATTGGCTCCGTCGCTCCCCGCATGACCCAACACCGCTCGTTTCACTGGCTACAGCTCAGGGTAAAGGGGCGGGGCGGGCGGAAGGTACGGCGGCGGGTGGGATATTTCCGGTTTTGTGCGCGCGCCAGGGCCCGGGACGGTCGCTGTCGCCGCGCGAGGTGCGGGGTTGTCCGCGCGCGCTCCCGCCACCGAGAGGGGCGGGGCGAGGCGGGCGTGCCTGCCTCAGACAGCGGCGGAAGGAGCGCTGGTGTTCGAGGCCCAGTGAACGGGGCAGCATGAGCGGCGAGGATGGAAACGAGGAATTCTACCGGCAGCTGCAGCTCCAGCAGCAGTACGAGGCCAAGCCAGCCGAGGGCGAAGGCGAGGGCGAGTCCGACCCCTTTACCTACGTGGACCCGGCGGACGGGGCTGCCTACGAGTGGGACTTGGAGAAGAAGGCCTGGTTCCCCAAGGTAGGTACGGGGGAGCCCCGAGGAAGGGGGAGAAGAAGGAGCGGTTGATGCCGGATCTCGTCGGTACGCAGGTGTCCGCATTCACCCACATCGTGTCTGCTGCGAGTCTCAGCAGCACCAAAACATACCTTTTTAAAGGCAAAACCACGGTGTCGTCTCCGTCCTTGACCGGCTGCGCTGTCGTGAGGAGCTGCGCGTTGGCTATTCGTCTGGGCGGAGAATCTGTAGAGTTGTTCGGGCCTGGGATGAAGTCACGGTTATATTTGTGCATGTTGATCAGAGGTGCCTGGGATGTGCTTAGGTCTCTGTAGCTCACCACTGTAGTCTCACCACAGTAGCTGTGGTGATCTCTTTGTGGGCAGTGTAGAAATTAATTAGTATGTTACGAAGTCTAGATGAAAACAGAGTAGTATTATGTCTCTTTTATTGTTATCTGGGACTTATGTCAAATAAGAGATGTGTTTTTCCATCTCCTCTAGTCTTGGAAGCACATTTGAAAAATAAGTGTATTCATCTTAGTGGCATTCCACAACATGGAAATAGGTTACAGTTTTTAGTTTTTTAAAATTTTGTTAAATGTTTTAACTATGAAATATGGTCTTGCTGTAATAACATGGCTCCTCCAAGGGCGAGTGAACATAGATTTAATATGTTGAGCCAATCTACTGATTTGCGAGTGAAATAGTAGTTTTCTTATCATGTAGCAGTGAATGAGGGCAATTACTTAATTTAGTATTAAGACTTTTATGGTATCTACTTGATGGATGTAATGTGCCAGTTCTAGTTTGTGAATTCTAGTTTGTGTTTGACTGTGAATTCATTGCAATCCAGAGAATCTGAGAGAGAGTGAAGCCTGTAGTGCCAAGTTTGAATGCGTGTAAACCTAGGAAGGTGTCTGTGGAGCAGATGGCTTATGGAGGGGTAAAAATGTGAAAAATCCAGACTCAGAAAGTGGAGCAGTGGAGAAATAAGTATTTCTGGCTCCCTGTGGGGTGCTATATCCAGTAACTACAGTAATTTGTAAGAGGGTTCTTCTTGTTTTGCTCCCATTTCTTCCCCTTCTTCTTACCTCTCTTTTGAAATGTGTGTCTTCTCAGTAGCATTTGTGCTTCCTAAGTGTTTTTCTTGTCTGTTCCGTCTTGGAGAGGAGATAGCGTTAAGGGTTGGATAGGTTAAATAGGAGCAGAAAAGTTCATTGGTGAATATGATGTATAGTAGAAGTTGGTGACCTATCCATGACCCACAGTGCTGCACAAAGATTCTTTACCCATACATCATGGAGTTTTTCTGATGATTACTAACAGAATTTTTTATCTAGATAAACTGAGGAGACTGTTGTAACCAGAAGCTGTACTTCTTTCTCCTTGGGCAGTAATGAAATTTTTAATCTGTTTCTTGACAAAAGATACTCTGACTGGTCTAAGTAATTTTTATCTATGGACTGGGATTGCACTGCTGCTCTGCTTTGGGAATACAGTGTCTGCTGAACTTCCACTATGGCAAATTTCAAAGCAGTGCAAAAAGTGAATGATATTCTCTGCTAGCATTCCCTAGAAAAATTTGCAGACAGTAAATTATTTAATAGAAGCAATTGCAACCTTGTTCATTATTTAATTATTTTAATTTCAATGGTACTGTATAGGTGAATTCCAACTTTTTTAGTGCTTCACAGACATAGCACAAAATAACATGTGAAATTCATCTGCTGCTTGCATCACTTGCTGTGAAAATACAGACATTGGCTGTCATCTGCAAGCACAAGGTATCTGTTCTTCATTTGGTTTTATTCTATTTCTTTCCTTTTCAGTGGCACCAGCAGTTAATTACACACCCACATGTTCTGTAGTATTGTGCTTCTTTTTCTATAAGCTTAATCACCCTAAACTGCGTGACTGTGTGCGTGTGTAGATAGGACTGATCTCTGTGATGCGCTCCACCAGAACTGGATTGAAGTCCCCAGTAAGTGGTTCTGTGACTACTTGTTTCTAGTGCCATCAGGCATGACAGGAATTCCAATAAAAGCCTTTATATGTTTATAAACTGCTTGTAAAAAGACATTTTAAGGTAAAGTAGTGGTAATGGCTATATGGTAGGATGATAGTGTTTTATGCAAAAAACATCTTTGTTACAGAGTGGCAAAATTTTACAGTCTGTGGTGGATAATTTGCTAAGAGTAAATGGAGGTTTACACAGAGTGCAGTTCCCCCAGAAGCTGAAAAATAATGCTTTTGCAGATTTAATCACTAATTTACGAGTAGGTTCTCTGATGAAAATAAATAATGCTGTTCACCAGCAAGTACAGAAGCTTCTTAATTCTCTGGATCTCATCAACTGTGGCACTAAGGATTCACTAAGATAGCTAATGTCAAAGATAATGTACCTGATTAGAGCAGTGTCTTCCTTTTTTCACTAAATGTGGTTGTACTTTGTCTTGATGCTGTGTTACGTCTTACCTGTAAGAGCAGCCATTTACATTCTTCATTGAGGTGTGCAGCAAATCTTGTTTAGCCTAAGAGTTATTTTGTGTTCACCTTTAAAGTTATGGGACGCCATGGCATCTTGCATTATTCCTTACAAGCCTGTTACTGTCAATTTTGCATTTCTGATTTGTCATAATGAAATTTTAGAGCTCAAACATCAAGCTTCAAATTACTATGGAATATAAGAGATTACATTTTCATCACTGACACTTGAAATTGCTCTCTTAGAATAGCTTAATGGCACATAGTTTTGTTTCCTTTTGAATACAAATGAAGCAACTGCAGCAAAGGTCAGAGTCAGATAAGATTTTTCAAAGGTTAAGGCTCAGTTTTGAGAAAAAATAATTCAGAGTGTGCAACTTCAGAAATTACTTCATAATGTGGGGATGCTAACAGAAGAAGCTATGATGTATCTCTTTGCCTGGGATTGCCAGTGGCTGGAAGTACTGTGTATAATTTGTGATTTTTTTCTTTTATTTTGATCCCTAAAGCATAGGCATTGGCGAGTCTTATATTTTATCCAAATATAGTCTCTCTGTCTATTTGTACGATATAATGTAAAGCCTATTGCCTTGGAAGCAACGTGTTAACATCTCTAAGTGTAATATTTACTGCCTCTCAACACAAATATATGACATCTCTGGAAAGGATTCCATGAAAAGGAAGATACCTGCAAATGTCAGTCATTCATCATCATATGTGGATAAATTGTTGGCTTACTATCAGTATCACTTTAACACTTCACCATGGCCAGGAGCACTTGATTTCTGTCCACCAGGCAGATCCAACTCACATGGAAAGCAGAAAGCTTTGTTTGAAAAATGGCAGAACCTGTGAAGTGTTTGTGTAAAAACTACATATGCATATGTATGGAGTTTGTGTTTTGGTCTAGTTCAAGTAATGCCTGAACTGATTGTTCTTGTTGTGTGTATGGCTTTGCGAAGATCGTTTTAAAATATTGTTATTTTCTATGTTGCCAGATCAGAAAATGACCATCACCTAACTAACTTTAAAATACAAACCTGTATTTATACTTCTTTGAAATTCTATATTAATTTTCCTAATTTCTTTTCAGATAACAGAAGATTTCCTGGCAACCTATCATGCCAACTATGGTTTCCATGCAGCTGAGACAGATACTTCATCTACTTCTGGTACAGCCACTGAAAGTAAGCAACCAGTAAGTTCTAAGAAATCAGGAACACAACCATCAGCCAATGAGACAAGACAAAAACAAACAGATCCAAAACAAAAATTGGAAAAAAGGAAGCTAGAGCCAGGTAAGTGACAAAGCACTTCCCTCTGCGTAGGCTATGACCTATATTGTACTGACGGAAAACTGGCAGTTAATTGTTGTTATCTGGTACAGCAAAGATAAGGTTGTGCTGGTAATTTGCAGAATGGTTCTAAAATTGTGTGGTGCTTCATAAGTATCCTCCTGAATCTGTATATAAAAGGAAAAAAAGCAAGGCATGTTCAGCATTTCTCTGTGAGCAAGAAAAAATTCTCATAAATCTGTTGGAATATAGATGTTTATGCTCCTGTGTTTAATGTATTACCATGACTGAATTAGATTCTTGTATTTAGGGTGGTTTCATGTTGAAGAAGATAGGAACACAAATGTTTATGTGACAGGTAAGAGTGTTTATTTATATATTTTGAGCTAAAGATGGTAAAAGAGACTCATATATGTCTCTAATATTATCTATTCAATCTGTCACTTGCAAGCTGCTTAATGTTATATTCATGACTGAATAATGTCTTTGTGACCTTTAAATTGCAGATATGGGAAAGAAGTAGAATGGACAGATTCCATGCTTTTATCTGTTAAATGGGGTATTCTCTGAGCTGTGTCAGCCAAGTCACTAATTTATTATTCTATAGGAAAAACATTTTCTGCAGGCTTTTAAGGGATAGGATAATGACAAGTTTATGATGAGACAGTGGATCAACTATATGCATCACTTAATCTATAATTTTTATTTGCTCTAATAATTATTAGGTAAGAAGGAGTAAACAGTAAAAAATGTTGGGAAGAGAATGAGAAAATAATGTGAAAGCTCAAATGAAATTATCTGTGCACTTATTTATTACAGTGTTTTTCTACTTCTTTTGGATGGTGGGGTGCTTTCTTTAGATGCATATACTTAGGTACACTTGGTGGTTGTGAACAGTCACAGGAGTGCACATACTTGCATTTTCACAATCATTTTCAAAAAGATTCAAAAATCTTCATGCAGGCCAAACTAGCATAGGACATCCACATAATTTCCTCATCTGCTTTGGTTTTTTCTTATCCTCAATTCAGAGTTCAGTTCTTAAAATCTTTATACATTATCAGCTACTCTTTTTATTGAGTTTTTGAGTGAAGAAAACACTTGTCTGTTTATAGGTTGTGTTCTTATGGGGTTTTTTTTGTCTCTGATACCTAGAAGTGCAGTGGGACTTCAAGCTTGGGCAGGAGGGTTACATTTGCAGAGGTCTTTGTGTCCGCTGCAGTGTGGATGATGTGTGACAAGAAATCTCTAGGTGTGCATATTAGGGAGCACAGAGTACAAGGATTTGCAGAATACTAGTATGAAGTAATGCTTAGAAGGTAAGGCCCACGGGCAGTGGTTTCTTGCAGTGTATGTAAATTGTTGTCCTTTTTGATATCTTTAGTTTAAATAAATGCTACAGGAATATTTGTTCTAATGAGGCTTTTTTAAAAATAGACCATACTTAAGCCTTCTGTTTGAATTTATTTTGCAGGTTTACCTCCAGACATTACAAAAGATGAATTTGTACAAGTCATGTCAAAATGTGGTATCATCATGCGAGATCCTCAGACAGAAGAACACAAGATCAAACTGTACAAAGATAAGGAAGGAAATCTTAAAGGAGATGGCCTCTGTTGTTATCTGAAGGTCAGGGTGCACTGAAATGAAGTTTTCCATCACGCTGAGGGCACATATGGCCATTATTTCAGAACCACATTCAGAAGACTTGAAAATGTAAAGCACAGTTTGGAATATAGGTGTCTGGTTTAAAGATTTACACAGAAATGCCCATTAAGCTCATTTGTTTCCTCTTACCCAACCTCATCCTCGGCCTGGAAATGGCCATAATACCTGCTGAACATGTCTCTACATGCTTCTGTCTTGGGTGCCAGAGATGATGGACTGAAATGGGAGGATTTTCACCTTTTACTTTGAAAATATGCCACTGTGTAACCAAAAATAGAGAAATAATGAGCCAGGAAGAAACATACTGTAGTCCTGTACTTAAAACTTTTAATTGAGAACTGGCTTGGTTCAAAACTGTGCTTTCATTCTTTATTAAGCCTTAAAAGTTTAGGCCGCAGTACTATTTCCTTATGTGTTGCACTTGTGAATAGTTCGGAAAGTTGGTGATTGCAAGTGCAGCCGGCTTTAGCTCTGCAAGAAGCACAAGGCAGTACTAAATCAAATGGCTTGTAGTCTGTGCTATTTTTGCAATTGTAGTAGTTAGGACCATGGAGTGCACAAGCATAAACGCTGTCCTCATTCTAAAGGACTTTTAGGAAAACATTAAAAATTACTTAAGAGTCTCAACATCTGCTGTTCTTGGAAAAGTGATACAAGTTTTATAGGAAATCAATTCCCTGAAACCTTTTTATTCTTGCTTTTAAGTTCATCAGCTTGCTTAGATATTGCAGATTCATGTCTATGACGTATTTGAATGAAATATGCAGCTGGTTTTGGAAGTATTAATCAATTACAACAGGAGTGAAGAAAACAAGTGCCAGCTGTGTGTCAGAAGACAGCATTATGGTTTTCAGTGACAGGGACTTGATTCTTAGCACAGTATACTTAATGACATCTTATTGGAATACAGTTTGATTTTGCCATGTGCTTTAAAGTTTGTACTGTGCTTTATCTTCAAATAGAGAGAATCAGTTCAACTTGCTTTGAGGCTTCTGGATGAAGCAGAAATCCGAGGCTATAAATTGCACGTGGAAGTTGCAAAGTTCCAACTGAAGGGGGAGTATGATGCAAGCAAAAAGAAGAAGAAATGTAAAGACTACAAGAAGAAGTTGTCACAACAGCAGAAGTTTGTATTTTTTATTTCAGTAAAATATTGCTTGACTTCTAAGTGCTATTAGTAAAGCGATGCTTTCTTTGAAATACAGTGCTAAGTTTTGCAAAGGTTAAAGTCTTGTCTGACAGTGAAAAAGCTTAACTACTGCACATTTGAAAGGGGCTAACTCCTAAATTAAGTGTTTATAAAATGAACTTCTTGGCGATTCATGCATTAAATTAATACACAGGGAGCAATGATGCCTTCAGATGTAGAAGAAAATAGTACAACTCTGGGGAAGTAAGACTCTCTTCCTCTTCGGTGGATGAGAGTGTGCAAGTCCTGCCACAGTATCTGGGCTTACTGTTGGAAGGTCATAACATTCTGGCTGCTTACATATATTTAGTGTCATACTGCAGTAGTTGCAAAGGGCAAGAAATGCCTGCTGTTAGGAGCAAATACTAAATTATCTCTGTAGGTTTCCCCAGACGTCTCTCTCTGTTATAAAATACACTGGGTTTTGAGTTGTACCTTGATTCATTTTGTCTCTTAAAAATTGTTCTTCTGCCTCTTGGAACCAAGAAGATGCAGATTAAAGAAGAAAAAACTTTGAATATTTTTGGTATTTCAGTGAAAGCAACATTCACTAAGCATTGTAAATAGTAATGCAGAAATAGTTAAGGGGAGCAAGGCTACTTGATATCTTATCAATTAAAGCCAGAAATATATCTGCCCCAAAAATACACTGATGATTCCTGCTGTAAGAAGTCTCCAGTGTGTAGGCAGGTGTATGAAAATTATGAATTAGCATTTGACAGCAATTTCTGTGAATAAAAGGACTGTGTTCCTTTTGAGTTGAATTTACTGGTATAACTACTCTCATTGGAAATCCAAGTTTTCTTCAGCTGAAGTAGCAGGTACAAGAAGAAACTTAAGATTTCCCCACCCCAGTGTATGATCTTGAGATTTAAAAGTGTAAGTAAACATGTGGGGGTTTTTGTAATAGGATATGAAGTAGGCATTTCTACAAGAAGTAAGGTTTGCTGTGAGAAGGCAAAGTCCTAGATGTGCTGGATTTGCAGCACATGTGTTCTATGTGACTAGGTTATGTTAGTGGCTCTATACCGGGGAACAAAATACATCTTCTGGTAATACCAGTGTAAGAGTTGATGTGTTCTTACATGTTCTTTTAAATAAAAACAGTTAGATTTTACCTAGGGGAATAGTGGATCTCCTTTTTTCCAGAGTAAGTTAGAAAAAATTGGTAAAATACTGACATTTTAATTGTACTTGAAAATAGCTGGTTCCTTTATCTGAGTTGATATTAGGAAGGAATTAATACTTCATAAATATTTTCTCAGTGTTTTAAAAAATACTTTACTTTCAAAAATTATTTGTATTCCTTCCTTTAAGTACCTTAAAATCTCAAATGCTTTGTAGCAGTAGTAAACCTGGGTAGTTACTGTATTTTTTAGAAGAATAACTTAACTCTTTGTGTCAAAATATATGTTAATATAGCACAAGAAATGCGGAATTAATGATTTTTTTTTTCAACAAATACTTGTAGAAACTGAAGAGAGCCGCAGCAATATCTTCTTACTGTTGCTTCATTTCATTAGACAGCTGGATTGGAGGCCGGAGAAGAAAGATGGGGCAACTCGAATGAGGCATGAACGCATCGTCATTATCAGGAATATGTTTCACCCCAAGGACTTCGAGGTAGGAAGATGCAGTTTGCTTCTGTAGATTGTTCTGTTAGACGTTAACATGTCTGAACTTTCTGCCATACAAATTGTAGCAAAATTCTAAGCGGATGAAAACAAAATTAAGCAAAATTAAATTGCTGTTTGGGAAGGATGTTCTCCTGTGCCAAACATCTGCTTTAAATTCATTCATCTCTCTCCAAAAGCAAGGGGAAAATGTTGATAAGAATGTATTTTTCAAGTTGGGGTTTTTCACTGTCTGAAAAACCTATATAACTGACAATACTCTTTTCTGGGATGGAAAGAGGAGTAAACAACAGTAATAGTTAGAATGGAGAAATGAGCACAGAATAGCTTTATTTACAAGTAGTATTTATTAAATGCAAATGAGAGCTGTCTGCCAACTCCTAAGTAGCTTTGAAAATGTAGCATAATAGCACTTCATTTATGGACTTTTAACAGATCGACATGTGTACCACATGCTGATGGATCTAAAATAGAGCTGAGGGAAGTGAATGCTTGTCTTTAAAGCTGTGTAATTGCTTTGTAGGAGGATCCTCTAGTGCTAAATGAGATAAGAGAAGATCTGCGGACAGAGTGTGAAAAGTTTGGTCAAGTAAAGAAGGTTCTCATATTTGATGTAGGTATTTTTATATGTTGTGTTGGCAGAATTGATGTAATGTGCAAAGGGGCAAAACGTTTAGGCTGCTGTAAATATGAGTGGAGCATTCATTTGGGTGTGTTTACTTTGTGGAAACTTGACTTAATCTTTCAGTACTTTAAAACTTTTAGGACCTAATGTCTAAGCACACTCCTTCAGCCTATGTGAAGGCAGCTAGCTCTTCCTAGGAGCTTGGATATATGTTACAAGTTTGAAAGTGTATGGGTACATTATTTGTAGCTAAGCTAGCTGAAATAACTTTTGTTTTGTGTTCAAAAATTGTGTTGTGTGTGCCAGTAGAACAACGTATGGAAACTTGAAAACTGAACTTTTCAAACATGATTATGTATGATCAGAATGGAGCTATATCCTGATTGAATCTCTAAGACAATATAAAGGGTATTGGAATGAATGCATTAGTTAGAATATTATTAAATGCAAGTTGCCTGTCCTTACAGAGGCACCCTGATGGCGTCGCTTCTGTGTCATTTAAAGAAGCAACAGAAGCTGATTTGTGCAAGCTGACTCTAAACGGAAGGTGGTTTGGTGGCCGTCAGCTCAGTGCTGAAACATGGGATGGTGTAACGGATTATCAGGTAGCTTTTTGTGGTTCCATTTTATCCAATGTGTCTTCCAAACAGTAAACCTCCTTGAATTCTAGGAGTCCTTGGCATTCCTGTCCCCATACCCTTCCCCTGCCTGCGTTACCTTGCTTCTATTCAAAAGCTGTAGAATGTCTCCAAAAATCATTCTCAATTACTCAACTTAGCAAAAAATTAGAGGACCTGTTTGAGTACTGAAGATGTCAACTTAGAAGATTAGCCACTGGATATACAGATCATTAGTTCACAGTCAGCATTGAGATATTTCTGTAATATAAATATTTGTTTATTTTCATCTGTGTAAATACTCATTTTGACAAGTGTGACTCTAATGATGTGTATAAACACTTCTTTAACAGGTGGAGGAGACTGCAAGAGAAAGGGAAGAAAGGCTCAAGGTGTGGGAGTCATTTTTAGGGGATCCTGATGCAAAGGAGCAGCAAACTACATCTGATTCACATTCTGCATCAAGTAGTGTTAAACTGCCCGAAGGGAAACAGCCTCCAGCGGTTAATGACACACCTAAGGAGGATGCAAATGAGGAAACTCATAAGAGGGAGAATAATGGTGGGGGTATTAATGAAGATGGAGCTCCATCCACAGACAGCAGCCTTGCAGGCAGTGATGGTGAAGCTGATACATAACATCTTTAATGCTTTATGAAAGCATGATTTTTAGGGTGATGTTTGAGTGTATCCCTTTCTTCAGGGTGACTTCAGGCAATATTCATATGAATATAGGTGTCATTAGAATGTCATCAACTGTATGCTTTGAAGTTTTCATTTAGTGGGGGTCTAAAAGTTTGTATTAATTGGCTGTTCAGGTGAAGTTACTCAAGTTTTCAAGAGCACAGTAAAACTCATCAGGCTTCTTTTGTTCTAACTATGCTTGTCAGTGTTTCATGATGTGAGTATGAAATATGTTCCAGCCCTTAAGTTTATGTAACTATATGTAACTTATGTAATGCGAAGCTTTTACAAGATTTGTGGATTGTACTGTTAATTTTTCTGTTAAGTTCCCTTGGATCTCAGTATTTAAATAACTTGTGTCCTGGTATGTTGGATAATTTTATGGAACATGTGCCATGATCCAGGTAGGGTGAATGCATTGGATTTGTTGCTATGTATTGGGTGGCAGATGAGTAGTCTCAGGTCATAAGCTTAAAGAAAGTGGTAGACACTGTTGCCACAGCAACCCTAAGGCAAATTGAGTGAAGAGAGGTTATTAAATCAGAGCATTCAGCAAATGAAGTTTTCCTTCCCCTGTTTAGATCTTCTGTTGATATTAGAGAGTGGAATTGTCTCAAGGAGACTAGCAGTAGACTTGCATGAACACACATATTCTGGGACATAGAATTCTGGGACATATTGTTTTTACACTCTCATGGTCTGTATGTAGTAGGTATCAAAACAGGCTTTTGATTTTTTGGTGGCTTTATTAATTCTTGCTTTTATATTAGAGTAAGGGTTTTTTGTAAACTTCATTAGCATGTTGAATGTGAGTTCTCCTCGACATTTTCATTTAGCTCTGTATGCTCTTCACAGTGGGGAGGATTTTCTATCTTTCATAAAATTTAAATGCTTTGGCAGCTCGAACTGCAGTTTATTGTGCAAAAGTTAGAGTACTTTAAAATATGCTTTCAAATAATGCTCTTATATGGAAAAAGCAAGTGGTACTCCTCTTCAAAATATTTCCAAAAGCAAGGACTTAGAATATCTTCTAACTTAAGATATTTTAGTAAGTGGCAGACTTTCAAAAATAACTGGGGGGAACTGTTTTGGGCGTAGTCATTCTTAATTTAGAATTCCACTGTTTTGATAAGTACGGATAGAAGAACATGGATTTAGGCACTAAACAATTCAAAATTTATAGCATACTGTTTATATGGGTGATCACCAGTACATATTTGCAAGGAGAATCCTTTTAACTTTTTTAATTCATATTGGATTGCAAGAAACTATAGATGCTGTGTTTCCATCATGAGGTAATCAGAATACTCTGAAAATGTTATTTTCAAACCTTGTGCTCTGAGATTACCATACAGATTTTTTTCCTGAATTCTAGATGGTTTTCTAAGTTTATTTTGTTGGAGTTTTTTTAATATATAGGCAGTATGTGTGGGTGGCTATGCCAACAAGAGCATCTAAGTTAACACTGCCATTGTGGTTATAAGTCACTTCTTTTGTGAAAAAATTGCTGTCATAATTAAATTTAGGGCTTAAAAGTCCAGGGGCTCATCATATGCTGATATGACAAATTTCCCATTTTGAATTGCATTATAAAGAAGAGATGTAGCTCTTGCTAGCTAAAAAAAGTCAATTTTCTCATCTTTCCAAGTGTGTGGATTGTGTGTTTCAGTAAAGCAGGTGTTTGAAGAATTCAGGGAATCTGGAACACTGCCTGGTTAGTAGCTGCACATAGTGGTGTATTCAGGCACATTCCTGGGTTGTGTTGGTTCTGCCTTAGTTATTTTTATTGGTAATAAGCACCACAGACCTTTGAGAGCTGGAAGCGTTTGCATATGAGGAGTGTAGTTTAGTGTGGTGAGTATTGCTTTCAGTGCTCCTTTTTTCTTCCAGCTTCTGGACTTCAGGCTTTAGATGTCTTTCTCTTGTGTTTTGTTTGCCTTTTTTTTAAGGGAGCCCAGTTGTAACACTACACGGTTAAATCACTTGTTTTACAGTGGAATTACACCTGATACAAGGAAACTTGTGGAAATATGTGTAAAACTTGTAAAGTTCTATGAAGTTTTATCATGGTATCAGATATGGAGAACAAGGTTAATATTAATATTTGAAATAAGATGTTGAAAAATAAGGAATTGCTGTATGTGCTGTATGTTCCTCTCTCCAATTGATGTGCAAATTTGACTGGCTTGGTGTGGAAGTTCAATGTGCTCTTAGTCCTTTCACCTTCTCCTTTAGACCTCACACTAAAGTAGAGCACCAACAAAGACTGAGACCAAATGCTTTACTGGCTTTCCTATTAACTAGGATTCTTAAGTAATAAAAGCTCTTTTTCCATGCAAATATGTTGTTCTCAAGTGTGGAATTATACTCAAACTTGTATTTTCCTTTTGTCTACCTCCATTTTCCCTAGTAAAATGTAAAAATGTATTTTTATAAACTATTCATTAAGTTATTGAGGCATTTAGTAGTCCAAGGAGAGGTTAATGCAGCTGTGACTCTTTTCAGCAGATTTTCATTAAAACCAAATTCTTTGGATATTTTCCTTTTTGAAATTATTTATGAAGTTATTTTGAATTTATGAAATTTGTATAAATCAGTCTGAACAAAAATCAAGAATTTTCACAGAAGTTAAAATTGCTATTTTGAACTATGATTATGAAATTCTTAGAGTATAGAGCAGTAATGTTTAATGAGAAATTTTAACAAATTTGAACAAGCGGAGTTCCTCTTTAAACTTACATATTTTTTCTTAGTAATCAGCATCATACATAAATTTGTAAGAAATTAAAACCCTAAAGGAATTCTCACTTTATTTTTTCTTTAATTAAAAGTGTTTCCTGTTTACTTTCCTTGCTCATTAGAAGTGAAACAACAACTGTTTTGCTCAGTTTCTAAGGTTATTCTTTTAGGTCCCATTCCAGTGTTCAAGTGTACTGCATGTTGCTCCATCCCTGTGCTTTTGGTGAGAGGTTCATTTTAAGAGAATCTGTCTCCTTTCCTCTGTATATGATAGAAACAATAACTAGCAGCAGACTGAAACAATTTGTAGATAATTATTTTTGCTCAGTTTTGAACTAGAGGAATAGATGTTTCTACCAATTTTCAGTGTAACAATATGGATGTAAAGCCACTTAAATACAATATGACAGAGTATTAACTAATCCTTGACCATAATTTGGCAGAATCACTTTCTGAACCATCCAAAATAATTGCTGAGCTTCAGGATAAATTGGTAGTTTGCTTTAAAATCAAATGCTGTTCAGTGGTTTGCAGGAAGGAGTTTTTATGGAGTTACAGGTATTCACCAGACATGACATGGCTGGAGGAGCATGGCCAAGGTAGACACCTGGAGACAAAAAGCCTCAAAATAAAAGGCTTTTTAGAAGGTTTTCTCTTTTTTTGCAGGTTCTCAAATGTTCGTATACTGGTGTAAAGAGAGAATTAGTTTCATTTTGCATCAAAATGTTTATCTGTTTCTCCTGCTGGCTTTTTAAAATTTTAAAATTGAATTTCAGTCCCTTGTATAGCTTAGGTTTTGTATAAGGATTGCAATTCACTTAAAGTCTTTAATATGCTAAATGCAGTGCATTTTAGCTAAAACACATCCTACACATTATTCAGTTAAGGTTAACCTATTAACAGTTAAAAATAATTATCTTCATTCACTTCAGAAAATTGAAGGTGTTGGATGCTTCATAGAAACCCAAACTTGTCTTTCATCAATATTCATACCTGGAATTCTTGAAACTAAACCAAACCGAATTTGAAAAAAAAAATGTATTCCTATGGATTTTATTTGGATTTTTAAATTCTTATTTTTATTTCTGCGTTTGCGAAAACATACTGCAGTATGGTAAATGAATTCTGTGAGTTGTGTATTTGTGTTGATTTGACTTGTGTGTATTGTAGTGCTCGTTGTAGCTTGACATCTTACTGTCAGAATACTCTGAAAGTTCTGTAAAATATTTATAGAATTATGAAATCTTTTGCAGCAAGCTGTTTTCTTGCTCATTCTGTAATATGAAAAGTATATTGTTAGATTAAACTTTTCAGTAAGTAAACTCAGAATTTTTTCTGACAGGTGATTTTTCTTTCAATAAATTAATCATTTTCATTTATCCTTTAAAAAAGCAACATTACAAAGCAAAGCGCTATTTGAATAATGTCTAGACTTGTGACAGCATCTGAGAATACCCTTTGTTTGATTTGTTTCTTAAAGGGGTTGTGTTTTATACTACCTTTTTAATAAACAAACTCATGAACAGAACAAGTCTCTGCTGATTAGTTTCAAGGTAACGTATTTGTCTTTTTTTCCTCAGTAAAAGATACCATAGCATTTGGTGTACAAGAGCTTCAGTTTATAAGCCACATATGTTAATGTGCCAGAGCTTCCAGCTGGACCCAGTAGACAAGTTGCTGGAACTGTAAGTGGGAATATGGTATTTGTTCCCTATTTATGGATTTGGTCTCAGCCTTCTTCCTGGCTTGGGATATTAATGGACCTGCATGGAGAGAAAAGGAGCAGGAGGGATCACTGCAGACACTGTAGTTAAAATTGAGATTGTGAAGAAGTTTTTAATAAGGACAAGTAGAATTTTAATTTTTATTCTCAAAGGTTTTTAATTTTTTTTTTGTTTTGACACTTTGAATGCTTCAAAAGCACTGGAAATCAGTCGTTCAATTTCTGTACTGAAGAATAGGGATGAAAATCCCATTTTACCTGGTAGTTCTTTCTAGGAGCTTTAAACTGATGCCATCTTAACCTGAGGAGAGCTTTAACTGTCAGCACAAGAGGAAGATCTCAAATAAGGTCTTGAAAAGCTTTAGCAGAAGGAAATCTCTGCCGTATGAGACAGTTTAGAAAAGGGAGTCAGAGAAAGAGCAGTGGAGATGTTGAAGACTCTTGCCCTGCTGGTGGACTGGAATCCAGTCTGTCTCACAATGAAAACGTGTTTGCGCAAACAGTGTGTCAATAAAAGACTAAGCACTGTCACGGGAACTCTCCTAGCCTGGTAGTTAAGTTGTTCTGGGAAGGGCAGAGGGTGGATTCATACGTATTTAGGCAGAGGGAATTGGATTGTGTTCTCCAGCTTTCTGGGTGAGTAAACAAACTCCTAAGCTACTCTATAAAAGACATAATGTCACCAGTTTGGTGACTAGTTCCTCAGTGTGTTTTTTCCAGCTGAGACTGGCAAGTTTGACCCTGTTTCAGCATTTCTGGAATGGTTGAAATTTGCTAATTTTGGAAAACTTGGTACAAAAAAACCCTCTTTCCTGCAACAGCCCTTACAGAACAAGAATGATTTTTTTTTCTTCCCTGTAGTTACTAAAACATCCAGCAAAGAAAAGTGAGAAAATTGATTATGCAGTTTATCTGGATTGGAAACAGGTCTTTTTCTCATATGTGTTTGTTGTTACCAATTTAAGAGTGAATATTCTGTAACATAGGAAAAATCCTTTATCATCCTGGGCAAGTTTGGTTCATTGCCATATCTCATTTATCACCCTACTCCAAACTTTTCCAAAGTCCACAGTATCTTCTTTATTGTATACACATTGTCGTTAAAAAAAAAAAAACCCAAACAAACCTAAACCTACTTACAATCCTATTTTCCTCATTCCTGAAACCTCCTAACCTGGTTGACTCGTTGGAGTGCATTTCATGCATTCTTAGCAGATAGGCTGAAGGAAACGCCTCGTTCAGTGCAGCTGGAGGCTAGAAAGTGTGGGGAGTTCATGAACGTGGCTTGTCTTCTGCTGCAGTCGCTGCAGTGCACACAGAGCTGGCCAGGCCCAGGAAGGATCCCGACCTGCTGGACACAACATGAGTGTCCCTCATCTGGAAAATCTGACTGACAGTGAGTTAAGGTAGGACAATTCACTGACTTCCTCAAATGTTCCCTTATTTGAGGAATAAGTTGATGACAGGGAATGCCTGCTTGTTAAATTGTGGTTTAATACTTGAGAAGTGGGAGTTTTTTGTTTTTAAAACGGTTTTGAGCTACATGAAATCAAGAATGAGGAGTTCCCTGTCAGATACTCCAGTGCTGCTAAATTAGTACTGCTGGCAAGTGTGGGGAATGTGGAAAATATTGTAAAGTATTAGGTCTTGTGGTGAGCTGTCAACAGCCACCACTCTTTAAGCCTGTGTTGACCATGGATCCTTGTCCACTTGAAGGAGAAATAGCTTGGACAAATACTAGCACTATTTTGCCCTTATTAACCCATTCTAAGAGGAGCGAGATATGAGCTGAGTCCATTTCATCCTGAGTTCCACTCTATTTTGCCAATGGTTTGTGTCAGTCACAAGCTGGAAGGATTTCTGCTTTTTGCAGCCTTGTGCTGGGTGATGGAATAATAGGAAGTTCAGGTAGTGAAGACTATAGTGCTACAAATTCAGGTCCTGTCTCCTGGGATGTTAGAATCCTTATGCCCATATGATCACTGAGAGGACTGAGATGTAACCTAGGTTATACCTAGCCTTCCTTTGCCTACTTGTTGGAAAGTGCAAGAGATTTTTAAGGGAAACACTGGGAAAAAAAAAAAAGAGATAAATGACCTTTTTTCCCTTAAAATACTTTATTTTTCCAGTATTTTAACTGGTCACAATCACACAAGCTGCTGCGCACAAATAAATGATGCTAAAGGAGCCCAGAATAAATGTCAGGAGCTAGTTAAGCATGTTAATAAAGTGGTACAAAGACATAATGCCTTGTACTGAGTGAAGAATGGGAAAAGTGATCCTCTGGGCCAGCACTAATGCTTCCTAAATTGTATGTTGATGTGTAGTGCTGATGCAGAGTAGGAAAAGCTGCTTTGCTTATTGCTGTCAAGATGACTTCTTGTCCTTTCTCAGGCCATCTGGTTGCTCATGTCTTTGCCAATTCTTGGATTGGAATTTTCAATGGCAAGTGTTGGCCCCTGGCTGAGCAATCGTAAAGTTCCTTAACCCAAATTGCAGGATGCTTTCTAAAACAAGGCTGGGAAAAAACAGCATCTCTTCCTGTGCTCAAAGTCCTTCCAGTTGTGTGGCTGGGTTGTGCTAGTTCCTGCTTCCCCTCATGGGCCTTGGAAAGGTGCCTGTAAATTGGGAGGAAGTGTTTCTTTAAGTTTTCTATGTCTGGGAAAGCTGGGTTGTTGAAGTTGTGAAAGATTGTCTTCTGAATCAGTGACCTTGCAGTCCTGCTCCCACTGCTGTGTTTAGGTGAATCTAGGAGGATGGGATAAAGCAATAGAAATTTTAAAATAAGGACTAAGGAGCTCCTGAGTTTGGATATGAGTTAGCAGTTGGTGACAGGAGATTTGGGCTGGCTGAGCAAGTGACCATGAGTCAGGGAGAATTGAACAGAGCACATGCTGGTGGGAGATGGAGGTAAACAAGCAAAACTAAATATGGAAGCAAATGATAAACAAGGACAAGAAGTTTTTAGGTGAAGGCTTAAGCATCCGAATGGGGATAGATTATGGCTTGACAGCCTTAATCCTCATGTTTCCTAATACTTTCTGAATACTTGTCTTGCAGCCTGAGCAGTTTTTTTCATGTGCAAGAAAATTCTGAGAAACCATTTGAAGGCAGACTTCACAGGCACTTCAGGGTATCCTTTGAGACACAGATGAGTGTGGTGTTTATTGGGAAGTTTCTGAGGATTAGGGGATGTATGACTAGGAAAGAAATCAGATTAATGCATTTAACTGGGTTAAGCAGTGGTGTGTATTACAGAGTTAGTTGGATGGAAACACATATCTAATGATTCATGAGGTTTTATGCAGTATGGATGGCTATTGGCTAAAGGTTGCCCTGATCTCTGAAAAATAACAGCCTTCCTTTTGCTACTGAGGTAAATCAATTACACTATGCAGTGTCACGACCTGACAATGAGACTGGAAAACTGAATAGAAACAACAGGCACTTCACTGCATTTGTAGCCTGAGTCTAAATATGATTTTGATTAGAGCAGGACTTGTGAGCTCTGGCTGGGAAGTTGCTCCCTTGTGACCAGAAACTGTACAAATGCATGAAAATGATACTTCTCCAGGGCAAGTAGTGACATTCCTTGTCCTACTCTTACCATACCTGGCAGCAGAGATGTTTAAAGAGAATAAAAAAGAGCCTTATAGTCTTCTGTTGACTTCCTGCAAACTATTTTAGTGGAGTTCCTGCCTTAAATCTGTTGTCTTACCTTAAATTCTGGATTGTCAACCTTAAATTCTGGTTGACCCACAGTGTGTGTTTTACAGCCTTGCTCCAAAATTTTAAGCAGCTGGCAGAACCACCATGTTCCTAGGTAAATTGTTTCAAACAAGAAAAGTTTATTTGTTTTGTTGTTGTTTTGTGGTGGCTTTTTACTTGAATTGGCCATGATTTGGATTTCCAATAATTTAATCAGAATGTCGTTTTCCAACAGGTGAAGCAACTAATTACTCTTAGAAGTCTTTTTGTTTTGGAGATCTGTGCTGACAGTGATTGAGGTACTTCAGACTTTACCTTATCTAAAAATTATTAATTTCAGCTCTAATGTAGTATAGTGGGGTTTGGGGTTTTTGTTGCTCCTCTTTTGTTGTTTTTTTGGTTTTTTTTTTTTCACTTTGTCATTATTTTTTGAACAACACAAAAACCTAAATTGGACAAAGCATTTTGATAACTTCACCCCCCAACTTCATTCAGGGATAGTGCCACCTCTGAATTATTTTTTAAGTGTTTCAGTTCTTCCAGAGGGCACATTCGCACAGTACTACATCCTAAGCCCAGACTTACAAAGTCAGGGTGAGAAATGAAAGCTGGTGGGTAGATATGCCCATTCTGCCCAAGTAGTTCATTTTAGAAGTATCTAATAGGAAAATCAGTAAAGAAGAGGTGCATGGAAAAAGCAGAAAAACAGAGAATCTATTCCTACTAATAAGTGTTCTTCTGGCCCCTACCATTTTTGGGAGGAAGCTGGGCTCACCACTCACTAGGCACTTGAAGTTGAATATTGTCTCTTTGACCTGTCTGGTTTTCTTGGTTTGTGTTTTTGGGTTTTGTTGGTTTTCTTTTTTTCTTTTTTGCAGGGACTGTTGGTCATTGAAAATGGAAGAAACAAGGAAGCTTTCCCCAAAGCTGAGTAAAAGCAAAGAGCCTGTGAAAACAGAATGGGAATCTCAGAGCGTGGTGTTCACCTATTTCCAAGGGGACATTAACAGCATGGTAGATGAACATTTTTCTAGAGCTCTCAGCAATGTCAAGAATCCCCAAGACCTGAGCACAAAGCACAGGGGTGAGACTGTTGTCCTGAAAAACGGTGAGCTCCTTTCCCTGTGTGGGCCTGGTGTTGGATGGGATGACTGGCTTTACTAAGGAATTTAAGATCCCTTGAGCTTAAATTTGAAATTGTGTGCAAACAGAAAGCAAGAGAATCATACTTGTAAAGCCCTAGGCTATGTAGCTGGGAATTCCTGGGTAAATCCCTGTGATTGGTGGAATGATTCCTAAGCTTTCCATGGGCCTGTTGGCAGGACTAGGTCATCATTTTCCAGCCAAGTGTCCCCATCACTGCTGAATGCAATAAGTGCATTATGGCTTGTCATCTTCACAAAAATATATTTGTCTAAGCTTGCAGCTGTCAAAAACCTGCCTAAGTTGGTGGTTGTGTAGTACACATACTACAGTAGAAATACTTAGTAGAAAGATTGATGGTGGTGGTTTAATCTGCTTTTATTATGAATTTGTGGTTGATTTTTAAGATAAGCAGCACTAAAGTGATTTTGTGTTTCTGTAAAAATGAATATGCAATCTGGTAGCATTCCCTTAGAAGTCTGCTGGAATTTGCCTTGGGAAAAAAGAAAGAACTGATGAGACTTCAGATGCTTTTTTTCTCTTTTTAAGTAGACAGCATGTCTCCCCATCAGTGGAATTTCTCTTCGCATTGCTACAAACCATATCCATCATCTTCTTCAACAAGCATGGCAACTTCTGCTCTGAATTTTTCTGCTGCTGGTGTGGTAGGCCAGTGCCAGCCATCGCCTCTGCGGAGTCGTCCAGCTCAACCTGCAGATCTATGGCCCTTCCCTCCAACTGGGACTCCCAGTGTCACTGGTTCGGTGTATCCTCACACCCTCCCTGACCTGCATGCAGCCGATGAGCTGATCTCTGACAGGAAATACAGTTCTCTTCTTGGCCTTCTGCAACAGGAAAGGTGCTTAACATCCATGCAAGAATGCACCATGAAGCAACACTCAAGTTCTGCTTGTATGACTGGACCTGCGAGGTTACAAAATATGAGTCAAAGTTCAGCTCCTGGGGGAGGTAAGAAAATACTATCACTTTATTCTTTGATGACATCTGATGTAAAGTGACAGAATAATGCCATCTGTTCCTAAGCTTTTCAAGCCGGATCCAACTTCTGGCAAACTCACAGAAATCTTTTACAGTAAATAACCCTGGTATGTACTGTGGTACTTGGAATCAATTAGCCATATAGTATGCGTTAATCAAAAAATGTGCAAAAAAATGTGCCTACTCACACAATATTTCACCTCTGGCTTACATTGGAGAGACATTTTAAGTGACTATAAGCATTATTCATAGTGCTATCTTAATCTCTAATAAGCATAGGTATTAGGTGTGGTGTATACCAGATGCTCCCTCATTGGGACCAGAAAGGAGTGGCCAGGAAAGATCCCTGAGCAGCCTCTCTCACTTTGCAGGCTGTTAATTATGGTCTGAGTATAGGGTGGGAAACTGCAGCCCTTACCAGCATGGCCAGGGGTTTTTCTCCCTCCCAGTCTCTGTCTGTAGCTGGAATGGTGAGGGTAGAGGGGCTGGTGGACCAGCCTTGCCTTGTCCCCTGGCTAAGAGCTCCTTGCCATGAGGTGCTGCTGCCCTGCCTGCCGAAGGCTATGTCTGCTCTCTGCAGATTTCCCAGAGCTAATGCAATTCACACAGTGATGATTGTTGCTTATTATCGACAATTACTAGGAATCCCAATCTGAGGTACTACAAGTGCACAGCAGAAAGAAGTTCAGCCTGAAGTTCATTTATGTCCCCACAGCATCTAGATTTGCTGGATAAAATGTTCTCTTGTGAGTAATTCTGCCTTTGAGAAGGTCTCTGGGCCAAAGTGCTGATGCCTGTTGGGGTACATCTGCATTGCTGTTCCTGGGCATTCCCCAGTCAGGCAACTTGACACTGGTCTGCAAGGAAAAGGGTTGTGAAATTGTTTAGGGAGTCTGCTGGAAAAATACAGTGCGTCCTTCCTGGTTCTTCTAATCAAAAAACATCGGGCATGTGAAGAAGCAATCTTGAGGCTTAGGTTTTGAAAAATAAGCAGCTGTGAAATACTTCCTGGTTACCAAGTTTCGAAACTGCATCAACAGGAATTTGGCAGAATGTGGGCTAAAGACTGCCTGCAGATACAAGCAGGAGTTTATCTACAGTTCCTCTTTTGAGGATACAACAGATCTATGTTGTTATGAGGACCCTGACCGTAAGTGTTTTGCTAACTCATTACTGCTAGAATGTCTAATGCCTGTCTGTTCATGTTAAAGGGAGAGTGTCTGTGTCTTCAGCTGGAATGCAAACTGTCTGCTTGTGGTATATGAGCAGAGGTTTTCTGTATGTGTTGCATAGGCGCTCACCCTAGACTTTGTGTAGGTAGTGAATGAGAGTTTAATTTCTTTAAAGACACTGTCTGAACTGGGATCTCATTTAAGAACAAGCTAAGGTGCCCTCTTCCCCCAAGGGGGAAATGCAAGCCTATCAAGGCTTGGGAGCCCCAGGAACTGACTCCTTCAGAAAAAGAGCTATTTCATTAAATTAGTCTTGTGTTGATAACAGGGAAGCACTACTAACAACAGCGGACTTTTTTTCCCAAAAATTCCAAAAGAAAATGAGTGAGGAAAAAATTGAAAAAGAATTTAAACAGCCCAGTATTCTCCAGCCATTACCAATTAAAGCTGTTTCTTTCAGGATGTATACAGGGCCTTTCTGAATATTCGGGAGCCTCTAAGCACCACACATGTAATGCCATCCTTGTGATTATTAAACAACACAACAAGGATCAATAAGAAATGGCTGATCCATGTTGATAGGGAGTCTTTGGCAAATCCCTAGGATGTGTACATTTAGTTCAGCTGTAGGAGTCCTTGTTTCCTGGCTCTATCTGTTAAATATACTTCTTCTTGCTCTGTGTCATGTTTAAGAACAGCTGATATTTATATTTATGGAAGTGTATGTTGCTGTGCCAGACAGCACAGAGCTCCCCAGCACCTGTGCTATAGGCTGGGCTGCAAAAGCACAAGGTTTCTTTAGTAACTGTGGTCTACTTTTAGCTCTGTGCTGAATCTCTGCTCATCGACAGTAGTTTTTGTTTTTTGGTTTTTTTTGTTTTTTTTTAAGAGAGGAAAGAAAGCTCTTACCAAGGCTCAGAAAATCCCGGTGTAAGCCATGCCACTGCAGGTGAGTAAAGAAACCAGCAAGTTTAGAACAAATCAGACAGCAGTCTTGCTTATGCATGTAGTATTGAAGATCTTCCTTGTTTGCTTTTGTATTTCAAAAGCTCATTTTCTCCCCAGATAGAACCACCACCTCCCATAACTACATTAACAAAGAAGAAAAAAACCCACTACATTATATTAAAATGAGATACATGGGGATTTTTTACCCCATTCACCTTAGTTTTTGTGCTTATACCTTCAGGCTGCCATTTCACAATGCCTGTTTTGCACTCGCTGTCCAAGTTTCAGATCCCAGAAAGATAGAACAGCCCTTGCTTTATACCTCAAGCATGCATGTGGTAGCACTGCTGCAGTTTGCACCAACAAACCCACCATACTGCTGGGCTCTAAGAAATTACTCCCAAAGCATTCAGACTTTCTTAGTTTTGTTAGTCTCTTGGTACAACCAACCGTTGGTGGTTCTTTGATGTGCAATGTTTTGGGCATACTTTGAATAGGTCATTCTGGTTGTTCTAGTAAGGGTTCTTTTGCACCAATCCCAAAGGTGCGATTTTATTTGCGCAACATCTTAAGAGATTGCAAGGACTGTGCTGTTTGACTGTCCTGATGCTGCTGTGTCTTTCAGGTATTCAGATTCATGACAGAAGACGAGATTTGTACTTCTAGCAACTGAATGTTTCTACTTTATTCTGAAAGAGAAAGTTATTCTGTGAACTTTTATTATTTGCAACTGTGAATCAAGAAGAAATGAACAGCAGCTATCCTGTGTTTTTTCTCTCAGTTGGAAGAATACATGTACTATTTACTGTTTGGGGAATGACAAAATAATCCTTTTCTATATAGTAACTTCTATACCATAATTTCTAATGTTTGAGGTATTAACCTGGGCAATATGTTTGTTGTGGCCATATATTGTCTATTTAAGACTTTTCATGTAGCCCTCTTGAAAGGACTCCTGCCCCTTTTAATCTTTCTGTGTTTATTAATTTACCACCTCCTGATAAGAAGTGCAATTCTTATCAATGCAGTTGATAACCCGTAAATGCAGGGATGCAGTTAGCATAATTTCAATGCTGCAACTTCTTAGCTTGATTTGATATCTCCATATTGTTTAAAAAAGTCTTAGGCCACTGGCAAGAGACTTCAACCACAGGCCAGCAAAGCACATTATTTATGCTGCGAAAGTGCTGCAATTTATGACCATACTTGCAATTCCTAGGGATACTCTTCAGAAGGTATATAATATACTTATGCCTGAAGGCTCTGTTTTGTCCTCTCACTAATGTATCATCGTCCTCTAGAAAGCAGTGAATTCATAGTAGCTCTGAGAGGAAACCTTGATTCTCATTGGGTGCAATTAAAATACCATTCAGCAAAAATCTGCAGGTAGGAGTGTTCTATTTTCCCAGCCTCTCTGCAGATGTAAGAGATTCCTTTTGTAAATAAGCTCTGTGGGTTTATATTTTCCTTCTCCACTGGTTATACATTAATATAATATAATAGAGCATGATCAGCTTTTTCTGACAGCTCTATGTAGTTGCTGAAGGCAATTTGACCTTTGAGATGGCAGAGCTTGTGATTTTTATAGAACAAATCCTGAACTGGTATAAATGTTTATGACTGTTATATCAGATATCTCTGCTGCCACAGCTCCAGTTATAACATCTTTTGTGTAATTTTATAAATAATATGAGTTTAGTAACATCAGGAGTTTATGGTACTAATTCACAAACTGAGATTTTTTTAAAGGATTTATTTTTTTTAATTTTACAAGTTTGCTCTAGCAATTACATGTTATACCTCAATCTGAGATCACAAGGGGAACTGTTTTAATTAAAACTAATAAAAGATACACCAATGTCCTGTCTCGCTATAGATAAGCACTGAAAAAAAACCCCACTCCTTTTTAATATTTCTACAAAAAATCCCTTTCTTCTCTTTTAAGTCTAAAAATATTTATCCAAGTAGTTTTGTTATCCCAACTCACTTAATAACCTAATTTTTAAGGCTACATGATAATATAATTTGACTTCCTCTATGAGCCATAGCAAAGATTTCCTACCTGTATTGTGTAAATCTGTCATACTGGCATGTGCTATAATTCTATTGAATTATAATTCTATTAATTAAAAATATTATTTTTTTTTCCTCCCTCTTCCATCCCTTCCAAAGGAAAATGCTTATTTAATTTCCCTGCAAGGTCTGAAAAGATAGTCTATTTAAATGGTCTTAAATGTAGTGCTTCCCTTCGGGGGCTGGGAATATTCAAGATTACTTATAAAACCCTTGTTTCTGGTGAATCAGACAAATGGGGTTGGACAGTGTGGGGGGGAAAACTCTTGTTTTTAAATGCATGTCCCTTATTGCAAGAACAGGGAGGCATCAATGGCTCTGCCTTGCCAGGGTCATGCTGAGCCATTGCTGCAAGGTTTGTGTCCTCATTGTCCAGCTGTCTGGCAGACCTGGGGAAAGGGAACAAGTGTCCAAATAGCCCAAAGGTCCCTGGGACCCCTTGCCAGTGCAGGCTCCACACCCGGCACACAGGTGCTTGCTCGCTTCCCTGGCCTTTAGAGGAATGAGGATGGAATAGAGGGCTGTGGCCCAGACGCTCTGCTACTCTGGCATTTTGTCTTACACCATCACAGCACCATGCACCAGTGTGCCCGGGTTTATGGCATCTCACTGCTCTTCTGCAATAAACGTAGTTAACCCATCACTGCAATTTGCCTTTAATGATTTAGTATAAGAGAGTTTTGAACATTTCACAGCAATTTCCTACATCAGGTAGGCTTTTCTTTATACATGTATAGATTAAAACAATATAGATACACATATAGGCTCCTCTAGAATATTGTTTGTCCGGAGTGGAGTGTTTCTTGCATTCAGGATGTTCAAGCCCAGGATGTTGCTGTGTTCCTGTGCTGCCCTGCTGCTGTCATGCTCTAATGACTGTCTTCACTCCCATTCAGCATGTATTCTCCTTGCTGGCCAGGACTTGGCAACTGGGATGCTGCATCCAGCAGCTGCCGTCTGGTGTAGCATCCCATGAACTCTCCCCCCTTGGTCAATGCCCAAGCCCTCAGCCTTGGAAACATTAGCCACTTACCATAGAGTCATCCCTCCCAAAGGGAAAAACAGTCTCCCCCCATGGACTTGGTGTTCCCACTTCCTCGGGTTTCTCCTTCCCTGTCACTGGCTTGGCATCCCAGGTGGCCACCCCCCTACCCCTGGAGGCCAGGCCCCTCTGCCCAGCCCTCAGCCCCGCTCCCCACCCCTTCCCCTTTATAAGCTCCTGCTCCACGTGGCTCATCCTCTCTTCCCCGGGTTTGTCCTTTGGCAGCTGTGTTACTCTGCTGGAATAAAACCTTGCAAAAGAGCCTTTCTTGCCTCTATGGCCGAGGCAGCTGCGGTGAGTGTTGAGTGGAGGTTTGACTGCATCGCCTGAATGTTAACTCAGCCTGTCTTTCAACAAGAGAGGCTTGCTGGGGACAAGAGATAGGCAGCAGCACTTACCACTTTAACACCCGCGTTTTTAATCTGGTACTTTCCAGTTGTCTTCAGTCCCTCCTCTGAATGCAGCAGTCCTGGAGGTGATGGGAGAAGGGATGCTGGATGTTCCCCTTTCAACAGCTTCTGATCCCCTGAATGCCAATGGACCTCTGCCAAGACCATTATGAAGAACAGACAGGGGCCAGGTGTTACATCCTTGTAAGTGTTCAAAAAGTGTGTGGATGGAGCTCTCAGGGCTGTGGTTTAATGGTGGACACAGTGATGCTGGTTAATGGTTGGATTTGATGATCTGGGAGGTCTTTCCAACCATAATGACTTTATGATTTTCTATTAATTTACTAACCCTGTGAGAAACCGCAACTTTCCTTGAATTGGGTGTCCTCTAATCCAGGAATAACTTGTTTGCACAGATAGCTTTTCTCCTGTCTTTTCTGATGGACAGGTGAGATGCCAACTGCATGCTTTATGAGCTCTGGTCTGAGATTAATGCATCTCTGAGATGCATTACTCTCAGAGATTGAAGCCAAGCCCTAGACATACCTGCCCTGTGTGTAGTCTAGGCCTTTTTTTACTCAGCTGCAGGAACAGGTGTGCATTTTTTCCACCATCTGTGTCCCAGGACACAGACACTTGAGAGGTGCCTAGCTCTGACTCCTCACATGAGCTGGCTCTGATCCTCCTCTGATGGTCAGAAAAACCTTGTGGATGGCTGGGAGCAGCAAGCTGGTTTAGCTACTCCACCCTGCTTTAGTCACTCATTAGCAGTGTTAAAAATAGCCCCAGACTGCGGTGACAAACAAGAGAGATTCTTTTGCTGTAAAAGAAAAACCTAAAGTGTTACATATATTTTTTTTAAAAATAGGAATGCTCATTGCTTTCAAAGGGAACATGAGCTTTCATTTGCTTTCATTTCTGTTCAGGTGTCAATTAATTTGTCTCATCCCAGGTGAGCAAGGGACACCTCATGTACCCATGTGGCATGTAGCCTTTGGCAAACACTCACTCGTCACTGGAATTTTTTACTGTCTTGTGGTTTTTAATCCCCTTTTCTTGCAGGCTTTACCAAGTATGATCCAGGGTAAAGGCATTGTTGTACCACTTTGTTCTGTGTTCTGTTTTCCTGCAGTGCCTGGTTTAAAACATTGCATGTTTTGGGCTCAGGGCTCTATTCTACTTAGCCACTGACCCACTGAGAATTTGGTTTGGTACTCCTTTGAGCTAGCATATATCATTACACTTGGAGGATTTCAGCAGAAAACTGGTGCAAACTGGTGGTTTTGGTGCCTTGGTATCTGGGAGGGGTTTCAGTATCACAGGCTGTGTCAGAGGGCTGTGTGTTATTGGTCTGACAATATAGCTGCACAAGCAGCTGCACTGTGGTCATATGCTACAGATCACAATTTATTTACTGAGGAGGTGCAAAACTAGCTGAGTGCTGAGCAGGCAGCAGCTGGGCTGTCCAGGAAAGCACAGAGGATGTTTTCAGGTGCCTGGAGCCATAATGGAGCTGGCTGAGCCAGTGTGAGCCAACTCAGATGTGGTGCTCCACAAAACAGGGTCCAGCAGGAGTGCCCAGGGTCCCCTGTGAGACACCATGGACCTGGCTGAGCCCAATGCCAGGAATTCACTGCTGATTCATGCTGTCCGCCAGCCTGGTTTCTAGGTGGGGGTCAAGTTGGGCACAGCAAAGCCCTGAGAAAAGTGGCTGCTTCCCTGACCTTCATCCTCACCTCTTGTACCCCCATCTCCTTCCATTGCCCCAGCCCAAGATTTGCAAGCTCTGGATTTGTGTCCGTCCAGGGACATTTGTGTTTTCCCCATCTATCTCTCTCTAAAAGGCTAATGCTGGAATCAGCATAGGCTTATAAAAATATTATCAAGCAGCATTTCATTCTGGAATGCAACAGTATTACAGCTCTTGCTTATGACCTTTCCACCTGAGATAGGGATAAAGTAACAGCTCTTTCCCACACAAAAATAAAATGTTTCTATGCTCAGAATTATAAAGCAATCCATTAGCTCCCAATACCATGTTTTCCCAGAGCAAGGTGTCACTTTAGATAGATCTCTCTGCCAAACAGAAAAACAAATTTAGTGGATGGGAGGAAGCTGAATGTACTGAACTCCCAAAGGGCATCTCTAGTGACTGAGCTCAGCCTAAAATAATCTTGTACCAGCTGTCTGTTGGACCCTGTCACCCTAGAGAGCAGTGCAGAAGCACCCATGCTGCATGGGCTCCATGTGAACTGGCCAAACATCATCAAGTCTCAAGCATGTGCAGGATAAATGATATGTAAGAGAAGTTGCCATGTGCAGCTCCCCAGCCAAGGAACAATGTGTGCAGTCTGGGTGCTGTGCTCGACCCACTCCAGGGGAAAACACATCAGCTAATTAAAAGTGATGGGCAATGAGGAAAGTCCTCCAGCTGGACTTTTTAATGCATAAAGTTGTTTGTTTTTTCTTTTCCAAGGTAGACTAAGTCGATTCTAAGGAAAACTTCCTGGCTTTAGTTAAACTGTCACCTAACCAAGACATTTGAGGCATGTGCTACTATCACAGTTCCACCCCACATTGTTGGTGCTGGATTTGTGCCACATTTTAAGAAAAGAACAGCATGAAAACACTCTTTTTTCCCCTCCTTTCCAAGGTTGCACTAATGACTGCTGACTGCAAGTGTGCAAAGGTCAGGCATTATTTTGCTTGCAAATGACAAAGGGACTATGCTAGAAAAACAGCATTAAGGATTGTGCCACTTGTGGGTGCCCAAAACCTGAGTTTGCTGCATAGCACAAAGGTGAGTGTTTTACTCTGAGTAAAAGAGCAGGGGCAGGAGAGGCTGGGCCTGTTTCCACTCTACTCCATGAAGGATTTAAGCACCTTCTTGCTGACATCTGCATTTGCAAGCAGAGCATGAAATGATTACCCAACACCTGCCCTGGACAATTTGGACTGTTTTTCTGGGTTTGTTCAAATCTGTAGGACCAGGATCATGGCTGCACCACTGTTTCCTGCAAAAAAATGATTACAGAGAATTTGGTTTATTAGACGGGTTTAAGGCATAAAATCCACATGTATCACCACTAAGGTCGTGCATTGAGCAGAGTTGGTCTGTGGGACTCCTTCCCCCTGCCTCTCCCCGGGCCAGGGCTGAGCTGCTGATAGGGCATGAGTCAGGAGAGGGCTGGAGGATGAGCTGGGTCTGAAGAGGAGGCTTCTAGGTCTGCCCTTCAAAACACACTGCTGTGGAGCTTGTCTTGCAGGAACACCCGTGGGATGGTGGGACAACGGGGAAGATAAGGAGGCAAAGTCACAGTGGAGCTCACAGACATGGGCAGACAGCGAATCAGGGATGTGCCTCATCCCTGCAAGGCATCCTGGGCAGCATCCTCCTGGCACAGGCGCAAGCAAGAGCCCCCTGCCTGCACAGAAACCTGTAGTCTGCCCACAGACTGTGGAAGCAAAAAGCAGTCACATTTGTTTGGGGTTTGTTGGTTTTTTTTTTTTTTCTTGCTTCACAGGAAAGCAGCCTGAAACTACTGTTGAGAAATGTCAGTTTGGGAAGCAGCTCTGGAATCATCCTGCAGGGTGCTGATGCTGCAGCAGGCTGCCAGGCTGCTCTGATTCCAGGCAGTTTTCCCACACTGACAGGCTGCAGGGCACAAAACAACCGTGTAACAGTGACTAATGAGAATGGCTGCCTGTTTTTATGAAGAAGTTTGGGAAGGGAGGGGCTTCAGGGAAATGAGAGCCTTCTCTATTGCTTCTCCTTGACGGGGAAAAATGCTTTCTGTGGTTTTACAAACCGGGGAGCACAAAAGCCAGATTTATACCGCTGTGCAAATCCAACCCCTGGTTTCTCATACACACAGCTGCAGCAGACACAAAAATCTGCTTTAATACATACTGAAAGCCCAGGATCTCCTGGCCTGATTCTGCCTTTTATCCTTATGAGGGTAGACACAGGCTCCCTCAGATGCAGTGGAGCATCAGGAGCTGCAGCTGTGGCAGTCCTGCCCATGCCTCTGACTTTGTTTAAGTCAATAAGAGCAGGAATGTTGCGCATCTCTGTAGGAATTATCAAAGGAAGAAATTACTGTCCCTAGTGTCTCTGGCTCAGTTTGTGCATTTCTGGGATTGTGTTCATCTTTTTTGGCAATCTTGAAAGGAGGGAGAGAAATCTATAATTAAATCAATACATATGTAAATGAGCATCTGCCACAGGACCAGTTTTACTTCTTTGTGTAAAACATGCATTTCTATTGATGCATTACTTGTGACATATTCTTTGTATATAAGGGTGTCATTACATTGGATTTTGGCTTGATTTAAGCAATTAAATGAGTCAAACCATTCTAAGCATTTACAGGATTTTTTAAAGCTGTTACATTGGCTCTTGATGTATTCTTGATGCTGTCTCAGCTGACAACTACTTTGGTGATTTATGATTATTCAGAAGTAGGTTTGGATGAATTATTCAGGTAATAACCAGTTTTTGGGTTATCACTGATCAAATGTGGTTGGATGTAAAACTAAGAGACCTTCTTGCTAGCCTGCATTCAGATCTGTTTTGTTTCTGAACTTCCCTTAGAGCCCTTTGGAAGCAATGGCTTCACTCACTAATTCCTTGGTGGCTCTAAAATCAAAATGCTCTACTTAATTCATCTAGCATACAGGAAAAACACTGAGAGTGTATAGTCTTTATGCCATGAAAGAAGATACTGTTATTGCCCATTTAGGAAATTAGTCTGGTCTTGCATTTTTTCTGAATGCTGAGTGCTGCTCTATAACTGAATATTCAGGGATAAATGTGATCCATTATTTTTTGTTTGTTTTCAGAGCTTTGACCTCCCTAAATCTCGCTTCAAAAAATTTGATGTATTCTTAGCTGGTCTCCTTGGAAAAAAATATTAGTATTGGTGATTGTGCTGTCTGTGATTATTTATTCTGCAGGGACACTCTAGGGGTTGCTGGGCTTCTGTGTTGTGCTTGGGTGCTGCTGGTGTGTGGGCAGCAAGGTCAGAGGATGAGCATCTACTCCTAACTTGGGAAGTCCAGCTGTGTCAGTACAGCTTAGTCAGGAAGGTTGCTTGATCTCATCCTGTTATTATATGTATTTTTCTGCAACAGGTTTTCACACGTGTGTATAGTCCTCTGTGTCATTGGATCAAGCAAATGCTGCATCTCTCTTTGCTTTCTGGGGTTTTTCTCTTTATCTCCTGCCTTGTGTTACTTCCATCTCTAGGATGGAAGGAAAACAGTCATAACAGCAAATCCAAATGTCTGACTACTTCTGCATATTTCAGCACCTGGTAATTACCACTCTGTGTGCCTGAGGGTGTGCAAAGTATTTGCGCATGTGCCATCAAGTTTGCCTCTGGTTTGTGAGTGAGCTCCTGGTGCTTGTGAGAGATACATGTGCAGCTCCTGGGTGACAGATCCCATGTCATGATGCTGGCATATAATTCCAAGAGACTCCACCCAGACAAGTCTCATCTGCTGTGGAGGTGTTCAGAATGAAAAGATGCTCAATGAACCCAAAGACTTTGACATTTGTCACACTCTACTACTGCTGCAGTCTTTAAACAGTACATTGGCTGTATAACCACAAAAGACCCAAGAATTAGTAATGGTTTAGGGCAAGGAACACAAATAATATCTTTTTGCCTTTTGATAAAGGAGAAAGATATTTGGTAAAGACACCAGCAATGCCCAGTGGAAGAGGAATAATGCAAAGTTCATGCTTGCTCGAGGCACAGTGCTCTGCACATGCCATAGTCCTTGAAAGGTGGACTCTAACAGGCTGTAGGCAAGCCAGGTCTTCTTCCTAAGGTCCAGGCTTCAACAGCTACCACTGTTTCCCAGGGAACCACGTTGTGTCCCAGAGCTGCTGTCAAGCAGTGTAGTGTGGGAGGCAAACTTTCCATCAGCTTGGAGAAGTGCCACATTACTGCACTTCATCAGTAAAACCAGCAAATTCTCAGGGCTGAGGAAATGAAAGCTGTAGAGCAGCTCAGCAAGGATCAGACTAGGTGAAGCAAGGAGATAGAGGTGCTTCTGTTGCAGTGTGTGACCAAACTGTGATGCTTCCAGCTCAGGGCTGCTGTGGGGGACAGCAGGAAGCACAGGTCTCTCTGAAATGCAACTCTCTGGATGTAACCCCCAGTGTAGGAAGTTACAAGCAAACTTTGATGTGCACAAATCCTTAATTTCCTTGGTTATCAGCTGCTCTTGGAGATCAGAATTGCATCTTTAATCCTAATGTAGGATGGGTTTTATGCCTTGTGTCTCCTGAGCCTCCAGCTCGGGAGACTGGGCTGGGCTGGAATCATAATCCAGCCCTTGCTCCATGTGATGGTGTGTACTGAGCATCATGCAACCCCATTTCGCATCCTCTGATGTTGTGTGTGTGGACCAAAACCACTGGGCAATGTGCTACCAATCCATGTGAGAGCCCCTGCCACCACCACACCCTGCAGGAACACAGAAATTCAGGAATTGTGTCTGGTCAGTTCTTCCTTGGCCTTAATCACATCCCAGAGCTGCAAATGCTGGGGTTTCATACTCACCAAGGCTGCACATTGGACAGATGTATGGGACCCCCAAGGGCTCCTCATTAATTTTGTACATTAATATCCCCAAGACAGCTATGGAATTTCAAGAGCTTTTAATTTCCCGTGCAGAGTTCTGGCCTTTTTCCTACCTGAGGCATAATTTTATGAAGGACTCACTGCCACATGGCCACCCAGCAGAGCCACCTCATTGCAAAGGGTTTGTAGTGGTGGTTGTTAGGGAAGAAATTTCCTCTTCATTCTGGGCTGGAGCAGAAAGTTGCCCCATCCTATGAACACAGATTATCCACAGGCTATGAAGAGGACATTGCAGTGGAGGTTTCCAGGGAATATTGCTTCTCCTGTGCCATGCAAGCAGGATGGCATGCCCCCACCTGTGTGAAGGGATTGTAAATTGTGCTTCTTGCCAAGTCTGGAGAGATATATATCAGGGTTTTGGTAAATCTGCTTAGAGCAGGGAGTGATTATCCAGTTCTTTTCTTTGTGATAGTGCCTTTGGCCATGACCAAAGAGAACCTGGGGAACCTGGTGTGGATATCAGTGGGGACAGTGTTTGGCAGCTCCTGCAATGGGCTTAAAGGACACAGTTTGTCTGAGAGATACCCGTTGCCTGCTGTCAATCAGATCTGACCCTTCCAAACAGTTCTTTCCAAGGCATCTTGGACTTCAGCTCTATTCTCCTGGGAGATGCCTGTCCTTCCTCACCACACAGGGTGGAAATTTTGCTTTATGTCTTCTCCCTGTAATCTCAGGTATGTGAATGAAGGTGCTGTGAGAGCTCTGAGTTTGTACAAAACTCTTTCAGGATTATTTGAAAACTGGGGCTCATTCTCAGAAACCTGAATCATATGCTTCTACCCTCTAGGACAAGCTCAATGGGTTTTCTGGCTATTGCAGACCAAGAGGTCCTTTCTACCTAAAGTCTTCTGAGGCTGCTGTAAGCAGCAGCCAGTGCTGAGAAAATGAACCTAGTAAACATTGGAAGGAGTTTGTGTAATTACCTGATTTTGTGGTTTGTGATAGTTGTGCATGGGTTGGCACTCTGGTGTGAACCTACTTTTGGTCCCATTGATTTTTTTGCCCTACAAAACTTAAAAAAAACCCACCTGGCTCCTCCTTTCAAAGACCCCCAACAACCATTGCAGAGGTTGCATGCTCTGCTGTTATGAAGGAAATTTGGGATAAATTTGGCTTCCTGCACCAAATCCAGGCTGTGACTTAGTCTCTCTGCATCATGTGTCAGTGCAACAGAGCTTCACAGCTATGTGCTTGTGGCAGCACTAAGACCCAGCATTGCACTACATCATTAATAGCTGTAGTGATTCAGCTCAGTTCTTGGAAAATTAGGATGAATTCCTGGGAAAGGAAGCCAGGAAGAGCAGTGATGTTCCTCAGGAGCTGCATTGCAGAGTAGGAACTCAAGGGTAGCTCATGGGAGGGCCGAGACCTTGTGGTGGGTTGACCTTGCTGCCAGATGCCCACCCAGCCACTCAACAAGACAGGGGAGGAAGATGAAAAAATTTTGACATAAGGGCTTGGATATGACTCTGAAATTACCATCATGTCCAAAACAGACTCAGCGTTGGGGGAGGGGGGAAAGATTTTGCTTATCCTGCAGCCTCACTTCAAGATACAATGCACTTTGAAATTATATTGCTCTGCAGATTAGAGCTGGCATAGTGATTATTTTCTATATAGGCTGAATCTATTTGGCTGTTTATATCTCTGGATCTTTACCCACAAACAGAGATGCCTCATTTCACCAGTGATGAAACTGAGACCAGGTGACTTATCTAAGATATCATAAGCAACCAGACCCAGGCAGCAAGAGAAAGTGAGTGTCCTGCCTTCCAGATCTCTCCATCTATATGCCCAGATCCCAAAGGCAAATGGGATCCACATCCTGGCTGGCCCATGGCCTGCAAGGGGATGCAAGGAGGCTGATGCTGAGGACACAAATTGGGATGTGCTCTAGGTTTGCTTTCCTTCCTGTCCAACCACTGAACCCAGTTTCCGGTATGGTTTCCCCAATTACTGTCATAGAGATGACAACACAATACTTACGTGGGTAGATTTCCTTGTGGCTCAGCAAAATGGTGATTGTTGCATGTTCATCTTCCCCTCCCTGAACAGTGGGGAGAAATGGTCCTTTTTTCCCTGTCCTTAGGCTTAGTGCCAGTAGTGTTTTCCTTGAACAGGGTGTCTGGGGTTTTCCTTTCACTGTATTTTACAGTGAAGTGGCCATTCCAGCATTCAAGCCTCTCTGACTGCATCACCTCTGCATAATACTTCCCTCCAGCTGTGCAGGGTGCTTCAGGCCAAAGATTTTCCACTTTGAAATAAGGTTGCTTTTCTGCTAAAAGAGAATTAGAGCCTCTGGGGTTTGGTGACTCATTCAAGTGAGTGAGAAGAAATATGTCCAACAGCTTGGGCTTATTAGGGAGCTGCTCTGGAAAGAAAATGTGTGTTCTGAAAAGCATCTGTGTGTCCCCAGGCCAGGTCTCGTCTGCTGCCAGGGACTCTGGATGAGCCTGGGCACCAACAAAGAAGCTGAAATCCCATGGCCCTGCAATTTGATGTGGTGATCTGGACCCATAAGTAGCATCCACTCGTGAGGCATATAGCCATGTGTCTGATTTATTGTGCATGAGTTATGTTTGCAGAAGTCTTCTCCATGAGAAACTTGTTCCTCTGGTGTGACTTCATCCCGGGGGGACCTGCATGTGGATAATCATCTCTGGTTTGGGTTTTTTTTAGCACCATCATCTCCTGAAACAGAGTGCTTGAACAACCTATGTTTCTCTGTTTTTTCTACACAATTTTTTTCACATCTTATGGGAAAGCTCTAGCAAGGATGAAGCAGCTAGGGTTTACACACTTAAGGGTTTCCAGCCACCAGCCTGCCACAGCCTGAGTATGGTGGGAGAGAGGCTGGGCATGGGGATATAAGAAGGCTGGTGTTCTGCAGATGCTACCTGGATGCACCTCTGGCCGCTGTGGTAAATATGAGATGAGCTGAGGTCTCCAAGCCTCTGTAAATAGACAGTGAGGTCCAAGAAGCACCCTCTGTCTGCCAGTAAGAGCCTCTGGTACCTAGAAATTGTAGTGGCTTTGCTCCCAGCATCAGCAGGTTGCAGGAGCTGGGGCTGCAGCATCCTCCTGGAGATGACCTGCTTTCATGTCAGAGCCTTGCTGGCTGTGATCCACCCAGGCTGGAGCCATCTCTGATGGTTCTGTAGGGTATTGTGCTGCTCAGATGTCTCTACTCAGCCCACAGTCAGGAGTTTCTACAAAAGGGAGGACATTCACTGCTGTCTGGGGGCTGTCTATGTTCCTTTGGCCATCAGCAGAACCAGCTGAGCAGGGTCAGTGCTCAGCCCAAGCCCAGGCTTTGCACCCCTTCTGGTCAGGGTGTCAGGGCTGCCAGGCTGGCTTGGGGCTGTCACCCACTCTTCCCCACTGTGGCTGCCAGTGTTTGGGCTGAGCACACACTGAGCCAGCCCTGCTCCCATGGATTGTGGGGAAAGCCATTGTAAACCTTCACAATGCACTCACCAATCATGAGGTTCCACTTCCTTGCAAAGGAAACCTGCACCTGACGTCTCTTCAGATGGAGGAATTCCTGAAACATCCATGTTTTATGGAAACCAGACTTCTTATTTTCTCTGAGCAGGTTTTGTCCCTGGCATGAGAACAAAGTACAGTGTTATGTCAGCAGCAGCTTTTGCAACTTTTGCTCTTTTTGCCTTTGCAGCCTGAACTGTGGCTACATCCCTGGGCCACTGGGCAGGTGAGGCAGGATGTGGGCTTGACTGCAGGGCTTCTCTGGCATCTCCTGCAGCATCACATTCCAGCATGGAGACCCTTCATTTTTAGCCACAATTTTCCAGATGGCTGTGTGAGGCAGCGATGGAGATGTGGATCAGGCAGGGAGAGGAGCTGGAGGAATCAGTAGATGGCAGAGTTGTTCTCTGCTCTCTCACAGAGTTCACAGGGATTTTATGGGGGGTTTGTTACCAAGATATTTGTTACCCCAGAGCCGTAGGTATTCAGCCTGGCCAAGGAGCAAGCTCAGGCTGGAGCTGGGTTGAGCATTCCCATCATCATGCCACAGCTGAGACAGGAGTGGAAGCATGTAGGGAAAGGGCTCCATGCGATGCCAACATGACCTGCTCAGAGCACCCAGGCTTACAGCTCTGAGGCAAAAGGGCTGTGTGACACACCACTGCAGTGTCTAAACATGCATGGAAGGCAGCACTGCTCTGCCTTTGCATTGCTTTGCAAGAGATTAAAGACTGGTTAACTGCCTCTGACCATGCACGCTGTGTCTTGGTTGGGCTCCCTGACTGAGATGGCTGCATGTGAATTTCCACCTGCCCCTGGTGCTGCCTTCTCCATGGGGTTGGTTAGTCCCAAGTAGGGGCTGAGGATTTCCTCCCCTAAGCTCTCAGGTCAGAGCAGCGTTCCTGAGTCTGCCCCTCACACCTTTGGCCACTCACCCTTCCTGGCTCATCTCCTGCCACTGACAGCAGTGCCACCCTCTCTTGCTCACCTTGGGGCTGTGTGTGACCCCAATGGGGTCCTAATTATCTAGAGGTTGGAGCACAAGCCCCCCAGGGATCCACAATCAACGAGGAGAGAGGATAAATGACAGCAAAGACTGAAAGGGGAGGAGTGAAGAGCCACAGATGTGATTCCCATAGCAGTGAAGAAAGCCCTGTGATGAGAGCCTCGTGGAGCTTGATGTGTGAAGGGTTTGGGAAAAAATGGGTAATTTGCATTAATATTGCTGTGGCAGGGGGATTGTGGTCTAATGGAGAGGAAACAGGCAAAAGACTGAACAAGTAGCTGCCAAAATCTGCCTTGGGAGATTGCTTATGTCTTGGTAAGTTTCAATCAGGATCCAGATGATTTGCTGCAGGATGTGTCACTGTGCAGCCCCAGTGGAATAACCAAGCATGGCCAGCCCTGGACTCAGCCGTGGTGAAGGCTCACTGCAAACCTCAACCTATGGAGGGAGGGAAAGGAAAGAAAGACTGAGTGGAACAACAGCTGATTCAGGTTGTGTCTTACCCACCTCCCAGGACACGAACCCCCACGAAATCCTTGTGATCCCATCCATCCCAGAGCTGCACATCTCCTGGACTTTGGTCAAGAGCTGTGAAGCTATCCATGAGACTCAATGCCTCGATCCATTGGAATGTCCCTGCTGGTGGCCAGGGACCCTTGTGGGGTGGCGGAAGCTGAGGTGGCTCTGCTGTGGCAAGTCTGGGTAGTGGCAAGGTTTGTTTGTGGAGCCCAGCAAGTGATTGGAGCCAGCTGCAGTCGTGGCTGGACTGGTCGAAGCCCCACAGTGGGGAGAGGAATGGCAGCATCCTCGCTCTCCTTCTGAGGCTTTTGTTTCGTTTGTGTGTCCCACATGGATGCTGAACAGGCAGTCCTGTCTACCTTTTTGTCCCAACGGGACAGGCAGAGAGGAAGGAGAGATGCAAAGGTGATGCTTAGGACCCTCCCCACCCACCCATCGTGCCATGCTGTGGGAGGCAGCACTGGTACTGCGAGCCCCGCAGCCTCCCCGGGTTTTGTTTTCCCCCACTCCTCCCTTCTCCTTTCACAACATGAAAAGGCAGAGCCTTGCCGGGACGTTTCACTGTGGTTTTGATGGGTGCAGGCCCCCGCACCCCGTGCAGGGAGAGCAGCTTTCACCGAGAGTGGGGGAAGGCATGGGATGTTCTGCTCCCTTCCGCCGTGACTCAGGCAGGAGGGGCTTGTTTGGCAGGGCCAGGGCCGTGGGCCTCCCCACTCCCCATGCTGGGCTCTATTTTTAGGAAGTTGGGACAAGTAGGTGGAGTCTTCACAGCAAGAAATTTCTAGTGCCATTTGTGGTTTTGCAGCTACTGCAAAGCTCAGCAGTTCTGAGGCCAGGTGCTCTTTGTGGCTCAGCACAGCAAGGCTGGCATTGTCACCCAAATGTGGCATGAAAGCCACATGCCCTCCAGGGCCCTCCATCCTCTGTGGGGTCACTGGGGCTTGTTTCTTTGCTGTTCCCTGCTCTCCACCCACCTCAGTTCCCCGGGGAAAAGTCTGGCTCGGGTGCAACTGTGGATTGTACAAAAGGGCAGGGAGGTGAGTGGGTAAGGAGGGAAGGGGGCACAGGGGACAGTGACCCTTGTAACAGGGTTGCTCAGAGGGACAGCAGCACCCCAGTGCCACCCCCTGTTGCTCTTTTTCTATTGTTCTTTGCTGCTCTGGATGGTGGCAGAGAAGATGTCTAGAGGGGCAGATGTTCTCTCACATCTGCAGGGAAAATGCAGTGGAGATGACACTGTACATCTGATCTGATCTACCTGCTGTGTTCACATCTGCTGGAGCTTGGAACTTTTTCTCATCTCCACATGGGTTTCTCTATGGCTGAGGACCATGGCAAGCAATGGGGTTGCAGCCTGCCATTGCCACCATGGTGGCTACAACCAGCATATTCTGCTCTTCTCTTCCACAGGGGGATGTGGCTTTCACAATGTTTGACATGTTTTTCACTCCCTGAAACTGCTTCTTGCTGCTCTGGATGCCAAGAATTTTATCTTATTCGACTGAAGTAGGTAGTGAACAGAAACCGTAATGCAACCTTTCCTTCTCTGGATGCTGGTGATGTTTTCTGCAGTGCTCTGGCTATATCTGTTTCCTCTTCCTCTCTGATGGCAGGGTTGTCCTGGAAACATGAGAGCTCAGAAGGTACAGGAGAGTGAAAAATCTAAAGAAATGAAAAAGCAAATGGCAGAAAAATTCAAATTTCCCTTCTGCCCCCGGCCCTGGGCTCAAGGGACTTAATTTAGGTTTCTCTCATAGATTCCTTTCTGCATCTCTCCCATGGCATTGCAGGAAAACTCCTTTTCTGACTCAGAATAAAATCTTCTTTTCGAGTGTATTGCTCTTAGCACTGCACTACACCCAGCTTTTGTTAATTATAAAGAGCATGTGGGGCAAGCATCACATTTTAAAAAGCTAGTCAAGAAACCACAGCGTGCACCCAGAAAACCCCAAAACATCACTCTCTTCTCAGCAGCTTTCACCTTGCTGCCTTCAGAGATGCTCCCAGCCTTTGACAGATCACAGGGGCAGGCAACCGGATATTTTCTCAGTAAACAAAACTCAGAACACCGAATACGAATGGAGACAATTTGCTGATCAGTGGAAATACCACAACTCAGGCAATAGGAATGCAAGCAGCGGATCACATTTTCCCATTGTCTCACCAAGGGGTTATCTGGCTGGGGGAACTGTACCAGTTTGGGTTCACAAGTGGGTGGGTATGGTTACATTCAGAGAGTTTGGGACATGAAAGAAAACCCGATCGGTTTCTTGGTGATGGGCTCATCACCAGGTGAAATGTGACTTCATCTTCCCTGGGATTACCCCATGAAGGCAGGCTGTTCCTTCTGGTGTTGGGTCCTCTCTTCCTTGCCCATCATGTCTCTGGATCATGTCCCACTTTCCCTAAGACTGTGTTCCCCACTTTGCTACGCTCCCCCATGTTCCTACAGCAGCCAAACAGTCAGGGATATGTATCCCCCCCATCCCTACTATCCATTTGAGGTGGCAATAGAGTATGTCCCAAGGGGCCGACAGCTCCACATACCCTGCAGCAGGTCCCTGGGTTGCCTGGCTCTGAACAGTCACGGTGCCAGAACGGCTCATTGGGGGTCTGCCTGCCACAGGGCTTGGTCAGCTCCTCCTGTCTGATCCAACAGCCCTGCTCTGCAGCTGTGGTGGTCCAGGTTGAGCCGTAGAAGCCTCAGGACCAGGTGCTGAAAAGTGGACAGCTCACAAGGGTTGCTCCCTGCCAGTTGCAGCAGCAAGGGGCTGGATTGCTGGTGTGGAGCAATGGTTTCCTGAAGAGGAGCTGCTGCTGCTGAACCTCTGCCAGGATCCCCACTGTCATATTTTCCACCTGGTTTCTCCTATCAGGGTGCTGTCAAGGAGCAACTTAGTTTCCTGGTTTGCAGCACCGGTGGCCAACGGTGATGTTCTGTGCTGGGTACTCAAAACTGGAGCTCTTCCCCATCCTCCTCACCAAACTTGTCAGCCCATCTAAGGCTCCAGCCTCCATCAAAGAGCATGCAATGGGACCAGTGACATGTTTGGTTTTTTCAACATTTCCTTCAGGCTCTTCTCATTTCAGTGAAGCAGGTGGCTCTATAGAAATGTCTTTGGAAAGGTTTTGTTCACTGGAGAAAGCCAGGGCTCAGGAATAGCTGTGCAAAAACTCTCTGCAACACTCAGCATTGTGGTTTCACACGTTGTTGGCTGCCTCTGTCCCAACACATTCGGGCATAGTATTAAATGATGACTTGTCATGTAATTTAGTTTCACATGTAGTGACTTCCCCCAGATGCGTTAAATTTAGAGGAAATGCCAAAGAGCCCTGGAAAATGCTGCTGAGTGTGGTGGGACTAAGGCAAAGCATGACAACTTCGGGGAGCTGATGCTGCTCCCCACTGTGGCTTCGTGGCCCTCAGCTGTCTGGAGTATTATTGGGGATTTTCAAATGGCTTTCTGCCTATGGCAAACTTGCCATGATAGGGACAGTATGCAGGAGCTTGATGTCAGACCAGATGCCTGAGAGGAGACCAGGCTGGGCCTTTCCAAAGATTATGGCAATTTTAAGACAAAAATAAATAAAATCAGGCACTTGGCAGGGGCCCCAGGCTGTGAGTGGGCTTGGTCCTCTGCGCAGCAGAGCTGCAAGCCTGAGGGACCAGGTCCAAAGCTCAGTGATACTGAGGAGACCCTCTTTGGGGACACAACTAATGTATTTCCAGCACTGTTTATGACACCTTGTTGCCACTGGGAGGACACTCCTGAGGAGACTGGAAAGCCCTGGTGAGCTGAGCAGCAAGGCAGCCCTTGGATGGTCAGGGTGTGTGGGCAGCCCTCAGAGTACGGGCACTCAGGGGGATGGACTTCAGCAGCTACTCTCTCCTCTAGGAGGCAAGAGGGGAGCTGACCTCGGAGCTGGCAGTCTCTTCCCAAAGGATGAGCCCTACTCCTCACTGCAGAGGTGTGACAGTCCTGGCAAGCTGAAGGGTTACATGACTCCAAAGCACCAGCTAGGACCTCAACCCCAAGGCATCCTCTGCCCTGTTACTCAAATGCTGCCCACAAAGACCCTGGAGCCATCCCACACTTGTGATTAGGATGTTATATTTAGGAGCACAGTGACCTGCTAAGGTCAAACCCCGATTCAGTTGCAGAGGTGTTTGTGCTTTGTTACCAGCATTTGCATTTGCAGCTCATAACACTTTAACCACACAGGGCAGGATGTGGGAAAGAAGGCAGATAGGAAAAGCAGATGCTGGACTCCATCCTGCAATGCTCTAAGCAGCCCCAGAAGGCACTGTGTACCCTCCTCTCCTGGGGCTGCTGGCAAGCAGGACCTGTTCAGCATCCCCCACCAACAGGATCCAACCCTGTATTAGCTGTGTGCACATCTGATAAGAACATCTCCTCTAGCATACCACTTTCAAAACAACTCTACATGATGGTTGATGAAGCCTTCAAACCAGCACTCCAGTCCTCCTCAACACATTCTTGCAGCCCCCCCTCCTCTGCATCCCAACAAACCCCCACATTTATTCTCTTTACATGGAGAAAATGAGGTCTGTCCCCTGTTGCAAGCAATGAGGACCCCCTGGTATTTACTTGGTGTATTATTTTAGCAGCATTACATGTACTCATGAATGTTGGATTCCTGAAGAGCTCGGGGGCAGGACCTCACCTCCCTGCAGCCAGCTCGAGAGGCATCAGGGTGTAGAGGGGACATGGGTTTCTCAAGGTTGCATGGCAGTGATGATGGAAGGTCAGAAGCTGGCCGGAGTATCTGGCATTCCCAACACCCCTTTTTGTGCCTAGGTACATAGATACAGGTAACAGGAATAAGTGGGGCAGGGTATGAGATGGCTTGTGCCCTTGGGTACAGGGTGAGCACCTCACTAGTGTATCAAGAAAGCAACTTAAAACTTGTCTCTGCAAACTAATAGCCAAGCACCAAGCTCAAAGTCCCATTGTCTGCTAAGGAGCATGAAAGCTGTGCCCACACCAGGGTTACAGTGTCTGTACAGATGGTCCTTTCTCCCAGATCATCCAGCCTACCCAGGCAGAGACATCATCCAGGGGTGGCACGAGGGAAAGCAGAAACCAGCACAACCCACCTGCCTCAGCCAAGCATCTTCACTGCAGAAATCATCCTTCTCTTAGAGGAAATCAAAAGGAAAAAGCTATTCTTCCCCTTTTGAGAAACAACCAAATTTCTGAGTGCTTCCCAGCCCCTGGCAGCCCATAATACTGCTCAGCAGCTCTGTATTTGTATTCAGTGTACATTTCTTTTAAGGCAATTTGCCACAAAACTTTCATCCACAACAGTAAAAAAAATCCACCGGGGAATATTTTTGAGGGAATATTTTTGATTCAAGGGCAGATATGAATATACAAAATAAGAACCTTTCTCTGTTTCTGGTATAACAGTAGGAAAAAGCATGGAAGTGCAACAGAAAGTCTAAGCAACTTTTTTGTTGTTGTTTGTTGTGGGAGATGGTAGTGAACAAACCTACCCACTATGAAGAGCTTTTTTCCAGGAAGTGTGGGTTGCTGTACCCTGTATCCCCTGAGCAGCAGGCGCTCGCACCACAGTTCTCATGCTACTTGCAAGCAGTGCATTTGGAGGAGCCCCAGCAACGTGCACGGAGGATGAACGAACCCTATAGCCCTGAGGCACCCCGTCCTATCAGCAGCACATCCCCTGGCACCATGAAAATGTTCATGGGCTTCCTCAGTGTATTTATTGTAGTGCAGACCATTGGGACAGTGCTCTTCTGTTTGTATCTTCACATGAAGATGGATAAGGTAAGCAGAGAGAGAAAGTTGTCTCTGTCCCTGCTGGCATGCTTTGACTTCAGGTCTGGTGAGATCTGCTCACCAGGAGGATGAACATGGTGGAAAATGGTGCTGACCACTGGATGGAGGCAGCAGTATCATTTATCTCATCCATGTTCTCATTTCTGCTTTAATTTGCCATGAGAATATGTGGGAGATCCGTTCCCCTTGCAAACAAAAAGAGAATGACCAATTGCCAAGAGACACCTGGAATTAATCTGCTAGCTGGTGGCTAGTCTGAGGACAAGAGGGTGTGGTTTAGGCATGCAAGTGGCTGTTTGAGGCTGGTGGTGGTTTTTTCTGATTTTGTAGCACTTATTAGCACTGTGACATTAACTGAGAGAATGAAAGGTCCAGAAAAAAATTTTTTTTCATGTTTCGGTGATTTTATCAACATCTCACTTCAGGTGCTGTCATGTAGATTAGGGAAGAAAAGACTGGACCCTAGTACTTCCTCTGTTTTTGAAGGTACACAGTACTAGTGATCCTGTCCCATACTTGACACAATATCTACAAAAAAGTTAAAGTCCCGAAAGACGTTTTTGAGGTTGGTATGGCTGCAGCTGCACTGCATGATGCCTAAAATCACTAATCTAAAGCTACTTTCCTTCAAGCCAAAAATGACTGCCTGCTAAAGAAATAGGTGCCTAAAACCCAGAATTCATTTTTCTTACCTGATACACTGATACGGTGGATGTTACTGATTTTTACATGTGTCGTTTCACCTTAAATTGATATTTAGATGTGTGGTTTCTGATCTACAAGGGTGGAGAACAGTGTTGAGCTAGAGGGGCTTTAATATTAGAGGGGTTGAAGGGGACTTCACTGCATGGAGGTTACAGGCTCTCATGAAGGAATGTGTAGAGGGTCTCTGGCAGAGGGAATGCGGCTACAGGGGGACATGGCTGAGGATCTGTAGAGGCAGCTGAAATGCAGTCACAGGTGGCAAGAAGATTTCAGTTGCCTTCAGTGCTTGTGGCAGGGCTTCAAATCTGATCCTCCATATCTTGGTGCTACCTGTGCTGAACTCTCTGCCTGGCTGTGTGTCTTCATGTCCAGCTACACTTCCTCTTTACCACTTAACTGAATGTTAGATTTTTACAAGGAACAAAAAAACCAACAAAAAAAAACCCAAACAGGTGTAAATATAAAAATCAGTATTTGGATGCATTTAATTATTTTCTTATTGGCTTTCTGATTTTTTTTTTTTTAATCTGAAGATCTTGGCACAATTCAGCCCCAACCTACATGTTGTTTTGTTTTGCTGGCAATGCTTTTAGTCAATAAGTCAGTAGAAAAAGTTTTAAACCCCTCTGAGTGGACAGGGCAGTGAGGGGCTGAGTGAGCATCCCAGCTGCCTGCTAAGGCCGTTGGGGAAGGACCTGCAAAACTCCTGAGCCACCCACTGCGATTTCTGTTTCTTTAGGAAAAGTTAGAGATGGACATTTAAATTAATTATCAAGGTGATAGAAGATAGATCCTTATTGAAAAAGCAGGGCAAGCCCAAGGAAGGCAAGAAATGACGAGGAGGACTCCATCTTATCAGAAGGCTAATTAATTACTTTATTATACTATATTGTTCTATATTACATTACATCTAAACTGAATCTGCACAAAGCACTCGACTGCACAGAATCTTGTGACTGTCTGCCAACAGTCCCGACACACACACATGGATTCAATTGGTCAATGAATCAAAATACTCACACCAGAATTCAATTACCAATTTCCTTCAGGTAAACAATCTCCCACAGTGCATTCCACTTGTGAACAACAAGAGGAGTAGCAATTGAGATAAGAATTGGTTTTTTCTTTCTTTTCTCTCACTGATTCTCTCAGGTTCAGAGAATGTGAATCCCACAGATCCTTAGCAATCCTCCTGTCACCTAGCATTGCCATTCAGGGTGAGCTCCATGGGTTCAATTCCCAGTGGATGAGGGCACAGATGCTGTGTTGGGTGTCTGGTGGGAGCTCTTGCTGCCCATGGTTTGTCTGCCCACCTCATTCCAGTGCTGAACATCCGACCCTGATCTTCCCAGGCTGGATTTGTTGCCGGTAGGAATGCAGCACGGCTCTGCTGCCAGCCGTTGCGGGTTTCCTACTAACATCCCATTGACCCTCCCTTCTCTCCTCTGTCGGCAGATGGAAGAGGTGTTGAGCTTAAATGAGGATTACATCTTCCTGAAGAAAGTTCAGAAGTGTCAGACAGCAGAAGGTCAGAAGTCGACATTATTGGACTGTGAAAAGGTTATAAAGGGCTTCCAGAACATCCAGTGCAAGGTACATGCAGTTGGGTGGATACAGATCCCACTGAAGAAGGAGAGGGGCTCCTAATCACACACAGAGCTTCACCCCAAGCTTTTTTTAAAACCATGGATGCTCTTTACTCTTAGGCTGTGAAGCACATGCCCTTTTTTATACTGTATTCTTTTTACACGATATTGATATTATTGAGAAATCACATTGATTTTTTCCTAAAATGCTCTTGATCAGAGGACATCTAGCTGCAACATGCCATGGTGTGTTTGTGCCTTGTGGTGGGCAGGATGGAGCTACAGCCACCTTGGCACTTCTCCCTGATTCCAGTCTGAAAATATTTGATTTTCTGCTGTCTGGCACCTTGCTCCAGTCCTGTGCTGGGTGGCTGTGAGGATGCTTGTGGCCACCTGCCACTGGGAACACGTTTCTGCCCACTTTGCCCAGGTGTCAATGACAGTGCAAGGCTTGGGCCAGGAAACAGCTCCTGGAAACCAGTGAGAAGGAGCATGAGGGTGCTATGCAAATTGCCGTGCCATGGACTCAGGGATGGCATCTCTAGTTGGATCAGGCTCCTCACATTTGGATGCAGAAGGGCCAGTTTGCATTGCAACATGCATTGCAATGAGGTGCTCTCATCCTGCTCAGCCCTGAATTCACTGCTCAGGAGTGGCTGTGCTGGCTGGAGTAGACAGGAGAGGAACATTTCTTCTTCATTGTCACTGCCTGATGACAACAAATGCCTCAGCTAAACCTGCCTCAGCTAAATCTTCAGGTTTGCAACAGTACCCAACAGACCACCAAAAATTGTGTCTGAGATAGGCTGTGGTCAGCAGTCCTGAAAACCCCAACTGCAGGGCAGGGGTGTACATTGGCAGCACTTACATCACGGCTCTCCCACATGAAAAGGAGATTTTTCTTGTTTATCTTATTGTTTTCAATAGTCTTTACCCATCATTTTAATTGAATAAAACCTAAGACGATAAACCCTATAAACTCCTTGCTGCAAACAGCCCAAGGTCATGTGTGAAGCTGGGGAAGGTACAAGAGGGACTCTCTGGCTTCAGATATGCTCTGTCACGAACTGGCAGGGCTGTTGGAGCTAAATATCACCAACCTTAGCAATGACCAGAGCATCTTTTATATAGAAACTTTCAAAATTGTTGATTTTTAAAAAAACCCATATATTTTTGCTGTTGTAACAGGACGGACCCCCCAAGGAGCAGCCTAAGTTTGAAATGCAGAGAGGTGAGTTTCCTGGTGTAGCCAGTGCACTCATGACTTGCTGGGGCAGGGTAAGTTCCTTGGCCTGGGAAGGGGTTTCCTTCAACAGCCCATGAGTTTCTCAGGGCATGGTGTGGAGGCAGGGTATGGGTTGGGGTTTGGAGCATCCCCATGGGTGTAGGACTGAGCTCAGTGTGAGCTGGCAGACTGGGACACTGGGCATGGCTGTCTCCCCAGGGCAGGCGGTTCTGGGTGTCTGAGAAGACAGTCTGAAGTTGTTGAAATTGAGCTCAAAATTAAATCTGTGGCCTTTTTACGTGGCAGGTCCTGAGCACCATGAGCATCCCCATGTGACACACAAGAATGAAACATCTGTGGCAGGTGAGGTGTGGGCACATCCAGGTCCTGTTCCAACGGCGGGCGAGGTGGCACCATCTCCTCCGCAGGCTTCATCCATCAGAGGCTTTACCTCATAGGCACCTGCAGGTCTTTGCTGAGTGGAGTCCTGCCTCACTCCGGGCTGGGGGTGGAATCTGGAGATGATGTCTTTGCCTGTAGAGAAACATTTAGGGCGGAAGGTGCTGCAGTCCCTGCAGAGGAGCGCTGGGGAAACAGTGAGTGCCAAGGCATTAATAACACTGGCCTTTCTAAATTGCAGCAGAGAAGAGGGAGCCAATTGCAGTTCACCTGGCAGGTCAGCAGAGCAACAAGGCAGGCTCAGGTAAGACAGACTCACTTGGTCCTACCTTGACCAGGGAGCCAGAGGGACACAGCAGTGTGCATTCCTAGTCTTGCCCTGTGGTTCTCTAAGGGTGGGGAATGGGACAGAACAACTCCAGCACAAAAATGTGCCCCCAAAACACAGCAAACCTCCCAGTAGTCACGTCGCCATGTGCACCTGTGCCATGTGGGGTTCACGCATCCTGATTGTCCTCAGTAGCCCTATGTGTGCCTTCCTAGAAATGCACCACAAGGGCTTAATCTTTCCAGTGTTTTTTATGAGTGGAAAACTTTTTAGCTTTGTATTTAAGGAAAGCAACCTCCCACTTTTCTTTTGTTCTCAAAATAGATCTTTTTGCTCTCCTGGCCATCTCTTGCTAGGGTGGCTGCTGCTGGAGGGCTCTGCTTGTATTTGCATCTGCTGATCCTCTTCTCACCCAGAGCGCTCCTGGTAGTAAGATGGGCAGGCTGAGGGCTTTACAGTCACAACACAGGGCTCCAAACTGGTTTAGTCAAGGTGCAATTATTCACAGCCATGGCCACATCAGGTTTGAGAGAAACACCTGAGTCCTTTTGCATTTGTGCATCCCACTGTATCGGCTGTGGTTGCTCTTGCTGCTTTATCCCTCGGCTTAGCCTTAGCTTAGGGACTTCCCACAACAGCAAGGCTTACCAAAGTGAGTATGAGCTTGCACAGTCAGTCACTCCATCTGGCAAGGATTTCACAATCTAAGCACTTCTGATTTAATTCTGGAGTGACTGACAGTAATCGGCAACTGCTCTTTCCGTCTCTGATGCAACATTTCACCAGTGCTCAGTCTACCTGTGGAAAGCTTAGTGCTAGATAAGATCAGAGAAGTGAGAAACTCGCTGTATTTTAAAACTCCCTGCTCAAACACTTGTTGAGCCTATAAAGCAGAGTTCAGAGAGCAGCAGTTGCCTTGAGCTCAACTCTGTGTGGGGAAATATCCCTGTGGGATGCTTGGTCAGGGCCCATGGGCTTCGTGGCTCCTCCAGGACTACCCATGGTGCACTGTCTCTGGGCTGGGGTAGTCAAACCCATTATTCTCCTTGGAGCCAAGTTGCTCCCCCTGGCTGTTCTTCCAGGTGTCTCTGTAGGCTGGGGAAAGCAGATGTCCAAATTCCAGAGGTCATAGCTGAGCTCAGCCCTTACAACCATGGCTTCCAGGTCTCTGTATAGGCTTATCTGCACTAACCACATGAGCTACTGTGATGACACCAAAAGTGTCCCAAAATCCATGGCATCACCTGATCTGTGTGGGCCATGGTCCTGGCAATGGGAAACAGCACTCACTGTGCTAAGCCCTTGCTTAGCACAGTGAGTGCTGCACTTAGGTAGGGATAGCTCTGCACTTAGGTAGGGATAGCAATTGTGCGATGTTAATTTTTGTACTTCCTTGGTAAAGCCTTGCCATCTCCAGAGGCCAAAAGGAGGAAGGACTCTAGAGGAAAGGCAGCCCCCAGACGGGAAAAAACTGGGATGGGAGGCTCTGAAGAGCAGAGTTGCAGCATATTTTGGTAGTGCTCTGAGGGTTTGGAGGGTATCCCACTGAAGTCCATGAAGCCAGCAAATGGAAGTGACACTGTTTTGTCTGTTGTGGTAAACACAGGCAGTCCTCCTCCCCACTAAGCATTTCCACTTGGCTGGATGAAGGAAGCTAAACGTACCTCCACTCACCTATCCTGTCAAGGCTGACAAAGCCAGTGATCAGCAAACAAGGGTTAAATCTGCTCTGGCCTTGGGGAAGGGTCCCCGCTCCCCTGGGCTGGGGATGGTGTCCTGGGCTGGGTATCCCACTAACTGCACCTCACAGACAGACAGAGGCTTTGAGGCCAGATGTCTGTGGGTGTCGCCCCAAATCAGCCTGCCAAACTGGAAGTCTCCTTCTCTGATCTCACCTGCCATGCTCTCTCCCTACAGTGCTGGAGTGGAGGGAGACCGTGTATGGCCCCACAAACAGCTTGATATCCAACAAGGAGGGGAAACTGAAGGTGGAGGAAGCAGGGGTCTACTACATCTACTCCCAAGTCAGCTTCTGCACCCCAGATGTGTCTTTGGCACCCTTCACCCTCTATATTTATTTACATATCCCCAAGGAAGAGGACCGGCTCTTGCTGAAAGGACAAAAGACACAGACCTCCTTGAAGACACATGATGAAAAACACTTGAAGACCGTCTGTGCACTCCAGTCCATCCGTGTGGGAGGTGTCTTCAACCTCAGGGAAGATGACATGGTCTTTGTCAATGTGACAGACTCCACAAAAGTGAGGTACAGCCATGGCTACACCTACTTTGGCATCTTCAAGCTGTAGTGAGGAAAGGGCTGTCCTGAGCTGGGAATTCAGGCCAACCTTCTTGAACAAAGTGCCTTTCCCTTTTCCCGTTATTTATGTTCCCCTGCCTCTCTGTTTTTCTTGTTTTTTAATTTGTATATTTTGTTATTTATTAATGAGGGCCAAAGGGCCCTGAGAACACAAATGGAACAAAGTTTGAAGCTGTTATTATTTGCTTTCAGTTTTTATTCTTTAGCAGCCAGTGATTTGGTACATACTGGTGTTGTGTGTCTGGGTCCACCACACCCCACATTCCTGGCAGGGTCAATGTCCCTGTTACATCATAAGAGCTTTGTTTTCCAAACTCTGCCATCAATGTTTCTTTCCTAAAAATGTACGATGGCTCAGGGCACTTGAGCCAAGCTGGGTTCATGCATATCTCCGGCACCAATCTGCTTACAAACATCAATGGAAAAACATTAAAAGGCTTAGGAACATCTTCTCTAAAGGAATCAGTAAGTCCAGCACTGTCATTGCATGGTAGCTGCTGGTGAGGCAATGTTGCCACTCCAGCTGTCGGCTGTATCTGGAGAACCCCCTTTTTTCCATCCATGCCTGTCAGTGAAACTCAACCAGCTTCCTCAGGGTGGCACTGCTTTGGCTGGGTTCATACTTGGTGACAGTCACTCCACACCAGAGGGGTGATTGGTGGCTGAGGGAGGACTGCAGATTTCAAGGCAGAGACAAAGTAGGGCACTAGTGGTGGTCTGCTCTTGGTGACCTGAATCAATTCACCAGACTGTCCTCCCACCTCTGCAGGCAGAGGAACCTTTGCCTGTGGACATTTTCACTACCCTGTGGAAGGGGCACTGGGCACCACCATCAAAATTGGAACTGCATCTTCTCCTGAGACCCCTCCTACTCAAGGAGGAGGACCAGGAAACCACAGGGGTGGCAGGACCACCTCCTTCTTCCCTCCAAGACATGTGTGCAGAGCATCTTCTGACTGTCCTCAGTGAGGACGTGTCCACAGAGGCATTTTTTCTGGAGCTCCAAGAGAGCAGGACTGTGCAGATGCCCCCTTGGGCAGGGGGTACCTGGGTGACACTGCAGACTAAGGTCTTCCCAACCCTATTCTCCAGCTTGGTCTGCAGGGAAGGTGATCAGGGCACAAGGACATTGATTGCATTTTAAAAAAGGTTTGAAGATGATGCATGTGACAAGCCTGGGGTTTTTGGTTCTACAGGTCACACTTAGAGTGTCGAAGTTTGGAAATAATCTTGGACACCAACAAGTTTGCAAATGAAAGAGCTTCTAGATTTGGACAGTCTTTAGGCTTTGTTGTACTGGAGGCTGCAGGCCTAGTCCTAACATAGTGCCCAAATGCCAGCACTGGTGGTACAGAAAGGGCATTCTTTGCACAGCTCATTGCAGAGCTCGGTGCCCAGCACAGCCCCCTTCCAAACCAATAGAGCTCAGGGACTGTTTGGTTTCACTATAATTTAGTAAGTATTTTTTGGATGTTCTCCAAAATTAACTTTTTTAGGGGCTGGACCACTCTTGTCTGACATCTTGTATGAAGACTATTTATATTAACTAAACCCATCTTATATTTGTAACCAAAGAGACCGAATGCCAGAGCACTGTGCATTATGCTGCGTTTTGCAGCATAATTCAGTGCTCGTGGTTCCCCCTTCCACAGTGTGGGGTTTCTTCCACTGATCATCCCACAATTAATACAATTCATGGATTCAGACATAGGTGGCTCTGTATGTTTTGAACGCTGCTCACCCTTCACAAATCAAGGCTGAGATTTCACAGGGTCCTGCTTGGGGGTCTGGGGACCAAGAGGGCAGTGGGGTGGCACTGGGGGGTCACAGAGGGGACAACCAGTCCCAGAAGCCTCCAGGGGCAGCCATTCCACCATGCTCCTTGGGGCATGCTGAGGTTCCAGGGCCAGGCAACACTAGGGACATTTTGGCAGCAGAAGGAAACAGAGAGCCCCTGTCCTGGGAGGGCAGTGAGACACCAAGGCTGAAGCCCCTAGCACAGCAATGAAACAGAGGGTGGGGACTAGTTTTAATGGGATTTAGGACACCTGACTGAAAGAGGATAATTCCTGCCTGTCCTGAGGTCATGGAGCCTGCAGGGATGTCTCTGCTTCAGAGCAGAGGGATGGATGCTGTGCATGCTGTGTGTGCAGCTGGGTGGCTGCTGCCTCCCAGTGCCCTGTGGTAGTGTGGGTCTGACCACATCCCCCTGCTCCTGCTGAAACACAGCCAGCCCTGTGGGCCGGGCTCCTGGAGGCAGTGCTGGGCTGCCTGAAGAACCACAAACCTCCACAGGGGAGGTGGAGGTGCTCGGTCATGGTGGGAGTGTGGGTGGGAGCTACAGGAGAAACCAAAAATGGTGCAAACTAGCATGGTCTGAGACGGGGGGAGAAGCTTGGAGCAAGTGAATGGGGAGGAGAGAGCTGTGAGGAGTGTGTGTGTGTGGCCAGAAACGAGGAGTAGAAAACCTGCTCATCACAGGCAGGGAGAAACTGTGATCAGTGCACACTTTGAAGCCTCCTGCAGCCCCCAGCCTCAATGGCCAGGAGCACCTGCCAGAGACCTTGGGCTGGGCTGTGGTCCCCAGCCCAGATCACTGAGCAGGGATCCAGAAGCTGCAAATTGCATGGTTGAGGAAAACAAAGAGGGGAGGAGAAATACAGTCATTAAAAAGTCCATAAATTCTGCAGCAAGGGCAGCAGATGCCAGCTGTCATCTCTCCTGCCTGTGGGTTGCCTGACCAACTCCAGCCCCTGCCCCCACGGCTGCCTTTCTCAGGGCTTTTGTTTCTTGCCTCTGTTTCTTAACTTGCCAAAAATAGCCCATGGGATTCAGATGTGAGGTAGTGTGTGAGAGGGGACGAGAGGCAATTGCTGCCATTCCGCTGTGTCCTTCTCCCCCAGCCCTGCCTGTTGCCATAGCTGGCACTGTTTGCTCTCCCCATGGAAAGTTTAAAGGTTGTCCATACATTGATTTTTTCCTTAATGTGAGGCCTCTATGCAAGTCCTCAGGCTGTGGATTTTACTGTTTCCAAACTAATTTTTGTTCTGAGTTAAGGGGTTGAGAGGGTTATGAGTTTGCAGGGCACATCAGCAGGACTGGCACAGGGGGTGATGGATGAGCAGTGCTGCCCAAGCAGCAGCATGGACATCTGCTGGGAGAGGTGTTTGTATGGTTCAATACACACTGATCTCACTAAATATATATAGATAGATAGATATAGATATATACATGTTATATATATATATATATATATATATATATATATATATAAAAAAAAGGTTGCTCCAAGCCACATCCAACCTGGCCTGGAACCCTTCCAGGGATGGGGCAACCACAGCTTCTCTGGGTAACCTGCTCTAGGGCCTCACCCCCCTCATAGGGAAGAATGAGGCTTTCTAATATCCCATTTAAGCCTGCCCTCTGGAAGTTTCGGACTTCAGTGTTTTTCCATGATGCACCCAAGGCTAGTGTTTCTTTTTTCCCTTGTTCTTTTTCCTACTCTGAAGGCTGTGTTTGGGGAAGGAGAGGAGTGTCCAGCCCTCCTGCCCTTGATCTTCCACTTCTACTGTGGGCTGAGACCACAGACCATGGCACATCTCCGCCAAAGAGTTAAAAAACTCCCAGCCTGCAGGAGACGTCTTGTCCAAGTGGTGGTAGACCAAAGGAAATCCTGTCACCACACCTAATTGCCAGAAAAAAACCACACACTAACTAAAAAAAATAAAATCTCAAACAGGCAGGAAGTCATTTATCTACAGCAACTGCCTGGTGCAGCAGAGCAGTCTGTTTTCCATAAAGCATCCTTGTGAACAGAGTGCATGTGGGGCCTGAGGGATGGAAATGCATCTCTTGCCCTGGGACCAGGTGCTCTTGGCCTACTGCAGGTATGGATGATGATGGGAGCAACAGTCCAAGTGCCAGCATCACCTTTCACACCAGTATTCCTACCAGTAAATCAGAGAGGTATGATGCTGCCATGGCATTTTGAGGAAATCGGGGATGCCCAAAGCAAGCACTGGCTTTGCTTTCATGGCAGAAACACAGGAAGCAGCTCCAAGGGCTAAGAAGTGACTTTTATCCTTTATTTGTTGAAAATGTCGATTAAAAAACTGTTCAAAATAAAAACATGTTAGAAAAGTTGAACTTGCATAAGTAGTTTACAGTAAATAAACCTACATGACAAAGATACACTGGAAGGCAGCTGACACAACATCCATCTAAAGACAGACTCACTGGAACCTATTTACAAAGCACTGTAAACAAAGTAAATATGGAAACATTGCTGTCCATCTGGCATGGCTTCTTTTCCTTTTTATTTTATTTTCTTGTCTTTTTTTGGCTTCTAGCTCTTGACAAATGCTTGATCCAAAAAGTCCCAGTGTGCTCTCCGTCACATTACATCTCACAAACATGCATATGTACATAGCACGGGTTTCAACTGAGCCTGGGGGCGGCGAGGACACATTTCCACCCTCTCCCTGCAGTGTCAGTGGCCCCTGGTTTGCTCTGCATGTCAGCAGCCTAGTCCCCAGGCCAGCCTGGAGCAGGCAGCAGGGCCGGGCAGTACCGAGGGGTCTGGGCATGGCCTCCCTGAGCAGCAGTGAGTGTAGCAAAGGTCCTGCTCCTGGAAAACAATTCACAAGCACAGCAGGACTTGACTGCTGACCAAATCACTCAGCTGTGTGCCCAGGGAGGGATGTGGGGAGCTGCTATCTGCTTGGGATGCTCTGGGGATGGCAAATGTAACCAGACCTCTGTTTTGCTCTAGAAATAGAATTTGCTCTCGAAACCCTTTAAAGAGGGTTTCTTGTTACACTCTTGGAAATGTTTTGGAGTCTGTATCTCCCGAAACACCATTTGCAATGTCCTGGCTGAATTTTAATGGCAAGGAGAGAGTTGTAATTATTGCCTCTGTTATGTCCTTCACAACCAACATATGGTGTGACTGTAATGAGCTGTGGTGCCTCTGCACACCCTGGGACCATGCTGCCCTGTGAGATAAATAAGACATAATTAACAGAAGGTTGTTTTTATAATGCTGTTAAGGAAGGAAGGAAGGAGAACACCAGTTCTAAACTAGGGTATAACTCCAAATAAGATAAGGAGAGCTGATACATATGCATGTTGCCTGTATGCTGTGTTCAAGGAGCTGTCCAGGGATCTGGGAGGGTGTTGCACATCCTTGCCTCAGGAGCGTTCCAGCTCTTGTCAAAGCATAAATACCTTCCCTATCTCAAGAGAAAGTTCTTTTTCCTAGCAGAAAGTCCCTGTGGGGTGATGTGGGGAGAAGTGGCCACTGGCAACATTCCCAACCTTTGGGAAGGAGCGATGGAAAGCATGAAGTGGGCAGAAGGGAGCAGGGGACCAGCACATTTAGGGTTGGTTTTTTTTTGTCAAGCAGTGTTTACATTTCATATGGAGAAAAGCATGTCCTGCAAGAGGAAGCACAGCAAAATTATCATCTCCTAGGCTACCTGGACACTCAATGTGAAAACAAAGCAGGGGGCAGGAATTCTACATCATGCATAAGAAAAGGGATGGGGGCAGAACAGCAGTTACCTGTTGTGCTAATCACGAGCTGTAAGGAGGCAGCACTGTGCAAAATACCTTCCTATGCACTCTGACAGGTGCTCCAGATCTGGCTTCCCCCAAGGAGTTCAAACATCTTCATGTTAATTGCACATTTTAATCAGTATCAAGGCCACACAGGAACCACAGTATTGCTGGGCTCTAGTTCGCTACAGTCAACTAATGGGGAAAAAGAAGATGGATGGGAAATCTTCCCCAGTTGTGATTATCTGAAAAGAGAAGCATGGTGCTTTTTTGGTTTCTGCTCAATACCACCTCAGTAATGTTTTCATTCGATAAATAGGTACTGGTGCTTGTGGAAAGAATGAAAGCATTAAAAAGTGCTTAAGCTTCTTCTAGGAAACTGCTGCCCAAGCCTTTGTGAGCAACAATCACTAGCAGAGTTTGTATTTGCTCCCAGTAGCAGGTACAATGAGGTATTAGTTGCTGCAGATGAATTGTGAATCATGGACTGCTTGCTTACTGGTTCTGTTGTGATTGATTGTTTCTGCTTTATTTCCTTACTGGATGGAAGAAAAACTATTTTTTTCTCTATGACTTTTTTGTTTGGTTTTTTTTTTTTGGTAACAAAATACCCCAAACCAACAAAATAAGGAGCAAGAAGAGGCAAAGGATCCAGTTCCACTTCCCAAAAATACACCTGAGGTCACACACCACTGCCAGCAGCTTCTCCATGAATTCAAGCGATCAGGGATGACTTGCGCCCGGTGTCCTCCCTGCCACACTCATCTGTCTGTTTCAGCAGCCTTCTCACCAGCTTCTCCAAGTCCTTCCTGGATTTAAGCTCTTCCTCCAAACACTGTTTCATCCTTTTGTTTTCCTGCAAGGTGAAAACCAAAGGAATAAAGATGCAGTTATGCCCATGCACTTTATGCAATGAGGTACTTCCATGCATCTGCTGCCTGATGCCTCAGAGGTGATGAAATAACAGAGACATTTGATAGGAGTTTGTGAGGATGAAGAACCTAAGTGGATCAGACCACGAGTAACCCAAACAGAGTCTTACTACCTCACAGACCTGCACAGAAGTTCCCTGACTTTGGGCAGACAGAAACATCCTCCCTGAAACATAATTTTATCTTGGGTTGAAGAACCCTTTTCCCCTCTGATGGTTTCTCCCACCTCCAGACTTGGGACTGGAAGGAAGAAGACATATTTCCTCTGAGTCTACAAGAACTGGTGTCCACCAGACCCCTATAAAATGAATGGTCAAGTTGAAAGAGCTTTTGGAATAGGGGGAAAGTTTTTCATGTTACTACAAAGACCGGCTCCTCCTTCCCTCTTGCTTTCTCTAGCACTCAAGCATGGAGGATGAGAGGAAGTGGTCTCCTGCTGCATCAGGGAAGGTTTATGTTGGATATTAGGAAAAGTTTCTTCATGGAAAGGGTTGACAAACACTGGAACAGTCTGCCCAGGGAAGTAGTAGAGTCACCATTCCTGAGAGTGTTCACAGAATGTGTAGGTATGGCACTTCAGGACATGCTTTAGTGGTGAACATAGGGATGGTGCTGGGTTGATGGTTGGACTCCATGATCCCAGAGGTCTTTTCCAACCTTAAAGATTCTGTGATTCTGTGATTCAGGAAGGTAAACCAGAAAAACACTAATGTTCATTTAGGAATTTGCAGGATTGGACCAGCATCAGCAAGACTTTACCTGGCACTGACCAGCTGAAAATGATCCAGCACAGATTGGCTGGCTGTCACTCAACTCCCAGCACAAACAATCCCACCCAAATTACCTGCTTCAGCTCTTTGACTTCATCTTTCAGTGCATAAACTGTATCAACAAGGCTTCTGAAAAAATAAATTAAAGAAAAAAGAAATTAGAGTTGGTGTGCAGGAAAACAGTGATAGCATGGGAGGTGCTGACAGGAAAGTTGCAGCCAGATTCTGCTTCCCAAGCATCAGGCTGCTGCCTGGGAGGGGACTCTAGAAACACAGCCTAGGAGCATTTATATGCCACTGGTCCAAAACTCAGGGCTCTCTTCTCAAACCTTGATACCTTGTTCTGCTTTGAGTTATCAGCAAAGGTCTGTGGCTTTGGCTTCCTTGTTTATGCTATGGCAATGAATAACAATGACTTTAAAGGTGGAAATGCCTGAGTATCTTTTGTAAAGCAGCCTTGATTCCTTGAGGCTGTGCTGCAAAAAATCAAATGTGAAAGGAACACACTGACTGGGTTGGAAAGGGAGAGGCTCAACACAGTCATCCAGATGTGCAAGTTACAGAGCAGGCTGGGAGCACTCACAGGCAGGTGCCAGGCAGGCTCCCGAGGGGCAGAAACAGCTCAGTACATCAGTAGTTAAAAAAATAAGAACCACTTGTTTGGTTCTGTTCTCACTGACCCCATTATCCTACATCTGGATAAGCCATAAAATGGGGATCCAGACTCCCAGAGGAATACAGCCATGTCAGGACAGCTGGGAGGGTGGCCCTGTCCTTAAAAGGGACAAAGTAGCTGTTGATATTGTCTGGTGGTTCTTTGCCAGAACTAAGGCAGCAGTCAATGACACCAGGCCTGCTCCTCTGTGGAGGCACAGAAAGAGAGGGCATCATTTTTAATGCCCTTCCAAAAAGTGACACAGGGATCTATCTGCAAGTGGAGACCAGCCACACTCACTTTTCCTCAGTGACCGTCTGGCCATTGCTTCGTGTCTCCTCTATGATGATTTTCTCTTCCTCAGGAAGAAGGACTTGGGGGATGGAGTCTTTACGGGAGCCTGTGTACAAGAAATATTCATGAGGGAGAAAAAGGGGTAATCTTCCCTGGTGCCCTTGCTACATCAGAGACAGAAGCTCTCATTCTTCCTGCTCCACCATCAGCCTGGGGCAGACTGGAGATGTCAGCTACATCCCACTAACCCAGAGCTACAGCAGCAAGTGGAAAATTTTCAAGAGTACTTATTGCATCTAAAGTTACATCATGACTTATAAATGAAACCATTCGACCAGGGTCAAGAGCTCCCCAAAGAACCATGGCCTCCCTTTTTTATATGTACCATTATTTGAAATTTCAGAGATTTAATTGGCTGACATCTCACCAGCAATGATAAATAGTTATATTTCCAGAGGTGAAGATGTTAGATAGGTTCTTATGAAGCAGGTTGTTCTTAAACACACAGCTGATTGAGAGATAATACTCATGCTTCCTTTCTAAAGCTATAAGCAACCTGAGATATCATCAGGTAATCACTGGTGAAATAGCAGTGTCTCATCTGCCCTCCTACCTGCTTCATTCTCTGTGTTTAGGAGAAAAACAATGGCGACTAAACCACTAGGCAGATGAAGCTTCCTTATCTCAAAGATTGAACACTACAGTTTCCTAGCATGAGTCTCGTTGCTGTATGATGCAACATCTGTTTTTTCCCAAAGGGGTTATCAGTGTTGTGGGCAGAGTAGGAGCTAAATAATGTGTTTGTGTGCCCACCTGAGCTGAGAGCTTGCTGGAAGCCTGCCCCAGTACAGTATGCCTCAATCACCTTCAGGATCTGAGCATCCTCCTCCAGCGCAGCAGTACCTGTAAAACATTGCAAACAATAGCATGCACAAAAGCCAAGGTACTCTGGCCTTGTCTCTCCCAGTCTTTGCTCCCAAGCCCCTTAAGAGATCATGCTGTTTCTTTGGCTTACTGCCTCTGGGACTTTGCCCAATCTGTTTTGTGGTCCTTTACATTTTTTGGCATCAAGTACCATGAACAAATGGTGTGAAAACTTATCTCTAGTTGCTCATCTTGGCAAAACTCAGGGGGTGATGCCCTACTTTGGGTGCAGGCAGCACCAGGAGATGGGCAGGCAAAGCAACCCTAGTGTGGGAGTTCTGGTACAGCAGCACCAGAGCAGGACTTGGAAACATGAAGTGTTAATTTCCAGCCTCCACTCAGTGCCATCTTCTCAAGGGAGAGAGCTAATCCTGGAGCTGTACATGGCAGCATGACCATGGCTTGACCATGGCCTTTCATATAAAGCCACCAAGGTGTGCCCCAAGTGGGCTCTAGGGAGTTCGCAGGACACCCCTCTTTGCAGGTGAACATCCCTATTGGGATGGGGACCTTTTTGTTTCCTAATTCCCCATGGACACTGTTCTAGGACATGCTGGCATGGCCAGGTAGGGGTTTGTCCCAGCTGTCAGACATATTTTGGTGACTCTTGATGTGCAGTTTAATGCAGTTTTTAACTACTTGGAAGTAGTTCCTTGGCTTCATACTCAGAATAAGACCACCCACAACCCATGACCTTGTGCTAGCAATCACAAAGAGGGTGGTGGCATGTCTAGCAGTCATAACTGGGAGGGGAGGAGAAATCTGTCAGAGGCTGAGGACCCATGCACTTCCAGAAGTCTCCCATGCTCAGGAGCATGTAGGCTCAGAGTGAGAGCATGGTGTCACATCCTGCACGGCAAGAAAGGGTGTTTTCAAAGTCCCATGGAGATCACTGAGAACACAGAAATCTCCAGAAATGAAAGAAAAATAGCATCACAGAATGGTTGGGGTTAAAGATCATCTAGTCCCAATCCCTGCCATGGGCAGGGACACCTTCCACTCGACCAGGTTGCTCCAAGCCCCATCCAACCTGGCCTTGAACACTTCCAGGGATGGGGCAGCCAAAGCATCTCTGGGCAACACTTACTTTTCCGAATAACAAACTCTTCATCAGATGGTTTTCTCTCAGTTTTCCTTTTTGGAAGAAACTTCTTCATTGTTTTTGGACTTTTGCTAGAATCCTACAGAGAAATAGACTCTTGTGTTTAACCAGAACCAATGGCAGTTGGAACAGTGGAGCAGCACAGATGGATGCAGCTACCCATGCTACACACAACACTTTAGAAAGCTACAAAGCAGACAGTGACAAAGTTGGGGAAAATTATAGTTTTTTCCCTTCACATGTACCCACTGCTCCCTGGAACAGCAGTGGGAATTGCACCTGCAGGTTTGGGCCAGGACAGACTCCTCTAATAAATGCAGCTCTTCTCTAAAATCCTTTATCCACAGAATTCAAATACATTCATAGCACTTTTAGTTGCTTACAAACTCTGTGGTCTGTGCTAGAAAACCCTAAAATCTGGCTTATTCCATTGACTTAATTACTAATATAAAAGAGTTGGCAAATAGCTCTGCTTCTAAATGCCCACAGTTTGAGAGTATAAATCCCATACACAAATATACACAGAGAAGAGACAAACACACATAAAGTTAATGTTTGCTATGACTCCATGAGTAAGAAACACAAGTTTTTATCTTCTTCACTCAGTTAAAAGTCTTGCTGATTTGGAAAGAATTAGAGTATTAGTAGGTTACATGCGATAGGGATTTAAAGGAGAAGAGGCATGCCAGGAGGTTTACGTACCATAACACTAAATGCTTTCTGAGAGTTATCTTAAAATATATTTGCCAGCTGCTACTGACTCTGACAATAACTTACTGATATAACGAGGCAAAATTAGGGTCATGCAAGCACAAGAAGCATTAACAGAAACAAGCACTCTGTGACACAATGAGCCAAAGAGATGTATCTACCCTTACCTTTAAGATATAAGACATCCTCTACAATGAATATGCAAAGAAAGAGAAGATGAGTGTGAGAGACTGATGATTTTTATCACCAAGTCAATTAAATCCACAATTCTAAACCACATTTCAGTGTTAGTCCTGAGATTAATGCAGCACCCCCTCTGTCCTGGTTTTAAAGCACTATCAACATGCAAAGGAGCACCATGTCATGCAAAACTAAAAATTTATATGTGAGACACAGGATGAGTGGGCATTAATACACTCTAAACACAGAGAACATGCTTTCTTGGTTAGTAGTGGGTGTCTGTAGATGTTGGTTGCCTAAACTGGTGCTTACAACAGCAGGAGCCCCATGTGCCTGGCTCCATCCAAGTCCCAGGAAGCGCTCAGGGCCTGCCCTCAACACCAATTCTAAGGGCCTCAACCCAGCCTAGTCAGGATGCCAGGACACTCTGCCCACCCTGGTGACAATCTCCTGGGACTTCATCTTCTCAAAGGGGACCTTCCATCCTGACTTCCAAAGACCTGACCGTGTCAGGCATCAGCACTGCAACACCTCCCTGCTTCACTGGCAGGGACAGAGAGCTCCCTGCACATCCTGTGCAGGATTCCATCCCTGGATCCCATCCCTGGGATGCTTGACCCAGGGAGCCATGAGGTCGGCCCAGCAAAGTCCTGAACCCTGATGTTATAAAGTCTTCACCTAATGGAAAGCAGCCAGTTAAAAAACAATAGTAGAAGAAACGATCTATAAATAATTTTCCCTTTGCTAAACTGAATCCAGACACCCACAGAACTTACCTGTTCTGTCATTTCAAATGATTACTGGAAACAGAACAGGAAAAATACCCAATTTCAATGGAAATAACAAGAGTGAGGTGCCATACACAAGCAGGGTCTGAGGTTTCCTGAGCTGGGTACAAGGAAGTGTACAAGACTATGCCATCCTATCTTACGCTATGAGAAGACAAATAAAGTAACACTGGATGTCTAAAAATCTCAGCTCATTAAATCAAACTGTCCCACTCATTTCCCTGCAAGTAGCCTTTAAAATTTGTATTCCTTCATTACATCTTCATTATAGGAAGGTGCTTGGATGGAACTGTCAGCATTGCTTATTTTGTGCTCAGCTTTAAATTAAAAAACCTAAAATACAGTGAAATAGGGATTCTGTTTAGGGATTAAGCATCCCAGAGGAAGAAATGAGACAGATGTGGATCTGCTTGGGCCAGCAACCAAACTTATTCCCCATCTGTCATCACAGGCTTGTGTCCATGAGTCTCTCTCCAGGCTCAGGCAGGACTGAGTACCAGGCTGTGCCTGCCCAGCTCTGCTGGACATGTTGGCCTTTGGGTTTCTACTGACATGGTCAGCACGGCTTGTTCCCATAGAAGCCACATTTTTGGTCCTATGACATTTTGCAGGATACCATCCAGCATCCTATCCCCTGGGACTCGCTGTGGGCTAGGCCCCTGTGGCAAAAACCTCTCCCCTGCTTTCGACACAGAGTTTAATTCCAGCTATGAGTGGCAGGGGACAAGAAACTGCAAAGGACCATGGTATTGTATCCCTCAATCTGTCGTTTTTCTCACAGAAAAATTTCTCTTTTACCTCAAGCCAATATTTTTAATTGACCACACAAGCAAGAAAGGGTTTAGCCTCCATTAGGAATTTGGAACATGCAAAGATTATGGGTCATTTTCAGTCTGCTCAGTTAGTATTTAACCAAGTTAATTCCCAAACTGAAATGTGTTACTTTACAAATTCTAAGAAATAAATGCAACAAGATGCAATGAGGCTACATAAAACCTCTACCTGCAGCAGCAGACCCACAGTTCTGCCAGCTGCCAGACTCTCCATCCCTAAGTGCTGGGAGGGCTGAGGGGATCCGAGCCCCCTCCCTGTCCCCATCCCCACTGGGGCGGAAACACTCCCAGGGCCGCTGTACCAAGAAAGGCAGCTGACTCAGACCCAGAGTGCTCACTCAATAAGAGGAACGTTACCTGAGATACTGGTGAGTAATTCCAAAAATTTAACATGAGGTAGGGAAGGAGAGCACTACAGTTGTGGTGCAGGGTGACAACAGCACTAGGCTGTATTTTGGGTTTTCCCACACAAACTCCCAGCTCCCAGGCTGGGACTCCTGCAGATGAAGCCATCCCTTGGCTGCTGCCTCCCAGCAGGACCTTGCTGTGTAACACTTGGGTGGGTGGCAAAGGAGGGTCAAGCCCCACGTCCTGCTCCAGCCACCAAAACAGCGTGGAAGACACAAGAAGCATGGCCAGGAATTTTGCCTCTTCCTCATGGTGCACTATCGCTTCTCAATCCTGAACCACTGAGCTGCTGCACAGCTGGAGCTGAAACACATTCCAGCAGGGAGCAGGCCCCTGTCCACATCTCAGACCAAGGCAGGGAGGAGGAGAGAAGGCAGCTCCACCATGGCACTTCCAAAAAACAGGGCCCAATGGGACACCCAGATGTAGGACTGGTGAAATCCAGCAGCTGAGAGTGCTGGCTATGGCAGCCAACAGCTAACATTCAGCCTGCAAACACATGTACTCATGAGTCCCGTGTAGCACAAAGCCCAGGACAGCAACCTACATCCATCATAGGACTAGGGCCAAAGTGGCAGAGTAATTTCTCTCAACATCCCCAAGAACCTACATTTCTGTGTCCTTGCTGTGGGATACGAAACCTGTACACAAGGTCTAGGGATTGTGTGAAATCGGGGTCCTGGATAGGCAGGTGGGATTATTACCTCTTTGTAACTCAGTGCTGCCGAAGGTCTGAGTGGAGGAGCAGGACGGAGGCAGCTCAAGCTCCAGGGCTTGAGGATTTTGGGGGGTTCCAGAGGCCCACGGATCTGCCCAGCTGAACTAAATGTCTGAGAAAATAGATGAGAAGCAAACCAAGACTGTTAACCACCAAACAAGGTAGAGAAGTGGAGGGGAATGGACAAGCATTGAGATACTGAGACACCTAAGTTGCAACAAAAATAGGGCAGGATACATGTAAAATGGTACAAGCACAACATGGTTACAAAGCAAAAGGCAGGATGTGTCTAACAGCTGTCGTGTTACCTCAGAGTCAGGCTGCTGCTGAAACAGAGAGCTCAGGCAGCAGTGAGGAACCCGGGCAGCAGAGGCCAGGAGGTGACACTTACTGAATGAGGACTCCAGGACTGTGTTTTGGAGACGGTACTGCATGTCCCTTTGGTCAGCCTTTGCAAGTGGTCAAGCCATTCGTGCAAGTCCTGGCTGGTGCTGCAGGACACAGTGATCCGCTCCATCATGTTCCCTGTGGCAGAGGGTTAAATAACTGTCTTTAGCAAGTGGTAGAGACTCAGGAGGAAACACAGGGTGAGATCAGCTCAGCACAGCAGGAAATGGCTCCTCAGTTTGCACAGTCCAGTGGCTCCAAAAAGGTTAGGGCAAAGATAGAAGCATTAATCATTAAGAATCATTAAGGTTGGAAAAGACATCTAAGATCATCAAGTCCAACCGTTAAACCAGCACTGCAAGGTGCACCACTAAACCACATCCCTAAGCATGACGATGAGACTGCCCATCCTGCTCCAGGCACAGTGTGGGAGCTGCAAGAAATGCTAAGGGAACAAGTAAGATGAATGTGTGAGGCTTATTTAATGTTGAAGGTCATTAAACACAATACTTCCGTGATGAATAGGATCCTGACACTAAATACCACCAGCACAACCAGCTGCACTGCAGCCCAGGCACTGAGCATGAAATGACTTGTGTATACCTACAAGTAATGAGATACACTGAATGGGGAAATAGGATGAAAGCTCCCTCATGACCAGAACCATGTATCTGTCAATAAATGAGGTACTCAGAGCTACAAGGCATGGCTACTGGATGCAGACAGGGCACACCAGTGCAGAGCAGTGCTACTGGGGCGAGAGATTTGTCCCATACAAAGCACTATGGTCTCCAAAGGCAGCCAGAGGCAGAGCTCCAGGGCACTTGGAGGAGATTGCCTCAAGCAGGACAGAGTTGCTCAGAAACTCAGACAACACATGGTAAAAGAGCAGGAGAAAGACCAGTACTTCCAGTGGCAACTGTTGCTTGCACTGGGAGGACTGCCCCAGGCAGAGGGCCCCACTGACCTGTGATTTCAAACATGTGCTCATTCCCTTCGGCATCTTCCAGCTTTGTCAGCATCATTCCTGCCAAAGGCAGCTTTCCCTGGGAGAATTGAAGAGCAGTCAGTGTCAGCAGGTCTGCTTGTTTCTGCTGATTCCTTTCTCTTTGGAAACTGCCATTTAAAATTAATTTGTGAAGGCTTCAGACCGCATGAAGAGTCTCCTTTAATGTATGGAACTAGATTTCCCTGCACAACTAGGTCAAACCCCAGAGATGAGGCTCCCATGACAACTGAGTCATCCCTGGCTCATCTGCCACCCTTTCCCTTCGTTCAGTGCAAACCTTTTTCACAGTCAAGTCAGAAGGATCAATTTCCTCTGGCTTTTTCTGAAAGCCTTCCCCATCCCTCTGATTTGCATGCTGAACTGCCTGCTCACCTTACTCCCACCAGTGGGTCAAGCCAGAAAACCCAGCCAAATATTTCCCAAATCTTTCTCATCTTCCTTGCTACGACAATATGACACATCAAAACAAGAGCATCCTTTTCCTGGCAATATTGATGGTTTCAGACAGCTGGAGAAAAGCCAAGCTCTCAACAGCCATTGGAGGGTATGTAAAATGGTAAAACACAAGAAATGCAGAGTTATATGTAATAGTACCTCATGGACTGGAATTTTCATGCACTCTGCAGTGGGCTTTGTAAGTATTTTCCAGAGATGGCACAAAACTGAGAGCCAGCTGGCTGGTCAAAACCCTACAGCTGGATCAGGACACCTTAGAGACAGACCCTACTCTCAAAAACAGCAGGTAGAACAACAGGTTTTGAGATTTTTTTGGGTGTTTTTTTTTGTTTTTTTGGTTTTTTATTTCACAGCATTCACTTACCAAATGCTGCTTAACCAAAGATCAAGACAAAGGCATTGACTACCCGGCACATGGTAAAGCCAAGCCCTGGTTCCCAGCCTGGGGTGTTTGCATCACAACAGAGAGTTCAAAGGATGCAGAGGACACAAATTTGCTAAGAACGACCTGTTTGGCACTTTTACACCGAATGCCTTGCAACTTCAAACGAAGCAGGCCTACCTGATAGATGAACCCACTCATCCGTGGGCTTGCAGACAGCATCAGCAAAACATTGGAAAATAACAAGAAATACCGCTCCTCTTTCTCCTGGGGGGATAAGAATTTAAGTTAGTCCAGTCTGCAATGCATCACAAGCACCTGCCTCTAGCAAACTGAACCTGTTGCAGCTGGAATCACAGCCTGTGAGATCACCCCTAAACCAACTATTCTGGCTTTTTTTTCTTTACGGCATCTCATTTATGTGCCAATTTTCCCTGCAGAGATTTTTGTCTGCATCCCGCTAATCCTCTTCCAACCATTGCAGAGTGCCTCAGAAGGCCTTGTGTTCCCCAGCATCCCACATCCCAAACAAGAAAGACTTTTGGGACTAGATACTGCATGGGTTTGTTTTACAGGTCTTCCCTTCCCAGGGAAAAACTGCAACAGCATAAATTCAGGGCTAAGAGATACTTTCCCACACTGAGCATGCAGCACACATGGCTTTAGCACCACTGTGGAAGGTCTGTGTCAGGCACTGGTGCGATGCATTAGGACTAGTAGGACAAGAATCACTCCAGTTAGTTCCAGAACACAGTCAGCTCTGGGATGGGGTGTCAGAGCAGCCCCTGTGATGCAGATAGGACATTTTCTAGTCACTCTCATTTCTAAGAGTAAGTCACAGGGGAGAAAGAGGGAAATTAATGCGCTAAATGACACTGAGATACTACTTCTCTTGAAAAGTGGGTCACCAAAGGCCTGAAACTAAGCCTACAGGGTGCCTGATTCACTCCAAAGACATGCACGTCCCATTGCACAGATCTTCCCAAGGTAAAATTATTTACCAGCATTATTTGTCATCAGTTTGTGGCTTGGAAGGAGAGGAACTACCACCTCACATCACTTACCCCGGGAGCAAATGGGTATTCAGACATGAAGTCTACAGCCAGCAGAAGAACACCACACTCACCTCACTTCCCCCAGACTGCACCATAACCTGGGACATGTAGATGACATTTCCCATCATTTTTATGTCCTCTCCTTCCCAGCGCTGGATGGATTCAGAAAGGATTTGCAGCTCAAGTTGTTTCCTCTTCCTCAGCTCCTGGCATTGTGACTGGGAATCACAGCAGAGCTTCGTTAGCTGAAGGGCAGAAGCCAACCCAAACCATCCCAGTTTCACCAGCAACAACTCACACAGCCCTGTGGGCTCAGAGATGGTCATGTCAGGGATCAGAAAAGCCTATTTTGGCTCCATTACATGAAATTTGTTAAAAAATCACATCCCAGTGATTTATGAAGTAATGATTACATTCAAATGTCAAGGAAATTGCAAACTGCTCTGAGCAAACTTTTCTTTCCAAACCAGCCCTAACTCTAAGAGTTCAGGGTCACAATTTCCAAACCAAGACGGCTGCACAGTCAAATGTCTCTAATTTTGCTACTGCTTAGAGGGATTTTGAAGGTTTGTCCAAACAGCAGAGTTGAACTTGTAGCACTGCAAGGTCCCCAGCAAGTCAGATAGGTGGATATTTTCCAACCAAAATCTGGAACCCAAAAGCAGGACTAGGTGCTGCTGTAGATTAGCACAAAAAAGAATCTTCTGAAAGTGCTGTTATTGAAAAGACTGCACCTCTGCTGGGAAGCTGGGGACTGGAGAAGCTCCAGGGAATGAGCAGTATCAATGCTGACTGAACAGAGTCCTGCAAATCCAAGCAATACCTTCTTTAACTGACCCCTCTGCCAATGGGGAAAATTGTTGCAAAGGTAAACCAAGGCTATTTTCACCAACTGCTTGGTTTTTCCAAACCCCTTTATCTGACAGAGATTTTCCTCCTTTCCAATTCACTGACTATCCAGCTCTGCAAAGAGAGGGGCTGCACTGGGTCTAGATTGAAACCACACACATTTGAACCAAACTGGGGTTTACTCTGGTTCTACAACTATTGTATGTTTTGATGGCTCCCCAATTGTCCGAATCCAACGTTCCCAGGATAAAAATCCAAATATAATCCACAGGAGTTCATCACAGTCTCTGCAGAGGCACTGCTGTGACTCACAGCGGCTCCTTGGTCCCTCCCTGCCTTTGCTTGGGAGCCTTCCTGGTCCTATAACAGGACCACATGCCCATCACAAGGGGCATCTCTGCTCATCTAACGTCAAATTCACACTGAACCTCTTTAGCTGTGCCATAATGACATTAAATTACTCATCACCCAAGTACACATTTCAAGTAAAACCATCCAGCGCTTACGAGATTTCCTAAAGATTAATGACACCTTGTAATTTAAATGAGTTATTCCCCTATTAGCTTCCAGAATAAATGGAAAGGGTGCTGAGTTTCTAAGTAAATGTAACATGATCGCCCTTTCCTGTTTTCTATGAACTTTCTCCTCCCCATCTTTTATCTGCACTGCTAAACACTTGCATTTTGTCACAAACAGGTGACATCTGCTATGCTAAAGGAAGGAAGCTGGACCATATCTGGAGTGATTATAGTGAAAGGTCCTCTGTGGCTACAAAGCAAGAGAGACCAGAGTTTTTTTCCATAAAAAGCTTTTCCAGGTAAAACCTTTGTGCATATGGATGGCTTTTCCCCTTCTATTTCATCTCAGTGCAGCAGGACTTTGAGGGGTGCAGGCTACAGAGTTCACAGAAATGGGTTTGTTATCTCTGACTCACCCATTCTCTCTGTTCCCCACCGACAGCCACAAATTACCACCTGGAGCCACAAATTACTGGAATGTGGTCCAAGCCTCCTGATGCCTGTGGAGCAAACCTCAGCAAAATTTCCCATTGGCACCAGCACTTGGGTCAGTCACAGCCGTGCTAACCTCTCCCTCAATGAGCAAGGAGTGGTCTAGTTTCAGGTGGAAAATGATTAGAGATTGAAGGGAACAGGACATGAAAGGGACCCTGCTGCTACCACGGTCCACACATGGCTTTCAGTAATAGAGGAGAAACTTGGAGATCCACCATCTCTGCTCTGGCACCATAGAGCCAACATGTACTTGCCACAGCCAGAGGAGCAGCTCTAGGCTTGAAATGTGAAATGAAGTTTCTTTGTAACCCATCTTTTCCATTCCAAAAGACCTTTTTTCCTAATGAGGAGACAAATGTCAGGCTTGACTCATTCTTCATGAAATGCAGACCTGAAATGGAGGGCTATTTTAAGAATTGCCACCTACCACAAGGGACTTGAAGGATGTGATGGCTTTCAAAACATCTTCATGATCCGCATGCGCCTCCTAGTGAAGGAAGAGCAAATTCCTCAGCCATCAGCAGCAGCAGCAGCACCCACCCTGAGCATTAACCCACCATGAGCATCCCCCATGTTCCACTACACTCAGGGCTGAGAATACAGGCAGCATGGTCTTCAGGAGGAGGTCAAAGTCTCCCAGGTACCTTCCCCACCACCCACTTCAACACGGCATGGCAAAAGGCAGCTATGCAATTTACTGATACCAATTTAATGAGTGTGAAGTGGCCAGAGCAAGAGTAGGTATGACTGGACTTAGAAAAAATCTGACTTGCAAAGAAAAATCAATGAAAACAGGCAGTGGTGCAGGGTGCACCTTCAGGAAGGAAACTTCCATTGCAGTGCCAGATATTCCAGCCACTGCCCATCAAGGGTGGAAGCCCACCACCATCAAGGGGGCTTCAACTCTGCTTTTAAGGGAGGGCATGTCTAAGCAGAGAGCTCTTAGGCCAGGTAAAAGCAGAATGGTGCCCCTTATCTCTGACCCCAGCTGTATGCTAGTACTCTCCCAGAATGTTCTCCTGGATCTAAGGCCCTGCTCCTCATCACCAAGTCCTCATGCCAAGCAAATCATAAGGTGTCAAGGTTGTGATGGACCTGCCCCGGCAGCCTGGCATTGCTCATCTGCAATGTGGGACGAGTGGCTGCCCTGAACACACCTGCCCCCTCAGCAGCTCTGCAGCAGTGCAGGGAATGCTGTGGTGTACATCCCCACTGCACGCAGCCGTCCTCTTCCCACTGCATCACAGCTTAAACCTCAGGCCTACTGATTCATGCAACAAAACTCCCACACTCAGCTTAGAAACCAAGACAAATAGGTGATGTGTGTGTCCCCAAACCCACGGCTGAGCCGCCTGCGAAGAGCAGGCAAAGAGCACAATGCATATCCTGCAAAGAGCACACCATCCCTGCATGGGCAGGGATGGCCAGACTCAGCTCAGCCCCTGCGGCTCAGCTCAGCCAGGTGAGAGGGACAGGTAGGTCTGGAGTGTGCCTGCCCTGCAGGCTCTCATGCCCTCTCCTATGCAGGAACATCCCGGGCTCAAGCATAGAAGTTTTAATCCTTTGGCTTGATTGTAGGTCATGGATAAATGTGCTGAATTAACTGGTAATTAAAACTGGATGAGGAGAAAAAGGAAACTTGCTTAAAAACAGACTGTTACTTCTGTTTTCTTCAGCCCCTTGCACCACCCCTGAGTTTTGCCTTCCTGCAGCTGGAGTGCACCAGCAGCGAGTAGCAGAGCTCCAGTAGCAGAGATCTCTACAGTCCTTGGGGCAAGAAATGTCCTGAAGCACACTTGCTTCTTGCCAAGGAAGTCTCTGTGCCCCTGACTGCTCTCCCTGCTCCCAGGGGCTCGCTCTCTACCCCTGTGTCTGTGCTGGTGGCCAAATCCATGTCTGTGCAGCTCTGCCTCCACCCAGGAGCACAACCCTGGGGCAAGGGGTGGGAATGTGCAGGAATGTGCCTGCGAGCCACAGGAGTGAGTGGCCAGGCTTAGGAATCTCATCAAATGATAACAAAACCACAGATTTATTCTTGGCTGTGCAAATAAACAGCAACTGTAGCCCGTCCCTAGACTCTGCTTTTACTTGTGCTGGAAATGGCCCATCTTTGAGGGAGGGCTGGGGTGAAGAACAGGTAATGTGCTTCCACAACATTCCTCAGACTCTTCCACCAGTTTCTCCCTTTTAATCTGAAAGGTGGATAATGTCTGGGCGACATGGGACATCTCCTTGGAGATGTGGTTAGTACTTTTAGCCACATGATGCTCAAATACCAAGAGGCAGAGGTGTCTCTTGAAGCTCAGGGAGCAGCTCTGGCAGCACCCACAGGCAGAGCCTGCCCAGCAGCCCCACACCCCACCGACCTCCATGTGCCGCTCCAGCTCCTGCAGCAGTGTCACGTATTTATCCAGCCTCAGGAAGGGTTTGCTGAGGCTTGTGGTCAGGATGAGAATGCCTGGGCTGGCCGCACCTTGGCTCTCCATGAACTTCTCCAGCTCATCACTATAAAAAGAGACAACAAAAAAAACCACAAGGAGGGTTCTCAGAGCTGAGGGCTGTGTTTTGCCCATGCTCTCCTGATGGCCAGGGCTCTGCTCTGAGCTGGGCCTCCTTAAAGGCAGCACAAACTCCCCTCTGAGTACCCTCCACCCCCTCCGTGGAGCAGGCAGGGAGCTTCTATCCAAGCAAGACCTTTCTCCTCTGGAAAGCAGGAGAGGATGTCGTGTGGCCACAGGTGCTGGAATGCACAGCTCTGGGGCACACTGGTGCCAGCAGCTGGTCCCCCAGCACAGCAAGGTGGCACAGGGGCAGGTATCTGGTGGATGGGGAGAGCGGGGAGGGGGCAGGGGCTGCATAGGCTGGTGTTGTGCTGGAGGAGGCTGCAGCAATGCACTGGGAGCCTGCTGGAAACTGTGACGCAGGTGTTTGCACGTACATTGCTCCAGAGAACATGGCTTCTGTGTGTCAGCACATTTGCCAAAGCTGATTCTTTGGTTGATTTAGGAAAAGGGGTCAGACTGAGGAATCACATGAATAAGTCATTTGCTGGAGCCAGGCTTGTTGTTACACTGAATTAAAGCTGGATTTCAGCAGGTAAGTAAATACACCATGAGTTCCCATTGCAGAATGGGAAGACTTAAACACTATGCATGTGGTCCTGGCTTTCCCATCATTGCAGGGAAGACAGCTAACCTATATTAGGGATGACACAGTTGTAGCATCTTGGCGTGGCACACTCTTGAGCAGGACATCACACAAATTCAAGTGTCTACTCATGTGGGTCACGTTGAAGAAAGAAGTTATTACTGTGTTCTACCAATGACCCTGAAAATCAACCATTTGGTTGAATAGAAGCTCAATGAATAAACTGGGGAACTAGCTGACTCGATGACCATCCTCCTTCTGCAGTGATGTGCTCCCCACCGTGGTGCCACAGGGGAACACTCCCATTTGTCAGTGTGTGAGCACTTGAGCAGTAGACCTGAAACAGCATTTGGGTTGTGTAGCAAGTAAAAATCACAGAAGACGCTACTGCCAAAGCTGAGGTTGCCTGTTTGACCCAAGGTGGGAGTCCTGTGCAAAAAAGGACCTGTGAGATCAGCTCTGAACATGAGCAGTGTGAGTTGTCTTCATGCTGAAGCGGGAAGGTCCTGCTGAAAAGCCCGAAGTCCCAGCAGCAGGAAATAGCAATGACCTATTGTCAAAACATAGGTCAACAGCCATGCCAGGCCAAGCATTAATAACAAAAATTAACTTTTTAAAGGAGTCTGAATCTCCTTCTCCATCACTTACCTGTGCTGTGTGAGGACATTCACTGCTGAAGGGTGGTTAGCACAGTACGTCAGGTACAGGGAGCGGAACTGGGGCATCAGGTTCATGAAACAGCCTCCCACACGCTGCTGGTTCTCAGGGAGCCTACAGACACCAACACACCAGCTATGTAAAGCCTCTGGATCTGCACCCTGCAGCTACAGCACTCTCAGGGACCTGCCCAGGAACTACCCACTGCTCAGGGACATTCCCAGGTCACCTCATAACTGCAGCACTGAGCAAAATATCCACACCTGCCATCTGGGGAGGAGGAAGAGGGGGATCCTCAGGTGGGTCTGGGTTCCTGTGATGCAGACAGTGAGAATCACAACCCATTATCAGCCTCAGACAACCTGTGACTCAACCTGTTATGTCTCACCAGCAGAGCTACAGCTGGGATGATGAGGATGAGGATGAGGATGAGGATGGAACTAAGGGCAGTGTGAGGGTGGGGGGGTACCACTCTCTGGGCTGCCTACGAATATGAAAAGACAGAGAAAGAAGGAGAAGCCACAGCCTGAATATATTCTCAATATTCCGTCTTTCCCCATCTCTTTTCAGCCCTTACCTAAGGCTAATTATGTCTGTCAGCTTCCCTGCAGGAAATTATCACCTCTAATAATTTGCTCTTTGCTCCCTGGCAATTCCCATCTTCATGCCTGCCAGATCTCCCACCCTGCATGTGCCTGCATCTTTGGGTTAGGCAGACTTTTGTGTCAGTTCTAGTGACACTCATTCAGCAGATGCTTTAACACCAGTAGTCTCAGAGTTCCTTCTACCTTTCCTCCTGCCAAAGCACTGCCTGCAACCTTTCCTCAGTCCTGTTATTTTCTTCTATATTTAACAAGTCTAAGACAGCAGTCAGGAGAAATATTAATGAACATGCCTTTCTATTATTTTTAGCTACAGTTAAAAAGCTTAACAACCTCCGTGCTATGACACAAACTTACTTTGCAACTTCTTCCAAGGCTTGGTTCAGTGTTTGCTGAAAAGCAGAGATTTCTTCCATGTTTCCCAGCAATGCTGTGATGTCCCCAGTGCTGAGCCTACAAGAGCCACATCACCAGTCACCATCAGAGAGAGGTTGCTCTCAGGAGCACCCCATTTTTATTTGTCAGCAGACCTTCCAAAAAGACACAAAAATTTCTCCTTCCCCAGATACAGCATCGGACAGAACACAAAATTCATGGTCTATGAGCTACAGACCACAGTCTCCGAGAGAAGGAGTCTGCTGCCAAGGATTATCGTAATTGGATTTAAATCACTTAATCCCACTAATCTTCTCAGATCTTTAGCTGTCTAATAGACACAGACAGATGGGATTGCAGCCAGAGCTGGGGAAGGAGGTGTGTGCACAGACAGAGAGTTTTGTCTTCAGGGATTCATGCCATGGGTTTCCCTATGGGAGGAAGGTCCAACAGGTAGGGGCTTCTTTGCTCCTTGAGTGAGGTTGGGTGTTTCCAAAGCTAATGTGCCTGCTTCTGTCATCCTAAGAGTCATAACACTCTCATTTAGGCCTACAAGGCTGAGAGCACAAAAATTTTCCCACATGAAGATTTTGGGAAGGGAGAAGTGACTGAAATACAGAGGCCTTAGAATATGACTCTCCCATCTCTCCTGACTGGACAATGTCTAAACACGTGCCCTCTGTCCATGACACCCCAAGGCTCCCACAGTGTTCTCTCCATCACAGATGCCCTTTTATCTTACTTATCACAAGACTGGAGGGGTCTTAAGTAAGTTCCCAGGAGTGACTGTAGTTCCTTTGCATAATCTCGTTCTGTTTCCAGAATATTTTGCAACACCTAGGGTGAGAGACAGAGCGCTGAGAAGATCTTTGTACTAGAAAACTAGTCAAAAGAACATGAGACATCAGCTTCCAAGTCTGGCAAAGCATGGAAGTGTATCTTAAGTCCAGAAATTACATTTCTTAATGCAGAACCCAGAACACTCAGGGAAGTCCTGGTGGTCAAATATTGAGATTTTACTTTGCAAACTTGGGGAGGCCTGGAACGCAGGCGTTAAAGGCTGCACCAAGGATGGCTTCTGTGGCAGATCAAGCAGGGCACACTTCATTTGCCACTTCAGGGATGTAATGATCTGGATTTGGTCCTGCTAATCCATCTCAGCAGCTGGTTTGTCTCTGGCTGCACAGCAGACAGTGCCTGCACACTCCCAGTCAGCACTCCAGTTTCTTAGTGTTGATAAGCTCTGGAGACAGTGGAGGTGGTTTCCAGCTCCCTGGACATACTGCTTCTGCTTTGCTTTGCTTGATATGTATTTAGACATACTGATGAGCAGGATTCAGCTCCAGCACTGAGAGCCAGGGATGCTCACACGAGGCATCTTCACTCCCTTACACCACAGCCTTGACACAGGGGGCTGTGCTAGCTGCCCCTACTTTACCAGATCTCCTTGCTTCGGCAGCAGTATGTAAAGGAGGGGATGCTTCCCTACCCCTTCTGCAGCAGCAATTCATGGCCTGGCAGGCTGCTCCAAAGCCAAGCCCAGTTACAAAGCCAGGCCATGAGCTGTGGCAGCTGCCCGTTCTCTGAGGGCTGCAGCTGCTGGCAGAAGCCTAGGACAGGCACCATGGGGTGTAACATCTCCAGCCAAACTCAAGAAAGGGGCCAGAGCCCTGATTTTGCTTGCTTACACCATGACATTATCTCCCTATCTTTATCAACAGGAAATACTGTTTTCCCTTTTCCCCTGGCATTGATCTGAAAGCTGCCACCTCTCCTTAACTATCTCAGTTGTCTACTTCAAGTCTCTACTTTTGACACCTTGCAGCCACTTCCATTTGTGGTTTATTGTCTCAATGGCCTTGAATCAAGGGAATGGAAACAGCTGCATTTAAACACAGAGTCACATCCCCAGTTGTTGAAATTGCATCAATGATTTTTAAGGGAAGGAGCTACTTCAGAAGATTAATAACATGGTACTTATTAAAATGTATGATCAGCACTTTAAAACTTACCACAGGGTAATAATTCTTTGTCATCTGAGTGTTTTCTAGCCCTTTCAATGCTTTGGGAGAGAGTGGTTTATCTGTACAAAAAAAACCCATGAATAAATTACAGTGCACAGCTCTCATTATTCCATCAGGAAAAGACACTGCCGCATTATGTCCAGCAAATATAACTTCACCCCTCTGACCACAAAACTTCAATTTCAGGGTTTGTTTCCCCGTTTCAAAAAAAAACTAGGATAAAACCAGTGGCATGCACGACACTGACAGTGGCCAAGCAAGTCACACCAGAAGCTTTGTGCAGCCTCTGCCCAACCAACGTCCAGGTTTGCTCCAAAATCCCTGGCAGCAGCCCAGTATCTGTCAATGTTGGGAACTATAGTGTTGCTTCACCTGGCCCACTAAATTTGGTTTTAAAACTGGGTGTCTGTCAGAAATGACAGGTACTATCTTTTTTAGCAGGTGATTACAAGGCATTTGAAACCAACTCCAATGCTGACCTCCTATCCCCACAGTCACTTGTGATGCAAAATCCTTCTCTGAATGAAGGTAGATTTAAATGAAAAGCTCACAAAACCCTGGAAATCAATTCTCATTCTGCATTTGATAAATCCCTGTGGATGCCTCCAGCTCTCTACATATGCGTGCACACACAAACACACACACATGGACAAATCCCCGCTCCAATTTTCTCTCCCTAGAGAAGACCCTTCCCTTCCAGCAGCAAGGCCTTCCCAGCAACGCCATGCTCCCTCTGGGCTGGGACAGGCAGGCAGTGCAAGGCTGCCCCAGGCCTGGCCACGCTGCACATACTGAAACAGCTCTGTGCCATGTGCAGCAGCCAGGCTCCCCTGGCTCCCTGCAATTGCTCACACAAGGCAATTACTTGCACACTGATAGCAGGGGAGAAACTTGAAATTGATGCATTTATTCTCTTTATGTACTGTCTAAAGATCACCCTTGTGCTTTCTGTCACTTCCAGCTAAAGGCTCAGAAGAGCTCAGCTCCACAGTTATTTCACAGAATCACAGAGTATTTCTACCCAAAGGGCACACCTAGGACACAGCAGAGGTATGGACACTGCTGAAAAACAAGTAACTCCATTCAGAGCGTGTCTGAAGTCTTACACTGTGGAGGTGGGAAAAGCAGCTCCCTGCCAGCTGCAGCTCCAGCAGCACTCCTGGGGCAGGGAGGCTTTACTGATGGTCCCTCACTCCTCACTTGCAATACAGACACATCTCCTGAGCACGCACACACCAGGGCAATGAACCCTCCTGCCACATGAAATGGTGCTGAGAGAGGATCTGGAGGGAAAAGCTCTGCAGACAGAAAAATCTCATGGGCTCTTCCATCAGGATCCATGGGAGACTGGCCCTTAACTTCAGTGAGGCATTGTCACGTCATGCAGCTCCCATCTGATTTTCCCTTTAGGACTCAAGTTTGCTCTCCTTTGTTTAAAACATCTCTCTTCTCCCCTCACTGAGTAAATTAGTGATTCCTGAGTTGTGCCAGACAAGCCTTCAATCCCTGCTACAAATTCCTGCTCCAGCTCAGACATCATTTCCCAGAGGGAAACAGTGGGAGATGAGATGATTTTTTTTCATTTAGAATCAAATAAAAACTGACCTAATTCTGAGCACTATATTGTGAATTTTTTTCCCCTCCTTTGCTTTATTTTTGCAAGAGTAGAAGAAAGGATGTCTAACAGGGGCTGCACATGTTGCAGCTACTTTGCAGACCCCTGCTGGCATCTCAGTGTTTGAGGCCAGAGCAGATCCTGAGCCACAGAACCAGCACCAAGAATACAATTGGTCTCTGTCTATGGTAAGTGCTCAAGGCGCACTAAGGAGTTAAGTTGCATTTTGCAAAAAAACAGTTTAATTTCACACAAAGGCCTGGGCAGGGGTGAGCTGTTTGAATGGATGTGTAATGCCACAGGGCAGTTGGAGGGGCTTCACATCATCACCACCCTACGTCTGGGTACAAACACATCACAGAAAATGTTAAGGACACTCAAGACAAAGCTCAATAAAGGCAGATGTCATCAGACAGTTCATCCCCTCTCTCTTCCTTTCTCAACATTGCAGGAGAAGCATCTGGGGAAAAATGTACTCAGTGAAATCAACCATCACTATTGGACCAAAACATTGACAATGCCCTGTGGCCATGCAGTTTTTATCAGATTCCACATTGTGACGGTGAACATCCATTCCACTGATGCCTGAAAAGCCAGGATCAAACACAAATACATTGCCTGACCAAGGTCTCTAACAAAAAGTTACTTCTGAGCTCAGGCACTGACAGCTCTCCAGGACAAAGGGGACCCACATCCATCTCTGTCCTCATCCTCTGACAATATCCCTGCTTACATGCTGCTGGGGCTCGGGGGAAGCAAGAGAAACGCACAATGTAGTGGGAAGAAGGTGAAGCAGCTCTCAAGCAATTCATCCGAAACACTGCACTTTACCCTTCCGTTCATCCTTCCATTAGCCCAGCTGCCTGAAGTACACAAACAGACCTTAATAAATAGCAGCAATTTCCCAAAGGCATGAGGGTCCTCACTGCATTATGCCACTGTCATTCAATCAGCCCTTGAAAGCAATTTGCTTACCAGTAGATTTGATTTCTCTGACGTAGTTGCTTGGGAACCAGCCTGTTTTTCCATTCAAGGTGCCTTCCCACCAGCCCCCTTCTTCAACTCGAGTGACATAAATAATGTCTCCTTTGTTAACAGAGAGTTCATCTTCATTGGTCTGCTTAAAATTGAACCTGGCCTTTACCACCAGCTGGTGACTGCCATTCTCGGTCATCTCCTAAGGAAAGAAACGTGGAAAAACATCAGTAAATAGTCAAAAAAAAACCAGAAACAACTAGGACAAGCCATTGTTCTTCTCTGTTGTGACAGCTGTTTTCTCAGTATTGCTCTGTATAACAACCAATAATATGTTGCTGCTGTGTAAACACTGCCTTCAGAGGACCACAAGGTCCCTCCCAAGCATTAATTTAGTTTTCCAGATAAGAATCACTCTTCTCATGTCACACAGAGAAACACTGCAGTTTGGAGAAGCTGCAGGACTCTCTCCAACTGAGACAGCAAACCCATGATGGAGATCAGGGGAGAACAACCTCTGGTGCTGACCCAGAGGCACCAATCACAGCCTCCCCCCAAGGCCACCAAACCCACGATTACACATTAAATAAAGGGTACCACAGGCTTGGACTGCCTCCGTAACACCCTGGCTGACTGGGAAGCTGTGCTCTTGGAGTCACTCTGGGGCTCTCCAGCCGTGGAGTTAAGAGAGGACAGATGTGAACATGGCCCTTTTGACAGCTGATCTGGGGAAACAAAACAACATCTGAGTTTTACTCAGCTGTCCACCATCCCTCCACATCACAGCAAAGCAAAGAGCCTGTAAAGAGAACAGGAACAGGTCACAACAGTTCAAAGAGCATCTATGAGAGCAAGACAGCAAGTGCATGGCATTTGCAGCGTGGGTACTCCCAGTCAGCAGTGAGAGTGGTTTTCTGGGCTGGGATAACCCTTCCATCATGGAAGAAGTTGAATTGCATCTCAAGGCACTCCTAGGTTGTGCCAGCTCTGCAGCCACACATCCAACTGCAGTATTTCTTTGAAATCCCCCTTAAAACTGTAGAAAAGTAGAATAGTACTCAGTACTATGATTTCCCACTGGGGGTGTTTCTGGGATCAAAGTAAGTACTGTTGAAGGTGTGTCAAAGTTTAGCTCTCCAGTGAGTGCTCTTAGGTCACCTCTGCAGCTGCAGTGTGGGCTATCCACACTGAGCAGGGAGGAATGCTGAACAGCTGGTCAACACAATTGCTCCTCTATTTAGAGGAGTCCTTCTGGGTTCATTATCCAGCTGAAAGAGGCTAGGCACTATTTTGATTGCTGTTCATGGACCGTTGCCATTAGTCATGTGAAAGAGGGATTCAAGCCATGCCGAGGAAGGACAGGAGTGTCATCCCCAGGAGATGAACTGCTCATGGAAAGGCTCAGATCATCCCAGCAGCTCCTGGAGCTGCCTCCTTCACACTCAGAGCTCTATGCTTTGCAAACCAGTCTCTAGGCTTGTTTTTCTCCCCACCCGATGCTGGAGGCAATGCTGCTGCTCTGACACATCTGTTTTTGTAATTAGTGATTTGTTTCTATATTAATACCAAAAAAATTGCCAGAGGGTAAAAAGTTTCCTGGTCCTAACTGTGCAGAGACTGAGTCAGTAGCCTTGTTGCTAAGAGCAGTTCCAGCTCCGGCAGAATCTGGCAGTGCTGAGCCCCAGAATCCTGTTGGATGCTGCAGAGGTGTAAAAACATGGGATACAAGCCACCCAGTAATTCCCAGTGTTTCACTGCTACTCTAGCGCATACCACACTGTGGGACACCACCCACCCAGATCACCTCCTTTGTGTGTCCCATGGTGCTCAAAAGACACAACAGCAGATATCATTTCAGTAAACTCTGAAGGATTTTTAAGATTGGTCTTGTAGCTTCTCTTCAGATTTTAGGACCTTTCTGCATTCCAGTGTTGCAGTTTTCCACCTGCAGTGGGGACCACATGTCTCCATGGACCTCGAAAGCAGAACAGAGCAGCCTGCAGGAATCCCTGTGCTGGGTGTGCAAGTCCATCGACCGTGTTTGGAATTCTGCCTTAAAAACACTGCAAGAGGAGAGGGTGATGCAGCCATAAAACGTGTGCAGAAATCAGAAAAGACAAACTGCAAGGCTGCTTTTCCTCCATTCTCCTCCAGTCTGAATGTCAGCATGGAAAACTCATTCTGAAGGGGAAGTTTGGTAGGAGTTACAGGAACTCAGCTGGGCTTTTATTCTCCTCAGAGGATTTTTATTTCAATAGGAAAATACCTTATCCTTAGATTGGACCTGGAACAACACAAATTGTGAGCTCTTGGGGAAGGGACTTGCTTTGTCTCTCTCCTAACCCTTGCACAATGGGGACCAGGTCCTTGACTGTGGCTGCCAGGTGCTGCTGCCTTACAAAACCCGGCCATGCCATACTCACACACCATCTAGTCAGTCCATGCTCCAGAGATGGACAACATCCATGGTAAACCTTGTGTGCTGTCAGTGGGTCAGTTTTCTCTCCTGTCCTGCTCATTACACAACTGCCCGACAACTGCATGGTGAATTCCCAGCTTTCTGGGCTGTGGAAACTGCAAAACCCCTCCCCATGTAAAAACCATTTGGCCAACAGAGTGGGTTTTTCTCTCTGAAGCATCCTGATATTTGAGCAGAGTGGTTTTGGCTGCTCTTGGTGACTCACAGGCCAGGGGTGTGGCTGGCTGCCAGTGTGAGATATTCTTCCCTTGATTCCTTCTGAAAGGGAGGGCATAAATCCTGAGTCCAGACTTCACTTATTCAAGTCATCAGCCACAGTCCCACGGAAATTACTCCATTACTGTGGATTTTATGACTCTCCCTGCCCCTCCCAATCTTCCAAAGCTTTTATAAATATCTGCAGCAACCTAGAAACAAATGTAAAACTGCCTTTGACAGTTTGGCAGGAAAGCGTATCATTTATATCGCATCATGACAGTGTCCTATTTTATGCCTGGTCCAGCACGGAACACTGCTGCCATATGTTGCTTAAACTACGGTTAAAATAGCTGGGTTTTCTGCTCACATTCCTACACTATTTTTGGCAGATGAGCCTTGTCTGATCCAGCACAGCTGGTTTTCCTCCCCTGCCCTCTCTTGCAGACAAAAAACATCATGATGCTTATTTGATGCTTATCTGTATTGCTGTGTTTTGATGGACAGCTGCTGAACTACAAGTATATCCACTACAAAATGATGCCTCAAGTTATTTACATAGAAAGATCCATGAAGACACAAGGAAGACACAAGGATTGGACTTCCAATGGATGCTCAGAAATACATTCCCACAACCTTTCCTTAGCTGACACCTACTTCCCCCTGCCTCCAGCCAGGGTGTTGGGATGCAGCAGTGCTGCGGGTGTTGGGATGTGCAGGCATGTCAGAGCCTTGGTGACAGCAGCAACTGCAGTAGCTGGTACCAGGCTTACCCCGATGCTCTGTTCAGCCTGTGGCCTCTGGCAAAATAGACAAACTGGACCATCTGCAGTGGCAGTTTGTAGGACACAGGCTCCTCAGGAATTTGACTAAGCAACCAAAAAGTAAATGTTTGAGACATATATTTATTTTACCCTGTACTTTTCCCAAGGGTGATCTCTGCCTGAGCAGCTAATTATATGCAGGCATTGCGCTTTTTACCATTTAAACACAGAAAGCATATGTTCAAACAGATGTTTGCCATGAAACCAAGAGGATCCCGGCTTCTCTACAGCCCCGTCAGTAAAATATGACAGGAACTACTCCCCAGCAAAGCCCTGTCCCGTGCTGAGCTGGCACATGAGTGGCTGCAAGTATGGAGCTGGGGCTATAAATAAAGGGACAGATGTGAAAATGGCATTGCAGCCTTGCCACCCTGCCAGCACACACCCCATCACACCCCTCCAGTTCAGCAACAGGCAAGGACAGAGGCAAGAGAGTTTCTCTCTCCTTTTGCTTTCAGATTAATGAAGCAAATATCAATCATAGCAGCATTTGCAGAGGCTGCTCCCAGTCAAGTTAACCTACATTTTATATCCCCCATCACACTGAACTGCAAGAGCTTCTACACAGGGTCAGCGGGTGCTGCTGGTAACTGAGGAGGTGCTGAGGCCGCACTCCCATTCCCAAACTTCTACAGAGTGAGCTGCCAGCAGAGCTGAGTCCTGGCTGCAGAACAGCATCCTCAGAACCTGAACTTCTTCAGAGCAGCATTATACACACAGACACACGCACACATATGTATGTACAAATCATAGGGGGTAGGAGGAGGTTTACAAATGCATTCTATTATTATTATTATACATTATATATTATTATTAGACATATATTATTATATATGTTGATGTATGATATATGCACAATAAATAACACACCAGTTTATATAATATATAGGCATAATGCAATAAGCTAAAAGAAAAGCCTTCCCATGAGAGGAAAGTAATGAGTTTTCATTTTGAAATTCCCTCCTTTAAACCATCTCAAATGTAACCTGCAAGTGGGAAATGGAACTCTTCTCCTGCTGGACTTTGGTGGAACTCTTCTCCTGCTGGACAGGAGTTTGTCCTAACATACCTCTATGACAAGAAGCTGTGAACTGTTCCCAGCACCAGGCAGACCTGCTCCTCATCATCTCAGAAAAGAGACTCTAATCCCCTCACCCCTCCCCAGAGCACCACTGTGCCATCATCCCCATCCCCGCTGAACTTCTCCTTTCACAGACTATGCTACTGAATATAATTTTAAAGCAATCTGTAGGGAGCAGCTACATATCTGGGATGGAATCAGGATAAGGTGATTTGTTTTGCTTCAGCAGCCTACTCCTGCTCCCAGGGATACAGGACAAGCCATCAGCTTGCTTCTCAGATCCAGGAGGCTACTCCACAGAGCCAGGGAGAGGAGAGAGAGAAAAACATCAATACAATCGACTGAGCAGCTAGCAACAACATTTATTTTGACATTCAGGAAAGGTATTATGCAGATGAAGCTGTTTTTTCTCTTCAGCTTTAAAACACAACTCTTTTAAAATCTGATATTTGCATTTTGGGAGGTGCATGTTCATTTACATTGAGGATCACTTATGCTGACCTACTTTGAGGCCCCTTAATGCTTAATGCTCAAAACTGAACAGAGGTCCCTCAGTGTAAAGTGATAATTGAGCTCTGCAGAGTTCATGCAGCAACTCTGAAACATCACATTTTAACCCAGAGTTGGCAGAAGCCTGAAATGTCAATCCCGCCATCAGTGCTAGCAGCACAATTTGACAAACCTCCAGAAATCACCATAAAGTAGGAATTAACAAAATTAAAAACCAGCCCTTCATACACACAAGAAATAGTTTGAAAGGACAACAGAAGAACCCCTTTTTTCTTACCTTCAGTAGCCTTATTTACAGCTGTTAATGTGCTCAGGACCTTGGAGAACTGATCTCCAGTGTACAAATCATGTGGATCAAACACCTGTGAAAGATGAACTCAGTCAGTTGAGCCCAAAACATCCCACAGCGGCTGCTGGAGCCGCCCATGGTGCTGGAGGGTGACAGTGGTGACTGGGCAGCCCTGTGTCTCTGCAGGGAAAGGGTGATCATTCAGGGCTGACAAGTTCCATTTCCTTTACAGCCAGAGAATTCCTGGGGCACCCCTGGCAGGCAGCGTGGGAATAGCAGGGGAGCCCAGAAGCATTTGGAGTGTAAGGCTGGGAACAGGGAAGGAATCAGTGCTGTCTGCAGAGCAGAGACTCCTCTGAAAATCACCAAGAAGGTTATTGCTGGCCTTGAGGGAAAGAAAGATTTTGTTGCTATTTTTGTCATCAAGAGCTGAAGAGATTGAGGCTGTACGTACAGATCTATGTATAAACACACACATATTTTCCACAGCAGAATTAACACACATGGAATTTTCTGCTATTGCAATATATAGTTTATTTACACTTTTTTACAGGAAGACAAAGCCAGTTATCTTATATAAAAAAAATTCACCCTAAAGAATTTGGTGCTGCTAATCCTCAATGGTGAAACAGAAATACACGGTTAGCAAGGGCTTATTTTCCATGACTAATAACCTGAACCTTGTACTCTTCAGAAATCACCACCAGAACACTGAGGGCAGTTTGAGTTTCCAAAACACTTCAACGCCCTCTAACACCTGAAAAATGCTCTCAACTTCATACAGACTGTACAAATCCTACCATTAATGAAGCAAAGATAAGAGTTACAAAAAGTCCCTCTCGGTGGTACCACCATGGCACCATCTGCTAATGCCCAAATACATGATTTCTTGCAGATCGAGACCACAGATACACAAATCCAATGAACAGGAAAGATGATTTTAACACTCTCCTGGCAGACACCATCTAATTACAAACACTTCCAACACACTAATGAGTGTATCTTGCTTAATAAGGACACAAGTCTTAATTACCTTTAGGCTAGAACTGCCCTTTAAAACAGCACTTTCTTGCATTCCACACAGAGCTCCTTGAGTACGCTTGGCATATTTCAAATAGGAAGGGGACTGTCCTCTCTCACAGCCCTGGACGCTTGCAGCATCTCCTCCTCTTAAACAGACACACCAGAGCAGCACCAAAGTCCAACACAGACAGTACGAAGGCTGCTCTTTGTTGAGAATATGTTTGCAGATTGACTCAGCTACTCAATACTGGAAGACATGTTCTACCCTGAAGAAATTTAATCCATGCTTAGCATGGGGGCAGTTTGCTGTCATTACAAATATTTAATCCTGTAGCTCCTCAGCTCCAATCGCATCTACTGCTCTGCACATTCCAGGGACATACCCACCTACCTCGGGCTGTTTCTGGGCTGATCTATCACCTGCACTCACTTGGGTTTGCTCCTTTGGACCATGCAACTCCCATCCCCTCTGCCAGCTGGAGCATGGAAGCAATTTTCCCGCCCTGCAGTTACAGGCAGCGTCATGCAAGCACAGCCTTCAGCCCTGAGTAGCGATGCTCCCATCTCCGTGGAAAGGGAGACGGTAACAGAGAGCCCGGGCGTGTGCTGACCCCGTTGGCAGCTGCTGCAGAATGGGACGTTACAGTTGCACAAGAGGAAAGTCAACAGCCAGGCTGGGTTGTTTGCATGCATCTCTCTGGTGTGTCATTTTTTCATCCATATCCTTTTGCTTCCACTTCAGTAATTCCAGAAAAATAAAGTCCTGCCTTGAATTAACACTTTTTTTTTTTTTTCCTAAGGAGCAAAGTAGAAAAAATACATCCCAAATCCTTCAATGCAGAGAATAATGCTGTAAGCTCAGAGTCATCAGGCTGACAAAGTCCAGGTGAAAATGGTAGGAAGAAAGATATGCAAAAAAATCTAGCACAAAAGCAAGTAATAACATTTAGAACTTCTTCATGGGGAAATTTTCTGGAACAGCTACTGTGGAACAGTGGCTATGTGGGGTCAGCTAGTGTAATGTAAATATACTCTGCAGCTTGTTCCAGAATAAATTCCTCATACAAAAAAGTCCTCATTTATGAGCTAAAATTTACTTTTTCCAGCACAATCCATTGATAATTCCATTCATAGCTAAAAGACAAGCTGCAGCTAGAAGATAAATAGAGGCAGAAAAGGCTTTTTCACTTCTAACACATGGAAGATGGGGTGAATGTAACTAAAACCCCATTTAAATCTACACCTGTCATCTGAGGATCTCCATTAAAACGCTATTCTGACTTCCAGAATCACAGACTGCAGCTCCCCTCGCTAAAACACTCCGGCTGTTTCCGTCAAGCATCGCACCGGGCAAGAGAAGCTCCGCACTGCCGCACCGCCAGCCTCCGCCACAGGCAGCGAGGGGATGGATGAGCAGGAGCCGGTGCTTCGCGACCGGAGCACCCGGCTCTTCGGGAAGGACGAGAACAGGAGACCCAAACCCGGGTGCGGCTAGCAAGTTATCAACACCCAAAATCCCAGTCCCGCGACGGGAAGCACAGAAAAGTTAGGGAAAGCCGGGCTGCGTTCGGGGTCCGAGCTGTCCACAGTTGGACAGCCCCCAGCTGGGTGCCAAGCCCGAAGCCCGGCGCGGCCGCGACCCCTCCAGACCCGAGGACAGGGGCAAGAGCCGCGCGTCCCCCAGCGATGCGGCGCTCCGGGCGCTCGCTGACCCGGCTGCTCCCACTGGACCTGCCTCTGCCTCCAGCGGGAGCGGCGGTGCGGCCGCAGCTCCGCCAGCATCGGCGAGACAGAGCCGGGCGGGCGGCGGGAGCGCCGCTGCCCCCGCGGAGCACCCGCAGCTCGAGCACCGCTCCGTCCCCGGGTGCCCTGCTCGGGTGCCGCGGTGCCCTCACCCCCTTCAGCGGGGACACCCGCGGGAGCTGGCCGGAGACAGCCCTGCTGAGCGGCTGGGACAGCCGCGGGGACCCCCGGGCCACGGAGCCGGTCGGTACTCACGGCGGCGGGCGGGCGGGCGTGCAGCCCCGGGGCATGGCGGCAGCGCGGGCGGTGCTGCGGAGCGGCCGCTGCGGCTCTGACCCGGAGCCGGATCGCGGCGCGGAGAAGGGAAGAGAAGGGAAGGGGAAGTGACAGGCGGCGCCGCCGCCCCGCTCCGCCCCGCCGCTCGCTGCGGGCCGTGCGGCCGCAGCTCCCTCCGCCGGCCGCGGGCCGGAGGCTCCGGGAAACCCCCGAAGGAGCACGAAGCGGATAGCAAAGCGCAACGAGATGGGAAAGGGAAGAAGAGAAAGGCTGGAGGTGGGGGGGAGGGAGGAGGGAAAGGGAAAAAGTGAATAAAGGGAACGGGAAGGGGAAGCGGAAGGGGAAGGGGAAAGAAAAATCTAAAAGGACAGGAAAGGATAGAACAGAAAAGGAATACCCACACTATTGGAACACTAATTGCAGCAGGTTTGCACCACTGTGAAGAGAAACACTGCAGGAGAGCCCATAGATGGCCCAGTTCAGTTGAGGCAGTGACACTGCCTGCGTCCTGTACTGCCCGTGCCCGTTTGTTTGGGGAACATTGTTCTACAGGAAACAGGAAAATCCTCAGATGCTTCAGCACACCAGCAGGCTGCAGTGGGGACAGGGAATGGAGCACTGCACTGATATCCAGGGTGAAGCCCAGCTGTCCCAACCCCATGCAGGGACATAGCACACGCCTGGAGCCAGGGGTCTCTGGTACACTGGGTCACTCTAACTGCAGACAGACCCATTCTCCAGTGCTTGTGCTGGTTAGTGCTGGGCAGGAGCTCTCGCTTCTGATGTTATCCAGGTAGGAGAGGTAATGTCACTTTGGAGTGAAGCCAAAGCAGAGCACGTTTTGGGAGTGCATGGATGGGGAGCTAAATGGGTGATGATCTCTCACCTGCTCTCCCACACCTTCAATCCAGGTAGTTTGTTGGAGGTTGCAGGCATCTCCAATAGCACAAATAACCTCTTTGCTGCCCGTGATGGTAATTACCCTCTGCATATTCTACAATTGTTCTGGACAGCCAGGTTAATCCAGCTATTGATTTATCTTGCGTATACTGTTCTTAGTTCACAAAATTCAGACCTTGTCATAAGTTTTGTAGTTAATAAAATGCGGCTACTGAATGAGGGTTTTGTTCTTCTTCACTAACAAATGGTGCTTAGCTATTGATCTACTGTTGTTATATGCACACTGGTGTCAAGAGCAAAATCAAAGTTCCCATTTTTGTCCTCAAGAACAAGCTAGGCCAGGAGCCTTCTATGATTTTTCTCTTTAGTCATGATCTCTTCCCTGTCTTTTCTACACTAGACTCCACCTCACCATCAGGACAAAACTCTTTGTTGTCCACTTTCCACTTCAACCCACCAGCATCCAGCTGGTATTACCTTAGCAGCGCTCATTTACTGGACCAGCTCTTGGGTCACATACACTGCTCAGATGCTGAAGCCACAGTGTAAATGAAGCACATTCAGGATTTCTGCACTGTTCCTCAGTCCAAACCATGAAAGAATCCTCTAAGGACACCTAAGCTCCAATGAAGTGCCCATGTGTTTTGACTAGTCCTTTGCCTCAGCAGAGCTGGGCTGACTGATATTCTTATAACCTGGATCAAATTCTAGCACTGAAAAGCTGTTGGAAAGTTTTGGACACAGTCTCATTATATCACCTCATTAAAACACTTGCCTGGTTAGAAGGATGGGGTGATTCCCCTGCTTGCCATCTCTTTTAGGACTAACACACATGAAAGAACAAAAGATTTCAGGCTTCAGTCCTGGGCTGAAGCTAAGGAACAGTTTTGTTATTTATACTCTGCCATGAGGTGGATTCTTCCAGCTCACACCTCCAGCCTGCAGAATGGCTTCATCTTAATGGAGCCAGCTCATGGCAGGAAGGTCAGTGTCCTTCTACCCCTATGTCCAAATGCTTCACTGCACCTGTAAACAAGAGAAATTGCTGTTTGCCTCACTGTGTCTTTCTTCCATTTGCTGAGTTACCAGGACAACAAAGGGTAGGAGGGAAGTGCGTATGTGTAGTTCTGAAAGAGTAACCTCTATGCATTCCCTCCTACCGGGAAAGACTGGCAAGCAGTGTCTGTTCAGTGGGAGGTGGGACTTGAGTTTCCACCAAAAGCTGCTGGAAACCCTGCCTTCCACACTGACCACCTTTCCTGCATGCTGGCAATGTCCAGGGAAGTGGTGTATTACATGGCAGCTGCACAAACACCCATGACAAAAGCAAATGGAAGGTAGAGTACAATGAAGCCAAGGGATGCCAGGATGGCATGCTAATGTCATATTTAAGATTTCCCAGGATGAGGCCCTTTTGTACAAGTCAGCGTCCAGAAAATAAGCTGTGAACTCTCCTCAAAATACCCTCTTTTGTTCACATGTGCAACAGGAACAGAATATTTGACCTTAACATACCCTTGTCAGTCTCAAGACAGAAGTGGCTCAGGTCCAACCCTAGGGTACTTCACATCTAAGAAGCAAAGAGTTCACTGTGGCACTTGGAGAAGGGCAGAATTTGAGAGAACCACTGGGGTTTGATTTTCATATCCATGGTCTGGGTAAGCAGCAGGATGGCTGTCACAGAATTAAAATGTACTAAGCCCAGACCTTTCGTGATGTTACTCTTTCCTCAGGCTATGTTGCTGAGGCAAAACAGAACCCTATTCTGTGCTCATCTTCCTTTTACCTAATACTTGATCACTGCAACTTAAATGCTGATAGATCTTGGAAGCAGAAGGTTCTCTGCCTGTTCTGATGCTCCAGACACGCTTCCAGAGTTAATGTGACACAGTAAACCCCCTCCTAAAGGGCAATGGCCCTTCCCAAGGCAAACTAGGGGTCAGGCTTGAGGGAGGATCACTGGTAGGAATGCTGCTTAGAGTCTCCTTGTCAAGATGTTCCAAACAGAGCGGCTTTTAGAAGGAACAGATGGCAGAGGCTTTGCCTGAGAGGACTCAGAAAAGCTGGCAACATGGGAGAAGAGACGGAAGGAAGCATAAGCACTCTGCCTGTGCCATGTCTTGCCCACCATCTCAGCTGTCCTACCTTGAGCCTTCTACATGAGGCTACAGAGGAACTAGGAAGAAGTAAAATTTATGTCTTGGTGTTCTAAAATGACAATATTTTGGAAAAGAAAAAAAACAAACCAAGAAGAAATTGTTGTCATTTCACTGCAAAATTTAAACTCGAGCTAGAGAGGCTCAAGTTTTTATCCAGCTTTTGAAGTCTCCTCTCACAGCAAACAGGAGAGGCACACGTGAGCATAAGGGAAGCTACTGAAGGCTCAGAATATTTCAAAGATGAAGTGGGTTATAAATCAGAAGAAAAAAGGAGCCAGAAAACTTGACTTTATTAAAACCAAAGAAGAAAAGGCACATGAAGGATCAGAGGAACACCTAGAGATGGACACACCATGTTGCCTGTTCTGAGTATCTGAAAATTCTGGAGTGTGACTGCAATATTGCAGAATGAGCTTCAAAGCTATGAGATGGCACTGCACAACAGGTGAGGACTGTTCTGTCCTACCTTTTAGCTGTTTAAGATTCCCATTTTTAAAAATACCTTCCATCACAACCATTTTATTATTAGTTTACAAATAGAAAAGTAAACTCTCAGAAAAATGGAGGAAATCACATGGTCAGTACCAGAAGACTAGCAACAAGTGATTTCTGATGCAATAGGCCTTCAGGGATTATAAATCTCTCTCTCTATATATATAAATGCTCCTAAGACTGCGCTGCTGCAGCAGGCTCCAAGAAATGCATCACTGGGCAACAAAAGACCAGGGAGACAGTTCTGGAATGAGCACATTTTCATGCTGCTTAGCTAAAAAGCTCTAAAGAGCAGAAAGGCCCTTTTCTTGTTTAGACCTTCAGAAGAAAAAATGCAGGAACAGTGCTATTGTGGGTTGGACTTTTCTCACTGTGGTGCATGAATATTCTGTATAATGTCCAAGGATTCTGTCCCTGCTTTCTCATCTTCAGAAAATTTTTCCACAATCTTGAGCATATTTCAAACAAAATAGTTACAGGTTTGTTTTTTTTTTTTTTTTTTTTACTGTAGGAATTTAAGTGTGACACAAAAGTCTTTAGATAGTAACAAATTTGATGGCAAAATTAATTGAACTGTGAAGTGATTCATTTAGACTCTGATCTTACAAATATGAGCTATGGTTAAGCATAAGAATCTACACAGATAGGATCGGGAATAGCCACAAGAAAGGTATCTTTTGACTTCATTAGGATTTTTTTTTTTTTTGTGTGTGTGTGTAAGGAACAATTTAATGTTTCGCAGAATCTTACACAACAGTTGCAGGGGATGAAAAACTAGTGCAGTATTAAGGATACTTCACCTTCCAATTAAAGCAGGGCTAAAATGTGCAATTCCTTCTAATAATGAAAAAAAAAATTATGAACAGGTCTAGGTTAAGTCTGTTTAGACAGATCTCCTGTTATTGCTGCATGCTTTGTCTCAAAAGATGAGAATCTGTTAAGCTCACAGTTAATACTGTGAGAGATGAGAATCTGTTAAGCTCACTGTTTCCAAATTACCCAGAATGAATATTGAATCATCTATGCTCTGATTTGTGTTATTAATACAAAAGATACCAACTTTTTCCCTCTGATATCTGGCTTCTTTTGAGAAGGCTGATCAAACTGGCATGTTACAATAAAAGAAAGGATCTAAGTTGACTTACCTCCACTTTCAGAAGTGCGCAGCCTTTCAAGAACTCTTGAATATTACTGATGCAATCAGCTTCATTTTTAGGCTCCAGGCAATACTAAAGAAAGAAAATCCACTGATCTCATTGCATTGCCTGTACTGAGAAGGCCTGCATGAATATTGACATGTACCTTTTATACTGAATTAGGGAAGCTTCTTCAGGGGGCGGGTGGGGGTGGCAGGCAAGCTGTTGAAGCAGGAAGAAAGCCACTGGAGGAAGTGATGCACACATAGAAACTGTCGGCATCTTGTTTTGAATGCCAGCATATGACAGTGCCCTAACTGACAGTGGGAAATTGATGACCTTTAACAACATGCTGCCCCGAACCACCGCAAGTAAGAAAAAGATAAGGAGCTAGCAAAATTGATTTCTGCATAATGAAAGGCTCCTTTTTTATGGGGTGGAGAACCTGTTGTGTAGTTGCTTTTTAAAAGCTTCTCTTCTGTGTTGCCAGTTCCTATCTCTCATTGGACTCCTTCCCTTTTTCTTCTCCTTCAGATTCTTACACACTTCTGGACTGTGAATACACGCCTTGTCAAACTGTAACAGGAGGCATTCACATGGCTTCAGTACCAATGGATTTGCTGGTCTTGGGACAGACCAAATGGCACAATGCAAGTGTTATTTGCTTATTCCTGTTCCAATCTGCTTCTCCAGTGCATTTCCTGACTAACAAAGCATTTTGCAGTAAGAGTTTTGAAAGACTGACTATATTTACAGTTGCAATTAATTATATTGATGTAAATACTGACACACTGCAAATCCTTCTATTTAAAATCAAGATATTCTGATCTCTGGTAGGCCAAGTATTTCCTGACGCTGACTGAACGTGGGTAAGCGAATCAACTGCAACCTTGCAGGTTTTTTTTCTGGATGTAGAAACAAAATCAAGGAACCAAAGCTACAATCATACTTGGCTCTCAATCAGAAACTTAAATGTAAAACACCTCTCTCTGAAGCTCCTTGCTCCTCTCACCAGAGTAGCTAGGCCTCAGAATGCCCAGTGCAGGGTTTCATTGAGCAGGGCTGTCTCAAAACAGCAAAATACATCAGAAAGCATTACCTTTTCTGCAGATCCCGGAAGCAGCCGATTAATGAGTTTGCAAAGCACAGTTCCATCTTTCAGAGAGGTTTTCAGGAACCCCTCTGGATCATCCACTATTTTCTTAGGGGAATTTAAGACTCCTAGTGAAATAAGCCATGTTACAATCTGTTCTTCTGGATTCATGGCGGAGAGCTCTGCCGCCAGAGCTGTTCTCCTGTACAACAGCGTACTGGAACCCACATCCGTGATTACATCTTCCTGCTGCAGTTCAAGTGTGAAACTACCTTTTTTTTTTTTTTTTTTTGGCTTAGTACAGAAACCAAATCTTAGGAACTTAAACTCTAAGGTACAAAACTGTTGTCAAAATAAAATCGTTTCTAACACTCAGCAGGAAACAGGGAAAGCAGATTGTTAACTACATCTTTGCAAAATTATTGAAAATGCAAATATTTTGTATCAATAGTTATTACACCAAAATATCTCACATAGGGACTTCCTCTTTGTGGCAGCTAGCACCCTATCACCTAGTAAATTTAGTCTGAACTTAAGGTTATTGCCCAAAGAAATAAATTTCTTAATACTGTAAAGAACAATTTATTTCCAGTGTTAAAACAGAATTCACAATGGTGATGTTTTGGAGGAATGAAGGACTAAATAGAGATTTTCAACCTTATGTGGCAAACGTAGTTGTTAAAATTGCCTTTTACAGTGGTTTTCTATTGTCTGACTTTTGAAAATAAATTCTGAACATGCACTTTACGCATGAATAATGCCTCTTTTCAACTGCTGTGTAGAAGTCCACATATAAACCAAAACAATTATTTAGGAGATGATAATCTCTTAAAACAATTATCTGGGTAACTTCAAAAAGGTCAGGAATTTAAGTCATCCAAAGCTGAGAATAAAATTCCCCACTATTTTACTTGTCTTATTAAGATGTCCCTTTCTAATACCACTGCAGGAACTACTGAAGGTAGCTTTCCACCCTGCCCGGGCAGTATTAACCATCACTACTTATCATAGCAAGTCAGAAAAGTCCAGTCATCTTTGTAACTGTCCTTTCACCAGAACAGATGGAAAATGAAGCAATTCTGTTGATGATGAAGCTGGAACATCACGGCTTGAAGAATCCAAGAGGAACAAAGTATCCTAGAGACCAGAATTTCTTGGTTAGTGTTCTGAGCCAATTCCTACCCTGTTACTTAAAGCAGCTTTCAAGAACCCAGTGTTACCAAACTAATGATTTAAAGGGTTGGGAAAAATCAGAGCAGCAGAATGATAAAATTGTACACAGTAAATGGGCATGGTTTTGCCTGTACTTTGCAAGTTTTATGACAGGTACTGAGACCTACCAATGGACCAATTTTAAGAGCCACCAGCAAAGGTTTAGACAAATTCTGACCTTTTTCAGGACTCTGGAATGAGTTCCAGGTCTCTGTAGTGTGGAAATATTCATAACACATGGCTGCAGGCACTGTGAATAAAGTGGGCTACAGCTCAATCACAGCTCACTGCACTTGGTGAGCAGTGTGCAAAATATTTCAAAATCATGACTAATTGGCAATTCAGTTGTTTTGGGATTTTTTCCAGTTGTCATGAGCACTACTGCTTTGCAGAAGGAAATACATACAGTATCCATAATTTCGTAATTCCTTTTTCAAATCTGTAGGTAGCCAAGATAACTACTAACGCTCATTTATCAAAGGGGACACGCACTTGGATGTAGAAGACACCTCAGCCACCGCATCAGAACACAGCAGTTTCTGATGTAAATAGAAGTACTTCCAACACTGGGAGAATCACACACCTGCTTCATTGAAGTCAGCGTTACAAACCTGAACACTGAAGTACTTCACCCACTCCCTCCTCTAAAGGAAACCTTTGGTATAGATGGGCAGGTTTAGTTTTATGATTATTTCACATGCAGCTGCTGCAGCCAAGATACTAATGTCTGCAAGTACAATTAAATGAAAATACTTCCCAGATCTTGAACACTTATCAACAGCTTGGAGAATCTGCAGATATAGATATTCACAAAGTCCAAAAATGTATGGAGTTTTTGATTAGCCACTTCAACCCCAACCTCACACCCTTTAGAGTCCTTTCTAAACACATTCCAGATTGTTTACCCACTTTCACACCAAAATTAATTCTGTGGCAAACCCAAGGTATGAAGGTAGAGCCACTAAGGAAGGAACAGTGTCTGGTCTTTGAAAAGACTTCACCTTTGTCTATTTGCTGACAGCAACAAATCAAGTGAATCATCAATCATCTCTTGCAGAGTCAACTTAGTTAAAAATCTTATTTACAGCTTGATTTATACCACAGTGTTATTTTAGAAGGGGGTGAACTTTCCTTTACCCAATGACCAAGTGACTCTGGCAGCATACACATCAGAACAGCACAGCGACAGGAGCAAGGTAAGATGAGCAGTCACATACTCAGAAACCATTTTTGAGTGGTTCTTCTCAAAGTCACACATGCTTAAGTAATTCACTCTTTTTTTCCAGCAGAGGGAAAATACCACAAAGAACAGCACTGGAGTATTTGTCTGCTGCAGAATCTATTGATACATTTCAACTGATAGCCTTCAATGAAAAGTTTGACTCTGTGCATGAGCTAATACTGTAGATCAGGGTACATTCTCATTAAGTAGGATTTTAGGCAGGAACTGATCATACAGTAGCTGCCATTTTGGCATTACACTTTAGGAAGAATTATCCAGTTCAGCCTGAACAGCAGCGCTCAACACTAAGCTATTGCTGAAAAGCAGTACAGAATGTTACTCCTTCTTGCAGAAGAGATACTGAGATCGCTTTGTAACGATAGATAACCTTCCAAATGTAACACTAGCGATCTCGACCACCATCCAAGTGTGTCCAAGAAGAATATGTTTTTCTTTTAAATTAGACAATAAAACCTCAAACCCATAATTCTTGTTAACAGTAAATTTATTTGCCCTGGGAAATACTGCAATTCTACCAATCTGCTACACAGATTTACTCCTAGAATCTGCAGCCCCTAACTGAGATTTAAAGTGATATCCTCACCCCAAACAAAGTTTTAATTCTCTAGACAAGGTATGCATGCTTCTTCTTCTTCTTCAGCCACTCATTATGGACTGAGGGTTGTTTAAATGAGATCAGTTTATGTCTACCACAGAAGTCAGTATAAATTTTATTATCCATAATTCTTTATGAGTTTTCTACATGAAATACCAATGCCTGAGGATTCCTCTCACATACATTGGCCCATCAACATGTATGTAAGAGAAAAATGCATCAAAATCAAGACAAAGTTTTGAAGGAAGCACCAAGATGTCCAGTGTACATCGAGGAACACTAATTATTCTGGCCATTCATCACTAACATTGTCTCAGTACAGCAATACTCCCCTCCTCTCATCCAGAAGGTTGGGACAAAACTGTTAATGTAATATAGCAGAACTTTCCGTGGTTTCTTGGTGAAGTCCTCTGTATTCAAGTGGACTAAGACTTACTTCTGTGTAACTTGCTCTTTTTATCAGCATAAATGGCAAGCACATGTGTAAAAGGCAACCAAAGTATTTCACTGCTGTAGGATGTGTGTGCAAGGAGCAATGAACCATCTCACTCTGGACTGTTGGAAGGTGTGAGCTATGGCAGACAGCAGTTGGCTTCCACCATAAATTTTATGTATGTCCAAGATATCGGTAGTGCTACTTTCAAAGGCAACTCCAGAATGCTTACACATTCCTCTAGAAAATGGTGGGCAGCACTACATTCGAAAGCCAGGCTGTATCAGTTGTGATTTGTTATCCTTTGATTTCCAATGCACATCCACTGCTGCGCTGCCACCTTCACCTTTCACTGTAACTGGAAAAAGGAAATGCAGGTTAGTACCCTCTCAGAAGCCAAGAGACAAAAATGCTAGATTATCTTTGAATTCATTTTATATATACAGTTAATACATTTGGATTGTATTCGATCTGTTCCAACAGTATGAAACCACATCAATAGCTAACTACAATAATCAAAATGCCCCGAGGACAACTTGTATTAATGCATACTGCTTGTATAAGACTGTCTCCAGGGCAGGTACTAAGTACCACAATTCCTGAGTGAATTCCCCCTTCAAATTCTACTCACCACAAAATTCCACCAGCTCTTGATAACCTCAGCATGCTACTCAGAAGTTCTGTAATACACTGGTATTAATCTGTAAGTAATAATGTGCTATAAATAAAATCAAACTTGTAATCAAGGGAAGGTATACGCCTGGCAATTCCATTTGCACCCTGATTTTCCACAAGGCTATTATTATTACCTTCCTTGCCACAAGATCTATTTACTGTCCCTTAACATTGGTACCATGCCTGCTAAGAATCTGGAAACATTTAGAAGCTGAAGACAAGGCTGGTAAGAGTGTGCTTTTGTCTCTAATACCTGTATTTATTACAACATGGTCACAACAGATTTACTAAACTGAAAAAAGCACCTTTTTTTTTTTTTTTTTTAATAAAGGAAAGCTTTTTCACTTGTCAAGAATAATTAAGCTTCAGCTTTCCAGCTAACAGAGAGAACTGAGGTGCACACACAGGAAGTTGAAAACATTCTGACACAACCTGTATGATGATTTGTCAGTATCTTTTAAAGTCTCTTAGAATGCTGCATTTAAGACAGCATTTCATCTCTTCATTAGAGAATTTAAGACCTCCATCTGGGTCAAACTATAAATTTAAAAACTGACTCCTCGTGGTTTTTTGCAAGTGGTTGGGGAAATGAAAGGGGAAATGCTACTTTTAGACCTATTTCCCTAATCCACTTTAGTGGCACACTAGTGACATCAGTGATTTTTGAATGAAAAAGGTTCAGTTTTCTTAACCTTTAGAAACATCTATTGTGAAGTGTCCTTTCAGTAAGACTCTAATTTAAATATTTCAACACCCACATCTTAAAAGGAAAACAAAGACAAGGACAGCATTTGCTGGTTGAAATTTTATCAAGCATCAGAAAAATAAAAAGCTGGTAGGGCAGAAGCTTCTGTTTTGCTTAACTACACGCATCCCCTGAACAGAAAACACTTGTGATGATTCTGTATTTTATCTGAAACACATTCCAGTACCCTGAAATAAAGCATATTTTTCCTTTATTATCAGGGTAAGAGCAGCAATTTATCAGGAGTATTTATAAAACATTATTAGCATATTCTGACAAAGGCATTGCACATTTATTGAATTGCTGTTACTGACACTCTATAGGGAGAATGAATTGAAGCCCAACTGAGGCTACAAACATCATGCAGTATACAACAGAACCTATCCTTCCCACAAGATAGAATCTCCCTGGTAACAGTGACCAGCTAGCAGATAGACCAACTATACAAACTACAGCTTCTTCTTTTTTACCATTTTAAAGTTGGTTCTTGAAAGTAGAATTTGAAACTAGCAGCAAAAGAGGTTCTTACATTTACAGACTCAATAAAGAATTACATAAGGGAGTACACATGCTTCTTTACATAAATGCTTCTCTCAGAAAAGGTAGTTGTCCTTTTCCTTTGATCTGTACTAGATTAAATTCTGCACACGCTCTAAGTTACTTCCATTTTTTTACTAGCAACCATTTAGTAGAGAAATTTTATTTTCCAGAAAGCTAGATTAACATGACAGCCACTACCACCTTTTTTCTTCTGAGTTTTCAGAGAAATAGGAGCAAGTCACACTTTCACATAAAATCCAAAGACTACTGCTCTTCAATCTTCTTGAAAAATTATTTTAATAGGGTAGGATTTAGAGCCAAGAAACACAGCTGTTCTACAGTCTCCAACCATTCTGGAGGCACCTGAAGTCTGCAGCTTAATCCCAGGACCTCTGCAGAGATCAATTCCTAATCCAAGATTATACTCACTTTAATTGTTAATCCTGCACATTTAACAAGACTGATTAAATGTAAATACTAACATTTATTATTACAACTCTGATTTTTATGATCTGCTCTTATAAAAATTCATGCTCAGCACTTTCTGCCACATGACTTGAAGTTCAGTTGTAAACATGTTTTTCTTTAGCCGTACCCAAATTGGCCCTGTTTTTGCAGACAAGTAGTGTCTTGCTGCCATTCCCAAACTGGCTGGTTTACAAAGCCTTCTCAAGCCTCCTCCTCCAAAACTTAACCAGAAGTCAAAACAACACTTAGCCATGAAGAACATCCATTCAAACCTACGAACACAATGACCAGGGAACTTCCTTGCAGCTATTACATTGCTCTAATATTTACCTTACGTATTGGTACAGGCACCACTCACATCTGCAGTCAACAGATGAACCAGCACTATTTCAGTGGTATCTTCTAGAAGTTATCCCCCTGCAATTAAGAGAAGAGACAACAAATTGAGAAAAATATGTTTTACAGCACAAGCTAACCTACAGTAATTGCCCCCATTTCAAAAAAATGGCACAAGTTTCGTTTGCAGATTATTCAGTTGCAAGTTCTTACTACTTCTTTAAATGGTGGAGGATTCACTCACTGGCTTGGAATGAACTGAAATGGCTTAGAGAAAGGTTGCATGGCTTATGGATTCTCATTCCTTTTCAATGGTGCACTGCCATGTTAAATCCATAAGTTGAACGACAAAATTTACTGAGGACTAAACAGTAGTACAAAGGTTTTGGGTTTGTGGTTTGGTTTTTTAGTTGGAGGTCTTCATGTTTACTATATTCAAGAGTATCTTTTGAACTTCATGGCTTCACCCAAGTTATAACAACTTGCCACAGACTGTGCCACATGCATCCCTGGGTATCCCTGCAACGCAGTGTCAAACTAAACAGAGTTAGGCATCCAACTAAACATCAAGTCTGCATTTCTTGCTTCCAACTCCCAATAGTTGAGCTGATATGTCTCAACCTAAACCAATTCCTCACTTCATAAGGCTTAAATTTTGTTAATATGCTGCATATGCAGCCTTTTTAAGCATCTTCACTGAGAGATACTGGTCACAAAATACCCCCTCCCCACACTACATGGCAATACTGCGTCTACAGTGAGCTGCATTACAGCTTTAGTTTCAAAACTGGTGCCATAAATGCTTTTATCCAAGGATTGTTGAATTTGGAGAATTTCTAATGCATTGGGGAATTTATTTTCCTTTTTTTCTTTAATCTATACAGCACTTCCATTGCCATGACATGCAGCTTGTCTTACTGTACTAGAAGAAGGTAACTTGTTTCAATTTTGACTTAGACTGAAAAACTAGTTTGCTTTGCTTACCATCTTTGCTGTTTCACAGGCATTTGATGCTCTTAATCAGCTGTGGAATGCTGAAAGATTCACTTATTTTAGGAAGCCATAAGCCTTTCAGAAGTTGGAGAGAAAGACTTCTTTGCTTATCTTATTTTCTCCTTTGGAATCAAAGATGTTCCTTTAAAAGTGAAACACTACAGAGTTGCAAAAATTTGAAACAGTGTGAGTAAGCATCGATTTGCAGCTTCTTTGATGGAATTGGTCAATGGTTTGCGGATTGTTGTTTAACAGTATTTTGTAGCTGACTTACATGAACATGATTTTTTTGCAGGGGAGATCTTTTTAAACTCCCCATGAAACAGTAGGAAGGCAGAATATAGTATTATCCACTTGCTTTTTTGGCTTAAGTGAATGAAATCCTCTATTTTTCTTTACACAAGGATCTGAAGGCATTTTGTACTGGGAATACTGTGACTTCAAATTCTAGGCATAACTGAGCTTTATGTGGAATCATCCCCACCACCCTCCAAATCACAAGCAATACTTTCAGAATGAGATGCTGAACATGTAGAGCAATCCATCTCCATGTTAGATGGTTGGATGTTGTGCGGAAGATCTTAAGAACAGCTTGTTCCATTCATGACGAAAATCAGATGGAAGTGTGGCATTTCAGGGAAACTTTACTTTGAAAATTACAACACTAGTACACAGCTCAAGCTTATACATTTAACATCTGCTTTCTGAAAGAAATGTTAACAATTTTGAAATGATATTAAACATTGTTTCAACTGTTTCTCACAAAAGCATAAAAGTCATGGAGGGAAAAACTTAACAGGCAACAATAAAAAAAGGTTAAAAACAACTTTTCCTTTTAGTAGTCCTCTGGTAGTAAAGATAGAACAGCTTCCACATTTGAGAAATAATCTGTCTTGGTCCAAAAGTTTAAGAGTGTTTTTAGTATCTGCTTCTGCCTCCACCTCTATCGGATCTGCTTCCACCACGGCCACCACCTCTGGGCGCCCCGCGGCTTGAACTACTGTAAGAATCCCGAGGAGGTGGATAGCCCCTTTCCATGGATGGGGGAAGACCCCTGTCCTGTCTTCCAACACGATCACGGCCACTTGAGTAGACATCACTTCTGCTGCTTGAGTAACTTTCTCGGCTTCCATATCCATCTCGTGTGCTGCCGTAATCATCATAGCGACTGCTTCCACCATAAGATGGCGGGGGCCCTCGAGCAGGTGGAGCACTACGTGAGTTACCTGCAGGGTCAACGGTCAGGTCATATGGCAACACCGTAAGTTATATAGAACAATTTCAAATCTGAATTTACAGAATTGCTGTATTAAAATGTTTACTGCTACTCTTTTTATATGTATTGAGATGGTCTTAATATAATCTGCCACACTAATGGTATTTTTAAGTGGGGATTGCATATCAGGCAGTGAGTGGATTTAGAGATTTTGAAGGAATGAAGACGGTGTTTGTTTATTCAGGCAGGCTCTTTAACTGGGTATTCCAGTACAGCTTGTTATTTTAGAGAAGAAACTCAGCCATATTTTCCAGAGATAGCTGTCATTCTGAACTGTAGACTTTGCTTCTTTAGCTTACAGCTTATTACAAAGACGTTCAAATGTTAACCAACAACTGCACTTTCACTGTAGGGGAAAAAAATTGCGCCACTTCCCCCTAAAACACAAGCAACCTAGTCAAAGTCAGATGTTATGAGATCTGTACGTTTATATGGTCCTCAAAATGGATTCTTACCGTAACTCTCATATGAATCTCTGTAGGAGCCTCCACTTGGATGATCCGAGTAGTCTCTGTCACGTCCACCACCGTATCCATCACGATCGCTATAGGAGGAAAGACTACTAAGACTTAGTACAAATCACTAACATTACAGCAAAAATAAAGTGACAGGGAGAAAACTCCAACAGTAGGTACCTATATCCCCTGGAGGGGTATTCATCACGTGAACTGGAATGACCATAATCACGATATGCGTAGTCTCGTGGAGGTGGTGCGTAGTCCCGGGTATCCCTGGAACTGGGATAATCTCTGCTTGAGTAACTACAAAGAACAAAAACTGAGATGTTAGCCACATGTCCTACCACAGAAGGTCTGGAATCAAGATCCTTCTCCAAACAAAAACCACTTCACTAAAATAAAACAGTAGAAGAATTTACCCGTCTTTAGTGCTGTAGCCATCATCTCTTGGAGACATGTAGACATCTCTCCGTGATGGCATTGGCTCTCTGCGCGGAGGACCACCGTAACCATCTCTTCCACGTGACACAGGAGCTTCAAAGAAACAGTCCATTTAATTAGCATTTAGCCATGCAGAACATTCAAGGCAAGTGCTAGCAAATAGCTTAAAGCAATTTAATAATATCTCCAGAGCCTACATTTAGAGCACTTTACATTTCTGCAAGTACAGTTTGAAAGCAGCACTAGACAAAACATATCCAAATTGCACCAAATTGTTCCCAACAGCTACAAAATTATACTGGTCTGAAAGGAACCAAAGCTTAGAGAAACAGTACACCATCCCACAGCTGACTGAAGTTCGAATCAATGATTTGCACCAGTTCCTAAGGGAAGACTGAGGTTCTAGAGCTGACCAAGCAATTAATTTAGTCAGGAAGTCCTTACCTCTTCCTCCCATGCTACTGCTACGCACTGGTCCTGAAGGTGCAGATCTTTTAGGTGGAGGGCCTCCACTTCGTGGAGGTGGACCCCTCTTCATGGGAAGTGGCCCTCGAGAAGACCCTAGAAGGAGAAGCCACGAACCAATTATTATTTCTGTGATACTCACCTGCATTTTCTTAAAGCCTGAACTACGACAACCTAAACGTGCCATTATTACCACTACATGATCAACAGTAAACCTCTAAAACTAGACCTCTCCTGTCTAAATCTCTAAAACTAGACCTTCTCCTGTTTTCTAGCCACTTTAAATGCTACTGGCAGAATTGAGAGCCAAACTTCCCACAGCCTAAATTCCTGTCAAGAACTGTCTTTTAGAACTTATCCAAAAGCTACAGGGTGTGACACAAAGGAAAAAAGACAGCTGATACCTGTAATCAGTCACAGCTTAAATGCTTAACAAGTTACTGTTCTCAGAAGAGCCACTTGGGAGGATGTACTAGAGAAGAGCCTACAGAGAGGAAACAGAGGTACTACTACCGAGTCTGCAGAACCTACTATTACAGACTCTTCAAGACAGAAGTTTCACTATTTCCAGGGTTTTTCTCCCAGCATTACAGCTTTTACTGTTACACCTCAGGTACTGTTTGCTAGTTAAGTGAGTTTTGTTTTGATACTGAAAAGTCTGAATAAATAGCTGCATCTTAATGAATATCCAGTATCAAGTAATGTACTTTAGAATGCTTCAACAACTTAACAAAAACGGTTTAGCTGCCCTCTCACTCTGATCTGGAAGGATCAGCCCTACAATTTTCTCAGTTTAGACCTCTTGCTATAAAGAATGAAAGGCAGTTCCCTTTCCCTGGCGGTAGCGAATCACTTTTTCAACTTGAATACCAGAAAGCTTCCTTTCTCACGTGCAAGGCAGGAGTTCTGCTTTTCTTTCATAGGCAAAAGTCAAGTGGAGTGTTAGTTGTAGAAAGGAATCTTCACATCTGAAAGCCTTTTCTTAAGGTGTACTTGCCTAATCAAAACTTTGACTAAACTGCCGAGATCGTATTTCATCATTTTAATAAAGAACAAGGAGTGCACTATTCAGGTGTTTGACTTTTTTTTTTTTTCCAGTAGGATTATTGTCATCTTCCAATGGGATTGTCTTGTGTTGTCGAAGTGTATAATGAGAGAGGTCAATACATACCCAAGTGACTCCCTCTTGAAGGTGGTCCTCTCGCGCCACTTCCGCCTCTTGCGCCTCTAAGGCCCCTGGGAGGACCTCTGCTTCGGGGAGGGGGCGGTGGCCCACGCCTACCACCACTTTCAAAGGATGGCTTGGTTGCTTGTTCCACTTTAATTGCCTTCCCATCTAATGACTAAAGAAGAAGCTGCTTTACTTACTGCTCAGTCATGTTTGTATTTCTTAAATCAAGCCCCTCTTGCTTCATTATTTATAGGGCTTCCATTTTATAAGTTAGAGCAATTCTAGAACTGATTTCAGTCTTCAGTATTAGTCCCCAAGTACTCAGCAGCATGTTGGGCCTAATTTCAATTTCTACAGTACTTCATTCTTGTGGTATTGATGGCAAAAAACCCACAGAGCAGCATCAGAAAGGACTTTCAGTGAAAACACAAGTGTCCAATGATTACGGCAGCCCCACGTCATTTATTCTGTAAATGAAACATGATATATGATCTACAATTTACTTTCAATTGCCATGTACTTTTGTACCAAACTAGGAGTGCACCTGTAGTTACAAGATTAAGCTGAAGGTAACTTAGCTTCAGTTGGAATTTCTGGCAATGGGGAGGCCGTTTAGCACATTTTCTTGACGTCCTGATAAAACGGTGATCGCTGAAGTATTTAGAAGCTATTTCAGCATCTACACAGCAGACTGAGTATGACAATTCACCCCTTTTTTCTAGTGTTTCAAGCTGGGTTTTCAATCAAGGTGACTGTCACAATTTACTCTATTACTTGCTTTTCCACAGGGAAGGTGCTTTGTGGTATTTTTGTTTGTGGGTTCTGTTGTGTGGTTGTATTTTTTTTTGTGGTATGAAAAAAGTAGAAGCTTTTGCTGGAATACAGATCTGCAATACCAGGAACTCTGCAGCCAATATACCTCAAACATGAGCAGGTACTAACAAGCTGAGTAATTCAACCTAGTTAATCAAATTTCTGGATGATCTTTAGATGCCGCACGTTTGGCTATTATAGCGGAATCAAGACCACAAGCCCTGCTAAAATTAGGTTATTCCATGCCTATCCTGGCAAACATGGTTTATTTGCCTTTTTCAGCAGTTAAATATTTAACTCTGCCATGACAACTAATTAATTATCAGGCAGAAAGTGTTGTTCATTGCACTTCTTCGCTGCAATAAATGAACAAACGTAACTGCTAGACTGCTAGTAATGTCTTTATCTACACTGGTATTAGTATTTTATAGAAGCACTGAGTATTTTTTGTTCTCTGTCAAAATCTAGCTCTCTGAAAATTCACTGTAATGGTGGATGTATTTTGCCAGCTCAGAGTTGTAGTGATTGTTTAAAAACCTGAGTGTACATACACAGGTTCAACTTGATCCATTGTGAGGGACAAAAAGTAAGACATACCAGCAGAATCATATTGGTCTTGGCTTGACTTAATGAAATATTTTACTTATGGAAGGTTTCTCAAAAAGCCTTTTGGCATGACAAACTGAAATATCCACTCTAATGACTGGAACTTCTCAGTTTGCATCATATTGATTTGCCATTGTAATTAATCTCTAAGTTTCATCCTTCTGAAGCATGAACAGAGGGCTTGAAGCCTTAAGCTTTGCTATGGCCACTGCTGTCCTTCATTTCATGGAAGGTCTTGACAGCTTGTTGTAAGTTTAGAAAGCAAACACTGTCCCCTTCTGCTAGCATGGGTTCTGAAAACCTGGATGCTAGGTTTAAATTCTTTCATTTGTGTTAGGTAGGAGGTACAGTTTTCCTTGTAATTTCTCCTCCTGTTTTCTTCTGCCTTGCACTTAAGCATCTTACCTTGGCAAAAGATTGTTTCCTTCCAGACTGCTTTACAGAAGTAGTCTTAAAAAGCTATTCCATAGGTCCAGAAAGACCTTTCACTAGATACAAGAATGTATTTTTTGCTAACCAGAAAATATTTGTCAAAGTTAGTCCTATTTCAAAGCAGAGGGGACGTTTTATGATTTCTTAGCTCAAAGAAAGGTCTTACCTCACCAAACATAAAAGTCACACAACCCATCTCAGAATAAGGAAGTTTTTTCAATGAGCTCAAAGCACAAGCTGTCAACATGAACACTCATTAGCTTCTTTTTATAACCTTGATTCAGAGTGTTATAGAAGCATTTTTAATATGGTATGAGCACCAGAAAGTGAAGTCACCCTGGTGCTAATAAGCATGAAAATAATTTAAGCTACAAGTAATTTAGGACAGTAATAGTTTGGCAATCAAAGTCTCCTATGTGTGGAATGAATAATCTGTACATATTTGTAAAGTGAGACAGGGAATTTTAACCAAACACAATTAGAGAACTACCCTGCAAGCTGTTCCACATTTCAACAGAAAAGATGAATGAAATTTGCTTAATTTTGGGAGCGGGGCAAGAAATCAAGTATTTCAAAGAAACTGTCACAGTAACTTGCATGAAGCTGGTCCTAGCACCGCCCAGGGCTTTCCTCTTCAATGGATCACTTCGCTGTTGATGCTGCAATGACTCCATTGCTCCATGTTCCTTGATGGCACATTAAGTGAGTTTCATTTTGCCATATATATCCAAGAAATGAAGATCCATTTCTCAAGAGGCCAAGCTTCTGTACATTGTATCACTTCTTCCCCAAAGAACAGGAAGCACTTTCTGTCAATTAGACAATCTTCTACAGTGCTGAGTACAGTTTACACTGGAGGGATTGTAGCATCTGCTTCCATCCTCTTAACACAGACCAGCTGGCTTGGCAGGTCTACACTGGAATAAAATCTTTGTTTTGTCCTGACCCTTTGCCTAAGGTCATATCCTCTCTTTAATTATCCATTTCATCTTAAGGATGTAGAATCAGAAGGTCATGAGAACAGCCCACTGCACCAAACAACCATTACAGACTGGAGAGTATCCACATTTATGTCCAGGTAAGCATGTGCATTTTGTGGCATCAGGATGTAGACTTGACAGCCATGAATTAAGATTCTTCTTAATTCTTCAGCTGGTAAACTGCTATTAAGTAGTTCTACATTTCTTTTGCACTGCTCAGACATCATAGCATTGATTCAATCTAGAAGACAAAGTGACTGAAGTGAGAAATCTCCATCCCAACTCTAAAATAATTATCTTGTGATCTCTTTCTGCAGGACAAACTGATCTTCAACAAGCACGCTTTGACTAGTCTATGCTTGTCCCAGTATAGAGTGAAATATAGCTGTTCACATACTACCCCTCACCCAAACTGGTGCAAAACTCTGCATATATTTTCATAAACATTTGCAAAATAAAAATCAAATGCAAATTCATTCTTGCAGAATCTATTGGAGTCAGCCTCTTCTACTGGCTACAACTTCAAATTCCTTTGGGATGACAGAATGAGCAACAGACAGGCAGTGCAGAACTCTTCCCCCGGCCAGACAGATCACCTAACTCCTTACAGACTGCTTGAACTGCAGTCTGCACAGTGCTTCTGCTGCTGCTTCTCAGTGGCATTAAAATCTCAAGAATGCTCCAATCCATCTTTTCCAAATGGACAAAGAGACCTTCAAATTGTGATTTATGATAATTGCCTCTTCTCACACCAGGCTTTAAACACTGCTCTTCCCTCACACCTTGAATGCAGAGTCTTTTTGGAATACAAGCAGTACCTGTTGTCCAGAAGGCTTCCTGAAGATGAGCATGAGAGACCACCGCATGAATATCTTTCATATCCATGGTCAAAGCAAGTTGGACCAGAAGACATTCTAGAGCAAATCCCATCTGAGAATGTTCTTTTCATATACTATTTGCCGTTCCAATTTCAAAGCAGATGATGGTACTTCTAGATTTATAGTGAAGACAAACCCATGAGAACGATGATCCACAAGGCCGTCCTTTCTAGCATTTCTTGCCAAAAATGCAGATTGTGCATTCCAGAACAAGTAGACATAACCTCAGCCACAAACATTGCCTCATTTAGCTACTTTACCAAGCAGTATTCTCCCAAATATTTCCAATGTGACTAAACACAGGCCTCAACATTCAAGATGTAAAACAGTTGGTGATTATTTTCAGAGGGATTTTGATTTGCAAGCTGCACTCCACAAACACACGATTAGTGACCGAATTCCTTTCGGTCTGACAATTGCCTATTGGTCCTTGAAATTACCTTATGTGAGGATTCAATGACCATTTCAGAGAAAATAAATTATTTAAGCACGGCAGTAAACAAGTCTTCAGAACTGTGGCAAACTAGACAGTGGAGAAATAAAATTCAATAAAAGGAGCACCCTGACAGATGTTTAGGCTGGTATAGAAAGAACGTCATCTGAATTTGCCACTCTCTGCCTTGACAAAACTACTAGCTTGCTTAAAAGGGAAGGAAGTCTTCTAAGAGAATAACCCTAATTGTGACAAGATTGTCATGAAGCATCCAGAAACATCAGTCCATGGAGTAGAAAACCCACTATCCTTCTATAACACATACCCTGCTACAACACAAATAACAAGAGGTTTTACAAACCTTGTGTTCACGAACACTACACAAAGCTCACTTTCTTATTCCTAAAGTTGTTTTACTTACTGACTGCAATAACTGACATTTTTCTCTCACTTCAACTTCTTAAACTAACAAGACAAACATACCAAAATTCCAAGTGTCAATTAATCACAATCACTTGATGTTTCTTCACTTTACTTGAATGGCATCTCAAGAGACGCTGCTTACAAGGCCAGTGCAGTGTGACCTAAACACAACCATTCACACAACGCAGGAAAACCAGAGTCTGCAATTCAAGAGACCTAAGATGGCTTTCACTGCCTGAAGAGACAGCACCTCCATAAAGATAAGCAGTTGTTCACCAAAAAATTGCCAACTTACATCTACCTTTGCAAACACATGCCACAACAGATAGAGATTACAGCAGTCTACAATTCTCTGACAAACTATCCTGGTATTATCTTGGAACTTGTGCTGCAAACGCCTATAGTTTTAGTTTTAAAAACATTACACGTCTTATTGCTCTTAAAGCTAGACCATTGCGTTTTAGGGCGTAAATGAATAAATTCGGTTGCCGGCTAACTGCAAAGCCAGTGCACATAAACTAGAAAGATGCCCCTCACACAGACCAAGCAGATCAATGATGCAAGTCACAAATGCAGGAGATTATACTCAGAATACCGGATAGCTCATCAGTGCTCCAGCATTCAAGGGAAATCACAGTTACCCATGCTAAAGAACAGTTACTAATTTTCAGGTAAGATACTTCCCTGAAGTGTAATTTACACAATCCTGCATTCAAATATCATCAAAAAGGAAAATTAACCCAAAAATCATTATTGAAACATGCAAGAATGAAGAGCTGATTCCTCCATCACCGATTAAGGAACAATAAGAAAAGAGAGCATAGCTGATTGCCAGCCAGACTTCCATTTTCTATTAGCAAATCCATGAACAGGAGAAACATGAAGACAGAGACATTTTGTCAAATTTAAAGTTACAACTTGTCTCCACGATCTTCTAATCCATTCTCTTTCCAACTTTTATTACCAGTTGATTTACCCCGAAGATTAATTGTCCTGGTCAGTAGCAACTGCAACATATAAACAGTCTTAATTCCTACCTTTCCATTCATATCTCTGGCAGCATCTTTTGCATCTGCTGGACTCTCAAACGTGACGAATGCAAATCCTCTGGACTTGTTTGTTTCCCGATCTTTCATCAAAAGGACTGCAGAAACAAAGTCACATCAGCCTTCCCTGTAATTCCCTGTAAGGAACACTTAACCTTTATTTAACCTTTTAAGCTCAGAACTTCTTAGAGGACACGTAAGCACCATCATTTCAGATGATCAACGCCAAAAAGTCATCACAGCTATGCTGTTGTTTGTTTTATACTATTGCTATCTAAAGAAAAGTTGTCTTTACCTTCCACAATGCGTCCATATTTGCCAAATACAGCCTCAAGGGCTTTTTCATTAGTCTCTGTGTTCAGGCCCCCAATGAACAGCTTCCCAGGACGATCTGCTTCAACCATTTTGATTCTGTAAATGACCTACTAAAAAGAATGAGGCCGTTATTAACAAAACATCAGACTGCAATAGGAACTTCATGGTATATAAATTACTTCTGTCCTCAAACGTACAAGCAAATTATCTTTAGAAAGATATTAGGTAAGAAATATGAGGTATAAAAAAAAAATCAAGTAATTACAATTTTTTGCAGTGGAAGCAACTCGAAGTAGTATTAACAGTTACTTCTTCACATTATATAGTGTATTTAAAAGACATTAAATAGAACTTGGAATAGTGGAACAAGGCACTGTTAAAATGAAGCAATATTGGTGAATGTGAAAATTCTTCCAGAAGTGCTGTTCCTTTTGTCCTGGACGTTTCAAGTAATTTGCTTAATATGTCAACGTAATACTCAACTGTTAACTCTTCAGAGCATCTTGGTCAGTGTTTTTAAATTAAGTTCATTCTCTGTATTATTTAAAGTACATGAAGCCTATGCTAAAGTCCTGGCCTACACAACATGAGAGACTGAACTGACACCAGACCACCACTGCAGTTCTACACAGCAATGTCACACTTACAGTCGCGGGGGCGGGAGGGCTCAAAAAGAAAAAAGCCCAAGAGCCGAAGACAAAGCCAAACCCCCCGTGGCTGGCAGGCCGCCCGGCGCCTGCGGACAAGCGCTGCCCGCGTGTCTCCAGCGCGATGGCGGGAAGGCCCGCGCCAGCTCCGGCACACGCGGGAGCGCGGACAAAGCACCCCCGAGGGAGCCGCGGCGGGGCCGGGCCGGGCCGCACGGGGCGCGGGTTCAGCCGCGCTCCGGGCACGGTGAGCACGGGGGGCGTCGGACCCTCCGCGGGCTCAGGCACCACCACAAAATGGCGGCCACCTCTGGCAGCGGCTCCGCTCCGGCCCCGCGCCGGCGGCCTGCTCGGCACTCACCCACCGCGCGACTCAAGCCCGTCCGGACACATCGGCGCGGCGCGCCCGCCATGCCCCCTTCGTCCTCCCCCGGGATGCTCAAGAACCCCCGCACATAAAATGGCGGACACCGCGCCTCACACCGCCAGGACCCTCCTCGCCCCACCGCAACGGCGCGGGTCCCGCCGTCCTAACCGGAGCCGGGCAGGGAGGGATTGCGGGCCGGGCCCGGCTCCGCCGTGCCTCCGCTCTGCCGCGAGCGGCGCGCCACGCGGCCCCCACCCCGCGGACCTTTCGCCGCGGGTCTCCGCAGCGTCCTGCGGTGCCGCCCGCAGAGCCCTACCCGCAGCAGCGCTCACCTCCGCCCGCGCCGATCTGCAACTGCGCAATGGGGGCGAACAAAGGCGCTGCGGGCCTTTATAGCTTTACGTCACCCGCCGGACGGAGCCCCGGATGCGGCGGCACGGCAGCGCCGAGCCCGGTAGGGGGCGCCCGAGACCCCCCCCCAAGGCCCGCGCGAGGCTCCCGCCGCGGCCGAGGGGCAACGGGGCCCGGATGGGACGGGGCCACAGGGGCGGAGAGTCCCGTCCCGCCAGGAGGGGGGAGCGGGCCGCGAGCGGCGGGAAAACAGCGGGAGCGGGCCGTGGGAAAGGAGGGGTAGAGCTTTGTTTGCCGCTGTGCCTCGTCCCGTCCCGAAGGATTGAGGCCCCATGTGTAGTGCTGTGTCGTTCTGGACTCCTCAGCACGACAAAGGAGCTACTGGAGATAGTAATCATCACAATAATGATTAGATGTCTGGAGCGTCCCTCTTACGAGGAGAGACATGGAAGCTGGGGCTGTTCAGTCTAGAGAAGAGAAGAATGAGAGGGGATCTCACTGATGCATATAAAAATCCCAAAGCCAGGTGTCAAGGGGATGGTGCCAGAGTCTTTTCAATGATGCCTAGTGACAGGAGCAATGGTCATAAACAAGTTCCACCTCAACATGAGAAAGAACTTTGGATTGAGGGTACCACAACCCTGGAACAGCTGCCCAGTGAGGTCATGGAGTCTCCCTCTCTTGAGACATTCCTGTGACACCTGCTCCAGGTGACCCTGCCTTGTCAGGGGGATTGGACTGGATGATCTCCCAGAGATCCCTTCCAATGCTAACTGATTTTGTGAAGCAGCAGATCTATCACTTCTTTGGAAGGAAAATCACAGTAACTCCAGGCTTCATTTTAGTAACATTTTGTTAACATGTACTGAACATGTGGTTAGGTGGGATTAGCATGAACATAATGACATTTGAAATAGCATTTGAACATAAATGCTGTAATTGTATCAGGGCCACCCATTGTTCTAAAAATTCTTCTGCCCGTTGTTCTAAAAAGTATCTTCATGAGGCTTCTCATCAGAACTTAGTTGCATCTTCATTGCAAACTGGAATGGTATTTTACAGTCTCTCACTACACAGTGTATGTATGGTCTTGCTCCAAATTCAGTCAGATCTTTTCCTAGAGGATTAAAGGGTATATAATTCTTTGTCACTTTCTTAAATGAATCTCTGCATGTTTAACAGTGCTGTTGAATTTACACTGCAAACTTGTTCATGCAAGTACTATGTACCATGCTCCATATTTTCATCAAAAATATTGGCCTTTTACCAAGTTCATCATGCTCTGGTTTTAAACTGGATAAAAAGTTTAGGAGAGCTGAGGGATGGGGACTAATGAATACATAAATAATCTGATCACAAAAGATTCATTCAGAATTAATAAAAAAGGGAATGTTATTCACTCTAGATATGCAATCAAAAACTAATAACTGAAAAATGAGCGTAATAATTTTATAACAAGGAGCAATTTTCTAGGCACTGTCAGTTGATGGGTGTTTATAGAAATTCAGGAATTTTCCTCTGTAAAACTCAGACTAGAGTAGATGAGAACAGCACAAAATAACTGTTTCTGGCATGGACTTTATCAGCCATTTCTAAACTGGAACTCCTTAATGTGCTTCTCCCAAATCACCTATTTGGGATCTCATTTTGGCTCCTTTCAGCTGAGCCATACAAGGTGGAACATAGGTCCCTAAGACATAGCTGGACCTGCCTGAAATGACAACTCTAATTTCCAGGCTCAGCTGAAAAAACACGAGAATTCCTGTGCTCCCCTTTATTCTTTTTCCTTTTGCCTGTTGCTGTTCTATGGTAAGGGCAATTCACTACAGATTGATGAATTGGTTAAAATGAATGGACATGGATGTTTTGCAGGGCAATACAAATGTAGTGTCACTCTCCGGAAACATGAGTGGCAACAGCTAGCCAAAATGGAAAATACAGAGAGATTGAGGTGTTTGCTACTCAGTGATACTTTCTGTATCATTGACAGGAATGCCTTTAGCACAATGTCTCAGCTGTGAGTACCCATCTTGCCATGGTAGCACAGAGCTTGCAGCCATCACTTGCACTTACCCTGCTCCTCAGACATGTTTTGCAGCTGTCCCGGAGCACTGCTCCTGCCATCACCACCTAAACAGCTGACACTGGAGCTTGGCATCATGTTTGTGGTGACCATGTTGTACCAAGAGGCCGTGTTGTGGCTGCAAACATTACAGGCTACATCAAGAAAACCACCAAATATAATTCTTCCAGATTGCTATATGAAAACTTGGATTTCAACCCCTTATTTCTGAGCTTTTCTTAAGCCCTTCTCACTCACTCTCTACAACTCCCTGAAAGGAGGATGTAGCCAGGTGAAGAAGATCTGACTGCTCTCAGTAACAAGTGACAGGATGAGAGGACATAGACTCGAGTCGTGCAGGGGGAGGTTTAGGTTGGACATTAGCAGGAATTTCTTCACAAAAAGGGTACTTAGACATTGGAATGGGCTAGCCAGGGAGGTGGTGGAATCACTGTCTCTGGGGGTGTTTAGAAAGACTGGATGTAGCACCTAGTACTGTGGTGTGGTTAACGTGGTGGTGTTCAGTCCTGTGTTAAATTCGATGATCTGAGGTATTTTCCAATCGAATTGATTCTGTGCTTTTTGCTGGCGGCTAAAACTTGAAAAGAGATTCTGGTATCATAGAATCCTGCAATGGTTTGGGTTGGAAGGGACGTTCAAAATCACCTGATTTCACTACCCCCATCCTGCTCGCTATGGGCAGGGACACCTTCCCCTAGACCAGGATGCTCCAAGCCCCCTTCAATCTGGCCTTGAACACTTCCAGTGATGGGGCATCCACAGCTTCTCTGTGCAACCTGCGCCAGGGCCCCAGGCCGCACACCCATCCTCGCAGGGAGGAATTTCTCCCCAGTATCCCGTCTAAGCCCGCCCTCTGGCAGCGGGAATCTGTTCCCCCTTGTCCTGTCGCCTCCGGTTCTTCAGAGTGCCCTCCCCCAAGATGGCGCCCGGCGCTTCCCCCTTCACCGCGCAGCCGCTGTGGCCCCGACCCGGCCGTGACGCGGCTGCCGCCGCCTCCGACTGTGCTGGGGCCGCCTCCGCAAGGCGCTGCCCGGGGCGGTCGGGGCTGCCGCTGCGCCTCATGGTGCCTTTGCCCGTCCAGGCTGCAAGATGAGGCTGCTGGTTGCTGCACTCTTGCTGGTGGCGCCTCTCGGCGCCGCCTTCTACCTGCCTGGCTTGGCGCCTGTCAGCTTCTGTGAGGAGAACGAGCAGACCGAGAGCTGCAAGGTGAGAACCCGCACGGGAGGGCCCGACGTGGGCCATCCCCTCGCTCTGCCCCACGCGGGGCTCCCACGGCGAGGGGACTCCGCGGGGCATTCCCAATCCCGCTGCTCGTAGCTGTCCTCCCGCGGGCGGCAGCCTCTGTCCCGGAAGACAGGCACCCCTAGCTGGTATTCCCTTTTCCCGCTGAACTTTACAGCCTAGCGCTGGGAGGACCCTTAGCTCCTTCTTCCTGCCGTGGCCGGGGCCTGTCAGCAGCCAAGGGTAACTCCGCCATGGGATAGCAGCATTTGCTAGTTAGCCTCGCGTTTCATACCGGCCGCACGTTTGTTTCTGAAAGTCCGTATTTTCATGCTTTTTCTCCTCCTTTCCCGTTTCAGTCACTCATTGAGCTCTTCGTGAACCGGCTGGACTCTGTTGAATCAGTTCTGCCATACGAATATGATGCGTAAGTACATCCCAATACTTTTCCAGAAGTGTTTGGAAAGACGATTTTCTGTTACTGTAAGGGTGTCAGTATTGTGGCTGTAGGAATGGAAGAGTGAATCCGGTGCTCAGTGGCAGGAATTAAGTACAAGAGGGTGGGAGGGATGAAGGCCACACCCGTGCCACCTGACCGTCCTAAGTTACTGTTTAAAAAAAGGCTGCAGGGTTTCTTATGGGTGCATTTTTTTGAGCTGAGTACAAGATTTAGTGTTGACTGTTTGACATAGTTTGAAAGTTCTTTCCTGCTAGGCAAATCTAGGACATAAGATGCTTTGAGTTCCTTTTTTCCCCCTGATAATTGAAAGAAACTCAGAAACTAGTCACTGTTAACTTTCCTTTTTTTTTTTTTTTTTTTGCCAAAGCTCTGTAGCTAATTCTTGGTTTGTTGGTTTTGGTTTTGTTTAATTTTGATTCTTTTATATGAAAATTTCTACCTGCTTTTGCAGATATTTATAGGCCTACAAAGCAATGATAAACAATATGATTTGCAGTCTTGCTGCTGGGCACAGAAAAGAAAACTTGCAGGTATTTTAGTTTTTTCCCTGGGCAGTGCAGCAGTAGAAGTAAGATGAAAGACTAGCTAAGAAATCCCCCGTCTCTACTTCCTTTAAACTTTATGGAAGCCAGTGAATTAAGATCATTGATTGAGGAAATGGTTATGTTCCAAAGATAAGTATGGGTTTGTTTGTTGTTATGTTGGGGTTTTTTAACATAATGTGCTGCTACCTGTGTTTAATGCAAAGCCAGAAGGGTTACATTCTCCCGTATTCAGCAGTTTCGAGCTGTATGTAGCTGAAAAGAATTGGTGAATGCTGTTTGGTGGTGTGGCACTGTAAGACTAAAACCACTTTCCTTCTGTGAAATGTGTTTTGTGTTAAATGCTATTTGTAAATATTCCTTTAAGAAAGGAGTGTGGTTTTTCAGAAACTTTCTGTGTGAGAAAAGTCTGTAGCACAGTGCCTTTTTTCCCACAAAATGAAACATTCTATTGTTTGTTTAAATTGCCATTTGAAAAGGGTGGGTGAATTAACCATCATCCATTTTGTTAAAGATATGCTGGAATATGTATTGGTTGAAATTGATATTAAAATAAATATCACCTTTCTTTGCAAAGGCTCTCAGATTTTTAACTACCAGTGGCTAAACTGTTAAAAATCATGAAAACTACTAAGGACATAATTTAAGAATTTGTTTTAGGCTGGCATTTACAGTTATATGTCAATTCAAAATAAAAGGGAACCTTTGCTACTTTTTTCCAGTTTTGACTTCTGTCAAGATAAGGAAGAGAAAAGACCATCAGAAAATCTTGGACAAGTGCTGTTTGGGGAGAGAATAGCATCGTCTCCATATAAGGTTATTTTGTCCCTTGAAGTTGATCCTGTTTAAATTTGATAGTAGTTGTTCTGATGGCTGTAATCCATAGACATAGCTGAAGATTTGATGACTGGGTGATTATTTTTGTTTATATTTTTTAATATAACCACTATGGAGTTTGTGTAATAAAACCCAATAAAACTCCTCCCAACCCGAAGGCATCTTAGGTTGGTTAATTACAGTTAGGAAACTGAGCTAGTGATCACCCTTCTTGCCTGTTGCTCTGTGGTAGAGAAGTCCAGAAACTATATCTTAGGTAGTTATTTAATAGCTGGATGTAAGGTGTGCTAGATGATGTGAAATAATTGGTTTATTAAATGTAACATTGGAGACTATAAAGTGATAGTTCAGGAACTGTTTTGTATACTTGGTTGTAGTATTGGGCAACTTCCAGATGGGAAGGGGAAATTAGGTTATGGCTCTCTTGGAGCTTTTCTCTGCTTGTACATACTTATCATCTGCTGTTGGAAACCAAATTTTTCAGGGTTGATGCATATCACTTGGAACCTTCTGTAAAACAAATGCATGGAAATATTTTGTGGGTTGGGTATGTGGTATTTTTCTGTATCGTGCCCTGCATTAGCAATGACCAAATGTAGCATATCTAAAAAGCTGTGCCATCAGCTTGGGACAGTTATTAGCAGCAGAGGAGCTGTGGTCAAGCAGTGGCTCTTGGTGTTTGAGAGCTGTATGGGGTTCAAATACAGTTTCCAGACTTGGATTTGCCAGTCAAGCTGAAGACTGTGCTACGTGTGTCTGTGACGATTGCTAGATAATCCACATCCCTGTGAGAAAAAGGGGCAGCAGTTTCTGAGTCTGCTGCTATTCAGTCTTAAGGGACCTGATCACATCTTTTCATTAGTCTGTTAAGTAGGTGATGCCCTCTCCCTTACATGAACTGCCCTTAGAAATCTCCTTGATTGTCTGAGCTAATGTAATTTTAAGTCTTATGACTAGTGGTCACAAGAAGCTTTTAAATATGTAGCATGATGGGTCATTTGGACTGGATATATAATGAATAGATTAAGTGTTCTAACAGCTGTTTGAAATGGCTGTACACAACAGTAATTAAGAAGTGCTGTTCCTGGTTAGCATTTGGGCCTTAATGATATTAGAATTTTCAGTCATGCTTTAAGCTCACTAACAGGTAAATACTAACCGGGTTAGAAGTTGGAGATGCAAATTTGAGTGTGTTTGTGTTAGGTGATGTCTATGCTTGAAGCTTAGATATTGTGCAACTTGTGTTTTTGGCAGCCTTATCTGACTTGGTTGTCATGGAGAAAGCCAGCTAAAGTTAACATGAAACATTCAAGAATGGTGTAGTGAAAGTCTGTTTTAGCCCATGATGAAATTATCAAAATAAAGCAAACTGGTAAAAGAAAAAGCATTACCTTTTCTGCTAATTTTCAGTTTTCAGTCCTCAGGGTTTATCCTTCAGAAACTTACAGTAAGGAGCTAAAGTAATTTAAAAAACCACTTCCCTAATTTATCTGAAAATAACCCAAAGTGCTAAAAGATCTTTCAAGCAAAATTGAAGTGACTTTTTTATGTGTGCTTTTTCTAACAGTTCACTTTTAAAAAGCAAGAAACTTGCAAGAAGGTTTGTACAAGATCATATGACCCAGGAAACAGTGCTGATAAAAGCAAACTGGCTTTTTTGAAGAAAGGAATGCAATTGAATTATCAGCATCACTGGTAAGCCAAGACATATGCTTGAGATTGGGTTTATTTTCTGCTTTTTGACATTTGTTACCTATGTTTTAAGTTGTTGCTTTCTTCCTTTTGTGTGATAATTGTCTCTCTACTGTGCGTCTTGTAGGCATTACTGAAAATTGTGTGCATTACATGAATGTGAAATGTCACTGTGAAGTGAGGTGCACCCCTTTCTGAGGACGTGTTCTTTGATGATTTCTGTCTAGGATTATCGATAACATGCCTGTAACGTGGTGTTATGATGTGGAAGATGGACAAAAATACTGTAATCCAGGATTTCCAATAGGATGTTTTGTTACTCCAGATGGTAGAGTTAAAGATGCTTGTGTTATAAATGTAAGTGGTGGAACTTTCTTTGTTAGTATAGGGTGGTTTCATTTGTGGTTTTACTTTCAAGCTTTGTTTTCCTGAGAAAGAACAGATGTGTTTGTAAACATGCTTAATGTTCAGACTGTGGGCACTGACAGAGCTGAGTGCTGCTTGTGTGTGCAGTGACTCACTGATACAGTTTTCAAATAAAATGTTCTTAGAGGTCTTTGACTAATATATGTTTAATAAAGGTAAAAGAATGGTGTGGGCGTTTAAAAGTCTTAAAAAATTTGAGGTTTTATTCTGAAATTTCATGTGTTTCCATCCTAGTACCTATTTAATTTTTGTCTGTCATGTTCATATGCAAGATGTTCTTTTATCAGTATCAGATAGAGGCTTTCTAGTGAAGTCCTAGAAATGAGTTCTGTGTTCTAGTTGCAAAAGTCACGTCTAGCACAGTTTACAAGTTAAATGTGTCAGAGTTTTTCCAGGTGGCTGAAGGTTTATAAACACAGCTGTGACAGAGAAAATTATGTTGACAGTTGGAAATGTGTCAGTCATCCTGCGAGATCCATTGTGAGCTAGTACAATTACAGATCGTAGTGATAGTTTTGTCCCTCCTGGGTGAGGGACAGCACTCCTCTTGGTGGGGAGAGAGCTTCCCATGACTCTGCTCTACCACTTGACCTCCTGCTTTTGTGCAGTGCAGTCAGTTAATTTGTATGCAGCAGGTCTGATGCTTCTTTGAAGTGTTGCATTTATCATGCACGTTCAGTTTACTCTGCCTACAGTGACCTTCCAACTCAGTTGCTCCTCAGGCTCCCCAGACTGTTGAAAGTGGTCTTTTATACAGGTATATTAATGTTGAAGTGTTTGCCTTTGTTGCTCCTTCATGCAACACCAGTCTCATGATAAAGTTCTTGACTTCTTGCGCCCTCTCCTGTTGGAGAAGTTGCTCAGTCTCCTGATCATGTTTTATAGTCAGAGTTTAACAAGAAGAACACTTTCTACCTCTTCAACCACGTTGACATAACAATCATGTACCACAGCGGGAAGGATGAAAACTGGCCTGGTGCAAGACTGGTGATGGCAAGACTGAGACCACAAAGGTAATTGTGCATTAAAGCATCAGGTTCTGGTACTCTGGAGTCCTAACAGCTGTTCCAGACAGAACAGTTCCTTAGAGATGTTATTGGAGTTAATAAATTCTGAGTAACTTGTTATTCTGACTTCTGGTAAAGTTTTCAGTGTGCTGGTTTATGTCTGGAGCTGTTTACAAGGACAGTTCCACCACTGTAAATGTCATTTAACTTTGCTTTTATAGTGTTTCCCGAAGTCCCTTGTGATGGAAAAGCTACTTATACAGACTTTTAGAACCTGACCCAAACAACAGAGCCTTTTTCATGTTTTGCTTGATTTGTATCTGGGTGTGTATGTTTTCAGATATACTGAGAAACACCCTTTCACTGAGTAACAGTTTCCCATGTCAGATCTGTTACCTGTCATCCAAATGTACTTTGGATGAATGTACAGGTGTACTTTTTCCTGTGTAAGTTTGTATAAGAGGTATAGTTGAAATACCACAAATTAACACTGCTATTCAGAATTGAATGACAACAACTAATTTCCTAGGAAGACTAACTGATTTCCTCAAACAGTACCTGATTAGTTTTTGTGTTGACCAGAGTGGAGGTGCAACAACGCAGAGGTCAGGAGAACACTGGAGCAGCTACTTTGGCTTCTGGTCAATCTGTTCATACACAGTTCATATTTATCTATATTTGGCAATTGCAGCCCAGTTATAAAATTTCAAACCAGGTAGTTTTTTTTTATAGCTAAACTTTTCTCTCTTTTCTGTAGAGATTAAGTAAGTTAAGAAATTACACTACTACAGTTTCTGAAGTCATACAGACATGCTTGGTACAACATGACTTGATTGTACTTGGTTTTTGTCTTGCAAAGGTACAGTGGTTTTTTAGTGAATTATACTTGCTATACAAGTTTATTCCTTCCATGAGTGCCGGGAAGATTCTACCAATCTTATTAATTTTTTCATAAATGCTTTATCAGTAGCATCCTGAATGGCTGAAAAATGAGAATTTCCCTTTTCCCTGGCAGTGCAGACCACAAGGGGGCAGTTAGGTTGCACATAACCTTAATTTTGTCATTCTCTGACCAGGTGCTTTGCTTCAACCTTGAAGCTCTCCTTATGGGGAGTATTTGTGGTTGGAGCACAATGTTAAATTTTTTTAAAGAAAATTGAAGTTTTTAAAAATTTTATTTAACTTCTTTTCCTTGTTAGCTACAAGCATACAGATGAGAACAACTTAAGCTGTGAAGGCCCACCTATGGAGATTCCTGGAGAATTCACCAATAAACTGAATTTGGTTTACACCTACTCTGTGACATTTGAAGTAAGTATTAAATCTGTTACATGAATATGTAATTCCACAAAAGAATGAAATCAGAGCAATTGGATAACTTTCTAATAGCTGTAAGTGGATTACAGCAGTGTAAATTCTGTAAGGATGGTCTTGTGTAGTATTTTTCTGAAAATCTTAACAGGTTTTTTGTTCTTGTAACTTAATTGACACTATGAAAATATAAAGGAAGGCCTTTCCCCCCCCTGAGTTTTATTACTAATAGAAAATTAGCAGATTGTATAACTGGAAGAGTTGTCTTCTTTGAGGTAAACTCTGCTTTCAGATTTCAGTCAGGCTGCTGAGAGTCTTATGTTAAAGAACAGTTTATATTTGGGAACATTTTCTTTGTTAAATGTTGACTGTGAAGTTTTATCTCATGAAGTTGAAGGGTTTGTGTCATTTTGTGTGATGTTTATTTTTTCACTGGCTTTTTCTTGAGTAGGTGATCATTTATTTTTTACAATTAATACTCTAATGTATACTAATATACTAATGCTTTATTCAGCCTGTAAGGAGTTAGGGGGAAGTTTCTTTCTGGCAAATGGGTCTTTACCCCAGCATGGAAAGTGAGCCTCCTGTAGGTGTGACTATAATTTGATTCAAGGTACTTCAAATCTTGGTACCTCTGTTTCAGTCTGTCCTGAAAGCGTGGCTGTTTTTCTGATGTAACACACCAGTCTTAAAAGGTTTGGCTTGAGACCACAAGCTTGTTTTGTACAGACAGTGAAGCAGCCATGATATGGCAACAGCTTTCATCCTGCCAAATTGAATTTGATTTGAACCAGTGACCTTGAGGTGCAAGGCTCAGTAGCCTGTTACTTTTCCGTTGAAACACCCAATCCTCTTTCAACTCTGATTTTCCTACATGAATGAGCCTTCTTTCATTAACATTTGTGTTTACATCTTGAGGTAAATTGTGATTCAGAACTTCAGTATGAACTTTGGTTACACAATGGGTGAGGTGTTTGGGTACCCACACTCTTTTTCCCTGACATGGAGCAGATAAGGCTCACATCCAGTGGGTTTGGATACTTCCAGCAGGTGGCACTTCAAAACTGCTTATTCTCTCTGTCATCCATAAGCCTTGGTTTGAAATAATACCTTGTGTGGTTTACTTTTTATTAGTAGTTTCAAAATAACTTGAAAGTGGAGTGTTTATCAGTGAGAAGCATTTTTAAATAGGAAAGCATCAGTTTAAGCAAGCCTGACTACATAAAGCATAAATATATAACTGTTTTGTGGTCCTTCTTAATATACTTCTGATGAAAAAGTTAGCATGTCTGCTTTAATTAACTGACATGGACAAGGCATTTAGCACTATGTGAGAAGTATGCATCGTCATGGCTCTAATGTTTAGTACACAAGTGTACAAAAATAAAAGTATGAGAGCAGTTTGGTTCTTAGCTGTGCAAACTTAGCACCTTGTGAGTAAATGAAGAAATTCAGCAGAACTTTGTGCCAGTCAGGGGATAGAATTTAGTAGCAGGACAACATATGTGTTCATCCAAAGAAAACAAATAAAAATAAATAAATGGGGAGGACAAGGCTTGTGAGTCAGAGTCCTCAGTTGTAGACATGAAGGTCCATCACAGGAATATCTGGAAATGAAAGTTGTGTGCCAGGAATCAGACTAGAAAATAGTCTGTGTCAGCCAACACTCTGGCAGAGAGCAAAGAAGCCTGTGCTAAATCCATTAAAAGTGATTAGAAAAACATATTTCTAGCTTCCCTTGGAATTTTTCTCTGGAGTATGTTTGACAAAGTTGAAATTTCAAGATCAGTGTGCTATGCTGGGAAAATCTCGTAGTGATATCATAATTGTTTTTCAGCTGTTGGGATCTGCAGGCAGCTACATCCCAAATCATGGAAAGATGAGGCTTAGTGAAGCCTAATTTAAAGGTAGAAGATGATGATAGGAGATTTCAATGAAAATTCACTCTTAGAATCTCTAGAGATGAATTAATGCAAGAGAGATCTTACATCCAGGGTTGATACCAAGCTTAGAAGTGAATGCTGACTGGAAGGTTTGGGAAGAGATGTGGTATGCTTATTTCCTCTTGAGACTTCAACAAACTTGTACTGGCTTCTATTAATTACTGTTTCATTTCCTTATAGGAAAAGAATAATATTAAGTGGGCTTCCAGGTGGGACTACATTTTGGAGTCCATGCCACATACAAACATCCAGTGGTTTAGGTAAGATTTGCATTTATTCAGTGAGTAACCTTGCAGGGGAGCACAAAGATTTCTTAATTGTACTTTCATATGTGAATTAAGTTTTCATCTCTTGGGAGCAAATGTATTACTGCATTTTGTGAAAGGAATGCATCAACAGTATCCAAAAGGAAAACAGCTTGCATTTTTTTACTTTATCATCTCCATTCTGGAGAAGTTTTGAGTCATTGCAGCTCTGCAGTGTTCTTTATGTTACTGTCTGGCTTTGACTGCCAAGTGAGAGGTACATATATATACTGCATGTTTTGTACTCAGCAGCTGCTTACAGTGAAAAGGTCTTTTTTTACGAGTAAAAGATGTATGTGAAAAGCTCTTGCTTATTTTATTTCCCTCCATAGCATGGGAATTATACTAAGTAAGTATATAATTTGTGTTGAAGTGTTAATGTTTTGGAATGTAAATCTTGAAAAGGCTAATCCAAATAAATTGTTCTCTACAAAATATTAAATGGCACAAAATCAGTTTCATTGGTTGATAGATATAAAACCTACTTGACAGTCTACTTTAAGAACTGTAGCTATTTCACCAGGGAAATTACTTCTCAGTTATATAAGGAGGAAAATAAAGAAAAGCAATATGTAACTGTGTTCAGAATTAGCAAGGTATCATGAAATACTGTTTTACTCACTTGTGTCTCCTAAGAAGTCACAGACTTTTAAGTCGTGTACCTTTATTTTCCCCTTCTCTGAATGGGATAATACTGAAAGGTCTGAATATCTAAGGCTTTTCCTCAGATCTGAGCTGTACATCTAGTATGAACTGATACATCTCCTGAAGCCTGAATTACTGGATTCAAAGTTTGACATTTTCTTTATCTGCAGTATAATGAATTCCCTCGTAATTGTTCTGTTCTTATCTGGCATGGTGGCTATGATCATTCTGAGGACTCTTCATAAAGATATTGCAAGATATAACCAGATCGACTCTTCTGTGAGTAAAATTTACAGTTTTTACATGAGTACATTTGTCTGTCCATAGTGATGTCTGTCTCTTAGTTTTGAGTACAGTCTAGAGAGATGTATAACTATGATGAGTTTGATACATGCTGATATCTCTGGGGGTTAAAAATTGTTGGAGATACTCTGATTAACATAGGCTGATACAAGTTGATGTTACCTGTGGCTGGAAACTGTGGTGGAATTACTTTGTTTAGTTAGGAGATCATAATATTGCAGTTCATGGGCAACGCAACTTCTGACCTGTAGCTGTGTTAGAGCTACTTGGTATGGGCATAAATGATATTTTATTTTATTTGTAAATACAATTCCCATGGTAATCGCTGTTTTAAACTGAGTCTAGTTTGTTTAAGTTACTATCCAACTGAACCTGTTGTGAGTTCTTTTGAGATATGTACTCCTTAAAATGGAAAAGCTGCAGGTTTCCATAATGGAAGTGAATATAACTGATTGTGAATTGGAAAGACTTGACCAGTAGATGGAGAGTAATTTTTACTCAGTCTTTTTCTCATTGGTAAAAGTGGTATCTGCAACTCAAAGATGAGAAGTAATGTCAGATGCAAGAAGGGTTTGAATTTTCACTTTTGTTGCTCTCTATCTGGTTAAAGAAATACTTCAAAATGCACAAAAATGTTTCATACTGACTGTGAATTCTGTGTGAAAATACTTCTGTTCTTCTTTGTGGTTTTAATATTGAATGTCTTTTGTTAATGGAAATCCAGACAGTGATTTAAAGTGGAATGATTTTTCTCACATCCTTTAACTGATAGTTTTTGTGAGGCTTCTATTTGATCTCTCAATTAAATTGTGTTCAGTATTTTATACTGTCTTGTCTTTATTAGTTGATCATTCTTAATGTGATAAAGAGCAAGACTTGTAGAAACTTGATTAGTTTTTATAAGTAACATCAGGGATAGGTGTGACTTTCAGAAAGCCACAGTTTTTTATTTTCTTGCCAGGTGTGAGAGACTTAAAAATGTGTTGCAGCTCAAGGAGCTTATTTAAAAGGTGTGAAACAATTGTGCAAAAGAGGACATTGGCTGAAGAAGATGCAGAGAAGCAAAGGAGTATCTCACATTTAGGGGATGCTGGTGATTGTACTTCAGAAGAGATCAATGCACCAGCCAGTGACTGTGCTCTTAGAATGTGCATTTCATGTTTCAGCTGATGCTAGCTGGCTTTTAGTGTGATGTGGATTTAGTGAGACATTCATTAACGAAGTGTTCAGAAATCATTAGATTACTTTTAGGGTCTTATGACTAAGAGAGGATTCCTGAACTGAAGAGTGTCAGTATGTTTTCACCTTTCAGTGAGAGGTAAAGTGTTTTTTTTGTTTGCTTGGTTTTGTTGTTTTTTTCCCTAAAATCTTTGTAATCACTGCTTGAATGTAGGGGACTTGAATCTTTGTTAGAATGTTTTGAGCACTAAGCTAAATTAATGGGTGAGATGAGGATTACAGCACCTTTGAAAAGTTTAGAGTAATTTTGCTCTGATATTGTTTGAAACTCTGAAATACAGCTTACTACTTGGTTTAGCTGTATATTTCTTATTATTATGTTGTAAGGATAGCAGTATGAAATACTGCTGAATTTTTTGAATAGAAGTCTGAAAAATACTCTGACTCTTAGCTAATTAGCCAGTAATAAAAGAACTTAATTAAAAACAAAACTTTGAGACAAACTGTGGCACATAGGCTTATATAGGATAAATCAAGGGTCTCAATCTGCCATACATGGTTTCCCTTGATTTCTTAAATGAAAATAATTACCACGTAGCTCTTTGTTTTAAAGTTCACATTAGAACCAGAAGGTGTATTTTGAGTGCATTTCCCACATGAGTTGTTGACAAGGATTCTGTACGAGTCATTTCAGATCTGTAAACATATTCTGTGTTCTATCAGGAAGTGAAGTACTAAGCGTTTATTCCTGCTCAGTGTTTACCATTTTGGAAACAGAGATTTGCTTCAGGTGGTAACCTTTGCAACTCTTCCATTCCTTACTTACAACTACCTGGGAAAAGCCTTTATTTTGTCTTACCTCAACGATTTTCTTGTTATTATCACAATTAGTTCAAGTTCAGACTTCAGTTTTGTATTTATGCTTCTTTGACCAAACAAATCTTTCTTTGCTGGAAGAACACTGATGTGTTGGAATTATACCTGGATATCTGGTATAATTTTCTATCAGGTATAGGCTGTGGTTTTGTATTTTAATCAGTGTTATCTTGTGTTTAATAGTTTTCAATTTTTGTATTCATATATCAGCCTTCTGAGAGTAATTCTAGCAAGCAGAGGTATCAGTGTGGGGAAAGCAAAGACAGTCTTCCAGAAAAAGAAAAGTTACATCATCTGTATGTCATTCACTAGTGTGATCTCCTTTCTTTCTTTTTTTCTTCCCCTGTTTTTTGGCAAGCTTTAATTCTAGTGATAAGCAGACCTTTGAACTGAACTCAGTATTACACTGAATGGAACTTGTAGCTTTTAACTTTATGAGGAGTAGAGGGTTTTCTTGTGGGGTTGATTATCTGGTTGTGTGCGTTAGTTTTGTTGTTTGCTTGTTTTTTGTGAGGGGAGGTGTCTGTTTTGAGTGACTTTATTGAAAAGTTTTGTTCTTCAGCAGTGGTTCCTTAGAGCCACTGGACCGAGGCTTCCCCCTACCGATTCCATCCTTTCATCCATTCACATCTGGCAGTGGGCCAGAGTGTTTGTACTTGTCCCTCATGATTCCAGGATGCAAACTTCCTTCTGGAGTACAGAGACAGTTTCATTCTTTTCCAGTATTGTCATTGAGACCAATGGACTTGGAAATGAAAACAGAAAAAAATAAATGCATGAACTAGATTGAAGTTAAAACTAAACTAAATGCTTCGTTTTAGTTTAAATTTAGAATGATTTTCTATGGTTTGACTAATTACATTTGCTTTTTCTTGCTTTAGGAGATGAGAATTTTCTTCATAAATCTTGCCTTTTTCACTGAACCATTAGGGGGTTATAAAATCAATGAGTGATGAATCATATGCAATTAGTCTGGCTTTGGATCTTAACTGGAAGCTAATCAAAATTTAAATATGTATTTTGCATCTTGTTTGTGTTAATTCACTACTGCATTATGTATTGCTGCTAAAGACATTGTTGATTTTATACAGGAAGATGCCCAAGAGGAATTTGGCTGGAAGCTGGTTCATGGAGATGTGTTTAGACCTCCAAGGAAGGGAATGTTACTGTCTGTCTTTTTGGGCCAAGGAACCCAAATTTTCATTATGACATTTATTACTTTATGTAAGTAACTTCATTAAGATGATGTGTATGTAGTGTAATAGTAGTAAGAAAGATGCAATATTATTATATAGAAGCCTTCTTTTGGAAATAGAGTTCTTCCTTTAGTAGGATAAAATATTAAGGCAATTTCATAACAGTAATTAGATAGCTTTAGTAAGGCTGTTGTAAGCGTTGTCATTGAAAACTTTGTGATATCTGGGCTAATGCTGATTCTTCATGAATTCAGAAATCAAACTTCCTTCTTACAAGTTTCTTTGTTCTGGGAACCCTTTCTGTCCGATATGTTTGACATGAGGCTGCAGCCATACAGAAATATGAGCAAGAGTGCACGCCAGTGAAATAGTACTGACACAATGTTGAGATAATGATAGCCTGCCATAAATAGCTGTATATGCATGGGACCTGTTACTTGATTCTATTTTATTATTGGTTATCTGTAAATTTTATGAGCATTCCTTTTTTTACTGTACAGTAGAATTGGAAAGTACACTGATACTTAGTACAAAAGAAGAATCTTTCAAATTTTGTTCTCCAGGTTTAACTCAGATTTTGGCCTTTCATAGGGGAGCTGCTTTTTTCTATTTATTGCATGATACTGTAAGATTACTAGAATTTTCTTGAAAGGCTTGTCGGTCATTGTTGATCACAACTGTGTATCTTGCTTAGCAATGATAGTTTCCTGCACAATCAGTTTAGTAGTATAGAAAGAAATTGGTGGCAAGAGAAAATGCTTTTGATGGATGGTGGCATTTTATTTTTCAGCGTTTTGGCTATGAGAAGTTTTCTACTTAAGAGATGAGGTGAAAATAATGCTTTTGAACAAAGCAGTACCATTAGGGGTATGTTTATGTGATGAGGTTGTACAAGAGCTTAGGCACTCAGCCTTCATTTAAATATGTGGTAGTGTTACAGGGATATTTTGACATGTGTCCACAAATAACTAAATCTTTTTGTTTCTTTAGTTCTAGCTTGCCTTGGTTTCCTTTCTCCTGCCAACCGTGGTGCTCTGATGACTTGTGCAGTTGTATTGTGGGTCTTACTTGGAACTCCAGCTGGTTATGTGTCTGCTAGAATGTACAAGAGTAAGTACATGCATTTATTTAATGTGACACAAAGTGTTAAATTCAGAATTGCTGGGCTGAATATATACCTCCAATTGGAGCTGGTGTCTCAGACAGTGTATCTGCTTTATGCTGCCATTCTGCAAAACAGTTGGAAAAAGTCTTGACATTGAAATTGTTTTTGCTTTTTCTCTTCAGCATTCAGAGGTGAGAAGTGGAAGACCAATGTCTTGCTTACAGCTCTGCTGTGCCCTGGGTCAGTATTGTTTCCCCTCATTCTTCCTTTTATTCTTAAGTATAAACGAATCAGAAGTGGGAAGGAGTTGGGGAAAAGCCAATTGTTACGATGCTTGTCTGTGTGACTTTGTGTATGGTACTTTTGTGCATTGCCTATCTGTGACTATAAAGAAAAGTGAATTCTGAGGAGCTGGACCTTGGTACAGCTGGAACACAGCTTCTTGGCTTCTTGTTTTGTTGTCAGGTGCGGGGGTAGGAGGAATGGGGCAACTCTCTCACAAGGTTGTGTCACAGCCTTTGGGAATCACTGCACCAGAACATTGGGCACAGTGCTGGGGTCATTCCAGTTTGGTGCTGCAGTACTGGGTGATTCTGGTTATAATCTTCTTACATGTGAAAAACATGGTTCACTCTCCTGGAAACATTTAGAGTTTAATAGATGACAATAGGAGACAAAGACAATAAAGCAAAGATGTTATGGCTGGATGTGTCTTGGCACTCAGCCAAGAGCACACCTGCTATTTTTGAAAACGCCCTTTATATACCATTTCTATCGCATCAGCTTGTTACATATTCATAAACAATTATGCATAGTAAACTTTTCCTCCAACTAGTTCACAGATTCCAGGAACTGTTTTACATAGCCCCTCCACCTTTTTAGAGCATGTCTATTTCTTGGCTCTGGTTTTGGCTCCTTCTCTTTATCACTTCCAGTTTGGGCCTTGGTCCATGCTTTCTTCGGACTGTGAGTGCTGATAGTTGGCATATCTGTAGCAGGTGTCCTTATCCTGTGTTCATTGGATGTTATCCCATCCAAGCAGGCATTTTAACACAAGCATACTTATATCAGCTATTTCACTACTGTGTCTAAGCTTAATTAAAACAGAAATAAAAACGATATCTTTATAGCAAAGTTACTTTAGCACCACACATATAGAATCCATTTTAATATTTGCAAAAAGCCAATATTATAATACGTATCTATAATGTTACATGAATGTAGGTGGTGTCCAGTTTGGGATGTGGCTGTAGTGTGTATCATACTATATATAATGTGGGCAATACTGTCCTGCTTGGGAAGGGCAATAGCACTTCAACCTTTTGTTTTCTCATAGCTCTTATGACCTTTTTTTGAGAATTAGTGGGGAGAGGGAGCAGAAATTCATTTCTTCTGCAAGTCTTCCATGTTTATTGGTTGCAACTTTGAGTACATGAAGTCATCCCTTGGCAAGTATTTTTGGCAAAAGTGGAAGAAAAGATTATAAGTTTCTTAAGGTATTTCTTCCCCCCCAAAGCCTCAGAATGAATAAAACATGACTTGGCTTCAAGTAAAGCAGAATTTCATCAAATTAAACAAGTTAAAAATCAAGTCTAGTATTTCCATGAGAAGTCTTACTTCTTAACAGAATGTGCTTCAGTCTCCCTGCTGTCATTTAGATGTTATCAGGAGAAAGAAGAAAATATATATCAATGGAAAGAATACTGTGCTAGTCAGTTACACTCCCAAATAAATTGAGTTTCACAGAGGAAGTAAAATGACTGAGGCTGACAGAATCTGAACAGATGCCCTGATTACACTGTGCTAGTTCAGTGAATTTGCATAATATCATAAACAGCCCAAGTTCTTTTTAATCTCGGTAGACTGATGGGAGCTCATATTTGCAGTATTTTTTATAATTGTGGAGGGGGTAAGTGAAGTCTATGTTATGAGCCTGGGTAAATGATAAAGATTAGAAAGACTTTTAAAATGGATTTGATTTTTATTTTTTGTTCAAACAAGATGCTTACACCAGGGGTCGCTTGGGTGTGCTTATTGAACAAGTCTGTTCCCCCAAGCAGTTTTGGCAAGTGTCAGGCCTCTCCTAGGAAAAAAAGGAGCCTGTCTATTGCTCTAATCCTTCCTCCTTCCTTTTTCAATTAAGTACAGGGTGCATGTTCACTTTGGGGTAGCTTAAATTTTGTCTCAGGAACACTTTTTTTTAACAAAACCCCGACAGTGGTGCACTGTACAGCACCCTTTCTGAGGTGTTATGTTTGAATCCAGAAATAACGGCAGTCAGCACAAGTTTTTTTAATATGGAGTTCCTTTGCAGAATGAACATTCTGCTTTGTTTTCAGAATGGGATATTTGAAATCTTCATCTCACCTTGATTCAGCAACACCTTGATTCTTGTCTCTGAGTTGTTTCTAACTTTTGTCCAGGATGTTTAGAAAATGAGGCAGATGTGTTTAAGGGGAGAGGGAAAAGCAGGTCTGGAGACAAATCATGGTGCAGTCTTTATTTAAATTCTCCAGAAGCACAGGCTACTTAGTATGTGTAACTCCGTGCTTATAGAAATATTTCTGTTGTAGAGCAGAGCCCTCTTTAATCCCCCCTTCCCCTTGTGACACAAACTGCAGCAGCACATTAGAGTCCATGTTGTGAGAGTCCATGGGGCTTCCTAATAGGAGATTTTGCTATCACTATATTTATTCAGAAGGAATTTACTATTTATAAGGGACATAAATAAAAAAAAAATTATGGTTTTAATTGGAAAGAAGGTCCAGATAAGGAGTTTTTACATTTATTCTGTATTTTTCCATTCTTTGTATAGATTTTTCAATGGCATGTTTCTGTTACTCTTTGGTGTTATGTACAGAGTCTTTATTTAAATAATGGCTTTACCTACATTACCTACATTACAAATATTGGATGGTGCAGACATTTTTACTTTACCTGCACCAGTGGTGAAAGAAATTGGGACTGTTGGGAAATTGGAAAATTGAAAGAAGCTACATTTATTTTAAATAATTTACATTTTGTAATACTAAGTGATATTTATTCTTTCTTGAATATTGTAATATATTTTCTGAACTTATTTTTCAGGATTGTCTTTGCTGATTTCTTCATTATGAATCTCATTCTGTGGGTGAAAGGCTCCTCAGCTGCCATCCCTTTTGGCACTTTAGTTGCTATCCTTGCTATGTGGTTTGGAATTTCAGTCCCACTAACCTTTGTTGGTGCCTATTTTGGCTTCAAAGAGAAGGTAGGGTCCTTTGATTACAGATTTGAAATACACCTGTCCTCTGTAATTGAGCCATTGAAGCAAGAGTTCTAGACAGGATCTGGTTGGATCGAAACATCTGTAATCCCATGATTGTAAAAGGATATTTTACTTTCTTGATATTGAAACAGAGTGTGTATTTGTAATGTCATACCAAACTGGTTTGCTCTGTCCATTCACTAGAATCGGGTTTTAATTATGGTCTTGGAGCCCTTACTTGCTTTTTGTGCTTCAGCAATAGTAGTAGTATTGCTGAGTTTGGAAGTAGTACTTCAGAGAGGCTTCAGTTTTGTACTTCACTAGTTTGAAGTAATGCCAGACAGCTAAGAAAAAGGCGATCTTATTGGATTTTTTTAAATTTTACTTTGTTTTGAGTTAAGGACTGAACAGATTTATTTTGTGTTCTGCTTTGATTACTGGCCCATAGTTGGAATGTCTAAAGCACATGTGCTTTTTTCCTAGTGATGGATATCAAGTATGTAGGTTTTTTTGTTTGATAACGTGTGATGGCTTATGAATGAAAATATAGTTATGTTTATAAATCTTTATATGCTAATGCTAGGGACAAGTAATCTTATTTATGATGTAATAATTAATCTTTTATCTCTATTATTTTTTTCTGCAGCCTATTGAGCATCCAGTGCGTACAAACCAGATTCCTCGCCAAATCCCAGAGCAGTCATTTTTCACAAAGCCATTGCCTGGTATCATCATGGGTGGTATCTTGCCTTTTGGCTGTATTTTTATTCAACTTTTTTTCATTCTGAATAGCATTTGGTGAGTATCACTTTTTTTTCCCTCTATTTATACAGGTTTGATAATACACATGGTGATTTTGAACATCCCAAAGCACATAATATAAGGAATAAACCAATTTTGAAAGTTTTTGATAGTTTTGCAAATTTTATGGAATTTCTGGAGCTTTTATATTTATTTCTGTGCTTAGAATTTACAAAACTAATTCTTCTTAAGGAGAACTTGATAGTATTATCTGAGTCCTATTGCCTTGTTTTATCTTTTACATCTGGCTCTGTACAGCACAAATGTGGTTGCATGCTGTTGTGGTTAGGTAGAGCCTAATCCATTGTGTAACTATATTATGATTTATGAAACTAATGTGATCTAACAGTTTCAAATGTGTAGATCAGAATCAGGTCAAGATCTTGGGATTCCATGTTCTGCAAAACAAAAAATCTGCTCCCCATGAACAATCCACTCCACTCCTGAATCTTGTAAAACCCAATCAAGCCGTGTGTGAAAATTTAAACCAGTGCAGTCTTTCATTACTTTCACAATGTAAACGTGAAATGTCTAATACATTGTTGTTCAATGGGAAATATTATCCTGAAGGTGCCGGGTTTTTACAGTGTCATCAATCTACACATTTATGGTGTATAGGTTGAGAGATCTTACAGAACAGTTTTCTAAACCAGTTCTTAAATGCAAGTACATTAGATTAACTTTTTATATCAGTCCTCAAAAAATGTGGAATGTAACTGCTGAAAAATATAATCACCTGACAAACAGGTATATTGTGGACTTTCACTTCCCTTTATCCTATGAAAGGGAAGCATGGAGGGAATATGCAACTAATACTCCCTCTGTCAAATCCTGTACTACAGTAATTGTCACCTCCACTCAATAGACTCAGAATCTGGTAATGTGACACTGTGAATTAACTCAGAACTACAACCAAAAATGAGACTCGTGTTTTTATTTGTTTTTAATTTTAGGTCTCATCAGATGTATTATATGTTTGGATTCCTGTTCCTAGTTTTTATAATTCTTCTAATTACATGTTCAGAGGCTACAGTTTTGCTGTGCTACTTCCACCTGTGTGCAGAGGTAAAAGTTGCAGTTCTGATGTAGATATGACTTGTAACTGGAAGATGTTAGAAATACAGGTGAGGTATTCACATACACTGTGAAATGCTGGACACTATGAACTGATTGCATTTTCAGTCTTGGCATGCCTGTCTTAGCCACTCTTCTGAAATATGCCTTCTGCTTCAAAATCATCTGCTGGCAACAGATAAGCAAAACCAAACAGGTTTGATCTTAGAATAGTTTCATCTTCGTAGTGGAAGCAATACGGCTGACTTTGAAAAAAGAAAATATTTACATGCCATGTTGGAATTTTACTGAGCTACGTTTTACAGAATTAAATGTGTTCATAAGACAATGCTAATTTTTCACCATCTTATCTATACTCCATTTCCTACATGGTGATTCTTAGCAAGCGGTTTATTGTTTCTTTCAGGACTATCACTGGTGGTGGAGGTCGTTCTTGACCAGCAGCTTTACAGCAGTTTATCTCTTTATCTATGCAGTCCATTACTTCTTCTCCAAACTCCAGATAACAGGAACTGCCAGCACCATTTTATACTTTGGTTACACAATGATCATGGTCTTGATTTTTTTCCTTTTCACAGGTAAGTACAATGCTCAAACTAAAATTAATATAGAGGGCTCTGGTTTTGAAATGAGAAACATTAGGTGAAATTTAGATTACATGAAATATTAAATACAATTTATGACTCTTTAGGTGGTGTTACTTACATGGTTTGTTACACCACACAGCACAGTAAGATTTTTTACATTTTCTTCCTGACTTGAAATTACATTTATTTATGGTAGAATTAATTTTCCTTTACTGAATATCAAGCCATTATATTTTCAAAGGCCTGTTTTTGTTAATTTTATCAAGTATTATCATTTTATGTAATATCGAGTATTTTGTTCATTTCATTGATATCGAGTATTAACTTGACTCTGGATTTCATAATTGGTTCTAGAAGTTCTGTAGTTAAAGATAATTTCTCTCTGCATATGGAGTATGAAAGATATTTTCAGCTTTCACTATCAGCAAGTGAAGGAGGCTGGTGCTGGGGAAGAAGTGAATGTTGACAAGATAGAGTTTTAGTACTGTTAGAATTGTCTTACTTGCTCGTTAAACCACTTCATAATGATGGAAATGTACCTTAACTGGAGGAACCAATTTGAAATATGGCTCTCCAGTGTTAATTGTCCAACTTTTCTGATGTAGCTCATGCAAACAAAGTATCTTCCAGAGGATTATTTTAATGTTCATAGTCACTTGACTGAAACAATAATTTTGAGGCTGATTTGATGAGAAATTTGTGCCAAATGTACTATGTGTTGGTGAAATAAGAAGCTCTTTGAAGGGGTACTGGCCTTGAAAAATAGCCATGAGTGTTTTATCTTGGCGTTCATCATACTGTTGCTGTTGTATATGTAGATTTAACACATGAAGTCAGATCTTTTAGGTGTCACTGCTTGGCTTCATGAAATACTGCAATGACAGAACTAGAGAAAATGCTTGTTCGCGTATAATGGGCTGTTGATAAAAACAGCCATGACAGTCACTCCAAAGATTTGTAATAGAGGATTTCTCTGCGGATGGCGTGGTAGTTTATATTGGTACTTTTTAACTTCTTCTGCCTGTTTGTTGAAAGCTGCTCTGATTACATTGTGTTCACTTTGTGAAATGCATCTTTTAGTTAATTGCAGTTGAAAAAGAGTGGCTGAAATAGGTAATGAAGGTAAGTCTTAACGTCAGACTTCAAGTTTGTCAGTGTAACCGGGAGAAGGACCTCTTTCATCCTTATGTATTTAATTTTCCTAGTACTGGTTGGCACAAGGCAAAAAAACCCACTCTTCATAAAAACCTGAAGAAAATTCCTGTATGTGTTTGAAAAAAGCAGTTATGCTGTAGAAATTATATTAAATAACAGTAGCTGTTGCTTATTGCTGGTTTTTGTTCTTTAGAAATGTCTCTCTCCTAAGAAGAACAATAAAAGTTCTAAAAAAAAAAAGCAGGGAAAAAAACTAGGAGGATTTAACTTTTCTGGTTTTTAATTGTTAGAAAGCAAACTTGGAAGTTTGCATATTACCAGTTGAACCTCTGCTTAAATTGTAGTGAAACAGACAAGCTCCAGATGTCTTCTGTAATATCTATCTGTCTGTCTATCTATCTGTCTTTTGAAAACCCCAAAAATGATAGTCTAGAATGTTTTAATTACTTTTATGCTAAAGCAGTATGTTAATGTGTCTGAGTTTTAGCATAGGTTAGTTGCTATCCTGCCAATTTCAATATCACTTACAATATGCAAATTGGTAGAATTAAAAATGTCCCTTTCATATATAAAATGATAATTGAGGTTGTCGTGCCAGCTGCTGAAATGGTATTCAAAGCTTCAGATATGCTCATCCTGGAGTTCTTGATATGAAGGCCAGTGAGACCCTGAAGTACAATAATAAACTGTGCTGCAGTTATTTTTGCAGCGTCGTCTTTTTCTTTTGAAAAAAACCCTCAATGGTGCTCCCTGTGCTGTTTTTGTAGCTCATGAGGGAAGCTACTACATGGCCCTCCTTTTTTTTTACATTTAATAGAATAGCTAGTCACTAGAAGGCTAATTAGTACAACAGATGCATGGAGTACATAATAAATCCTTGCTAATGTAAAATGCTGTGGTAACTTTCTTTTCCATATTTAGTTAGGTGATAGATTTTGGACCTGAAGTGTAAGCTGTTCTAGACAAATGGCACAAACAGTAGACACCTAACTTTGCTTTGTTTTGTAAAATAATCCTTAGCAGGCATAGTTTTAGAAAATAAGGGTTCCGTTTTTCACAGTTTCTGGAGGTGAAGGAGTTTGCTAATGTAATGTTACACATGCCTTGCATTAATAGCCTTCCAAAAATGGGACCATGATCTGTTCCACTTAAGTTAGCGCCAGGTATCTTGGTTTTTTCTATTCTTGCCTACTAGGTCTCAGCAACTGTGACAGAAATACAAGGGGCAGCGTATTGCGTTACCCAGGGCATTTCAAAAGAGATCATGAATAAGTAAATAGGAACTGAATGCTTGTATACCAACACTGACAGTAATAAAATCTGACCAGGGAAATCTGATGGTGTGCACACCTAAACCAGACAATTTAATTTTAATGTACAAAGTGCAGCTAATCTTTGAAGAAATAACAAGTGCAGTTGGATGGGGGTAGCTACATTATTACATGTATTTTATTTGTGGAGGCAAAAAAATCCTGAACATAGTCAAAGCATGTTTCTTTACAGTGACCTCTATTTTTGAACATCATTTTCACTTGTGAGTTAATGCCATTTTCAAAATTGAGTTTTGATCTTCTGGGTAGATTGTGTTTAGAATCTGAGATTCTGAAGCACCCACCACTGTGCGGTGATTGAAACCAGTATGATACAGAGAGCTTTTAAGGTACATGAGAAGTATCAGCCAAGTGCAGAGTGCTTTTCTATTTGCTTTCTTACAATCTGCTCGTGCTTTGAATTCTTCTTTCTTCATTAAACAATAAAGCTAGAAGAGATGAGTAGAGTCTGCTTAATGTATTTTGACATTATTCTTTGCAATAATCCTTGTTTTTAATTTTGAATTTAACCTGGTTTACTAATAACTGTCCCTTACTCAGTTAGATGCTGGCTTTGTGTATAGCATCTTGTTTCTGTGTACCAGAAAGTGAGAGTATATCTTTACAGACCAGACTATTCAGCAGAATATAAAGCAGAGGACAAGATCATCAAAAAACAAAGACGGTGTCAGTGTCTCCCCACTACATATAAAGGGATTTTTGGACATATCTTGCTTCTTGGCTAAAGAAGTGTCTTGAGTCACCTTCCTGTCTGGATTTGTGAGTTTTAAATGGCTCCTGCAAAAGATCCTTTACCTGTACCTCCCTAGAATGGTAAATGACATGCAGTGAGCTGCTGTACACTGGGATGGCATCACTTTCCTAGGATAGTAGGGATTATTTTAAAAGGTAGAATCTTAAAATATGCAGGTCATCTGCTTAGGGGAAAAATAAGGATCTATCCCACAACAGTGAGTTCTTCAATGCAGACCATTCAGGTGTTTTTTCATGCAGTTTAAGTTGGTGAATGGTTAGGCTTGGGTAAAGTAAACACTAGCCAACTAATTTGTTATATTGGATTAAACCAAACAAACGGATTAGAAAGGCTCATTTGAGGAATTGGTGTTAGGCTTGGTGCTGGGTCATTTGATAGACATGTGCATGTGAAAGATGTAAAAAACCTCAAAATGTGAAGGAGTTCTGACTAATCAGAAAATAAATGTAATGGTCTCAACTCTTGCAACTAGCGGGGTATTTTACACATTTGTTTGTAGTTTTAGTTTGTTTGTTGCTTTGTTTGGGTCTTTTTTGTTGTGGTTTTTTGGTGGTTTTTTTTAAGTACTTAGTGTTAGAATTTTTTTTAACAGCTTTTCCAAAAACGCCTTTACGTATCTGTTCTCTGTCATGTTGTGTTCATTGGTGTCTTGAGAAAAGCCTGAGCTGCAGAGGTGTGCATCTTGTTGATAGTGCTTCAAAACTTGGGTTTCAGTTTGAATCTGTTTTGAAAGAGACAAATAAAAGCAACATCCTGGTATGGTCTTATCTAATCCTTACCTAAATACTTCTCCTGTTCTAATGAGAGGCTCATTTTAATAAGGGATGATTTTCATTTTGGTGCAAGATGAGCTTAGAAAAATGGTCAAGATTAAAGTGCTACCTATGCTCTTCAAGAAAATACATTTCAAGGGATGCAATGTGATATGGCAAGGTTGGATTTTAACTAGTGCCACTAATAATAGCAGTTCTACTGGGTAGAGGTACAGGTGTAGGAAACAGAGTGTGCAGTTGTCTGTGTTTTAAGATTGGCTTTAGACAAAGTAGTTAAAAGGAGAATCTGAAAACCTGTGGTACTTGTCAGCACCAGCCTAAAGATCCAGTATGAAGTGCTCAAATCTGGAACAAGTGGCAAATTTGTGAAATGGGTTAAAATGCAGAAAATGTGGAAAACATCCTGGCTAGAATTTTCAAACAAGCCACGCTAGTTCAGAAGTGTTTTTTTCCCCAGTTGCTACTCCTTTGCAGATCCCTTTGACTGGAATATTTATTGCTATGTAGGAAATCAGAAACATTTTTACTGCTTTACCTTTTTTGGGCCTTGTAGTGTTCATGGAATCACAAACATCCCAAGGGTTGAGGGGGAAAACACTGAATTTCAGTGGAACCAGGCACTGTGCTGTGGTTCATGTTCTTAAAAATAGAGGCAAAAATTGAGCTTTTTTTTTTTTTTTTGCACTAACATAAGCAATCATGTAGGTAAAGCTACTGTTCAGGAGAACCTTATAAATAATGTTCTCTTACCTTATATTAATTTCTGTCCAGTAATACTGGTTGCAATGTCAACACAACTCTGCTGACCTGAGCCTTTAGAAGCTTCTAGTCTATTTGGCCCATGTTATTAAAAAAAAAAAAAGGCACTAAAACCACCTAGTTGATTTGGTGTGATTCATTTGCACTCCTAAATCTGCAGTTGGATTTCTAACTTAGTTGATAACCAGTTTTCAACCTAGTTTGTGCCACTACCTTTAAACTGAACTTAGAGCATCAAGTGGCTCTTTAGGAGGTACCTTTGATAGATGATGGGGTCTTTAGTTTGATGTTCTGGTTTTGATATTTCTGCTCCTTAGAGCTATCCACATATGGAGTTTGTAGGATATATTTGTTCATGGGAGGGAAGAAGAAATTACAGTGCTGGTTAGCCCCAATTATTGATGTAGAGGTAGCAACAGAAGGAATCTGTGCTCACCAGAGAAGGTTCTGACTACCTAAGTCTGTGTCTTGGTGATGAGTGTTGCCTTTCTCTCCTGAATTTATTATTCAAATCTGATATCTGACAAACATCACCACTTAAAAAGTGTCTTACTCTGCTTCTAGTACATTGGCAGAATTTTTGATAAAGTTTGAAAAATAAGCAGGGTGTACTTCATCTTTGATCTGCTAAACAGACTTTTTAGGAGGGGGAGTTGAAAATCAATGTTACTGAAACTTGTGTAAATCTGTTTATAGATAAAATGCTTGTTCACAGTATGAAGTCTTCAAGTTCTGTTATAACTGAGGCAATGTCTTATAGAAAACTGATGTGTTATAAAGATTCAGACTAACAAGGATCAGAGGAAAATATGTGGATTTAGAGTGTATTCCCATATTAAGTTGTGGCATGCTCAGAAAACTACAGTAGCTGTCATTCTTGGGACAGTTGTAATTATGATAGTACACTTTTGTTCTAGAACACAATTTTTAAGGTATCTAATGTGTTAAACATTTGGAAGAAACTGCTTTCAAAGCCATAAAAGGCTTGGAGAGAGTTATTTTATAAAAACCAGGAAGCAGAGACTGAGAACCGTTATTAGAACAAAACTATGAGAGTAAGGTTTAGAGTAACAATGCTGGTATTAGAATATTTGGCACAGTAGGAAGGAGCGGGATATGACCGTGAACTGCAAAGACTTAGTGATGTCAAGCCTACAAAGGAATCGCATTCTTTGTGCGGTTGCTGTCTCATCTCCTATCAACGGCCATAAATCTGCTGTCTCCTACTGTTCCAGAGAACAACAACTGCAAACTTCGAAGGAAAGGGTAATCTGTGGCATATAATAATAGTCTGTCAAAAAGCCTTTAACTGAAAATATACATGGTAGCATGAGGAATGTAAGAATTGGCATACAGATAATAAGCATCCCAAGATGGGTTGTTCGCTTAGGAAATGTGAAGATATAGTTTGAAAGATAGAAATGTAACTCGTAAAAAACCCGAATGCTTCATAAAGAATCTTCTAGTTATTAAGTCAGTCACAATAGTGAAAGAGATTGGATGTTAAACATGGGCTGTACAGACAGAAAAGGATAATATGAAACTGGAGGGAGCTGAGTGCATGATCTTGCGAATGCCTGCAGTGGAACTGGGAAGGGCTGTCCCAGGGCTGGCTTGTAGCTGTGTTTTTGAGAGGGAACTCTGTGCAATTGAGATCTTCCCCTTTTTTGTCTGTTAAGGGTTAACATCTCTGTGGCAGTTTGCAACTAGTAAAAGTGTGACGAGTAATGAATTGCTTCCTTTAGAGACTGAAGACTAAATTTGAACTCTGTCTCCTTGCATATGAAATTCTTAAAGTAATTTAAAAGTAAATGTGATGGACAGTGTCTTTGCAGTTGCCCAATAAAAGTGACTGCTGGTGAAAACGACAAATTTCTTCATCAGTTTAAAAATAGAAAATTGTTATATACTAATCTCATTCAGTGTTTTGGTTTGTCACTGCTGCTTTCACTTGCTGCTTACTTCCAGCTGCTGTAGCACTCAGAGCATTCCTTTGCCAAAAGGAAGTAACAGGATACACAGAAGAAGAAATTTCTATTCTCAAGTATAAATAGAGCACGATGAATATAAAACTGGGATGGGTGAATTTTTTCAAGGCCTAGTTGTGTGTCATAATTCATGGGTGGCAGTGAAGTATTGTAGACCTAAAAAAATCAGGTGGGAGCTGGCTTGGCATGTTTATAAAAGTCAGTTTCTGAATTGGTGCTTGTGCCCCTGCTCATAGTGGTGGCAACACGGTCATCGGTGGCTTAAATGTACGTGAAGCAGCCTGGACCCTAAAAGCCATCTTTGATCTAAATCAATAACCTAGCTTGAGGATGAATGTGTGTTGTTAAATTTAAGAAGTGTTTTTCTGGGTAGTTAGCTGGATTACAGTGTTATATTCTGTCCTGCTGGGAAGTACATGTTAGATTTCTCTCTCAGGGCAAGCTGGAAGATAAACTAACCATTATTATTTTCTTGTTTCAGGGACTATTGGATTTTTTGCCTGCTTCTGGTTTGTAAGTAAGATTTACAGTGTTGTGAAGGTGGACTGAAAAACTTCAAAGTGTCTTTTGAACATATCCTCCTTGCTGTTTGATAGTTTTTACCATGTATTGAGAAACATCCTGTGTAATTATTCTAATTTGTAAAAGTGGAAGACCAGACCACAACAAAAAATGCATATTTTTATTGAAGAAAATGGCACCGTTGCCATTTTGATATAAACAAAAATGTTTACATCAATATACTCATTGAACATGTTAATTATAGTAGTTCAAAAATTATATCCAAAATTTGATTTAGGATGAATAAGAATTCTGTGAAACAGTTTATTTGAAAAATTGAGTGCATTATGCAGTCCTCCAGCTGAATTTCCTTGTGACTGGAGTTTGGGTTTTTTTGTTACCTCTTTTGGTTACCATTTATATGCCATGAAAGCCTAGGACTGTCAAGTAAATCTATGTAAAATGTGAATTTTTTAAACTAAACTATGATTGTACATATTATCCTGCACCTTCTTTACAACTAGGTTATCGTCTTACAAATGTACATGCATTTAGTGTAATGTAGACTTTATTAAAAATATCGACACTGGTTTTTGTTCAAATAAAACTGCACAACTCTAGCTGATGTGTTTCCTTTCTTGTTGATTAGGTCTTCACTACTTGGACACAGATCATATTTTTTGGACCAGTTGATTGGTTTTGAGTTTTATATTGTTCATAAGCAGTTTGATTATGTCTTTGGTGCAGATTGTGCGAGGACCGGTGGGTTGCTTGAATCTGTGGTTGTAGGATGGGCACGGGCTTCTGGACCTGTGTGTCATCTCTGTGCTTTCTCCAGCTTACCCCAAAATACCTTTTGCTGGGAAAACCATTGCCTTCTATCAAAGATTAACCCTCTATTTCTTGTAGCCATTTGCCACATCTGTCTCCTTAGTTTTCATCCTGTGAAGATTAATTGAGCTTGTTGGGAAGTTTAGACATGAATCTAGGGGGCTTGGAAATGGGTATTTCATAAAGGTGAAGCCTTTTCCTTCCTATGCAGAGCTTAGCTTCAGTGCTGGATTGTGTGAGATGGAACATCTTAATAGCCTCTTCAGCTATAAGATGGCAAAGGCTCTTCTCTAAGGAATGTCAAAGTTTTAAAGAGGCTCCCCAAAATCTTGAATGGCCCTGGAAGCTGAGCAGAGTCATTGCAGACGTGTAATTCCAATGGCTGTGTTACAGATGCTGTTGGAGATGAGTAGGGGGATATTCACTCAGATTAATGGGTGAAATACTCAAAGCTTATTAAATGGCATATGGAAACATTCATCACTGGAAGCTACTTTTCAGCACCTAAACCCACAATTTAACAAGACCCAAAATGACTCTGTATTTTTTCATAGTCATGTAAACACCAGGTGTCTGCAGTTAATGTTTATTATCCTTTCAATAGTGTAATCTTTGGTATGAGGATTTCAAGCCTCTATGGAAGCTGTTCCTTCAAGGTTACTGAAATGTTGGGACAGATCACCTAGCTCAGGTGGGATCACTGCCAGGCCACATCTTTTGAACGGTGCCCAAGGAATAAAAATGAAGCTTTACACAACTTAAAAAGTGTCAAGCATTGGCATACCAGGAGGAGCTGGCTACAGTAAACATAGTTCCCAATGAGGTTCAGATATGCTCTTGATGGCAACTTGGCCTCACAAGTATTTTCCCCTCCTACCAAGAAAAACCTCTGTTTCCCTTCTGTTCCCTTGCAGAGGTGGGAAACAACAGTGTTGCTCTCAGAGAAATCAGGTTGTGGTTGGTTATCAGCTGGTTCAAGAGCACCACTCTAGAGATTTCATGCTCTTGGAATCGGTGCTGGTCTGTTTATATGGGCCCTTCCTATTAAATTTTATATTTAAAGTTGGGGGGATTTTATTGGATACTTATGTTGCATGAAGCTGCTTTTAAATTTTACATGTTCAAAGGGAAATTAATTGATGAAAGAATTTGGAGCTACAATTGCCATAAACTCCCAGCAGGAAATTTTGCCAAATTAATAAATATGCAGTTCACAAGAGGCAAGGTAAAATGGGTTGTAAAATTGTATTTGTGGTGCTTTTACTGTGACTACTACTGAGCTAAAACATAGAAAGTGTGTTGAACAGGTTTCTGAAGCTTGCCAGTCAGTCCAGAGCCAAAGTCGTGAAGTAAAATTGATTGTTCTTAAACTGTTATCAGTGAACTTTGGTGTGCATGTGTGTGAGATTTGCTACTGCTGCTGCACTCCCCCTGCCAAAGAGACAACCACCCATTTTTCATCCTGAGGTCCTCTACATCTAAATACTTGTGCTGTATACTTCCCCATATCACTGATTTGTGCTGTTTTGTAGGGAATCTGAATACATCCCCTCAGGATTTTCTGGCATCCTTTTTTGACTACAGAAAAGGAGCCAGCTGTCATTTGGCTTTGTGCTTATAGAGAAAGCCCCTTGGCTGTCAGCTAAATACGAATGGTTCTGAGCGTGTGTCATTTAAAGGTGGTGTAAGCCCTAGCCAGAAAATAATAGACAGATGTTAGGGGGATAGAATATAAGAAAATGAAGATAGTGTAGAAAGTAATCTTACCCCTAAGGAGTTGCAGCTGGGCCAATTATCAAAGATTAGGAACAGGCCTGACTTTAACAGGCCACAGCTGTACCCAATGAGAAGAAGAGGGCTATAAAGAGTGGGTGGCTGGTTAAGAAGGGAGCTGGAGTCAGTGGCTGCTTTGTGAAGAAGAAAGAGTCAGTGCTCTGAGGAGCTGCCCATGAGAAAACACCGAGAAGGTATGAAATTTTTGCAATAAGGAGACAACAGTATGGAATCCCTGCAATAAGATGGCAACAGACAAAATTCTTGATTTTAATTTTATTGAGCACAGAATGGACTGTAATGTGATTTTTTTTCTAATGAGTCTTAGCACTCTTTGGGAGGTTTTCAAGCATGATGGAAGGTCTTTTCCACTTAGTGTTGAATCAGTGATGGGTTTTGAAGATGAAATGGTCATTATGGGGTCATTTTGAGTACTTAGATACCAGCAACTGATTCCTTGATATCCCTTTCATATTAATTTATGAATAATAGCTGTCACATGGAAATAACCATTCTTCATCTACTCCTGTGAGAACAATAGACTTAGTAAAGCATTCCCTACCTTGTGTTTTTGTGATGCTTTCAGCAACAGATGAGGTAAAGCATCTCCAGTGTGAGATTCTCCTGGTAATAACCACCCAAATCCAGCACACTTTGTAGAATGACAATTTTGTCATATTTTTAAGTAAAACTTGACAAGTTACAACAGAACCTCAAAGGAAGGGGGATTTCAGAGGTGATGTTTTACATTTCATTCCACTTGCTTGAACAGTGTTGAACAGCTACAGCATCATTCCTGAGAGGAAATGCCAACAAGGTACACGTGTGCAGCAAGGGAGGGGAGTTGGGGCTGGTGTGTACATGGGATACATGCACACACCTGTGTGAACGTTTCTGAGGACCAAGTTCAATGACTGCTGAAGCAAATGGAAACATTTGGGTTGTGCTGGTCACAAGCTGTAAAGAGAAGGGTGATTCTTGGGTGTGCAGTGTCTTCTGTAGTCTTACACCAGATGTTTGGCTGCCCAGTCTTATCCCCATGAGATGTATCACCAAATCTAATGGAAATGAAGCGGTAAATTTCAGCATGGGTGTCGTTGTTTCTCTGCTGAGTGTGATACCAACTTTGCATTTTCACTTGCAAAGTAGGACTGAAATAATTTCTACAGAGCAGCTGCTGGTGCTTCCAGGCTTAAGATTGGAGAGATGAAGCTGTGCTCTTCACCTACAACCATGATGTTTCTGAATCATAAAATAATCTAAGTTTTAAAATAGTGTCAGCTAAACTTATGTTGTGGAGATGAGTTATTTCAATATTTCTATTTTTTATTAAATATGAATTGTGTGCACTACATTATTTTTAGGAAAGATATTTAGGGCCATGTGGGTGGAATTGGGTTTGTGGCCTCCATTTTCCCTTTCACTTTCATGCAACTCCTTTGCCTTGAGAAGAGCTCCTTTTGCCAGAAAAATGTGAAAAAGGGGATCTGACTTCATTTCCCAGAGCTCTCCAGTGCACTGCTGCAGGAACCAAGCCCAGAGCAGTTCCTGGAGGGCACAGCCCCTGCAGGTGTTGCAGGGCTCGTGCACATGAGAAGAGGTCAAACTGTTTTGGCTTCTTCATTAATGTTGAAGTCATAATTTGCCCACAGTGTGATTTCCTTGTGGAGAGTGGACTTTTTTATGGCAGAAAGTACGAAAAGGTTTAACAACAGTCTAGTCTTTTCCTGAGATAATAAGCAGTAATGCAGCCCTCCAAGAGGCACAGTTCATCCTTCTTAGAATGGTTTCTTTGCCTCTGGGTGGGATATCTTTAACTTTGCTGGGATAAAAGCAGGATGGATTTCTTTTGTGTTCTGTTGAGATGCTACAGCTCCCAACCAAAAACTTCAGGTCAGGGTCACCATCTGTTTTGGTATCCAAAGTAGCTACAGTTCAGGAGTTCCCAGTTTGGTGCTTCATCTTCCTAATCCTGATACCTCTGAGTTACAGGCTGCACACACTAATTAGCTTTGCTCATACAAACAGGGAGCCTGCAGACTTTCTGTGAAGTTATTAGTGCCAGGATTTTATAGATAACATTAGTGTCTGCAGAGTTTACCCAATGTAATTTATGTTCTATTTGCAACTTGGGGAAAGCTCTTAGGTGTTTTACATCACAAAACAGTAAAACTGGGAGATTTATTACAGGGATAGAGACAAGAGGGCACTTGAGCTGCTCTGTTTATCATAGAAAGTTGGGTTATTCAGACATGCACACCTGTCTCTTGTATTTTCTGGGTTTGTTTCCCTGCTGCTCTTTGACAAGCTCAGCTGTAGAGGAAAAGTCCTGGGTGCTTTGGCAAAAGGTTTTGTAGTCTATGGGAGAAGAATTATATTTGTATGTCCAGTGGATGTCTATCTCCCTCTGTTCGTAGAGGAGTGACAATGTACAACTGAGCTCTTGATCAGGCTGCAACTTCGGGAGAAAGGCAATACAAGAAATCCCAGTGGGTGGATTGAGAGGGTGCTCCCAGACTGTGCTGGAGCTCTCAGCGGGATGTCAGCACCTGAGAAACGCTCATCCTAAAGGATGATGGTTGCAGGTAAAAAGAGATAAACTAAAGAAACTGTTTAGAAGGCAGCTAGGAATGGCTCTACAGGGCAAGCTGGAGCTTCGTGGCTCACATCAGACCCCAGCTGGTAGAAGCAATAGGCCAGTGGAATGGACCTGGGGAGGATATCCCAGAGCTAAGTGTCCTGGTTGTTTTGGTTGGCTCAGTAAGACATTCCCTCTGCCTGGAGACCTCTTCCCACCGCTGTCCTGAGATCCCTGTGGCTGCCACAGCCCTGCCTCTTGGGGGTTTCTGCAATACCAGTCCGAGTAACATCTGAGCATTTTGGGAGGGGTTGTAGGGAAAAACTGTGTCTTTGGAGGTGCAGTGACCAGCAGAAAGGGGTTTTCCCAAACTGCAGAACTGTGGCTGCACTTAAAGGCATGAGCAGCATCTGCCAGATGAGCAAATGTACAGCCTGGATGTGCCCTTGGGGTTAGACTTTGTCCCAATAAAGAGGCAATCCATCAGAATGGAAGGAACCAAAGTGTGGTTTTCCCTGAGCTTAGCATGGAGTACTTTTTCCAACAAATTTCCTGCTGTTACTGGCACTGGGTGTCTCAGGACCATCTCCATCCTGCCTGTTATAGCTACTCTTTCTAGACCAGTCATCCATAGACCATGGACATGTGGGATGCAGCAAATCGAGTTTTTCTGATTCTCCCAGGCCAGCAGCAGGAGAATCCCTCCAGGTTTCTTAGTGGCAGTGGTCTGTGAACAGAAAGAGAAGGACTGTTAGCTTTGCAAGGCTCCTGTGATGTTCAAGCAGGGTGAAATGTCTGCATCTGTCCAGGCATGCCTCTGGCACAGGCGTGGAAGGGATGGCAGTGGGAGGCTCCCTGCCAGACCCAGGGAAGTGGGGTCACTCAGCTGACTGGTTCCTTGGCCTCCATACAGCCTCAGCCGGCTTCCAGCTTCCTCCTGTCTCTCCTCTCCAAACACCTCCTTTGGAGGCTGCATCAGCAGGAAAGCTTTGGTTAAGAAGGAAGAAAACAAAAAGGCAGATGCCTTCTCCAAAACAGCAGCCCTGCAGGGTGATCTCATGCTCAGGGAAGAAGTCCTACGGGGACTGGAGAAGCTGAAGCAGATCTAGCACGTGTCTCAGGAGGATGCATGGGCAGCTTCCTGCAGGACAGGCTGGGGAGATCCACTAGCCTCAGCATCAGTGAGAAAGGAGGGAACTGAGTGAACTGGTGTTGCCTGTGCAGCTGAGGGTAGTTAAGCAGCAAAACCGGTGACTTGATGGGATTGTTAGGGCTTTCAGGTGTGGTGAAGAGGGAGCTGGGGGAAGGAGTGTGTTCTGGATTGTTGGCTGGAGTGTCTGCTGCTTCTCGATCCCAAACAGCAGGAAAAGATGTGAGTTAAACAATCCACAGGTTTTGAACTTCCCCTCTCTGAGGGCAAAGGGGGAAAAGGGAGGTGTTTGTGGCAGTAATTGTTATGCCATTGACTTGGGGTAGAGGTTTTCTGGGCAGAAGTGGGCTGGCTTCTGAGGCTCTCTTGGGGCAGGGAGTGTCTCTAGGCAGGATGGTGGCTGTGCCCCTAGGCTGTGATGCTGCTGTCACAGCAAACTTGTTGTTCTCCACAGACCATGTACCTCCCCAAGAACTGGCAAATAAATGCTCTCTGGAAAACAGCAGGGCTCTGGTGCTGCATGTGGGGCAATGACTTGTCCAGTGCTTGAGACCAAAGTGTTTTATGGTGAATTGGGACATTTAAAGCAGGGAATTAGACCCTGCCATGTTTCCATCAGCTGGGGTTTTTCTTGCCTTGGGTATAAAACCAGGAGAGTGGTCCCTGTCTCCTGGTTGCTATGTTTATCCCTCAGAGATGGAAGGACAGGCCTGTCCCCGCCATGGGTGACCAGCCTATGATTGCCCAAGAAAGGCTCTTGGGGCATGTATTCTGTTCAGCTGCTCTGCTGTCACCCAGTGGCCTGTGCTGTGGCTGGGGCAGACATGTCTGTATTGTTTGGAGTTTGTGAAAGGGCTGACTGGGGTGGCTGTGGCCACAAAGAACTCCTACAGACCTTGTAAGATAGCATTGTGTTGTGTGATGTAGGGAGGAGGGTGCCTTTTGCCCCCCCAGATGAGGATCTGAATAGCTCCATGGCATGGATCAGATTCAGTGGGTAGCTTTTCTCTTCAGGTTGCTCTTTGAGTGGCAGGTACTTCAGTGGGTAGTTTGTAAGCCCAACCATGCTTTCCTGGCCCAATGCAAGTATCCTTTAGGAAGCACAGGGTGCCTTCCCTCATTGTTAACAACCTTAAACCACTGTTCCCGTGTACTATGTCCAATACTCCTTACAAACTGTCCAGAGACGACCAGGCTTCAGACACATGCTTCCTGGGTAGAAAACCACATACCCGTGTGATCCAGTTACCCAGCTCCTCAGAATCTTGCCACAGGATGTGTGGAACCAGGTGTGTCTGCTTCTTTACTTCCCTCTTGTTCCAGCCCTGAATAACTCCCGAGTTTCCTCCCGCTCTTTCTCTTAATGAGTTGTGCTGCACTGGGACAGACATCTTGGCTGAAAGAGTCTAGTTGCTGGAATAAGGACCAAGTACCCATCAGAGTGTTTGCTGCTAATTAATTATTGCCTGTCACTGCTGAGAAGCAGAAGGGCTCAATTGCAGTCTAACAGGCTTACTGGGGCTAAATGATCTTGTTATTTACCTGCAGGTTGGTGGTTGCTCTCTGCTTGTAGGGCTGCTCTTCTGGGGACACAGGAGGCATAAGCCCCTGTCTGTATTATGCTTTTTTTTGTTCCCCTTTTCCTCCATTGGTTGGGGTTTTTTTCTGCAAAATCTTGGGGTTTCTTGCTCATCCTCACTGTCTTTAGTTGGCTTAAATGGATGGTGTGTCCCTTACCAGCCAAACCTTGTTCTCTAGGATACCTCAGAGAACTAATTAACCTGCCAGACTGCTCAACAACATTACAAAAACATTTATTCTAACTAAATACAGGACATATCTGCTGCCTAGTTTGCTTGTTTTAAATTTAGAAAAGGTGCAAAGCTGGTGGGGAGAAGAGGAGAATTCTGTGCATCCAAGTGGAGAACTTGGTTGACAAGCACACGGTGGTGATTCCCGGCCGGGTAATTTTCCAGCTGCCATAATTTGTGTGGGCTCAAATGAGACCTGATGGCAGTCTGAGTTAATAGCTGATGCAGTGAGGACCTGGCACGTGTAGCTTTGATCTCCTCAGCCAAGGACCAGGCGCTTCTCAAATCACCCAGGCTTCGCTGCCAAAGCTGAGAGGAGCGGGTGGGCTCCAGCTGCGTGGGGGGACGGGGCTGTGGGAGGAAGGAGGGAAAGTGTGAACGCATCCAGACGAGACCCAGGTTTGTGTGTGGGGCCCTCAGACTGGGTGTTACACTCTATATAAGGTGCTATTTTTTCACTGAATTATTTTCAGTTTTAACACTGATAAAAAGAGGCTTTTATTCTGATGTTTGTTTTTCATGATTAAGAGGTATAATAAGACAATTGCTGGCAAAGTGCATTGCTTATAGCAGAAATAGTCTTTGTTTTGAGGCTTTCCTGTGTCCAGGTTCTTCAGTTGCTCTCATTAGGAATTGCAGTACCTGCCAGCCTTTCACAAGCAGCAGCAGGAGGAGTGTAGCCTCGCAAGAAAAGTCTAAAATATTTATATTTAAATAACTTGCCTTAAAAGTTTACTCTCTGAATGTTTCTTGCCATAGTACCTGACCAATTATCATGTTATCAAAGGAGTGTGCAAACCTATAAGCTGTAGGCCTGGAATGGCTTGACAGATAAGCCTTCCTGATGGGAATAGCTGTAACTTCACTATTATCAGTCGGGTTCACTTTTGAATTTTGAATTACTTTTTTTTTTAACGAATAGTCAATTTTATGCAAACTGCTCAGCGATTAGGAGGTAATTTCAAAGATCATCCTCCATAAAGTCTCTTGATCATATTTTATGCTTCCTGTGACTCATGGATGTAATCTTGTATCCCTGGGATATTCATGGCATGCTTGTCTAATTCCCTATGGTAGCTAATCTCACTTCTCTACCTTAAAAAAATATTAAAATATCTTTAAAGCATGACTGGTAAGAAGGCAACTTTTACAGCCAATCTCCAGCTCCAATTGCTCCTGCTGGGGAAGTCATAATGATGAATTTGTGACATAATTTCTACGGCAACATGCTGGGATTTCATAAATGGGGATGGTGATTATAGAGCAGGATCAGGTGAAGCTGGATTGTGATAGAAAAAGCCCTGATTCAAATGCAAATTGTTCAATAATGGCATAGGGGATACCAGAAATTACTGGCAATTTATTTTATTTGGGTTAAGCTCTTCATTAAATCTTCTTTAGTTGGAAGTCGCTTTTCCAAGGATGTGGCTGGAAAAAATATTTTTCTCCTCTCAAGAGAACAAAGTTGTTCTAATTTAATAATAATTAATCGGTTAGTGTAATTAATAAGGATGTTCTCTATTTCGATAATTTCTCCAATTCAAGACTCTCCAAGTGCTTCACAAACCTTAATTGATTCCACCTTAGTACTCCCTGTAGCAGGACCACATAATTTACCTCATTTTCTGGAGACAGAGAGGTGTGTGAGCCAGGCAAATTGATTTAACCAGGTTAAATGATTTGCCCAAGGCCAGACAAAGAGCTGAAGTCAGGAAAGAACAGTGTTTCAGAGAGCAGCCTCTACCCAGCTGGGTTTGGCTGTGGGAGAGTGGGTGCAGCTATTGCACAGCCACGGGAGTGGGGGCCATGCAGTTGCAGCCTCCGAATAAATCTGCTGGATTTGTGTTGTCCAGCGTATGAAGCTGGAAATAGGAACAAGCCCCATGAGCACACACTGGTGGTGAAACCAGCTGAATTGGCCGTTCATTAGTTATTCTCACTGAAAGTGGAAACAACTTGGTTTGTTTTCTGGATTTTCTTTTCCTCAAACCACTTGGAATTTAAACTGTTTATCTGAGGATTAAACTAATTGCTTCTGCAAAATGCCATTCCCACACCATCTAGTGTACATCTGTTAACTGGGGAGGGATAACTGAACCAGTTGCCAGATGGTCTCTTGGATTTGGGTGGCGAGGAGCCAAGGAGCTGCCAGTTGGTGGTTTGTGGGGTTCTAGCAAAGCAGTCACGCTACATGCACATTCCCCTCAGTTACTCTTTTCTGCCTTAATGAAGATATTGCCTAATGCAATAAAGCAGCCATTAGCCCCCTCTCTGCACTCCCTCCTTCCCAAAAGGGGTGAGTTTATAAGCCTGATTTGTCTGACTGAGGCAGGCTTTTCCAGGAGCTCGGTTCTCTGCACGCTATGTGTGCAAAGGCACTTTCTCAAGTATTCAGTCCTGTGTCTGCTGGCTGCCTCTTTCTATGCCATAGTGGAAAGATGCTGTACTGACAAAGCTGCTCTTTGAAAGATGTTTTTATAGCTAGAAACTCAAAAAATCATTACTTAGTCTTGATTATCAAATGACACATGTACATCTAAATGCAGTACATACTGGCCCACATCATACTGACTATTTTAAAAACTTCAGCCTGAGGGCTGGATGCTGTACTTTGCATTTTAAAAGCATGTACTATTTGCCAGTGCTTGGAGTAGGGCACAACCCCTGCTGTGCTGGAAAGAAGTGTTACATCAGAGCCTGAAGAGACTGTTCCTGTAGGGGTAATACAGGTGTCTTTGCCCACACTCAGAACATCTTTTCCAGGACGGGACCAGAACTTGGGATCCTCAGGGCTGACAAGGGGGTGGTGTGCTTTGCATGGGACTGCTGTGAGGGGGACAGCCGGGGCAGCCAGAACCCAGCCTGTTTCTGACAATGCCCTGGCATGGGCTGTGGTGCCCATTAGCTGTCACAATGCGGTGTGGAGTGAAAACCACCCATCTTGAAATGACAAAGTGACAAGTGACAAAGCAGCTTTCATCTAGTTGAGGAGGTCTGGGGTGGTGCAAGTTTTTTTTACCCCTTCTTATACCAGCAAAGTCTTCCCTGCTGTAAACTCACAGGAGGGAGGAATTTATGGCTTCAGCATTAAAAAAAAAAACAGTTTGGCAGCTGAGATTTTGGTTTGTTGTCAGAAAGGTGGTGGACATCAACAAAATTCAACCAAAACAATTTGTTAGAGGGAAGTCACATCAATGTTTTTTTTCTCCATTCTGTGAAGTGGGGCAGCAGCATCTCCAAACTCACCAGTGCTGGGGCCAGACTGTGGGGCTGCACTCCCAGCCACACCATTTGGCTACATTAAAGATAGTTAGATGCACTGCTAAGCAACTCCTTGTACTTTGAGAGGTGAATTTTATTTTTTTTTCTTTAAAGGAGGAGTTTGGCAAGGGGCAGAAGTGCTGTGTGCTCCCAGGGCTGGTCTTATACCACTTGCAAAGCTCCCAGGGTGGGTTCTGCTGGTGAACAAATCTCCTGGCATTGCAAAGCAATGACTGTTTCCAGATATGGCCAGTGCTGAAGGGCAGAGCTGAGACTCCATCTGTGGGGAGCTGCCCGGGGTGTGTGCAAGTCGAATAGCTCTTTGCTTTTTCTTGGAGAAATGCTTGGCCAAGTTGTGCACAATCTTTATTGCGACAATGTCCATGTGGCATCACTTAGTGAACAGCTCTTGGTGGAAGCAGGGCTGGAGTCTGTGGGACAGCTTGCGTGGGCATGGGAAGCAGTCCTGGCCCTGTGGAGCTTTCTCACAGGTCACTATGGGGCCCTGGGCACGCTCCGGGGCTCCCTGGCTGTGCCTGGTGCAGCACATGAGCACAGGGTGGGCAGGGGCTGTGTGTGGTGAGAACAGCATCTGGCTCTACAGGGAGGTACCTGTGCTACTGTTCCAGCCCACATCCCTCTGCTGCTCCTCTGGAGGAACAGCACGATCCCTGCCAAGCCCTATTCTCTGGGGGAATAACACCCTGTCCTAAGGCTGCTGGGAGCAAGCAGCTGCCTAGCCAGAGACTCAGGAGATCTGAGGTACCTGTGCCTTTTCCTTTTGCTCCAGCTTTAGTGTGACAATTCCTGTAGAAAAATACACCTGAATACTTCCCTGGGCAGGAGCAGGAAAGGGAGGGAAAAGTCTCTGAGGGAGCTCCCTTTAAGTTCCAGTTTAAGTTTCATCTGCCCCAGCCCTGGGAGTGCCACAAAACGGGCTTGCAGATGCAACTACCACTGCTGTCTGTGTGTCCATTGTCCCTTGACTGCTGCAGCTCTCCTGGGACCACAAACCTGCTCCCAGTCCTCCTGCTGAGGCCTCTGTTGCCCATTTGGCTTTGTGCCTGCTTGGCTTCTTATGTGCGTGCAACACTGACGGAGGACAGAATTTGCATGTGGCACTGGAGAAAGAAGATGAATAGAGACTTGGGCTCCAAAGGAGTTTTGTCTGCTGTCCACATGCAATGATGTGGTTAAGACCTTGTCTGGAATTGCCAAGGGATATAAAGTAGAAAATAGCACACTTTCTTGGGAGTGGAGAAAGCAAAAAGATGTCCTGAACGTGATCCATCAGGAGCACAGTGCTGCTGCCTGGATGCTCAAGGAGAAGGGGCCCCGAAGCTGCCCTTGGATATATCACCAGGAGCAGATATGGCAATGTGCAAGCCCCATCAGAGGAGTCACACACTGCCCATTTTTGAGAAGGGAGCTGGTGCTTTCTCAGCTGCTTCTGAGAAACAGAGGATGGAATGTGACACAAGACTTTATAGCTGTTTTTAAGGATGAATCAAAGAGATAAAGGCAAACTGGGATGCTGAGAAGGTGCACATATGGAAGAAGCTCCTTTATTGAAATTACAGGCACACAAATCCAGAAAAGCCTTGTGGGTTAGGTCTAGGTGCTGATTTTGGTAAGCTTCTTAATTGGCATGATCCCTCCTTGCCCGGGTTATGGGCGAACTGACCTTCAGAAACCTGGTTTGGGGATGAGCACTGGCAATCCCTGAGGCTGGGTGGTGGCATGCAAGGGCCCCGCTCCACGGGGCTCTGACACAGGGCAGAAGACTGAAGGAAATGGCCAAGGGCACAGGGCAAATCCCTACTCCGACTCCCAATTTCCCAAGACAATACTGATCTGGAATGCTTAAAGAGGATCCTTTGAAAATGACTGGTGGTGAAACACCAGCTTTGGTTTCTGTACTCATCCATTGCACTTTTAGGAGGGTAGATGTTTAATGTGGTCTTGAAGCTCAGGTTTATTGCAGCCCTTGTGCAGAGAGGATCCTTGGAGGCAACAAAAGCCGTGGGCAGCTTGGGAATGCCAGGCTGGCTTTCGGATGGCGTGGGGCTGTGCAGGAGCCATCCTGCTGCGGGGCCTGCGTCACTGCTTCGCACGTCCCGGTCCCTGCAAGGAAACTCAGGGCATCATCACTCAAAACTCTGTGTCTCTCACACAACAGGATTGGTTTCTCCAAGCTCATTTGGAACGTGTTTGGGGGTCAGATGAGAAATGAAGCAGGATCAGAGCCAGCCTGAGGGAAGCTTCCATTTATGTGCATTTCTCTTTTTTCCAAAAGAGGTCTCCAGCATATGTATGTTCAGCAGGGAGAGGTCTGGGCAAGGAGCACACCCTCAAAGCAATTCCAGTTCTGCCTTTGGGATATGCCTTCCATTTCACACAAACTGAACTGGGTCCAATATGCTCTGCATGATAGAACATGGCTTTGTGAGCACGTTCATATGTGAGACTAGCATTAGTAGGCATTTGCGCTTCAATTTGTGCTAAAAGCCAACAGATGGGGAAAGTAAATGCCAGGAAACCAGGCCCTGATCAGGTGACTTGAGCTGTGCTCACACTGTATTTAGACAATAGGCTGTGTTGTGTATTTGGAGTCTGATCTTGTGAAAATGAAACCCTGCTGGTGCTAACCCACAGAGGCTTTGCACACTGGGAAAATGGCCAAATTCCTCTGGAAAATGGTGAAGCTCCAGCTGGGAGAATTAATGAAAGTTCACTTTTGCCAAAAATGCAGAATTTCATCTCTTTGCATGAAAAAAAGTGGCTGTCATTGGTGGAGATTCCCCCTCTCCTGCCACCCCATCTCACACATACACACAAGAGGAACATGGCAGTCAAATACCCAGACCTGCTGCAGGGATCGCAAGTAATTTGTTCCCTGTATCTGAAAGGGGTAAGGTGAGAAGTCAGGGTTTGGGCTGCAGCAGGAATGGGTAGACTTCATGCTGAGAAACCCTTCCTAAGTGTAAAGGGTGGGATTGCCCGGGACATCTGTGGCACTGTGGGGTGAGAGCAGCGTGGTGAGCGCGTCTGCAGCCATGCAGGTTTATACAGTCTGCGTTGAAGTGGGGGAAGAGACTCAGGCATCTTTTCTAGCTCAATTTCCTATGATTTCTGGCACCTTCCAAGCTGTCTATTGGGCAACTTGGACCCAGGTGCTGGAGGAAGGTGTGCAGCTCTCCTGCTCCCAGCAGTGGCCTCCTGGAGTTTTACTGTTTTTTGGGAAGCTTCATAAGGATTTGGCTGTTCATCAGTTGAATCTGGCTTTGTTTGCATGCTTCTTTAAGTCTCTCCATCCAAAGGGAAAGCAAGCTTTTTCTCTTTGTACCAGCTATGTAAGTGAGCTCCCAAAAATGCTCTGCCCTCTCCCACTGCCCAGACTGACTGCAGGGAGGCCAAATTCACAAGGGTTGCGTGTATGGGGCAAGGTCTCTAGAGGGCAACAACTCCTCAGATCTCTGTGGTTCAAGACTTTCAGAGAATTTTGACCTAAATTACCTTCCCAGGCTGCTTTTTTCAAGTTTCCTTCTCTAGCTTCCCACCCACAGTTCCTGCAGTGGGCCTCCACAAGGCCAGCTCTTCCCCTCCCCTGGCACGGACTGGGGGATCTCTGCTGGTAGCACAGGCAAGGTGACCACCTCAGGTGAGCAATCAGGCATTAGTTTAGTCTTTAAAGTGCAGTGAGGAGCATTTCAAGGATTTTGCTCTTCTGGCAGAGCTGTCTGCCTGTTTCTGAACAGAAACCTGATCCTACTGCTCTTGTAAAGCTCTTATTTTCTTCAGTAGTCCAGTGGTTAAGTTCCTTGACAATAACTCTGAGCCAAACTGGCTGATAATCACAACCTGACCAAGCAAGGACAGTTTATCTTAAAATACAACAATTATACAGAAGAAAAAAACCCTGAGCATAGTGCTCTGCTGTATGTTGCTGCCCTGCTTAAGGAGGATGGGCTGCAGGATGACCTGAAGGATGGGCTGCTGCTGTACTAGGCTTGTCTGAAATCCAACCTTTGACCTTGCTCCACTGGATTTTTGCTTGTCGAGGGGAAAGGGGACAATTCAGGATATTTACAAATTTCTAATGTGGAAGGAAAAAGAATTATCTGGGATCACTTATCAGGTATTATTTGAATGACCTTCAATGAGTTGCATTTACGGAAATTTGACTAACTTTAAAAGAAAAACGGTATTTGGGTGTAAATTTTTAACCTCCTTGAACAATATTGCTGCAGTTCCTAAGAATAACCTGTAGAAGGATTTTTCTCCTTTGGGGAAAGGCAGGTCACAGTGCTGTTGGAGCTGGGGGTAAGGGAATTCATTGCTTCTAGTGCAGGTGTGGAGCCGTCACCCACTCCTTGCTTGGCTCCAGCAGGTTGAGTTTGCCCAGGTACGTATTTTTTGCTCCCTGTAACAAAGGCTCGTCTGTTCATCTTAAAAGCTAAGGGTTGCAGATTTCTGGCAGTTGATGGAAAGGAGTTTTTGGAGCCGGTGCTGTTGGCATGCAGAGCAATGGAGGGTGTGTGCGACACTCGTGGAGGTCAGGGTGGCCAGGTGGGAGCTGCCCAAGCTGTCTCCCTCCACCCCCGAGAGCTTCCCTGCTGCGGGAGGGGCGGCCTGAGTGGAGGCGCAGCTCCTTTGCCCCCGGCTCCTTTGCAGGCCCTCGGCCACCCGGGGCTCTGGGGTCGCAGCGTGGGTGCAGCTGCGGCCCTGGCTCTGGCTGCCCCCTCCCCAGGGCCTGGCATCCCACTCTCAGCTGGAGCACTGGCCTCGGGAACTGCCCCGCTGGATTTAACAAATGTGGACTGTAGGGAGAAATGAGAACATCTTTAACGTCCTCAGAGAGATTTGGGTCATGCTTATGACTTGAATGTTTACTTGATAAAGAGTGAATTGCTTCAGTCCCCTTGCAGCCCTTGGGAACCACTTGTGAAAGGAATAGCAATTGTTCTCTGCTCAATTATTCTTATATAAGTGAATGCCTTGTGGTGGACATCCCCGGAATGGTGCATAATTGATGCACTTAACTGATGATTACACCAGAAGGATCTCACTTTGCGTGGCAAAGTACGGGGAAAAGACACAATGCTGGAGGAGCTGTCCTGGCCTCTGGGAGAGCGAGTGTGCAATGGCTGTATGGGAAGCTATTGTGCCCAGGGCGGTGACCTTGAAACAGATTGAGCTTATTAGGAGTGCATGATGACTGAGATTTCAGTGTGACTGCGGCAAGGCAGTCAGGCCAACGAATATGTGATAATATTTTTTATAAATGTGATAATTAGATAAAAGAAGAGGGAGTTGGAGTTTAGACTCGAAGACACTAATTAAATTCACATTGACAAATCAGCATATTGGTCTTGTATGGATTAAAGCAGCTCTGAAATGCTTCTTTTGTTTAGATTACACTAATTAAATTCACACGTTTTGCCAAGCCATAACAGTTACCTTGAAACACAGAAGGCTGAACCTAAAGCTTCAAAATGCATGTCAATGAATGTGCCAAAGTCAGAGCATTTTTGCAGAGGAAATAGCTGAGGATTTTAAGAAATTTTGGGACTAACGTTTGTGAAGTTTTTATACCCTCACAACTGAACACTGTCAGAATGATGCATGCTCTTACTTAAATGCTGAGTGCTTAACTGCAGTTTTAAATTATGCTCAGTGATGAGGTAATAAAGTATTTCAGCAAATATGTCTCAGAGGAGAACTTGAGAAAGAAAAAACCCACATCTATTCCCAGCAGCCAGTCTTTTCAGGTCAGTATTTAAAAACCATAGGTCACACGTCAGAGAATTATGAGCTGCTGCTGGCAATATTTTTGGAAGTTAGGACTTCATAAATATATCAACTACTTGATGCAGGGCTGCCCCACAGCAGCCACCACTGAGCCAAAGCCAGAGGATGGGAATTTTGAAATTTAAACCGATATTTGTGTTCTTTCTGCTGGGTTAAATCTGAAAAAAATGAGCTTGTTGATGTGCACATTGCTGAGAAATGGGAGAGGTGCTGTCAAACTGGAGCACCCTGCTCTGGGCTGGTGGAGCCCCTTCCCTGCAGGGCAGGGAGCTGCCTTGGGAAGATGCAGGGCTGCAAGGTGCTGTTCCAGCATCCCCTGCCTGGAGAGGAACCCAGTGGCGTCACAGGGTTGTGTTTTGTGCTGTACAGTCCACGCAAAAGCCTCTCTGTCATCTTTAAGGACAAAAATCTCAATGTAAGCATTACTGCCTCATTGCCGAAGCCTTAGGTGTGAGGGCCCCACAGTAATCCTGAGTCATCACCATCTCATCATTAGTGAATATTCCATTTTCTGTCAGTAAACACAGTTTACCCACTTTACAGTTAAGCTTCTTAAGATTCATAGCTGATGAGGGAGCAATTAGGACAGAATTTAAATGAATACACACAAACTGGGGAGTTCCTGCTGGGGGAAAGGAGAGGCTCAGGCTCTGCCTAGAAAAGTGCTCAAGGCACATGGCAGTAAAATGCACTTAACAAGAAACTCGTTACTTTGGGGCTAATTCGGTGAAACTTTGCTGTGTTATCTGCTTCAAATCCGTCTGTTGAATGGACAACTGGACCTGAAAATCTCTGAAGTGGGGAGGTTTCTACTGAAACTCATCCTGTATTATTGTAATAATTTGTTCTATTTCCTTGATTACATGAAACTCATTGGGCTCCTCCCAGAAGATTTAATAGTTACAGGATTTGATCCAAGTTCAGGGAAAGTTTTGGGACTTTATTTTAAAGGCTGGACTTTAAATGCATTTTAAATGCAAGTGAGCCTGCATGGGGCAGTGGGACAGACAAAGGCAAGGGCTCTGTGAGGGTTGACAGCACTTCTCCTCAGAGGTTTTTCATCTCTGCTGTGGTGGGGTTTATTTTTATTTTTTTAATCAAAGCACTGAAATACTGGTGGATGGAGAGTGCTGTATAAATGCAAATCTCATTTACCTCTGTCTGCCGTCAGCTGGGGTGCAGGTGGATCACAGTCCTCAAGGAGGGAACGATGAGGGAATGCAGGGATAAATGAACATCATGGGGAAATTCAGCACCTCTGGGGCTCTGCTCTCTCTGCTCTGGTTTAAGCAGCTGTGGGGACAGCTGGGCAAGGGCACATCCCAGTGATGGCACTGGGCCCCTGGAGCTCTCCCAGCGTTGGTGTGGGCCATTCCTGTGGGAGCGAAAGGGGATGGCAAAGTGGCTTTGACCTTGAGGAGGGTCCACTGGAGTCCAAGACAGAGCAGCTACAAGTCCTTGTCGTCTTCAAACCTCTTTACATGTGTTGATTAATTAATTCTACCTCATTTGATCTGTTAGTCTGTGATTTGCCCTCAGTTATCACCAGCCAGGTTGAGGAGTGGCTGGCTACTGCCACACGTGTAAAGTGAGAGCTGGTTGCTGAGACTCTTCTGCTAGCAGTCCTCATTTTGGGACAAAATATTGGTCTGTTGCAATATACGTTTTCTGTCATCAGTCTTTGCCCAAGGTGGGTTTCTGCGTTCCTCCTGCCCTGCACGGTGATGGTTGGGCTGGCACCAGTACAGAGGCCCCAGCTAACGGTGCCCAGCAGGGAGGTGGCACCGTGTCTCTGATTTGGATCAGGGAGAGGACGGTCCCCGTGCACAGCTGTCACTTCTCTGGCTGGGTGAAAGTTCCCCCTTGAGCGCTGAAAGCTCTTAAAGGCTCCGGCTCTGTCCCGCGGGAGCCGCTGCTGCGGCTGGGTTGCAGTCCTTGTGCAGCTCTGCTGGTGACAGTGTCGACTGAGCTGAAACCCGCCGCGGCTCTCGGGGTGGCAGGATGCTGACTGCTGCTGTCCCAGCCCTGCCGGGATGCCGGGACCCAGCTGCGCCCCGGGACGTGCCTGGCTGTGCATCGATGGATGGCGAGGGGGCTGGAGATTGGCTCTGGGGGCTGGAGAGCAGCCGCAGTTTGGGATGGGAGGAGTGATAAAGTGCAGGAGGTTCAGCCAAGTTTTACCTACCTATCCAGACGTGACATTTGTGTCAGCTAGCCAACACTAAGATAGAGGCTACTGCAATTAGTTTAAAAATGCCCCTTGTCCTGGAGGGTGCTCAGGTCCTCAGCCCTTATCCAGAAAGGTGCCTTGGGAGATGGGCTGGTTCAAACCTCTGAATGCAGGTGGTTTTTGTGGGGCTGCACCAAAATCACCCCCCTGATATGGCCATGTGAAAATTGGAAGTGGCAACTGTCCAAGGTAGCTGCAGGTCTGGAGCCATCCAAACTCTGGACAGCACGAATGCATTTTTGTTTTTTGTACTGGATCACAGTGGATACAAATCCCTGTACAGAACAAGGTACTCAGATGAGTCTGCACCTTTCCCAGGATCTGCCCATCCCTGTGTGCTTTGGCTGTGTGGTTACACCTTGCAGAGGACCTGTCAGTGCCACGTGCCCAGCCTGCAGCCAGTGTGTGGGAGACAGCCTGGCCCTGGAGACACAGGCTGGGCTCTTCCTCTCTCAGCTGCTGACCGGTGTCCCTGTTAGAAAAAATGCTGAGCTGTGCATTGGAAAATTTCACAGTAAGTCAAGTCAAGAAGAAACTTGGATGGGAAAGAATTAGTGAATGAAATAAATGATTGCGCACTGCCAGTCTTCCTTCATGTGAGGGTAATGAGTGCGTAATTCAGGTAATAAGCAGAAGCTAAGGGCTTACCCTGCCCGTGGCTGGGCAGCAAGAGCAGAGAACTCCTGGGGACTTCTCTGACCCTGGTGTAATTCAAATTGTTGATGTTCCACAGTGCTTTCAGTCCTCTGGAAAATCAGGTACTCTTAGTTGTTGCCTGTCCCATTCTATGGCAAATGCCCCCTCCTGCTGATTACCCCTTCCCTTTAAAAATAAAAAGCACCCACCGTCAAATTTGAGGATGATGAGCCTTGCTACACCTCCAACCTCTGCTGTTCTTGATGAGAACTTGCACCTTGTGGGCACCCTGGGCCTGGCAGCTGTGGTGTCCTTGGACTATGTGGATGCCAGGGATGTCACTTACCACACAAATACCTGCTGGTGGAGAGTGGCTGCGGATGTTTACATGCACAATTCATTTTTCCTGAGGCATTTTAGCTGTAATATGGCTCTAAAGATACGTTTTCCCACCCTAAAGGAGTCTGGTAGGTATCACAGATGTCTTTTAGGTAACATAGCAACTCTCTTTTTTGGCTATTTGCAGGCTTCCAAACTCAAAGCTGTCCTTTCTTTTTCAGGACAAGCTATGCTATTAAAAAAAAAAAAAAAAAAGAAACACCAACAAAAAACAAACAAAAAAACCCCCAAAAAACCCAGACCAACAGAATAATTTGCTTAAGCCTCAAATTCACAGCAGCAAGTAAGATATAATTGCACCCTTTGATCTTCAAAGATCTCATCCAGTGTGTGCTGAAGTCAGTGAAAGCCACTCTGTTTGACTTCAATGAACATTTATAATATGCAACTCAGAAATATCCTTCCATTTTATCTGTACATGTCTGAAGACTCTCTGGTAGAAATAAACTTCAGTATGTAAGTTTGGGTGTTTTAACATAATTTTATGTGGCATGAAAGTGTTTCATATTTGAACATGAAAGGAATGAAATTTGTTTGCCCTGAAAAACACTCCTGCTATTAAAGAAGCATGTGGCATCAAGCCCAGATCACCTAGCAGGAGTTAATACAACACTTGTAGCTGCATCAGTATTGCTGAAACAAGTGCTCAGTTGCTAATGAGCTGCCTGCCAAGCAGTGATGCTGCCATCTGAAAACCTTTTTGGTCCTTGGCATCTGCCTCTAAGAGAGATATGAGCTATATAAACCCAGAAAATGATCTTCATTGTGTCAGATTAATTCTGCATATAGTCCAGTGTTTTAGCCTACTGTAAAACTAAAACTATCTCTATGTAAATACACTAAATAATAATCTGAAATTTGCCTTGGTGTGGAGGTTTGGTGTTTTCCTTCTCTACTTCTATGTACATCCTCAGCACCAAACATTACTGACTAATCTGGAGGGGGAGGTTTAGCAGCATGAGAAATTTGTAATAGAAATCAAATATTAGTACAAGCAAGATGATATCTTGCCCAAATGAGACTTGATTACATAATTAATCTTGATAGTTACGTGTGATTTTGTGTACATGTGATTTGAATACTGGATTTAAAAGCCAGGAGGTGAGCCACTGAGATGATTTGCTTTCTAGGGACATCCAGGCAGAAAGGTGAATGAAATTTCCATGGGCTCTGGGATAAGTTTGAAGGATTTAATCCTGCTCAGATTGTTATGGAGGCCTTTCCCTGCAGAAATTCTGGACCAGAGCTACCCATCACCCAGGCCACACACAGCAAAGCATTTCAGCACTGGAACTGAGCTCTCTGGTGCAATTCAGCACATGCTCATGGTTTTGGTGATCAGGGATGTTTTTAAGGACACATTAATGACAAACAGCATTATGGTCTCAGTACATGTTCTTCAAACATGTCATCACCTCATGGGATGTTCCCTTTTGTGCACAGCCATTGCTGTAGTGCCTATCTCCCTTCCAGTCTGGTTCTGCCTCATTCTCCTTCCATTATTGTTTGTACAGCTTTGTACGCCCCTTTGCACCCCACAGCATTTTCAGTCAGGGGAGCACCAGGCCGTGGTCTCGCCCTGCTGTGATCCATCCTTTGAGGTGAGTGTTGTGGAAAACTGCTCTCATCAGCCTCTTCAAGCTCAGTGAGAGCTCTGTGGCACAGGAACCTGGAGCATCTCCTGCCATGGATCGGGAGGCACGTGTTAAGGATATGTACACATTAAGGATCTGTCAGACTAGATCCCAAACATTTCAAAGACAAAATATTTCACGTTTGGGGTGTTTGACATGTGATTTTTTAAACAGACTTTTTATTCCCTAATTTTTGTATGAACTTGTGATAATCAGAGGAGGGGGATGAAGCCTCAGTGTTTGATCCTTATATTTACTTTTCAGTGGAATTGTTCTCTTTCTTCTACATGTTTTTTGAGCACTGCTCACAGTGTATGAAGTTCAGCAAACTAGGATATTGCAAAAAAAAAAAGAACAACTGCAAAAAATCACTGAAATCTCAATTTATATGCTTATTTATTTTAATTACAGCAGGACAGTTGTTGTTCTTCCCTGTGTTTTAGAGTCCTTTAGGAATCTGCTGTGATGGAGAAAAATCCCCTAGAGAATCTTTGGAAAAGTAAAGGCATGCACGTGTTTGGTCCATAGGAGTGATGACAGAGAATAATCTACTGTTGGAATAAGAATTACTAGCATTTCTAAAAGGCCTGAGGTTTTGGACCATGAAGAGGGAATAGTAAGTCATGATTGTAACCACTGTCTTTGAATTTTGCTTTTTAACCACCTGCTAACTGTTTGTTTTGTGGTGGAAAAGGCATGAACACATCCATTCCCCCATTTAGGATGTGATGCAGCAGCACTTCTGAGATCTGAGCCTGCAGCTTTGCCCAGGATCCTATTTAATAAAGTACTAGCAAGCAATTATTTTAATTTTGATTTACATCCCTGAGAGTTATTCTGCTCTTTCCCCATTCCTTAAAACCCAAGCCCACCCTGATGAAGCCCACAGGGTTCCTGTCCCTCTGACAGTTTCTTCTTTGGGGACGGGCACTGCAAGTGTGTTTTCCCCAGCAGAAAGATGCAGGCAGGAGAGAGAGGATGTAGAAAGTTCAGGGCATAAACCTGGTGAGAAACCACAAACACAGGTGATACTCCAGGGAGCAGTGGGGTGTGTACAGCTGTGTGGCTTGGACTTAGTTCTTGGGGATGGGTTTGTGATTGGTGTTTCTGTCTTGCTGGTTTCAGAGGAATTATCCTGGGTGAGGGATTTTTATCATATCAGCTAGATTCAAGGCAACATGAGAGGAGCATGGAGCAGCAAGCAGTGAAAGGAAAGTGCTCTCCGTGGTGTGGGAGATGGAGGTGGCAAGGAGAGGGGCCTGTGTGGATGGGGTACCTTGCAAACTTTAGGTGCCAGCACTGGGTGGTTCTGTAACTCTTACTGCTGCTGCCATGTGCATAACACGATGCTATTTTAGGAGAAACCTCGGGGAGCAGACACAGCCAAGGTGAGAGATGGATACTGTGCCCATTGGTATTTCTGGTGTTACCTGTCAGCATAAATCCACGACACAGGCACCTAATCCAGCATCACAACTGGAGAGAGTAAATGCCACCGTGTTCCCAGGAATATTTTGGAACTCCTGCCATTAAAGATTGCCTTAAGTGCAGATGGGCTCAACCGGCCATAGCTCAATTTTAATGGTGCAACAGTGACAACCAGCGGCCAGCTGGGCTAATCCGGGATGAGTGCCATCCCTCCAGCCCAGAGCCGGGCGCCGCGGGGCTCTGGAGTCGCACTGGCACAGCTCTCTCCAGGCACTGGGGATCCACCAGAGAGGCTCCTGAGCGTGGCAGGCTTTGATGTTTCCATCTTCTGGGTCATGATCCCACATTGCTAATGGGAGAGATGTTAGTGAAGCATTTTGGGGTTGAATTTCTGCTACTGAGCACTCAGCTGCTGGAACAAAATTTGAGGACATTTTGTGTGAATGATTGGAGAGGGCAGAGCATGGGTGGGGGGCAGGTTATCTAATTATACTAGATCTAATAGATATAACTAACTATACTATACTATATCTCTAATTGTACTAGTTTATATTTGGAGTTGTGCCTTGCCTCCAATAACTTTATTTCCATATTGCACCCTTCTGTGCTTAAATGGACGTGACCTCAGGCACAGCACAAAACAGTACGTGGTTGAATGTCTCATGTAAGACTTTGTTTTTCCCTCTCCTCAAAATCAAAGAAATCATTTGGACCCCAAAGTGCTTGTCCTGCACTGTGTGCAGAGAACCCCACGGCTGACCAAACACTTTTATTGTGGGAAAAGCAGAAATTCCCCTGCCTGCCTCCACCCGGGCCCTGCTGTATCCCACTCACAGCATACCAAGGATTCAGTGCTGTGCCTAGCACATCGTCCTAGCACAGTCTTTCCCCTCCCAAGAGAAGTCTGGGGCTGTGTGGGAGCTGGTGGGGCTTGAGGTCCTCCTGCTCCACGTCTGCCATCTGTTTTGGGCAGGCTTGGTCCCTTCCCAGGGCCACTGCAGGGAGGGCACATGGGGGAGGGCAGCGTTTGCTTTTCATCTGCACGTTTGGCAGTTCAAAGGCTCCTGCTCCTTGTTGCTGCTCTCAAATCTGTAGATGACACAGATGTGAATATCTGGTGATAGCACAGGGAAACTGTGGTTCCATAAGCAAGGGTCTGAACAGCTCGAGGACTGCCAGTAAGGTGCCGTTTGCAAGATCTGGACGTTTGAGAATTTAGGACAAAGGTAAGACCCTTGTGAGCTGGCACACGCAGCCCAAGGCTATTGACCCTTCTTGTGCAGTGACTGGTGTTGGATCAAACTGTCCCACGGGCACTTGTGATGTCCCTATAACATTTTGGGTCTCAACAGGCAAATTTTGCTGAAACCCAGAAAGCTTTGGGGAAAACTTTTTAGTCTTTCTTGTCCCAGTGCAAATATGTTGTATGTCTCAGTTTGGTGAGTTGCCAAAACCAGTGTTATGATGCTGATGTCCAACTGCAATGTCGGTCACCTTAACTGAGACTGACCCACTTCATTGAAGTTTGTAGTTTATAAGATCTTAAATTGTTTCCTCCTTAACCACTTTGACCTCTGGGTCCCTTTGGAACAATTCTGGTTTGTCTTGGATTTTTAAATTTAATAATTAATTTAGAAACTCAAGAGTTTGGGCAATAGGAGCACCTGGGCATGGCGTGGAGCTGCTCCCCGGTGGGGAGAGGCAGAGCAGAGCAGAGAGTCAGGCACACCGCCGGGAGGTGCCCGGGGGCTGGGGAGGCGGCAGGGAGCGGTGGCCGGGCAGCACGGCCCCTGTCCCTGTCGCAGGATTGAACAGGGCAGCACGGCCCCTGTCCCTCTGTCCTAGGATTGAACAGGGCAGCACGGCCCCTGTCCCTCTGTCCCAGGATTGAACAGGGCAGCACGGCCCCTGTCCCTGTCCCAGGATTGAACGGGGCAGCACGGCCCCTGTCCCTGTCCCAGGATTGAACAGGGCAGCACGGCCCCTGTCCCTGTCCCTGTCCCAGGATTGAACAGGGCAGCACGGCCCCTGTCCCTGTCCCTGTCCCAGGATTGAACAGGGCAGCACGGCCCCTGTCCCTGTCCCTGTCCCAGGATTGAACAGGGCAGCACGGCCCCTGTCCCTGTCCCTGTCCCAGGATTGAACAGGGCAGCACGGCCCCTGTCCCTGTCCCAGGATTGAACGGGGCAGCACGGCCCCTGTCCCAGGATTGAATGATGGCCGGGCAGCACGGTCCCTGTCCCTGTCCCAGGATTGAACAGGGCAGCACGGTCCCTGTCCCTGTCCCAGGATTGAACAGGGCAGCACGGCCCCTGTCCTTGTCCCAGGATTGAACAGGGCAGCACGGCCCCTGTCCCTGTGTGCCCTGCCTGGGACCTGCTCTCTTCCTGCGCCTTGTTTCCCTGACCAGATTGGGCTACAAGTAAAAAGTAAAACAGGAGGTGAAACCCTTTTACTTCTGTTTGTTAATCTTTCTTCTTCTATCTTTCTTTCTCCTTTCTTTTTTTCTCCCCCTTTCTTTCTTTCTTTCCTTCTTTCTCTTTTTTTTTTTTTTTTTTTTTTTTTTTTTTTTTTTTTTTTTTATTAGCAGGGCTCCTTTTTTCTCTCTCTTTTGCCTCAATAGAAAGAAAAAAAGTTTTGTCAGCACTCCTGTTTCTTTTGTTGTTTTCTTTTTCTCAGAAGTCTTTTCTGCTTTTATCCTAATCCCAGGCATGCATGAGGGAACAGTTGTGCTCTGTTGTTTGTCTGTTCTGGTAGTTTTGAACCAGTAGGGCTCCTGCTTTGTTCTCTTTATTTTCTGAACACAGAAAGGTAAAAGAGTAGGAATAGCGATTGAAACCCTTAAGAAGAGAAACCTTCGATATTTATTTAGATTTAATTCATTTTTTGCCATGTTGGTAATAATTAAGGGATGATGACAAATAAAAAAAAAGAGGGAGGAAAAAAAAGGAAAAGGAAAGAAACCTCTTTTCACTCCCCTGAGATCAGAGTTTTGCTACCCAGAGCATTTTTAACTTGTACCCCTTGAGAGGCACGTTTTTAACTCTGTTGTCCAATTTATTCACTCTCTGGAACCAGACAACAATTTAACATATGCCAGGGTTGTTTTTTTCCCCTAAACACAGAATTACTCCTTTGTAGAGCTGCCTGTATGATTTGAAAAGCAGTGTTAGCCTGGTTTACCTGATGTGATGTCAGCCTGACTTTCAAGTCACATCTCAGTTTTAAGCCTTATATTTATGGTTTTAAATGCACTCTGGTGCTTCTTTTTGGGGGGCATGTTGCAGAACTGTCACTAAAGGTTTATTTATGATTTTCCCAGTATTTCTTTACTAGTTGGGCATGCTGGCTGATAAATTGCCTGAAATGTTTTTAAAAATTAAGCTAAAACTAACATGGATCCATCTGTCTCTGTTTCATTCCTGCAAAACAAACCTTTTATGATTTTGATATCCAACATGTGCTTGTTCTCCGTTGCCATGGAGATGCTGTAGGCCTGAATTTTTTTTCACAGGCTCTTACGATGAAGTTTTTTTTGAAAACTGTTTTGATTAATTTTTCCTCCACTTCAACTTCTCTCTCACTTAAACTGTTTTCCTCTTTTGTTTCCCACTTGATTTATGGCAGGTCGCTGTCATTTAAATAGATGCGCGTTTTGAAATTCCTTCTTTCTGTTCGAATGCAAAGAAAAAAAAAGAGAAAAAAAAATAACCCATGCAAGTCATGCTCAAAGACTTGGTTATTGTTGCTTGTTGGATTTCTGCTCTCTGTGGTTGTCGGGCCTAATTCAAAGTAATTCAGGCTACTCAGTGGGGGCAGTGCATAGCTCCACAGGAAATTATGATAGCAAAAGTCTTCCTGTAGAGCTCTACACTTGGCACTACAAAGTGCCTTGGGCTGCAGTTACCTGAATAGGGTTGAATTAGACCAGACAACCGCATCATCCCACTTCTTAATCTATTAGAGCGATATACAAGTGGCAATTGTTGATTGCAAAAATGGGATTAAGAGGCTCTTCAAGTGAATGATTTTCTTGTGAGAACAAAAAGAGGAAAGAGAAGGCTCGTTTGAATCACACAGCCAGCAAGTTTCGTGAATGGGTTCCACTCCAAATGTTAGAATTAAAGCAACCAATATTTCCCCATGAAGCATGCAGGTGAGAGGAATAAAGTGCTGAAAAATAGAAAATTATGTCTAAAAGTTTGTGGTGCTCTCAGCAAATCTTGGCTCTTCCTCCATGACCCCTCCCTCCCTCCCTGCTCCAGGCAGCAGCAAAAACAAATCCTTGTTTGAGCCAAACACTTCATTGCTCTTCATCATCCTCTGCTTATTATTCTTCAATCTTTATTTTTACCCACACATTTCACTTATTTATTTTGCTTTATCTCAGGCAAGAAATGGGGTGAGAGAACAGCTCCTTTGACTCCTGCTGCTTTTCCCTGAATCTTTCCACTTATTTCTTCCCCCCACCAAGACCAAAGCCAGTGCCACGTCTCTCCCAAGGGACCTCCAAAATCTGTTGCCTGCATCACTCCAGAGCAACTCCCCACAGGGATTTCACCCTGTCCCCCTGGTGCCTGCTGTTCTCCTCATGGTTTCTGTTTTCCCTGAAACCACAAGTTTTGTGTGTCATAAATTTCCCATTAACCTGAGTGTATCATCCACTGGGAAGAGCAGAGCCTGGCATCTACCTTCACTGGGATGGGTCCTGCTATTCATTTTTGGGTGGTTCTCAGTGATGCTGGAAATCCTTTCACCTCAGCTGGAAGACAAGCTGGTTCTGGGCTGCAGAGGAAAGGCAGTGGCGAAGGCAAGTTCTGCCCTGGGTGTCCTGGAGAGCAGCGCTCAGGCATGGCTCAGCATCAGCAGTGTGGAGAATAGAAATGACACCCTGCAGGGAAAAGGAGCTGCTGGAGCAGATGGAGGGAGCCTGGTGCTGTTGTTTGCCTTGGGAAGGGACAGTGGGGAGGGTCCCCTCTCAGACACAGGGATGAGAATCCTCCCCTCCCACCATAAAGCAGGAGATCTCACCCTGCGTGCTGGCGCCAGTGCAGGGGTGAAGGGCATGAGCCACTTTCAAGCGGGCTTCAAAGATTTTGGGGCAGGGAACAGTTGGCTGAACTGGACCCTGCTCTGTGGGTTGGAGGGCACGTGTTCCTCCTCACCAGCACGTCTGTTCAGGCTTGCTATGTGGTTGGTTTGCCCTTTCTTTAAATTTGCTATAGCAAGCTTGTTCCCTCAGCTGGACCCTGCTTGGGATGGGGCTTGAGAAGTGTCTCAGAGCAGAAAGGATTGATGGAGTCACTGCTGGGAACTGGAGGGGGCACAGCCACCAGGGAAACTCTCACGTGATTTTTTGGGAAGGGTCAGAAGTCTATTTGGAGCAAAAGCACCATCTCAATGCTTCACTTAATGAATTTTTTTTTATTTCAGGGGATAGTTATGTTGTTGCAAAACTTTTCCTTTTGGGTAGGAGATTGTAGGACAGGGATGAACTTTCATGGCATCAGAAACTCCTCTTGCATCCCAAGAACCTCCTGTGCATGTTTAGAAGTGCTGCAAATCCAAATGAAACAAGACCAAATGTGCCTCCCTTAGGAGGTTGCATTCGTACTTCCCTGAATCCCTCACCATGAGCAGGCACTTTTTCCTTTTCCCAGCACGTTCCAGCCCTTCCTACCTCTCGCTCAGCTCTCACAGTTTTAAGGGGTGCTGTTTCTGGACACACATTTGCATGGGTTTCCCTTTTTCACCTCTTCTGCCCCATGGAAAGATTTTTGCCAAAATTGCAGTCACAGGATGCCAGGAGCACCCACCAAGTGTTAGCATCCATGAGGAGCAAGCAGGCACAATTTTTTCCCTTGGAACAACATCAGTATCTCTAACTGCGACCCGGTAATTGCTCTGTATTTAATTACCCGAGATTGCACCAGGCCCGCGTGCTGTATTTGCGTGTGTGCTATCAATTATGTCATAATAAATGAATTTCCTTTTCAGGATTCCCTGCAGCCGATGGCTGGGCTTCTGTTCCTCCTTGACTGTTCTGACTTTGAACAGGTTTATTCAGCTGTTGTCTGCTAAGCCCTACAGAAAAGAACAATAGCTTCTGATCTGCCTTTTATGGGTTATTGGAAACTGGTGGTCCGCACTACAGCTTTGGTCAGTGATTAACCAGAGTGAAAACAAACTACACAAGGCTAAGTTGATGTTGGAGGAGGAATGAACCCACTTCATTAAGGCTTTAAGAGGAAACCTTTTCTTCTTCAATGCTTGTTCACAACTTTTCAGGTCTCTATTTAATCACGTAATTCTCTCTAAGTAGGAAGAGAAGCTTGCCTCACAGCGAGAGGTCTTTTGCCACATGACAACTTAGAAAGATAAATTATATATAAATATCTTCATGGTTTTGTGGAAAGGAAACCAAATTCAGTTTCACTGCATGCAGCTAATTTACCAGAGTCTTAGGTGTTGTGGGCATCCCAGTGTCCATTGCAGGTAGAGAAATTTTTGCTGCAATTGCCTTAACTTTTGGTGACTGTTTGTGTGTGTAGGGTGAGCAAATCATATCTGATCAGTGCCAGACATGGGCAGCTGACAGGGACGGAGGGCAGACGAAGAGGCAGCAATTATAGCAAGCCTCCTTTACAACCACTGAGACAAAATGGAAGTGCTCCCCAGGGTGGGGGTTTGTTACATCTTCTGGACATATCGAAGCCTCCTGCATACTCAGATCTCTTTGCTGTTGGCAACCTAGGGAGCAGAAATGAAGGACAGGAGATTTAGGGTGGATGAATTTGGTGCTGGTGAATATGATGAGTGACTCCAGCCCGTGAGGTCCAACCCTCGTGCTGTGCTGGGTAATCACACAAAGTGCATCATGTTGAGGCAGCCCCTGGGCTTTTGTTTATTGTAGTTTATTATTTAATTTTTTTAGTATGGCAGTTAATAATGGTTTGAAGAGCATATGACTTTAACCCAAAGCACAGCCATAATAAATCAACCCTCTGGCTCCTCTGTGGGTATCGAGCAGCAGCAGCAGCAAAGTCTGGTTTTTTCCACAGCCCCTGCTTTTCCTGCACTGTGGGCAGCAGCTCCTCCTGGCTATCAGTGCACGCCCAGGGAGGGATAACATGGATACCCTGGCAAATGCCAGGGAGCTGCTTGCTGATCACCTTTAGCAATTCCTGGTGGACAGCAGAGACCTTCATCAGGTAGATGCCTGAAATGCTGAGGGGCATGTGTAAAACTGGTGCTTGTGGCATGGGCGTGGCTGGCCCAGGCTCCTGCTCATCTGTTGGAATAAGCAGGGGTTTGTTTGGGGGGCAGGATGAAGTAGGTTGCTGTTGAATGTATGCAGGCCATGCAGTCTTCTAATGTTTCCCTCCGAGAGCTCCAGTGGTGCTATGTAGGAGATCCCACTGAGCAGAGCTGACTGCAGCCCTGGGCACCTGCTGCAGGCAGCACTGACGCACCTGGGTGCAGCAGTCTGCCTTCCCTGCAGCTCGCTCAGCACCCTGAAACTCCCCGTTCACACTCCAAATCCAGCAGGAATCCTGGGTTTGAGTGCTCAAGACCCCTGGCTGCAGTTGTGCTCCCAAGGCCTGGGGGCACAGAGCCGGGTGAGTCCCTGCATGCGCCCCAACACCTGCAGTTTTTCCAGGGCTGCTCCCTTCTCCTGCCAGCCCCAGTCACAGTCCTATTCCTGAGCACTCTTCCCATCCAACAGGGTGGATGCAGCATTCCCCTTCTACTTGCCTCAGATGGTGCACATTGCCCCTTTGCACCCATCTGTTGAACTTGGTAAGCACAGCATGGACCTTGATGAAAGGATATTTGAGGAGGAGGAATCTCTAGTCCCAGTGAGACAGGAGATGAGCAAGAAAGTGTGACTTTGCTTGGGGCTCTCTCCACACATGGAGAAGCCATGGAAAAAGTTTTGCTCTCTTCTTGGTGCAGCAGTGCACCGAGGAAGGATGGACCCATCTGGGTTAGGAACAGAAAAATCATCACTCCATTCTTGGAGGAATGATGACTGCAACTAAACAGGTTGGGAAATATAGGAACAAAGAGGGTAAAATGTATGTAGAGATGTCCCACTTCTCATGAAATCAAGAAAAGTAATGGATGATCATTTCCTCAAGTTAAACAGCAGGGGCACAATTTTTCCTCCAGAGAGTCATTGTGAAGCATGATTTTCCATAAAACTATAATTTTGTTTTCTCCAGGTGTTTTTAAATTGATTAATTTTGGGTACAGAAATGTTTAAATATTTCATTAGCTGAATTCTTTGAAGTCCAATTAGAGAAGCTTGTTGGAATAATTGAATGAAATGCTTTGGTAGGAGCAGAGGAGGGAGGGGCAGGAAAGCTGGGGTGCTGGGATGGGAGCAGCCTGGATTTGCAGCAGGTGAGGGTCTGTCCCAATGCAGGGTTTGGCTATTAAATTACAGTGCTAAGCTGTCTCAATTAATAATTAACACGTGTATTTAAATAATACATCAAAGGAAAATGCCTAAATTGCAAACTTGAGATTTTTGGGGTGAGCTTATATTCAGACTCAGGCTTCACATGTGGGAGGAATTCAGATACCTAATGTACCAACATGAAATGGGGATTTCAAAAGCTTTTGCTTTTGTGTTAAAATGATGAAAAGATATGTAGGAAAAGAGACTGCTGAGCTCCTTGGAGTGTTTGTGAACAAAATAGCACCTTTTTGGGGAAACAAAGGCAACCGTTCAGAATCTATCAAACAGTTTATGCCTCAAATACCAAATACCACAAAAATTGGCCGGCAAAAAATGTGAGAGATCCTTTAGGTGATTCCACCAGGGGGAAGGCTGGGTTGCAGATTGAACAGAGAACACGAGAAGCAGATGTGCCTTGGACAAAAGGATTATCAGAGTAAGAGCCATTTGGGAATCTGCAGCTGAATGAGGAGGAGAAACTGAAGCAAAGTGAGGCTTCCAACAGTGTTTCATTTCTGGCACAGAGGTGTCTTTGGAGGCTGTGCAGGGTCTCACGGTGCCAAAGCAGGACCTGCAAGTGTAACTGGAGGTGCAAGATGTGTGCATCGTTCCTGTAGTGAGGCCCAGTGCCTTCCTGTGCCCATGGCAGCTGGCACCGAGCAGTTCCTGGCTGTAATCAACCATTCTTGGCTTTTCTCAGAACCTGTGTGGTGCTGGGTGGTTTTTGCTCTCAGGCCTCTCTGCTGGGCCAGGCAGTGGCAGAGCTGCCTTGAGCAGGCATTGCCTTTGCTTTGGCTGGAGAAACAGAGAAGTTGGGCTTTGCCAGCATCGTGTCCCTGCTCTGCTCTGGGGATGGCGCTGCCACCTTTCACCCGTCCTGCGTGAGCCTGGCTGGGCTCCTGGCCCTTTGGGTGCTTGCAGATAGAGAGGCAAACTCGCCTCCTGCTGCCCGCTCCCCAATCCCCCTCTCCCGTGCCCGCCCAGGGTGGGGTTGGGTGGCAGTGGCATGCTCAGGCTGGCTTCACCATGGCATTGCCCCGCCGGTAGGGCTTGGCCACGCTGATGTCTGTCTGGTTTGACTCCAAACACAAACTTCTCTGGGGCTGAATAGAGGGGATTCCTCAGTGCAAACGGCTGGCTTTCGCTTCACACATGAGGGATTTGCTCCAATATGCTTTGATGTCCTGCAAGGAAGCTGCTGCAGCATCAATGGCGTCTAACACAGTGACACATGTAGGGCCCGAGGGCCCTGGGAACAGGTTTAAATAAGAACATTGACTCATCCACCCGTGCACATGACTGGCGATGGCAGGAGCCCAGCCATCGATTGAGCTGTCAGTGTGTGCCCATGGACCCCGTTTTGGTCCTTCTGTCCTGTGCAAAAATGACTGGTCTTGGTGCACTGGGCCTGATCGAAGCCTTGGAAAAATACTTGGCTGCTCAGGAAGTGACTAGGGGGTACGTGACCTGTCCACTGTGTGTGTAATTAGTACAGCATGGCTTTCTCAAATCTGTTGAAATGAAATCATTTCAACTGCAAATTGTTTCCCTCCATAGCTGAGCACTGCACAAAGGAAAAAGTCTCCATTCAGGGTTATTATTACACCCTGGGGCTTTGGAGATGTTGTTCCTAATAGAGAGAGAAGTAGATGGTGTTTAACCAACAGAGGAAATAGTGTTTAACCATAAGCATGTCTCTCTAATTTCTGCTTACAGTCCTAATGATGAGTGGGTCTGAGTATCAAAGGCAATTTTGCTGAGGCCGAGACCACAGGGATTTCATCCCTTTTACCGGGGCCCAAGAAAAGTCACTGCTTTCCAAGGACAGATTTTCCCCCAGATTGCTGCTTCTAGCCCAGGCTTCTCCAGATGGAGATGGCCTTGGGGACTGTGACCAGGCAACTTTCCCTCCAGCCTGCGCACAGTGCTGAGCTCTCCAGGAGCAGCCCAGTGTGCCACCACAGCCTTTACTTACAGCAGGCACCTGAGCAGGCCTGGCTGCTCCAAAGGTACCTCCTCCAGGAGGGAATGTGAGTTTGTTTGTCACACAGCAAGGTGCTGATGTTTTTCCTCCTGGGTGCAGGTGTTTGCTCATCTGTGAGGTGCCTGTCAGCATTCCTTGGAGCACACAGATGGGATCTTCAGAAAACTGGACCCGTGCACTCAGCCTCTGAAGTGATGCCCAAGTAGGGAGGCTCTACGTGGGCTGTGGTTATGACTGAAATTTATTAAGGACATTTAGGTGTCTATTCATTTTGGCTGCTCTTTGCGGCCCCAGAACCTCACTTTTCACCTGGGAACAGTTGGACAGAGGGTCCCAAAGGGGAGAGGTGTTTCACAGCAAGCAGCTCTTTGCACCTCTGTAGAAAGCATGTACTGGGAGAGTAGCGAAGCTGCTGGTCCTGGGACATTGTGACTCTCTGCAACAGTGAAGAAAGAGGATACAGCAGCTTTGAACCATGTTGGCTTAACAAAGTAATGTGGAATTTCTGTTTCTTTTTGAGTAGGTGAACTTTTTATTCAAAATTTTTCTTTGCAGAAGCCCTTCAGCAAATGTACATGGTAGTGTACATCTGCTAAATGGTAGGGAGGGGTTTGGAAGAAGACGGGTGATGTTGGACTTTCCTTAGCCTTGCAGGGAGTCCTGGGTCTTGCTGGGATGCTGCTGAGGGGAGGCCTGGAGGGCAATGAAGGGTCTGTGGGATTCCCAGGGCACAGCAGAGCAGGGCCCGGGGAAAGCCTTGGGAGAAAAGAGCAGGGCAGCTGGGGCAGCACAACCCCTCCATGTGCAACCAGTTGCAATCCCTGTGGTGGAGTCCATGCTCCCAGACCAGCTCCCTGCCCAGCAGGAGATAGCCTTGGGCTGATCCTGGCTCTCTGCATGGCCAAGGAGGGCTGGTCAGGATTGTTGGAATCCCAGGGATGGCCCTGCTTTAACAATCAAAACCTCACCAAAACCTGCATCTCTGCAGAAATTCACAGTTCTGATAGCATGGAAGTTGTGGAGAGACCTTGCCCAGAGCTGGATTAATTTCAGACCCAAAGTAGGGGGTGTAGAATCAGTTCTCTAGCCATGCAAGGCAAGTTTCTGGCTCTGGTGACTTAGGATTAGTGCTCCAGAAAGGGAGGGTAGGAGCATTATAGCGAAATGTGGAGTCTCCATAGGAGGCACTCATACATCCCAATGGTGCGGGGAGGGAAGAGGGGGGAGAGAGGCACCTGTGGCCCAGGCAAGTTCACAGAAGGAGCCAGATTGCCCCTGCCAGTGCCCAGGCACAGGTGCCAAACCTGAACAGGACGGGTGGAAAGCGCAGCGTGTGTGCCTGCAGGGAGCCCCACGGGAGCCCCAGCCCTGGTCCTGCAGCACAGATCTAAGGATTGCAGAGAGAGGACGTGTAAGAGCTGGGAAGAGAAAATGTGTTTGCCTGCGTGTCGGTGTTCAGGGCTAACGTTTGCTGGGAACTGCAGTTAGGAAATGCACGGTCAAGTGTGAAACAAGGACCGAGGCTAACGCTGTGAAGGAGCTGGCTCTGTCAGCTCTGCACCCCTGTGCGAGGGCACACCCTCTGTGGCTGGCCCTGTGTCCCGTGTGCCTGGCAGACACAATGCCTGCAGGAACCCACCTGCATCTCCACATGGGCTGGGCAAGAGGAGTGCGGGAAGAGTTTGTTGTGGGACAGTGTTTTTTCCCTTGTTCTCAGAACTTAATTTCATCATGAGAGTGCTTCTCTTAAAATGCAGATGGGGAGCTTCTACTGCTGGGTTGAACACTGCCACGGCAGGTTAACCTTCCATCAGCCTCTGGCATCAACAGCCAAAACATGGCATTCCCTATGGAGATGCTCAGAGGAGGAGCTGGTGCCGAAATAAAATCTCCAACTTTCTGGAGCATGCTAAAGGGGTGAAGGCTCTGGTGGGATGGGGATATGAAGGGTGTACAGCTTTGCAGCTGGGATGGGAGGGAAAAGCCAGTGAGTGCTGGTGGCGCCTCCTCTGCACCCACTGCTTCCTTCCAGGACTCTGGGACACTGGAGAGCAGTGTTGGGGCTCTGGGGAATTGTTACTTGCATTTAACTCACTTTATCTTCCACTGGAAAAATGGCATGCACAAGCATGTATGTAGTTTTCTCTATAACTATTTTTTTAATATGTGTGTATATCTACATATATATAGATATATATAGCAATATGTAGTCTGAAGACTTCTTGTGAATAGAGATCTTGGAGGGTAAATACAGGACTGAAACCAAGGAATCTTAATTTTGGCTCAAATTTTGGCTATACTGTTTCTATAGAGACCAAAAGGAAGCTTTGGCTCCCCCACTCAGCTATTAAAGTTTAGTGCATTGAAAACTGTCTTCATGCTGTGATACCCTTTCACGGAGTAGAATAGGGTCTGAGCTAATCCATGAAAGTTGTCATGCTATGAACTAGTAGTCAAGCTTTTTCCTTTCAATTGAGTCTAAAACTATACTGTACTTCACACTTGATTGGCCCTTCAGATGGCAGGACTCAATATCCCTGCTGGAAATAAGCTCGTCTTCACACAGTGATGTTGAACGTGGAAAGATCTTGTTTCTGTGGCATAATTACTAGCACCGCAATATGAAAGTCGTCAGGATGAGACTTCTTTTTTTTTGGTCTAATTAATATATATCAAACTTTGCTTTCTTCTCCTCGAAGATCGGGGAGATTTGGGTGCTAGCAGCATGCCAAGAACCTGGACCCGAGCACAGGCTCCGCTTGCTGGGGCGCTTTCCTCTGCTCAGTGTTGCACATACAAATGTAGCAAGGCAAAGTTATCATCTGCACACCCGCCTCAGCCTTCCCCCATTGAGTGTACTGTAGCAAAGGTAATGAATGGGTCTTTTTTTTCTCCTTTTTTTTCTCCTTTTTTTTCTCCTTTTTTTTCTCCTTTTTTTTCTCCTTTTTTTCCTCCTTTTTTTTCTCCTTTTTTTTCTCCTTTTTTTTCTCCTTTTTTTTCTCCTTTTTTTTCTCTTTTTTCTCCTTTTTTCTCCTTTTCTTTTTTCTTTTCTTTTCTTTTCTTTTCTTTTCTTTTCTTTTCTTTTCTTTTCTTTTTCTCTCTTTTTTTTTTAATTATATTTTTATTATTTAAAATTTTTTTCCTACTGTCTATAAAGATAACTATTTAAAACAGGGGTTTGCACTTGGGGCGATTTTTCTAATGGAAATCAGCCCGTTCCTTTGCCCTTAGCCGCTACTCGTGCGTGTTCACAGGGGCTAAATCGATGGCAGGGACAGTGGACTGTCATTAGGAGGGAGCAGCCATGAGACTCTCGATTAAGACTTCACTAGTGAAAAGTTACTGTATTTTTATGATTAAATTTTTAAACGGGGAAAATGCCTTGAACTGTATAGACCAAAAGGGGGCACCAAGGTATTAAAAAAAAAAAAAAAAAAAAAAAGCAGTGTTGGTTTGGGTAGCTTACCTTTGTAAACGGTGGCGGTTTTTACCATAGCTTTCTTGCTTAGTGTAGTTCCTAAACAAGCACCACAACAAAATTTCTCCTCAAAGTTTATGCAAATTTCCAGTATTTTCACTCTTCCGATGTGACACTGATTCAGCTGGGGAGGCTGCTTTGGGGATTTCTTTTGGTCTTTTTTTTTCCTAATCCTCATCAGTTAATTTTTAAAGATTTGTAGAGGTCTTTGAATGCAGAGTTCAGTTGAATGGATTTTCTAAATTCAGGAGTGATATTTCAGAGAATAAGCACCAGATTAATTTAATTAGATAAATTCTTAAAGCATTGTCTGCTTTTTCTGGAGCATTCATTGTTGCCTCTGTCACTACTTTTAAACAGAAGTTTGCTGTTTCCTTTTGCATGAATTTCTCCCTTGGGTGGTGTAGGAGGAATTGTCCTTAGCTGGCGGCGGGATGCAGGGGAGGGCACAGGTAGGGACAGAGTCACCCCCTGCTTCAGGAGCCAGCTTTGGCTGCAATGCATGGGCTGCTCAGCTCAGCCCCTGACCAGCCACGGGCACTGGAAGAAATTCTGCCCTGTGACAAACAGGACCCCAAGGGTCCCTTCTCACACTGCAACGAGAAAGGAATCAAAGTGCAGAACAAACCTATATTTCTTCCCTTTTCCATTCCCGTCCTGTAGCCAGATTTGGTTAAAAGCCTCTCTCAGTGAAAGGCTGCAGCACAGGGAGGGTGCAGGGCAATTGTGCTCTTGAGTCTGGGGGTTTTCTCCTCTTGACCGTGTGGAGGTTTATGGTGCTCAGTTTATAATCTCCATTTTTTACGAGCATCTAGCACGTAAAATACCAGTCAGACGATTATGGCTATTTTGTAATTACTATGGTCTATTTGCGCTTTGTAGCTCTGTTTAGAGAAAGTCCTTTCATAAAATTTTCAGATTAAATTATTTTTCACACCAAATTGGAATAAGTTTGTTTTCCTTACTTTTTGAAACCACCTTTATTAGTTTTTAAATAATTTAGAAATGAAAGATGGGGTATTTTCAAGCACTGACTACAGTGTTTTATAGTTTAATTTGTACTGAGACCGAAGCCTTTATTTTTGGTTTTGTTATGTTATCTAATTTATTGGATCATATATTGCATAATGCAAGTCAACTGAATAGCTGAGGTTACATTAATAATTTTGATACATGTGGCTAATTAGTTTGTATTTTCTGTGGATCTCAATTAAAGAAAAAAAAAAGCAGAATCTACATATCTAGTTTGGATTTCTGCAATAATGTTAAACACAGTAAATACCTAAATACAAATATTCCTACAAAATTGTGAAATTTACTTTTAAAATATAAATAACATGGTATTATTTTTTAAGGGACTATCCCTTTGGTATCTCACAATTTGTTCACAATAGAGTACACTTGTCTTATCCATCCATCATTTAATAACAACACCTACAAAACTGCAGGGCACGAACCTGGTTTGTTCTCTGGTTTAAGAAATGGCATTTTGATCCCATCAGCCACCTCCCAAGAAATGTAAAGTCGTTGAGGTTTTGGTAGCAAATGCTTTGTAAGGAAGTATGGAAAGAAGGAGAGACGTTAACACCATAAACTATCCCAAAGAATTTAGGTGGAAAAATCATTTGTTTGTCTAATTTTCCTCTTGTTGTTTTGCTGCAGTTTAAATTACTCCATGATCTGAGTATATTAGTACAATATTTTAATTTAGTTTTTCCAACTAACTAGTTCAAAATAGTTTCTGGATTTAAAAGGTTTCCTTCTGCTTTTGCAGTTTACTTGGAAAAATAACCACTAAAGAGCATTAAACTTCAGCTATTCATTTCATGATTATGAAAATAATAATAATAAAAAAAATTAGAGTCTTTCTACTGAAAGCACTAAAATATTGTGAACCTTCTGCTGCCCTGTTTGGCTATACCCTGTACACTTCGATTTGTTTTAAAGGTCTGCCATAATTTATTAAACCAGTTAACAAAAATATGTAGGTAAAGAAAACTCATTCAAACATTAACATGAACCACTTCGAGCAAGAGCTGCAGAAAGCTGATTTATCAGGTTAAATTCCCTTTCCACAATGAATATTATTTTCCTCCAGAATAGACTTGCAATGTAAAATTTATTATTTTTTTGTGGGAAACAGAGAGGGAAAATAAAATTTAAAAAAAGATACTTTCTTAGTTTAGCCTACATATCTTGCTGCAATTGCAAAATAAGGTTTTATGTCTTCATTTCAGAGGCATAGAGGCAAACATTGCCTCTTCTGCTCCCATGTAACTTGGGTAAATCAAAAGTGCAGATGTATAAAGTGCAGGCAGAATGTGAAATCTGATTCCCTCTCTGATTTACAATTACAACGTATCAAAAGAAAAGATTTAAAAATTGAATATGCCTCCAATTTTATTTTTCCTTATCCCTCGTGCTTGTGCTTTTTATGCAGTGGGAGGACCTGTGCTCCTGCTTTGGGTGCTGCACGGTGGAGTAAATTAGAACCCGAATTTTTTATTGTTTGAAGCACAGAGGAAGGGAAAAATCTGCCTCCACTGGCATTGGTACCTCAGTGAACCCAGCTTCCTTGCAGACAAATGTATTAGCAGAAGAATTTCCTGCTGATTTCCCTGTGCTCTGCATGAACGGGAGCAGTTTTTTGTTTTGTGAAAAAGCAAATCAAGAAGCAAAAAAGGCAAGAAAACAATTTCCAATTCCTTGTTTGGTTAAATACTAGGGACACAAGTCCTCTGTGCCCGTGGCTGTGTTGGGAGTCTATGAGCCCTGTAAAAGCTGGCATCCTCAGAGCCGTAATCCAGCTGTATTTTAATTTTCAGGGTAGAGCAGAGCACTTATTTGCCGAGTCTCTCTCTGTCTCCCTCCCTAACGTTAGTGCAGAAAGGAAACTTAATCTCTCCAGTGACCCTGCTTCTGTTCTTTAGCTCATAAAAGCCAAAAAAAGTCAAGCCACAGGCTCCTATATGTGGCAGATCCTGTAAATTACCCCGTAGCACTGACAGGATAACACCTTCCAGGGAACAGATTTTTTGCCTGGACTCTGAGTTTTATTCCCTTTTGTGAGTTTAAGAGACACTCATGATAGCAAATCCATGTATGTGTATGCACAGTATTTGATCTATAACAAATTGTTTTATTATGGACAATGACTGGAGATAATTATGATGGCATACAAATTTTTAAATGAATTCCAGGGTGTTGATGCCTCGTTACCTATGCAGAGAGGAAAGCTGCTGTATTTCTGCCTGCAAAAGCAGAGACAAAATGTAATCAATGCATTTAGAAATAAAGTCCTAATGTCTCATTTCAAAGTGGGGAAATTAAATGCACAGCAGAGCAAAAATTTTAACACTGTCATGTATAATTAGTGACTCAAATGTAGGCAGATATTGCTAGATTTTTTTGCTTATGGCTGATTAACTTAATATTCTTACGGAATAAGGGAAGAAATGGGTTCTGGCGAGGTGGTTAGGACAGGAGTCTCAAGTACGAGCTGGATTTGGTGGTTTTATAAAAATGTGAAAAAAAAAAATTGCCATTCCTTTCTGCTCCTTGCTTTGACACTGCCTAAATTAAATACAGAGTTGCATTGGCTTTGCACGTTGTTTTTTGCTCATTTGACATTTAATACTGTTGTATCAGGACGGCTCATCTCAGCTGAGACTCTGAGAGGAAAATATGCAATTTAGACCAAATGTGTAGGGACGGGCTGAAGGCGAGTGCTGGGAGCAGGGAGGGAGTTTGCTGGGCTGTAAAAGGCAGATTGCCCCAGGATGTGGCTGGGCAGTGCTGCTGCCAGCACAGCCCTGGCACCTGGGCAGGCACCATTCCCTCTTCTTTCTGTAATTGCTATTTCCTTATGCAGATGGATGAAACGTGCTTTCTCCATTAAACTCTCATTAATCTTGTGTATAAAGTATACTTTTTAAGTTTACTGTAAGCAACAGAGTTCTCCAAGCTTTTTAGTATCACAAGCACTGCAGCACTACCACATTCAATAAATGTCATGTTATTGTACGTCTGAAGTTCAAAAAAAATAAAAAAGGAAGGGGGGTTTAGTTGCAATCTGTAATTAAATCCAGCGGTAAGTATTTCCTGAATAGCAGAGACCTTTCACACTCCGTTACCTAATTCTTTACAGGTGATTTTCCCCCCAGACCCCCTCCTCTTTTTTGGCACTAGGAAATGGTAGTCATAGCAAAACCGGCTGGATTGCAGAGCGAGAAAATGCTCTGTTGTCTCATAGTGAAATTGGTAAATGTGATGGCTAGTCCTTAGAGTGAGAAAAAGTAACTTCATATTTAGTTTTTCCTCCATAAAAAGCAAAATGTGATGGAAAGGATTTGAAAATAATTCTTTTTATTCCAAACTAGCCCTCTTTTGGTTGAAGGCCAGCTTGGCGCAAGGCTGCGTTCTGGCGCTTTGTGTCAGACAGGACGGAAGGCAGCGCGGGGCCGGGGCCGTGTTTGCCCAGCCCGGGGACCCCGGGCACAGCCCAGCCGCTGCCCTGGGCAGGGTCTGCCTCTCCCCTCCGGCCTCCCTGCTGCGGGAAGGGCTCTCCCGGGCCAAGCAGCTTACGCTGGGAGGAGCTTTTGTGGCTGGGCTCGTCTATTCTTTGAGAAAGTGGCCCTTTCCCCCCACTCCCCGAAGAATAAAGTGATGCAAAGAAATACAAATGGCACAGCAATGACTTGGGCTGTTACATTCAAGTCTGATTTGATATATGAGGTCGGTTCCTATAGGATAATTCTGCTCTGGTTTCCTTCCAAGCTTTGTGCTGAGCTTCTCATCCAGTGTTTTGATAATCTCTTCTGAGCAACTCAAGAGTCAGTTAAAACCATATTTCTTCCAGGCAAATAAATGTATAAATGCTCCCCAAACACACTTGCAAGCAGAAATGTCAGCTAGTGTTCTCCAGATATTTTGATGTTAACAGAATATCATTTTGCATTGACAAATATGGAAATTTAAAGTAACGATGTGATGCAACAGCCTTCAAAACAGTAGATAAAAATTCAGCAAAATTTCTTTAGTGTTGATAGAAAATATTGTTTTAATTTAAAAAAAAAAGGGCAATTGCACCAGTTTAGTGATGTTCCTGACCTCTTAGTATCATCCTTTGTACAAGGGCTTCCCTGCAGTGGTTGCCACAAATGCCGCTCCTCTTATCTTGTGTTGGCCACCAAAACGCATCACATGGGAGTTACTGCATTTCCATGGCTTGGGAGCAAAACTCTCTCTTTGAAGTCAGCAGCTCTCAGAGAAACTAAGTCACACGTATTTTTTCATAATAAATGGTGCAGAAATTCCTGCTTGCCTCAACACCAGCATTAGCACTTTCTCCATGGCTGTAGCTGTGGATAGCACTGCTAAAACAGGACTAGGGGTTTGGAGAAGGGGGAGATGTGGTGTTCCTCACTTCCCACCTGGGAACAAGGAGACCTGCGACTTTAGTATTGCCACAGCTGAGCTGATTTGCCTCTTGGGACGCTGGAGAGTCCCAGAGCTTTGTAAGACTATAGGAGGAATACAATGCCATTGCTGAGCAATAGCCTGCTTTACGCTGGCCGCTGTGAGAGAAGAGTCGCTGGCTCATACCAGCCCCAGAGTGTGTGTGTGTGTGTGTGTGTGTGTGCAGCAGGTCCTGGGGAAGCTGCCGTGTGGTGGGTAGGACACCAACTCCCCTGCTCCTGCAGCTCTGCATGGTTGCACCGGTGTGCAGCAATAAAGTTCATCTGCAGGAGCTATCCTGTGAGTGTGTCACCATCTCTGCTACAGGCTGTGTGCTTTCTAAAGGGTCTGGGTACATCAAAACTGTCATATGGTGTTTTGCCTCACCAGTGGCAAAGCCTCTAGGAGGCTTTGCCTGCAAATCAGGCTGAAGATCAGCTGGTAACAAACACCATTGGTGCTGTGTGGGTGCAAACAAATGGCAGTCACAAAGCTCTAATGAAGGTGACTTCTCTTGACTTGGCCATGGTTTGGGTAACAGTACCTCTTTCTTCTCCTCCAAAATGCAGCTGTTTTCCACTTCCTCAGTGGCTACAAACTGTAGTGCTCACTCTCTGGGAAGCAGCCGATCTCTTTGTTGTATCAATAGAGCCCAAATAGCCCAACCAATATATGTAGGATTGGAAAATACAACCAAGGGGTTGAGTACTTTGCTGTATCTGTTCTCAGCACAAAGTGAAAGTATCTCGCCTGCACCAAACCTCACTCATTTACACTTTGCTTATCTGCAAATTCCATAATTTTCCTACTTTCATTGGCAGTGATTAACAGCAGAACACTGCACGAGCCCTCCTCTTACTCCAACTTCATTACTTTTACAAAATAGGCTACAGCCCACTTAATCGAAGATGCTTTGCTCAGAAGAATTATTGATGACTAAAACCAAGCTACACTTGTTAAAATAAATTACTTGAGTACCTTTGGAGAGGCAGCAGCCCTTCCTCCCCAGAGCAGTTGCCTGCCATGGTAATTTGCACCACACAGGCACTTGCAGTGGGATCCAGTGTTGGTGGAGGCCCTGTGATGCCGTGGTGCAGGAGGGTGCATGGAACTTATTTGAAGTCTCATGTTTCCTTGTACTTTACCAATATTACATCAGCTGTGCACCTAGTCAAGCTTCATTGATAGGGGAGGTTGATTTGCCATTGGATGCAGAGCTTGGGTGCCCCAGGATTGCTTCCTGTCCATGTGGTGCCTCTGGGTTTTGCACGTGGATGCAGGAGTCACCTGGGAGCTGGATGGAGATGTGGGGAGCTCCTTGTTGGCTGTGAGATGGGGTGACATGAGGTGGCAGAGAAGAGCTCTTACTTTCATTAATAGTTTCATTAATAGGAAGGAATTATACTCATGAAATTTGCTTCAGGTCTTCCACTTTCTTAGAGTAATATGTAAACAAGTAATTAGACTTGATGATCTCAGAAATCTTTTCAAACCTTGATGATTCTGTGATTCTTTGGAGAAGCAGAAAGCAGCTGCAGACATAGTGAGAGCATGATGCCTGGAGGGTATCCAGGGACCTCCATCAGTTCCTGCTGTTGAGTACCCAGCTCACTCACTTTCCTTGGCATGGGATAGTTCCCCCATACCTGCACACATAGAATTGCTTACATTGGAAAAGCCCTCAAAGCCCTCTGAGAGTTCAACATGAACCCAGCACCTCCAAACCCACCACTGAACCTTGCCTCCAAGTGCCACATCTACACATCATCTAAATGCCTCAAGGACAGCGAGCCTGTTCCAATGCATGACAGTCACCTTGGTGAAGAAATACTTTCCAATATCCAATCCAAACCTCCCCACGTGCCATGTTTCATCTACAACGTGGCTCATCAGAGGTGTTTTTTGGGGAGCACTCAGTTTTATTGCCAGATGCAGAGCTGGTTGTACAGAGATGGGTTTGTAAAGGACCTGTTTCTGAACTGCCAGCAGTGTGTTCACAGCAGTATATGGGGGAAAACTTATAGGCAAAGCAGAACTTGCAGATGAAGTTGCCTTTTTAGACTGAAGCAAGGGAAGATGCATTAACACCCACAAGTATTAATTATGCTTTCAGTGTTTCTTCTTGGGCATAGGCTTAAAGCACAGAGGGAGCCTCTGACAGGCAGTCACGGGGGTTCATATCTTGAGGAGAAGACTCTTCTCCCCTTGCAGAGAGGCATCTTCAGCAGGGTGTCCTGGGTGTATGGGACTCAGTGGCCTCTGTCTTGCTGCAAAGCAATGCAAACCCTGAGAAAATCGAATTTCCCATCTTGGCAGTGAGTGCCTAAAGCAATGGGAGCACCAACTGTAAACAGAAAGAACAGTAGATTGCTTTAGAGGAACTGTATTTTATCAGGCAAAATTAAGTCTTTTAAAAAATAAACAAAAACAAAAAACAATAAAAAACAAACAAACAAAAAAAAACAAACCAAAAAAACCCACCAACAGAAAAAAGGAGTAGTAAATCAAACATCCTGGGGAATGGAGTAGAGGTAATGCAATAGTTTTTAATTGAAAAATTAACTCAAATTGGTGGAGATATGGCTGCTGCTGTCTGGATTGAAAACTGGCTGGAGGAATGTAAAGAAAAGACAACGAGAAACAGGATTTGGTTGAGGGGTGGGCCTGTGCTGCTGCAGACACACCAAGGGTGTATCCCCTCTGAGCAGCACCCTGGTGGTGGTACAGGAGGCAAAGTGGGCAGGGGCAGGTACCCATTGCACAAAAAAAAATTGTGAGGAAAACCTTGGCTAAAGAATCAAAGAAAACCAGTCCCTCACGTGTGAGCTCAGCAGGAGGAAGGTGACAGAGGAGATGGGAGCCTCTGGGAGTGGTAGTCAGGGCTTGGAAGCAAAAGGTGAGGGGGAGTGCGGCTGTGAGGGGTGGCCAGAGCCCTTCCAAAATACCTACCCTGGCGAGCCAGCCAGCCACACCAGGACCCTTCTGCCTCTGAGGTGGGATTTCACTGAGCTGCTAGTAATGCACATTAACCACCACATCAAATAGACCTTTATTTTTCCTCCCTCCCAAACAGCAATTATCTATTAGAACCAGATGCTTTTTTTTGGTAGGAATTTCCAAGCAGGGAATGCCAGGCTACTTTGTTGTAGTCAGAGAGGTGACGATCTCCTCATGAATTTTTTGCTTTTTCAGGCACATAGCAATGTAGCCTTTTTCCTTGTGATGAGAAACATTTGCAAGGAGAAGAGTTCAGCAGACACTTGTTGTTGAGCAGTTTGAGGGGCTGCAGCACAATGCCCCGAAAACTTCACCCACTGTATTCACTGAGACACTGCAGATGCACACGGATTATTTCCATGTTCTCCTTTGTGTACCTTGGTCACATTTATTTTTTAATGATGTATGAGTTTGTTTTCCCCTTTTTTTCCTTTAATAACATTTATTTCATTTATAGCTGTTTTGAAGTAATAGACACCTTTCTAGGTAGCAGCTTCTTACATCGTATAAGCCCATTTATCAAAGGCAGGATTTGCTGCTGTTGTTTTTCTATTAGGGAGGAATTACACTAAGCCTGTAGCAGACATTTTGTGTTACCATGGCAGCCCATATTTCCTACAGGGTTGTGACCTCTAATGACTACAGTGGAAAGCTAGGAAAAATGGGGACTCTTTGAAGATTAGTAAATAAATGCATACTTATGCAAACTATCCAAGAGATGGCTAAACTATAAGAGGGGGAATGGCATGATTCAGAACACTGAGTAAGTGGCTCTTTGTAAATACCTGTGTTTTTTAAAAATCACCTTTCATTTCTCCATGCTTTTAAAAGGCTGTTTTGTTTCCATCAAAGTGGCACACCAAACACATTTTCTACATAGGGCTCATATTATTTTTCATGTAATGTTATGGAAATACAGAGTTCAGAATTTCAGCAAAAGATGTTTCTTACCACCTAAATAATTCCTTTTTTTATAGCCTTTTCAAATATTATTGCCATCATGATTGAATTTTCAGTGTTCTTTTAGTTCATCATTGCTAGATAAAATAAGGCAGCAGAATGTACTGAACTTTTAAACAGACATCTCAGTGGGAGCTGTCTTTATTCTTTTAAAATAGCGTATTAAAAAAAAAGTCTCTGTTTTTAAAAAGAACAGATTGATTTTTACGTATGGGATTTAGTAAAAAGGAAAAATTGCATCAATCGAGTAGTACACAGTACTTGTTTTGGACCATTAAAATACTTACAAAAGGTGTTTTATAGTATTTGTTTGTGAATTTTAAATGATCCTGCATTGTACTCTGCAGTGATCTCCTAAATTGTATAAAGCCTCTGTAGACATGCTGGTACTCTGTGCATCTTCAGTTAATGACCCTTTTCATGTAAGCACAGCTGTTGCAATGTAAAAAAAAAAAATTAGCAAAATGTGCCTCTTCTCCCTGCAGCTTCCCTTTACTTTTCTGTGGATTTCAGCATTTTTCCCCTTCAGTTAGTAGCCTTCCAGACTCTTGCAGCCCAGTTGTGTGGTTCCAAACTCTCTCCTATCCATGCTGTCAGCAGAAAAGGAGCACATCAAGGTCTTACAAAGCAAAAACCAACATCAGCCAGATCCTGAATTTCCTGTCAGGAATGCCGAGGTCAAGACAACACCATTGCTCCTTACTACGCAGGTTGTTGTAACCCTTTTCTCTTCCTTCTGAAAATAAAACAAGCCCTTTGCAGCTAACCCCCCCACACCTGGCTGTCACAGAGAGCACCGGAGTCCCCTGTGCTGGAGCCACATCTACTGATGGGTGCAGTGCAGCCAGATGTGGGTCCCCACCACAGCCTGGGATGCTCTGGGAACACATCACCCTGGTGCTGAATCCACCCACCACGGGGAGCCCTCTTTCATTTGGAAACCATGGAGGCTTGGGGACACCAGGAAGGACTGGAGAGCAGTTTTGTTGTACCCTGGGAGACACAAAACTGCTATCCACAGGCTTATGCCCTGTTCCCAACAGGCTTGGCTCTCTGACATGTTGGGTGCCCACACAGGATGGGGGAGCCTGGGTGAGTTTGTGATCCACACTTGTATCAGCATCTATCTAATATTGTAGTGAATTTTAACAAAGTTTTGGGATAGCTGCAAGGGATGTGGTGTGGGGAATTGCTGTGCTCTCTGATGCACAGGAAAATGCTGGAGACTTGAGGCAGATGGCAAAAAGCATTAGTTTTGGTGTTGGCTTTGATTTCTTTGCATATGATTTTGCTTCTTGATAGCTGCACTGGCAGTACAAACTTAGCAGCCTCTTGTAGGGATGGGGGACACCAGGTGCCCTCTGGGTTAGTTTGCATTGCTGAAAGCTCGTGGTGTTAATTTCCTTGGAATTGGGAAATACAGTACAAAATGAGACATTCCCAATGTCATTATCCTCCTTCTGTTGCACAGCACAATGTGCTTATGAGCCAGGGTAATTTATGCTCCTCTTTCTTCTCCTCTTGGTAGCTCGGAGTTCTCTGTTAATTGTCAGCAATTCCAAAAGGGCTACCTGGGGAGCTGCCTTCTCCTCAGGCACTCCCCGCCTCATTCCTGTCAGGAATGAGCCCTGCCTGGAGCAGGGATGGGGCTGCACAGCCTCAGCTCCTGAGCTCCTGCTCTCCTCACCCGGGGACAGAACTGCTCCTCTCCTTCCGCATGGCTCTCAAAGCTTTTTCTGGCAGCTGGAACTTTTCCAACGCAAAGGTTTGCCTGCTAGCCAGCCTAACCTCAGCTGTGAGGTGTGGGCAGATCCTGCCCTTTACCTGATCCCAGGCTCTCTGAAAATCCTGCCCTTAGTTTCCTGGGCTCCCACAGGATGTGTTCTACTTTTTAAAGCTCAAAAAATTTCTGAGAGAGAGGGGTTGAGTGCATGGCCTCCATCTGTGTGTTGTAGATCACTTGCCTCAACCATGAAGCAACCCTATCCCCCTGCCCATCATTGAACACATAGTTTCCAGTCCAAACTACTTGACAAATCTGACCCAGACTAGCTAATCACTTCAGGGTGACCAAGACCTTGTATCTGATGAATTTATTATTCAACTGAAAACTCTTTAGTCAAGTTCAAATGTAGAGGGGAAACTGGTGGTTAAGGCAGCAGGGAGGAAGAGAGGAAAAAGAAATATGGTGTTGAATACTAGGGAGGCTGAAATGGGATCCTGATGTGAGCTACAGGGCTGGCAGAGCACTTTGGAAAGGGGATCTCCCTGGTGGAGGACCCCTGTGTCCTGGTTAAGGGGACACCCTTCCACCCCTTCCAGTGGTTTTGTGAAATTGCTCTGTCCTTCCTCTGGTTAATATCTTTCTTTCTGTTTTATTTTGAAGGATATTTTTTACTAGTTCTTGAAAGCAAAATTTTTTGTCCCTGCTGACATGAGATCAGAGGGATACTTGTGTGAAATGAAAAGGGCAGCGTGGCCTGCTTTGGAAAGTGGTGGTTTGGTTGTGCAGTGTGGCAGCTGAGCAGCCCGTTGTGTGATTTTCCACTCCAGGCCTCTGTCACTGAGAGCTGCTGCCATCCCCAGCACCCCGTGGGCTCCCTGCAGCTCCCACCTTGTGCAGAGCCCACTGCTGGGCAGCAGCACCTCAGCCACATGGGCACCCTCAGGAGGGTGAATGCAATGCATGTCCTGCTCCTGCCTCTGCCCGCTGAGAGCCTGCAGGTAAAACTGATTGAGAAGCATTTTGCAGCCCAAATGCAGCAATTCTGGGAAAAATGTCTTCAGCATTTTGATCCAGCCATCCTCGGAGCTATGATCAGCCCACCACCCTTCTTCCACCCAGGCTCACCCCAACACTGGTGCTGCAGCTTGGGGTGACTCATCTGCTTTGCTTTTTTTTTTCCTGAGGCTTATTGGTTTGCCAGTTCAGCCCAGCTGAAAAATCAAATCTGTATGTCCAGCGTGCTTTCTATCTAGTTAACTAAACACAAATAATGCGTTCTGCCTCTTCACTTTGAAAGCTTTCAAACCTTTCTCTTTTATCTCTGCCTGCATTGTTCTTTAACAGCCTGACAGTTGATTATTACATGGTTTCTCTTTCTCCTTTATCCTCTGCCTATAATACTCAATGATTTTTCACTGGGCATCACTCTCAAAGTGCCTCTGTAAATTCAGAGCTAGGCAAGGTTGGACATTGATATGATTCTTTGATTCTGAAAAATCACAGGTACTTGAGAAGGTGTTTCTTCTCTGGGGCACTTAATCTTTTCTGGTGACTCGAAACTTGTCTCCAACCCTGCCAGAGAGAAATTTTGGGGAAATTAATCAAGCTGAAATGAAACATACTTACTGCCAGCCATTTTTTTGGCATGTTGTACTTTCTGCTCTTCTGTCACCAAAACCCCATTTCATGTCTGTGCGGCCTGATAATAATTAAATTGCTTTAACGTGGTTTATTAGCTGCTGTGGGGAGTGTCTTTGCCTGCCATTGCCTGTGACAGGACGGTCCCCATCAATGAAGTCACACTGTGTTTGCTCAGCAGTGCTCTCATCCACTCTCCCATATACCCAGCACACTGTGGAGGGCATTTCTGAAACCCCACTTTCCAACATGTGAGTTTTAGCCAAAAATGCTGATATTCCCCCTAGGTATTTTTACCTGGTGACACTGCAGGCTGGTGTGTATCTCCTTGCTTATTTGACCAAATTAGGATAAAGCCAAGCTTTCTGACTGAAATACCTGTGAATATTGCAAAAAAAATTATTTCTCTATTTTAGGAATTTTAGTGATCTTTCTTTTCTTTGTGCATCTGTGTTGCTGGCCCCCATGACTTTTTCTGCTGTGTTGGGCCCATGCATTTACAGAGTCATTTCTTGCCACTCGTTCTCAGTGTATAGTTGTGTTATGGTTATTGGTTTGCTGATAAAACTGTAATTTTGATGACTTGTAGCCTTTTCCACATTAGAGCTTGAATTTGGGCTGAATTAGAAGCAATAGTCAAAAGAAACAACTCTGTAAAGATCAGGTTCTTTTCCAGCCATTTCCAGCACAGGAATTGCTAACACAACCACTGCATAGCTGCATGTAAAATGTGGACAGAAATATTTGTAGCAATGATGTCAGCTGGAATGAAGTTACGGAATTCCTGCTATGCTGAGACACTAAAGTATGGTTTAAATTAAAACTGAGGCTAAACATATTATTCACTTGATGAGTTTTGTTCTACTCCTCCTCCTGAAAGCAGGCTGCTACTTCTTCTTCTATTTTTTTTTTTTAATTCCACTAAGGTGACTGATGTCCTCTGAGTCAAAATGGCATTTAATATTTGAAATTCACCTTCACTTGGTTGCACGTTTGGTCATGTCAATAACACACTGGTGTTGCTTCTGTTACTTGAATGGCCATGGGTTGTTTCTTATGACTGGGAAAGGGCAAGGAGAGAGGCAAGAGGGAAGTTCAGCCTCTCAAGGAGATGTGATACCAAAACCAGCGTCTTTTGCTACCATTGCTATTTTCCCCCTGGTTGAGGCAGTGCAGGATTCCTAGAGGCATCCTAGAGACCAGACAGGACTGGCAGCTGGAAAGTTCCCAGTCTGAAGGTGGGATCTGGATTTAATTTTCTCTCCTTACAAATGTATGCAGTAATTGGGCACTTGTAAGTGCCTTGGGTAATAAACAGTATCATTGCATCCCTGTCTGGCTTCTTTAGGAGGCTTTTTTCAGGCTGAGACCAGACCTTCTGACTTCCCAGTCTGGTACGAGGCACGGCAGAGTCAAAGGCTTCATCCAGGAGACTTCATCACCTCCAACAGCTCTGTCATAAAAAGGGAAGCGCTCCCTAGGGAAAGTGCCCATGTTACAAATAATCTTGCATAGTCCCTCCACAAGCTGATTCACTGCTCAGTTGCCCTCTCTTACAGATGAGCAGCTTTTTCCAGTTCATGAGTGCTGTGGCCTTTGGGGCTGAGCTGGCTGTGCAGGACTGCCCAGGCAGAGAGGGGTGGGTGTGCAGGGTGCACCAGGGCTGCAGGGAGTCAAGGCACTTTTGTGCTTTGCTTTGCCCTGATTTTTGTGCAGTTTGTTCAGCAAATGAATATTCCTTGCTGCCAGATCCAAGGGCCTTGCTGGGTTAACTCCGATGTGCTGTATCTGCAAGAACCATCTCTGGGACTTCCAAATGGCTACTGCCCTCATGTTGTGTCTTGAAACAAATCTGAAGTACATGAATATGTCACGTTGGCCAACTCGGATGCACCATGTCCTCACTCTGCCTGGTGATAAAGTAACTTTTTGTGCTGGCTCTTGAGACGTTAAGTATAAGGACATGTGGTGTGAAAGGGTGAACCAGCCTCACATTATATTTCACCTTTTCTTAGTCCAGAAATGGTGCAGTTTCTGCCTGCATTGTGCAGTGACAGCCAGGAGCTCGCTGTACTGAACATATCCCTGTGCACTGTTGGGCTTTATTTTGGAGTCCTCATTCAGTTTCTGGGCCCAAAACAAGCAAGGCAAAAACATATGGCTTTCTTCTGCACAGATTTGACATGAAATCACTGGACTATTGAAAATAGAATAAGTAGAATAACTAGAATATTTTGATCTTGCCAAACCATGTGTCTTGTAAACAGAAATCGTTGCTCTCTTGTATTTTTAGGGCACAGAGAAGGCAATCCTTCTCCGCAGTAAATAAATTACAACTAACGTGGGGTTTCAGCAGGACCTGATGCAGAAGGACTCAGTGCTCCTGGCCCACCCTGAGCCTGCCAGAGACTCCAGAACAAACCTGGAGGAGCCTGGCTGGAGACCTTGGCACACGCCAGGCCCCCGCAAACCTCCGGCTCCACTCTGCTGCTCTGGGAGCCAGGAACGGTCAGCAGAGAGGGGCCAAAGGCCTGGCTGGTGTTTTCCTGGGCAAGGAGAGGGCTGGGGCTGAGCCTGGTGCTGCTGATGTGGAGCCAGAGCTCCCTGGACTCTCCTGGCACCCCACAAGGCAGCAGCCCCTGCCCCAAGGTGCCCCGACCCAGATGCAGAGCAGCAGAGCAGGGACACCTCCCCACGGGGACCGTGCCGTGCCAAAGCAGGGACACCAGGAGCACCAGGACAAGGGCTTGGCCTGCTTTTATGCAGATATGGAGCTGTAGCTGCTGCAGGTGGTGACACCTTTGGCATGGAACGGGCTGTCCACAGTTCTTTGCTTGGTTTGTCTGTCTGCCCTGCATCAGAAGGCAGACTGAAAACAGAATTTGTGCTTTAAATCATCCAGGCTGAGGTGTAGATATTTCTTCCACTAATGTTTCTAACCCTGTGGCTGCTAATTATCAGTTAACAATGAAGTTTTCAGAATTAATTCAGAATAGTGGCACTTATTTATTGCATTCCTTGCTTTTCACACACCATCTTGCTCAGTGGGGCTCTCTGCTGCCTGCACTGCTTGGAGCAGAGGTGAGAAATCCACACTCTGAGCAGCATGGAGGGTTTGTGGTGGAGAACAAATCTGAACCAAAGGACAGCGCTCCTGACTAAACAGAACTTGTGGAAAAAATTCAGAACTGTCAGCACTGAGACCAGGGAGAAGAAAGTAAGTAGAAATCTTTCTCTGCAAAACTAAAACTTGTTTGTAGACTTGATAATATTTCAAGGAGACACATTTGTAATTCTACCTGGAAGCCAAAGCAGAAGTTAGTGCATGTGCATCACCAAACCCAAAGCTGCAGAAAAAGGAATTGCCAAGATCAAGAAAAATGAATATCAAAGAAACATAAAGGTTATGCCCAGGGGTCCTGTTCTAGGTCAGAATACTTTTCTTTGGGTGCGGGGCACAGTTGCTTCCCTCCCCTCTGCCCTGTGCTGCCCTGTGCTGTCTTTCCATGCAGAGCAATCCCTGGGCAGCAAGTGTGGGATATCCAGCACAGAGCTGCAGCACAGGCAGAGGGGGATATTTCACCCCTAATATAATGGAAAAAGGCAAAATTTGAAACAAAGACTTTCTTCTTCTTGTAGTTTCACAACAACTTTGCTTTGATGAGTTCCAGGATGCAAGCTAGTTGTGGGAAGCAGAAAGATACAGATATTTTTCTTCTGGAGTGCTTAATTTATTTTTCATAACCTTGTACCATTCACTGGTTTTCGTATTCTGGACTGCATGGTCTGTGTCTCCTTCTGTGCTAGATCTAATGTGGCTTCTGAGAATGTTGTCAGAGAGCCTTGGCTCTACTTTTGTACTTGTATGCAGCAGCAGAAGCAATGGCGGCCTGTGGGCTGCCCAATGTACCTGGTCCTGCCTGAGAGTCTCCTTTCTGACGGAGGATCTCAGCTGGGAAAGGACTCTCCAGGGAGCCGTGAGGAACAGACATCCTTCCATTCTCACTGGAAAGCTGTAAGGTAGATTTTTTTCCACTACCAAACTGCTTTCTTTATGCACAGAGAAGATGTGGAGGGAAAGGAGCAGCAAGAGCTCAAGGCCATGAAAACAGAATGGAAATCAGGCAGCCCCTGAGCTCCTGGGATGGGATGTGTCTGTGTAGGAAGGCCCATGGCTGAGGACCAGTGGTCTGTGGGGCAGCCTGTGATATCACCAGAAGTTACTAACATTTCCAAAGGTCATGAGAACTCCAAAATTTCTCTCCAAATTTCTTTACACCTTGGCTAAGGCAGCCTAGGATCTGAGCCTCCCCTTGCTGGGTATTTATGAGATACCCCTTGCTCTCCCAGGTAGTCTGGCTGAGTTCAAAGGCACTGCTGCAGTTTCCTGGACAGGGATTATTCTCAGGAGCAAATCTCCACAGGATCAGGCCCTAGGTGTGCATGATATGATATTTACAATTTGATTTATTTCTATTTTAAATTCCTTCACTTTAAGCCTGTAGGTACATTTACTACACAAGTTCTGCTTGCTAATATTTACTTGGAAAAAGCTAAGGAGAAAAAAACCAACCCCCAAAGCACAGAAATAGATGGCTGCCACAATAAGAAGGATCACCTGGAAGTCACCATCTTCAGCCAAAGCTGTCCCAAGAGGCCTGTCTCTGTCCTAGCGTGAGATGAAAGCCTCCATGGGCAGACGGGCTCTGCCTGTGCCCGGGAAAGGAAAAAGCCTGGATCAAACGAGACTGGGATGGATCTCTGAGCAGCAGCCAGCCTCTGAACCACACCCTGCCGATGCCCCAGCCCTGGCACTGCGCCATGCCCAGCTGTGGGTGACTGATCTCCCCTCTCTTGTCCGTGCAGGGGTGAGGATCCTGGCAGGGCTGTGTCGCCTCTGCTGCTGTCCCAGGAGCCCTCCAGTCACCCCAGGGGCAGTTAATCCTGTGGCTGGAATTAGGGAGGCGCTTTTCCATGGTGGACAGGCACAGACAGGGGTCTCAGGGGTGGGTGGGTCCAACGCAGCACTCCCAGCCTCCTGGCACGGCAGGAGCCCACTGTGCATGGCTCAACACAGCCCTGCATGGACCTGCACAGGCTGATCTAAATCAACCCCTCCTAGTCCAAAATCTCCGTGCCACGTCCTGTCACAACAGGCCCTGCTGAAGTGGTTGTCCCCACCTTTCTTATAGCCTCCTTCAAGTATTGAAAGGTTCCAAAAAGGTGTCCCTGGAGCCTTCCCTTCTCCAGGCTGAACAAGCTCAGCTGTCTCATTCTGTAGTCAAGGGAGAGAGGGAGATGTGTATGAAAGGAGCCTTGCTTGGGCCACTGGGATCTCATTTGGCAATGTAAATGCTGCCCAAGTCACTGAGACACCAGCCACCTGCACAGAAAGCCCAGCACCCAAGTGAAGTGCTCATGTCAGAGCCAGGATGGACATTCCAGTAGTTGTCAAAAGATCTGTACAGTTCTGAGTCAGTGTGCAACACCCCTGTGCTGAATGTCTTCAGATGTTTATTTCAGAAATGCAGCTGGGCTGACCCATCTCTCTCCAGTGGTATGAGAAATGGAGGATGAGTGCTGGGATAGCTTAGACTTTGGTAGAGTTAGTGTTGTGGGGAGGGCTGTAAAACCTTTAACCTCTTGTTAATGATTTTGATTGATTGATTTTGCAATGACCAAAAGGACAGTGGTTAGCAGAGGTGCCTCTGTTTAACGATAATGATGATGATGATAATAATAGGTCAAAGAATAAGAATAACATGCATAATAATAATTAAAATAATAAATGATATATTACATTTCTTGTCTCAAAGTCACGTTCAGAAATAATAACACAGTGAATTCCAAGCCAGGTCCACAAAAGCCTTGACTGTAGTGCCAGCATTGCAGGCAGCCAGGCTGGGCCAGTGGCATTTGGGACAGCAAAAGTCAGAGTTCAGGAAAGGAGGCAAAGTGCCTGCAGCACGTGGGTATCTGGGCACCTCCTTCACAATCACCCAGTAAAATACAGCTTCTGTTCTCGTTTTCAAGCTGCACTGTGTTCAGTGGAAGAACTTTGTTCCAAAGGGAAGCTGTGTTTGCTGAAGCCATTTGTGTGCTGGCATGTGTTGCATCAGCTGAGAACAAATGTGCTGGGTGAGGGCTGTGATGTGGCTGGTGGCACCACATGTGGGGACTGGGACAGAGGCTAAAGAGCACTCTGGAAGCGAAAGGAAGTCAAAAATCAGTTTTGAAGGGACACAAAAATAAAGCTGGCATGTCTGGTTTTAATCTACTTCCCAAGATGAGACTCTGGCTTGTGATTTTGGGTTGCTTTTTTTCTGCTCAGCACATTTTTCTGAGGGATTTAAAAAATGGTCAGAAAGCAAATTGTTTCACAATAGTTATTCCTTTTCTTTGTGAGTCAGAGTTTGCTGAGAGTTTATACTCTTCTTTTCATGAGAAAAAAGAAGCTTGAAAATCAAACTCTGTTGGTTATTTTGTGACTGATTATTTTCTAGACAACTCACCTGTATGTTACCCAAACTGGTTAAAGAAAACTAAATATCTTGAGGGTTAAAAAAGGATACTTGATGGAACCATAAATACTTTCCTTATAAGAATATATTTTCTGTAGAAAATATTATTGACAAAAAGAAAACCCTGAAATCCACATGGATTTTTTTAAATTATTTGCTTTTCTTACGTATGTGGAGCTGTCTGCTTGCATGTCAGATATATGTGATCATTTTGGTTGCAGTTGATTCATTTAACATAGGAAACAGAAGGGTTAAGGAATTTTTAAAGCTGGTACACACATCAATATTTTGGCTTTGAAGCAAGCAGCCTTGCTGTTTGGATGTGCACACATTTTCCACATTTTCTCATCATGTTTTGTCTTCTGTTAATAGTCAGCTCCTGTTATTGATGGGAGGCAACATGGGCAGCACCCTGACTGGCTCTTTATTTGGATGTGTAACTCCAGGCACTGCAGCTCTGGCTGTGTTTGGCTGTCACCCATGCTACGCAGTCAGCAGGAATCCAAAATTATGATGATCGATATTTATCCTTTGTGTTATGACATCTTTTAGGAAACCAGCTGAGTGCTGTGCTGCTCCTTCTAGGCATGGCTTGTACATGGGAAGATGGGGTTTGCCCTCTGCATCCTCTGGCAGACAAGGGACAGGAGGGAGAGGGGAGTCAGCTGAACCAACCCTGCCCTGGCAATCCTGCACAGATTTTAGGGAATGCGTCAAACATTACTCTTTAGAAGGTGGTGCCCAGGCAGGGAGTTTGGGAGTTCATTATGGACACAGGGAGAGGAGCTGTGGAGGTTGTCAGGGGTTACAGCAGCTCCCCTTCCTCAGCAGGGATTCCTGCAGGGTCCCCCGGGCATGGGCTGCGGGGTGGGATCTGTCCTGCTCGTGCTGCTGCCTGATAAGCTCCATCCCAGCTGGCTGCTTTCACAAGAGTTATTTTCAACTGAGCAAGAGTATTAGGCAGCCAGATTAGGGTCTAAGGTTTGGCTATTGTATCTAGAGCAATTAAAGCAATTTCCTTCTGCAGATGTTACGGGGGAACGGCTTGTTGGCTTCACTGGGAGCTGTGCCTGTGGAAGGAATCCCAGGCTCTTGTGGGTAAGATTTGCTTATTGCTTCTCTGCCCCCTGCTTAGACATCTCTTTGAATCCTGTGTCTGCAACATATTCAGAGCTCCAGTCTCTTGCAGATGTCCTCTGTCCAGAACTGGTGCTGGCTGTAGACTTTCCATGGTTTGGAAGCAAACATGAGAGTTTTGGATTGGAGTTACACCCTCCTGTCAGCCTCTGGAGACAACAGGTTGTCCACCAGCCATTTGCACATATAATGCTAAAGAATTCAAACCTGGAAGACCATCTCCTGGCTTTTCTTCTTCCATCTTCCCTTTCAATTGCAAGTTCTGCTCTGATGAGCAAATCTAAATCCCACTGTAAGCAGGTGTTTTTCTGTTGGGTTGGCAGCCCTTCTGAGAGATATGGATTCAACATGCAGACCCTAGTTTTGGAAGGCTTATCCTGAAGTCCAGGTTATTTCTCATAGTTGGGCGGCTGTGGACCAGGTAGGATGACAGTATCTCCCTGGAAATGTCCCACATTCATGCTTTTATGTGCAGTGCTGTTGCAGAAATGCCTGTGGCTGTGGTGAAGAAGGAGCAGGAGGAGTGGTAGGGCACAGACTAAGCCCATGTGCAGTCTTAACGAAGCAGCCTCTGTGGCAAAGCACAGCCCAGGCTTGGTCCTGTGTGCCATTGCCATGGTCATGTGTGCCATCCTTGGGTCCTGTGTGCCACCCCTTGTGTCCTGTGTGCCATCCAGGGCTTTTGGTATGTATAAGTGAACACATAGCCGTGGAAAACATCTCTCCTTAAAATTGATCTCAGTTTAGGGGTGGTCTCCCTGAACATGCTTTGTGCTTTGGATGAAGCCTGTTTTTCCTCCTGTTCTGGAATATTTATACCTTTCAAACTGATGCTGTTTCAACCACCTCCTGAAACGCAGCTTTGGTTTTCAAAAGCCGACTGCTGGGGAGGTTGTTTTGGTTTCCCAGCACACAGTGCTCTGTCTGCCTCTGCTTTGTCTGCCCCTCTGCCCAACCCGGCTATGTGGCTTGGGATTCATGCCCTGGTTGGAGTTCTCTCATTTAATTTTCATGCATCATTTATAGCTTTCTGTGGTGATTTTGTGAAGTGAATGTATGTGGTTAACGCAGGGGGCTGACTGGGAGCCGGTCATGCAGCTGTGACAGAATGGTTGCTCCCTGCCTTTGTCATTATTTTCTGTACTTGGAGTGTGTTGGTGAGAAACTGCTTCTGGGCCGAATATTCAGACTTTAAACTTGATTGCTTCCCTGAGGAAAAAAAAAAAAAAAAAGGATTGCCTTCCCTTTCCTGGAAATCTGGAGAATTTCCTACACGCGACTTCTGCCCTTCAGACAGACGGGGTGCAGCTGAGCAGGGAGACCCTGAGGTGGTTAATTTAAGAGAGTGCAGGGCTCTGCTCCTGTGAAATGATGGTGACTCCTGAAGCCAAGCCAAAAAACAACATCCAACTGCCAGCAGGAGTTTACACAGGAAACCTGCCTTCTGATGTGGGCAGCTGCACTCACAGCCTTTGTGTTGTCCCCTCCTTTGGGCAGCCTGTGTGGCCTTTGGTGGGAAAAGGTAGGCTTGGAGGGGAGCTGCTGGAGAGGTCTGGAGGTACAGTTGAGAGCAGCTGTCCTCCTTTCCCCACCCTTTCCCTTTTCTTGGGCCAGCCCATTAATTTCACAGATTTATTTGATCTATTTAATAGATTTGCTTAGGCTGGGTGACTTCCTGCAGTGTCTGCATTTCTGGTTGCTTGTATTAAGTTGTTTGCTGAACTGATGTGTATAACATCAGCTTAGAAATTACTAACAAGGAGAAGAGAACAAGAGAACCTTATTGATTTCCATCCGGTTTGAGTGGCAGCACTTGGAAATGATAGAGGATCTGTGTCCAGTTTGAAATGCCACATGTTCACAGGCTTGTGCCACCACTGGAGAGGTGATGGAGCAGACGACTTTGAGCAGGGGTAGCCAACCACCCACCATGGACCTCAGAACAGGGGCTATATATGAGTGGATGAGTTTGATTTGTTATTTTTATTGGGCCACTTCGGTGCAAATCGTGCCCCTGGGATCCACAGAGGCTGGACACCTCTTACAAAAAGGATCTTCATGCTTGCTGGGCTGGAGCTCTGACAAGGATATGCAGGGTGTACTGGGGTGAAGGATGGAGAGCCTGAGTCCCTGTGAGCCAGGATGGAAACTGGAAGTGATATTTAGAACATGGTTTCCCCCAGGATAATGCCTGACTGGAAGGTTTAAACACAGACATGCAGTAATAGCTTTGAAGACAGCCCAGAGGTGGTGCTTCATCCATGAGATTTGGGAACGAAAATCCTTTTGGGAAGGCAAGAGGTTAGCAAGTACATCCAATCTGTCTGCTGGATGACATGCAGTAAAAGCTGGACTGGGATCCAGAACATAAAGCAGTGATAAGGAGACATGTTATGACCTTGTCTGCTGTTAGCAGCTTACACAGCCTGCCAAGGAAAAACCAGCCTGCATTACAAGAGCCATATGGTATTTTACTAACTCAGTGTATAAATCCCTAATACAGTTAGAAAATCCAACTTCCATGCTGAATTAGTGCCTCTATGTTGCTTTATCTGGAGGAATTTCTGGATCACTCAAGATTGTTGATATCAGGAAGGAATAAAATATATATGAATGGACAAGGGAAGGGGTCTGTCAGCCTCCTGCATGCAGCAGCCCTTTTTCTGGCCTCTACTGTAAGAAATCCTCTTTCTGGCTTGTGTAGGCCCTCAGGAGCTGCCTGGAGCTGGCCCTTTGGAGCTGGTTGCCCAACCTCATGGTAGCAGTCATCTGTTTTATCAGGGAGAATTTGTGCAGGATTCCTGAGCGAGGTCAGGATTTCCATAGGAGGCCAGCTGGAGATATTGCTAGCAAAGTAGGGTGAGGAGGGTCTTGTACCCTCAGCCCTCTCCTACCTGTTGGATTTGTCTGGATCAGACAAAATTGTGGGTGCAGGAGGGAAAGGGATGCCCATGGTGTCTGGGGAAGGCTCTGAGCATGCCAGCTCCAAAGGTGCTCAGGCCCAGAGCATGGGCTGCCAGTGGTAATGGGCATTGAGAAGAAGTACTGGGGGAGGACTGGGCAGATTTGGGACTGTCTTGTGTGATGCAGCCAGTGGAAGGGCAGAATGTCCAGAGCAGGTTCCACATGCTAGGATCATCCCTCTGAATATAGATCTGTCCTTAGTCTTATCACCTCTTTTTCTGATTTGGCCTAGGCAGGTTTACCCTGATGTTACCTGGGTCTTCTCAAAAAATTTCTGTCTTTATTCCAGTATATGAACCTCTTCAAGAGTTACCACTTCATTTGCAGATGAGAAGGGAAATGATCACATTATCAATAAGCCATTGAGTTATCTGAAGGGACGTGGCTGTGCTTAATGGTATCAGTATTGAGGGACAACCTTGAAGCAGGCTGGGATGTGCTCTCCTTTTCCCTGCAGATATTGCATGTATTTTCTCCCTGCCTCAGTTTCTTCCTCTTACAGAGCTGGCTGAGGACATGTCTTGCCCTGCTTTGTGCATCTCACAGAAAAGTTGCATTGCTCTTATTTTCTTTGCTGTAAAATGACACAGGCACTCAGTGAAGCAACCTCCTTTTTACCTCTGTTGGAGGCAACATAGCTTTTATATGGATGGTTGTAGCTGTTTAAGCTGATCAGATGCCTTGTACAGCTACACAAAGCCATTTCTTGGCTGTGCCCTCTCCCTTCTCTGTGCATGCCTATTTCCAAGTGAGTCGCTCCGTGCTGGAGCATGTAATTGCCAAGTGCAGCCCTGGCTCTGCAGGAAGAGACCCTGAGCTGGGAAGGATTCACCCGGGGCTGGGCAGGTGCTGGTTACTGTCAGCTCAGAGCTTGGAGGAGGCAAGTGCCACGGGCAATGTGTGTGGATGAGAAATGTACTTTTAGCAAGAACTGGATGCTGCAGGTGGCACAGCCAGTGAGTGCTGTGCCCCTGAGCCCCACGGCCCTGCTGTGCTGCCAGCAGTGATGGGCTCATCCTGCTGGGGCGTGTCTCCAGGTGTGTCACCTGTCCCACGGCAGCCCAAGGGTGTCGGGTGGGGTGGGGGTGATGCTGCACCACTTTCCCCCACTTGTGCGACTCTGGGCATGGCAGGCACAGGCACTGGATTAGGGGCAGCGACTTCTTTCTTACTGTGACCATCTGGCAGCAGGCTTCTGTGCACAGCCTGCATTTGTTTTGAAGGGAGGAACAGCAGTAATGCATGGGTTACCTGAAGTTTTCATCAAGATGAGACTTTCAGAAGCTTATTTGTTGTAGCTCCTATAGTAACTACTGCTTGCTCAGAGCGTGGCTTCTCTGAGCCCATAGTCAAACTGTCTCGCTTTTTTATTTTGAAAAACTTGAGAAATTTTTAAGTGCTGTTACAACTCTGGAGCACGAATAAAAGTATATACACATACAATCAGGGATGAAATTGCTGAAAGCTCCTTCAATGAAATGGCCAATATGGCGGCAATAAATTCAGAGGAAATGGACATTATCTGCTGATTGACCTTCTGGAATGTTAAACAGCTTTTGCTTTTGCCTTGAGGCATCTGGCTGCCTGACATGGTCAATTATCCTATGATAACATCAACTTCATTGGGTCTTATTGCTTCATTATGAAACTGCTTTAGCTGATAATTCACTGCGATTAGCAGGCAAATATTCTTGAGAAGGGAGATAACTCCTCGCCCACTGTTCGGCCTCGGAGCTGTGCAGTTTATCTGCCTGCAGTGCAGAAGGCAATGATTTGGGGAAGGTCCTTTCCTGCTCCTGAGAGCTTCTCTGGCAGCAGTGATGCTGCTTCCACTGTTCCCCTCTCTCAGCTTCCCATTTCCTACCTGGTTGCTTGGATCTCTTCTTTGCCCAAGTGAAATAATTTGAAAATATTTTTATTTATGGCATAGCTGTCTTTGGGGAAACAAAAGTACCAGTGCTTAGTCCTTACTTGCCTGGAGCACTGAACCCTTTTCTGTTGTAATCAGAGCTGTGCATAGCTCTTTGTGTCATGATCCAGCCTGGCATGTTCCTCCCTTTGTGTCCACATCATTAGAACAAAAGAGGGCCTCTCCACAGAAGCACTTCATCCTTACACCCATCTTCTCCTCCTGGCCAGTGCCAGTGGTGGATCAGAGCTTATGGCCATGACAGTGACAGGTGCCAATGCAGATCCAATGCATGGAGTTCTGCTGTGAACCCACTGTGATTCTGCTCAGTGCCCTCTTCCTAGAGTCCTGTGGATGTGAGAGACTCCCCACAGCATTGAAAATGGGAGACTTGTCCCTGGGGAGGGTGAAAAAGCATGAAAATACTGCTTGTCTTTTGCAAATTTTTTTATCTTTGTAATGATCAGAGCAGTGGAGGACGCTGGCGGAGATGCAGCTTCTGTTGAAGAGCAGTGAGGAGCCATCCTCTCTCTGACACCCACTGATGTGCATCACCACATTATGGGTGTCAGTGTCCATGCAGATAAACTACAGGGCCCAAATTCTGCAGCCATGTGGTGCTTGTGGGAGTCAGAGATTTTAGGGGCCCAAACACTCTTACATGGTGAATATAGTCCAAGTGTACGTCTCCTTGTGCCCTGGGACCTGCCCTGGGCATGGAGTCACCCAAGAGCAGGGACCTGGCCAGCCTGGGGGCCCGGCTGTCCCCCAGTGCCGAGCGCAGCCCAGCTCCCGGGAGCACCCAGCGGCGGGCAGGGCCGGGCCGGGCCGAGCCGAGCCGAGCCGGGGCTTTGTCTGTGCCGGGAGGACAGCGAGGCTCCAGATGGGAGCAGTGGGAAGGGCAGATCAGAGGCTTAAGGAAGCCAGGGGAAATCAGCGGGCCTGGTGCAGCTGAAGAGGGAAGATCAGAGTCCCGGAGCAGCTTGGGGGGACATTGGATTAGTAGTTGAGAGATCAGAAGCGCGGCCCAACCGCGGAGGGTGGATCAGACAGGCGAGGAGCGCGGAGATCAGAAACCCCGCTCGCCCGCGGAGGGTTCGGGCAGGTCGCGACAGCTTCGCAGGGGCGACACCAGCGGGCGAGGGGTTTGCCAGCGCTGCCCGCCTCTGCTAAGCCTCAATGCGCTTTAATGTGTGCTGGGTTGCGTCCCCCGTGAGCGCGCTCTGTCCCGCCGAGCGCTGCCGTGCGGAGCGCGGCGCTTCCCGGGGATGCCATCTGCGAGCGCCCGGCTGCAGGCGGGAGCACCGCGGAAATTACCCTGTGCTTCAGTGAGAGCTCCAAGAGCCGCTAAAATGCTGCAATCACTGCTGAGACCCCGACTGCAATGCTGTGAAACGCTTCCTCCCACCTGCAGGCACCATTCACCGAAGGCTGCGTTTGGCGAAATGGAGCCCTGACATCCTGCTCCTGCCCATCCGAGCATGGAAACGCAGCAGTCGTGAGGGGGAAGGAGCTGTTTAACACAGATAACTGATAAACAGCAGCTGTGCTGTTTCAGCTCCGGCGTCACTTCAGAGGTGGCACACTGGGGTCCCCGTGCAGGTCCAGCGCCCCGGAGCCCCCCCCGGTTCCATCTCTACACTGATTCTTGGGGCACCGAGTGCAGGCAAACAGACCCATCCATCGCCCGTGCTGGCAGCCGCCCCTCGTGCTGTGCTCCCGGGAGCCCCAGCCTGCGGAAAGCAGCCCCAGGAGGGCGGCTTGGGCCATGGGGCGTGACACATGCCTGGCAAGGGGACAGCGCTGGCAGGAGGGGGGTCCCTGCCCTGCTGCCAGCAGTTAGGCAGCACTTCGGAGGCTTCTGCTTCTCTGTCTTTTCCCAAAGGAGAATTTTCTGATTTTCCCAAAGGAGAAACAGAAGTGAAGATGGACGGAAAATCTTTCTAGAGTAGAGAGCACTGATCACTTCTCTAGGTGTGTGCTGTCCTGACATTAATTGCCTATTAATATTGTCTTTCTTGGGCTTCTTTGCTTCCTCTCCTTAAGCAATGTGGCTTTGGCTCCCGGTGCTGCTTTCTATGGTGAGAACACCTGAACACAATGCAGAGGTGTTGGGTGACCCCCAGAGCTGTAGGAGTGCCTGAGGGGGAGCTGGCTGGGGGTCACTCAGTGCTGCCCCCAGACCATCTGACCTCCGTTTTGGATCTGGCTGCTCATGCCTTGATTAAAGGGATGGAGCTCTGGCTTCTCGGTGCTCCCACCTTCAGAGATGTCACCTAGGGCCTTTGCCAGGTGGGCCTTGGCCCTGTAACTGGTGAGGACACTTTGTGCTGGCTCTTTCCAGTGCAGACTTTGGTGTCCTCCAGGTGCTGGGCAGAGCCATGGGTGGCTGGATGGAGGCAGCTTTATGGAGCATGACGAATTGTTTTGTTGTGCCTTTCAGGCCCCAAAGGTGGGCTCAGGCTCTGAGGATGCGGGATCAGAAAGAAAGGGAGTGAAGCAGGACCACTCAGAGCAGCCTTGGGTTTGGCTTTGTGGTCACAGGCAGGACATGGATGAACCTTTTGTAGAATTTCTGGATGTTTTCCTGTCCCTCACCCACATTCTTCTGCTTCTAGTTTGGGTTTCTTATTTTCTGATGTTTCACTGACCAGGGAGATGTGCCTCTCTGGGATGGAGGGCACTGCAGCACAAGCTGGGCATTCCTGTGCTGGCTCCAGCCCCACTGCCATGAGGTGCACTGGGGCCAGGGGGGTTTGATCCCTCTGGATCTGCTCCAGCCTGGCTCAGCCCAGCTGATCAGGGCCTCCTCTGCACCCTGTGGGAGGGTAAAACCTCTCTGCCCTGTGGGAGGTGTAAAAGGAAATGTGTTGGCACATGGCAAAGCACAGATGAGAGGAATGCTGCAGTTTGGATGATGTCCTTGTTGTTCAGTCGAAACGGTTTGATAGCAGAGATGGGAAAATTATTTATACGCAGCTGATTTGAGAGACACAAATAGAGGGAAGGAAGGTGTTTTGCCTGGATGATGATGCCGTGGTTTTGGCCATACTGGGTCCAGTACACAAAAAGCTGAACTTAAAGCAGCCCACAGGGAAAGCATTGCCAGCACCACACCTGGCATCTCACATCCCTGCCATCCTGAGCCCCTCGTGTTCAGGACACTGTCTCCCTACACTGCAGGCACACAGAGCTCCAGGCCCCTGCTTGGGGTTTCTAAAGCCACAGCAGGTCCTGCCCCAGGGAAGCTGCAACTGCTGGGGCTTGGGATGTGCCTGCAAGATGGTTTAAATGGAAAGCTAAGACAAGCTCAAGCAAAAAGGCAACAGCAGAAGAAGAGGAAACCTGTAAAACCTTTGAGCCATGTTATTTGCTAAGCTGATAAAAGGTAAAGTGCATAAATTTATGGAAACGGGAAATCCCTGCTGTATTCATATAGACTGCTTATGGTTTGACAGTTAAGTAAATATAGTTCAGAATAAGACCCGTTTAAAGGGAATCTGAGAACATAATGAGTCTCAGAGAATTGACTGGATAGCTTTCATTTGAGATTACAAAACCACAGTGTAATATAATGTTTAAATACAAATATGGCTTCGATATTACATAAAATAACCAAACTGAGATAAAACCACTGATCTGTCCTAGCATCAGCTGGTAATCTTATTACTGAGTTAATATATCCACATGTGTTATGATCACCCTTTTCCACTAACTTGACAGGCCAAGGGAACCAATGTAAAAATATCAGGAAGGGAGCACATGTTGCTTTTAAAGCTCACCAAGCTGCAAAGCCTGGTGTAAAGCAAAACATATACTGTGCTGCCAAAATGTTGTCACCCTGGCATAGGATGGGGCAGGAGGGAGGTCTTGATTTTGGGTGTCTGGAAGAGACTGGGAGGATGCTTCACTGTGCTGGTGTCAGCCTTCATGTAGCATGGGAGAGACTTCATGTTCCTGGACAGGGAACATGACATTGAACTCTTGAATTCATTGTAGAAGGAAGGGAGGTGAGAGGGGTGAAGGTTGCAGTGGCTGCTGGCTTGCAGAAGGAAAGCACAGGTTTTCAGTCTCTTGTGGTTCCTCTTGTGGCTCTTGGGCTGAGGCACAGTGCAAAGACTGTGTGTTGGGACATGGTGCATCCCCACAATGGACTCATCTGACACTCTGTTGCATCCTTCCACGTGGTTTGAAGGGGAGAAAGTGAAGAATTTACCGCAGTTTTGTGGCTTTGGTCTGTCAGTGTTGTTACTGGGAGATTGAAAAATCTCCCTTGTTTGGCTGCCAGCTTTGCCCAAGTGATGCACTGTTCTAACACAGCCATCCTGGCTGCAGCATCCTGGGAGGATGCAGAGGAACATGCAGGAGGAGCAAATGCTCCCCAGACCCGTCCACAGCATCTCTAAGGGGGCAGATGTCCAGCACCAGGAAGCCAGGAGGAAGCAATGAGCAGTGAGCATCAGGAGGTCAGGGGAAAACGGTTACAAATGATTAAGAGTAATCTAAATTGATTATGTCCTTTTCCAGTGGAGTTTCTGCCCAAATGGTCACCACTTATGTCAGTGTTTTGGGGTGAGAACCATGTTCTGTGGTCAGCCAGGGGCTACAGCTGGCAACGGGACCAGCACAGGGGATGCTCGTTCAAGGCCCCTGTAGGTGTGGTGCAGTCCAGTGCTGCTATTGCTCCTCTGGGGCCATTTTTTCATGTTGTGTGGGAACAGTGGGCAGTATTCTCAGTGCTTTGGCATCTTGCAGGTCTCCCACTGGTACAGGGACCTGGCTGCCTCGGCAGAGGCTCAGAGGTGAAGGGTGGGGGACGCCCAGTCACACCCCCAGGGTGTTGCAGATCTCAGGGTGTTATTTGCAAAACATGCCGAGATGGCTTGGCCCAGGGAAAACAAATACCTTCACATCCATGTTCACAGCCAAAATGATTTGCTTAGCTTTGAATTGTAGTCCAAATGTTTTGAACTCTGGGATAATGCTGCTCAGCAAACCCAGTACCTGAAAGGCCTCTTTTATGTGACTATTACTTTGGTGACCAAAGTGCCAGGGTTTTACAAGAGCTGCTTATCCTTTGATAAAACAAAATCAGTGAATTTATGCTGACAGCTTCAGATGCTGTGGAAACCTGAGCAACCTTTCACCAGCATATGTTTCTTGCTGGATTCTTCCTCAAGAACAAACCACAGAAGCATCTTTAGTAATTTAATGAGCAATAAAGGAAACTATAAAAAACCAAGGATAATTAAATGCAATGATAGATTTTAGCACCCTAAATGGTTACCAGAAGTGCTTAATCAAAACTAAGGTTTCTGCTAGGCAGAATGAATGGTTCTTTGTTGCCCCATAATAGAAAACAATTAAAAATAAAATGCAGGGAAATATTTAGGATACGTTGGAATAACAGAATCGTTAAAAACCATCACAGCCTGCCTCCTAATGCCCCTCTGATGCTTGAATAAAACAAATAAAACAAAGCAAAATTAGCGAGCTATTTTGTATATTGCCTTGATCTTTGTTTCACCTTTTGAAAATATTTATAAAGAGTGCTTTAAAAATTTGGCTTCTAATTTTTTGATTGGGAAGAAGAAAAAATAGATTGACAATGCTAGAGGTTAGTCAGGGATTGAATTTTTTTCCTTCAGCCTCCTGATGTGGGAGGTATATCCCAGAGCATGAAACATTGGCTACCTAGGCAGAATGAAGGGTGATGTGTGTGTGTTTGTGTGTGTGTGTGCTGTCAGGGTGGAGGGTACACATACTCCAGCCTTGTTGCTGCTCTCGTTTCAGCAGGAACAGGAAACTAAGGAAGGCACCAGAATTGCCAAAAATTCTTTCTTAATACAATAGCGTTTTGGAAAATCTGTGGATTAATGAAACATTTTCATGCAATAGCATGATGCTAATTGTTTACACTAAGTCACATTTGCTTCTGTGATTTGCCTTAATTGGTAAATTCTTTAGCTTATAATTGTCATAGAGTATTAAAGAAGTGAGGAAATATGGAGAATGTCGAGGCAATGCTGTGCAGATGATGCTCAGGTGTGATTCAGGGTGACCTATCAGTAAAGCCAGGCACTCATTCCTGAGGTACAAAAGCGCTTGGAATGGTGTGGAAGGATTGTGTGAGTTGCAATTCTGGCAGTGCATGGCCTGATCGTGCCCTGGCTGCTGCAGGAGCCCTCCCTGAGCCGGGAAGGGAAGGGAAGGGAAGGGAAGGGAAGGGAAGGGAAGGGAAGGGAAGGGAAGGGAAGGGAAGGGAAGGGAAGGGAAGGGAAGGGAAGGGAAGGGAAGGGAAGGGAAGGGAAGGGAAGGGAAGGGAAGGGAAGGGAAGGGAAGGGAAGGGAAGGGAAGGGAAGGGAAGGGAAGGGAAGGGAAGGGAAGGGAAGGGAAGGGAAGGGAAGGGAAGGGAAGGGAAGGGAAGGGAAGGGAAGGGAAGGGGGAGCGCAGAGCCCGGCCTGTGCCGGTGGGGCGCGCAGGCCGAGCGGCCCCAGCGCTGTCAGAGGTGCGGGGTGGAACCAAAGCTCTGCACTTCAAAGCTGCCCCGTGTCCGAGCCGGCCGCAGCTTTTTCAGCAGCGATTAGACACGAAGGTAGGTAGAGGAGCGGAAATGCCGGGCCGTGCCCCCCTCGCCCCCGCAGCCCCTTTGTGCTCCCCGCCGCAGCCCCGGCCAGGAGCGGCCCGGCCTTTTTGCTCGTATTATTCTCACCATCTCCCTGACAGGCGTAGTAATATATCAAGCTATCTCAAGCTGGGACTGTTTGAATGAGGAGAGATTAAAAAAAAAAATATTAAGAATGAGATTTAAAGTGTCTCACCAGAGGTTGGTGCTGCAAACTGCCGCTTCAGGAGGGTGCAGGGATAGAGGAGCCAAACTTGCTCCCGGGAGATGGAGGCTGCCCTCGGGAGCCGGCGGAGCTGAGCTGCACCGCCGTGTTCCCATCGTCGTTCAATACAAGTCATTTAATACAACTTGTCCAAGAGTGTGTTTACAATCAGATAGTGCTCTCCTACTGCTGCATTTAAAAAGTACTTTTTTTACTTTGACTCAGCGACTATTCTGATGGGAGGAAGAACATCACCCCTTAAGGTCTGAGATCTAGTTAAATGTTTTCAGCATAAAAACCCCAGGCAATATCTTCATATCCTGCTGCAATGATATTTCATGGTCTCATATGCCCAGTGGAGTTGTATTCTGGATCACTAACACTGGTCAGAATCCAGCCATATTTTAGTGAGGGGAGGAGGGGGTGCAGGGGGGAAAGGGAGGGAGGGAGAGAGAATAATCAAATATTCTCATTTTTTTAAAATTAGGCTTATTTGTTCTTAGTTTTACTTATGGCTATTCACAAAATGTTTTCTTAAGAGTATCTATTCTTGATGCTATGTAAAGATTGGCAGTCTGTAGCATCATAAAGAAAACGTATCTAACACTTGCTCAGTGGAGTCTCAGAGGCACCAGGCTGTCCAAAATTGTTAATGCAGGCAGGCTGCTACTAAAGAGGCTTTTGCAGCTCCATCAGATGTATTAATTTTGAAGGGTGTTTCTTTGAGCATTAAGCCTTTCTCATGCTGCATGCTGTTGGCACTCTTTTGTCTTACAAACCTTTTAAAATTTATCCCAGGACACTTCAAGTTGAGACTTTCTCCTTTTTGGGGGAGGATTTTTTTTGAACACTGCCTGTTTCTGTCTTAACTCAATAAACGAAGAGCAGATGAAGGGCTGAGTGAGAATTTCAATCTCCCTGCAGGATAGTTTTGGAAAAGATTATATGGAAAGAGGAAAAACAAAAGCACGTGTGTTGAAAAATATGCATATTTTACATCACCATTTTGTATGGTAAAAGGGGCTGTTTTGTGTGTATTTTCAGGATGTAGAGGGAATAAAATTATTCAAATATTTTGGCAACTCCTGCACGCTTTTTTTTTTTTTTGTATATCATAAAGCACTTGCTTAGCAGCTGGGTAGGATAGTAATTAAAAAGTAGTGGGTTTGCCAGTGGTCATAAAAAATTTCCATGGTTACTGAGGTAGTGTACCTAAAGAACTCAAAATACATTCAAAAATTAAGTTTCTTTGAAATGAAAGCAGAGGTATATTGAGTAACTGCTGTTTAAGTTTATTGTTTTAGGAAAACTGGGACTTGATCTGGTGCTGGTGCAAGCAGAACCAGTGACCCTGCAGCACACCTGCTGATAGCCAGTGGGGAGCCTGTTCCTTGTCTCAAACTCTGTTTGAGTAGATTGCCCAGAGAAGTGTGGCTGCCCCATCTCTGGAAGTGCTCAGAGACAGGCTGGACACCGGGGCTGGGAGCAGCCTGGATTAGTGGAAGGTGTCCCTGCCCATGGCAGGGGTGGGAATTAGAGGATTCTTAAAGTTGCTTCCAAGTCATTCTATTCTTCTATGATATTGGCAATCTTTGAGGTTTCTTGGGGTTACCATAAGGATCTGGACCATATATTAGAATCTGCACTTTTGGGGTCAAAAATATGGTTGGAGAAACAAAAAGTTCTTTTTAATGAACTATATGCATTCTTCAGAAAGAGCTGTGTGATTTCCAAGCTTAGCTTATGAATCAGGAGACCTGAACCCCCCCATCCTGCCCGGTGTCTCATGCACATCAGGCAGAGGCTGCTGCAGGTGGGTGGTGAGGGGTCTGTGCCCATGGGCTGCTCTCCTAGAGGGAAGATCTCAGCCTCGAGTGTGGTGGGGGATTCATGTCTGAGAGCAGCTGGAGGAGCTGACATGGAAAGGCTGCCTGCTCAGTGTCTCCTCTACAAATAGTGCTATTAAATCTGACTTTTAAAAGCACTGAAAAGTCCTGGGAGATGAGACATGCAGCCAAGAAGCACTTAGGGCTGGGCTGTGTCTGCCTACCAAGGTGAAATGCTGGAGCATCTGCTGCTCAGCTGCTCTGAGGCTGCTGTGAAGCCCTGAGAATCCACAACCCCCTCACTGTCCTGCCTGTCTGCCCCTGCGCTCAGGCTGCCCAGAACCTGGGGTATCCACACTAATCAACAACACCTTGGTTTAATGTATACTGAAAGGGGTTTGCCATGCTTTACACATGAAGTGCTATGTGAAGAATGTATTAATGTTCTTGAGCAAAGTCTATTTGGGCAGGAAAATGCCAACAAAGTGTGACCAAATCCATGCAAGAAGGACATAATTCCTTTTTTTCCAACTTGGCAGAGCTGTCCCAATGCCAACAACGATGAGAAGCATTGAAGGCTCCTAAAATATAAAATGAAACAGCCAATCTTAAATATTCAAGTTCACCAATTAGAAACAATTTTTCATTTCCTGGTGGTGAAATGGCAAGCAGCAATTTCTGCTCCTTTCTTCACAGGCCCTGCATTCCCTTGAAGGGATTGAGATTCATGGACTAGAAGGTAACAGATGGGGAATGTAGAGAACTTCAGATGCAAGAAGGATACCGGTGTGTGATTGAGTTATTAATGTAAATATAAAACCATCAGTACTGCACAAATGTCATATTTCAGCCAGAGACAGCCCTGGCTGTTTGGAGTTGGCAGTTTGCTTTCCAGCTTCTTTACACCTTGATTTTCTCAGACTTGTGTTTTGAGTACTTAGAGCTGCAAGACCAAGTACTTTGCTGCTTCTCTAGCAAACACCCCTGCATGAGGTGGCAAAAGATATTTGGGGGAGAGAGATGGACTCATTCATCTTCATGCCTTCTCCTATAAAACAGGAAAATCTGAGAGTTTTGTCTAAGGAAGATGCTTGTAGACAGAATGATTGTTAATGTACCACTTTCTGAGGGTAAACAGTTTCTTGATGTTCACCTGGAATTCTCATTTATCCTGCTGTTTTGCTTCTCTCTCCCCCCTGGGGAGCATACACGGGTTTCCGTGTTTATCTCCTCTGAGCTGAGCTCCTGAGAGGTTGTTGAAGGCTGCTCCTGCTGCAAAGGGCCTGCGGGGATGGGCGCGGGCTGTGGCTGCTGGAGCAGCACCTGCCAGAGGTGCTGAGCCTCTGCACTTGAGTGTCCCACGGGCAGATGGAGCTGGAGAGGGGAGAGCTGCATCCCCCGGGAGCACTGGGGTGGGGGGAGAGCTTGGAACCACCTCCAAGCCCCCTCACAGCCCGTGCTGAGGGGCACGGTGCCCTATGCTCTCCCCTCAGTGTGGCTCTGCAGAAGGGCACCTGTGGGGACAAGGTTTCTCAAGAGCAGCACGGTGAAAAGCAATGCTGCTGGTGCCCTGCTGCTCTCCCGGGGAATCAGGCCCATCTTGGGAAGCACGGGCACAGCCTGTGGTGGATTGGGTTGCCTGTGTTGTCACCTCCTGTGCCATCTTTGGTGCAGCTCAGCAGAATGAAGGGATGAGCCTGGGCCGGTCCCAGCGCTGTTGCCAGCTCCTGCCTGGGAGGTGTTTCTGTGCTTGAAGGGTCTCATAAACTGAAGGGGCAAAGCCATTTCTTTCCTTTCCATTCCTGTGCTGCTTCCTGAGGCCCATTTCTCCCACAGTCAGCTCCTCCTGCTCCCATCTTTCCCTGCTCTCTGGCAACTGTGTGGCTTTTGGCAAAAGGAGTCCCCAGATAACTATTTTGTGTACACAAACCATGCGGCTTTAATGGAATTACCTCAACCCTGGTAGTAAATAATTTATAGGAGGCAGTAAATAAAATATGTTTCTGTGTTCTAAAAAAAAAAAAAAAAAAAAAGAGTTGTCTAACTGCAATGCCTGCTGTGGGGGAATGAACCCAGAACCTGTCCCCTGTCCCACTACAGAGATCCTGGCCAGGAATGGGACCTGCTGGGCAAAGCATCCAAGCCCAGAAGAACTTGGATGGGAAGGGGAGTGCTTCAGAAAAGCTCTGGTCTGGGCAGGGGTCTGGGAAGCCGCCTGCTGACTGCCTATGGTGTGTCCGTCTGTCCGTCCGTCCGTCCAGTGGGGCATTTCCGAGGTTGCCCCCCGGTAGCCTTGACTGTGAAACCCGAGCCCGCGCCGCTTGACCTGAATTTCCGAGGCACCCGCTGCAGCCCTCGTGTCACCGAGCCCCGATTGAAACCCGACCTCTGTCACTAATGGCATTAACGGGAGCTGCGGGCAGGGCCCGCGGCCTGAGGGTGCCCGCAGGGTCAGGGAAGGGATGCTCGGAGCGGAATGCGGGATGCGGGAGGGCGAGGATGGATATTCAGAGGGGGAGGGACGAGGGCGCAGCGCGGGGGATGCAGGGTGCATAGAGGGGAGGATGAAGGGTGTCCGAAGGGATGTGGATGGAGGGGGGCCTGAAGGGGAGCGTCAGGGTGATGTGGGTGCCTGGGATTGAGAATGAAAGGTGCCCAGAGCGGGAGGAAGGGAGGAGGGGCTGAAGGGACGCATAAGGGGGATGGTGATAAGAGATGCCTGGGTGGGAAGATGAAGGGTACCCAGAGGGGTATGAGAGATACTGGGTGGGAGGGTGAGGGTACCCCGAGTACGGAGGGGTGCCTGCAGGGCACACCGAGAGGGATGGGGGGTGCCTGGGGGTGCACGGCTGGGGATGCAGGGTGCTGGCTGGGGGCGGATGGGGTACCCGAAGGGGATGCTCGGAAGGGGGCCCGGGGAGCGGTTCGGGCCGGCTGCCGTGCCTCCCGCCCTTCCCGGACCGCGTCCCCGGCTCCGCGGCACAGCCGGGGCTCCTGAGCGCCGGCCCGGCCCGGCCCTGCCCGGGGAGCCGCAGCCGGTCTCCCGCTGGCGTGGGGAGCTCGGGCCGCGGAAGGCGGCAGCGGAGATTTACGATGCGGGAGGACAGAGCGTGAAAGCAGTATATCATCATCAGGTTGGGCTGAAAGAAAGAAAACATATCTTCAACAAAAAGAGGGGCTTCGCAATTCAACTGCGTTGTTAGGACAACGCAAACTATCCTTGAAATGATTAGTTCCACTTCAAAGGCATTTACATTCAACAGGGGCAGACGAAGCCTCTTTTTATGTCGCCAGAGGAGGAGGAAAAATAATAATAATAAAAAAATAGCAAGGAGGAGGTGGGGAGGCTTTGTGCTAAGAAGAGTCATATGTTTGCTTCTTCTATTTATTTTTCCTTATTCAGGGACGTTTGTGTAAGACAAACGCAGCGCCGGCAGCCCCAGGGCTCTGGGGAGGTGGCGAGGGGTGGCCAGGCCGGCAGCTCGGGGGCTGCACTTGGGCTCCTCCACCCATTCCAAAGGAGAAGTGAAAAGACAACAGGGAAAAAAAAAAAAAAAAGAGAAAAAGAAGGAAAAAAATTCCCTGAGCTCAAGAGCTGTCTTTCCTGGGACATCTATTATTGACTTGAGGAAGCATGACGTATGTTCGGTCGGATCACAAAGACTCAGGGTATCCTGACAGAGTTTGGGAAAGATTTGAAGACTGAGATGTCTCCACTTTGTGATGGCCTGGGCTGGAAAGAAGTTTTTGCATCTGAAACCATGTATCTAAACTGCTTCCCAGAGGCCTCTGCATGGGAAAACCCATTTTTTGTGTTCCAGGTTATCCTGAATGGATAAAGAATGTGAAAGAGGAGAAGGGTTCCAACATTAGCCCAGAGGCAATATTTACTATGCCCCTACTGCTTTCTCAAAATCCAACCCATCTCCACTTGCTCTGATCAATTCTTGCATCCAGTGAATGGAGACTTGTCTCCTATTTCAAAGCACATCATGTATTATAAGTCCCAAATTACATATTGGTATTGTTTCCACCATGCTCGGTGTTGGAAGTCAAAAAGCAGCCATTAAAAAAAATTTAAAGTTCAAACTACAGAGCCTATTTGGAGAGTTATCTGTGCTCGTGGAAGGATTTCCCATAACCTGAAATATGTTGCCCCAACATATGAATATGTGTAGTGTCAGGGAGGAGGCTTGGCTCTCTCTTTTCCTTTTGCTGGTTTCTGCCTGATGTTTTGCAGCTCATCCTGGGGTTAGACCTCATCATTCTGTTGGAGAAGAAAATTGAAATTGTAAAAGATCCTGGGCAACAGCTTTCTAAAATATTTTGTCTCCCACAGCTATCTCAACCCATATGAACTGAATTAGTCTCAATACTGGTGCTGATCAAAAATCTTTCTTTCAAGTCACTTTTGTGGGGAGGTTAACACTTTGCACATTTGAAACCTAACAACTATATTAGGGTTTTTAAAGACAAAACAAAACAAAATATTTTTAAGGTGTTATGAGCATTTTAATGCCTGCACCCATAAATTCTCTGCTCTAGCCTTACTGGGAAGCCAGAGATGATGTTGGCCCCAGCTTTATGAAAAAATAACAACATGCAAGTTAGCATTTGAAAATGAAATCCTTATTCCAGTCAAACTGTAGCTGGAGTCAAGGTTGAACTCATCCATGATCCTTGTTTTAGGCTTTGAACATGTGTGTGAGTCACTTCTGATCATTCCAAGAAATTTTCTTCCTTTTTTTTTATCTCTTTCCCCATTCTTTCTTATTTTCATCATCTTCTCCTCACAGGCATGGGGAGGCTCAAAGAGGGAGGGCTGGAGATGTCGGCATTCCCTTTCAATTACTTTCAGACAGGTTTTGTTCATTTCAGATATTTTGTTTGCTCCGGAGAGCTGCGGTCCAAGGAGAGCCAGTCCCGTTCTGGATCACGTTCGGACCATGTGCGTTGAGGAGTTGTGCTGCAGCACTGAGAGACAGAGCACAGAGATCAGAAATGGGCCTTCCTGTCATGGCAGCTCTCACGGTGCTTTGGTAACCAGCAGAAATGTGGCTTTAGAAGTGTGGTAGTGGCTTTAGAGAGAAAAGTGGTAACATTTTTTATTTTAGCAGGTGAATGGCATCAGGCTGGTACTCTGGAAAAAGAAAGATATAAAATGACAAAAATCCTAATAAAAATAATATGGTCTTGAAAATTAACAACAACAAAAAAAAGATGTAGTCTTGAAAAGAATATTGGACTGGGGGAGATGGGAGAAGTGCTGGCTGCTGTGCTGTGTGAGGGGCACTGGAGCTCAAAGGTGAAGCTGCCAGAGCTGCCAGCCTGAGCCATGTTAGCCACCAGTGTTAGTTTTCATTCCTGAAGATAAAGATACTTTTTCAGTCAGAAAAATGCATTTTTATTGAATTCCCTGCAAGTTCATACTTTTAAAATGTGTTTTCCATTTCTGACTTTCTTGTTTTATGAAACACTGGAAACATGAGAGCTTTTCAAATATCCTTGAGAATGATGGGAGCTTTACATTTGTTCTGTCATTTACTCTGTCATTTATAGAGGTCTTATCAGGAAACAAAAGCTGATGTGTGTTTTAGCTCTACAGCATCCTCTAATGTGGATCTTCCTCCTCTTCTGGGTTTTATTGTTATTCTGCCACCCTGTCCCTAAAATACCAGTGAGGCTGCTAGGGCTGCTTGGCTGCAGGAAGGAGGGAAGTGCCCCTGGGACTCCCAGGTTCGGTGGGTGCTTGTAAAGGAGAGGAGTGAGGCGGCTGGGTGAGCCATCAGCATCCTACATTCCCTGAGTTTGAGAGCAGTCCTTAGAGAGGTCGTTTGTTTACCTCAGCTGATCAATGCCTGTCCCTGACCTGGCATTTACTGCGACCAGCTTTTGGTTTTGCAGGCAGATGCTGGTGACTGTGGCATCACCCAAGGTGCATTTTTTGGAATAGGAATAAGGAATATGTCTGTTGGTGAGAAACTCACCCAGTTACTCCAGGTCCCTTTACAGATCTGCTGATCACAGCCTCCCCAGTAGCAAGGCAAAACCCGGGCAAGCAGGAAAATCCTCTTGGACGTGGGCGTTCAGCCCAAAGCTCTGATGCTGGGGTCTGGCGCCCTTGCACGGGCAAGCAGAGAGTGAGAGGAGCAGTGTGGAGGGAGCGGACCAGGTGAGGAACGCCCTCGCCCATGTGGTCTCTTCCCCCCTTGTTATCCCCTTGTGGTTCCCTTTCTCTGATTTTTGTGTGTGCGTGCGTCTCCCTCCCCTCCTCCTTGTCCGCGCAGCTCCTCTCCCATTCTTGTCTCGCTCCACCCTCCGTTTCCCTTGTCTGGCTGCCCCCCACCTCTTTTGTGCCGCTCGGCTGCTCGGCATCGCTTTTGTGTGGCGATAGCAGCGGCTGCCTCGGCTCCAGGGATCCCAGCGCGGCTGCCATCGCCCCTGGCCTTAAATTCACTGCTCGGGCCAGGGAGGCTCCTGGCTCCCGGCTGCCGGCGTGGCTGACACGCTCCGGGCATGGGTCCCCCGGCTGGTTCCAGCCGCGCCTGCCACGGCCTGGGGCACGGCCCTGGCCCCTGCCCCACGCTAGAGCACATGGACAGGGCGGTGCTGAGCAAACTGGAGCTGAGCAAGACCTTCCACGTTGCTCTGGGCCACGCGGGGCTGCCTTACCGAGGTGCCGGCACCCACGTGGCAGGAGCCCGGGAATTGGACTCGCACCGCCGTGGGGATTTAGGGGCCCCTTGTGTTTCCATCCCCACCTGAAATGTTTCTTGGTTTGTGTTACGTTCAACTTAAACAGTCAGGAAACTTTCTACGGGAACTTTTCCTTTGGACGCACGGGATTTGCTGTTTGTTGCAAGGCAGGGTCGGTGGCTCCCCGCAGGCTCTGGCATCGGCCTTTGCTGTCTCCCAGCCCAGCCCCGCGCGGTGTGCGGGCTCCTCTGCGGGTGCAGGAGCACCAGTTCGGGAGCTGGGGGCGGTGGGGCAGCAGGTGACAGAGGTGACAGACCCCGCGCGTCAGCGGCTCCTTCCCACGCACGCTTCCCCTCGCATTGCCGGCTCCGCCTGGCAGCAGCTCTGCCGGGTGCTGAGTCTCACCAACGGCAATTCTCACCGAGCCGTAGTTGCCCCTTTCCCCCGCAGTGACAGCTTGCCACATGCTTTATTGCTCGTCTCCCTCCTGGGAAGGCTGTGACTGCTCTCGGGAGCCGCCACGCTCGGCCGAGCGCGTCCCCAGCCCCGCCGTGCGGCCGGGCCGCTCCCCGGAGCGGGGCCAGCGGCGGGCGCCCGGCTGCAGCTCCGTGTCACATCTGCTTTCCTAAGAGCCGCATCCCCTGCCCTGGCTTTGTCCCGGGAGCTCCAGGCTGCGTGTCTGGAGCGAGGCTGGCAGCAGCCTCGCCCGGGAATGCCAGGATGCCGTGCGGGGATGCTGCGCGTCAGCCAGGGCATGCTGAGACCTTTGGTACCGGCTGCGAGGAAAGCAGCCAAAGATGATGGAAACTGCCTCTGGTAAATGCGAAAGAGTGGCAAAAAATGCTAAGGAGGCTGAAAAAAAAGCGGCTGGTTATCAGATTTTTTTTTTCTAAGGAACTAAACTATTTTCCTCTGAAACTCTTTACGGTCATTTGTAAGTAGTCTGTGCATTGCAGCTATGCTTAGATTTAAAGGTGGAAACCATAGGAGTGAGTGAATGCATTTTTCTTAAACTTCTCCTTTTTGAGACTTGTTTGAAATATTTTTTCCCTGACATGGCTTTTTTCCTCTGAAGGAAACAAGTTAAAAAATAGCAGAGATAGAAGGAATAAATGCTAATGAGATGTTAAATGAAGTATTTATGTTACACACTGATGATTTTCATTTGTACACCTGAGGTAAACATTCCCACAGCAAGAATAAATATATATATATTTATAAATGTATGTATGTATATATATATAGGCTGAGATATAGGTGTCTTGAGAGCTTGTGGATGTTCAGACACGTGTTTGTGTGTGGTAGGTGGAGAGAGAGAAACAGAAATCCACCTGTGCTACTGTAGTTTTGGTTTGCAGAGTGGTGGGCTGGAGTGAGCAAGTCTCTGATACACCCCATGGGTTGCTCTTTGTTTAAAAAATAGATCTCCCTTAAAACCCACTATAGGTTGAAATAAAACAAGGCAGATTCTAATGAACACCAAGCGGTTTGAGCCCCCGAGGAGGAGCTGTGTGCGGGTTTCCACAGCGTGCTGACCTTTTGTGTGAGTGCTTCAGCCTGCCACAGAGTCAGCCTGCGTGACCTTCAGGAGTGTGCAGCAGTTGCAGTGTCCTGGAGAGAAATCCTGTCCCTGCTGAATCCGCTGCAGCATCCCAGTGCCAGCCAGAGCCACAGCCAGCATCTGTAGCACTCAATTTTCTGGAGATCACACAGCATCACTGCTGTCAGAAAGGAATATAAAAGCCTGTTTTTATTAATCTAGTACAGCCTTCTACGTATTAAAAAATAGTTGTGCTATTAATAATGAATTTGTCACATTTCTCTGTCAGTTCCAATTTGTGTTACTTCCCAGCTGGCAGCAGGTTTGTTAGCAGTGCAGTGGCAGCTGGCAGAGCTCTTACCTGGCACCTTGGCTTCCCCTCTCTGCCCTGTGTGCAGCTCCCAGCACACCTGGGTGTTGCTTGCCAGGGGCTCCATCCCTCCCACTTTCCAGAACAGTGCCCTGGTTCTTAGTGCCATAAGGAAGGGGAGGCTGGCTTAGCTGGCAAGTGTGCACGAGAGGTGTTTTCTATTCCTTGGAATACTAAAAAGAATCAGAATGGTGAATACACAGGTTTTACATGAAATAACCTAGTCAGTTTTTTTTTTCACTCTGAGAAGTTAAGTAGTTGACCGTGGATATCACTGGGTAACTAGTAAGGCAGGAAGTTAAAGATTCCCAAATGAATGTTTGGGATGTTTAAGTTACTGCCTAACCAGTTACCCAGTGACCTCCACTCGGTGGCTGCTGTGGCTGTGCTCTGCTGCTGGTGTTCCAGCTGTGCCAAGGGCACCTTCCCAGGCACAGCATCCCTGCTCTCCAGTGCCAGTCCCTTGGCACTGTGAGGGTACAGCAGTCAGTGTAGACCCCAGCTCAGCACAAGATGGGAAAAACACTCGAAAGTGATAGTGGAAATACACACCAAGGGCATTTAGCACAATTTAGCAGCAAGGGTTTTGAAGGAAACTTCTGTTATTGGGAGTGTTTGTTTTCTCAACTCTCATTGCTTGCTTGCTTGTCAAAGTCCATAACCAAAACATTTGCTTATCCAGAGAGCAGGCTCATGAATGCCTCAACGGGGAGCACAGCAGTGGGTGGTGCGGGCAGGGTCCCGTGCCCCTCGGTGTGGGGAGCCTGGGGACACCAGTGGGTGCTTCTGGGACTGGCATCTCCACCATCATCCTGGAGCCCTGGCAGAAATGCTGCGTGAGCCTGGTGGGTTATGTTTATCCAGGCATCCAGCCCTCCTGCACTGCTCTTTGCAGGTCTGCTCGGTGAGCGGCCGCAGGTCCTCCCGCAGTGAGGGGAGACAGGGCTGGGGGCTCCCCGTGCAGCCATCAAGGGGGGAATCCTTCTCTCCCTGAGCCTGCCTGGGGCCGGCAGCACCTGGAACACTCACCCTGGTGGGGTGGGGCTGGAACACCTCCCCTCGGGCAGGAAGGGCTGGGGTGACATCCTCAACCTGCTGCTACCGTCTTTTCCAAAGCACTAAATTCTTCTTGCAATGCTATTCTGTCTATGAGGCTTATTTCTCCTTCTTAGCTGTGAGGTTTCTGAATTTTGCTGCTAATGCCTGTGCCGCAGGCTTTTAAATTATTGCTCGTGCCCCAGTGTTCATAGCCTTTGCTCTCTGTGCTGTTATAAATCTTCTTTTGTTTAAGACCCCAAATTCTACTTGACAGCAAGCACAAGGCATCAGCTGCACCACCAAACATCTGCCCCACAAATTCAGCCCTCAGCGGGCACAACAAGCAGAGGCAATATTTCCCCTTCTCTTCAGAGAAAAGTTACTGAAAAAGGAAAGGGAGACCAATGAGCTGTAATTATCAAGTGTTTGTTGGTGTACCTGCGCCTGAGTGCAGCCAAAACCTGCTCTCACAAAGTTCAGAAAGAGACAGGTAAATTTGGAGTTACTTGAAACTGGCATCATTAAAAAGCTGTGGGACTGAATATAAAGAGCTGGTAGGAAAATGTTGGAGCTGTTAGGCTGAGACCAAGATGGAAATGTGGCAGAGGTGTCTCCAGGCTGTACCACACCCAGCTCCCAACACCTTTGTTTAACTCTTACAACGGCCTGAGAGTCATGGGCACACTGAGGGGGCACCCTGGCAGTGATGCTGCTGCTGCACCTCTGGGCTCACAGGACATAAAGAAGAAAAAGTTAGAGAATTATTTTTATTAGATCATCTGTTAAGTGAGACCTGGGTGCTTTTAGCAAGCCCTCTGTGACAATATCTTAAATATCTTCGCAAAGATCTACATGATTAACCAAAGATTCTCCTCGAATGTTGGTTTCAAAGTTACCTTTGTAGGAAAAAAAAATGTATAATATACATGTGTGTCTGTGTACACATATTTATTCACAAAAAGTCCAAAGCTTGTCTATAATTTGCTGGAGAAATACAAATGCGGTGGTTGATCTTTCTTTTTAACTGAATTGAATATTAGCATTCTGGGCTTGATTTTCCATCTGTGTCCTGCAAAAAATTATACAGGAATTTTCTCTGACTGTGATGTGAGTGAGCCTTATGAATTGTGTGTGTTCAGCCTAATAAATTAATGACATTTTATTTTTATAAATAGGTGTTTTTCAAGAGTTTGGACTGAACCAATCAGAAATTCTTATTAACCTATCACAGTTAGCTTTCTAATTAGTGTATGATTGTAGTTTTATGGAAAATTCCAGCTAAGTATTTTGAGTTTTTCCCCAATAATGACCCACAGAAGCTTATTCAGAATGTATAGGACCAAATGGGGGAAGAATTTGTCCTCAAAACAGCAATTTTCTGAAAGAAAAAACAAAGAAGCTTCTGACTAGCAATGCAAGATGCTACTTTCAAATTCAGTTATTGTCTCAGTGATTGACTGCACTAACTGTATCCTGCCAGAAACGACTGGCTTTTAAAATATATATTTGTGATTAGTTTAATTCATGGAGCCTTTTTCCTCTGAATTGATTTGATGAAATGAACTAGACAAATAATAAATTTTTCACTGGAATGAATCTGCTTAATCAATTTAGACAATCAGTTTGTTCTTTGCTTAATAACATTTGCAAAAAGAAAACAAAGTCTTTCATTAACAAGGAAGGCCAGACATTTATAATGAGAGGTGGCATCTAACATCAGGTTATGTCTTCTGTTGGAGCAGAAAACAGGATTAAACATCTGGTACAAGTACCTGGCTCTGAAATGCTTCTCCTGCTTTCCAGTATGGGATTCAACATTAAGGAGCAGGGAAGAAAACCCTGGCATGAATCCCATTTTCATCCCTGGACATTTTGCCAGGGCAGGAGTTAATGACAGGTACATGGGTCCCGATCTGAACCTGCCTCAAAACCCATGGATGTCCCAGTCTGCTTCCAATGGAAGCTCAGGGAGCAACACAGAGACCAAATGTGCTGTCAAAACCCTGCATTCAGTGAAATTCTCTCATTTGCTATTTAGAGAAGGAGTTTATTATGGAGAGTCATTAAATATCTGCTTCTTACAATGGGCTGCAAAGTAACAGCTCGGCTGGGAAGCCTGGGAGTTCAAAGCATCCCTGTACAGGGAAAACAAACACTGCTAGCCAGAGAGTGATTATGCTTGCACTGCAGTGCAGAGGACTAGTAATTTTAAAGACATTATCTCATAATGTTTTATTTTCACTGTGTTCTGGATTTTATGTTGATTTTAATTATACCTCTTAGGAATAATATCTGGTAAACTAATTTTGGTGAATGGCAGTGAAAAAGCATTATCCACCTACGGTAATTACACATATTTCTTAGTCCCTAGATTAAATAGTTTTACTTAAACTGCACTACAGAATTTATAAACACCTTTTTGCAAAGTCTGCCAGTGGAGTTTCAGATAATAGAAATCTAAAATACTAATCTCAGCATCCCAGATGGCTGCCTCTAGGAGCAACATAAGCTGTTACCCCTGACAAATTTCCTTTTGCAGCTTTCTCAGAAAAACACAGCAAGCCAAGGCAAAGACATTTAATATTTTCCCTCATGGTTGCTATTAGTTTAATAACTTGGGTGTTAATCCTTCTGTCTTTGAAATCAGAAGGGTGGGGTGGTTTTGCCACTGAGTTTTGATGCCGAGTTTTGCCTGTCCAGTTGCTCTCCCAGGGGGTGGTAGAAATGCCCAGCTGCCTGGTGAGGGGCATTTTCTGGTGCTGCTCAATATACAGGAGAATTTTAATGATCCCATCTTACGTCCAATATAATAATAAACTGACACTTTGGGTTCTTTTGATTAAGCAAATATACTATTTACTAAACCAAATGCTAAAAACCATTATTTCTAATATTTTATTGTGATAAACATTGACAAATAGTATCTCTTCCCCATGTTTTCATCACATTTGGAAACAGAAGCGGAGGATGAGCAGTTGATTTCACTTGTGGGTGGTGTCTAATCACTGACAGCCTCCTCCTGGGACACTCTCCTCTTCTCTCCACCTCTCCTTCAAGCCTCTCCTCAAAGCACATCTTTCCCCCAGCACTTTGCATGTAGCTGCGTATGAAGTTCTAGACTAGAATAAATAATAAAATAGAACTAAGTCCAGGTGTCTGCAGGATGGGACAACTTTTCCTGCTCCCGAATGACTACTGTGTCTCTTTCAGCTCTCACTTGCTCCCAGAAGCGTTATGTGTGTCCCTGGGGTGAGAGGTGAGCATTTTGGGACAGGGACCCAACTGTGTGATGTTTCCTGTGCAAGGGTTGCTTGGTGCCAGAGCTTCCTTTTGTTTGTTTGAGTTTGGTTTTTTCTTTTCTTCTCCTGAAATCCTTAAGGAAGGCTGGGTCAGGAAGCTTGAGTCAAGAGTCTGGTAGTTCAGTGTAAGGATGTTAAAGAAATGATGCAAAAGATGCATAGCAAAGATTAGGGGAGCCAAAGGCAGCAGCACATGGAAAGAATAGAGGGGTTTGTGCCAGCATGGATATCCCAAGCAGGGTGGCTGTGTGAGCCCGCCTGGGGGAGATCCTGCTGGCTCCTTAGCTGCACCCAGATCTGCACAGCCTGTGCTGCAGATTAAGGTGCAGTTACACCCTCTCCATCCGGGCATCCTGTAGCTGATCACCTCTACTGCGGGTTTTCCCTTAGCATTGATTCATGCTAAAGCCAGAATTCCATTCGTGTCTTTGAATTGCTCTGTGCAAATGCACTTTACAGTCAGATTCTGCCCCACTCTTGCATCTGTGGCAAATATCTGCAGCCAGTCTCCTACCCAGGCACGAGCTGTTAAAATCTTCGATTTTAGTTGGCATTTCTGAGTGTCAGAAAAGTGTAAAGCAGGGACGCAACACATCAGAAGCAGCTTCCCTATTTAGTGCTGTAGATACATCGTTTATATTTTAGGCTAAACTTGGACTATTATGCAGTGGCAACACCTGCTCTTTCACAAGACTGGACTTCTGTAGTCTGGGAGAGCAAGCCATGAAAAAGCACCACTCCTAAGCCTAGGCTTGGCTTTAGGGTAGCTTTTCTCTGTCTATGAGCAGAAGAGATGTGCAAATAACAAACAAAAAAAAGCAAATTCTCTTCTGCCTGATCTGCAGTAACTGCCCTCCCTGTAAAGCCCATGCCAGCCTGCTTTCCTTTCATCCTCCAGGAATGCCTTCTGAAAAGTATTTAAGCAGCAATTTGGAGTAACATGGGGAGGGGGCTGTTTAATGGCAGCTAATTGAACACTTCTGACTTTCTCTGCCACTGTAACATTTTCCAAAAGCTACTAGAAAAGATATTGAGCCTTTTTATGTTGAAGATGTGTCAGGCTACATGTTCTCGGTGGCTTTGGGTGAGCCAGTTGTGAAAAAACACCAGAGCTGCAGACTTGCCATTTTGTGGGGAAAATATAAATTCTGACATCCATAGTTTGCATCGCGGCACTTCGTGGCTGCAGCATTAATCATCCGTTATGGCATTATATCCTTTTTGTGAGGGTGTGAGGTTTTTTGTGGTGGGTTTTCTTTTGGTGTTTGTTTAAGCACCAAGAAATCAAATATTAACCTGATTAAGAATTCAGTGTTACATGTAAGGCAGAGAAGAGCTGCAGGTGGTGACAGGCAACTGGATTGTGTTTGATCTGGCAGTTTTCATCTATGCCACCATTTTATTCCTGCTGTGGGACTGCAGCAAAATGGTGGCTCCCTTGTTCCATGCCTCGGGGATGAAGAGGGTGGTGAAATGCCAGCTCCTGCATGCCAGGGGCAGCACTCACGGGGAAAGAGCTCACTGAGAGGTGTACCCTTGCTAGTGTGTGAGGTACAACAGGATTTCCTGCTGGGGAGCTCCTGGGACTGGTGTGGGGAAAGAGCTACATTAATTCTTCTCACGGGATGAGGATTTAGGAAGGTCATTGTCTAGTGAGTTTTTCCCTCTCACTCTCGTGTTTTCTTTGGGCAGGGGAGAGAGAAAATCTCCTTGGAGCACTTGTACAGGGGTGCCCTGTCATCATGTCTCTAAGAGAGCCAAGGCTGGCTCCACACCTTCAAGCAGCCCCAGTCTTTCCTCCTGTAGGCTCTGGGAGGAGTTTGACTCAAAGATTTTGCTTGGAAGAGGCTAGGTGTGGAGGAAGATGGCAGGCTGTGCAGAGCTGGCTCACCCGGGGGTTCTCACTGGGATGGCTGTGGTCCAGGCAGGAGGGCAGGGACACCCTGCAGCTAACTGGGACCCCAGTATGGGAAATCTTTTCCAAGCAGAGGCTTCTGCAGGTCTCTGCTGACCCAGGAGTGTGTCAGCCTTTTTTTGGCCATTTCTGACATCCCCTGAGAAGGTGCAGCAAGGTTTTTTTGTTTCACAGAACCAGAGAATGGGTCAGGTTGGAAGGGACCACGGTGGCTCATCTCCCTGCTCTCATCCCAGAGCTCATGGCACACGATTGCATCTGGAGGGTCCTTGAATCTCACTGTTGAGGGAGTCTTTGAACCTCTCTGGTCAATCTCCTCCAGTGCTTGGTCACTGCAGAGGAAATAAATTCTTCCTCATGTCCAGGTGGAACTTGCTGTCCATCAGTCTCTGCCTGCTGTCTCCTGCCTCACTGCTGGGCCCCGCTGAGCAGGGCCTGCTCCAGCCCCCAGCACCAAAGAGCTGTGCTCAGTGCTGGCTGCTTTGGCTGACCACAGCCAGCTCCATCTGCCAGGGATCTCCAAAAAATCACAAGATCATCACCAGTGATCTCTCCAGTGAACTGCCAGACAGAAGTGGGGTGCTTTGGGCCTTTTGGGGAGTTAGACTGGGCTGTGGGGTCACATAGCCTGAAGGTTCCTGCTATTCTTGGAGCCAAAAGCTCAAGTTGGAACTGGCATCTTCTCTGCTGAAAGAAACCTGTCTCCTGTGTGATGACTGCATGTGGTAACCCCCATGCAGAGGGAGGACCACCTATGGCATCTCACAGCCATCACTGGACAAAAAGGGACCTTCTGGTCCAACTGAAGTGTCTCTTGGGGGAATTCTGATTCTTGTTGGGCCCTGAGACAGGTACAACTGTGGGCCAATAGTGTTCAGATCCCCCTGTGCCCTGCCCAAGCACTTCTGAAGGAGTTTCTGGGAATGTGTGTGTGTGTGTGTGTGTGTGTGTGTGCAGGGAGCCAAGTGGACTGGGACAAGGATTTGCTGCCTTCCAGTCTTACAAAGTAACTTACACAACTCTGAGCTGACTGACATAATAGTAATCCATTGGGGTTGCTTGTTCACTAGTAACTTAAAATGGAATTTTGTGCTGGGATGAACTACAAAAGAGAAGCTATTTCAGCAAGGATTTTTTTTTTGGCTTCAAGTTTTCTGCATGCTTCAGCCTCACAGTTGTGCTTAAAACTGTTGTGTATCGATAAGAGTTTCCTTCCACTCATAATCTCTTCTCTCCTTCTGTTCCCTGCTGTAAACAAGCCATTAAAAATGTGTTTATGACATCACAGTTGGTGACCATGGAAATGACTTTGATGTTAGAAAGACAAATATAGCATCATGATTTCACGGCAGGATCAAGGCAGGAGAAGACCCTTGTTCAAATGGTGGGTAATTAACAAAGGTGGTGGAGGGGAAGTTTGAAAAAAAAATGTGACGAGCCAATTGACTGAATATGATACACTTTAAAGTTTTTTTTACAGTGTAAAAAAATAAAATAAATTTCAAAAATCTCTTTCAAATGAAAAAATTGCAATGCTCTGGCTGTACTCTTTTAAATAAAAGCCTATAGGGTAAACAGAGAAGTGGAGTCAGGGGGAAGCTTCGGAATAAGAATTGTACATGTGCCAAAAACTCCAGAAGGCATCTTTCAAGCTGTAGTGGTCTGTGCTTAAATCAGGCTTGGAGTACTGGGGCCAAATGAGACCATGGGGCCAGTCTTCCTCCAGTTTACACCAGTAACTGAGTCCTGAAGGTTTTGAGTACAAATGGATGCAGCTGGGATCTTTATCTGGGAAAATCATCAACCCTTGCCATGTTATCCTCATGGTCATACCTGCCTGCAGCCAGATGCCCCAAAGGAGCCAGGGGAGCCAAGTCTGGCAGCCAAGCAAAAGTCTTTGGCACCTGATTCTGCTGCTATTCCAACTCCTCCTCAGTCCATTAGGCCAAAGCTTCTGGCATGGATGCATCCATCATTTATACAAGCTGTTGAAAATAAGCCCTTGTTTTCACATACATTTCATTAAATCATTAGCATTACGGGCTTCAGAGGTAGCAGGACCAAGCCTACTAGGAAAGTATGGTCAGAATCCTTTCTGGGCTCACTTTCTGAGCAGTTGTTCCAACATATGTAATTACAAATCAAATAGCCTCTGAAAAGACCTCCTTGGATTCAGAGAGAAATGAGAGCAATAATGTAGAGATTTAAAAAAAGATGTTTTTTTCTCAGATAATTGTTTTTAATAAAATGGTAAAAGTTAAAAAATACCTGGAAACTATAGTTAGGATGATAATGCTCTGTTCTGCAGAAATATGTGCCCTGTTGCCTCTCTTATTACAGAGCAACAAAAGGAATGAAGTGTAAGGGAAGGGAAAAATGGGGATGAATGGAGGTTGTTAAATACTGCGCTGGAAAGGTCAATAATCTTGTCTGGAAGGTAAAGCTGATATAAAGAAAGCCCTGCAGCAAGGCTGCCCTGAGTGCTGCCCAGCCTCTTTCAAGGGTTACTCAGGTGTTGGGGCAGGGGGGTCCCTTGGCCGCCCCATCCCCTACAGCCTGGCTGGGAGCATGGCTTGGAAATGTTGCCCAGGCAGGATATTCAGGTCCTGATGCTGAAGTCCACACTCCCTCCTGTGCAAGGAAACCCCTAAGGTTGGGGGGCTTGCATATTCCTCATATCCAACATCTCTCACTGCTGAGGGCTCAGCCCAGCAGACAGAGCAGGATGCAGCCCCTCCATCTCAGGTACTGCCACCTCTCTCAGCTCTGCCTGGCTCTGTGTGCCCTCTCCAGCCCCCAAAACATTCCTGATCCCATTGCAGCAGAGCAATAGCACATACACAAAGTAGCCCCTGTCCTGGCTTTGAGTGATGTGCAGGCAGACTTGGCTTGTCCAGCGACAGCCCTGAGCTGCCGTCAGCCTCTCCCTGTATCATTGCTATTGTGAGCAGGTTTGGTCTATGATTCACTCTCCAATCTGCTTGGAAATGGTTTTGCTTATGAAATAAGCTCTGGTTCTTCCTCTGACTGTGGAGATGTTGTGGTGGCCAGCACAGGGTTGTTGGGGTAGATGCTTGTGCCTGTGCTCTTTTGGCTGAATTTGCTTGTGTGTGAAAACTGATTTATGTGTAGCTGTTAGCAAGGTTTTTTCATGCTAGTGTTTTGCTGGTTTAACTCTTTTACCCCTATGCACTGCCCTTTGGGGTATGAACCTTGCAGTTTTGGGATGGGGGAGAATGGCTTTGCCATTTTAGTGTGGGCTGGGAGCACGTGGGTCCTGCTGGTGCTGCAGCCTTTCCCTGGGCAGGTGGCTCACTGTGACACTTTTGTTTTACCGCCATGCTGGGGTGGTGGTGAACTGCCACAGAGACCAGTGATTCCAACAGTCTGGGTGTGTGTCTGCATCCTCACCTGTGGGATGAAAGCTGGTCTTTATTGAGCCTCCCAGGAGGCTGTGATGCCCCCAATTAACCCCTTGCATAATTACCCATGGAAACAAGCAGCCTGGTCCTGGGATGGGGGGCAGGCTCTGCTGGCCAGGAGCTGCCCTTTCCTTTAGATGGACAGGTCGTGCTTCCCTTTGGGGACAGCCACTGAGGTGGGGGTGGCCGGGGAGCTGGGACACCTCTGCTGTGGGGTGACAAGGAGGACACAAGGGCAGGGAATCCCCAGAGGGCTTCATATTCAAGTATAGAGAAATCCAGTTCTCCTTGGGCTAAGGACTCTGTGGTACCTGGGCAGCAGAAATTCATAACGGAGGGAAATCTCTGCTACTGAAGGGGAAAGGAAAGCTTTGGATGTGTCGGGGTCTCTTTTTGTTATGCTCCTGTCGGGTATTTAATTACCACTTTGGAGAATGAAAACATTTATTATCCAACAATCCCTCTGCTTCATCTCCTCTAGTCAGACCAAATTTTACATCTATGAAATCAGTACAGTAAATCAGAAAACAGCATCTTTCCCTAAAGAAGAGTGAATCCTTTCAGCCTTATACCAAGCAGCAATAAAGGTCATAAAATTGAAACAATCTGAAATACTCCTGGTTCACATTTAGCAGCTGTCACAGAGCAGCAGGGAAGTGCAAAGTTTAGTTATTGCTTATTTTAGGTACTTAATTTTGTTTGTTTCATTTCTGCCATACTCCGGAGACAAAATGTTGCAAGTTTGCCTCGTCAGAAAGGAAGAAAATTTATTTTGATGGGTTGCTGAGGGGCACCTGAGAAGCCACGCTGATGGAGGAGAGCTGAAGCCTCTTCCTCTCCTTGACTGCCATGTAAGAGTAGGAAACCCCCAGTCCTCTGCCAGCAAAGTGAGTTCAGGTATCTTGTTTGAACTCATCCGTGGCAGGATGGGCAGAGACCCCCAATGCTCTTGCCCCAAGCTGCCTTTTTCAAAGGGAAAAATGTTGGTGGAATCTCATCACAGTGATTGTAGGGGATTATTCTAGGATTCTCAGAAGAATCTGAAAACCAGTCTTTCTAAGTTATTTCTGAATAGCTATTGAATGGATAATTTCCATACCCATTATCAAAATGATGTGCTGGCAGTGAAATTTGGCTGTATTGTATTTGATCAGTAATTGGTGAAATGTTTTCCTAGGGTTAAAAGTAGTGTTGGCAAGACCTCTGTGTAGGGATTTACAATGTGTTTAGATACATTTTCTATGTATTCAGTTGTTTTATGCTATCCAAATGCTTTGATGGTATGGAGAAAGCTAACGGGATTTATCCAAGTATTTAAAGACAAACTGAAAAGATTTTTACCTTCTGAGACCCGAGTTCAGAGTTGCCCTGCCTCTGTGAGCTGTCGATGACAACTAACATTTTAAACAACGTGCAGTGTTAAAGTCTTGATCATTAGTGACTTGCAGGTCTGGAGAATAGAGCAGCCTCAAAAGCAATCAATGCAAATGCACCAGAGTAAATAGTAAAAAATCAAAAAAAAACCAAAAAAAACCACCAATGATAAAAGAGTGAAAACTTTCCTTGGCTTATACTTTCTTTCAGTTCATTGTAGTAATAACTAAGATTATGCTGTATCTTTTATTTTATCTTGGATTGTGGGAAATAAGAATTTGGTAAAATGTGCCCCACTTTTTCAATTGAAACAAAGAGAATAGATTAAGACTTGGAGATGGTAAGGAAGACAAATATATAAGGAAAGAAAGCAGCTGAATTTCCAGTGAAAGGTGAACTGAAAGGCAAAGCTTTCATTTAACTCTGGTTTTCCATTTCGGTAATGTGACAAGCACACGGTGGGTACGAATGCATTGAGGCAGGGGCAGACAGGAGACAGGCAGTGCTTCAGCCTGAGCTTTAGAAATGTCTCTGTGCTGCTGTAGGTAGCTGGGGTCAAAAGCCATTTTCTGGAATTACACCTACCCCGTGAGGTGCTGGCAAAGGGGCAGAGCTGAGCTGCTTCAGGCTTGAGGAGGGCAACCAGCAAACATCCACACATCCATCACAGCACAGAGACCCCTGGGCACACTCACACCTTTCCTGCATGGCCAGTGTGCCTTGGTTCACTGCTCTTCTCCTCTGCTTTTTGGATCCAACCCTGCTGGCTCATGTTGATGTCTAAAGCCATGGCATGTCACCATCATGTGGGGATGGAAGGTCAAGGTGCTGGCAATGTCTGAGCACCCCAAGTTCCTCACCTCAGGCGTGTCTATGGCTCTCCATCTGGAAAGAGCTGATTCTTAGATACATTTTTTAATATTCCAAATTGTCACTACCATCACAAAAAAAACCCCACCCTCTGATTGTTAAATCTGATACATCCTAGACAAATATTTAAGTGATGTTTGATTTTAGAGCAGTCTGTCTGTTCTGGGGTTCTGTGGGCTTCTGCAAGCTCTGGAAGGCTGAGTCTTTATACAGCTAGGAGGGGATAATGCTTGAAGAGACTATGTGACTTGCCTGAAGCCAGAAAATCAGTAGCTGAGGAAAAAATTGGAACCAGTTCTTAGTCTGGCAAGCTGGATGTGGGACTGTCCTTCCTCTTTTAGCAATGAGACAATCCATTTAAAAATAACCAAATAAAATGGAAGAAAAATATTATTTTAATGTTTCTTGTTATAATATACAGCTCTTTGAGCCAGTGTAAGCAATGGAGTCAGATATAAGAGATTAATAGAAGCTTACCTAATTTACCACTGAGCCAGGTAATGTAAAACAAAGCTTTGCAGTAACTACATAGTGTTTTAAAAAATGTTTCAGACTGATATCAACACTTCACTATTGCATTTTTGAAGTGAACTCCCTTACATTCAAAGCACTATGTCCACCATTTATTCATTCTCTTGTTTTAAGGTGTGTTTAGTGATTCCATTTCCTGTGACAACCCTCCCTGGCTTCACTGGTGGCTCTCTCTCATGCTGCTCTGCATCCCCACGCCAGGGCTGTGCAGATCCGGCCCCTGCAGGAAACAGCTGGAAAGGAGAGCGGAGAGAAAATGCAGCCCATCTATCTTGGATGCCCTGAAACACATGCAGCCGAGGGGAACCTGCCAGGGGGAAGCGTTTCCACACGCTCTCCTTGTCAGAGGAGTAAGCAGGCTGAAAAAGTTGGATGTGCACAGCGAGTGGAAGCTGACCCGGGCAGCCTTGATTTACATAGTGCACACTTGGGACCTGCTCATTACCACAACATCCCCCTAATCATCACCTCGGCATGATGGGCACACGGATGGGAACCTGCCCCGGGATCCCCAGCACTTCATTTTCCCGAGCAGAACCCAGCTCTCTGCAGTTACTGTGATCTGACAGATGCACATATCATCGAAAGCAGGTCTTGCATGGCATTACACAATGTAAATCAATAATGTGAAAATACAGCCGTTAACACAATGTACAGTTTTGCCTATTACTACAATGCCCTGCTTGTTCCAAAGGAAAAGCAATTTTATGCTCCACTGGAGCATGGTTTGCTTAGCCTTCAACTAGCGGCAAATGCCAGATACTGCAAAATGTTATTGTTACGCAAGCAGTGTCCTGGATTTATTTATAAGTACCCATGCAAAGACTAATTTCAACAGGGACTAGGACTGGAGCCCCTCTGAGTATGGGCCTGAACTGCTCTGACCCTGCATTTCCAGCTCTGCTGCCTCTTCCTTGCACCCAGGTTCTGATCCAGCAAAACTGCACAGTCCTGTGCCACCACTGTGGCTGTCCTGGTTTTGGCTGGGATTAAATTCTCACAGGTTTTAGGCTATCCTAGCACACAGTGGCACCTCACAAGCCAAAAGTCAGACACACCCCAGATACTCAGGTCTAGGTGCCTGGCACACATGCTGCCCTGGCTACTTGCTCCTTGCCTCTACCATGACATTGCTTTCCTTGGATATGGGGCTTGGTTGCCTCCCTGCATGGCAGGAAAGCCAACACTCCTTGGGCACTTTTTGTCCCTGTTGGCAGAGATGAAGGGAAACAGAAGCATGAAGCCTCTGAACCCCCAATTATTGATGTGCACCTCATTGGCTGCTCCCAGTAGAAGTTAATTCCTTTTAGTTGAGGACACAAAAAGAAGAGCTGCTACAACAAAAGGAAAGATCTGCTTGGATCACTGGGGTAGCAGGGAAGAGGAGCAATGCTGCTGTGTGAAGGTAACCCCTCCTGACCCTCTCTCAAGGCAGAAATTGCTCCATGTTCACTTCTGAGCAGGGAAGCCTTGATGTGTTTAACCTGCAGTAGAAACAAAGATCCCAGAAAAACATGTTGTTGAGACAGAAAAGCCATAATTCCCGAGCCTATCAGCTCAGCATCGTGGGGCATGAGAGGGCAGCACCGCTTGCTCACGGTGCGTGCAGCCGCCCTCGGGCGTGAGGCTGCCCCGTGCTCAGCCGGGCTGGGGCTGGGCCTTTGTGCCCCCGGGGGAGAGCAGGGACAGGGCTGCACCTCACAGCTTGCAGCTCACCTCCCACCTTTCCGGGCAGAATTGGTTTCACTGCAAAGAGTCGGATTTGTCAGACGGGCTGCTTAGTGGAGTCAGATTCAATATCCTGAGAGTGTAAACAGGAAAATGTGAAAAATGAAAACAGGTGGGAATCCTCACAGGCCCCTGTTCTATCAGCTCTTTACACTCTAGGTCTCCTGCCTGGAAGCAGTTGGGCAGCTCTGAGAGAAATTTTCTTGTTCATGTTTGGAATAATTTCTGGGTCTTGATTTATCCCTGAGTTGGACAGGAAGCATGTTTCGAAATGCTTAATTATTTCACAGAACAGAAATTCCAGCATTGCTCCGTTCTGTTTTCTGCCTATGAGGTGAAGCTGGGAAAGCATTAGAAGCTCCTGCCAGTTGTACTGTGCTGGCCTCCAGCCACTGCAGGTATGGCTCTTAATGAGAACTTAATTAGGAATCGAGGGGTTTGTGGGTGATGGAAGGGTGCAGGTGCCAGCTTCTTTCAATAAAGGGGAATTGTGTACAGAGGGGGAAAACCACAGCCCCATTCCTCCTCTCAGCAGGCTGGTGTGGGAATAACTTGAAAATTAGGAGGTCTCGCAGGGGGCATGGCCCTTTGATGGGCAGCTTGGCCTGACCTGCTCAAAGGCCCTGTGGCAAACTCAAGTGGGTTTCATCCAGGACCCATTGCATTGGGGTTCATCTCTGGGTTCTTCAAAACCATCACTTGGGCTGATGTCAACTTGAAATGCAAACATGCAAACGCAGCATTGAAGTTGGAAGTGGGAGCATTTTGTCTTTGAAATGTCCATATAAAATATTTCTTTTATTAAAAGACAACCTTTTTTTTTTGTTTTTTTTTTTATAAATCTCCAGAAACATTTTCCATGTTTGGCCCAATTTCAGGAGTGTTTTGGTGCCTGTCCCCTTCCTTTTACCATTGCATATTGTTTGCTGAAGGGAAAAACTTGTTCCTTCTATTGTGCCTCCTTGGTCACCCCCTTCCACCATGCCCCACGGGCTCTTGGCCTCCCCTGCCTCCACCTCTGCTGGCTCCAGAGCCCTCTCAGGTGTCTCCAGGTGGGCCTTGCCTGACCACAACACAAGATGCAGGCCATTGCTCTTGATCTTGGGATTTGGTCCAGGCCATGGTGTGGCTTCTGGTGAGCCACAGCTTTGCACACAGAGGGGAGGGGGAATCCTCCTTTCCCCAGTGCTGAAGCTGCCCCTCCATGCCTGGGGGCTCTTGCTCATAGGGAAGAAGGGACAGGTCCCCTCGGCATTCATATTTCTGTTATACAGCCTAGATTAATTTTGATTTTCCCTTTTGACTCCTTTGTTGTGTTTATTTCAAGGGATTTCTGTCACCTCCCTTACGCACTTCAATGTGCCTGAAAAATTTCTGTCAGGAGTGATTGTGTGTGACTTGAAGAAAGTACAATTTTTAAGACTTGAATTCACTTTAAAATCCCCACTGCTTTCTATTATTGTTTTTCCCCTCCAAATTAGCGCATCTCCGTGCTGAAGCTTCCCCATCTGACAACACTGTGTGTTATTACTGCCACAAGACCTTCCCACCACTGGGTTTCTCTCTTTTCCATTTTTTGCTATGAATATGAGATTTGCAGGGAATCTCTCTGTGCTGAATATTTGCATCATGGCCTGGGATGCTTTGAGTAAGACTTCAGGGAGCTGAGAGAGCCTTGAGATCAAACCAAAATACTCCAGAGAAAATTCCCCAAAGCCGTAGACAAATATTCCCAAACATGAATATTTCCTCCCTGGCAATTTTGTTTAAATATATTATTGCTACAGACAGCTGGAAAGACAGGCAGACACCTACGGATGGCTGACATTAGCATGGAGCTTCTGCTGTCACCCACAGATGGGCTGCGTGGCTGGAATGATGATTTTCCAGTCCTGACTTTGGGGAGTTTCACATATTAGACAGGACTAAAAGAATTTTTAATTGGACTAATTTTACTTTTTTTTTAATCAGAAATGAGACAATGTGTGTGAACCCCTGTGGTTCCTGTAGTCTCAATCAGCTGCCAAATAATATCATAGAAGTTGTGATTGGATTAATGAAAAGCTTGTAACAAAATTACGATTATGAGGAAATTATCCTATTGGGGGCTTTAATTTAAACTGGTGGGACAAAATTAGTCCTAAATTAAAGAAAACTACTAATTGTCTAGATATCACTTGGTTGATAAATGCACCAGTAGGATCCCATTCCCAGGGTGTCACTCAGCTGTTCATAGGTTTTTGAGGGAAAATGCACTTGGCAGCCTTGTTCCATTCCTTTTTCTCCTTTTTCCATGGGTGTCCTGGACTGCAGTGGGCTGTGAGCTCCTCCTCAGCCCCATTTCTGAGGTCACTGGTCCCACTGGTCCCCGGAGCACCCTGTGCTTCCTTGGGGATCCAATGCCTCACCTGGGATGAGAAAGCACCCGCATGGGTGGGACTCACAGGCAGAACTGGGACACAGGGAGGAGGTGAGGGCTCGCCCCGTGTGTCCCATCCAACGCTTCTCTTTGGTGCTTGTGAAGGAGTCATCTAAGCCATGTCCTCCATTAGCTGCTGCCTCCTTCCATGCCGTGGGCTTGGGAAGCTGCCTGCAGGCTGCTGGTCCCACCCTTGGTGCTGCACTGTCCCAGCAGCCCCACAGAGCGGGACCCCCAGCTCACAGCCATTCCGCATTTCAGGGCAGAAAAAGGAATTGAAACCCCGTGCTCTACAGAAAGAGCTGTTTTCTTCTGCTGGACTCAAAAACCAGCCACAGATCTGTAAATGCAGAGCCACAGCTGCCCCTCGTGCTGGGAAAGGGATATATTGGTGGGTAACTGTATTTAATTCAGGAGCAGAGCTCAGTTTTCCCCATAGCTGAGACACTCTGGGTTTTCCTTTAAATAACCACAGAGGTGCTGGAGGCAGCGAAGCCCAGAGGACACCCCCACAGGAGAACCTGGTTTGGCTTTCATCCCACTTTGTACTGCGGATCTGGACCTGGCAAAAAGATTCTGTGGTCCTCAGCATTCGCCTGTTGCGTGCAGCTGCCTTGCTGTAATATTACTGGGGAATGGTATAGTGGGATGTGGTGGGTTTTTGGGGCACCAATTTAATCCTATTAGAAAAATCCCATACAGGAGGGCTGAGAACAGATCCCCCTTTCGATGCACCTGTCCTACAAAACCTGAGTCACTTTGAGACAGGACTCCTGGTGACCGTAAAGGGTGTTGCTAAGAAAATATTAACTTGTGGGCTGTGTAGACTAAGTTTTCCCTCTGTTTTTGAGCCCTTGTTAGATCCCAATGTTTTGCCTTGGGTCAGACTGCATTGCTGGATCAGTTGTCTAAGAAAAAAGAAGCTCCATTTCCTTTGGAAATTTTTTCTCTCCCCTAGGAAAATATTTCTGTTGCTTGCCTCCGTCATTGGCCTTCAAGCAGTAAATCCCAAGCAAATAAGTCTGTACTTAAAGAAAAATATTCAGTGCCTTTCCTCCAGAGGCTTTATTTTCTCATTTAGTGACCTCTTGTTCCCCATGTCTTTGACACTTCTCCGATGTGCATTAAGCAAATATGCAATCATCCTTTCATTCTCTATCTTTGCTTTCATTATGATTTTTTACACTTCATTACATTTCCCTCTATAATTGCAACTCTTTGTTGTCCCAAAGTTTTATGGCGCTTTCCTCTCTTCTCTCACTTCTTGTGTTTCTTTGTTGTTCACGTTAGCTTTTCTTGACACTGTGTTCCTAGTACATTTTCTAGATGTCAAGCAAACACTTAGGCCTAAACTCATTTATCTTTGAACACTTTCCATTTCCACTTCAGTGCTCTACCCCAATGAATTCCATCCAGAACTTCCTTTTCTTCTAAAATTGGCTGTGCTGCTTTTATTCAGCGTTCTTCCCTTTTTAGGCCTAATTATAAATCCAATTGTTCGGTCCTGAATGCTTCCACGAGCTCCATTCATTTTCGAGCACGGTTCCGCCATAACTGCCGGGGGAAGTTGCGTGACTGCCCTTTCAAAATCCTAATATGATCTAGATGAGAGAGAGATGTTATTTCTAACTTAAATTAAACGCTAGCGTAAGACCAGGCTGTTGAGTCTCTCCGCCAGCTCTCCCGTGGCTGCCCCTGCCCACCCTGCAGCCTGGGATGCTCTCTGTGGGTCTGTGAGCGCTCCCAGCCCCTGGCAGTGCCCACCCTGCAGCCTGGGATGCTCTCTGTGGGTCTGTGAGCACTCCCAGCCCCTGGCAGTGCCCAGTTCAGCCTGGGATGCTCTCTGTGGGTCTGGGAGTGCTCCCAGCCCCTGGCAGTGCCCAGTTCAGCCTGGGATGCTCTCTGTGGGTCTGTGAGCACTCCCAGCCCCTGGCAGTGCCCAGTTCAGCCTGGGATGCTCTCTGTGGGTCTGTGAGCGCTCCCAGCCCCTGGCAGTGCCCACCCTGCAGCCTGGGATGCTCTCTGTGGGTCTGTGAGCGCTCCCAGCCCCTGGCAGTGCCCAGTTCAGCCTGGGATGCTCTCTGTGGGTCTGGGAGTGCTCCCAGCCCCTGGCAGTGCCCACCCTGCAGCCTGGGATGCTCTCTGTGGGTCTGTGAGCACTCCCAGCCCCTGGCAGTGCCCACCCTGCAGCCTGGGATGCTCTCTGTGGGTCTGTGAGCACTCCCAGCCCTTGGCAGTGCCCGCTGGAGCTCGGCAGGGCCAGTGGGCATCCCGTGCCTCCCGCCAGCACCGCCAGCACAGGCCTTTTAAATCCATCCAAAGCAGCTCAAAGTGCAAATGGCTGATTCCCACAGATACACACCACAGCTCGCCTTTGGAATCTGTACTGGCCGCTTGAATAATTGGATGTTAATTTGTAAGCAGAAAGCGCCAACATTACTGACGTAATTTTGAATGTCTTTGGTATAAGCAGTCGATGGGAAACAGGGTCTGGCTGCGGCTCTCCACCTGAGGATCAATTATCTGTTTGGGCTGAATTTTGGCTCTGCAGCTGGGCAGGAGTTGGCACAGGGTAGCTGGGGCCTGTGTGGGGACAAACCACCCTCAGTTTGGGAAGCTCATCCTGCTGCCAGGCCCTACTTGAGGATCAGCTGCTCAATCTCAAGGCAAACAATGCCCCTGCTCCACTGCCTGACTCCAGCCCAGCCTTACACAGTCAGATCTCAGCAGCAGCTAGATGACATGATGGATCTGCTGTATTTCCAGATGCCCTTGGCAATATTTGCCTGTAGGTATGCTCAGGTGTTAGGCTGCTCAGGTAACTTCCTCTGGGTTAAATGTTCTCTGGAGAGGAACACACAGGACTGGCAGTGCAGTCTAAAATAGAGAACAAATGGGAACATGATGTTCTTTCAGTGGAATTGCTGGCAGGATTTGCTAAGCTTTCATAAGGGCAAGGCAGAACTCTTCTTTCTCCTACAAAATTGCCCTTGGAGGAAGGTGATGACAAAGAGAATTTCTCTTGTCCACTTACTGATTTAACCTGATTTCTTCCTGTTTTTTGAGCATCTGGAAAAAAACATGAGTAATGTGATGACAAAGTTCACCCTTTGTTCTGAGGCAGAGGATGTCAGTGACTTTGCAGGCCTGGGGCACTCTGTCATCCCCAGCCAGCATGTGCAGAGGGGCTGCTCTGCTCTCTGGGCATTGCTTTCTCTTGAAAGCCCGAGGAAGAGCAACCACTGCTGCCTGACCTGTCTTTTTGTGACCTTTCAGGTGGGTGCAGCAGTGCCAGCAGGCCCACACCTGCACAGTGATGGTCCCACAGGAATGTGGTGGGAGCAGTGCACGCTGAAGTGTGCGTGCTGGTATGGCTGTGCACATCCTCGAGCATCAGGAATGTGGAGATGTGTTCGTGTTGCAGGATCGCTGGTGTGGCTGCGAGTGGGTAAACTGGGCCCTGCTCCCCACCTGTAAAGCAGAATGAGTATTGCTGGCTGCAGAGGATGTAGGGTGGTATTGCTGTATGATGCTTGATCTGCAGAAGGTTTTGAGATGCTCTGTGTTGAGCTCAGTGATGCCAGGAGGACTCGGCTGAGTCTGGCTTTGCTGGTGCAGAGCAGAACTGTTGTGGTTGAAGAGGAGACAGACATTATCAGAATGCACCAACACCCACATCAGAGATTGCCACACATCGCTGTGTTGGTGCCATGCACACAATGAATGAGGGCATGGGAATAAATGCATTTTTTCTCATCTTAAAATATCTGACAGAGGGAGATAGAAAGACCTCTTGCAGCAACTTCTCTGTATCAGACCAGTCACAGCAGATGACCTGAGAAAACTAGCTATCATATACCATATCATGCCAATAAATACCTCTTGCAGTTTTTCTAAGCCTCTATAGTCAGCTGTGTGTGCAGGATAGATATGACTGGATTATTATAGTCTGTCATTTCAGCATGAATTCAGACACTCTGTTAAGTGAGTATTATTTAATAGTCTGGAAGAAGCCTTTGGAGCTGTTATTATCTCTCATGTAAATGCACGTTAAAGCAATTTGAACAGGCGAATCATCTTGCTGAGGGACTATATCCCTCCTGTGGGAAGGCTGAGGGGCTTATACTGTGCCACAGCAGAGCTACCTGTCCTCTGGAATGGCAAATGGAGGTGTGTGGGCCCCAGGATGTCAGCATGTTGTGAGGAATGGCCAAGCTGCTGCTTAGGCTGTGGCCGTGTCCTTAGGGATGCAGAGGAAACAGCCTTGCTTGGGGGTACCAGGATAAATAAATTTAACACAAACTTTTGACCTGCTATCAGCAGATCTGCATGGACTGACTGCATCAGTTGCCTCCTTGCAGCATGAGACAGCTGTGCTGCCTGCAGGCTGCAGGTGAGCTGGGAACCAGGAGCCCACTGGGGAGGGAAAATAGTCAAGGTCCCAAAAGGATCCTTTGGGAAACCCCTGGGTGTGGAGGGTTGGGAGCCGTGGGGAGGGAGCCACACCATCAACAGGCAGACGCAAGACATGGAGAGCAGGTGGGGAGGAGGGATAAAATCCCACACAGCACAAAGCTGCTTGCTGGGGATGTTGCTCTGAGACCTCCATGGCAGGGCAAAGGAGGTTTTTAAATTGCCATAGGAGAAGGTTACATTTGTGCTGGTTTTCCAGCCCTGCAACCTGTGCCCAGACCCGACCGCAGCCGCCCTCTGCCCCCCAGCTGCCTCATGATATTATTATTTTTTTATTTGCCTCAATAAAAATCTGTGAGTCATTAAGTGCTTGTCATGTTTTGATACGTGGATCAGGAACTGATCAATAGCCAGCCAAATTTAATAAAAAGGAGCTCTATTCTTGGGGAATGAGCTTGTTACCATGCCAACTATCGATCTTTTCTGACGGGCTCTGTAAGTCACAAAATGGGGTCCTGGTGGTACGTTGGTTTCCCTGCCTGCCAGAAAGGGTGTTGGTTGCAGCCCCTGTGTCTAAAAGACTTCAGAGAAAGCCCTGCTTTTTAATACTGTCTCTATAATTCTTTGGCAAAGGTTCTAGATTGCCTGGAACTAGTGGAAATCATCTAAAGGCTTTATTTTTCTTACTCTGAGGTGGTGGAAATATAAGACAGAAGGTAGCAGAGCTCTGGTTTTGCACCAGAGTCTCACAAGGCAAGGAGGGATGGAGTCCAGTGCCAGTCCACACCCCTGCCTCACTGATGCAACCACCAGCTGGTTCCTGCAGCCAACATCCCAGAATTATGCCTGGGAGAAGAGATCGGCCCCTGTCTGGGTGCAGCCTTCTGTCAGGTGGTTCCAGAGAATGGTGAGGTTCCTGCTGGGCCTCTTTTTGTCAGGGTGGAACATCCCCAGCTCCCTCAGCTGCTTCTCGCCAGACCTGTGCTCCAGACCCCTCGCCAGCTCCACTGCCCTCCTCTGGAGCCGCTCCACAGCCAAGGCCCGGCCTCTCTGTGTGTCTGTCCCTGCAGTGCCGTGCTGGCACAGCAGCGAGTGCCGAGCAGAGGGTGGAGCAGCCCTTTCAGCACAATGTGTGCATGCCAGATTGAGCTGCAATCAAGGTCTTAAAATTGAGTGAAAGTTGGTTTTGGGATTGCAGACCCCCGCTGTCTGGGTAGAGCCTGGGACGGTTTTAACTCCATGCTGACCGGATATTGTGTTCCTCTCGCAGTTTGCAATGGAGCCTTGCAGACACATGAGAGCGGCCAGGAGCCGGCGCGGGGCAGGGATGCGCGGGATGCGCGGGGAGGGATTCGCTGGGCAGGGATGCGCGGGGAGGGATGCGCGGGGCAGGGGTGCGCGGGGCAGGGGTGCGCGGGACAGGGATGCGCGGGGCAGGGATGCGCGGGGAGGGATGCGCGGGGAGGGATGCGCGGGGCAGGGGTGCGCGGGACAGGGGTGCGCGGGGCAGGGATGCGCGGGGCAGGGATGCGCGGGACAGGGATGCGCGGGACAGGGATGCGCGGGGCAGGGATGCTCAGGGCAGGGATGCGCGGGGCAGGGATGCTCAGGGCAGGGATGCGCAGGACAGGGGTGCGCGGGGCAGAGATGCGCGGGACAGGGATGCGCGGGGCAGGGATGCGCAGGACAGGGGTGCGCGGGGCAGAGATGCGCGGGACAGGGATGCGCGGGGCAGAGATGCGCGGGACAGGGATGCGCGGGGCAGGGATGCGCTCCCTGCGGCCGCTGCCCCGCTCCGGCGGGCAGAAACAGCCCTGCGGGCTCGGCGGAATGCAAAGCGCGGGATACCCAGCGCGGAAAACACCTTCAGCTCCAGAGAGACAGCTGCCAAAAGCAAGCTGGGCTGGCCAGCGTTGGCTCTGCAGGCAGCTGCCTTCCCTTCCCCTCCCTTCCTTTCCCTTCCCTTCCCTTCCCTTCCCTTCCCTTCCCTTCCCTTCCCTTCCCTTCCCTTCCCTTCCCTTCCCTTCCCTTCCCTTCCCTTCCCTTCCCTTCCCTTCCCTTCCCTTCCCTTCCCTTCCCTTCCCTTCCCTTCCCTTCCCTTCCCTTCCCTTCCCTTCCCTTCCCTTCCCTTCCCTTCCCTTCCCTTCCCTTCCCCTCCCTTCCCTTCCCTTCCCTTCCCCTCCCTTCCCTTCCCCTCCCTTCCCTTCCCTTCCCTTCCCTTCCCTTCCCTTCCCTTCCCTTCCCTTCCCGCGGGGTCCCACATCAGCACGAACCCCAGCGCGGGCGGGACCGAGCTCGGGGCACCCGAGGGTTTGTGTTTTCCCATATTTGAGTTTTCCCATATTTGAGGGGCCTGCTCTGCAGTTTTGAAGATGCATCCACAGCCTCACAGCACAACGTGATTTGGCTGCAAGTTGAGCCGAATGTGTATTATCTCGGCAGACTCATGGTGTGCATCTCCTCCCCATCTAATATATCCCAACATACAGCGAGGGTTTTACAGACAAGATAATGTGTTTTGGCTGCATGAAATAGTTGTGCTATTCCTATAGGAGAAAAATTTAATTTTGCTCTGAATTCCTCTATAACCAGACAGCTCCCCATTTATATCCTGGGTAATAAATCAAAGCAACATGAAGTCTTGTGCATGGAACTGAAGTGGTTTCTTAAAGCAAATTTGGCAGGAAACAAGTCATCATCATAAAAAGCCAGTTCATTCCTGATATACAATTCACCACTAACTCTTTGCTAAAATCTGCAACCAGGCACATATTGTGTGAAAGATAGAGAGAAACACACAAGCCCTAGCAATGCTGTGTGAGATAGGCCATTTGATTCTCTTATCAAAATCACCCATATCTTTATCAGAGAAATCACCCTGGGAGTTCCCTGGCTCACAGGTTTGCAGTGCCCAGGTACTCAAACATCTCAAGGGTCATTAGTTTGACTTCATATAAAAATTAGGTCATGCTGGTATCACATCTTCCCTCTGTGTTTTTCCTCTTTCTTCTTGCCTCCTCAACTGATTTTTTTCTCTCATTTTTTTTCTACCGACTTTCCTTTCTAGTTTCTATTTCTATCGTGCAAACATGCCATGGCAAAGAGATGTAAGCAATGCATAATATATTTGCAGTAATGTATGATTCATTTACTAGCTTTCATAATTAATGTGGCTGTGTTTTACATACACAGTACTTCCTGCATGCATTTTATGATGTGAACGCTCTTCAAAAATCTAATAAAATGTAATCCGTTAAAAACAATAGCACTAGTCCTGTGGTGAGATATGTGTGCAGTTTTGCAGCAGCTGCAGAAAGAACTTGGTGCCAAGTTTCTATTCTAAACACCATTTTTTTTTGCTGCTGTTTTATGCAGCTCCTAATTCTCAAGGTGGAAATTATTATAATTATATATATTATTATAGTGATACCACAGTTGCTCTGAGTATAATTTGCTTTCATACCCTGAAAACTTTCCAACCCAAATAATCTTTCTGTCTGCTCTCTAGAGTTCAATAAAAAATACAAAATGATGCTGAATTTATGAAGAAATGTATCAGAACTATACAACAGCATCTGTAAAATACCGGCTAAATAATGCCAACATCTGCACCTCCAAAAAATTCATTCTTGCCTGGATTTAGTGAGGCTGAAAACACACTCAGCTTCATCCTCTGGGCCCCAGAACACTGTTTCCAAAGGTATTTATGCATCTAATTGCCAAAAATATCAGAAAAAGTGGGGAATGGCTGGAGAGCTCAAGCCATACACTCTATTTAAACATTATTTTCTTCCTGATGAGGATTTGAGGACCCCAAATTAATTTTCACCCCACAAAAAATAAATCCAATATGGCCATTTGTACGCTGTTCCTTGTCCCAGGTGGACAGATTTGGAAGGTTTTGGTTTCCTATCTTCACATTAAAAGTGTGTGTAAAATGATTTGCAGCAAGAAAATCTACACTTTTGAAGAAGGCAATCTAACATGAATGTATTGAAAATCCAAAATTTATATGAGAAATTGATATCATTCCAATGTAAAGCTAGAAATCCTGTTTCCATCTCTCCAGATACCAGTCTGATGTTTTGCCTGCTTTCCTCCATCTGAATCTTCATTAAAGCCAACGGGCACAAATCATTCCATCTCCATGGCAGTGTGGGGTTGGGGGATTTACTCTTGTTGAAGCTCTGACCCCAGCCTGGGTGAGAGCAGCCAGATCAGCCCATGCTGCTCCTGCCCTGGCACTTCACACCTGCACAGACCTGAGCGCGGCCTCAGCTGCCCGCAGGTGAGGGGCACCATGGCTTGAGGAAATTAAACCTGGGCGTGGAACCGACGGGATGAGCTTTGCAGGGGATGGTTGTGTATGGTAGGAAAGTGCAGCATTTTCTGAATGCTGCTGCTTGGAACAGCAAGGGGACAGCTGCACTTCCAGCATGACTCCAGTCCACTGGTTTTGCTGCACTTGCATCACCAGGCTTTCTCTGAAGTATTTGACACAGAGATTTTTATTCAGAAGTATTTAAGCTTTGCTTTTGGGCTGTCCTGTGTCCCTCCTGGTGAAAGTTTTCCTGTGGAGCAGCTGGCTGTGCTGCATGGGGAGCTTTGGGTAACCTGCAGATGACTCGTGCAGGGGCTGATGCTGCTCCACGATGGAGAGCGCGCACTCCTGGCAGCAGCTGGGCTGGAAAGCTGTGAGCTGCTTCTCTTCCCAAACCTGGAGCTAGGGGAAAGGTGGAAAACTGTTCACCTGGAAAAATGAGCTAAAGACCTCACTGCCCAAATCCTACCTTTTAGAGGAATCAATACTTCTGCTGCTGTTGGGAAGTGAAACGCTGCACTGCAGCAGCAGAGTGTGATGTGCTGTGTCCCTGCCCTGTCCAGGGTGAGCATCCTGCCCTTTGCATGGCTGGGGGACACCGAGGGGGACACCCAGGGGGACACCAGGGGGACACCGAGGGGGACACCCAGGGGACACCAGGGGGACACCCAGGGGGACACTGAGGGGGACACCGAGGGGGACACCAGGGGGACACCCAGGGGACACCAGGGGGACACCCAGGGGACACCCAGGGGGACACCCAGGGGGACACCGAGGGGGACACCAGGGGGACACCAGGGGGACACCCAGGGGACACCAGGGGGACACCGAGGGGGACACCCAGAGGGACACCAGGGGGACACCCAGAGGGACACCCAGGGGACACCAGGGGGACACCAGGGGGACACCCAGAGGGACACCCAGAGGGACACCAGGGGGACACCGAGGGGGACAGCCAGGGGACACCAGGGGGACACCCAGGGGACACCCAGGGGACACCCAGGGGCACCCCCCCAGTGCACTCTGTCTCCCACTTGGCCGCCTCTCACCTTGCGTGCTGCAGGAAGGGCGGCACAGCTGTAGCAAAGGACACTTGCACAGTGCCCTCCTGGCATTGTGGGGGGAAGTTGTTAAAATGGTTGTTTCTAAGATTTTCTAGTTCTGACTACGAGCTGGATTCTATTTTTCCCCCTGAATTTGAGGAGGTTGATTTTAGTGTTGTGTTTACTGCTTGGATCTTTGGGCTGAAGGTTATCTTGTGTTATTTCCTGCCACATCTTGGGTTAGTTTTGCATGCTTATTTTTACCTTTGGGGTTTAGGTGTTCTTTTGGTGGTTGCCTTTAAAAAAAACAAAACATTTGCTAAATTAATTATTTAGAGAAGAAAAGCCAGGTAAAGCCAAGTAAGTGTATCTCTGTCCTGTGAAGGCTCAGGAAATGCAAAGCTATGGAGGGGGGAGAGATCAAGCATTTTGAAACAGCAATATTTGAAAACTGTTTTAAAGTGAATCTTTTCAGTATTGGAGACCCAATAACAACTTCTTTGGCAGGCTTGTGCAGGTGATGCTAAAGCTTTCCTGGCACCTGCCTCTGTACCTGTTCTGCTGTGATTCCATCAGGTGCTTTTGCTGCAGGGTCCCTTCTCCTTCTGCCAACAAAGCTATGGTGGGGCTGCGCCCCTGGGCAAGCAAACACCCCAGTCCTGTCTGTGCTGAGCCCCCGGGAGTGGCAGCAGCAGCAATATTTCTGATTCTCGGCATGTGACAACAGGGTCTGTTCTGGGACTTGGGCTGGTGCTCGGCCCGGGGAGCTGCCCCTCAGCCCCAGCCCGCCGAGTGCCGCATCAGTGCTCTGCTCTTCACTTCCAGAGCCCTCGGCGTCCTAAACGGGCGAGACACGTGCCGGTCCAGGGCGCCTCCTGTCCCCAGGAACTGCCCTCTGGCAGCTGGGAAATGTCTGCCCCTGCAGCCCCCTCCTCTCAGCGCGTTCCTACCCACACCCGCAGGGAGCCCCGGCTCCAATTCTGCCCTCTGGCAGCTGGGTGAAGGGGCACAAAGTCCCCTTGGGCAGAGACCTGGGGACGGAGGAACAGTGTGGGTCCCCCAGAAATGCAACGGCAGCTCTGGCACACGTGTGGGGCTCGGCGTGGTCCCATCTCATGACCCCGAGGGCTGCTCAAAGCATCGGTTTTGGGGAGGGTCAAAGAGACAAATTTTGGGGGGAAGGCGGAAATGCAGGACAAAAGGAAGACCTTTCCTCTGCCTGATGGGGAGGAAATTAAAAAAGAAAAATGCTAATTAGGGGGGAACACGACACAGACGGGTGAGGCTGGAAGCCACAGACCCCTTTGCGGGATGAGGAAGGGCTGTGGCATTGCCGGCAGCGTTCCCTGCTCGCCCCCAGTTCCAGCAAGCGCCGTCCCGGGGTCCTGGGATGGGGTGACCCTGGCGTTGTGGGGATCTCCGGCCCTGCTGCGGGCGAGCGGGATGGGCAGGGGCTTCCCACGGATGCGGAGCAACAACGCGGATGCCCGACAGCTTCTTACTGCGGGGCAAATGGGAGGGCATGGGGTGGCTCCCGGCATCGAAGTGCCAGGTATTGAAAGAATATAAAATATATATTATATATATTTAGTTTTTTTCCCCTGCACCAGTAAGCCACAGGTCCATTTGCACCTGTAATTTTCTTTTCAGGGTGGATGTGACGCAGCAGCCGCTACCGCCTCAGAGTTAAACGAGAAATAAAAGAGGAATAAATGCCCGCATCTGCTCCGTTTTGAAGGCAAATGACAAAATAATTTCGTGTCTCCCGGTATAGCCAAACCAGTGCAATGACCACGGGAGACCCCAAAGTCTGGGGAGAAGGTGCAGTCCTTTCCCGCAAACGAGCGGTGCGAAATCTTGTGAGCTAAAATGATGGAGGCAGGTGGGGGATCTCTGTAAATACGTTGAGCATCGGCAGTCTTTATGCTCAGGTCGCCTTGGAAGGCGGAGGGGCGTCGGGGATGGCCGTCCCTCCCGACTCCCCTTTCTGTGGTCTCTGACATGGTCACATCAAAGGACGCGCCGGGGCGATCTGTGCACAACCGAGTCCCTGAAATTTGAGCCTGGAAAGAGATACAAAACCAGATGATATTGATACGTTACTGAACAGAGAAATATTGGATGTGTCTGTACGTGCGCGATGCCAGAGGTTTGCACAGTTTGTCTGGAAACGCCCGGAACTGGAGGCGGGTTTTAATAAAAACCATTTGCCACTTGTCTTCAATTAGGGTCTAGAAATTCAGCAAAAAGAAGAAATGTCTATTTTTTCCCTCACTTGCTGTTGGGATCAAGAGGTAAAGGCGGCGCCCCTGCAACGGTTTCGGGGCTGCGCGTTTCAGGAGAGAGGAAATCCAGGCGGTATTGTCGCGATCCGGGTCGGTGCCGCTCCTGTCCCGACACGCGGCTCGCCGCGCTCGCCGTTCCCCTGCCCGCAGCAGGACCCGCGCAGCCCCGGGGGCTCAGGAGCGGCGGGACGGGGACAGCGGCTCCGGGGCCGGGACCGCACCGGGGCTCTCCTCGGCTGGGCGGGGAAAGGTCGAGCGCGTTGCAAGGTGGGGCGTCCTTATTATTTCACAGAGCTCTGGGGAGAGCCCCGAGCCGCGGCTGGGCGGCCACGAACCGTCCTGGCATCCTGGCACCCCTTCCCAGGCAGGTGATGGGCACCTCGGCAAGCCAACCCCCACCGCCACCCCCGCAGCCAATATTCCCTGCATTTCGTGTCCGTGACAAATAGAGGCAACGTGAGACAGGAAAAAGGGAGGAGGGAGAGAAAGACACGCACACAATAGCCAGGCAAATTGTTAATAACTCCGGCGTTTGGGGAAGCCGGTACTGTAACTGCGCTCTCATCAGTCACCGCTCCTGAAGTGATAGTAAAAATGCATCTAAACATGCTGCGGTGTGATATATAAAAGCACAGCGGGATGAGCTGCTTTCCAAAAAGGGACTTGGTGATTGGTTATGCCTTGGCATGATTGACAAGAGCTTAGTTTGGTAAAGAGAAGACACGCAAGCTTTCACAGCGGGATTTCTTTTCTAAAATATATCACACTAGCCTTTGAAAAGCGCCGCACACTATAAGGGAAATAAGGTTGCTTTATAGTGCGCTGACATTTCTTTAAAACACAACTAAGATCAAAAAAAGAAATAAAATGTGTTCCAAACACAATGTTTTAATTAGTTTATTCTGTGCATTTGCTTTTATCTGGTGTATATATCACGGATCCCCACCCTTTAATTAAAACAACTGGCTGCCTATACAACAACATAGACAAATGCTTAACTTTCTCCTTTGTAGCTACAAGCAAACTCAATTTACTACGGCTCTCAGAAGAGTTTTTAAAATAAACGTGGACTCCTTGAAAGCTATTGGGGAACGGGCGAAGGTAGCGGGAAATGGCTGTTTCCTGGCTTTGAAAACTTGAGAGGATGTGCAGTGTCGCGGGCAGCCCTGCCCGCAGCGCTCGCCCGCCGGCCCCGCCGAGAGAATTGAAACGCAGCGAGGGCACCGAGCTGCCTTCATCTGGGCTGCGAGGGGGCTTTCCGTTTGCTTGGTTACGTTTTGGATTTATCTTGGTTTCTCTCTCTTGATCTCTTTCTTTCTTTCTTTTTCTTTTTTTTTTTTAATTTTAATTTTAATTTTGGTGCAATCCTCATCGAAGCCCAGATTGCCGCAAGCCCTCCCTCCCGCCAGCACTGCCCGCTCCGGGCTTGGTCACTTGAGGCACCTTTTCCACCGCCGTCTGCCCCGCCTCTTCCCGACAAGGTTCTCGTTACGGGACTGATTCTCCGGGTAGGGGAATAAAAGTCCTTTAAAAGGCTTCGACTCCTTCATCCCGTGGCAAGCACGCCGTTTCCAGGCGGGTTAACCGTCCCGCGGGGGCCGTCGCTGTGCCCAGCGCCCGGGGTGCGCTCCCGCGTCCCGCAGAGCGGGGCCTGGGGAAATTCCATCCCGAAAATACAGAAGGGAGGGAGTCAGAGCCGAGGGCACGTCGGTGTGGGGATGTCGGCTGCAGGAATAGAGCCGGCTGTCCCCGAAGCGCCGCGGGCACCGGCAGGGGCTGAACCACCCCGGTGCCAACCCGGAGCCGCGCACAGGGGACACTGGGGCAGAAGCCCTCGCCCCACCCGCGCCGCTGCGATTCACCCGCCTTGGCCCCAAAGCTTCCAGCGGGGCAAAGCGGCTCCTATTGCAGGGTTATTTAACCCAGGGAAGCGTGCGAGGGCTGAGCCCGGTTCCACCGGGCGCCACGGCCGCCCAGCCCCGCTGACCCACGGCGCCCGGGGCGGCCGGAGCCCGTCGGGGCTGCGGAGCGCTGCCCTCGTTGGCCAAACGAGTGGGGCAGGGGCGAAAGGAGGAGCGGGTCAGACCCACAGCTGTGCGGGTGCACCGCCTGTCCCAGGGAGGAAAAGAACACAAGAGAAAAAGGGATGAGCAGATCACCCAAGGGGACCGTCGGGGATGCGTCCCGGGCCGGAGAGCGAAGGGGAGCTTGGTTCTTTCCCCGACACCTTGGGAAACCCCCCGGCCTTTCGGGGAGAGTCTCTGGGCGATGCGGCCGGAGAGAGGATGGCGAAAGACGAGCCGTGGAAAATTGTCGTTTTAATTGCTTAAAATACTTTAAATCGTTCAACACCTTGTTCCAACACATCATCGGGGCTAGCGAAATCCTGTCCCCGTCTTAATGGATGCCGGCTGCGGGAGACGCCCACGGTGCCCGCTGCCGCTGTGCCCGCCGGTGCGCGGGGCCGCGCCTGAGGGCGTGAGCCGAGCCCCGGTCTCGGGCCCACCTGAGCCCCCCTCAGGTCCCACCTGAGCCCTGAACGGCTCCGCTCCGGGCAGTCCCGGCCGTGGCAGCTCCCCGCCCGGGGCCACACGGAGGGCGAGTCCCGCTGCCCGCCCTGCAGCTCCGGGCCGCGGCTGTGCCCAGTGCTGGGAGAGAAGAGCTGGGAGCCAGAGGAAACCCCACGTTCTCCCCTGGGACTCCCGGCAAGGAGAGCAAAGCGCTGGAGCCCCGGCACCCCCGGGCTGTCCCCGCAGCCGCCTCAGGGACCCGCAGCAGGCTGAGGAGGGTGTCCAGGATGGGCTGGAAGCTGCTTCCCCGGAGCTCGGCAGGTCCCTGGGGGTGACCCTCGGCAGCTAGAGACCGCTGTTTAGAGCCCCTGGGGGTGCCGGTTCAAACGGGGCGGCCTGCCCCGGGAAGCGGGTTTGGCGCCGGTGTTTGCACCTGCTGTGAGGCCCCGGCGAGAGGCGGGAGCGGGGCTGGTGCCGGGACAGAGCCCCGTGCGTGCCTGCCCCGTATCCTCCGTGTGCGGGCAGGGCCGCTCCGCAGCGCCGCCCCGCGCCCGGCCCCGCCGCGGCCGCTCCGCTCACGGGGCCGCCGGCTGAACAACCGGGGCGAGGGCTCCTCCCGGGACAGCCCCTCCTTATTCTTCCTCCCGCTTTATCCCCTTCGGCTCCTCGGAGAATCTCTGCATGTCAAACCCCAACTCAGCACGACCAGGGTCCCCCGTCGGGGCCTCTCCGTCCCACCGGTGCTCTCCATTGGGAGGGGAGGGTCTGCCCGGCCTCGCCCGGCTCCCGGAGAAAGGCCCAGGGCAGGAGGGGGCCGCGTATTCCGGGTGCGGGCTCGGAAACACCGGGGCGAAAAGGCAGCGGCCCCGGCACGCCGGGGAAGGGGCGGCTCTGCCCCGGCAGCTGGTGCCGGCCCGGCGACTCCCGAGGCCGGGATGCTTCCCCGGAGCCCTGGGCTTGCGGTTGCCCCTCAGGGCTCAGTCACGCAGAAAGGCTGCCTAAAGTCTGTGTCCCCCGCAACAGCGGGACAATAGAGCCACCCTTCGGGTCACAGGTCACCTCCTCGCTGATTGAGATATTCGCTGCTTCCCCCCAGCCTCTCCGCTCCTCCGAGGCGTGGGGGGGTTCTCAAGGGGGCGGCCGGAGGGTGCGGATGCTCTCGGCCGGGCCGGGGCGCCGAGGCCCCGGCTTCCCCGGCTGCCCGCTCGCTGTTCCTCCCACCGATGGTTTAGCGAGCGGCCGGGGGCGGGGGAGATGAGGAGTGGGCGCTTTCCCCTTCCAGAGGGTGGCCTTTCCTGGGGTGACTCCGGTGCGTGGGCACCCCAAGGTGCAGGGAGCCGCCTCAGCTCCCTGCAGGGCTGCGACCCCCGTTGTTCCCTACTCCTAGGTTTGCCTCGGCCCCATTTGGGCGACAGGACACAATTTATTATGCAGCACTTGTACCGGTCCTTGTAGTTTTCCCACTCGCTTCCGAGCCCGGTGCATATTTCCCGCGCAGCTGAACGGTTATCTTCATTTCAGGGGGAAACTTCTCCCATCACCACAACACGAGCAGCAAACCCTGGTGCCCGGGCGATGTTGCCAGCGTCGGTGCCGGCCCGGCTCCCCGGGTGCAGGATGGAGCCCGCTGGCACCTACGTTTCCTCGCCACTCCAGTCTTTCTGCCTGCCTTCGTCTGGCCTTTGATATTCCTCGCCCCCTCCCCTTGCCGAAGTTCAGACCTGTTTACTCCAGCCCGGATCTCTGAAGTTCAAATGTACATGTGCTTCCCTCTCCGCTGAGTGACAGCTACAATGGAAATGTCTCGTTCGCTCCTGGTTTGCATATAATTACACCGGAGATGCAATATGTTTATGGCAGGAGAAAAACTACTTGTCTTTACGCTTGTTAAGGATATTCATTTAACCGCGATACAGCGCGGTTTAAAAGCTCTTTAGGGTGGATGGAATATTCCCCTCGCCTCCGGCTCGCAGCTCAGCGCGAGGGGACTTTTGTTGCTGTTTTCCCGAGTTTGTTCTGCCTTTTCCTCGCGTCCTCGGTGCAAGGGACGAGGGAAATCCACGGACCCACAGACCTGCCACTCCCGGGGCCGTTGCTGAACTTCACCTGCCCCAGCCCCGCTGCAGAATCCCCCCCTGGGGACCGCGTTTTGCTCCTGCGCTGGAGGGCCCGGAGCTCGCGCTCTTCTCCCGGGCAAGGCTCTCGGACCGTGCCAGCGCTCAGCCCCAGGGTCCCCGGGCCTGGCAAACCTGCCAGGGGGCACCGAGGGCCCCGCACGCTTTCCAGGGGATTTTACATTGTTGTAGCTCTTAAGTTCCAAAACCACTCAAAACCAAACCAAAACAAACCAAACCAAAACAAAAAGGTGGGAGAACTGCACAGTATTCGTTCTTGACGTAAAGCAGGGGGTCTTCCTCTGCCTTATCCTCGCGTTGGGAGCACGGAGGGAAAAGGGAGCCTGGAGACTACTTTTCCGGTTGCTGTTGTTTTCACGTTCACAATTGAGATAGATTTTAAATAAAAGAGATGAGAGGTACCCCGACTTCTGGAAAATGAATTGAGTTTAGCCAGAAATACCGCTGAATAAAAATGGAAATTACTGAATTGAAAAAATAAAGTACAAAATATATTTTATATATTTATACATATGCACACATATATTCCGAAAGCTCACCAAGGGAAAAACAATCATAGGCTATACGGACAATGATTAAAAAAAAAACCAAAAACAAACAAAAAAACCCCCAAACAACCAAAAATCCCCACCTCGTTTTACACAATTTTTGCTCCCCGAATTGGCAAATTCCAATCAGGAAGCGATGGGCTGTAAACAGTGCTAGAACGCCAGTGCGGATGCTGCCGGGTGAACACACCCAGGCAAAGTTGGCAGAGTAGAAGTGGGAAACGTATAAAAAGAGATTTATAGGTTAATTGATGTAGCCCGATCCGCAAGTACACAGCTGCTAGGCAGGCTGTGGCCACCAAACCGTCCCGAAACGGGGAGTTCTCGTCCAAAGCTACGATCGCTTCGTTTTTCTTCCCGATCCCAAGCCCTAGGGATGTTTTTCTCGAAGCCCCCGATTCGCGCCGTTGCCGACGCGGCGAGATTTTTTTTAGGCGAAGAACAACTTAAGTGTAATTTTTTAAAAGCTTCTGCCGCCGTGGAGCCACGCTCGCTCCTTCTCTCCGAGCCGGAGGTTTCCCAGCCCACAGCCACGCCGCCGGTCGGGGCAGCCGCAGCCCCGCGTGGCGTGGGCACCCGGGCGGGCAGCGCCGCTCGGCCACCGCCACCGGCACCGGCACCGCCACCGGCCCGGCCCCGGCGCGTCCCCCCACTGGGGACACAATGCCACACGTGAGGCCTCTGCACAAGCAGGGGTCAGTCGCCCTCGGTCGCTCCAGGTCGGCGACTTCAGAGGCGCTGCCCTCCCCGACACTCAGCTGACGGGAATAATTGAATTTGCACCCCCCTCCCCCGGCCTTTTTTTTTTTTTCTTCCTTTCTTTCTTTCTTTCTTTGTAATTTTTTTTTTTTTAATTTTTATTGTGGGGTTGGTTGCTGTCGAGAAAGCCCTACATGCGCGGGAGGTAATGAATGACCCCGCCGCAGCCCTCCGGAGACCGGCAGGTAGAGCTCGGGGGAGCAGCAAGGGGGGTCGGGCCTCGCCCCGGGGGCCGCAGGCCGCGCACCGGCTCTGCCCGGCTGTCCCCGGCTGTCCCCGCTTGTGACCGGCTGTGCCGGGCCCTGCCCCGGCTCCCCGGCTCCCGGCCGAGCCGCTCCTGCCGGCCCCCTCGGCTCCCGCGGAACGGCCGCGGCTGCGGGGCAGAGCAAAAGGCGGCCCCGACCGCCCCCGGTGGGTGCCCCCAGGGCGGGTCCCGGTGGGTGCCCCAGGGCGGGTCCCGGTGGGTGCCCCCAGGGCGGGTCCCCGGTGGGTGCCCCCAGGGCGGGTCCCGGTGGGTGCCCCCAGGGCGGGTCCCCGTGGGTGCCCCAGGGCGGGTCCCGGTGGGTGCCCCCAGGGCGGGTCCCCGCGCTCCCGCCTCCTGCTCTGCTGCCATCGTGCACCAACGGCAGCGGCGGACTCACCTTCCAACTTTAGGACTGTTCTTGGCGGCTGTGGCCTGGGAAATTTGAGTGTTTGACGGGTACCGGTGCTATCTCTCGGGGACATTTTATATCGGTGGCTTTTTTGTCTCCCCTTTCTTTCTTCTTTTTTTTTTTTTTTTTTTTTCCTCTCTCTGTCTTTTTTTTTTTTTTTTTTTTTTTTTAATTTTTCTTTTACTCGCTCCCTACAAACCTTAAAATAAAGAAGACGAAGCCTTTCCCGGGGCTGATTGGGGGAAGAATGTGAAAGGGCCGCGGTTATAAAGAGCTGCTTGAAGCGGGCTCTCAATGCGTCTCTGAACTTGATCAGATTTTACGTTTCCTGCAGAGAGCCGGCGGCGAGCCTGAGACCAGCCCAATAGCCAGACTTGGGGGCTCAGCAAACCTCAGGATATTACAATTACAGCCATCTTTCTTTCTGCCTTTTATTTCCACTCTTGCTCCCCATAGTTCTTTGCAAATGCTTTCCAGAACAGAAAATGAGTGGATTTATAGCGCTGTCTGCAACCGATAATTATTCCAAGGCAGAACGTTTCCCTTGCAAAATAAAATTTAAAAAATTAAAAAAAAATAAAGGGGGAAAAATAGAGAAAGAAAGAAGGAAAAAATAAGAGAGAGAGAAAGAAAGAAGGAAAAAATGAGAAAGAGGGAAAGAAAGAAAGAAAGAAAAATGAGAAAGAAAGAGAGAAAGAAAAGAAAGAAAAGAAAGAAAAGAAAATACCAGAGTAGGAAAAACGAGGCAGGAGCCGCGGGCCGGCAGGGGGTGGGGGACGGAGCGAGGGGGGAAAGGGGCTGGGCTCGGCCGGCGGGGTGAGCCCCGGCGCGGTCCCGCTGCGCACCGAGGCTGAGGGGCAGGAGCGGGCTCCGCACGCACACTGCGGGCGGTTCTGCTCCCGCGTTTAATCAGTCAAGATAAAAATGGACAGAAAAATAAAACAAATATATAAAGTATATATGATTATATAGAAATGTATATATATATATATATATATATATATATATACATAAATAAACTCTAACAGCCTCGGCTTTAGCTTTTTTTTTTAATTAAATTTTATTTTTGAATCAGCGCGGCGGCTTTGCAGCGGCTTTACGCTTCCCCGCCGCGCCGCCTGGGGCGAGCATCCCGCACGGCGTGGGGCGGCGCTGGCAGGGCACGGGCGGCGGGACACGGCGGGACAGCAGCGGGACACGGCCGGACGCGGCCGGACGCGCGGGGCCGCCCCACGCGCGGGGCTCCCGCCGCCCCGGGCCCCCCCGGCCGGCCCCGCTCTACCTGCGGGGCGCGCGCGCCCAATCAGCGGCCGCGGCGGCGCGGGGCGCGTGCCAATCAAGCGCGGCGCCGCCAATGGGGCGGCGGGCGGCGGGTCAGGTGACCGGCGGCGCGCGGCTCCCCATTGGCGCGGCGCGGCCTGGGCCGGGGTTGGTTTATGTGCGAGGCGCGGACGGGCGCCCCGTCAGTGCCCCGACGGCGCCGAGCGGGAGCGCGGCCGCCCCGCGCCTCCTCGCCCTGCTGCGCCGCCCTGCCCGGCCCGGCGCGGGGGGCGGGTGGCTGGTTTGGGTTTTGTGGTTCTGTTTCTGGGATTTTTTTTGGCTTTTTTTTTGGTTTGGTTTTTTGTTGTTGTTGTTTGTTTTGTTTTTGGTGCCGGCCGGGGGGTGCTCGCCTCGCTGCCCGCCCGCGGCCGGGACCGCGCCTGCCCGCAGCGGGGGGCGGAGTGGGGGTGCATTTTGGGGTGGTTTTGTACTTTTTTGGGGGCGGGCGGGAGGAGGAGGGGGGCGGGCAGGCTGCTGCCGCGCCGACGGCCCCGCGCCCATGACGATGCTGCTGGACGGAGGGCCGCAGTTCCCGGCGCTGGGGGTGGGCGGCTTTGCGGCGCCCCGCCACCACGAGATGCCGGGTCGCGACGCCGGCGGCGGCGGCATGGGGCTGGGCCCCTTCGGGGACTCTTCGCACGCCGCTGCCTTCAAGCTGAACGCGGCCCCGCACGACCTCGCCGCCGGGCAGAGCTCGGCATTCACGCCGCAGGCGCCGGGCTACGCCAGCGCCCTGGGCCACCACCACCATCACCACCACCACGCCGGCCAGGTGCCTTCCTACGGCGGGGCCGCCGCCTTCAACTCCACCCGCGACTTTCTGTTCCGCAACCGCGGCTCCGGCATCGCGGACGCCGCCTCCGGCACAGCGCAGCACGGGCTCTTCGGCGGCTCCCCGGGCGGCTTGCACGGCCCCGGCGGCATCCCGGACACCCCGGGCTACCTGCTCTTCCCTGGGCTGCATGAGCAGAGTCCGAGCCACACGTCCCCCAACGGGCATGTGGACAACGGGCAGATGCACCTGGGGCTGCGCGGGGACCTCTTCGGGCGGCCGGATCCCTACCGGGCCGTCTCCAGCCCCCGCACGGACCCTTACGCCGGAGCCCAGTTCCACAACTACAACCACATGAATATGAATATGGGCATGAACGTGGCGGCCCACCACCACCACCACCACCACGGCCCCGGCGCTTTCTTTCGGTACATGCGCCAGCCCATCAAGCAAGAATTGTCCTGCAAGTGGCTCGACGAGAGCCAGCTCAGCCGGCCCAAGAAGAGCTGCGACAGGACTTTCAGCACCATGCACGAGCTGGTGACCCATGTCACCATGGAGCACGTCGGGGGGCCGGAGCAGAACAACCACATCTGCTACTGGGACGAGTGTCCGCGGGAAGGCAAGTCCTTCAAGGCGAAATACAAACTGGTGAACCACATTCGGGTGCACACGGGGGAAAAGCCCTTCCCGTGCCCCTTCCCGGGCTGCGGCAAGATCTTTGCCCGCTCCGAGAACCTCAAGATTCACAAGCGGACGCACACAGGTAAGGCCCGTGTGCGTGTGTCCCCCCTCCGGGACGGGGGGCTCCGGGGGCTGCGGGGACCGGCTGGGCCGGCGGCCGCCGGCTGCACGGCGCTGCCTCCGCTCTCGGCCTCCGCAGAGGAGGGAACCATAGAAATGCTAATGAAATCTCATTTTCGGTGACTTCCGCTCCTGTTTTATTTTTATTTTTAGGCCTGATTGGCGTCTCTTCTAATTAAATCGGCGATACTTTTGTCAAAGTATTTTTATTTGCATCCCCGACTTTCCTTCAGCCCTCCTGCATGGGTGGAGGGAAGAGAGGGGGAAGGCTGGAAGCAAACGTACTTTGGCTTGTATCCTCGAGTAGGTCTTGTAAAGCTGTCCAAGCCGCTGAATTTATCTCGGGTCTTCTTTCCCAAGCTCGCCCAGCCGCCTTCCCTGCTGGAGCCCAGCGTGGGCCTGGCGGGAGGTGAGTTAAAAGTCATAAAGGCTGATCCAAATTTATCCGACACGTAACAAATCTTGCCGTCCATCTTCCCCTTCTTCATTTGTTGTGGTGCTTGTGCATCCATAAGGTGGGGCGAGCAGGGCAGATGCTGTCCTGGGAGGAGGCGGGTGGGGATGGAGAGGGGAACGGCCCTCCTTCACCCTCTCTAAATTTCACAGGTGAGAAGCCTTTCAAGTGCGAGTTTGAGGGCTGCGACAGGCGCTTCGCCAACAGCAGTGACAGGAAGAAACACATGCACGTCCACACCTCGGACAAGCCCTACATCTGCAAGGTGTGCGACAAATCCTACACCCACCCCAGCTCACTTAGGAAACACATGAAGGTAAATCACCGCAGTGCTCCAGCCCTTTCCTCCCTGAGCAGCGGTGCTCAGTCGCTGGTGTGCTCAGGGCTCATTCCCCCAGAGCAGGGCAGAGCTGAGCTCCGTGTTCCCAGCGCGGCCCGAGCCGTCCCCGCTGGCTGGGCAGTGGCTGGAGCATAGCCCGGGGAAATGGCGCAGTTTCTTTCCGTGCCGCCCCCGGTGCAAGCGCTGCCCGGGGTGCGGAGCGGGGCTCGGTGCGGGCAGGCTGTGCCAGTGCAGGCTCGCCCGTGGCTGCGGCCCCTCGTGCGGGGATGCTGCACCGTGTCCGGGGCCGCGGCCGGCGTTTGTCGCGGGGCACGGGCTGCCTGACGGCCGGGCAGGGCCGAGCCGCTGCTCACAGTGCCCCTCCTGCACGGAGGAGCAGCCCAGCGGCGTGGCGGAGGCCCCGAGCTCGCTCCCATCTCTGCCTCTTGGTTTTAGGTGCACGAATCCCAGGGGTCGGACTCTTCCCCTGCGGCCAGTTCGGGGTACGAGTCCTCCACCCCCCCTGCGGTGGGCTCCGCCGGCAGTAAGGACTCCACTAAAACGCCGCCGGCCGCCCTGCAGAGTAACCCCGGCCATAACCCTGGACTGCCCCCCAATTTTAATGAGTGGTATGTGTGAAGGCAGCTGCTGCCCGGCCACAGACTGGACCAAATGCACAGGGAACGAGGAAAGAAAAAGGACAAACCAAGCCAACTGCAGCTCGCTCCCACGGAAATGGAGTTTCCACACCGACGACCGCATAGGGCTACACCTACTTAACTGCCAGGATGCGGAGGGGGGTCTTTTATTATTATATTATAATTATTACTATTTTTTGCAAGCCCAGACGCTGGACTAGCCATGTCCTTTTCTCAGGATTAGATTTCTTTTTTTGTTGTTGTTGTCATTTTTTTTCAGTCTCAGTCGTTTCTTTGATTTTCACCCCCCCCCCACCTTGCCTGAGTCTCTGTTCCTCCAATTCCCCACTTACTTTATTTTTCTTAATTTTTTTTTTTCTTTCTTTCGGTGGGATGTTGACATGAGGATGAAAATTCTCCTTCGCCTTAGTGGTGATTGTTTAAACTTACAGTCTTAAACCGTGCCAAAGTCCTGTTATGTCTTGAACTTTCCTTTCTAGCTCTCCTGCTGCTTCTTTCTCTGCTCTTCTCTTTCTCCTTCTCTCTCCAAGCATTACACTTGTGAATGTATTCTCGTCTGATGGGGTCGGTCAGTATTTTTCAGGATGAGGATGTGGTGTTTATTCTGCCCAGATTGTGACGTTTAGTATAACAGTTGCCTTTTTGTAATAACTTTTTTTGTAAATACATACCCATGATGCCATATTTATCGTTCGTAATTTAATATTGATACAAAGTGCCGGGAACTGAACAATATTTATGGGGGAGAAAAAATTGTTTTCTAACAAAAAAATACAAACAAACAAAAAAATTCCAACTCTGTACAGCTTTTGGTTATAACTGCTTTAGCATTAAAAGTTTATTGTTTTGGAAAGAGCCGTTTTTGACCTCCTCCGGGGAACGGGGCAGCCGCGGGTCCCGTGGCGGGCCCGGCCGGCGCTGCCGCCGGGGCCGGGCCGTTGTTTTCGACCGGCGATGCCGGTGGGAGCCCCCTCCTCGCCGCCGCTCTCCGCCGTCCCTTTGTCCCCGCCCTCCACCGCCCAGCGGCTTCGCGAGCGGGCCGAGGTCGGGGCACGGCGCCGGCGAGCTGGAGCAGCCACGGGGGCAGGGGGGCCGCCTCGACGGGGCGGTCCCGACGGTGAGTAGCGGGTGAGTACCCAGTGAGTACCGAGCCGGGCGGCGCCGCGCCCGGGGCAGCGCGGGGTGCGGGGCCGGGCAGCCGTGCCGACACCGGGCTGCTTGCCGGGGGGTGCCCGGGAGGACCGAGCGGCGGGCGGGACTGTCTCCGGTATCGTCTGGTTTGTTTTGTTCTGTTTTTATTTCTGACTAGGATGCGGAAAAGCCTTCCCGTCTTCAGGAGAGGAGAGGGATCGAGATCAAACATCTCCCCCGAGAAACTTCCCGGCGTCGCACAGGAGCCCCAAGCAAGCAGAGCGACGGTGGAAATCGCGGTGCACCGCGGGCCGGCCGGGGCTGAGCGGGAGCGCCGACGGCCGGCCCGGCCCGGCCGCTCGGCTCCGCATCCCCGTCCGGCAGTAGGGACTTGCCGCGGGCTGAGCCCAGCCCCGGGGGCAGGCAGGGACCCGCGCTCCGGCCGCCGCACCTTCGCTGACCGGGGAGACCCCAGACCGGGCCCTCTTGAACTTGACGGGGGGCACAGTGGAAGGACGGGGGGTGGCCCATCCCCTCCTCTTGCCGCAGGGGCCGCTCGGGCGAGCGACCCGCGGAACCTTGCATGCTTTGAAATTTACATTGAGCAAATTTACCCTCTCCTTCCTCCAAAGGTAGAAAAAAAAAGGAAGAAAGGTTTCTCGGGCAGAAAAGGACAGGAGAAAAGTGGATTGCAGTCTCTGCAGCTGCACAGCTAAAAAAAAAAATGTCCCCGAGATCCCCACTGGCCCCTTAAAATAGTTCCCTTGGAGGTGTCCTGGCTAGACGTGGATGTCTGCTTCTCTTTTGCTGTGAAGTCTTTTCTCTCGCTGCGCGCAGAGCCCGGCCCGTGGCTGGACGCGGAGCGCTGCCGGCCCGGGTCCGGCCCGGGGGGCGAGCGGGACCGCCCTGCACCGCGGCGGGCGAGGAGCAGCGGAGCCACCGGGGGCCGCCGGGTTTTCCTCGGACACCCACCTGGGTCGTGTCTGCGTTGCTCCGGACCGCGCCAGGCTCGGAAAAGGTGCCGGTAGGCTCGGTTTCGTTACTGCTTTGCTCGGAGCCGGGGAGGCGCGGGGCGCGCTGGGCTCCGCGGGAGGGCCTGGAGCGCCGTCCCACGGTGGGGCCGCTGCTGTGGCTGGGGTTGTCCTGCCTGGGGAGCCGTGGCCGGGAGGATATAGCGTCTCGGACCCGGGAGTAGCGGCCTCACTGGAGGATCAGTGCAGGGGCCGTTTCTGGCCCCACAGTGTCTCTGGCTGGTCCCCGGGGCTTTGGGTCATGCTGGCAAAGCTGCGCTCCTGCCTGCCCCCGCAGGTGCTTCCTTCAACTGGCAGCACTGCCCCTGCCATTTTTATAGCCAGGACTTAAAAGCAGCATCCTGGCTCATTTGGCTTCCCTGGTGTCACAGCCGGTCCCCCACCCTCGGGCCTCCCCATCCAGACAGGGCCTGCAGCCAGTTTGCAGAAGAGTGGAGCAAACTGTTGACTGCACCCCACTGAGGTCCCGCGTCCCCCTAGGCCGTTCTGCAGCCCTCCAGAAATGGGGCATGGATTGGGCAGGTGCAGCTCTGTGTGTGTGTGTGATACGACATGAAGCAATGGATTTGGGGTGGGTTTAGAGAGAGCAGGGGACCTGCTTGGCCCTGAAGCGCTTTCGCAGCGCAGGGTGCAGCGCTGTGAGGTGGGCAGGGGCCGTGCCTCCCGAGCGTGAACCGTGTGCGGTGGGTGCTGGTGCCAGCGCCTCTGCCCCGGCACCGGCTGCTGCTGAGTGACTGAGTCAGACTGCGGAGTGACGCCAGAGAAGGGCTGTCTCTCCCTGCAGCCTAGTCCTCGGCTTTCAGGGACAAGTAAAAAGGGGTTTTTTGGTAAAAAGAGTTTAAAAGTTCCCGTTCCTTACCCTTGCTAGTTGCAGGGAGATATGGAGAGTTCTGGAATGGGAAATACCTTCTTTCCTGGATGTCTTAGGCTGGTTTCGTGAGTTAAGGAGAGACAGCTCATGATTTTTAAAGCCAGGGCCTGGCAGTGGAGATCTGTGCTCGCAGTTTGGACAAAACCATTACAAAGCTGACCAGGGCAGGACAGTACTGACAGGACAGGTGCCCTGTCAGCTCAGCTTCTAGTGTGTCACGAAAATGGGACTTGTGTCACACCCCAGAAGAGTGCCAGGACTGTTCCCAAACAGGGGACATGTTCTGCTGGCCTCTCCCAGCTAGCAGCTCCCTTGAAGTTGCTGTGCTTGCTTGTATGAGCGGGATTAGGTGGATTTGTCCCCAGATGAACACAACTCGGGATGGTTTTCTTAAAGGAGTAATGTTGATTCATTTGCTATAAGGAATCTAAGCAGGGGCAGGCGATGAACTGGAGCCATTCCATCTCTACCATGCTTTATGAGCCATGAACATTTTGATTCCTTTGGTGTCATTGTTTTTGCATATCTGTCTCTGTGTCTAGTGTAATCCTCTGAAAAAAATTTTTGTTTCCAAGCATTGTGCCTGCCATTAGCATGTAGTGGTTGCACACTGTGTGAAGGCAGAGTCCTGAAGGCATTTTGATCAGGTTGTGTTCAAGTGTCTCAGCCTTACAGCATCAGGAATTAAGTTTCTATTACAAATCTGTTTGCTGTAAAGCTCCGAAGTGGTGGATAGGGTGTAGTATTGTGTGTTTGCATTTTATTTTTTTAATATAATGTTCTCAGATTAAAAGCATCATATACTAACACTAGCTTTTTTAACTGAGTGTAACTTTGAGAATTGTTTGCTAAACCATCCTTGTTATTTATGCTTGTTACTGTGATCACCTATAAGGAAAATATTTCTGCAGAGATGCACTCCTGGTTTGGAGAGGTGAAATTCCAGAGAAAGCCTGTATTCTTTGAGAAATCGAATTTTATAATGGAGCATGCAGAATGAAATAGTTTGTATTGTAGTGACTAATCTGTACATCCCCTGAACTAAGACATTTAGTTAACCTTTCTATGCTGTTTGTATGGGATAAAAATATAATCTGTCTTGCTAATGCCTGCTCACCTGAACATAACTGCAGGCAGTAAAAATGCTTTTGTAAGAGCTTGCAATGGTGAGTGAGAATGGCAAAGCAAGGACCTGCCCTGCAGACCGGATAGGAGATGGTTTAGGATGGCTTTACAGACATCTGTTCTGTTCTAGTCATGGAAAAACCCCCTGCAGAATCTGGAGGAGGCAGTTGTCAAAAGAGGCGCAGATATATTTTAATATTTAGATGGTAATTTTATTCTCAGTAACGAAGGTTGTGTGCTGCTTAGGTTTTCTTTTAGCTGATACTTTGGTAATGTTTATCCATTTCAAATGTTTGTGTGAAAAGAAAGTTTAATAAAAAGAGCTGGGAAAAAAAAAAGAGTTTAGCTGAATGATTTTGTTTTGGCAACTTGTTCAATAGTGGCAGCTTTGAAATTGTCAAGGCTCGACTTTGAAATGAGCGATACGTGGAGTTTCTTTTGAGGGAGATGCAGCCTGCACGTTGGGGATTCATTCCGTGCGCGCTGGGCAAGGTGTCCTGGCCTGGGACAGGGAGGCTCAGAGAGGGGAAAGTCACTGGCCGAGCTGCTGGCCGGGCAGGGGCTGGGCAAGCTGCAGAGCCTGATGCGCGAGCATCGTAAAGGATACGTGCAGAATAGGGCTGTTTCCTTGCTTTATTGTTTTTCAGAGCACCGTATAATGCAGTCTAGGCCTGTGGGGTTCTGCCGGCACAAAATGGCTCCTGGCAGGGCTCTGGGCAGAGCCCCTGGGCCCGCGGCGCCCAGCAGCCTGGCCCGGTGTGCCCCAGGTGCTGTGGGAGGGCAGCCTCGGCGGGGTTGGCAGGGGGAAGGTGTTGAGGGTGTCCTCTGTGCAGGGATGTGCCCGGGCAGGTGCGGGATGGCAGCGCTGCCCGGGGCCTTGGAGCAGAAAGGGCTCTGGTGCTTTATCCGCAGCCTGCTGGGCAGCCTTGGCAGGGCCACTGCAGGGGAGGAAACAGCAGCATTTGGTTTCTTCTGGCCGTGGGCTCGCTGCATCTGTGTGCCACACAGAACAGCCGCTTTGGAAAATCCAGCTCTGTCCGGAAGGGCTCGAGAGGCAGGGCATTCACCTACAGTCTTTGCCTGACATAGAATTATTACTAATCTATACCTTCTTTAAATTCGTCTCAGCTTTGCTCAGACATTATTTCAGTGCAAAATCTGGTGTTGGTTATTTTTTAAAGTATTTTTGCCACTTTCTGTAATTTACATAGCATAATTCTTGTTCTGAGAAATATGTTGTTCTTTTTGTTTGCTTTTGTCCTTATTTTGATTTTGTCCTGTTTGTTTTTTTTACCCGTGTAAGTAGAATGCTGTTGGATTTAGGGTTTCCACTACTTCAGCATATTCTTACTGAAAATAAACTTTTCTTTTTTTTTGTTTGCATTTATTAAATCCATGGACTTGAGTTTTTCAGGGATTATTGCTAAATTCAAGAAAAAATGTAAAGCTTAGGTTGAGATTGGTGAAACTCAGTCTTAACTATCAGAAACATTTTAATTCGGAGTCAGATATTATCTTTGATTAAAAGAAAAAGCTTCATGCAGCAGGTGATGTGAGTAAAGTTTCTCTGAGTCATGCAGAGTGCAGAGTTTGCAAGGAGTCCTGGTCCAAGGACTCCTGGTGAGGAAGGCAGATGTTCTCCAGAATACTCATTTCCCTGCAAAATTTTTTATTTTTACTAGAAAGAAGATGCTGCAAGAACTTTCTGCGAATCATAAATATTTTAAAATCATATGCCAGGCGCACTTGAAATGGATTTGCTCAATTTTACAAGATTATAAAAGAAAAGAAAATGCACCATTTTTTCCCTTTGTCTCCTATTTTTCAGAGCCTCACTGTGCAGAATTTATTTTGCTGCTGTTTCCCCACCCCACCCCCAGTGACAACTTCAAGGCCAAAGGGGCACCTAACTTTCTTTAAAAAATACGTTTTAAGTCTTTTAAAGTGAGCTCGAGTTTTTGGGTAAATTTCGTGATTCTAGGGCTTGACTTACATTTTTTAAAATGAGGCTATTGCCAACATTGTAAAAATTGGCAAAACTGCCGTGGTATAATATATATTTAATTTTTAATCTTGACCCACAGGAGTATTTTAAAATAATACAGCAAGTAGAATGTTTTACTTTAATGGCTTTGCAGCACTCATTTTATTTTCAAAATGAGATGCCAATGTGTCATTGCAATCTGCTACTTTTTTTCTGTTTCCTTTTTGTTCTTTGCTGATGCAGAAGAAGGCAGGCAAAGACCAAAGGAGTTGAAAATGTGCCTTGAAGACACTCCCCATACCTTCGGGAGGATGCTGAGCTGAGGTTAAAAAAAAACCCTTTCTGTTGCTGCTCACTTTATGTTGCTGAGGACTTGATTTCAGAGGAGTTCCCTTTAAAAATCTCTGTTCGGAAATATTTTTTAAAAAAGAAGAAGAAAATTAAAAAAAAAATAAATTAAACATTAGCTCCTTTTTTAAACGATGAGATTACATGGGGCATTTTTAGAATTATGATTTGATAAAGAACTTCCTGGTCCTGCACGGAGAGCTGCTGTGGGGCTGAGCTCTGGCAGCCTTGTCTCACAGCCGTGGTCTCTCTGTATGTTTAACATGAATGGACCCTGTAAGCTGTGTCATGATGTCTGCAGTCAGAGGACAGAGGAGAAGACCACAGAGGGCTCTTCTGAAAGTCCTGGTTTCAGACCACATCTATTCGATCATCTTTATAAAAATTTATAACTTAAAACTCCAGAAATTTTTAACACAAAACTTGAGCAATTGTAGTATTAAAGCAAAGTTCTTTGTTATTATTTAATTTTCATCCAAGCTAGGAAAAAAAAAAATAGAACAATAGTTTATATCAGCATCTTAGTTGTATCACACTTATATTTCTAGATTTTGTAATTTTGCTGTAGAGTAAGAAATAGCTCCCTTCCAGATTGACAATAAATTGCACTGAAAAAATTAAACTGACATAAATGCCCCCTACAAAGTATAAAATTACATATGTATTAGTGAAACATTAATGCCCTGAAAATGTGTTTTCTTCTTTTTGTTGGTTTTCTGTTCTTCATCTTGGCCAGTCTTTTACAGAAAAGCTGGTTGTGAGTACAGCAACGGGACTAAATCACGCTCCGTGGAGAGGCTGACGCGAGGAAGGGGCATTGGAGAAATACTGCATTTCATAAACAAAATCACTAGAGCATTAGGAGAGCAAACATGTGGTTTTATGAACATAGTTATAAATATTTAAACATGCAAAATGAAAATGTTACTAAATATCTGTTTTTCATTATCTTTCGATGAACATTTTCATTCTTGGAAGCGTTGCTGGCTGTCTGCACAGAGCGATCACCACCCCCTCCCCAGAATGAATGATGTGTAATGTGAAAACGTGTTAAAATGCACAGTTGTTTGTAATATCTTCTACCAAAGTGGAAGACATTCTACCAAATTTGGTATTCTACTGAATTGCAAAATATTCTTGCCCAACAAACAGGCAACCATCCTGATCTGTCAGCAGCTTGCTTGCTGGATGTTATGAAAAATCTGAGGATGGTTTAGAAAATATAAGATGTCACTCAACGAGCTTGGAGTCATGGTCTACCATCCTTTCTCCAGCAAAATTCCTACAGAAGTCAACAAAAGATGGGGCTGCTGATTTCATCATTAGCAACGTATTATTTTGACGTGTCAACAAGCGTGGAACAGTTCTGTGTGTCTCGGTGGAAGGCTGCAGCAGGAAGTTTGGGGTGGGCGCTGGGCTGTGCCCCTTGGCAGGGCTCTGGGGTGAGGCTGCACCCTTCGGTGGGTGAGGCTGCACCCTTCAGTGGGTGAGGCTGCACCCTTCGGTGGGTGAGGCTGCACCCTTCGGTGGGTGAGGCTGCACCCTTCAGTGGGTGAGGCTGGCAGCGGGGCACGCAGGGCCTGCAGCTCGGCTTGTGTCTGGGGAGGCCTGCGAGCAAGCAGAGGCCACGCTGTGCCTCCTGTGCGTGTAAGGCCGGCGTCTGATTCCTCAGACTCAGCATAGGCAGCCGTCTCTTGGCTTCGGTTCTCCATCCCTGCCTCCCCACCGAGCTCTCGCTGTGCTGTGGATGTCATGAAATCAGGTGCCAAAGGAGATATTCCTTTATGTACCGGAGAACCCATTTTATATTAGTCCCATACCTAATGTTGGCTGTGCTGAGTTTCTGGTGCAGGCACGGCCCCGGTGTGCTGGCGCATCCACACGCACGCGCACGCTGTTTACTATTCCTCCTGCAATTGCTCCCACCAATAAATCTGCACTTGCTGTAGCCAGGATGGAAATCTTTGAGACAAAGGACTTGAATGGGCAGTTTTTTATTGCTGTTATAGAGTAGAAGGCCCCAAGCTGGGGGCTACTGCATGCATGAATGCTGCCCCCCTTGGCTTGGTACTGTCTTCTGTGAGCTCTATACCAGTACCAGAGACTGTTAAGGGGAGAGGGCCCCAAGGCTGGTATTTCCCCATTTCAATTCCTGCTCCTCTGATTGCAGCAAATCCCAAAGAAATGATGGCTGAGAAGTAAACTTGGAGAAGAGTGTAGAAGGGCAGGCTGTTGGGTAGTGCAGGGGATGCGTGGGAGGGCAGCACAGAAACGTGGGAATGAGGAACGGAGGAACAAAAGAGATGCGGGTTGGCGAAGGAGGAATAGTGGAGTGAAAAGCGGCCAGGCTGGTGCAGCAGTGAGGAGCTGCTCCTTGTCCCTGTGTGTGAATACATCCAGCTGAGCCTTTTGCATTTGCAGGCTGTTCAGGCAGAGCCCCCACAAAAGTGTGTGAGTCTCTGGAGACGTGCGCAGGGTTTGCCCTGTGGGAAGCAGCGTGTGGTGCTTGGGGTGAGGGATGCTGCAGGCTCCACGCTGCTGGCTCCCACGCCGCAGCCGTGCAGGGCTGCTCTGGGTGGGTGCAGCGCATGGGCACCCCCGGTGCCGTTCCTGTGCTGGGGCTCTGCTGTGGGGATGGGGCGAGTCCCTTGGCGAGCTGGGCGTGAGCTGCGAGGGGGAAAGAACGCGCTGCCGTCCTGCCGGCAGCTGCGTGCCCACCAGGCTTGGGGGGAGAAGGGCCCTCAGGGAGCTGGTGTTGCCCTCCTGCTCCCCGTGGCTCCCACTAGCCCCCATTCTTGCAGCCACAAGCGGGTGCTGCCCTGGCGCAGGGACTGGGCTTGGCTTCTCAGCAGCAGGGGCGGTGGTGCTGTGCTCCATCCACTTGCGTCAATGCAGACCTTTCCACGGACTCCAGTCGGGGTTGGATCAAGCCTTGCATGATTGTGGCCCTTGTGCATTTCAAAACTGTATTAATCTATATCTGGATCCCAATGGGGGCACTCGGGATGAGCTGAGCTCAAACAATCCTTGGCAGGAGGGACAGACTGGAGTTGGCAAGGATTTTTCTCCCATTATTGGTTACTCAGAGGAAGGAATTTACGCACCATTTTAATATATGACAACTTGAGGTCTGTCATCTTTAGCCTATTAGAAAAGCCTCGTTTTTAACAAATCCCAGAGCGTTTACCAGGCATGGTGCTGCAGCTGGGTAGAGACTGCACGCTGGTCCTGGGCAGGGCATAGGACTGCGCTCTGTCTCTTTAGACACAGAGCCACTTCTGCTGCCGGTCAGCCCTGGCAGTGCCAGCCCCAGCCCCCGGGCTGCTCACCTCTCACTCCCGTTCGACCCTGCCAGCAGGGGAGCTGGGAATTTTGGGGCGGAAAAAAGCAGGCGCAGTGCAGCCTGTGCAGCATACCCTGCTGAAAGCCCTTCCCAAATAGTTAAATCTGCCTGCGTGTGCTCAGCAAGTTTAGCCAGGGTTGTTACCAAGCTCAGAGGAGACTTGCCTATCTGCGCTAAAATCTTCAAAGTGTGTCCCAAAGACCCAGAGAGAGATGTTACACTCTTTCAGTCAGTTTGCTCTTTTCTCTAGTGAAAAATCCAGATGGGTGCTTGTCTTGAAAACTGCTTTGTATGAAGTCACACTTTCTGCTTTATATTTCTGGATTTCTAAAGTAGAAAAATTCAACTTGTAAAGATTTTCCAAGATTATTTAGGTTTGTTGTATCAAGACCAAGAAATTAATCCATATAACGACAAAATGGCTAGGAAGGATGGAAGAAATATGTTTGGGGTTTTATGTTGTTTGAATATTTTGGGGTTTTTTGGGGGGGGAAGGGGGTTGTTTTGTTTTGGGGGTTTTTTTTGTTTGTTTATTCTGTGTTTGGGTTTTTTGTTTTGTTTTGTTTTTTGTTTTTGAGGAGGAAAGAATTTTAAAATAGTTTCTTTGTTTTACAAGCATTAGTTGTATTTTTATCAACCAGCAAAGCAGCTGAGTACTTAGCAAACCATTTCCTTCAAAAACATCCCCATACAGAGAGTGCTGAAATAATCAACCAAAAGCATTGGTGTCAGCCTTAGACAGACAACTGTGTTTCTTGGTAATCTAATGCCATTTCAATATCTTGCTTTTAATACAGCTGAGAGAATGGTTTGATGGACAAGGCACTGATGCTCATGAGCCTGAGTTCAGTTGTTCGGGCTATGTCAGAAATTATTTTTCACAGGCAAGTGTAGTTGGAGTGTCAGCTCCCATTAAGTATATTAGGGCCTCTGAGGTTCAGTGCTAGCACACTGTTTTGTAGCCTTTGGTTTGCTTCTGTGGCAGCAAAACCAGAAGGTCTTTGGTTAACTTCTGACCACTGACATATTAAATGAAGATAAGCATTTGAGCAACATCAGTGATTTCAATTGACTCATCAATTGCCATTGCATAGCAGTCCTCATGTTTCACTTTGGTAACAAGCTCATCTGCCACATCTGATGCCAGCAATTCAGTCCTTCAAACAAATGACGTGTTTGATAAAGAAATCTTTTAAAATTCATTATGCACTTTGGCTTTTGTCTTTCCTTTTAATACAGCATCTGTTGCAGCCAGGATACATTCCTTGGTCGTTTCTGAGTCTACAATTATTTTTATGCTTGCCCAGTGTCCCGGTGATGTGAAACGAAGCTGCCATGCTATGCTGCTGAGCCCTGAAACTCTACACAGACATTCAATTTAATCTCTTGGCACAGACTGCATTAAAGTAGTGTCATCAGTGCACACTTGTGATAAAAAGACGACATGAAGAAAGACAGTGAACTAAAAGGCCCTGCTTTTTTTCTGGGAAGAAAATAGGATATCTGTCCCTTCATTTGTTTCATGGCTTCCTTGCACAGCCATTTAAATTCAGCAGAAGGCTCCAAGTGTCTAAACTTTATCCTGAGCATTTTCTTCAGTGCTGGAAAGGAATACAGTTAAGTGTCCCAGGGGGAATTTTATAGAAAATGCTATGTGCAATGTTAATGACTTGGGATGGGGTTGTACTTTTTTCCATAGAGAGCCAGTAGGGAAACAAATACAGGACTCAATGAGAAGTGTTCTGCAGGAATCCACTGCTCTGTGGCTCCAAAGACAGGCAGAAGGATAATAAGGGCTTTAACCCAAAGTGCTGCCTTGTGCCTCCGTCCTGCTCCATGCCAGAGCCCGGTGAATATCTGGAGCTGGAAGAAATGACAAACTTCTTGGGTGCCACAGGAGATTGCATCAGCATTACTGATCCTTACTCGGCTCGTTACTGAAAATGCATCAAGCAGCTATTTGGGTCAGACTGCTAAATTTGTAGACACGGAGTGTCAAGAAGCCTTTTTGTCAACTTGGTACCGTTTAGTGTTATTTGTCTTCAAGTTCAAAGCAGTCGTGGCCTCAGACTTGTGATATTTTCTGCCCTTTCCCCTTTCTGTTGGCTCAGACCTCTTCCCTTTGAGGTCAACATCAAAATAAAGATGTATGTTTCCTCAGCCTGACCATGGCTCTGACTCTTTAGATCAGCAATCCTATAGTCCATATGTCTTCCCATCTGTCAACTGGCATTTGAAGCCAGCTTGCTCCTCTATTCTTTCAGACAAGTGTGAGAATCAGGAGTTTCTTTAATGACGGTTTCAGGCCTTAAAGCATTTGCTAAGATACTACCTATTAAGATCCCTTGATGGCACCTTGAATAGAGATCAAAAGCAACTGAGTTCACTCCACAAATCTGATTCCATCAGTCAGTTTAGGGCATTGAGAGAGGGGTGGGGAGGGCTCCGGAGGGCACCGCGCTCCCGCAGTTAGGAGACAGGCTTGGGAAGTCTGAGCCCTGGCTGCTGGGAGGGGCAGAACGCGGCAAACAAGCACTGCTGAATCCCTCCAGTGGTGGCTGTGCTCCAGCTGCCGGGGCTCCTTGGGTTCGAGAAGCAGATCTGTGCAGCAGGGCCTGGTGGCTTTGCCAGGGCCCTTCTGGGTCTGAGCTGTGCCTGGTTTGAGCAAGCGCTTTTTGGTGCTGCATTAGTGCCTGTGTCTGCGCCTTTGGCTGATAGATTATCCAAAACCTGTTAGTCACATAAACAAAAATCTGAGAGTACAAAATATTCTTCTCATTAATAATTACTACCAGGCTGCAATTTGTCTCTTATACTTTGGAAAGCTGCTAATAATGGGAATCTGTTTGCTGCTTCACCACTGGGACTGCATGAAAGGAGACGTGGAGAGATGCTGCCTGCGCAGCATGATCGCAGCAAGGTGGTCACTCTTTCTGGGAGCACAGCTTGACTTTCAAACTCCCCTATTCTTAATGCTTGTCAGGAGATGATGTAAAGGCCTTGGAATATTTGGGAAAGTGTTTGCTCTGGTGGTGCCTTTCTCCAAGTGACTATCATAGAGAAATTAGTGGGAAGCTGTGGACATTATTTCAAGCCCAAAGCCTAAACCTCAAGGCCTTGTTGGGTAGGGGGGCTGGAAAATGCAGGGTGCTCACCGTGGGAAGGGTGGTGGAAGGCATTCCCCAGGGACCCTCCCTAGCCAGTGCTAACAAAAGTTGCTGTTTGTTTATGGGACCCAAATGTCTGAGAAGAGCTGAAAAGCGCCAGGATGTGGCTGAGTGCCGGAGGATGGTGTCACAGTACTGACTGTCAAGTAAAACTTGACTTGCTGGAGTCAAGGACACCATATGTCCTTCGATTTGTGTTGAAGCCTGTTGAAGTGTGAGCATGAACCTGAAGTCCAGACACAGACTTTCTTTGGCCTCAATGTCCTTAGCTGCAGTCATAATGTAATTTCTGCTCCCTGAGCGAAAACAGCTGCTCTGGCTCTCTGCTCTGGAGCCTCCCTGCCTTCAAATCAGGTGGTTAGTCAAAACTTGGGGCATGTAGATTGTTTCCTTTTAGGATGGAAAACAGAAATTACTTTGATGCAATTATGTGTCTTCCCCCAGAAGATGCACCAGCTCCTGGACACTGCAGTCAACAAAACATCAAGAGTCATTTTGTGTTCCCACTCCAAGCCGGCTCAAAAGTGATCTCTATCTGAGACTGTCATTGGACTTATTTAAATGCATTTGGCTTTCTGCTCTTATTCTCTGCCTGTACTCTTGGTGACCCACTGTTTTTCTTTCACAACCCCCCCTCAGTCTATTTTGTCTCTTTTACATGACGATACTCAGCCAAATTTGTCTTCAACACAGTAATTTTTAGTGTGAATCCATATCTGCCTTTTTAGGGGGTAGTAGCGAGGGTGACGTATACTTGTGGTTGCAGCAGAAGCTGCTATTGAGTTGGATAAAATAGCATGAATGCTGTATAAAAGCCTTCAGAGAGCTGTGAAATCTCCATGCTCTCTTCCTTGTTCTCCTGGGAACACTTGCACAAAGAGTATTTTTAATGTGAAGCAAAAAGGATTCTGACGAATACTCATTAACATTTTGTTTCTGCAAAGATACATGATTATCACAAGGCTGCAAGGGGCATGTATTCAGTAAAGCTCTTAGATGTATGCTTAGTTTTATGTATATGCTTAAATCTTCCTGATGGCCGCTGCTTTGCTGAATAGACTTATTAACCAAGACAAAACCAGGTATTTGATGGAGCTGATTTGTACCGCTCAGGTATGATGCAGGTCTCCAACCTCAGTGCATAATAATACTCTGTGAGCAGTGAATCCTCTCAAACAAGTGTTGCAGTGGACTGGTTGAATTACACACCAAAGTCACTTGTATCAGAATTGTGAACAACAAACCATAAGAGCAGCATTCGGCCAGAGAGGTTGGAAGGGGAAGAAACATCAGAGCCATCATATGCTGTAGCTCGTTTGCTTCATGTGCCTTTGTAGTGGGAGCCCAGATGGAAAACATCCGGCGAAGGTACTGCTTCTCCATTGCCACTGTGGAAGCTCCAGTGCCATGAATAAAGATCTGATATGGGCTGCAGTCTTTGTCAGACACTGGCTATCCCTCAGGGCGTATGCAGGCAGCCCCATTTCCTGCTGCCTGTTCCGAGCTGCTTAAACCCAGAGCCGCCTTTGTCAGGAAGAGTTAATGCAGGAGCATGGTGGTGAGTGTCCGCCACTTATCTCGTCTGAAGGCAGGAGAAAGCCCGTCTGTCTGTGCCTCTTCCTGCAGACATTCCGCGGTACGCTGTCCGCTGCTCCGAGCGCCCTGTGGAAGGCGCAGGGCTGGCCTTGCTTGGCTGTGCCATTGGATACTGCCCTAGATTCACTTCAGAGTAAAGATTTCCCATTTGTGCGCAAGAGGAACGTGTTTTGGCGGGCACAAGACGCAGTGGAAGTAAGCAGACATGACAGAAGGGTTTCCAGGCTTGCTGGAGTTCTCATATCTTGTCACAGGGGGAACCATACACTCATTTTTCATGAGGTCCCCATTCTTCCAGTGGTTGTAATCCACTTTTTGTGCCTCTTTCCATATGAAACATTTGGTTCCTTTTAGCAGTTGTTCGGGTGGAATAATGAAGTCTAAGAGTTGGAAACAAGCAAACAAAAAAGTCCCCCCCAAAAGATTGCATGGTCCCAGCTATTTCTTTTATGAAAATGAAATGTTCTGAAGATGTTTTGTATAGCTGAGTGTCATTTTGAGTCACTTGAAGCATACTGAAGGTTTGACACGATATCACTGGGAGCTGCAGTTTCTGCAGTCACTGTGCAATGGATGGTTTGCTGAGACCTTCATTAATGCAGCACCTGTAAATAGTGCCTAAGCCTCAGGGCATGATCCAGTGCGGACCAAAAGCCCAAGTGTCTCTCCTGGGAATGAGAAGCTCTGGGTTCTGGTTCTTAATTACAGGATTTTCGGTATCCGAAGAACACTGAGGAGCAGAGGTGTGGCTCAAGGACGTCCATGGCTGCAGTGCTCAGGTGCTGCAGCCAAACAAGCTCATCGGGTGATGGTTCGGTTCTGGTTCTGTGCCCCGGGGCAGGAGGGCAACAGTCAGTCCCGCTGCTCCGACACAAATCCTAATAATCCTAATTCAAGCGGGCCTCTTGTCCCTGCAGGGCAGGGGGAGCAACTTCAGAATATGACAAGTACTTAGTAATTGTCACTAAAGATCAGTCACCCAAGAAGAGCTCTGTTTACTTTAGACTAACTGGCCAAAAGCATCCTGGTTTAATTTCAGGAGGGACAGGGGTGTTACACTGCCGCTTTTTACATCACCGTTCATTTTGACTGTGTTGCAGCAACTGGTTACTTATTATGTGTGTGTAATTGGGGGTATTTTTATTAGTTGATGGAAAGATAGCTGTAATTAATGGACTGGGTAATTCGTTCTAACAATAAGCCATATTGTGACATGATTGTTAAACAATTCTACCTTAGCAGAAAAAGAAACATTGCAGAATAAAACTCAGGGTTTCTAAGAAAGCTGTGCTTGACCTTTGGTGAAGACTGGGGACGGTAGCACCTGTTAGCATGAAGCAAATGAAGATGGTGTATCACTGCTATTTGTGTGACAGAAGTTGAGCATTATAAACATGTCACTTCTTGCATTAACATATCTTCCAAGTGCACAGAGCTGGTGTAAAAAATATGGAACTACAAATGGTTAAACTCCACCCAGCATTTGACATAAGTAGTCTTTCTCAGCACGTAAGTAATGTGAATGTTATGTTGCACAAATACTTAGAGCTTCATTTACCCTCATCTTCTTTTCATTATTTGCAGGAGGTCTTGTTCTCTGATGGTGTCCTGAAAAATACAAAGTGGATATTATTCTTATCTCCGCTGCTGATATTTACTGCTGATAAATAGACTCAGTAAAATGGGAACAAATGTTTGTTTCATAATCCTCCTGCAACTGCTGCCTTCATTATATATGAAGAACACAGAGATTAAGTCTGCCATTTGCCAACAGCATGTTTCCAGTTTCTGTTTATATAGTACTCACAAGCAACTGTATATTAATATTAACCTGTACCTGGACTGAAATATATTTTTTTCCTTCTTGGGTAAGATATGAGGATTAATTATTGATGTACTCACTCTACCCTTTCAACCTGGCTGGGATGGCAATTTTTTCCCCCATGCTGCACTATTTGAAGTATGTTTTCTCCTTGGTGGCGGTGAAGTTTGTACTGCAGTAAATTGATCTTTACCTCCTTAGAAGTTTTATATTTTTAAAATATTTTTGTGCACGTGGGTAAAGTCCATTTTCTGAAAATGAATTTCTTTTTATCACAATATGTTATTAGACCACATCTTAAGAGTTAAAGTTTTATCATAGTCAGATTCTATTTGCAGATAGCATCATGTGGAGACTGTTTTCAAAAGCATTAACTCAAACCACACGGATGCACAACTATTTTAGAAGATGAGAATTCACACATGCTTTTTATTATAATGCACATAAAACTGAAGTATAATACAGTAGGCTTGGCAATAAAACAGAGTAGTTGATATATAAATTTTATGCCTGGTTCTTTAGATTAATGAACTGCTTTTCTTGATGAATTGAGGATGAATGAGTAAAACCACAATGATCTGATTAGATACTAAATCAATTTTTTTCTGGCAATTCAGAAATTGTGCACCTAGTTCAGTTTTGGGTTGGTGTTTTTGTTTTGGTTTTTTTTTGGGGGGGGGTTTTGTTTTTTTTTTTTTTCCTTTTCCTCTTGGGACAACTTGATAACCTTCTTGTGCTAGCCAAACCACTAAAGAGGCATTGTCAGTCTCTTCAAATTCCCTATTGTTCTCAGAAAATCACTTCCTTAAGACATATCCATATGTTGAGGGTCTCAGTAGTACTTTGTGGGAAACAAAGTTATGGATTAAATTCATTTAGTCTGTAACACCACTGAAGCTGGATTCAGCTGGCACAAATACCTCTTGATGCTGTTATAGCAGGGAGGAGTCTGCCTTTGCCTTTTCTTTTCTGGCACAAGAAATGGGGAGAGGCCAATAGTCAATAGGGACAGCTGCCGGTGAACAGGGCTGAGATTTCAAGTTGATCCACTTCATACGTTTGGAAGTTCAGATTTGAATTTAGGAATATAAATGAGGTCAGTGATTTTCCAAATGAGGTGAACAGCCAGACAACCTCCTTCTGCAGAACAGGCCCCATATGTGTTTGTGGCAGAGAGAGACCTTTTCAATTTTAGAAGTACTGGGAAGAAAAAATACAGATGGGAGGCTGCCACAAGCCAGACAGGCCTCTAGAGGCTGGCAGGGAAGGAGTCAATCAGCCCCCTGACAGCAGCTAGAGCAAGGCCTGTGTAGCAGGTAGTGATTTGTAGGAGGGTTGGGATGGGCCAGCTGGGAGAAATGATCTGATTGCTTTGGAATGGGTCTCTATAAAAGGCTGTCTCAGCAGAAGGGTCTGTTGGAGAGGCAGCTTTGCTCTTTGGCTGTAAGAAGTTGTGGCTCTGCCTGTTGTTACAGATTTAGGTGAGAAAAACTCTGTTTTGCACTTTTCTTTGGAGTGCTGCTAGTGGTTCCCAAAGAGGTGCTGCATTAGCAGTGAAGGCCTCCCTTCTCTATGGTGAGAGCAGAATGGTGGTGAGCCTTGAGCTTGGTGGCATCTCCTTTTGGTGCTGCAGGTCCCGGCTGGGAGGGCAGATTGGTCACTGTGGGAATGGAGCCATGCCAGAAGCTAGCTGAGATAAACTCTCCCATGGGAAAAGATGCTTGTCCCGATTCTCCCTTCCCTTACCATCTTCTGTAGTTGCTGGTCCAGAGCAAAAGTGATGTGGATTTCTCCAGGAATGAGTGTTCCTGGAAGGTGGAGGGCTGTGGCATCCTGTGTCCACAGGGCAGCTCTGGGGTGGTGGTAGAGCCCCTCCATACAAAGGGCGAGTGCTGTGAAGAATGGGAATACCTACATTTAAGGCTGTAAGGGTTAAATCTGATGGTGATGGTGAACCCTCCACGGTGGAAGGAGCAGCTGCTGTAGAGGTGGTTGGAAAATGCAGAGTGTTGTGAGACTTTTGCCAGGGCTCTGGGACAGTTCTTGTGGCAGAAGGACAGGATCACTAGGGCAGCCCGGGGGTTTCGGTGTGTGCAGCTGTGCTGTGGCTCACATCTGAGAGGGCTGAAATGGAGGGAGAAAGAAAACAAGTGGTGGAAAAGGTGGTGAGCTGCTGAGTGCAAGCTGCAGGCGTCTCTCAGATGGGCTGTAAGAAAGGGAAGGAGAAATGTGGCATGCAGAAAAAAAAAAAGGAATTAATAATAATAATTTAAAAAATTTAAAAGCTCGAACAGAGCTTGAAATGAGCCTGCCAGGAGTGGGGGACTTGTCCCGGGGATGCAGAAGCTGCCCTGGCATGCACAGGCTCTGCCTGGTCCCTTTTCTTCCTTGGTAGCGTCTGCCCCCTCCCCCTCCTCCTTTGTCAGGCAACTCGTTAACACTTATTAGCAAGCATCTTCAAAAGGCCAGGAGGGGGGAGAGGATGGGAGAGGAGCTGAGATGGCTAAAGGAAATGATGAGGAGATTCGTGTTCCTTTCTGCCTATTGAGGCTTTAATGACCAGCCCTTGCGCTGTCCGTGCCCTCCTGCATTGTTACCCAGCCCTGCCCTGGACCGCAGCACCCCAGCTCCCCCCGGGCTGATCCGCTCTGACATCTGGGGCGCTGAGGTGCCCACGGCCGCTAACCTTTCTCATGCTGGGGTGCTCGCCGGGGTTTGCTGCTCTCGCTGCCCTTGGCATCGATGGCAGTGCTGTGCCAGCGCCGGTTCACCCCTCCGAGGGTGCCCTCTGAACTGGTGTCATCAGTGCTGGGCTGCCTCGCTGGATGTGCCCCTGTGTGATCCTGCCTGGGACTGATCTCTGCTAAGCACGGCTGGTAAATGCTGGGTATCCTGTGCCAAGGAGCTGCTGGGCAGCACCCAGGCTGGTTTCGTGGGCAGGATTGTGCTTGCCTGAGGTGGAGGAGAGAGGGTTGAATAAAGGTGACAGAATTTGGCCCATAGCTTTGTATTTCTGCCTTATAGTTCCAGCTGCAATGCATGTTCAGTTGTTTCCTCTTGAGCTAGTTATCTAGAGCTGAGAGCTAATCCCATTGGCAAGGATGGCAGAGCTCCCACTGGGAGCAGTGCACTGCAGCAGCAGAGGCTGTTCTGTGCTGCTCTGTTGTGGAGTGTGGGTTATATTTGTTTTGATCTGTCCATCAGAGTCTTCACCCTTTCCAAGTTACAGTACAGGAACAGATCCTGGGATAGTTTTTATGCATTAGTGAACTCCACAGAGAAGGATTGGTCTGTCAAAAAACTCCTCTAACTTCATAATGAGAACCATCCCTCCCCCTCTCCCATCCAACAGACACAAATTGAGATTGAGATATTTCCAGAAGTTGCTGAAGTTCTGCATCTACCAAGGACTCCGTAGGCATAAAATACCAGTGTATGTTGTGCTTTCACAAGGCTTCTGCCTTTTCCTGCAGGAGCAGCACCTTGGCATCTAGAGAGTTGGGTGCCAGCAGCACATGCTTGAGCAAGCAGGTGACCTTCAGTGCAAAGTTCCTGCTTTGCAGAGGGGAAGAAGGGTCTCATAGATTTCCTGCCCCTACTTGATGATCTTTAAGTGGGGGTGTATATGTGTAACTGCATGCAAAGGCAAAGCCTATATCCCAGGAATGGGTCCTTTGGGACACAGACTTAAAAAAGTAACTCTCAGAGTATCTGTGTGTGGCTTGGGGCTGGAGTTAAAGGTCTAGGCTGCTTCCTCAAGTCAGATCTGACTCTGAAAGGCAGTGCTGCATCTGCTCTGGCCTTGCTGCCGACCTGGCATCTCTGCTGGGCTTCTTCAGTGTCTTCTGCTGACCTACTGGTGCAGATATGTGTTTAATATGACTCTGTGGCCACCTCCCAATACCTGAGAAGAGGTTTTGACCTTGGTTAGGGCTTGGCTATACAGAAGATAGATGTGATTCTTAGTAATATAAAGTCATTTGCTCCAGAAGATGTTTTGAGGGCTCTGGCTCACTCTTGGGGGATGTAAAGTCTTTGGGGCAGTGACTCTGTGTAGAGAAAAATAGAGAAAATTGCTAAATCAGGGGATGTTTTACTATTGAGCCCAAGCTGAAAAGGAAATTTATTCCGTTTGTTGACAGTTGTGTCAGCATCAAAGACGAGGACAAATTTGAAATGAAAGTGAGTAAGTGATTTAGTTTGTTCTGTTTTTTAGCTTGTAGAACATACCATGGGTAATGTGGAGAAAAAACAGACCAAGGAGCTGCTGGTGGCTGGCTGGAGTATTCCTACTCATATTCCTGCTCCAAGTGCCGGGAGCCTGAGTTCACACCAGCTCCTAGAAGGCTCCTTCTTTCAACAACTTATTATTACAGTCTGCTGAGAGTGTGAGCCAATCTCCTCTGTGTCAATAGCTGAGGGTTTAATTTTAAACAAGGGGAAAAGTGGATTTTCAGATGAATACTGGAAAATTGGAAATATGCATGGAAAAAAAGCCCAGAAGAACTGATGAGCTGGAAAAAATAGAAAAATATTATTTTTTGGTGTTTTTCAGAGTATATTCTTTATCTGGTACTTATTCCATGCCACATTTTGGAAAGCATTTGGCAAATGCATAGAAGTAATCTGTAGGAGACTTTGTAGTCAGATGCCATAACTTAAATTAATTTACTGCCTTCAGAAATAGATGCAAACAAATGCAGTGATTAATGTGTCAGTTTAAAATTTGTGTGGGGAAAGAGTTATAACTGTAGAATACAGGAAATATTTAGGACAGACATTTCAAAAACGTTACAGCTTCTGAGTAAGAGAAGAGGGAAAACTTTCAATTATGCATTTTATTAACATCTCCTTTTTAGCTCGATAAAATGGTAACAATGTTAAAATCCCCTCCTGGGAAATAATGTCACATGGCTTGCCACTGATAGAACTTGAGGAGGTTAGGAGATGCTGGTGGAGTTAACCAGTTGTTAATCAGTTGCTCATTTGCAGCCTAGTCTTGCTCTAGCTGGACTGCAGATAATCAGATGGTAATTTTGACTTGGAGGCGGGTTTGTTGTGAACTTGGTGTCTTAACAAGATCTGTAAGGAATGACTTTATTCCCATGGTAAACTCAGGTCAGCTGTTGCACTTTGTGGTGGTGGCAGGTCAGCAGGTGTTGGTGCTGAGGGGTCTGTGTGGGGTGGGGCCGCAGGACGGTCTCTGCTGGGCACTGGTGGCTCCCTGACAGCCCCGCAGCTGCTGGCTTTGCCGGAGGCACTGTCCTGAGCCCAGCCCTCTGGAGAGCATCTGGAGCAGGTCCAGAGGGGCTGGTGCCCACTACAAACCTCTGAGGGGCTGGTGGGAGCAAGATGCTTCTGTAGGTTGTGGGTCTGGACTTGCCCTGCTGGGCTGGGAGAGGGGCCCTGTGTGACACATCTGATGGTGGGGTCTGGGACAAGTCCCCTCAGAGAGGTGTGGGGAATATGGGAGGGCTGCAGGACTCGGCCACTGAGGTCCCAAAGGCTCTCAGCATTTCTGTGACAGGCTGTTGGTAGGGCACCTGGGAAATACCAGGAGCACCAGGGCTGGATATAAAGCTGCTGTGGGCCTGCTTCTGATGGGATAGTCCTTCAGAAGTGAGGGAGTCCCACAGGATTTGCTGTGAAACCTCTTCACTGCAGGTCAGTAACTGAGAGTTGGTTCATTACACTCCTGTCTCCTGCTGCTTATGGTGTTGGTTCCCTTTGCCTCCTTATCCTTGAAGCATGAACTCCATGTAGCAACTGGCAGCTGTAGTGACTAGCTCAGCTCCTTGTCTTCCTGTAAATACTAGTTTTCTCCCCCCCAGAAAAGGAGTTCTGGTGATCTAATACCAATGAATGAAGGGGTTTTCTTAATTAAAGTAATAATCAGAAACTTGTCATTGATAAGTGTGTAAACAAGCTGATTGCAGCAGGCACATGAATAGCTCTAATGAGCACATGTGGGTACTGAATTAACCATGGTTCACAAGTCATGCATGGCTATATGGTTGTTCACAAATAACCACTTTCCCCTTTTGCTTGACTTTGCCTGCCCCCCCAAAAATCTTGTCTGTACACAGCAAAAAGGGACCTGCATCTCTCACAGGAGGAGAGCTTTGAAGGCAATCGCTGCTCTCAAGGTGGCTGGGGAGGCAGTCCGTGCTCTTGGTATTTTTTTCCCCAAAGTCAAGTGCAGGCTGGTGGGTACAGCATGTGTGTTCAGCATTGGCCTCTCCTGCTGGTGGGTTGTTCCTTGGCTCTGAAGGTATTTGTGTTTACCAATGTCTGATTTTACGTGCAAAAACTCAGGGAGGAGATTTCTGTGGGGCTCCATGTGTTCCCTTCCACAGCTTGCACTGTCTGATATGTGCATGTCCTGTGTGCACTCCCTTTCTCCTGTCCCTTGGGGTCAGATAGCCATTCTCTTGTGAGCGCTTAAAGCAGCACTCTGGTGCTGCTGGAGATCTTGTTACAGGATGGGTTCTGCTCTTCTTCCTACTAAATTCTGAAAAAGGCCAAAACAGCCACACAAATAGAAGCTCTGGTAGGGTTGTTACAGCAGAGTGTCCTGTGCACACACAGTCACTTCCATACACATTTGAGTTCAAATGGAACCTCCCAGGTGGAATTTCTACACTGGTGTGTGATCTGTCTGGCTCACTTCCCTTTCCTGCCAAAGGGAAGGTGGTGCTGCCCTGCTCCCCGGGAAGCTCCCTCTGGTGCCTGCTCAATGGACACGAGTCCAAGCTGGCTGTAGGGAGCAAGATGTGTGCTGAGCTGTTGTCCACTGCCCTGCAGGAATTGGACTACAGGAACCGTGGGGAATTCAGCCTTCAGCTCTATTTCTTCTATCAAGCAGGCTGAACTTTGCTGGAGATTTCTGGTTTCAAGGTTTGGCAGAAATTGCCATTTCACGTTGTAGCAAAGAGTCTGAATATATGCTATATAATTAACACCAGGAAATTCTGACTCCTGAGGCTATAGGGTTAAACAAATATATGTCCCCATTAAACTTGAATAATAAGAGGTTAACTCATTAGGAAAAGAACACTCTTGATGTGCTTAATGGAGGGAGAGTATTAACTCTTACAGTTCCTTGTGAACCCTTATGTTAGTTACACTTTCATTTTTGTGTGTTGATTTTTTTTCTGCTGCTTTACATGTCCAAATTGACCCATTTGTTCTGTTTATTCTGTATGAGTTGTCTTTTGTTTCCTGGATTATTGATATGCCTGGATCCTTTGACGTTTTAAAAATTATGCTTTGTTTGTGGTTGGTGCATACTTTAAAATAATATGCAGCACAGAACAAAGGCAAATCTTTAAAACCCCTTATCTGAAAACAGGTGAAGTACAGATAAATTAATATAGCCAAGGGAAAAGCCCTGCAAGCCTAATAGTTCTTTGATTGTGGTATAAGCAAGCCTTACCCAGGCTGTGGCTCTGGAACGCCTTTGGTGTTCCCCAAATACTGCTGTACTCTGGAGAGCAGGAATTGTCCGAAATCATAACCTGGCAGAGCTGATTGCTCCCTTCTTGCTGGACACTGATGGAAATAAGTCAGCTCCAGCTCCTCCAGCCGTTTCCTCCGTGTCCTCTTCCTTGCTGAGCACTGACCATGCACTCCAGATTGCAGCTGCTGCAGAATGGGAGATAAATCACTTTCATGTTTGAGATTCTCCTGGACATTCCTCCTCACTCCATGCATATTTAAGTGTTGTTTGAGTCTGGCTTCTTGGGAACTTCTGGCACTATGAAGTCAATAACCCTATTGCTGATCATGCTGTTGTCAAAATAATTATTCCAAGTGTTGGCTCCATATGATGCAATTAAACTATTGATTAGTACAGTTTGGGCCAACCAAGGAAAAAAAATGTGGTCCTTTGCACAGATCTTCTAGAACTGAGAGACTGTTTTTTCTTTGAGGTTGCCCTATACAACAAAAGGAACTGATTTAATTCAATAATTAACTTTGGTAAATGGAGCACAGAGATAATTTGATTCTGTTGTAATCAAATAGGAAATTTTTCTTCATTGTTACTCTCATTCTGGATCCTTTATAACATCTGGACGTTTCTGGCTGTGCATTCCTTCTACTTGGCAGTTAAAAAATTCTAGAGAGGATTTGAAGTTAGGGGCCCATGAGGTGAGAAGGGCAACCCAAAGTATTGGTGATCCACTTAAGAAATGAGATTTGCTTATGAAACAGCAACATGTGTGAAGCAGCTCTAGCTGGGAACAGTTCTAGGCATGGAAAAGACTAAGAGTAGTCTCAGACTATGTAATAATACTGTTCAAGGCAGAAATAATAATTTATAATTCATGCAGCTGTGTAAGCTCTTAGCAGAGTCAATTATGGAACATTTTATTTTGTGGATCACCTGAGAATAGTCTATCTTCCCAAGTTTTGCAGAGAAGAGATGCAAGAAGTCTGGGAAATGCTTCTAAGCAAGGAGGTTTCCAATAGCAAATAGTACACCAATGATGTCAGCCCAAGACAGGAAATCAGCATTTTGGATCCTGCATCCTCCATGGCTCGGCCTCTTTCCTGTATGTGGGAGTGTGCATGTGTGTGGAACTGTATAAATAATCACACACCAACGTGTTTCATGTGGTGAGGGACTGCCTTGGAGCGACTGGCTCCTGGGATGGTAGGTGCTTAGCATAAACACGTTTTGTGTGCTCTTAAAAAAGCTGAGGAACCTGTTTTTCACCTGTGTCCTGTGGAATGATCCTGAGATCCAAGATGCTTTATATGCTGCAGCAGGGTAGAAGAAATAACACTTTTTTTCCTTTTTTTTTTTTAAAGTAACATGTTTTTGTTGAATTTACTGTCTCTTATGTGGGCAAACTAATCTCTATGTTTTTGTCAGGTGTTTCATACAAGACTTCTGTTGCAGCAGCCCAAGCATTTAGATTTCTGTCTTTATTTTTATTGGCCTGGTTTCCACTTTAGCAAATTCACAGCTTGTGAGCTATTGCTGGAAAATTCAAATGTGCAAAACACTAGGGAAGCACTAAGCACAGCCGTCCTGTTAATTTGTGCTCTGTCTTCTCTCCTAAGAGTGTGCAAGGCGTGAGTGCAGCAATGCCCAGAGCAGCAGCTCCATCAGCCCCGCTGCACCGTGCCCGTGGGTGGGAGGGGAATTCCTCCCTTTGGGCTCCGGAGTGGGAACCGAAGGAGATGGGCCAGGGACATCACCACAGCAGGGAAGGGAGCAACTGCCTTGGTCACACAGCCCATCGCTGGCACAACAAGGAGCAGAATTAGGTTTCTGCTAGGATATTTAGTCACATCTAAACTAATTTTTCACGGTGCCTCGAGGCAGGCTAGGTGACTTCTTACAGTACTTTTTTTGTCCTATTTTATTATGAGCCTATGGATGAATTAACTGTTACCTGCTAATTAGTGAAAGCAGATGAGGACAAATCCTGCTCAGGCTCACCTCAGCTTGCCTCGGGTAAACTTAATGCTGACCATGACTCTTCCTTGTTTCCTGGCCGGTTAGCTGTTGTGCCAATCTTGATTAACTTGGTAGTTTAAAAACTGAATTCAATTAATTTCATCGCAGAGACAAGCCCTCTGGCCATGTGACTTTGAAGGGAGAGGCACAGAAATTAGACTTGGATCAGTACCTGCATTTCTCTGGAGTCATTGAAATCCTACCAGTAGTTCATAACTGGAAAGTACAAAAATAAAGCTAATAGTTATGGCAAAAGAAATCTCACTGCTGAGTTTCACAGAATGCCATGACAGGCAAAGCATGCTTTGAAGGGAAATACTGTGCTCTTGATATGGTAGAGCCTCTTCTACACATGCAGCACATTAGTAATGGCAAAGAGATTTTCCAATGGATGTCAATTTAGGCAAAATAAGATGGATTAATACAGGTATTCACCTTCCCTGTCAGTTTAATATCAAGATAATTTTATTTGGTAGTTCAATGTAGTAAACTCCCCTTTTCCTTAATACATATTTGCAAAAAGTAGGCAATATTGTAATACAGTAATTAGCCATATTTGCCTTTACTACGTGTGAATAAGATTAATATACTAGAGTGTTCAACCTAATTGATCTATTATGTGATAGGGACTCACAACCAGACTGCAAATTACAGTTTAACCCCCCAAAGGGCTAGACTTGTTTAGAAAATGTGTGAGTCTTTAAGAGATAAAATTAATAGAACTGACGTTGACCTAAATATTCAGTGTTATTAATTGTATCAGTGGATTGTGCTGCTTTTATGTGCAACTAGGAAGGCAGTCTTTGGAAAGGAGAGGGTTTATGACAGCAGTGGGAAGGGTGGCTAACAGAAAACATGACAATTATTGCAAGCCAGGTTTTCTGGTTAAAAAAGTGATTGTCACAGGCCCTTAAAATTGCTATTCCATGTGGTTGTGATTAAATAAATCATCCGTGCAGCGCGTTTGGAACATAATGGCTCTGTGGGAAAAAAATGTAAATCAGGTTTTTGTATTAATGAAAACAGTTTAATATGGTTTTAATGACCCATTTTTCAGTCTTCACCAGAAAGTAATTACCAGTTAGATAGTTAGTGCTCTGGGCTTTGTTCTGGCTCTCAGAACTCCTTCAGCCGGTCACCCAGGGGAGTCCTGCCACGCTCTGTGGGCAGCCCTGGGCCTGTGCCCCGCCAGGGCCGGGCTCTGCACTGCTGCAGCCCCTGCCTTCTGCCCCTGAGGTGTGGGGAGCAGCGAGGGGAGCAGCCGTGGTTATGCTCAGAGTCCCAGGGCGTGGGGAGCAGCCAGGGCTGTGCTCTGAGCTCCTGGGGTGTGGGGAGCAGCCATGGTCATGCTCCGAGCCCCGGGGCATGGGGAGCGGCTCATGGGGTGTGGGGAGCAGCCAGGGCTGTGCTCTGAGCTCCTGGGGTGTGGGGAGCACCCCCCGCGCCAGGCTCGGAGCTCCCGGGGCATGGGGAGCAGCCGGGCCGCGCTCTGAGCCCCCAGTCCCTCACTGCCGGTTGGGCCAAGGCCGTACGGAGGCCTGAGGACAGGCGGCGGCTGCCCCTGCGCCAGAACGGGGAGAGCTGGCGTGCCTGGTGAGAGACTTCTCTCTGCAGTAGGATGGGAACTGGAACTGGCACTGCCAGAGAACCTTGGTGCAGGGAAGCAGAGCCCAGACCTGGCCTGGCCTGGGCAGCTGGGGCCCTGGGGGAGGATGCTGCCCGGAGGGGCCCTGGCAGGATGGACAGGCAGCAGGTTCAAATGGCTGTGACTCCATCCCCAGGAGGAATGAGAGACACCAGTAACTGAGGAAACAGGTCAGGAGCCAGGACTTGTGTATTGCTGCCAAAGCCCACTGCCTCTCTGCTCGATTATAAAAATAAAGGTCTGACTAGTGACTGAGGACTTTGTATGGTTGTAATGCTTGGAAAGGTCTAGCAGCCAGTATCAGGAGTGGGATTACTGGATTAAGTTCTGCTGCAATGCTGCTTAGCACTGGTGTTTGCCCTCTAAGAAGGGCACAGAAGTGGATCCAGACCAGGTGAGACACCTCTGAATCGAGCAAATTAAGGCCCTGTTGGATGCTTAGGGTTTGCACCTTTTTATGTGGGAGCAGGTGTTTCATAATAAAGGGTTCTTTGCTCTTCCAAAGAAAGGCACAATACAGCCCAATTCCTCAAGAAAGGAATACACAGGGTCAAGAAGATCCATCTTCACTTTAGTAGTACATAACATTGGAACAGCTTGCTGAGGAATATGGTGATTTCATTGTCATTGGAAGTTCTGATATCAAGACAGAATGCTTTCCTCTAGGAACCTGCCGCAGAAGCTCAGAATGTGCTCTTTATGTTGATACTGGATTTGGACAGGATCTGTGTGCTGCACTGGGGTGAAACCCAGGCTGTTGTGATGGTCTCAGGTGTGGTCTGTGCATTTGGAGCTCTTCTTTCTGAACCTTCTGGTGGAGAGAAGGCCAGTGTTGTCTCATACTCATATGGATGCAAAAATAATTAATGTCCAGATGAAATCTAGAAGTTGCAAAATTTCTGATTTCTGGAAGCTTCTAGGTTAGTGGACTTGAGTGTGCTTGCTGAAGCTTAAACACATCTGGAATGTCTCTTGCTTGGAAGCAAAGGCAGGAGTCTTTTGGCTCTATCACTCCCGGTGAAAGCCAGCTGGTTTGTTGTGCTGTGTCTAGTACCCTACCTGGGGTGCTTCAGGCTGTTCAAAAGTTAAATGTGTGGGCTGATACAAAGCTCTGTGTGACAGCAGCACCTGCATGAGCTGTGCACCTTGTTACTGCAGCTGGCTGGGCAGGGATGTCAGAGCTGACGGCCTGAATGTCTAGTGTATCCCTGGGGGAGTTGTTTGGGGGCAAGGTGTGTTTGGGCTTGGTGTTCCTAGCGCTTATTTCAGCTTGTAAAATTCACAATATGAGCATGATACCAGTCAACACAGAGGGATGAGCCTGTGTTCAGAGTTCCTGATGCTATTGAGAAATAAAGTAGTTTGAGGGCAGTGAGTGAGAACAGAAAGATTTTGAGGGAGGTGAGGGTCCTTCAGCCTTTATTTATCCATTGTAAAGAAACATATGAAAGTAAACAGAAATCAATTTTCTGAAAACCCCTCCCAGGTCACCTGCAAGGGAAATAATGTAACACTGCTCAATGCCAGGCACTGCAGATTTTGTCAAGACATAAAGAATCCTGGTGCTTTATTTTTATTTTTGAAGTGAAAGTGGTTCACAAGGTACACCAAGGAGATGATTCAGTGCTTACAGTTGTGACATGTCAGAGGCTTGTAAGCTCAAAGACAACTGTCTTTATTGTGTTTGCCTTTTTATCTTCCAAACTTTGAGCCCCTGTGTTCCTATCATTTTCCCTTTCCAATGTGAAATAAGGAGCATATTCTAAACAATGGTGCTCTTTTGATACATGCCATAATAAAGAAACACTGACTCGGAGAACAGCAGATCATAGCTGTCCACAAAGGAGTACAGAGAGGTGCAAATCCTTTTGGCATGGCACCACAGCAGTTGTTCCTGCTGGCTGATGGAAAGCCAACAATTATTTTTCTCTTCTAACATAACAGGGACAAAGGAGCTTCCCTTAGCAGCCCATCTCTGCCCTAATTTATGTTGCAGCTTTTTAGGGAAAGGAGCAAAAGTCATTTTAGGAGCTATTGAAAGATACCTTCCTCTTTTGTAGCTCCTGTATGTTTTTGGCAAGTGAAGTGGAATACATTTGTGGGGCACATCAATGGCAGCAGCCTGGAAAGGGCTCAGGAAGGGCCTAATCACCTCCTCAGTGTGGCACAGCTGCTCCGAGATCTGCCACAGGGGAGTGGGGGCACAGGGGAGGGCAGCTGGGCTGCCCTGTGCAGCAAGGAGGGCACGGGGCCAGCTCAGGGGGCCAGAGCCCAGGCCCTGGGGGCTGAGTGTGGGTCTGTGCCTTGGCCCTAGGGGGCTGAGTGTGGGTCTGTGCCTTGGGGGGCTGAGTGTGGGTGTGTGCCCAGGCCCTGGGGGGGCTGAGTGTGGGTCTGTGCCTTGGGGGGGCTGAGTGTGGGTCTGTGCCTTGGGGGGGCTGAGTGTGGGTCTGTGCCTTGGGGGGCTGAGTGTGGGTGTGTGCCCAGGCCCTGGGGGGCTGAGTGAGTGTGGGTGTGTGCCTTGGGGGGGCTGAGTGTGGGTGTGTGCCTTGGGGGGGCTGAGTGTGGGTCAGTGCCCAGGCCCTGGGGGGCTGAGTGTGGGTGTGTGCCTTGGGGGGGCTGAGTGTGGGTCAGTGCCCAGGCCCTGGGGGGCTGAGTGTGGGTCTGTGCCCAGGCCCTGGGGGGCTGAGTGTGGGTGTGTGCCCAGGCCCTGGGGGGCTGAGTGTGGGTGTGTGCCCAGGCCCTGGGGGGCTGAGTGAGTGTGGGTGTGTGCCTTGGGGGGGCTGAGTGTGGGTCTGTGCCTTGGGGGGGCTGAGTGTGGGTGTGTGCCCAGGCCCTGGGGGGCTGAGTGAGTGTGGGTCGGTGCCCTGGGGGGCTGAGTGTGGGTCGGTGCCCTGGGCTCCTGAGGCATCTCTGTCCTCTGCCGTGGCAGGCACCCAGCACAGCTGGTTACGGTGCTGCTGAGGAAGGGCTCTGGGACTGTCACCCTTGCTCCTGCAGGTTGGGTTGGGACTCAAAAGGGGCCCTGCTGTCCTATCTCAACCCTGGGAACTGCTGCAGGTTCTGTCTTTGGAAGTGCTTTGTAATTCAGACCTTTTTTTGCCTCAAACAGAATGACTTCTGCTGTCCTGTTGTGTGAGTGTTATGGCAGCTCCCTACTGAATGTTGGACTGCGATGGGAGCCTTAAGATGTAACACGCATGAAGCAGAAACTGTAAAAGGAAGTTTTGGGGGGGGATCTTTCACATGGCTAGTAACAGTACCTGGTGAGATCCAAGCTGACTGACCCTTACCAGGCATCAATACTGCCAGCTAAGATTCCTTGTGAAATCCCTCAAGGGACAGAAAGTTCACCAAGGGTGGAAAACTTGCTTCCTTTTTCTCCTGTGTAAGGCTCAGGATGAAGCAGGGACGTGCCAATGAGTGGCCCTTAATGTAACAGAGGAGCAATGAGGGCTGGAGCCCAGGGTGGCACGGTGTTGTTACGGGGTGAGGAATTCCTGCTGCTGCCCAGCGGAACTTAACGCTGGATTGAGCTGGGAGCCCTATCCTGATCAGGACAAAATAGTTAAGAGTTGGTTCTGTGTATCACAGCTTGTGCTGCCTGTCCATTTTAACTAGACAATCATTTTGTCTTCTTGTCCCTAAGGATCTCTGGCCTTCAAGAAAGATTTTTCTGACTCTCTCTGTGACTGACTTATATGAGGGACACAGATGCTCGGGTTGAGGGCTGGCTTTTCCCTATGGAAGTGTAAGACTATGCAGTGTTTAGTGGCTCCAGCTTCTGACTGAAACCTCTCTAGACTTGACTGCACCATGAGTAAAAAGTAATGAGATTGGCCGGAAACAAAAAAGCCTCAGGAACTCTGGTGCCAGACTGAGCTGCATAGAGTCCCTCATCCCTGGAAGGCTGGAGAGGGAGTATTTCCATAGCCATAGGGTGTCTGTGCATGAAAAACTTGGCATGTCTTTGCCATGAGGGTTTAGCTCCTCCGTGACTGCCTGCTAACACTGTGTTTGCTGCTTGAACGAGCTGATCTCTGCTATAACCAGTGCAAGTGTCTGTTGTGTTATACCAGATGTGGCACCACTTTCTCAGGCTGGCTTGTTCCTGCTGCTGGTGTTGTGCCCATGACCCCTGATATTCCAGTCATTCACACTGCTGGGACTACCAGATTTTGTCAGAGGATCCTCAAAGTCTGTGGATGGCCGGTGGATATTGGTATTTTTAAGCTCCTAGCTTGAAAACATCCCAGAGCTTTTAAATTGCTCTCTCCTTCCAATCACAGTGACACTTCATTCTGAAAAGGCTGCATTCATCCCTTTATTTGCCCTGTTAAAGGCTGCTTTGTGGCTCTCTGACATCTATCCTTCCGTTAGGCTGTTGCTGTCTTGTCTCCATGTTTGCTGGCCAGATGGCTGGGATAAACTCTGTATATGGAAGACACCTGGGGACACCAAAAAGGAGGGTTCTTAATTTTTTGGCTGAACAATACTTGATACATCTTGTTTCTGTCGCTGCAGTTTTTAAAAATCTATTTTTAATGTCTGCTTTTTTTAAAAAAACAAACACTGGGGGAGGATCAGGCTCCAAGTTAGACCTCAGTGCTGTGACTTTGTGGGACTATTGCAGATTCTTGAGTCCAGTGCTGTGTCCTTTGCTTTGCCCCAGACTCTGGCCCATGCTTCCATATGATGTTAGTCCTGCTTGTGCCAGGGCTGTGCTCCCTTGACTGAACTGCAGGAGAAGCCAGGAGTGAGTGCTGTGGGCAGTCATACACAGAGCTGGCGGGGAAAGGCCAGGCTCAGGGGGTGTCTCTTAATCAGTTTGAAGATTTTTACAGATGGGGCTTTCTGGAGCTGAAAGATGCTGGGAGGAGGTGGCGATCTCCTGCGAGCAAAGCCCTGTGTCTTCCCAAGGAGGTTTGCTCTGCTGCTGCCTAGAGGAGCTTGGGGAGTTCCAGGGCAGCTGGGTGGGAGGAGAAGAGGGATTTGTGCTTGAGCTTCTGGGAATTAAAAAGGGTTGAAATCTTGCCAGCCAAAAATGAGAACCCTTCCAAAACGAGTGTGAAATCCAGGCTCCACTGAAGTCAGTGGCACACAGTTTTGTACTGGACTTGAGCAGCATTTTATCCCAGCTGTGTCTGGGAAGTTGGAGTTATGTCCATTGCAGTTTTTGCTGCCGAAGCTCTATAGCACATAAAGGTGTTCCTTTATAGAAAATAAGTGTCACAGCTGCAGTAACAGAGCTCTCAAACTCACATGTCTATGTCCAGACAGCAGAAGGAAAACCTGTGGATATTTGTAGGGTTAAACTCTCTATGCTCCTTTGTATAGTCAGGAGAGAGTGTGCTCCAGTATGGACCATTCCTTAATTTTAAATGTGTCTTTTCCTCTGGAGGGAAGCATCTGCTTCATGTCTCCAGGACTGCGTGACCTGCCTGATATGCTGGTGAAGTGAAGGGTATTATAAATACTTCTTACCCGTACAGAGAAATCAAATAATTAAAAAGAACCAACTAAAAATGTTTTATTAATTCTAGTAGACTAACAAGAACTTGCAGAAATGGGGTATGTATGCAGTTAATATGTGAGTACACACACGGTAATTTGTCTCTTTTTTTGTAATCTATGATTTTTTAAATTGGGTGCTTTGGTCAGAAGATGGTGCTGTAAATATGTCCAGTTGTCTTTTACACTTCTCTAAGCATCCCTAGTGCAATGTGGTGTTGAACTCTGAAAGCAGATTGCCCTGAAGATCTGATGTGCTGTGAGCTCTGCCCTGTGTAGCTCTGAGAAGAGGAATGAATTACATGGTTGAGGAGCTGTCAGGCAGCTTCTGTACCTCAGATGCGGTCTCCGGGCAGTTTGCCATCACCTGATCTTCCCCAGCAATGAGGATTTGTCCTATCCTTTGCCCTTAAATGCCCCTACTCCCCCTCAAAGGGTGTGTTATTTGGGCATAACCCAGACAACTGGTGTCAAGTCTCAAGCACTAAGTTCTTTTACCAGCTGAAACAGAGTTCAGTGAAGCTCCTTTTAATAATGTGAATTCCTGCTGACCTTAGCAGTAAAATATTATGTCTTGCATGCTTGAGGTGACTTGGATGTGTACCCAGTAGGGAAGGCTGTCTGTTGGCATGTCTTCACAAAGCTTTGTCTCAAACCTGAGACTCAAACACAGAATCTAATAGGAGCTGGTGAGTCCAGTAATGATTCCTGGAGGATTGCTGGAGAGTTAACAAGTCAACTAATGGCTTGCTCTTGGTTGTCTCCAACTGGTGTAGTCTTCACTTAATAGATGTTTTCTTATATTTGCTTAACAGTAAAAATAATACTATGCAGTTTAAATGTCTGGAGAGCAAAATAAGCTCCAAAAGAAATTGCAGCTAAATGGCGATGCATTTGTGACAGTACATAAAATACATGTGCTAAAAGAGCACTGCCAGGCCATGTAATATTCCTGCTTTGCAATGCCAAGAAATGGATCTGGCTGTGAGGCCAGGCTGCTGGCTGTGTTTTCAGGTGCTTGACTGCAGGGCTCTCTCAGCACACCTGTGAAGTGCCCTGGCTGAACCGGCGCGGTGTCAGCTCAGGGAATGGGAAACCCCACCCACCATGCAGGGTGAGCACCATCCATGGGGTATTGGCTGTGGGCTGTGGGCACCCCAGTGCCAGACCTGCTGTCCCCGGGGAGCAGCACTGCAGCTCGCAGAGCCCAGGCGTGTGTGGCACCGCTGCTGCCCGGCCTTGTGCCTTCTGCACAGAGAGAATTCTGCTGAACAGTTCTGCTACTGTCTTTTTGCAAATAAAACCTTAATGACTAGAGTGGAAAATACTTTAAATTCTTTTTGATAACTTCAAAAATGTTTTCGGTAGCAGCCGAGTTGTCAGAAAATATTTACATAACTGCATCTGTGAACCTACAATATCTTAAGATCTGCAGCAGCTTTGTCACTTCCTTACAAATAGCTGTGAGCGATCTATTATGTAAAAAGGTTCAGTTTAATTTACAGGAAGCTTACATTTTTCTCTAAGTACTGTGTTTAGTTTATCTTGTTGGGTTTTTTAAAACCACTGTGGCTCTTTCAAATGCTTCTCTGCAGAGGTCTGGATGATGAGTAGGGCAATGTGATACCTTTTGTGGGCAGGCTGGCTGGGGGGAGGCGAGCAGCCCTTGTGGAGGCGAGCTGTTCTTAGGCATCCCTCGAGCTGTTCTCAGGCATCCCTCGAGCTGTTCTCAGGCATCCCTCGGTGCTCCTGGCCAGCACCGATGATGCTGGCTGGTACCTGCAGGGTCCGGCTTCCCCGCTGGTGGCTCTGAGTGACACCATCAGCAGTCCAGGGGTGCATGTTCGCCCCCTGCAGAGCTCGGGAAACCTTTGGGACTGAGGATGACTGTGCCTTCACACCTGGAATGGGCAATTCTGGCTTCTCTGTTGGAGAGACCACCAGCCTGGCAAATTCCTGCTAACTTCAGGGTAGTTATTTTTCAGGTAGTTTATTTGATCCAAAAATATTTAGGTCTGTGTGGTGACTTTTAAAAAACGTAATAGGCAGTATTTTTGTTTCAAGGCCTGATGTTCATACTGGTTTAATGCAGTTTTCCAAAACTGCTGGAACTAGTTGAAGCCTGTGTGGTTTGATTCCAAAACAAGTGGATGGTGTTCATGTAAATTAGCTTTTTACATTAGAACTGACTTTTAATCTCTCCCCTACATATTTAACTTGAATGATAAAGCTGTCCCTTGGTTGAACTCGTCTGAAACAAGTAAATTGTCTTAAACTTGTACCTTACATTGTTCTGAATGTGAGTTTTATACGGAGGACCCAAACAACTCGATATCTTTAATTGTGTTATGTAAATTTGACCTCCCCAAGTTGCAAAGCTTCCCTCAACAACTCGAGGCTTGTTGGCATATGTCCCTAATCAGCCGAAAACAATCAGGGACACTTCCTGAGGCTGCTTTGTTCTTCTCCACTGCCATGTGTATTGTGTGTGGTCACGTTCTCTAAGTGTGTGAAGACTTACTCACACTGTGGGAATTTCTCCTCTATCTGCATTGCTGATGGAACCAGCTATTCAGACATATTTCTCCCTTAAGTGTAAAGCTAGACACAATGATAATAATGGGACCAATTATTTTTTCCTCGCAGTGTCCCAGATCTGACTTTCCCTAGGGACAATACAATGTCTCTCTCTATTTTATTTCTTTTCCCTCCTAAACACTGGATGATAAATTACCAAGGAGAAGATTGAGAGAAATGAGCGATCTTTCTCTCAAACATGGTAATGAAAGAATTACATGTTGCTATCCAAATAATAACTGAAGTACTGCAGCAGTGAAGGCAGATTTTGGGCTGGTGCAGCATTCCCTGTAGAAAGGGAACATGTTGGCAGAAATTTCTGTTCATTTCCATGTGTACTTTCATTCAGCGGAGGATAAAGATATGGGGTTGCTGATACTGGAGAGAAATTTGCATGGGAAGGGTGACTTTCCTAGTTCTACTATCTAGAGTTGCTTGAAATTGAAAATGGTATATTTTTTGAGGAGGAGAAAACAAACTTTGTGGGTTTGGTTATTTGAGGTTTTCATGTTGTTGTTGATTTGGTTGGTTTTTTTGGGGTGGTTTTTTTTTGGTTGTTTTTTGGGTTTGGGTGTTTGGTTTGTTTTTTTTGTTGTTGTTGTTGTTGTTTTGGGGTTTTTTTGCTATTGTTTTGGCTTGGGTTTTTTTATTATTTTTAAAGAAGGCCTGTCCAAAGAAAAACTCTGCAAACTTCATTTTCTTGAGGTAGTGTTTGAAAATATTTGGTTTAGGGTTTCTTCCTGAAAAGCCAGAAACCTGTCAGAACAGACCAAGCTGAAATGTTGGACAAAGACAGGGACATTTTTCTGAGCAGATTCATTCAATTTTACTATTCCCAGTTTGCCAAATACAGCATCTGGCAACATTAGGTAGCCCTATGTACTTTTTTCTTTGTAAAAATGTGGAAATAAATGCACTGTTAAAACAAAGAAAAGAATAGGAACAAATAGAGTTCAGTGGGTTAAAACTTGGGTCAGGAGAATTGCTTGGTGCTGCCAGTGAGAAGAGCAGTCCACTTCCATGCACTCCCAAATGCTGACTGTAATCTCACTTTCTGGTACTGATTTAACTCTTTTATATCCCAAGAGCTGCAGCAGGAGGCACTTCCCAGTGTCTCTTCCAGAGGGATGAATAGCAGTCAGTTGCCTGAAGAGCTGAATTCAGTGTTTTCTGGTGACCCAGGTGAATGCAGCTGCAGTCTGCTCTGCTGGGAGAGCTCTGCTCCCTCCTCCAGTCCCCCTGACCTTTTCTGACCAGCTCCCTCACACATGGCCAAACCCCAGTCTCTCATCACACACTGAGAACAAACCAAATCTGATTGCTGTCTCACAAAGGTATGCAAAGCCCACTGGATGGGAATAGAATTCACTTTGCCAGTAGTTTCTTTAAAATAATTGGAAGAAGTTGCTGCACTTCACGCAACCCCTGGATTATGAGAAAGGACATTTTCCAGCCTAGCAGAGCCATCCAGCTTGGCGAGACTGTCGCTCTTCCCCCATCCCAAAGTGCTGGAACTTCATTATGAGTTTTCTTCACCCTGCACAAACTTGATGGTTCCCCAGGGTGCAGCTTCCTGACGAGCCTTGCTGCTTTATAAATGTGTTCTCCTACCTCAGCTCTTGTGTAAGACCCAGGGTTAACTCTTCCAAAGTTCCACAGTGTGCATCTCTTCAGCCTCGCTACACTAGTGAGTTTGCTCTCACATTATTTTTAAATTTAGAATTTCTAATATTGTTCTGTGCACCTCCAAAAAACTTACATCCCTCTTCACTCTGTTTTAAGACTTAGAGTTCTTTTTTCTCTTATTTCCTAAGAAAAGAAAACATTTTCAAGATTTTTGAAATATTGATTTAGGTTCAGATATTAAATGGACGAACATTTAGGTAAGCCAGTGTGTGATTTCACCAGTTATTTAATATATGAAATTGGGCAGGAATTTGAAGCCACTGGCTTGGATAGCTGCTGGGTTGGGTTTTTTTAGGTGCCCAACTCCTGGTTTGTACTACCTTGAGTTTTTTAGAGCACCTCAGTTCTTGATGTTGCACTCATGGGCAGCATAATAATGGCTCTTCTATTACTGTAAAGGACCAAAATTGTGATCACCTGTGAAGCACAATACTGTTACTGTGTGTACTTCCATGTAATGGGGGTTTTTTGTGTATTTTTTTCAAAGTGCCTGTTTAAAGATAGATGTCGGTACTCTCTGAATTTGAATGTGGAAGTAATCTGCTTGTAGAAGTGTTTTGTGGCTGTGTTGTATCTTTTGGACATATGTTTAAAGATGAGTTTTACAGGAATCTAAAATGAATGAGGGAGTGAACAATAGATCAAATTCTTTGTAGAAGTAGAAATAATCATGGGTGCCAATTGGAAGCTTAGATGCTGCTTAACTAAAATTGATTTTGAACACTGAGGATTAAATCATGAGATGGAGACTTGGATGTCGTTTCAGTTCTCAGATCTGCTATTTCATTGAGTAACTTGTTCAAGTCACTGAATCTTCTGGTGTCCCACTTCCCCTTCATAAAAGGAGGCAACAATGCTGCTTTTCTCTTGGGTTATGAGGCCTCTGGGACAGGAACAGCCTGTTAGTTTGAGCATGTGTAGTACTTAGCACAATGGGGTCCTCCTCTTAGAGATAATAACAACAACATGTGTGACATTCACAGAACACAATTTATCTTTCATCTTCTAATGCACTGGAGTTCCCAGATTGCCATAGTGTTTTCTTTTTTAGATGTGAGAGATCTTTTTTTGTCTTGTGAGAATGCAGACTGCTTTTTGTCTTTCTATCCTCTTGCCATCTGAGAGGAGGGAGGTGTGTGGGATAAATACAGTGATAGAGTGCTCAATTTTCTGAAGGGTCTCCTTGAGAAGGTTGTCAAGATGACTTCCCAGTTTCAAAAAAATCCACCCTGGCAAGGGAAAGTACTTGTGATATACAGAGAGAATTGCTTCTATATTCATGGTTTATGGTGCACCACATGCTAAAGACCAAGTAGGACCATCTTGAGTGTTGCTGTACTCCAAGGTAAATTACTTGGGTTATATGTAATATTTTACAGTGTTGGGGACAGCCTCAGAAAATATAAGGCTTTACAATGTGGGGATAGAAATTATTGCCAAAAATCAGTTAAATCCATGAGACCAGTATCTACAGAGCGTTGAGATGCAATGGGGGAAGTGCCTATTTATTGTAAATAGCATCAGGTGGACTGTCAGAAGAAAAACCAAAATTTTTGAAAAATATATTTAAGGGTAAAAAATATCTCTTATGCTCACAAGAAGTGGGAAGGGTCTTGTGCCACAGCTGACTTTAAAAAATAAATATTTGGGATCCTAAGTATCTCAAAGTAGGAAGTAGAATTGAGCTGGAGAGATGGTGTCATTAAAGAGTGGGACATTCAGCTGGTCTGTAGATGTACAACTTCTTCCCACATCCAAGTCATGGACCAGCACATCTTAAAGGTGTAGATGGGCAAACTTCCCATTCAGCAGATCTATTCCTTGTGCTGTTTTAAAGAGTTGTGCTTTGAGATGAAACTCAGCAGACTGTGGAAACATGAGTGGCTTTGTTCTGCATCTCTGCAGCTCAATGGAAAATCACTGGCTTCTCCTTAAAGCTAAAAAGCTGCTCTGAGCAAATGCAAGCAAAGTTTTTGTAAATTCCACGTGTTGAACTATTTTAGCAAGTTTTTCCAAGTAGTCTTAACACAGGATGCTTCTGTTCTTCTGAGTCAAAAGTTGTAGGATGGCTTCAAAAGAGAAAAATGCCGATTGGGTTAAGGAGAGCTTATTCTTAAAAATCCTTTACAGGGAATCAAGTGGGAAATGTTTAATTGCTGATACAGTGCACAGGTAAGCAAATTTACTTCCTGTAACTTCTCTGACTGTTCTCAGAAGCTGCTGCTCCCAAAGAAGGGTGCTGGACTCCAGAAGCCCAGAGTGGCAAGTACAAATGGAGATGCTCTGGGTGCATTCTCTGAGGCTGGCAGTGGTGTGGCCTCAGCCCATGATGAACCACGATGTGCCCCAGTTGGGCTGCAGCTGCCCTGAGAGCTGTGCCTTCATACAGGACTGCTGGAAGAGGCTGCACAGGCGCAGCAGTGAGAAAGCACCATGGCAGAGCAGTGTTTGCCTGAGTGCAGGCAGCTTTCATCAGCCCCAGGCTGCAGCCAGCAGCGCTGAGACACTGGGTTGGGATGGGTAGAGTTGTTCCAGCCAAGAGGCAAGATTTAGCAAAAGGTTCCATTCTTCTTGCCACAGACACATGTGGAGCTGTCTTGAGTCTAGTAAGAATTTTACAAGTTTTATAAGTCATAGTTTATTGAGTTTGGGAAAGAATTTAATATGGCATTGTGATCTTGGAAACTGTTTTTCTCTGAAATAATAATTTTTTTAAGTAAGCTCTGATTTTGTGATAACAAGTGAAAGAGAAGCTAAGTAGGTTTTTTTGGGGTTTTTTGAGGGTTTTTTGGTTGGTTTTTTTTTTTTTTGTTTTGTTTTGTTTGTTTTGTTTTTTTTTTTAATACTGCTTCTCTTCTTTGGAGTGTCCTCCTGTACTACTCTCTTTGGTTGCACAGTGGTATTTTCCTCTGAGTGATAAATAACCAGAAAGCTGAATCAGCACTTTGGAGCAGCATGAATCTGGCTTCGCTTTGCTTTGGAGAAAGTTCTTTACCAGGTTTCATAATGGCTGTGGAATGGAACAAATAAAGGGAGCACCATTTATGAACCATGTTGGCCATGGAAAGTGATATATTTAGATGAGCAGTTTAGGTAAGTGAAGGACTCCTTAGGAATGGGCAGTGCTGCACATCACAGCAGGCATTCAGAGGGAGGGGTTTGCTTTGGGCAGCCCTGCATTTGGGAGATGCAGCCCTGGAAGTCAGTGTGATTTCTGTCTGCTGAGCACTGGGGCTACTGATAAAAATGAGAAATTGTGATTATTTATAACCGTTTGTGAGGTTCAGCCTGTAACTTATGCTACTATTTAAAGTGTCCCATTGAAATTCTCTTGATTTGGTTAAGCTCAATGAATTTTACTGCTGGACTTGATTGCTGAGGGGAGAGTGCTCTATATCACTGATATCAGCCTACTGGTGTAAGCTGAAGTTGAAAGCATTTGGGGGTGAAACAAAAGCAGGGGACTGGAGAGACATTGGAAGGGAGATGACAGAAGGCCTAGTGTAGACACACAAGGCTAACAAGCATTTCTGCTTTTAAAATGCCTTTCAGAAAGAATGGCTGCTTTCTCAGCATTCCTTCCGAGGGTTAAGAAGTGCAGTCACTGGAGGCTGAAACCTAAGTTCATTCCCAACAGGAAAACTGGATATAGACCTCAAAGCCCCTGATGACCAGTTCTCTATTCAACAGTGACACCTCCATCTTCTCCTGGACCTTCTGCTGAATTATAAGCAGGAATAAAGCTTGTACAGCACCTGGAAATGCACCTTCCTCATGGGCGTAGCTGAGAAGAGCAGTTTGGTCAGAACTCCACAGATGTGACAGGGCTGAGGAGGGGGAAGGAGAAGGGGTTAAACACCTGCTGGCACAGTCTCAGTAAGAAGGGTCTGCCACACTTGTGTGATCCACACTTCTGCTCTCCTTTGCATACGTCAGTTCTCAGGACACCAGCACCACAGAGGAGGATGATGTTGAGTGACAGCCCTAACAGAAGCTGCCAGCAAAACCAGCTGGCTGCTGTGCTGTACTTGTTAGTGGGCACAACATTTGGAAAAGCCCAAAGTAAAAAACCACCATCTCAAAATCTGCATCTGATCCACAAATGCGAATTTGAGAAACAGGACTGGCAGAAAGTGATTCTCACTCATTGCTAGCGTGGGTTTGCCTGGTGGTGCAGCCTGGAGCAAGAGCAGCTCTGGGGACAGTCTGAGATAGGTGTGCTGCTCCGGAGCACAGTGAGCAACATCCCAGTAACATTTCCTGAGGAGCTGGGGGAGCAATCACTGATGAGAAATGCTGAGCATCAGTCATGGCAGGTCAGCGTCTGACTCCTCCTCGGCTTAGGGTCTGCCTTTGTTACGTTTCTATTGTTTCCCCAGATGAGGTATGACAAATGCAGAGATTCCCAAGAGAGGTACTGTCCATCCTGAATATGTGAGTAGCTCTCATTATTGTTAATGGGAGTTGCATGTGCTCAAAAAGCCAAGACTCCCTTGTGATGCCTTGAGATAGAAGACTAATATCTAAATGATGTGTAATTATTTGAGCAAATGGTGTAACATGTGATGTCTTTGTTAGGGCATTGTTGTTCAGAGAATCATTCCAATATAATTTTTCCCTAGGAAAATGACCACACACACAAAGTAACAGACTCTGTTAATTTCTGTTTTGTTTTATTTAAACACTCTGTACTCCCTTCTTGTTTTCTAAAACTTTGTTTCTAGCTTCTAAAACTTATAAAAGATGGGAGTCTGGCCCTTCAGAAATAATGTGGTAACACACTGGTGGCTGTGCTCTGTTCAAGAATGGAGCTGGATTAGTGAAGAATCTCTACATGGCAATCAACTCTGCAGAACTCTTCCTCATGCAGTGAGGTTCAATGTTAAAGTATCACAGGTGAACTATCCCTAATGAGAAATGAAGTTTTTTAAAGAATAAATGTTTCCCTCTTTTTCCATGGCAATGAAGCTGATTTTTGGTGATCTTTAACTCCATGTGAGCTCTGACTGAGCTCAGGGTGCTGTTAGGCATGTGCAACACAAGATCAGTGTGACCAGAAGGTACAACACGCTTTGCAAAGGAGAAACTTCTTGGTTGCAGTGTAGCTGTTTGAGGACAGCAGACGAGCAGTGGAAGGGCTACTCACCCTCATCCTTGAGGACAGGAGCAAAAATATCATTAAGGATTGCAGGGTGGAAGCTTGTTTGGCAGTGGGGTTCCTGGCCCCTGCACATTCGATTCTGATTCGTTTCAGAGATGGGATGCCAAGTAAACCTAATATGCGCCATGGCAAATGCTGTACCCTGTGCCTAAATAGGCTGGACAAATGAAGCTGTCACGCTTTGCCCTTCCTTGCTTCTCCTCCGTGGGGCAGAGAGGTCTTTAGAGATCAGCCTTCCCTTCCCCAGCGGTTTCGGCTGCTGTTGTCACTTGCTGCTGATGCCCCTTGGCCAATCATGCATTGCTGATCACCATTCAGGTGAGGGACAAAGGAGGGAGCTTAGCAGTCAAGAGGATACTGATGAGAGGGGAAATTGCTTATTTCAAAGGCTTTTTAAGCGTTCTTCTCCATCTTGACAACAACAGACTTATCGCTCTCCTTTTATCCCCCCGTGCAGAGTCAGGCGCTGCCCATTATGAGGAGCTCTGAAGGAACGAACCCTCCTCTGCTCGTTGTTCGCCTCTCGGCCGGTGCGTGCCAGCGAGAGGGCACTGGGGCAGCTGCGCGGCCGAGGAGGGAGGGCTGGCCAGCGCCAGGGCCTGGAGAGGCCGCCAGCCGGGTGGGCTGGAAACTTGTCACAAAATGGGCACGAGGGAGAAAGAAGGCAATAAGGGCAAAATGCCGCAGAAAACTCACCGGTGTTTTGAAATATGCTGGCTGCCTACAGGATTGACTTTCTATTATTGCATAATCCAGCCTGGACTGCTCAGTTTTACAGCTGCATGGTTAGCTGGAAAATCACAGAATTTCTTGGAAAGTAGCTCATTTGTTCTCTCCCTGCACTCCTGGATGTCTGTTGTGAAGTTCAGTGCTGGCAGCTAACGTTGCTTGCATGCCATTTGTCTGATACCAGTGGCACAGCTTAGGGTGATACAGCTGCTTTCCAACTTTGCTTCTTTCCAAGGGTTGCTCAGGCTCTCCCTATTTCCTGCATACAGTTTTTGTTGGTATTTGTCACTCCTAAAGGGCCACCACCCCCATGTGAGGCCTCACCTGCACTTCTTTCACCCCAAAGAACTTGCAATTGCATAGATGGGTGGGCAAGGTGTAGGACAGGGATGAGGTTGCTTTTGATTTACAAGTGGGGATTTAAGGCACACAGAAAATAGATCTTTTAGGAACTGGGAAGGGGCACTGGGGCCAGCCCTTTAGAAATAGGGCTTTGTGGAAGACTTGCAGCTGAACATAATCAGTAGTGTAATCTTCTGGCTTCTTCGTTGCAGGGACAAAGAGACTCTTTTCCAGGTTTCAGATGTTGTCATTGCCACCCACTGCATGGTGACCAGTCTGTCTTGCCGTGTAGCTGTGCCAACTTGTACCCTTTTATAGTCCCCCTTCAGTTACCTATGCAATTTTTGGCTGTCCTGGAATCAGATCCCAAAAGGTTTAAGGTAGGTTAACTGTAAATTCTTGGATTGGGATACTTTTGTGTTCATTCTCAACAATTCCAGCAATTGTTATTTTGGAAATACATGACTCAGTGGAGTTACAATACTAAATTTTAAAGTGTGAAATGTTTCATTACACTTTTCTGAGTCAACATAAATGTTCTGTGTCTGGGCAGCTCAGCTATTAAGTGCAGGTTCTTGGGGAGTGGTGTTTCACAGGGACATTATCTGGGAGACAGCTGTTCTTGCTCTTTGGTGGGGCCCTGGGCAGACTGGCTCCTATGAGGCATCACAGATTAACCCAAATCTGACCCTGGGCAAGAGCAGGGCCTATGTTGGCCTCTTTCTTGAATGACAGTAGTAAGACTGGTGGCAGACACACACTTGAAGTCCTGCACAGTGCCTGAGCAAAGTGTCTCGCATTTTCCAAAGAATCTCTTACAGAAATGATATTTTTCACTGGAAGATCTTCTCTGTACTTTTACATAGTCAATACAGGCTTATGAGGGTTTGTTCCTGGTGGAGGTAAAGGTTCTTCCCATTTTGGAAGGTGGAGAATATCAACTGTCATAATTGAAATTCTGCTGTTCATGTGTTACACATAAAAATGTGTTTGGTCAGCAAATGTGGTTCAGAATTGTAACGCTCTCAAACTGCTCCCTGCTGTACACAGAAAGGATGTGAAATGGCATTTTTATCAGTCAGTGAAAGCTCAGTTAATTGGCTCCAGTCAAGTTTCTGTATTGTTCTGCGTAATCTGAATTAAACATTGGTTTGACTACATATGTGGCTTTATCTTCCTTGAAGACATAGGGTGCTCAGTCAGACAGTAGCATCAGCTTTGAAGTTAAGTTATTCATAGCTCAGGGATTGATTCTGACATTAACACTGTTTCCCTACACTCCTTGAAAATGCATCCCACCACCCCATTCTTTCAGTTCCTGCTTTAGTATTAATTTTAAATATCTGCAATTTCATAGTGAAAATAAAAGCTCCTCTCCTACTCTACACATGAAAGGTTGAAAAGACCAAAACTAGAGCTATTAACAGAGAATGTTGCTTTTTAAAGAGTATCTTCTTGCTCATGTTTATAAGTTACCAGCTGTCATTTGCCTTCATGTAGAGTTGCTTTGCCACCTCCATCTGTGAAGAGGTTCTGTCACTTCACCCCAGGGCTGGGGCAGAGATTCCTGCAGTGGAAATACTGAAGGCTTAACCATACAAATATTTAGCCTGGATCTTGCAAGCCCATGTTTATTACTGACATACATGCCTAATAGCTTAGAGTCACCCACTTAACTAGCCTTTGCTTTTAGCTGGCAGGTACAATTGGGTTAAGTGACATTTCCTTCTCTCTTTTCTCTTTTTTCTTTCTTTTCTTTTCTTTTTTTTTTTTTTTTCTTTTACAGGGACATGTGGGGGAGGAAGCATGACTTTATTCTGAACTTTCTTCTTGTTTCTTTAAGGAACTTTTTGTGTGAGAAAGACTTGATGTCAGTGCACAAAAAAATGACTTAAGATCTGCATTCTTTTGCCACAGGAATAAATGAACAAAGTTTGCAACTGAAAAGGCATTTTTACACCTTTTGTTGTTTAGTAACGTAGAAATCCCATTATGCTTCATGCATAGCCCTAAGGAATGTGCAAACAAGTATTAGATCAATGGCATGTCTCTGCAGCTTCTTTTATCATGAGTATTTAAAATTGAATATTCAAACATTCATTCATATTTCAAACATCTGTCTCAAATAGTGGATTTGTGTTGGAGTATGTTTTATTGCCAATAGATAGGTTAAATGTAAAGCTTTTAAATGTTTTATAAGTCGCAGATGCTTAGCTATGGTCTTGTAACAGTGTTTGCAGGTTTTTTTTAAGCAACAAAGCGGAAAATCAGCAATAAGCTCTGAAAGGTAGCCAGGGAAAAAGAGTTATAAAAAAGAAAGGTACCCACCTGAAAGAAGGCATGTGAAAAGTTGGTGTGTAATTCAGAAGAGCCATCTCGGCTTCAGTCAGTGACAGTGGGGTCTGCATCACTTATGGACACTTAAACTCCTTCCTTCCTTCCCCGGGTCTCCCCTCAGGAGAGAGGACCCGAGCAGTTTGGCCATGGCCTCATCCGCGCTGCAGCGGCTCTGCTGCGGGGCAGGGCACGGGCTGGGTGACAGGGATGGGTGACAGGGATGGGTGACAGGGATGGGTGACAGGGATGGGTGACAGGGATGGGTGACAGGGATGGGTGACAGGGATGGGTGACAGGGATGGGTAACCCAGGCGGATAAACCAGCGTGGGTGACAGGGATGGGTGACAGGGATGGGTAACCAGCGTGGGTGACAGGGATGGGTAACCCAGGCAGATAAACCAGTGTGGGTGACAGGGATGGGTAACCAGCGTGGGTGACAGGGATGGGTAACCCAGGCGGATAAACCAGCGTGGGTGACAGGGATGGGTAACCCAGGCGGATAAACCAGCGTGGGTGACAGGGATGGGTAACCCAGGTGGATAAACCAGCGTGGGTGACAGGGATGGGTGACAGGGATGGGTAACCCAGGCGGATAAACCAGCGTGGGTGACAGGGATGGGTGACAGGGATGGGTGACAGGGATGGGTGACAGGGATGGGTGACCCAGGTGGATAAACCAGTGTGGGTGACAGGGATGGGTAAGCCAGGCGGATAAACCAGTGTGGGTGACAGGGATGGGTAACCAGTGTGGGTGACAGGGATGGGTAAGCCAGGCGGATAAACCAGCGTGGGTGACAGGGATGGGTAACCAGCGTGGGTGACAGGGATGGGTGACAGGGATGGGTGACAGGGATGGGTAACCCAGGCGGATAAACCAGCGTGGGTGACAGGGATGGGTAACCCAGGCAGATAAACCAGTGTGGGTGACAGGGATGGGTAACCAGTGTGGGTGACAGGGATGGGTAACCAGTGTGGGTGACAGGGATGGGTAACCAGTGTGGGTGACAGGGATGGGTAACCAGCGTGGGTGACAGGGATGGGTAAGCCAGGTGGGTAACAGGATTGCTAAGCAGCCTTTTTTGAGCTCTATGAGCTGTTTTACCTGGACTGGTCCCATCCTAGCTGTGGGAGCTCCTGGTGCAGAAGTGCTGCAGTGCCTGAACATGAAGCTGGCCTTGGTGGTTTCCCCAGTGCTTGAGCAGATGTGTCACCATGTGCATCTGTGCTAAGGGCTCTCTCAGAGGAAAATGTCCTTATGTTGAAGAGATGTTCAACATTAGAATTGAAAACACGTTACTTTTTGTGGTGAAAATATTTTTCAATGACAGGAAAGCTTTTATTTATTATTAAAGCATTCCTGGTGTTGGTGAGATTTTTGCTGTCTCTCTGGAGTATAGGCTGCAGGCTGTAGCAGGGAAATGCAGCAAGTCTCCAGTTCTTTAAAGAGTTTTTCATATGTTCATGTTGTGAATTCTGACTTTCAGCCATAAAAAAAACTTTTGTAAAACTATGACTTTAAAAACAAATTAATATTCAAACAAACCAAATAAAAAGCAAAGAGAATACATTTATTTTATAAAAAGGCACCTCTACTTTTTGTTGAGCCCATTATATCTGGAATTATTATACTGAATACTTCATAGTTCATTTTGCAAAAATAACAGATTAGAGATGTCTTAAAAAGGCCTCTCTTCTGGCAATAATTTCCTGAGAGTTAGAATTCTTTTTTCTTTCATTTTTTAATTTTTTTTTTCTGTCAGGACACCAATAACTGTTTTTGCACCACTTTCTGTTGTTCTCATCTTGCTTGCAGTTAAACTTAAGGAGTTAACTTTAGTTTTTGTGGGTGCAGATACTTCAGCATCTGAACATCTGGCCTTTACCAAAAGATGCTGGCAAAATTTGTCTTGCTTGTGGATTTTCTGCATGTATATTTCCACTTTCAAACTGTAAGACAGTGTGGAGTGGTTCAACAAAGTTCTTAAATTTAATAAGTTCCTAATCTGTTTAAAATAGGCTGGAATAAGACTTACTTTTAACAAAACTGGTGTTTAACATTTAGCTTTTTGTAGACGGAACCAATTAAGATGGCCCGTTGTGTTAAGGCAGTAAAAATGTGTGTATAAACAAGATCTCTACAGAGGGCACTGCATCAGTTTTTAGGTGATCAAGCTTTTTTTCTCAGAGATCTACTTTTTGATCCAAGTATTTGCACCCAAATATTGCAGCTTTGTAGTAATCAAGACTGCAGCTCCCTGACAGGTTTGATGTGTGTTTCCTGTAATTGAAACAGGACAAACAGAAAGCCGGGTAAATGCCTTCATGTGTGATCTGCCGTGAGGGGACCGAGCCCTTACAGGACCGCGATGGATGTGGCAGATGGAGGACCCTCGGTTTCCACGTCAGTGCCTGCAGCAGGGTGCTCTCCTGCCCTCTCTGCAGCGTGGTGTGTCTGTCTGGGGTTTATGCAGGTTCTCCCGTGCCGTGCTCGGTGTCCCAGCAGCAAGCCCTGTCCCAGGTGCTGCCCCTGTCCCTGTGCTCCGTGACCCAGCCCTGGAGGCTCCCAGGCCGGGCTGCTCTGAGCAGCCTGACCAGCCAGGGTGAGCCTGCCCGTGGCAGGGCATGGAATGGGATCATTGACCAACTCAGCCCAGTGTGTCATCTCTGGGGGCTTCACTGTGCAATGGGATCATTGTCCAGCTCAGCCCAGTGTGTCATCTCTGGGGGCTTCACTGTGCAATGGGATCATCATCCAACTCAGCCCAGTCTGTCAGCTCTGGGGCCTTCACCCCAGAATGGGATCATTGTCCAACTCAGCCCAGTCTGTCAGCTCTGGGGCCTTCACCCCAGAATGGGATCCTCGTCCAACTCAGCCCAGTCTGTCAGCTCTGGGGCCTTCACCCCAGAATGGGATCCTCGTCCAACTCAGCCCAGTCTGTCAGCTCTGGGGCCTTCACCCCAGAATGGGATCATTGTCCAACTCAGCCCAGTCTGTCAGCTCTGGGGGCTTCACTGTGCAATGGGATCCTCGTCCAACTCAGCCCAGTCTGTCAGCTCTGGGGCCTTCACCCCAGAATGGGATCATTGTCCAACTCAGCCCAGTCTGTCAGCTCTGGGGCCTTCACCCCAGAATGGGATCATTGTCCAACTCAGCCCAGTCTGTCAGCTCTGGGGCCTTCACCCTGGAGTGGGATCCTCATCCAACTTGGCCCATTCTGTCAGCTCTGGGGGCTTCACCCCATCATGGTGGCTCTTCCAGCCGCTGCCTGCCCTCTCTCACAGGGTCCATGGTGGCTCTTGCAGCTGCTGCCTGCCCTCTCTCACGGGGTCTGTGCCCCAGTCCTCTTCAGGGGATGTCCTGGCCCCGGCAGCAGCTCCTCATCTGCGCTCAGCAGCTTCCAGCTTTTCCAGTTCAGTGCTGCTCCCTGATCTGTTCTCTTCCAGATCCAGTTCTCACAGTCCATGTTTCCTGCAGGCTCTTCACTCAGGCTGGTACCAGAAGCAGCAGGATCTTGGGAGTGGTGATATCCCAAGCCTTGGCTCTTCTGCCTGCTGCTTTAGGGAGCAGGGGAGGAGAACATCCAGACTCCAGCCCCTGTTGAGCCAGGCTGGAGTCTGCTCTGTGAACATGGTGTTGTAAGAGAATGGTGCTGATTTGCTCTTCCCCAAAGGTTTACAACCTGGCCAAATGTGATTTTCTTTTTCTTTTTTTTTTCTCCTTTCTTTTAAATTAGTAAAATGCATACTGAAATCCCTGTCACCAGCAAAATCCCTCTGCTGAAATGTAAGAGACAATTCTGCTGGGGAGCTATCTGTGCCTTGAGGCAGTCAGCAACAGTTTGTCATAATGCCTGTGGAATGATGTATATTCCTGAAGTTGTTTTCTTAAAAGTACATTAATATTTCTTGCAGAACCTATCAAAAGAGAACACAAAAATTGAATCCAAAATGTACCTGGCATGAAACGTTGTCCAAACTTTTGCAAAGCTGTAAGTAACTGAAAACAGAGCTGGTAAAAGCTTTCATTGCTAGCTTTGTCCTTAATAACAGCTAATGCAAACAGAAACTGCTGCAGTGTTTTTGGAAAGATACTCAACTTCTGCTTCTGCTTTCAGGGATTAGGAAAACACCCATGGTGGGAGGCAGATTATCTCACATCTGTCTACTTCAAGGCTTCTTGTGTCTTTCTCTGAAACATCTGGTACAGGCTATTGTCAGAAGAACATCAACTAATTTATATGTGCATGTGTTTTTTATAACTCATTAGCAGGGGCTGGTACTTTTTTTCAGTGAATTTTTGGTGAATTGGTAAATTTTTTTAGGTGAATCAAAACAAATGGTTTGTTGCAGCCCAGAACACTTGAAATATGTTTGTAGCTTTAAAAAGATCTGCCCAAGTAACTGTTTTTTTTTTTTTTTTTTTTATTTGGCAATTATTTGGCATCTGAAACAGTAATATTTTTTTGGGATGAGCTAAACCAGAAAAAATTTGTCACAGCAAGGAGTTGCAAGACATTTTGTTTTGAAAGAAATAGGTTTATTTTTTATTAAGACAAAAAGTTTTCATTTGGCTCTTAAATATATTTTAAGTATGAAAATTTTACTAGAATGAAACTTGAAGAAATGTAATGTATTGATGTTTGACTAAGGTCCTGAACTTTTTTTTTTTGCTGGAAAAGTTAATAGTGGGATAAAGTTGGTTGTGCCAGCGTTTTGATTTTTCTGAAAACCTCTCCAGTCTAATTTTCGAATATTACCTGGCCTTAAGCAGTGACCATTAGCAATGCACTTGGCTGGATGGCCACAACCCTTTTGTTATGCTGAATTTCATCTGCTGAATGAGGGTCTGATCACACGGACACAAGGGGCAGCTTCAGAGGCAGCTCTGCGGGTCAGGGTCCTGTCCGTGGGTCAGTGCTGGACACACCTGGAGCTGAAATGCCCTTAATGGACAGCACTGTGTGCAGCCCTGACTGAGGCGCTCGCTGAGATGGAGCCTGGGGCTCCTGGGCCAGTGCAGCCCAGCAGCTCTGCAGGGGCAGGGCAAACAGCCCAGTGCCTCAGCTCAAGGAAGGCTCGCACCTGCGGAATCTTCTTGCCAAAAGGTGCAATAAAGGGTGGCTTTGCAAAGCCAGGCTGTGATGCAGGTGTCACCTTAGTGTTGGACCCTGCTGGCCTTTGGCACTGTTGCTTTTTCCCAAGCAGGGTAAAAACCTCCAAAACCTTAAACTTTTGAATACCTTTAAATATCTTTACTCTTAAGCATCCCTGCCATGGCTAAATGTACAAATCAAACGTGACAAATAGTGAAGTTACTTAGTCAGCTGCTTTTCCACGCTTCCTTTCTGCAGAGAAGTGATAAAAATAAATATAAAAGTCCAATCTAAGGTCCACAAATTTAAGAGTAAGAGGTAATTTTTAAAAATAAAGATCTGCTCATAGTGGTTTTCTTTCTTCAAGCTTTAGTCTCCTATCTGAAGGCTGACCTTTATTTGAATGAGGGAATCAAACTCTTTGGTTAGTGTAAAGGGATGAACTGAATATGAAAGCAATTGAGGGAAGGGATGGAACATCTAAAGGCTACATTGTCATTAGTTTTATTTTAGTGAAAATAATTGTACATGTTTAGTTTAAAATGTAGGAGGAAACGTACTTTGAAATATAATTACATTTAGCAGTCTTGTAGCTTTGTACCTTGTGCTATAAATTGCGTTCCCAGTTGTTTTTCATCTCCTGTAATTTAAATAAGTAAACCTTTTGTTCTTAAACTCTCTTAGTTCCTTCTAATTCTGTTGATGGACATCCATTTCTACTGCTTTATTTTATGTTAATATTTAACAATGGCATGCAGTTACCCCCCTGCTGGCACCGCTCCACCTCCTTTGTTTCTAGAAGGCCTCTTTTTGCCTTGGTCTTTAGTTTTATAGAAGAATCCAAACTTCCTGTCCCTGCATCTAGCAGGAGCAAGGTTTCTGCATAAACGGACACAAAATCCCTCGGGAAGGGCGCTGGCCCCCAAGCAGGGAAGGTGGTGCTGGGCTGTCAGTCTCTTTTGTTCCTTGCTTAGAGGGAAGTATGGAGTGGAGGATGCTTTGTGGGCCAGAGCAAAGCTGTGCCAAGGGAATGCAAATCCGCTAGGTGTGCCCAGGTAATTTAAAATGCTCATGCTGGCAGCTTTTCTGCATGAGTAAAGCTGTTTAATTAATGCGTTTTCTCCACTTTCTTTTCTTGACAAGTTGATTCGAATTGAAACGGTCTGTAATAAGCTTGTCACGGGTCTTGGGGACAAATAACCCCTCCCTGCAGGTGGAAAATAAAAAGCCCGTGTGTTTTGTATTTCTGTGTGATCAGAAGGGCTGGTAGCAGGTACGGCAGACTGGTCAGGCTGCAGCACCCCCTTACAGCCCGGCCCATGGCTTGGCTTCACAGCCCTTCTGGTGCTCAGAAAGGCAGGAGAGCTGGCACTGCTGTGGCTTTTCTGCTCCCCTGGTTTTACACAAGGAACGTGAGAGTGGAGTGAGCATAATGGGCACATAGGCTGAGGGAGTGCTCGTCCTTGTCTCCCCCTCCTCCACCCCTCCAGAGAAAGCTTATGTTTAATTTGCTCAGCCTTGTGGTTTGACAGAAGTGAACATGGAGACCTGAGCCCAGGATCAACAAAGGCAGCACTGGGCATTTCAGCCACTGCCTTTGAAATAGGCCTTGACAATAATGGAGTTGGGAAGCCCCACTGTTCAGCCTTCTTTATAGTGTTAATAACTGTCCAGAAAGAAGAGAAGCAAGAAATTGCTCAGATTTCATCTCTCAGATTTCATCTTGCATCTAGAGTGCCGCAACAAATCAAACTGAAATGGGCCCCATCGTGGCTTCTGCGCTGCCATGCTGAGCTGCCCTGGGCCCCTTCTCCCCCTGCTTTGCTGAGGGTTATAATGCTGAGCAAGTGCTCAAAGCAGGCTGGTTGGGGCAAGCACATGTGCTTCCCAATTGGGCAGGTGTCCCAGCTAGGGCGGACTCAGAAAGGAATTGGTTTGTAGAGTGTGAATTTGGAGGCTGAGGCAATAGCATGTGCCCAGGGACAGACACAGTGAGGCCAGAAGAGATGTGTTCTGTCCCTGTTCACCTGCCCTGGCTGTCCCCAGGGCTCATCTTCCTTCCCTGGAATGGGCAGGGGCAGGTCTCCCTTAAGGGATCAAGATGAAAATGAGAGTTGAGCTTGGGTGAGGCAGAGTTCATGCCTGGCCATCTCCTCAAGCTTTGGGGGAAGATGGCTCTGCCAGTGACAGCAATGTTTGGGCAGTGGTTCTAACAAGAAATGATTGTTCATTGTTTAACAAATGCAAACTCTTTGATGCCATTAACAGGTAATGCTATTTTTTATGCCTCATAGCAGTGATGGAATTTGGAGTTGTATGCTTTGTCCTCAGGGATGCCTTTGGAAGAGTGCTGGAAGTCCATGAGGATGAACATGTGTATCATGTATTGAGTTACACTTTAAGAACTGATAAGAGTTGCAAAAATATTTAACTTCTGGGAAAAAAAAACAAACAAACCACCAAACAGTAAAATGTGCAAAAGAGTTCCTTGTTTTAAATCAGAACAATGATAATCAAAATAAGTTGCATCTTTTCATGTTCATCCATCTCAGGTCTACATAGTAGAAAAAACTGTCACCTTCATTTAAAAGCTTTTTGGATCAATAATCTCCACCCTCTCCGTACATGGAAGCAGCTGGAATGCATTCTCATGTTGCAATAGACAGTGCATGGTCTTCAGCAGTTTCCTTATTATCTTTCGTAATTAGCAAATCAAATTTTTGTCTTTAATCCTTTTGCATCCAGGGATATTTTGTGCTCAGAAGGCTGGGAAGTATGCGTGAGCAGATTGTCTTGCCAGTTGGAATTCCCCAGGGCATGGGGGAATCACTGCTGAAGAAGAGGGGCAAGTTGGTTGTGTGAGTGTTTGGAGCTGCAGCATCACAGCATCCGTTCCCAAGGAGTGCAGCAGGCAGACAGGGAACACATGCTATTGTGTTCACATCTGGCATTAACATATAAAATTTGAGGCATATAAAGTTTCTTCCCGTACAAGTAAATTAAAAACCTGTGGCATAAGGTAAATTGACAAGTGCAAAACTTCTTGGGTGGGAAATTTAAATGGTTGCAAATGTTTCCTGAAAGCTGCTTCTGGAAGTGTGTTCCTGAGCACGGCTGTCTGCAGGCTCACTGCCTAGCAGTGTCAGGGAGAGCTGTCCTGCTCCCATGATTGATTTCATTCTGGGGGGGAAAATTCTGTTCTGGTCATGAAGACAGCACTGCCACGTGGGACAGAGTCCAGGCTGCAGAGCTGAGTTGTGCCACGTAAAATAAGCACATCTTGGCTCTCTTTGGAGGGGACAGGGAAGGCACAGTTCACTGTGGCTTGCCTGGGTAAAGTGGCACGTGCTGATAGCTATTGATGTACAGACACCTTATCTCTGGGCTGGGCAATGTGTTTCTAGTTTAAATCTGTAATTCACAGAATGTCTCAGCTGGGGTAATGCGTTAGAGTGTCCTTCCTGGAGACCTTGCTCCTGACTGAATTTGATGTTCCTATTGATCTGGACAGAACCTGGTCTAGATGACATGGTGATGATGAACTTCCTTCTGCGTGGCACTGAGGCAGGCCCACTGGAAGCTGCTGTGCTGTCTGGCTTCAGATCACTTGGGACTCTGATGCTGGTGACTCTGTCGAGGCAGCTCAGCACTTGTGCAGCAGCTCTCGCCCATGAGGTGTCCACACTTTCCTTGCTCCAGATCCTTTGTCCTGGGGTGCAGTGACCCTGATTGCTATTGTAGAAAAGCAGAAGTTATGCAGGATGTTGGGAGCTACAGGTAGGCTGAAGTCAGGTAGAACTGCTGTATCAGAATGAGACCATCTGGGTGTCTCAGCACTGATACTCTGCTGCTCAGGTAGAGAGTAGTGTGACCAGTCCGTGTCCAGGCTGGCATTCCTGTTTAGACTAAAATTTGGTTGTGGCCTTTCTGGTGTTCAAAGGGAAATGAAACTTCTTTCATAATGACCATACTTGTTCCCTTTTGATGCTGGCCTCCACTGGCCTTTGTCCATGCTGTGTTACATCTCTATTAATGTCTTTTCTCATTTTATTAGCAGCCCTGCCATTTATAGTACTTGTGTTGCAAATAGTCCTACATGAAGGCATTTAGAAAGATGTTATGGCTGTAGAGACCCAAGTGATCAATAACTTTTAGATTACTGTGTCACTAAACAGCAGGCTGAGACATGGAAAGGCACTGTTACTTTAGGGATGAGAGATTTTTATAAAATAAATCAATAGTGAATACAGGCTGATTGGTTTCCAGTTCAAATAATTCCAAGAAACATGGAGCCCAGGGGAAACCATGCCATTCATACTTGGAAATAAACAACACATGCTTGCTTTCATTTATGTATTTGGGTCAGTACTCTTGAAAATGGACAGGGAGCTATTGGGCAGGGTATTAGTCTGGAAATGGGAAACCTGGGTTCTCCTTCGAGTGCTCCCAGAGACCTCTTCTCCCTCTGTTTCCCAAGTTCCTTTTGGTACTAACAGCCTTCACTCTGGGGCATGGTTGTAAAACCCAGTTGGAGCCCTTTTGGGGCTATCAGGAAGGTAAATAATAACGAACATTGAGGAGGTGATTTTGCTTTCACAGCGTTTCCTTTTTCAGTGCTCAAGCAGCCATAAGTGGGTAAGTGGCTGTCAGGTGCAGCCAAGAGCTGGCTGGTGGGTAGGCAGGGATGACATGAAGCTGCCAGGGAGGTAGATGCTGCTGTGACACCTCCCAGGTGTGTTCACATGGCCTGGGCTGGCTCTGCTCGTGTGCAAGATCCCTGGGGCAAACGAGTTCCTGCAGTACCAGTGCTCATCCCTGCTGGCTGGTGCTGCCCTGGCATGCATCCCTGGAGATGGGGGGCAGACTGACATGGGTGGTGGCTGCAGGAGCACACCTGTCCCTTGCCAGTGGGGAAGGGATCTTTCTGAAAGTGTTCCAGCACTTCAGGGATTTTGCAGCATCCGCTGCCAGGAAACATTCCTGTATGAGCTTGAGGTGTCTTCAGTTAATTCTTGTTCGAGGCCAAGACCTGCCTTCTACTCTGCACTGAATCCTCCCAAAAGCTCTTTTGTGGATGTGCTTCAAGGACAGTGACAATGGAGTTACCTGCTACCTTTGGGACACAGTGGACAGTGACTGGCATTATACCTACTGGTTTATTGGAGCACTGCTTTTATCTTGGGATGGGCTGCTGAGTCCTGCAAAGCAGCCAGTGGAGATGTGTAAGCTGTGAAGGATATTTTCTAGAACTGCAGCATAGTGTAGCAGCCAAGGGCTGACTCCTATTCATCCAGTAGTGACTGAGGAAGGTCAGTGGCAAAAGACAAGTTGGAAAAACTTATTTGAAGAAAGAAGTGAGAGATACTTGAATGTTGTTTTCTCACGTGGCTTTGTTCCTCCTTGTCCAAACAAGAGAAGAAAACTGGCTGCTCTAATCTGACTTGTGTGTCTCCACTTGATAAAGGTGTTTCATGGTGGTGACAAGGTGTGGAATAGTACTTTGGTCTAAGGTTTGGGATACTTGGAGTTAAGACCCTTTCCTGACCTGGATATGCCTGTGACACATAACTACATCACCTGGTCTGGCTGTGCTCTGTGTGCAAAGGAGAGAAAATAGAATTCCTCAGACTCAAAAGGATGAAGGGTCATTATTTTGAGGCACTGAGATAAGGGAAGCTGTATAAGCATATAAGGCAAATAGATCTGCCCCCACTGAATTCAGTGGCAGAACTTTTAATGGGAGCAAGATCCGGGCCCCATCTGATAAAGAGTTTCATCTGGATTGCATATGGGGGTAGGCATTAAAGGACCCATCTAAGGATCTCCCCTCTGGAGTACATCTATAAAAGACCCTCTGTAGTTGTGTTCAAAGCTCACAGTAATGCCAGTCTCCTCAGGACCATTCACTTAGATCATTCAGAAACTCTTTCTTGTCTAAGCCCTGATGCTCTCCCCCAGTGGAAGAATGTGGTTGAAACTCCCATGCCGGGAAGACTTGAGATTTGTTTTTTATTTGAACCCAAAACATTAACAAATTGGACACACGTGCTCTAAGACTAGAGCCCGCTCTTATTTAAGCCAATGCAAAACTCTCCTTGATCCCAGCAGGATCAAGGTCTTGAATATTGCTTGCACCTTTTTAGAATATCTGCCTCTAAACGAAACAGACAATGACAAACTCATTCTGAATTTATCCCCCTTGACTGATTTGCAGCCAGAGAGGTTTGCAGACCCTCCCTCTTGCAACAGAGGAATTCAGTCTTAATTGCTGAATGAAAGACCAAGGACAGGTATCACAGTGCCTTCTCTTGTGGCCCGTGTTTAGCATGTGAAAGTCAGTGCTGTGATTTAGTCTTTTTTTTTTAGCATTTAAACATCTTTAATGCTCTTGTCAGACTGTTGCTCCAGGTAGCATAGTGCTTCTGTTCAAAATCTGTGATTTTCTTCCTCTTCATGCCAAAGTACTGACAGGTGAGTATTATATGTGTAGGAAGCTATTTGGCAGAAACATGTGCCTTGAATATGTTTAAATTCCTTGTAAGTCACTTGATGAATGTGTAGTATTTGTGTCCCCTCTATCTTTGCTCTAAATTCATATTCATCAACAGAGGTTGCTTGGTACTTAATGGGACACTGGGGGCACGAGTGAAGGGAAGGGACAATACACAAGCAGGGTGAAGAATGAGGACAAATGTAGATGAACTTCCTCCAACAGGCACAAGATGCTCATTCCTGAATAAAAAATGTGAAAAGGTCAAGTGCCCCCAGAGGTTTCTATTGTGACAGGCACTTAACCCCTTCACTCCTGGTTATCTGCTTCAGCTGCTAGGCCGCTCAGTGCACAAGTGCCATTAGCATCAGTGAAATGTGGGGCTGGGAGCTGGGGAGACCCACCTCCCTTGCAGGCACAGGCACTGGGTGAGCAGGAAGTAATCCTTGTGGACACTGACCTTGTCAGTAGCTGTGTCTAGAGATAATTATTTCCTAACATGTAACCTTTTCATGGTCAATTGCTCCAGTATATTAGACAGAATTGTGATTTCCTCCTGTCTTCAGACACACACAAGGTCTTGTCCTTCCTGCTTTGAGGGCGTAACTTAGCAAGTGTACAGACAGCCCAGTGCTGGCTGAAAAGTGTTGTTTCTATTTTGCCTAAAAGGAAAAGAGTTTTACTGCTCTTCCTTGCCACTGAGCAGAAGGGATCTGTGGTATATGCCCACTCCCATGTTTTTTGGCCAGACAGACATTTCCCTTCAAGCATCTAATACTAACCAGGCAACTGTCAGTGTTTAGTAATCTTCTGCTCCACCAGATTTCTTGCTTGTTGACTGATCTTGGTTTACCTTTTCACAGCCTGTGATGCCTCAGAGTGCCCCTTGACACATCACCAAGGCTCTGCAGAGGCAGGATCAGCAGGGTGTGTCAGTAGGGCCGCTGAAGGCGTTGCCTTTGATGCCTCAGGACCAACATCAGCATGGGCAGCCAGGGGTGCAGGCAGCTCTCGTGCCCCACCCCTGAGCCCAGTCTGCCCCTGCCTGGAGCGTGCCCCACAAGGGCTCTTGGGGGGCTGGGGCTGAAGAACTGAAGTGAGGGAGGACACTGTTCTTGCTCCTCCACCCCAAATACTCCTCCTCGCTTACTCGTGTTGCAGCTTGTTCGGCAGACCTGGGCATTCCAGCCAGAACCTTTCTTTGGCACAATCCCTTTTGGGAGCACCCTCAGCTGACCCCTTGGAGACACCTTGTGTGCACTGCACTGATCCCAGCAATAACACAAAGCCGGCTCCTGCAGCTGTGTGCGATTTGTAGGTGATATGTCTACAACCTGCTCCTTGTTTTGTAGCAGTATTTAATTGGCTTTAAAAGAAAATTGCAAAACTAGGTCAGTTTGCCATTGGGCCTTGTAAGACTCTTTAGCTAAATCTCCAGACTTCACCTAGAAGTTAATTTGAGCCAGACTTAGGAAAAATATATATTAATATACCCAAAGTCTCACGTGAGAAACTTGTAGGCAACGATTTGGGATTCAGAGCCATATTCATATTCCTAAGACTAAATTCAAAGCCGCAGTTTTAAAGCAGCCTTGCACATGTGTATGTCCTGATCTTTAATTAGGCAAAACTCCCACTGACATCAATAGGAGTTTGACTTGAATAAGAACTGCAGGATCAGGTCCATAATTTGGTACCTGGGATTTGATTAAGCAGCTAAATACTAGAACAGTTTCCCCATGTGTATAATTGCCTAATTAATTTTTAAAATAGCTAAGTTCAGCACTGGATATGGTGTACCTCTTGCCACATGAAATGTATGCTATTTAATCCAAGCTGATGGAGCTATTTGGAAGAGCCTGTAGAGTTTACTTTACCATTAAGTAGTACAGTATTTTAAGCTCAGAAATAGCCACCATTGTGTTAAAATGTCATGCTCCAGAGTAGTGCTCTGCTACATTCTAATTCTTGAGTTCTGGCTACTGTAATCAATCTGGCTAATATCAATATATTGCAGGTGAGAAAACACTCTGGAGGCTGGGGAAGAACTTATTCTCTAAGATGATTTTAAAATTCAATGCTTTGATAAGTTTTTTTGTCTTATCAATTTTTTTTGCTTGTTTGTTTTTGTTGTTTTGTTTAGGGCCACAGCATATTGCCTGCGGTAGACTGTGTATCAGAATAAGTGTGCATTGTTTGCTTTTTGCTGAAATTTCAGCAATAATACTGTGGGCTGGAGTTGATCTATTTGCTGCAGAAGGATGACTTGCTTTCACAACTGAGAGACTTTGTTGGTTCTCTGTTTGAAACAGAGAACTTGTTCTGTAAGAAGAATGGGGTGACCATATATGAGTTTCCTAAATGGAAAAATACTGTGGAAGGACTTGCAATGCAAAAAGTAAAATCAGTGCTCCCTAAATGTATATATGCATGTGTGTGTTTGTATGTGTGGGCCCTGGTACAGACATAAATAATTACACTTGTAGCTGGCATAATGCACAGGGACTACTCATGCTGTTGACTATCACTTAATCATGCATGTTCTCCCATTCTCTCCAGCTGGATTCTTAAGGCATTACCATGTGAATTTTCCCTTTTTGGGGACTGCAGCAGAGCTCCAGGATTCTGTTTTTGTGATGTGCATCTTGCAGTAGCCTTTATCCAGCCAAGCCTCTCCTGCAGAGAATGAAACCATTGGTTGTCCTCAGAGAAGAGCTCCACGCTGCAGCCACGGTGAGCCTTTGGGTCTGTCAGGGTGGTGGGAGCTTGGATGCATGGCTGGGAGTTGGAATTCCAGCCTGGCACCAGGTGGAGTGGGATGCAGTCAAATGTACTGCTCAGAGAGGTAGGCTTGAAGCCTTTAGAAATCATTCTGCCCCTTTAAGGATCTAAGAGTGCTCGATAGGTAAACAAGTCATGGCTCTGAAACTGGCTGAGGGCTGCAGTGTTGCTGTCTTTTCAAATGATAGCTTTCTGTCTGTTCCATCAATGCCAGAAACTTGCCCACAAAATAAGCAGTCCTGTACCCTTGAAAATTAGCGATTGGGCCCACCCAAAATGATGAGATGGTCTTAAAAATGAGAAGATTATCATTTATGTATAAATTGGAGTCCTTTTGAAGGCTGTCTTGCTGTCTTGGTTTGTCAACTTTTATTCTGTATTCAGCTCATATTTTGAAGACTTTCTATGGGGATTATAGACATGAGTAGAAGGGATGGAAAGTTTCAGCTTTTGTTTAAAAAGAAAAATGGGTAACTCTGTCTTTCAGACGCTTGATTTCGGCAGCTGAAATTCTCAGAATCATCATGATTTAACATTGTTAGTGATGACTAGAAGTGATGTCTATGGGTTTGGGATCCCTCGGGTTTTAAATGAAATTTGGAGATATCTTGGTTGTGTGTGTCATGCGATTTCCCCCAGCTCCTAGGGAATCTCATTAACACCGAGGAGACTCCTCGGTGACAGAGCACAAGTGGTGAGGAGGGAGTGCCCAGCCCGTTAGCGGTAGCGGGGGCTGCGGTTTGTCCGCCGCAGCCGCGGGAGCGGGGCCCGCTCGGTCGGTGGCGCTCTGCCCTCCCCTAGCGGCGGCGGGGCCGCAGGGAGCGCCTGAACTGCCGGGCAGCGCTGCGGGCACGCGGCTCTGCTGCCGCCGCTCTGCAGCTCTCAGCCGGGCAGCCGCGCTTACAACTCCTGCCCTCATTTTCCCTTTGGACAGTACCAGAAGTTCTGGTCAGTGTGTCACTCGGAGAGCCAGAGAGACGCGCTGGTGGAAGTCTGACAGCTGCCATTGCCCTCTCGTTTTTAGTCTAGGTTTCTAAAGTATGAAACCAGCAAGGAAACAAATACCAAAAGGTGATGTTTTCTCTCTCTTTCTTCCCCCTCTCTTTGTAAAATGCAAACATAGGGAAAAGAGCCAACTTTCAATTTCTCTTCAAATTTATAGTAATTTTCCTGTAACTGTGGATGCTTGGAAAATCCAGAGTAATGCTACAAAGGGGAAATCTGTTTGTCTCATTCTTCTTATTGTCTCGGCTTGCTTGACCCTGTTGGGGATGTGCCCTGTCATTGTGTGCTGCTGTTGGGCCTGGGAGGACAAACAAAGGGAAGGAGCTCTGTGTGAGCTGTGTCTGCATGGGGAGCAGCTGGGGGAGCAGGGGCAGTGCTTGGTGAGCTCTGTGTGAGCAGGGGCAGGGGCAGTGCTTGGTGAGCTCTGTGTGAGCAGGGGCAGGAGCAGTGCTTGGTGAGCTCTGTGTGAGCAGGGGCAGGGGCAGTGCTTGGTGAGCTCTATGTGAGCAGGGGCAGGAGCAGGGGCAGTGCTTGGTGAGCTCTGTGTGAGCAGGGGCAGTGCTTGGTGAGCTCTGTGTGAGCAGGGGCAGTGCTTGCCTTGGTGAGCTCTCTGTGAGCCCCTGTCTGCGTGGGGAGCAGTGCTGGGGGGGATTTCTACTGGGCACACCGTTCCTGGACTTGAGGGGAGAGAAAAGCTGAACCAGAACTTTTAGAGCTACTGAATCACATCCCAATAAAATGAGAGGGCAAGAGATGTTTTTAGTGGTCCCTTGCATGGGACAGAAAGCAAAAAGGTTTAGTCCAGTGATCTTCACTACAGTCTCTGGTTTGTTGTGTTATTACTTTCAAGGAGGTGCAGGTGTAGTTAAGCCAAGTCCTGCACAGCAGAAATGGCAGGATTAGGTCTGGGATGGGGTGGGGCTCTCCCTCCCAGCACACTGGATTCTCACTTTCAGCAAAAATAATGAAAGACCAGCTCCAAAAGGGTGGAGTGTCCTTCTCTTAAACCCCTAAAGGCCTTGCAGTTGCTGCCCTGGACTGGTTTGTTTGTCAAAGGGCTCCTGTCTAGCTGGCAATCCTTTCTCTTTGCAAAAACTCGGTGCTTAGTGGCCTGAAGCTGAGGGGGTACACTTAGGTTAGAGATTAGGAGGAAATTCTTCCCTGGGAGGGTGGGCAGGCCCTGGATACCTGACAGTGCCCATGGCCAGGCTGGACACTGGGGCTGGGGGCACCTGGGACAGTGGGAGGGACCTGGCACTAGATGATATTTAAGGTACTTCCAACCCAAACCCTCCCCTGATTCTCTGGGCAGTGAAGGCATTGTTTTAACAGCATGACTGTCTCCTGAGGCTCACAAAACTGTCTTTTGGTTTTGTTTTTTTTTCTTTTGGCTAAGTCTAGGTGAAATACTTGATTTATTATGTTTCAAAAAGTAGTATTTGCTGATGATTTTGCTACTCTACTTCCTTTTACCTCAGATGATTTTTATGTTACAGAAATGCTGGAAATAACAGGAGTGCAATAGATTTTAGCTCTATTTATGACTGTATTTATGATACACAGTTTAGTATAACGCATGAAAATAGAGTCCTCATTCTGCTTTTATTTCTTTAGCATTGAAGCCCAGGAAAAGATTTAATACAGGAATAGAAGTGAGGTAAAGACCCGTGGTGTGTTTAAAACCTGCCCTAAAACTGATCAGTCATGATGTGGTCAGAGTGGTGGAAGTGCTTGGATACAGTCCTGTGCCACCCCCTGAAATTGTCCCAGGCAGTTCAGCACATCAGAGTGGGTGTTGGGGTTACAGTTTTTGTCATGCACTGTTTTCTTTTTTCTTTCCCCACAAGTTTGTTTTTTAGAGGACTTCTGTATGCTTTAGTGTTCTTCCAAAAGTTAAAAAGAAAATAAAGAACAAATATCAACAACCAAAAAAAAAATCAAAATCAAAACAGAGTGAAAGTTTGGGGCCAGAGTACAGACAGATGTAGTTTTCATCAGGAAATCGTGGTGATTTTTGGGTATGTGAGATTTGGTCATACTGTCAAATGTTTTAAAACCTCAGTTGTCCTAAACTTGCACGTTAATGGTAGTTTTGGTAGATTTTGGACAGAGCTGAGAGCTGATACCCTTGAGTGCCTGCAGGCAGCATCTGCAGGCAAAACCTCTGGGTTATCTGGTTCCTAAACTACTCCATCATCCTGGGTGGATGTATGCAATTTTGGCTTTGGTACATCAGTTTCTGAGGTGAGCAAAAGGGAAGATTAATTCCCCTAGAAAAAGCTTTCTCTGCTTTGCATCCATATCAATTTCAGTGACTTAAGATCTCTTTCCTTTTCTTTTCTTCTTTTTTTTTTTTTTTGAGAATGGAGGGAGTGTTTAAACTGAAGGCTTATGGAGCATGGCAGTGCTGCAAACTTTTCTAAGCCCCAGGCAAAAACTAAACATCAGTATATTGCAGTCTGTTTGTATGGAATATTTGAAGAGCTTCATTTTTATCTTAAAGCAGTTAAGGACTCTGGAGAGAGATACAAACCTCTTCCTTCTCCCTATGAAATAAATAGAAGCTAATATGTATTGTTGCTACATTCTAGTACTTTTTTGTGATCCTTTACCCCACTATTCAATACTTTTCAATTTGATTAATCCTTGTTGTGCAGGGAAAGCTGTGTTTAGTTCTGTTGTGATCACCTCTCCCAAACAGGCAACAGGATTTTCCTGAAATGAGTGAATTTGTTTGGATAAGAGTGCTTTTCCAAACCCTCTCCTTTGTCCTCATCAAAAAACTGTAGTGCTGGATCTGCCTTGCTGTCACCTGTGGTGAGTGACTTCTAGCCCAGTCGGGCTGTGCTTAACTTCTGTTTCTGCTAGGCTTTGCTAGATGGGGAAACTGTTCTCACAGTTTGGTTCCCACAGAGGTGTGCATGAACCTAGGCTTTGATAAGCTAATTAGACAGAGTTCTCTCACTGAAATGCATCTCCACAGCCTTTAATCAGCTCTGTGACTCTGCTCCTGGCTGCTCCGAATTTAAAGAGGTATTTTCTGTCCCTACCCCTCTGCCTGTTCCCTTGTCCTTGCTGTGCTCTGTGGTTTGCCTTTAAATATCTTTGGGGGTGGAACTACCTGTGTGTTTTGTACATTATTGAGGATCTAGGAGGGTCCTTGGTACTGCCTTAATAAATGTTAAATAATAAAGCCGAGAGGAGGTGTTGCTTTAGCAGTGTATGGATGTACCAGTGAAGAAATGGAGAGAAGATCCTCTCAGTCTCTCCCCTTAAGCAGCCAGAGTCTTGGGAGATGCTTTGCAGACCCACTGTGGCAAAATCATCCTATTTCCTTTATAGCTATATTGATGGTCAGGATCTCTGTCTCTTCGATGTTACGGGCTTTTTCCCCCCTGAAAAATGCTGCTGCCTTCTTCTTGAAAGCTGAGAGAGATCCCCAAAGCTTACCAGGCAGAAAAGCTCAGGGAGCTCTCAAAGGATATTGCTGCTTTTCCCTCTAACCTCTTACAGTCTACCTTTCCTCTGTTCTTTTTTCTTTCTGTGCCAGTAAGGCGCTGTGTGCAGTCTTTTGTGAACCTTTGTGGGCCAGATTTCTCCTAGGTGCCTTTTTTCCTCCTCAGTAGCTGCAGAAGAGGCAGTGGATCTGAGGGGGAGATGCGTTTTATGATTTATGACACCTTATAAAGTGCATTTCGTAGCAGGATTGACAGAGCTGGAGGCTGAAGTCCATGGAGTTTTGGGGATGCAGAGGCAGGCAGGGGGTGGATCTGCTCCTGGCCACTGTCCGTGTGTCATGGTGAGTGGGGACACCTCTGCTTGCCCAGTCCTTGCTTCCCTGCCTAAACTGCATCACGAGCTGGGGTGGTGCCAGGAGAGCCCAGGAGCTGCCTGTGCTTGCAGCCAAAGCCATTTTGCACCTCTGGCACCTCTCCAGAAGCCATGGCAGGGCTCCTGCATGCCACTGGCCTCCCTTATCAGCTGTTGCTCTAAAGCTGGGCTTATTTTGACAGCCCTTCCTCTTCCTCCTTGGGATGCCTCCTGATGGCAGGGGTGTCAGCACGGCTCACAGTGTGAGGAGCAGGGCTTTGCTCTGTGTTCCTTGGCACTGGGGTGCTCTGTCAGAGACTTCAAACAGGGCTCTTTCCCACGGTTTGTCTCTGCCTCTGCCCCTTTCTTGCTTGTAGCCTCAGGGCTGCAGCTCTCCAGCCATCTATTTATATGGCCCTCATTTGTCTTTGTCTCCTTGGCACTTATATGGCTCCCCTTGGCCCAGGGCCTGAATGCCTCCCAATCTTTAATATATTTATCTTCACACATGCAGACACACAGGCATACCTGTGAGGTCAGGAAGTACCAGTGCTGCCCTTGTACAGATGGAGGACATTAAATGGTAATTGGTAAACTGGGAGCAGGTGGTGCTGGGGATGGAGGAAGGCTGCTCTCACATGGTACAGGAAATGGCATCACAAGAAATGGTTCATAAGCCACAGTGCAGTCCTGGGAAGATGCGTCTCCCCACGCATACATGAGTCTGGCAGCCAGTGGAATATGAGGTCCTAGTCATGTCCTATCCCTGTTTTGGCCTCTTCATTCTTCAGTCTTGGTTTAAAATATTTTTGTCCCAGTGGTACAACTTCAGATGCGAAGCTTCTGTCAAATTGCCCGGCCAGGATGGGGGAGGGAGGTTGGAGTCCTCCTAGTCTGACTGTGAAAGCAAAGGATCTTTTGGTGGCAGGATCCTTCTCTCTTGCTCACCGGGTTAACTGTTCTTGGAGGGGGGGTGGTCCCCTCTTTTCAGTGGCTGCAGGGTGGGGATGGGCCCAGCAGCACCATCAGCTCAGGGTTTGATTTGTCTAGCTGGAGCACTAGGAGCAGACTGTGTGCTGGGGCAGGAATTCCTGAATTCCTGGCAGCTGATACATGGCCACACTGTGCCTTGGCAGTGGCTTTCCCTTAGTCTTTCCAAAGATGGCAATGCTGCCAAGCACATCTCCAAGTGCTTTGCAAACATGACCCATCAGCAGTGTCTTCAGCACAGAGATAAGCTCGTGGCATTTAGGGAGCTCAGCCGAAACCTGCTGGGGGTCAGAGGTGACCCCCTCTGTTCTGTGGTGCCTTCTCCTGTGCCTGAGGCTGGGCAGGAGCCCCAGGGCCAGTGCCAGGCTGTGCCAGGCTGTGGGGATGGCCAGGGGAGAAGTCAGGTGGCTGTTTGCTGGGCCTGGGCCTGGCTGATAGAGCACGGTGCCTAATTAGCGTGGCAGCTGTTCCCCGTTAGCCAGGCTTTCCTTAGGCGCCTGCACTAATGTTCATGATAGCAGCTAAGGAGAGAAGGGAGGAGGAAATTGCATCTATATTTAATTAATACTGCATCCATATTTTATTACAGAGAGCCCTTAGGTGCAGGAAGATTCTCAGTGAGGACAATTGCTTTGGAGGGCTGAAGCTATTGTATGGTGCTGAGGAGGTGAACTTTGGTTTTGAAAACAACCCCAAATTCCTTGCAGGGTAACCTGGGAAAGCCCAGAAACCCTCTGCCACTCACCTCTCAGCCTCAGGCCAAAAAGCAAGTGGCAAATTTGCTGATAATTCATATTTGATAAGCTTTAATATCTTCTAATATTGCAAGAAAGGTTCAGTGGCTGCAGACAAAAACCATACTGATTATTTTTTCCTTTTGATAAGCTTCCAGGACTGGACAGGTTTCCTTGTCCATTCTCTGAGCTTACTCCTGTCTTCCAGCTGCACTCCAACTCGGAATCCCAGTGAGGAGACAGAGCATGTTGGTGCAATGGCCATCCCATTCCTATGGCTGGCTGTGCCTGAGGTGGCCCGTGGGGCAGGCAGGGTTGGGCTGGTGGAGCTGAGAGCACCTCAGAGATGCTGGTGGCTGCAGGGGCCTCGGCAGCTTCCGAGGCCACCTTGAGGCACTGGGGCCAGGTGGGACATGCTGCAGACCATGGGGGAAGCTGGGGATGTTTTGGGGTCAGCCGGAGCGGGGCCATGGGTCAGAATGGTCAGAGCAGGGCCGGGGGTCAGCGTGGCTGGAGCAGGGCTGTGGGTCAGTGTGGCTGGAGTGGGGCCATGGGTCAGCCTGGCCACAGCAGGGCTGTGGGTCATTGTGGCTGGAGCGGGGCCATGGGTCAGCCTGTCCAGAGCAGGGCCGTGGGTCAGCCTGGCCTGAGCCTGTCCAGAGCAGGGCCGTGGGTCAGCCCGTCCACAGCAGGGCTGTGGGTCAGCCTGTCCAGAGCAGGCCCGTGGGTCAGCCTGTCCAGAGCAGGCCCGTGGGTCAGCCTGGCCAGAGCAGGCCCGTGGGTCAGCCTGGCCAGAGCAGGCCTGTGGGTCAGCCTGGCCAGAGCAGGCCCGTGGGTCAGTCTGTCCACAGCAGGCTCGTGGGTCAGTCTGTCCAGAGCAGGCCCGTGGGTCAGTCTGTCCAGAGCAGGCCCGTGGGTCAGCCTGGCCTGAGCCTGTCCAGAGCAGGCCCGTGGGTCAGCCTGTCCAGAGCAGGCCCGTGGGTCAGTCTGTCCACAGCAGGCTCGTGGGTCAGCCTGGCCAGAGCAGGCCCGTGGGTCAGCCTGTCCAGAGCAGGCCCGTGGGTCAGCCTGGCCTGAGCCTGTCCAGAGCAGGCCCGTGGGTCAGCCTGTCCATAGCAGGCCCGTGGGTCAGCCTGGCCAGCGCTGCCCTGCAGCCGGAGCCCCCGGCCCTGCAGGCTGCTGCTGGGTGGTCACTGCTGCTGTCCAGCTGTAGCAGCGAGGCACGGCCTGAGCTGCTGCAGCACTCGGCCCTCTGCCCTCATTAGGGGCAGGCTTGGGCCAACAAGGAGGCGTTTTATAGTCCAGTCAGAGAAGCAAAAAATAAGCCTGTGTGTTGGAATAGCCTGAGCCTCTTAAAATATTTTGTACACACCCTTCATGCCCCATTAGTACCATTGTTTTGTTCAGTCAGCATGTGGTACGGCCCTTCTTGTACTCTGCAAAACACATAATTTTCCAAAATGTTGTTGTACTCTGTGGTTTCCGTTATAATAAAAATATGCAAACAATTGCTATCCAAAGAAAACTAACTGCCATTTAATTTTTAAATCCTCCTCCTTCTCCTTTCACTGATTTCCACAGTTTTTCCTTGGTAGTATCCAAATTCTGGGGAGAAAGGAAGGCTGAAGACAAAGTGTTTACAGAAAGGAGGATTTCTGCCCCTCCACAACTACAAAAGAAACATTTGTTGCCTCAGATAACTCCTAAACAAACTGCTGCCAAAACAATTAGTGTTATTTTTCTATTATCCTCCTATTTGAGAGTAAATAGCCATTTCATGAATATGTTAATTATCTGGTCGGTGCAGAAGATAAGTGGATGTCGTATCTTCACAAATGATGATAACTCTTCTATTGTATACAAAAATTTCCAACAAAGATTTTTCCCAAGTATTTGGGGTCAGGTGGCTGCAGTTAAACTGCTCACAACTGGATCTTTTGCTTTGATAACTTAAAGATTTAGCAAAGATTGAACAATTCAGTAAATGAAGATTTTTTTTTCATTTTTTTTAAGGAAAAAGCAGGCAGCTAAGCAATAAGAACCAAATCCCTACAACAGCTGAGCTTTTAAATTGTGTTGTATTTCTGTATTAAGTTTTAAAGGCTAACAGAGAGGTTCAGGGGAAAAAATCACTTATGTAAGTAATGCAGGGTCGTATGTGTACTATTAAATACATGGTATTTTTAGAGTAAAGTAAAACAGTGTTATTCTATTTAAGTTGGGCTGTCTGCAGGACAGAAATTATTTGTGAATTTTTTTGTCAGTAAAAACTGCAAGTTACTAGATAGATATGTATGTTTATGTTTTAAATCATCCAAATATTTATTTTAATGATACTATGCTTATTTGGGCTCTGGAGAAGCACCAAAGTGCTGATTTTCCTTTTGGAGATCTGTACATTTAGGAAGAAAAATTCAATATTCTGCAAAGTTGAATGCGCCATTGTGTCAGATAATTAAAATGTAAATTTAAGTATCTATGCCTGCTTTGTGATTTTTTTAATACTTTTAAGTTAGTTGTCTTTTAAAACATGTGGTCAGCTGTTGTATTCACATATGGTCAAATGATCAAAGTCTGAACTCCTCTCTAATTGTCCCCTGCTGCTTGTCTGCTCTGTCCATGATCAAGGCCTCAGCAGGTGATAAGAAAGGCATGAGAACAGGCTGGAAGGAGAATGAACTACTGAGGGGCCCAAGCTGAAAGAAATAAAGACTTCCAGTACATCACCCTGACAGTAAAGAACCAAGAAAAAGTGAAGTCTGGTTAGTTCTTATTTTTTCTTTCTTTCTCGCCCTTTTTCCCCCTTGCTCACAAATCTGCATATATTTTTTAAACAGCAGAATGCAAATAGGGTCGTCTCTGTGTATTCTCAGCTCATATAAAAGGCAGAACCAAACAGCCTTCTGCAGACATGTTTATTTACTTGTGAGGAGGAGGAAGCTGCTAAGTCACACAGTTTATAGTATTTCACATGTTTGTGGAAATCATTGCAATTCTTTTCACTTGTGCTTGTCATTGTTTGCCTGGAGTTCACTTTGCCAGATGGTGCTTTATTGTCACTGGTGTCCACACCTCAATCTTGCATCACTTCAAGACCAAATGGTGTGAAGAGCTTTAATACTTAGAGGATTTAGTAAAAGTAAATCCACACTTTGTGGAAGGTTCATTCTCAGCTATTCAAGCAGGTCTAGCACTGATTCAGAGAGGGAGTAGCTGACCCCAGGAGTGAAGAAAGGGTGAAATAAATGGATTGTCTTTGCCACTCCTGTTTGTCCCCTGCTCTCTTGCAGTCAAAACGCTGATAGAAAATTAAGGATCAATATTAGATTTAGAATAAAGAGTTAACAGTTAAAGAAAGGAAGGTGCATTGTCAGATTCTCCTCTCCTCCCCCCAGTCAGTGTAGAAAACAGTTGACTGCATTTGTAAAGCTAAATTTCTTAGGCTTGCAGTAATGTATTTGTATGCATCATGTTTTTGGAACCACGTGAGGATTAATTTTTTACATGAATTTGCATGCAAATAGAGTACTCCCTTTTGGCTTCTGCAGAGTCGTTTCTTAATGTTTGCAAACACTGTTGCTCAGATGCAAGAAGTGCCATTGCCCCATTTTACAGATGAGGAGACAGTGGCTGGCTGAGAAAGAAGTGGGTACTGTTCAGACTGTCATTCAAACGTGGGGGTTCCGGGCAATCTATATTTCATTATTTAAAACAGGACTGAGTGCCTATTTCTCTATTTTTGCAGGTAGCTGCAGTCTATGTGCCCAAGTGACTCCAGCAGTAGGACTGGACAGAGAGAGTGTGTGTCTCTGCATGGACAAGGAGTATTTTAGCAGGAGGCAGATGTGAGAGGATTTAGAGGATATTATAGAAAAATCCTTGTAGTGCTCAGGCTGTTATATGGCTGCTGTAAACCAGCAAACAGGTTAGAGGCTATAACCACAAGGAAAGAGCACGCCTCACAACTGCAGCCCCCTCTGCAAGGAGGCAGAGCTGTGGTCAGTGCCCCAGGTTTTTTCTGGGGTCAGCTCCAGAGGGTTCTCCTTGTGGGCCATGTGGGTTTTAGGAAGGACAATTCTTGGAGCAGGTTCGTGATGGAAGGGGAGACTGATGCACAGGGAGGGTGGTGGAGAAAGAGAGGATTATGATCATGTCTCTGCACGGGGCAAAGGGTGAGAGAGGCTTGAAACAAAGGGTCTGGAACATTTTGACCGTGGAGATTTGTGGGAAGGAGGGCCCCAGTCCTGCTGGGGGGCTGCTGAGTAGTGTCTGCCTCAGCAGTGACCCACGGAAGGGAAGCGCCCTTGGGAATGCTGGCGCTTCCTTCCCTCCCTCCTGCGCTCCCTTTGGAGCGGAGCTGGTTCCACTTGGTCATGCCCAGTGACTTCCTGAGCTGGGCTGGCGGGGCCCAGTGCCACCCAAGCTGTCTGGGCTGAGCGTGGCAGAGCTGCTCGCTGCTGAGCACGGAGGCTGCTGAGCCAGGGCCCAGCAGCAGGGTGTACAAATGAGCTCGAGACACAGCCAGAGGTGGGACTTACCTGAGCACTGGGAACTCGCCCTTGCCTGCTCAGGGTGTACTGCAAATCCATCCCCTGCGGGGGGACACACAGTCCCTCTGTCAGGATTTGCCGTGCCCTAATGACCTTCCTGTGAATATTTATTGTCCAGAACATCCAGAAGTAGGAAATATCTACTGGGATGGCAGACACACAATGGGAACAGAGGCAGCCAAATTTAACCAGCTTACACATCGTATCTTCTGCCATTTGGTCCTCTGTTTCCTTCAGAATAAAACTGGCAGTGCCCAGAGAGAGCTGTTGAGAGTCACCTTTGCACCTGGAACATTCTAAGCTGGTGTGGCCTGTCCACCTTCAACACACTTGAGATGTTTATTTTTTTATAGAGAATTCCGAGCCTTGTCTGTGAATTCTGTTTCCTGACTGGTTTTTTTTGTTGAACATGTGGATTTTTATGTATACAACAATAGCCTTCAGTAATACATTGAATTCCAAAATTGGGAATGTTGAGAAGCAATGAATGGAAATGCTTTTAATGTAATACTGCATTAACTTGCAGACTTAAATGGTTCAGTGAGGAGTTACTGGTCACAGTAGCTGTGACTAAACTCGCATATTCTTGTTTTCATACTGGTTCAGGTCCCTTTCCTGGCAGAAGCTGGTCTTTCTGCGAGTCCATGGAAAGTTCTTGAGCAGAGAGCTCTCCATGCCTGCTGCTGATAGCAGGTAGTATCATGCTGTTTTCTTGGAAAATGCATTTGGATGCTATTTTCTAGAATAAACAAGTTTAAGTGGCCAAGAGATAAAATAGATTCCTCCCACTTCTCTCCTTCCCCTATGTGCTCAAAATAAGTGGTTGAAGTGAAAAAAAAGGTAAGTGGTTGATTCTCACTCCTGCAAATGGTCAAGAAAATTACAGAGCCAGCAAAATCAATTTTCAGGTTTAATAGTCCACAAGCCCAAGGAATTCTGTGCAGTACTCCCTGGGGTCTGGGTAGGTGTTTAATCTCTGAAATTCTATACAGAGGAAGCATGTTGAAAACAAGAAGTTTTTGGTGGGGTCACGTGCTCCAGGAGGTTTGGGATCAACAGGAGGTGCGTGGTTTGTTTGCTCTCATAGTGGTTTTGGGCAGCAGCTCTGAGCAGTGGCTTTGGTGGGAGGGGGTGAGGTGCTCCTGAGGCTGGTTTTATATTGCTGTGTGAGGAGCTGAAGGGGACAGGTCCCCGCTCTCCTTCCATGGCATCCTTATGTAGGAAGAAGAATTTGGTTTATTACTTGCCTGCCTGTTGTGAGAGCTCTCTGCAATAACAGGTTTTTGAGGAAGCACCCTTGGGCTAAGCAGGGCAGGCCCTGTGTGTCGTGGGATTTATTTCCTGCAGGATGTGGTCCTGTAAGAGGCTCCTCCTGGCTGGACTGGGCTGACAGTGTGAGCCCACCCTGTCCCTGCACGATGCCTACAACTGACCACAGAGAAGGGGTGATGGCTTTGGATGGACTGTGAGGCAGAGCAAAGCAGGAGGCTTCAGCAGAGGCTCCTGTGAGGATTTTGGCTGGTGGAGGGAGAAAGGACCTTTCTCTGCACTGTGGGTCAGGTGGTGGGATAATGAGGAGAACAGCCCTGATGTGCAGAAATGCTGCCTGTCAGAATGACTACTCTGCAAATCTACTTAAAAGTGATTTTCTGTGTGCCACCCTGAAATTCATCTGGCAATTAAATGATAAGGTTAATATGTTACATGCATGGAGGCCAGAAAATTTGGAGGTAGTGTTGCCATAGCAACTGTATCTCTGCCCTCCTGGGCATAGGCATCCCTGTGGGGTCAGCCAGGGCGCAGTGCTGGGGGTGGGAAATGCCGCCAGCGTGGTAGCAAAGGGGTGGGAAGTCATAAAAATGTAAAAATAAACCCAAGTCTTTGATCTCGTTGTGTGCTGTCGGTGGAAGAGCAGTAAAAGGTGAAGCTCCTCTCCATTGTGTGTGTCAGAGGGAGCACTGCAGCGCTGCCTCGGGCTGTGCCAGGGAGCTGTGCCTTCAGGAGGGCAGGGCTCAGCTGCTTCAGCTGCTCTGGTCTCTGGGGATGCTGCATTAACTGGGAAAAGGCGTCTCCAGTGCAATTCCAGTGTCCTCCTTCAGCTCCTACAGCTAAAATCCCAGTGCCTAAAGAAGACACCCTCTCCAAAGAGCATATACTCCAACAGTCAAATACACTCAAACAATGCCATGCCTTGAAGGGAACCCAGAAGGGCTCTCTTGCCCTTCCACTAATTTTGAAGCCATTTAATTTTTTTTTTTTACCTCTGAGAACTACAGAGCACTTGCTTTTGTACACAGGTGTGTTTGTGAGCACCTGGATTGGTGCCACGTGGCTGTGCATCCCTTTGGGAGGTGGCGGCTGAAGCTCTGCTCTCTTCCCTGGGCCTGTGACCAGGAGCAGCAGGGTGCTGTCACCACTGGGGACCGTGAGTCCTCCCTCCTCATGTCTGCAATGTCACTGCCTGGCACTCCGGCGTGTCCAGGTTTTGTTAGTGCAGATGATTTTAGGCTCTTAAAAACCGCTGTGGTGAATGGTGTAGCTCCTCTTAACTACAAAACATAAAAGCATGTTTGTGGTGAAATCAGAAATGATGAGTTAGCTTTCCCTGCTTTAATGAACTAAGTGTTCAAATCTCAGTAGAGTTGCAGAGATTGTGATTCTTGTTTCAGTCTCCAGGCTTCACTCCTGAGTCATCTCTGGGTCTATTGTTTTGCTTTGAGAAATGGTTTAGTTTTCTGTTGCTGTCTTTTCAGAGTACATCTGTGCTTAGGTATTACCACAAAAAACCAGGTAATCTTTTAAACTGAAAAAAATATCAGCTGGTTGCTGGCAGATACCTCTCATCTGGGAAAGGCTCTTGGCTCGTATGCTGGTTATCCCTGCTGAGATAAAGCGAGCAACTGGAGCAAATGAAGCACTTATGAAGTGTGTTAGAGCTTCTCCCCATAGTATGCAAATGAACTGCAAATAATCTGTGTTCCTGCAGGAAGTCCTTTATGAAAAGCAAAGGGATGGAAAAGGAAATGGAGGCCTTGGCACTGGTGAGGTTATTTACATGGAGGGCACTGTGTGTTTGCTGTGTGGTTGGGCTGTGATAACAGAAGTCTGCTTTCCCTGGAATGTTGTGGCTCTCGGAGGCAGGAGATGAAAGACCTAGAATGATAAAGTGGTACATCTCAGGGAATTTTATTTTATATTAAAGCTTGCTTTTTAAATTTTTTTTTCCTTTTTCTTTTTCTTTTCAGCAAATGCATACCAAATGCCAGAGGGAAAGCCTATTGTGTTACCAGGGTAATGCCAAAAGATGCAGAGAGATCATGCAATTGTGTTATTGTACTGAGATGTCATTCTAATATCACTCTGGTTTATTTGAATAAATGCATGTATTTGCCATAAGAATCCCCCATAAGGAACCTTGCAAAGGTACATGATGACCAGGCCCTGAAAGGCAGTGTTTATGGAGAAAGTGCTTTCTATGCACTGTTGTTCAATGGTGAAACATGTTTCTTCAATTTACATTCTTTTATTTTAAGGGTGCATAATAACTTGCTGTAGCTTTGGAAACTCAGGGCAGATATAACTTAAGTAGATTTATCTAACTACACACAATACTTTGCTGTTGGATGCAGCAGTAGTTGCCATAGCGACTGCAGGATTCCCAAATTGTTATGATACCTCCAAGAAACAGGTTGTCTTTTGGAAGAACTGCAAGCAATTTAACTTCATACTACAGTAGCCATAGCTTTAGGGGATAAATGATATCTCCCAATGTATGCTTCTCTCCATGTGGGATCTTCATGGTTTATTTCAATTATGACATTTTTTCACTTTGCTGTAATTTTTTTGGTCATAATTATTTTTTTCTGAGCTGAAGGAATAGAATATGTTTTAAACTGCTCTTCATTATTAGTTCTGTATACCATGATAGTGTCTAATGACTCTTACAAACTTTGAGATCTTCCTGCCACCACTTAAAAAGAGAAAAAACCCAGGGGGAAGGTCAGTGGCATTTTTTTTCCTCTGGTTGCTTTGTCATCAAATAATATATCCCAGATGGAGATGAACATACCTTCCTAACAGCCATGACCAAGGTACTGTCCCTGCTTCACAGGTGGGTGAATTGTTCCACTGAGGAGGTAACAGAGTTCTGTAAGACTGAGGATGACTCTGTTGAGAGGTGGGACTAGGTCTCATGAGTGCTTAGGAGAATCGTGAACCAAGTCCCTGCAAGCAAAATTTTTCATGGGAGGTGACAAAATAAAGCATGGATTTTCTGGCAGCCACGTCCTGCTCCTGCAGACAAATCAGTATAAATAAGCAGCTGTATCGGGGTCGTTCACTTGTGTATAGTATTTGGCCCAGATGGTTTATTTTTGTGATTCCAGATTTATTTTCTTTCTTTTCTTTTAGAAAGGTCGTGGTAATGTTTCCCAGCTCCTGAGAGAGTTGGGATTGTTGAGCCTGGAGAAGAGAAGGCCCCAGGAGACCTTAGAGCCTCTTCCAGTGCCGAAAGAGCTGGAGAGGGACTTTTCAGAAGGCAGGTGACAGGGAAAGGGGAGATGGCTTCCAGCTGACAGAGGGCTGGCTGAGATGGAATTCTGGGCAGAAAGTCTTCCCTGTGAGGGACAGGCTGCTCAGAGAAGCTGGCTGCCCCTTCCCTGCGGGTGTTCAAGGCCAGGTTGATGGAGCTCTGAACAACCTGGGACAGTGAAAGCTGTCCCTGCCCAGGCAGGGGGTTGGAACGAGATGATCTTTAAAGTTCCTTCCAACCTAATGCATTCTATGGTTCTGTGAAGTCATGTTATAGATCAGTTGGGGAACTAAAATGTGTCTGTGAAAATAGAAGAAATCAAGAGAGTTTCTCAGTTCCTATTAATAACACATGCAGGGGATCTACACACATTCAGGTTAACTCTTAATGGGTTCATTTTCTTAGGATTTGTTACTTGGTTTGTGAGGCCAAAGAGTCTTAGTTGTGCTCCAGGATGTCAGGGAATGCATTGGAACAAAACAAAATGGTTTTGTCCTCAGACCACTTCCAAAGTGAGCCCAAGACAAGGGGTTGCAGATAGGGGTGTGTGAGGACTGATAAGGAGGCTGGTCTATGGATGTCTCTCAGGAAAGATGCTGTTTAAGTGCTGACAAGCTGTTTGTTTGCATGGTGGTTCAGGAGACTTTGAAGGCTGTCTTGAAGACAAACAACAAAGGCACTTTGGAGGTGGCTGTTGGGAGCTCTTCCTTGTAGGAGTGGCAGCAGGGGGAAAGCACAAAAGGGATTTTGTTGGAAAACACAGAGTGTAGGCTAGGGACATGTTAGGGTGCAGAAATTCTGTGTAAAACAGACCTTTATCAACTCTTCCTCTTATTCATCAGACTTGCTGTGAGGAGGAATCTGTGGGTCTCCCCCAGAGGTGGCTGCATTTTGAAAAACTCAGAAAGATGGTATTCCTGGCTGCAGTTGGGCTTTCCCAGTCTTGCTCCCTGATAAAGCCCTGTCTTGCGTGACTGGCTGGCTCTTTTCCTTCTCCAGGGAAAGGGCTGGGATGCCATACCTGCTGGGAATAGCTCAGCCAGGGACTTGTGCCAGGGCCTCGACTGCCAACAGCAGCACTTAACCAAAGTGGCAGTGACTTGGTTAAGGTGGATGCTGAAAACCAGCCACTTTCTGGTTGAGTCCAGGTGCTATCTGTGACCTGGGAATTCTGAGACCTAGCTGTGCATCTTTATAAGGAGTTTGTATATCTTTGTAAGCCTTAAGTGCTCAAAATTCATGAGTTATACCTCAGAAAGTTCATGTGGATGGGTTTTTTTGGTTTTGTTTTTGTTTTTAATTTTTGGATGCATTGTCATGTTTATGAGCTTTTTGGTCCAGCTGTGTTGCCTATTTCAAGGTTTTACTTGCAACTGAGAATTGGAAACTTATTTTTATGGTACATGTTCTTTTTTTGTGCAGAGCCTAGATTTGGGTGAGTGACGTGCCTGCAGGTTCTGAGGCTTCCTGGAAGCACCAGCTGCTGCAAGATTGGGATGAAACTGCAGGAGTGTGCAGTGCTGCTGGTACAAGGAGGCTTTTTCATCCAGCATCCTTTGGGTCACGTGGGTATAAAATGGGGCTGAATTAGTCTTTTCTTCCCTCCTGACATTTGGCTGGGTGGGAGGCTGATTCCTCATATGTTTTAATACAGCATTTGAAAACTTAATTTTCTCTCAGTTTTACATGTAATTTGCCCATATTATTACTATAATATGGGTTTTATTCCTCTTGAGGCTGTACAAGTCTTCAGGATACTCTTAATATGTATGGTGGGAAATGGGCTGTTTGCAAATTAGTAACAAACTATAATAATTACTTTGCTTTCCCCTTGAAATGCTAATCTGAAGCTTTGATGACCACAAAATTCCCATGTAAAGCCACACAGACCTTCAGCTGCATTTGTTGGATCTATTTAGATCCCTGCTTGGTGTCTAAAAGAGGCAATAACTCTGCGAACATCTCTGGCCACTTCCTCCCACACATTGCTTGGTGTGGCTCCTGTCTGCTTGGGTATCTATATACAGCACAACTGTAGGTGTGAATTTTTGTGGTTTGACCCGTTTCCATAAGTTAAAGTTGCTAAGGATGGCCACAATGATAATTTAATAGGAAATGCTGAGCTAGTGGTGAATTTTCTAGAAATATCTGCAATGAAAATATTGAGCATTTGAAAATTCATGGGAAAAAATATACATTTTGAGGACTTGAAGACATTAAAGGAAAAAGTTTGTAAACTAGTGCTAATCTTGGTCAGTGTTGTAGAAATTAATGTTTGTGGTAATACAAAAACTCCCAATGTACAATTCTTGAAGTGATTCTATCCTGTCCACTCTAAGTCCAAGCATCTGTTTGACCCTTCTTCCTCATGGACTACCCTGGTGCCATCTCTAGAAGGCAACTGGGAGACCTCAGGTCCAGCTCTGTCTCACAGCATCTCCAAAGATGTTTTCCTCCTCCGCTCTGAAAGCACAATACCAGTGCAGACAGGCTGAGTCCAAGGCATACTCCTCAGCAGCCATCAGCCCTTTTCTGTGGGTGGAGGCAATGTCAGTGAAATGTAATGTGTTGGCTTCTCCTGGAGCATGTAAGGTGAGCTGGTTATGTGAGTGGCCTCTCCTGTGTCTTTTAAAGCTGGTGGCTGGATTATCTTTGCTTTCTCCTAGTACCTCTGAAAAATTTGAGTAGATTCTCTTTTGACAGCAGCCACTGCTGCTGCTGTTTCTCTAGCAGAAAGCCATTTCAATAGCCCTGTTATTGTTTCTGGACTCTGCCACCTGGATGGAGCTGGTGGGAAAGGCGTAACTGGGAGGAAGGAGGTGCCAGCAAGGGAGCAAAAAGGAGAATGCTCTTGAGGAGAGCCGTGCCATCCTGCACCCTCATTCATTGCTTTGGCTGAGCTAAGAGCTGCAAGAGCCACATGGGAGAGGGCAGGTGCCCCCACAAGCATCACTGTGCCAGGGGTTTTCACCCCTTGCTCTGTACTTAACATCTGCTAGGAGAAGCAGTTGTGAGGATGGAGATGCTGCTGTGTGAGCCAAAGCAGCCCTGGAGACGGGGATGCTCCAGGTCGGTTACAGCCTTCTCACCCTCCCAGGAAAGCAAACAGGGAAGAAAGGTCACCCGAGAAAGTGAGGGTATCATCTTAAAGAGAGCCTCTGCTGCACAGGATTGTCCCGTGCAGTGCTGCTGAGCATCTTGAAAAGCAAACCAATAGCATTAGGGTGGAGGAATTCCCACTGCATTCCCCTCCTCTGGCCCCCTCACCTCGGCCCCGAGATCAAAAAGGCAGCAGCAGTGCAGCCTTCTGTCTGCATGAGAACAGAGCCTGTGCAGGAGAGCTGCCACAAGGGAAAGCTGCTCTCTGAAGATGCTTGAAAAATAAACAGTGGCACATCAGCCCAGTGTGAGGTGGCTACCCAGGTCTGGAGAAACCACGTGTGCCTGGGGTAGTGATGCCTGCCTTCCCTTCCTCTTGAACGGCAAGGACTTCATTTCCATGCACTTACCAGACCTGGGACAGCATTTCTAGGAAGGGCAGTTTGGTAGAGGGAGATGCTGCATGCAGTGTGGTGCTTCAGGGATTGCTTTCTGTCTTCTGAAGGCTGAAATGCCCCAGCACAAGCCATCTTGCAGTGTGCCCTGGGGAGCAGGACATTAATGGGATGTGCCAGCAGTGTTTTCTTAACCTTGAACATGTGATGGAAAAGAGTGGGAGAGCTCAAGGTTTTTCTGTCCCAAATTCTTGGCATTAGCCTGACCTCTTTCTGCACCTGACAAAATCTCTCAGTGGGCTGGGTTTAGTGTAAAAGGTGATAGTAGAAGAGACCAAAGTGGTGAACAGTCCCTGAAGGACACACTGGTGTGTGCCAGGTGCCTGACAGGATGTGCACAGGGCTGTTTTTTCCCCTTGCTCTGTCTGGGTTTCCCAGGAAGCTGTTTTGCTGCACGTCTGGTGCTGCTGACCCACCGCATGGGAAGCCTTGAGTAATCCCACACTGCTCTGAGCATGTTTGAGAAGTTCTGTATGACAAGATCGCTGAGTGCCCTGCCCTTTGCTCTGCCCCCTCTCGTGTTTGTCACATCTAATAATGGACAGAAATGTGGTGTGTGCCACTGAACACGGGGAATTTGTTTGTATTCCCTGTTTGCCACAGCGTTTTAATTTGAGGAGGGAGCGTGGGAGCAGGGAATGGCTAAGAACACTTTGGTAGCTCTCTGCTGCAGGCTAGGTGCAGTTCTTAGGGAGTGATGTGAACTTGAGCTGAAGTGTTGGGTTTAGAGTGGCAGTGGTGTCTGGAGGGGCAGTGCTAAGTGCTTTAAAAGCACTGTATCTGTTTCAGGGCTTGGTGAAGGGCGGTGAGATAAGCTGCTCTCTGTGCTCTCTTATCTGGGTAGGGGTGTCAGGCACTGCACTTTCCAAGGAGGATGTTGCCACATTTTATTTTGCAAGGGAAGTGCTGTGGAAAGATGACTCAGGCTGCCTGCAGCCCTCAGCCTGGGCGGGTGCTCATTCACACTGAGCTGTGCTGGTGCTGCTGCAGGTGCTGGACTGCCCTGCTGCAGCCAGAGTGGGCTTTTGTCCCTAACCTCGATATTGGTACATCTTGGGCTTGTTCCTTGCAGAGGTCCCATCCAGTTAGGTAACAATAATAAGGTGTAAAAGAGCAGGAGGATCCTAACTTGTGAAATCCTGATGGTTTTTCCATGCTTACATATTTGGTTGTTGAATGTGTGTATCTGGCCCTAATTTCCGTGCACTTGCTTTCTGTTCCTAGATGTAGCAGATGTTGTTCCAGCAACCACCTCTCATCTTTTCTCCCTCCTCCTTTTTATTCCTTTCTTGCATGTTCAAAGCATGGTGAGCAAGTAAGGACACTGTTGTTAGGTTGAAGACTTCAACTGTCTTTATTGCCTAGTCCAAGGGGAAATGGGGCTGGTATACCTGGGATGTTGGCAGGGGAGGAAGGCATACAGAAGAAATTCTTTCTCATGAAAATATTTGTCTATCCTCTTTTCCCTCCTTAGCCTCTATAAAAGGGGATAAGGTCTACTTTTGGATACATGGGAGTATTCAGCAGGGAAGCTTCCACAAGGCAAAAAAAGTCCCTGACATATCAGAAAGGCATCTGCCTTGTTCTGTAGACTTTGTACGTGTGAGGTCTTAAATGAGAGATGGGAATGAGGTGAATTGTGCCACTAGGATAACATTTTTGAGAAGCATCTGGTTCAGGATTGTACAATGTCTAGCATGGATGCTTCCTGGGACAATTCCCCATCCAAGGCGTGGTTCCATTTGCTTTATGTCATGCCCCTTCCAGGAGCATATTGCAGAGGTTTCTGAGATGATGGCAATCAGACAAGAGTGGGGCTGTGGAGCACGAGAGCTTTGTCAGCGAGATACTGCAGCCAAGTGAAGGAGCCCTGTTGACAGGGTAATTTCACTGCTGCTGGGACCTGGCTAGCATTTCCAGAGGAAGCTCTGTGTGCACAGGAGGAACATCCTCTGGGATGGCTGAGGGCAGGATGCCTGCCAGCATTAGTGCTGCTCATGGGTAAAGCCTGACGGTTACCTATTATCCAGAATATTTTAATAGGATCTTTAGGGTATTTTTTCTGAGACACACATTTTTGGATGACTGTTCTTATCTTTAGTTATGCTTTCATAAGCATTCCCAATATCCTTCTCACTTCCAGCTGGGAAATCAAAATACAGCGAGCTTTTATTTATTTGTTTGTTTGTTTGTTTGTTTTTATTTTGCCTCATGTGGTTGTTGTGGGCTTTGTTATCTCTTCTGCTGCACTTTGTGTGCCAATAACTTCTGAAGTCAAGCAGTTTAATTGCAAAAATGAAGAAACAGAAAAACACCACACAAAAGCACCAAAAATATATGGGAAAAGCCACCTATTTTACAGTGTCCATGAACATCTGCTAATGCAACATTTGCCATGTGGGTGGGGAAATTTGTAGAGAAAGGAATGTCATTCATGGTCCAAGATAGGTATTGCAAGTAACTTTCCTTTCATCATCAGAGCTGCCAGGCTCAGGCACAAGCTTCTGCACTGGGCCAGCCTTAGTCAGGGATAATCCGCCTTCACTTCAAACTGGGATTCTTCTTTTTTCTTTTTTTTTTCTGGATGATGTAATTTTTTTTTCTCTCTTTAAGAACTGGATCATTGTTTTGGAACTTAAAGCCTTTCAGTAAAGGGCAAGAGGAGGGAAAGTTTGAAGCTGTGAGGGTGCTGAGGCACTGGAACCTGCTGGCCTGAGAAGCTGTGGCTGAGCCATCCCTGAAAGTGTTGGAGGCCAGGGGGCTGAAAGGTGAATATTTGTCACAGCCTGTACAGAGCAGAGCCCTGTGTAACCCAGGTCACTTTGGAGGGGAGGAGAAAGCTGCTGCCAGATCTGCTCTCTGCTTTGAGTTGCATGGTGTCCAGTTCTTACACCAATATATGAGAACATTCACTTTGTTGGGTTTGGTATTACCAGCAAAATGTGTCAGGCATTTTGTGGTAAGATGATATTGGTTTGACAAAATCTGTGGGGTTTTTTTCAAACTGTGCTCTTTCTGCTCAATGTTTCTGTGCCCTGTGGATGCACATGGATTATACTCTGTAAAATCATTCTAATGTTAATAGAGTGTAGATGGGATAAGCAAAGAAAGACTTGGAAGCAATGTGTTGTAAGCTCATCAAAAGCCTGGTAAAGTGTCCATTTTAAGAAATAAGGTAAATTGTAGACAGTTTATTCCAATTTGGGATGAAACTATCAACATTTTAACATTTTTCATGGTGGCTGGAAAGTCTTGTTAACCAAAGAAAATGCCTAAATATGATGGCATTGTTACTTTGGTAGAAAGGGAAAGAAAATTAAATCAAAATTATTTATTGTTTCAAAGACCTGATGATCTAGTGCATCACCAAAAGGAACTTGGAGAAAGACCTCTTACATAAAATTAACTCTCTGAATCTGTCTCTTAGCAGTAGTTTGGGGTAGTGAAGCCACTAAGTGAGGGTGGCTCTTAGCAGCCAGTTCCCATGTCCTGGCTTGACTGCATTGCTAACTGGGGTGCAAGAATGGGACAGCCTTTCCCAGGGAGTTGTGTGAGACCTTTGTGCACCTTTTTCTCTGTAATCACTTCACCCTTTGGAAAAGTAGCTTTTTTTTTTTTTTTTTTTTTTTTTTTTTTTTTTTTTTGAGGAAATACAGGTTTTTGGTTTGCATTTTGAAACTTGTCTTCTCTTCCAAAGGAAAACTTGGCACTGTGAACCTGCTAACTCCAGCAGGCATCCAACACGTGCTTTGGAGAAGGTGATTATTCCCTGTCGCTGGGGCAGGTGTCTTTTCCTGTGAAGATTTTGATGCTGTTAAGGAGTGATGTCTTAAAGGGGTTTGTATTTTTAGCAGCTGTGATTTATGTCCTGCAGGCTCTGTCTTTAAATCATGCCTCAAAGAGGGATAGGTTATTTTACAGAGAAACCCATAAAGTAATGTATGCTTCTGGTGTGACTTTCTTTAAAGCTGTGCATTAATTCCTGAGGACTGAGGTCAGCCTGCCTGTGCTGAGATCTGCACAATGACATTTCCGTAGGGGGCTTATTTCATGCTGATGGGAGAAGCAGGAAGTAATATTTACCATATGAAGACACAGTACTATTAATAATAATGATAACAACCAATTAATACTTACACAGTGCATTTTAAAAATGATTATTTTTTCTTTGTCTCAGAGTACTTAAGAAGACCTCCAATCTATAGAAAAAGTAATGGAAGTGTTAATGAGAATTCAGGTTTTGTGGGGATCAGTATCAGCCTCTGGTACATGTACAAACCACTTGTTGGAAAGCTGCTGGCTTTGGAGTTCTTGCTCTTGACCTGGAAATGTTCTTGCCCTGCTGCTCTGGAGACACCTCTGCAGGGTGGGGAGGCCTCTGCATTTTCCTGTCTCTCCTCAGCTTCTGTAGGCAGCGATGCAGATCAGACTGAGAGTGCAGAGGAGGTGGCTGATGTGTGACTTCACTGAAATGTTTCTTCCACTCCCCAGTACCCCATGCAATGTCATCATTTCCAGCTCTCAGTCTTCCCAGGACAGAAACCCGCTTCTGTGGTGAAGGTTTGTAGGTAAGTTAGAGACACTGAAGCTTAGTGATGTGTCCTTCTCAGCAGTGTTACCCGGGTGGTTCTGATTTGGCAAACAGAACTCAGTTCTTTATGGGTTTAAGAAAATGGTGCTGTATCTCTGATGGTAAGACACTTATGGAGGAGTCTAAGAAGGCTGTAATTTTTTTCATGTGTAACTATGGAGGCATGCTTTGATATCAGAGAATTGCTTTATAAATGAAGTTGTAAGAAACATTTAAATGTCAAGTATCCTTCATCTTGTTCATTCAAGCGCAGAATATTTATGAGGATACTGTTAATAAAGCATCTTTGCCTCTCTGACAGAGACTGGACTTAGGCAGGGTATTTGACAGTGGAAAAGACTAAGAAAGTGAGAAAAGGACATTTTCAATGAGTTACTTTGAATTTCTCCAGCATGCCCTTTTCTTTTAAGGGTTTTGTGAATTGCTCTGGCAATTTGCTAAGTATTAAAGGGAACAATGAACAGGGCCCTCTTCTTACAAAGACAAAGAAACAAAGATTTGAAGATTTTTCAGTTTGCTTCAAAAATAGCTTGATGAAGATGGACATTATAGCAAATGAAATATTTAACTAGAGCTACCCTCACTGAAGTGATGTCAAGGGTACTAAGTAACACAATTGTCACATTGTATGTAATCACTCCTTTGTAAGCTACTGAGGCACAATTATTTTAAGTAAATTGAAATGTCTAATAGGGACAATGCTGTTTTTCTTTAGCTAAAAATACTAACACAAAATACTTATTTAATCTTTAAAATGTTTCAGGCTTTTAACACCTGGATAAGACTGGATAATTTCACTCTTTTGGTTTTGGTTTTATTCTTTCTAGTTAATGTCTTTGCTCTGAAGCTTTCTCAGAATACAAGTATTTACCAGTTTCCTCTAAAACAATGAAGTTATTAACCACTTAAGTTGATTATGTCCCTGAAAAGATTAAAGAGGTTTCATTTTTCGAATGGCACTCTTGAGATTTGGCTCAAGTGTTTGTGATTTGGAGTAGCTGCAAAATTGTTATAAGAAATATGACTCAAGAAAAAGCTTCTAAAATACCCCCACATCCAGGCAGCAGTTTCAGGTCCTGAGTTTCTCTTACTGATGCAGACAGCAAACGCTGCACTCCTTGTCCTGGAGTGACAGTATGGTCTTTGCACAGCCCTTGGGCTCCCCTTCCATCTCCAGGAATGTGTCAGGAAAAGCGCCAGGTAGTGCCACACGAGTCAGCACAGCCAGGCTTTGCTGTGAGAGCCCCTGAGAAAACGCTGCTGCTGGAATCTTCCCCTCCAGACCTGCTCTTTTTAGGCCTTTGTCTCTACCCCCTTTGGATGAGATTTGCAGGAGCTGAGCCTAAACACCTCTACTCTCAGAACTCTGGGCTTTACTGTTACGTGTGGCATCCCAAATCCTTTATCTTTAACCCTGATGTTCCACTGGATTATTGTATTTCAGCCTTTGAAAGATTTTCTCTTTTCCTCAAATGCACAAAATTATTTTTGAAAGTTCCACTCATTGTCAAGGCTATTGGTGCTTCCAGTTTGCTGCCAGGGGTGCAGCACAGAACTATTTTAGATGGATCAAGGAACTTGCCTAATTACTGGTTAATTTTCTCCTTAGATGTTCAAAGACGAGTCCTTTTGTAGTATGTCAGCATAATTTTAAAATATTTTTCTTAATTATTCTAAAGCTCTGTTTGCTTATGAAGCTATTGATACCCTTTTGAGTCCAATTATTTATAAGTAATATGTTTAGCACATGTTCTTGAGGGAACCAAGCCCTGTAAGTCAGACACTGACTGGTGTTTTGGTGTTGGTCTATTGCCCAGTGCCTGTGAAATTGCCTGAAAACTCTTACAGTAAATTTCCTGAATATACCCACAGAGGGCTGGAAAACAATGTTGTGTCACAGATGGATTTACCAGGGTCTAACCCATCACACTGCCCTCCTCCCTTTGGCAGCAGGAATCAGAACTTTGACCTGTGACTGTGAAAGAAAGAAACATCACTGCCTGAACTTGAAAAAAAGGGAAATCTTAGTGTCAATCTTCATAGCATTTGATAGTTTCTTTCCTCAGGGCCCCATCACCAGTGGAGAGGTGCAGTGCCAGTCTGCAGAGCAAGTTCTGTCACCTCAGCAGAGTCCCTTGATGTCCACCATCTGAAGGAAGGACAGGAGCAGCTCATGTGCTCAGCAGAAGAGATTTCCCTGTGAGGATCTTGGGGAACGTGTGGCCCAGCAGCCCTCCCTGAACCCTTGCCCTTGCATGGTGGCCCTGTTGTGAAGGCTGTTTGAAGTTAGCACGAGCCTGCACTCAGGTGGAAGTGCCTTCCCTGATGAGTACGGAGCTGGCAGCTCCTGAGCCTTCGGAATCAGAGGCGAGGCTGATGCCGAGTGCCCAGACTGGAGTGTGTGCTCTCTACCTGTGCCCTGCCTGTGGCAGAAGGGGCTGGGGGCTTTGTGGGACTGCCTCAAAGGCCCGTGCCTGACCTTGATGAGCTTAACAAAGCCAGATCCTCTGGTATCTTAGTGTGACCCTGATTTAACAGGGCACTTCTAAGCCCTGCCATCCTGGTTCTGACAATGTCCTGACTAATCAGATTAACCCCAAATCTCAAGCTTATTATTTCTCCTCATAGGTAAAGAATACCATTTTTTCCTGAGAGAGATTATTTTCCAATACTCATTTATGGGCATGAGTTGAATAACTACAACCAGTTACAGTTTCATCAGAGAGATGAGCTGTTAAGGTGGAAATTGTTAGATAGCAGTATCATTTGATTGAAGGGCAGGATATGCTGCTAGGTTCTGAGATTTTCCCTAAAGAAATCAAAAACTTGTCAGATTTCAGCCTGGATCCTTATTTATCCAGATGGAAGGCTCAGTCTTATGCTGCCAAAGATTTTGCAAGCTTTTCTTATAAGCATATTAAAACCCTAGTGTTGCCATATTTCATTTGGCAAAAATTACGTCCTTTGCCTCTCTTCTGGATAATATTTAGCTTTATCATCATCATTATTAGTTGCTACTGTTCTGCTGGGAGCACTAGTTTGCATTTAATTACAGACCACTTGCAAATAGCCTCTGTGGCCCTGATTCAGCAAACACTTGTAGCAGGTGTGTCATTTTAAAGCAAGAGAAGGAGCCATTGAGGTTCCGTGTGGCTCCGGTACATTCTGTGCCTGGCATGCACTGACTGCAGGAGCTCTGGCTCCAGAGAGTGTCCATGCAGAGGGGCTGCTCAGTGCTGCTCTGGCCCCATGGTCTTGTAGGTGAGGCTGAGGCTGCAAACGGGCACACTTGTCATATCTTAGGTTATCTACCTCAGATGGCTCTGAAACTGCATCTGGCAGCCCACTGGCATCAGACAGAACTCGAGGACTTTTGGACTTCTTAGAAAGGACAACAGCTTTTTGTCAGCTGAGGACAAAGTAGAACCCTCTATCTTGCGTGTTTCCTTGGCTCAGTAGAAATTTTAGCAAGATTATCTGTACTAGAAGTAAAACTTGGCTAAATGACCTACCAGGCAGCAGGATATGCCAGGCACATTCACAATATTGTATAATTTAATTGGCTAGTTGGAAATGCATAATAAAATACAGGGTGTTTGAGTTATTACTTAGCTGCCTATGTAATTACTTCTGTTTAATATTTAATTGTGTTGATCTTTCTGTCTTGTCTTTGTTCCACACAGAAAATAGATCCCCCTTTTTGTCTATTCACAGGCACTGGGCTACTGGGTAGAGGGCTTTGCAGCTAATCTTCCTGATTGTTCAAATGTCACCGTAAAATTTTTAGCATCTTGATAACTCCAAAGCTATCAAAACAGATTGGTTGGTAACAATTAAAATTATGCTAACATCACTAAAACAGATATAACGGAGTGATGCTTGTTAAGCACTTAATGATCCCTTTCTCCAAGGAATTCCATTTCAATTTCTTTATGCTGCCTGATTGCTTTACTGCATCCTGCAGGTTCTGTGCACTGCTGCTCTGTGTAATACATATTCAAACCCTTCTCTGAGCTCTCATCATGCCAATCAAGGATGCAAATGGAGTCTGTATGACTGTGTGATCAGAATTTCTTGCTTGTTTGCAAGCCCATAAATAATGGAGTGAATAAGGATCTGATGTGTAACAGTATAAAAGTAATCAGACCTTGTATCTGGCTCCCAGTAAACATCAGTATGGCCCTGATCCAGCCACTGCTGTAATCAATGGGAGGCTTTTATTGACTTTAATGGGAGTTGAATTAGGCCTTGTCTGAGGCTTGAAAATTCAGCTGCAGCTCTTGGGGCCGGTCCTTGGCTGGTGTGACCTGGCTTTGTGCTCCTGGAGATCAGGCAGCTGATCTGCCCTGCCCCGAGCTGCTGCCACCCTCCCACACTGCAGCTTTCTGAGCCAGGCCAGCTCTGGGCTCTGCTTCCTTCAGCTGCTCACCTGCGAGCTTACGGTGCTTGAAATGGGCCATTACCTTTAGAAAAACCTTCTACTTCAAACGAATTCTAACAATCATTATTTTGAACTTTAGGTTCTTATATTTTCATTGTTTATAAAGGAACAATATCTATTCCTTTTGCTTTACTTTGGCTGCAAGGGAAAAATGAGCTAATTAGCAAAACCAAAAATAAACTTAGTTGATCAGAAAAGCAGTTCTTGCAAATTTGACGACCTTCCCTTGCAAATGGTGATATGAAAAAGGATAAAGATTTTATGAAGTGTCCTTGGTTTGGAGTTTTGTGGCAGAATGGGTAGAGAAGACAGTAGTAGCTGTGTGTGGATGAAAGGCTTTTAGAATGTAACTTTGTGTATCATCTATACTACGAACCACTTAGAACTGTGATACCCTTGCTGTTTCTCAAGTACTACAATGAGTATAAAAGACTTTCTAAAATTCTTTGAGCTGATTCTTATTCTGGCCTCTCTGCTTTGAAAGGATATGGAAAATACATCATTTGGGAAGTCTTCTTGCCAGCTGAGCTCTCCAAGGATAAGCTTGAGAACATGCTAGATCGATGTTCTGGAGCAGCTCCAAGAAAGCTTGGCCAGTGTGTGATGGCAACTGCACCTACCCCAAAATTCAGGGAGGGAAACGTGTGCCTGCCTCTGGGTTGTGTGTGCTCCAGGCTTGCTCCTCAACAGCGACAACCAGCACAGCTGCTGTTTCCTCCAGCAGGGTGAGGGTGATTCCTGCCAGCTGAAAATCTGGGTCTCCACGTACTTGTGCCTGCACAGGCACCACTGGCTGCCTTTTGCTGAGGCTTTTTCCCCTGGGGTCAGTGTTATTTCCAGCACAGGCAGTGGAAGCAGCTTGGACGTTGGTTTTTCAGCAAAGGATCTGCGCTGTGTGTAGGGGTGTTCTGGGCTGCGTTGGAGGCAGGAGACAGCCCTGGTCACCCCTCAGCAGAGGGATGGTGGCAGCAACCCTTGTGCTGAGCCTGGGCTGGGCAGGGCCGGGGCTTGGCCGGGGGACAAGCGCCCAGGGACACCTGTGCTGTGTGCTCTGGTCCCAGTGCCCCGGACCCCGCCGGCTTCTCCTTGCTCCCAACAGACCTGAGTGCTCCTTAGGGGGACAGCACTTGCTGAGGTCAGGGTGCCTGTGTGGGTCCTGGCTTGTGTAGGAAGAATCTCCTTCCAAAAGGTCTGAAAATGTCTCAAAGCTTTAAGATTAATTTGAGAAATCCCACCTCAGTCTGGCATTGAACGTTGCTATGAATAAATGTTCTGCTGCTCCAGTTTTCAACAGAAGGGCTCCTTTGCCTGGCACTACCAGGCTTATTCTCCTTTTCAGACCTAAGTTTGAAAACAGTAGGTTCTGCTAGTCTTTACAGGGTTTAATTTCTCTTTTGTTTTATAAAATCCTGTCTTTGGAGATGAGTTCCATAATAACTCAATTTTTTTAAAAATGGTGTTTGCCATTAGCTGTTTTCCATTTGGAGGTGTTTTATTTACAGTAGATTAAAGCAAGAAGGCAAAGTGAATTTTATTTTCCTATTTTCCTGTGTTCTGTATTCATAGGCTTTAACATCTGCCCTCCATCCCCTTCCTGTGATCATGCAACACCAAACCATGCAGGAAGAAGTCAGGGTTGATCTTTCTGCCATGCTATGCTCTTCTTGATCATTTGACTGAAAAGTATTTGTAGGTGAAAACTACCACTGCTTTTTCTTTTTTCTATAGTGACTTTGGAGTTGCACCTTTTCTCTTATGTTTAAGAGTTCCAGTTCATGGTGATATTTAAGAAAGAAAGCTGAACTCAGCCAAAACACAGAAGAATTGAAGAAGGCCAGTCATCAGAGGGGAAGAATATAGCCTGACAAGTCTACAGAGTAAGTGAGGTTGTAGAGATGTGTCACTTCATTTCAATTAAACATCTGTGCATTCTCACCCACTTGTGTTCTGTGGCTTTGCTGGTGAGTAAAAGGATTTCCTCAGTGATGTTGTTTACTTTTTGTTCATTCATATTTGAGCTTACAAATTGCTTGAAAGCAACTTAACTTTTTGCATAGAAATTTCACCCAGGTGAAGGTTTTTCTGTGCTAGAGAGAATGTGGCAGAATTTACATTTGTTGATTTTAAAGTCCTAGAGTGTGGAAGCCTCCAGAACTGCCCATTGCCAATGAGTGGAGCAGTTCTTCTGCCTGTTTACCTTCTCATTTCCACATGATTTTTTTCCTAGACGGATGTTTTGTGGCCTCACATCCATTTCCTGAAGAGTTCATTCTCTCTGCCAGGGGCTCCCAGTGTCTGCCTGTCTTTCAGCGCCCCGTGGGGCTGTGCTGGCAGCTCTGGTGACCCAGGGAGTCTGGTGCTGCTCTGCTCAGAGCTCAGAGCTCAGAGCTCAGCCCCAGGGACGGTGCCCTTGTCGTGGCCATGTGCAATTAGCAGCGAGGGCAGCAGGGCTGGGCTGCTCCTGCTGCTGTGCTGGCCTGGGGTTTGGCCCTTGGGCACAGTGCAGCCTCGCCTGCCAGTAATTCAGAATATGAGATGGACAAACAAGGCATGATTAAGTCCTTAGGAGCCTGTAAGAAGCTGTTTTTTCCCAGCCAGTCCTGGTGTGTTGAGATGAAATGTCCTGTCACACTGGCCTGTGTACACTTCCAGGCAGGAGCTGACCTCTCCAGGGGCTGTAATTAGAAACAATTTTCAGATTTCTATGATGAGTTCTATTTCACATGAGTGTGCACATACAGTCCACCCAGAGAAGAAGTTTTTTTTGCAAATTGAACTTGTTCTCTCAAATGCAACTACATCTCCAGATGTCTTCATAATACCTTGCACTGTCTGTGAGAGCTGTAAAGTAACTGCAAGCTTATAAATTCACCTTTTTGCAGTTATTAAATGTGCTTGACTCGTTCCAGCCTGTTGCTGTGGAGATAGGTACAATATAGGAACCTTGGCACTATGACAGGCAATTAAAATACCAAGATGTTTAGCCATGTATGAGTATTTTCACACAGTGAGACCTCTAAGCTTAGCCCGCTGCTGACATTGTTAGTTATTGAATCAGTTGCATGAGATGAGGTTGACAGGTGTAATTATATATTTCTATGGTGATTATGTATGGCCTGTCATAGAGACCAACGTGCCTGTAACTGCCCTCAATAAATGATTACTCATTTAGTAATCATTTATTGAGTGAAGTATTGGAGTTGGCACGCCGCTTACAAGGGAAGGAAATGGAAAACAAAACAGAAGTCCATTTTGAAATATAATTGATTCATTAAACCATTTACCAATGCTTCATTTTAGTGCATGGAAATATATCTTTCTGTATTTCCTACAGATGTCACAGTTATTTAAGGATATTCTTGCACCCTGACTTTAACAAAAGAATCAAACTCATGCAGTGAGTTCATGAGAAGCTGGGTCTGAGGCCTCACCCTGGGAGAAGTTATGGAGCTCACTGGAACTGTCTGAATATGGGACCATTTAAAAATATTTGGGTTACTTGTTAAAAGAGCTCAAAATCTTTCAAAATAACCACCTTACTTTGTAAACACATCTGTACAATCATCTTCTTTGTAGTGGCTGCTCTTCAAAATGTGTTAAAAATTATACAAATATTTTTGGAATTCATTGAAGTGAACTTGGGCCGTTGCTGGAATTCCTTATTCACTTTTCCAGATAAAAATTTTCTGTGTAGTGACAGCACTCAAAACTTTGCTCTTTTATTTCCCATGTGGTTCTCCCTGGTGTTTGTGCCACTCTGATGATATGAGTGAAAAGTCTCTGCTTCTCAAAGTGAGAGGAGGCCGAGAGAAATGAAATATTGCTCTCAGTTTATTAAGAGGTCCTTGGACCTGGTTGAAGTCAAGCAAAAAATTTGACCTATTTTCCTTAGCCACGTCTCTCTGCAATACAACTCTATTACCTTATTCACAGAAGTTTCTATGTCTAAGATAGTTATCTGAGACAGGCTGGTGTTATTTGCTGGTGTTTTTGTTTAGTTTTGGGGTTTTTTTTGTTTGTTTGAAGTAAAAGAGTAGCAGCTTTTAGTGACTGCTTTAACAAAAAGAGCCCACTGTATTTTGCCAAAAAACAGGATCCATGTGTTCTCTGGTCTTCTAGGATGGAATGAAAAATGCAGTAGGAATTTGTGGAAATAAATAATAAAAAACCCATTTTCCCCTCATTTTATAGGATACAAAAAGAGGTTTTTACATAAGACTTTCATTATGTTCTTAATTAACCATCAGAATTTTTTATCTTTTTGTTTTTAACCAAAAGCTGTTCCTCACAGCTTTTGTGATAGATATGAGATGATATCTATGAGATAGAAAGAAAGAAAGAATAGAGATGGTGGGGATGTAGCCAAAAGATGAATATTTAGAAAACTGTCCTTTGGAATCAGTAATTAAACTAGGTTCAAATGCCAAAATGTGGATGCAAACCTAAACTTGGAAAGTTTCATCACAAGGTTTGGAAGAACCTTTTTTCCCCAGTCTCATCTGCTTAGAACACATTGGTTTCCATTAGGAAGCATTTGGGTTAATATCTGGCTTTCTAATCATGTGCTTGGAAAGACAGCTTTTGTTGCTTTTCCAGAGAACTTCCCAAGTGTGCAGTAAAATGTGTGCTGTTCCAAAAAAAATATCCTGAATAAAGTGATGTCTGATGAATTGCATTTTGGTCTTTCTATCACTAAGATAGAGTTTGAGGGCTTTTTATTTTTTTTTTTTAATTTTCTTGTAGTGAAGTTCCATTCAAGTAGAAGAATAATTGATGTTGGAAGAGGTCTCTGGAGATCCTATCATCCACCATCCCTGCTCAGGGGAGGGTAAATGGGAGCAGGTTGTCCAGGATCATGTCCAGTTGGGTTTGTAATATCTCCAAGGATGAGGAGAGTTCTCTTGTTTAGGTGTCCTGTTCCAGTGATCAATCACTCTTACAGAAAGGTTTCTTATGTTTAAGTGATATTTGCTGTATTTTGGACATTGCCTGTCTTTTTTCACTAGACACCATGGAGAAGAGTCTGGCTCTGTCCTTTGCTCCTCTCATCCATTTATAAAAATGGGTGAGATCCCAGTTCTCTCTGCTTTTTTGGTCAGATGCTCCCTTGCAGTTTCTGGTACAATGTAGAGGAGAAATACCCATTTTCTCTGTGCCTGAGAAATGTGTTTTTAAGGGGTCTGAGGAAAGGAGCAGGCTGGGGCCGTGTGCTGGAGCAGATGGTGCTGGGGCGCTGCTGGTGCTCTTGAGTGGGGCCCTTTGGAGCTGCCTGCCCAGGCAGGGTGGGATCAGTCCCAGGTGGGCAGAGGGGAGCTCCAGGGCCCTAAGGCAGACCCCAGCATTTATAGTCAGGAGCAGCCATGGGCATGAGCTCTGATGGAGCTCCTGGCTCTGTGCCCATCCCTCGGCTCCAGCACGGCGCCTGTGCCGCTGCTCCCTCCCTGCCTCTTCCCGGGGGCTGCACACCTCATCTGCAAAGAGGGGTCGTGTATTTATCTGATCTCTGGCTTTAATGCCCTCCTGGACAGCCCTCAGACCAATCAAGCTCTGAGGGAGGACAGGAAATGGAGCACAAGCCTTCAGGGGCCAGCCAGGACCACACAGCCCTCACTGTCATCACAGCAGTGACATTTTCTCAGGATAGGATATGAGCAAAGGGCAGGATTTGCTTTTCCCTTGTACACTTTCTATTTTCATACACAATTTATTTCTGACTTTAATGTCATTCTCTGTTTTTTATTCCAGCCTTGACCACGTGGCTCCAACTGTTCCCATAACTCCCACTGCTGATGTTCTAACATGATGCAGCCATAAACTGGATCTTTCTTTTCTTTTTATGTACTTTTTCATTATCTAAAGACTAAACTTTTGACTGCCACTTCTCATTTGCACGCTGGATTTGGGGCGAGAAAACAAGTTTGCTTATTTAATATTTGCTTTGATTTGGTGATTAGTCTTTGCTCTTAATTATTGTTACCATTTCCACATGAGTGATCAGGAAATTAACAGCTGTCTCACACTTTCAGCAAGTTAAAAACAGCCTATGGTATTTCCTTATTGACGTTTTACTTGCCCCTGTGCAGAATGTTTTAAGATGTTGTTTCTCTTGAGTTTCCCACCTCACAGCTTGAGTAATGCCACAGCTTTTAAAAATGTTTCCCTTTTGCCTTGCCAAGGTGATGAAGACGAGTAAAGTCATCCAGCATAAAAGGGATATGTGGACAAAACATGAATGGAAGGTGTGGGTCAAGTTTCAATCCAAACAAGAAGAATATTAGAAGCAGTTTTGGAGACTGAGGAGACCAGTCCTGTGCCAGTGAGAAATACTGCCATCCTGGGATCCTGTGTGGTGTTTACACACTCATAGCAAATCCTCTTTAAAAAGTAAAAATAAATAGATGGCTGCTCCTTTTTCCACTGATGATTTCCTTTTATCTTTTCATTTCTTTTCAAATTGGTAATGATTGTAAATCGCTCCTTGCCACAGAAAGTGCTGTTTTCCAAGAGCAGTTATTTGATTCCTGTAATCTTATTTATTAGTTAAATTCAATAAGTGCCCAACCTATGCTCTAAATGCCTTTTAAAAATACACTAATAAACAGGTCTTGATTGCTTTTTGATTGAATTGCAGATAATGACATTTATATCATCAGTGAGTTAAGGAAATCAGCCCTCCCAGAGAGGCATTTCCAGCTCTGCACTCTGGGTCTGCTTCAGACATGAGAGGAAGATGAGCATGGTGGTGGCTTTCTCTGTGCTCCTGCAGTCTTGGGCTTTTGGGGCTTTAACAGATTTGCTGCGATTATTAGACTGATAAGTGACAGAGATCTGTTTGTACAAATAGTAAGTGTTGCAGAGTTGGACCAGGAACTGCTGGGGCTGGTGTAATTTGTGGTGCTGAGCAAAGGAAAGTGGTGTGCAGATCTTTTCACTTCATGTACTTTTTGTGCATGCTTTTCAATGTGAATCCTGGTTTCTTTGAAGTGGAATTTAAGGGTTGGGATTTGGGCAGTGCACAGCTGGATTGGAGTCATCACAAGATGCAGCATGGCTGATTTTGCAGCACCTATAGGTGTACCTCATTTTTGGTGGGTTGGAAGAGAGATTGGTGAAGAACTGAGTGGAGCTCATCATGATACTCCTGTCAGGGCTGGGAAAATGCCCAAGAACATCCTGCAAGACCTTTTTCTTAGCCAGCTGTAGAGGGACACAGCAAGAGAGAAGACACAGGAATTCCTCTGCTTTACATGGGTGCGTTTGAAAAGGCTCCTGGGCCTCTCTGAGGCATGAGGCAGCATCTTCTGCTTGGGTGACACCACAGCCACCGAGTTCTCCAGAACTGCCATCCTCTGCCCCGTGCTGGAGGTCAGAGGGATCTGACTCCGAGCACATGGCACAAAGGTGACAATCACTGGGGTTCTCGGCGTGGGGCACGCTAATAGCAGCACTGTGATGGTGTGTGGCTTTCTGAACCTTACAGCTCCTGAAAGGGTACATCAGTACCAAAGGAGAAGAAATAAAGTGCTTTGCAAATGTTGCTGCAGACAGATTCTCTCTTAGTAGCCAAACCAAGATGGTTTCTTGCATTTATTTTATTTAGTCAGTGTATTAATGCCGTGATGCTGCTAATAAAATCTGATCCTAGCCAGTTGCTTCAGTCTAATTGAAAACTGTAAGTAATTTAAAATCAAAGGGAATCTTTGTTTGCCTGGCAAACAGCAGAAGGATGAACTCAGCATCACCCTGCTGCATCCCGAGCTGGGGTGGGAGGGCAGCTTGCACGGGCGGTGTCTGAGAGGGGAGCAGGCTGGGGCTGCAGCTGGCTTGCACTGCTAATGCCTCTTCATGCATCTTTTGAGCTGGGACTGCGAGCATCAAACCCTGTCACAGCCTCCAGGTGACAAAACTATTGCAGTTTGTCCTCTTCAGTGCAGGTGACCCCCAGGTAAGACCCAACTTTTTGTTTTAAGGCTGAAGTTTTATCTGCATCTCTGACTTGCTGGGAACTGAAAGTGCTGCCTCCCTCCTTGTGATTTAAGGGCTGCTGACTTCCACTTCAGATGGTTTGGGTGTGACAGCAGAAGGCTAATACACTCTTACAGCTGCCTTGTCTGGCTGCCGAGCTGGGGTGTAATTGGAGCAGTTTTTCAGTGGTTCAGATGTCAGCTGGGTGTGGGCTGAAGTTCACTGCCACGATTTATTTCAAAGGTTTTTAGAGCTGGGCTTCTGGGCCCTATGTAGGTATTGAAGTCAGTGCAGTGATTTTTTTCAGTGTATTTGCAGTTGATTCAAAGATCTGGGGGAACTGTTGGGAGATGTGTGACCTCTGAAGCCAGATTCTGTGTACCTCATGCAGCAGGGCCAGAAGGATTTGCCCTAAAGGTTGGAAGAGTATTTCTCAGGGCAATGCTTAATGCTCCTCTTGGCTTATTACAAGATACAGATTAGGAACTCTGAGCACTTTTATTTCTAATGTGGTTTTTTTATTTGACTTGAAAACATTACTGTGGATGTTCTGACCAGCCACTCTATTTTAATTTTTTTTCCCCTAGAAGGAAAGGGAGCTTTTAACATGCTCTCATGTGGCTCTGATTTACACTAGAATTTGCAAATCAAGGCTGGTGTGACTCTAATCTACTGCTGTGCTCCCCCTGGGAGCATTTCTTCAGCAGATGTGGCATGGAGAGATCTGGTGACTCTGCTTGAGGACAGCAATGAATGGCAGCAGAGGTGCTTGTGATCTGCTGCCAATCCACTCTTATTTACAAATAGTCTTTACAACCATCACAACTGTGAAACACCATTTTTAAAGGGAGAAACAAATATTCAAAAGACAGACAAGATAGTCTAATATTAAACAAAAATGAAACAGTTATGTTTTATATTTGTCTGTTGAAAATTGTACTCACAGGTTTTAAATTATTTTGAAACAGAGAAATCAATATGCCAGGCTGAAGATAATCCTAGAGGTGAACAACTCTGGGGTTTCACCTGCTGGTAGCATCCCTCACCTCTTCAGTTTGGCCTGGAGCATACACCATGGCTTCTCACAGCATAACTTGGACCTCCTCTGATCAGTACATAAGCATTTTGGTTGGGAAAAAAATATCCAAAACTTCAGAGATTTCTAATCACATTATTGCTTTTAACTGCTGTGGTGAGAAGTGCTTCCAGAATCAGAGGGCAGAATCTAACACACAGCACAGGTTTTGTTCTGTCTTTCTCTTTTTAAAATTACTTAGATAGTTGCAGGGAATGACTGAAGGAATGCAAATCAATGGAAACAAGCTATACTGCGTGTGGCTTAATGTGCCTCTAGGCTCCTTTTTGAGGAGTGGGAGGTCACTAAAGTTTGTGTAAGCCCCAGGTGGAGAAGCCCCTGCTCCCTTTGGGATCACCCCTGGCGCTGCTCGGTGAGTGAGGGGTGGCAGGGGTGCTCAGGAGCTGCTCAGGCTCTGCTCTGGCTGCACACAGGAAGGTGCAGCTTCTGCCTTGCCCTAATCCTGCCTTGCCCAAAGCGAGCTCAGCAGAGCAGCAAGGGGAGAGCTGTGTCCTGCAGGAGCTCGCATGTCGGAGCACTGGAGGTGACCGAGGGGAACTTGGGTAAGGGCTGGGGCTGCTTTGATTTTTGTCCTAAGGAGAAAGAGAACTCCCTTTGAAATGGTGTTTTTTCTCAAAAGGATACTAAAACACAGCACTATCTCTGTGTGATCAGCAGCCACAGTAGCTTTGGTACCAAGTTCTGATGAAAAACATATTCCAGTGCAACTGATCCACTACTAGAAATGTGAATTATATCTCTTTCTACCTGTGGTTTTCATACCATTTCTGGCTCTGCATAGTATTATCTCATTTGACAAATACCCTGAGATTGTATGAAATGAGTGCATTGTGGAATTTGTGGTGCAGCTCTTAGGAAATAAAAAGCATAAATGTGGCTCCTCCCTTTGCACATGCAAAGTCTGTGCCTGGGTATGGGCAGGGGGCACAGAAGGTTGGCACGAGCTTCAGACGTGTCATGGAACGCAGTTAGTGCCCAGTTGTGTGCTGGAGGGCTGTGTCTGCACTGCACAGAGGGTGGGTGGATGGAGGGGGCTGCCAGAGGGCCAGAGTCCCCTGCCCTGCTCGCTGCTCTGCAGCTGGGTCTGCGCTGCTGCCAGTGCTCAGTGCCCCCGTGCTGCCCATCCTCTGCTCCCTGCTCCCTGTCCTGCCTCTGCAGGGACTGGTCCTCTCCCCAGCCCTGGCTCTGCCCTCGTGCCTCATTTGGTAATTGTTTCTAACTGTTCGAGCATCTTCAAGTTTTAATTTTCCTCACTTTCACAGTGACTGTAAGAACATTTACAAACAGAAAATTTACTGCTTAATCCCTCGACTTGGGAGTTTTGGAAGAAAAGAAATCTTGCTGTGGTACAGCTCAGTGCCAGCATTCACCACAGTAACTGAACAGCATCACCTTGGTCTGTGCAATATTCCTGGGCTGTCAAATGAGAGTCCAGGCTGGAGAGCTTCATCCAGCTAATCTGTTCATCTTACTCTACTATTTCTGTGACAAAGATTATTTTGTGTTATTGTATGTGTTTGAAGATCCTAAAAGTAGTTTTGTTACTACAATGTGCAGTGGATGCAAACTTTCAAATGTGAGTTAGCCTGGCTGGTTTTCAGTGTTTTCTAACAAAACAGAAGGAGGAGATCTTTGTGGATGACTAGAGCTTATCAAGGCTCTTTATAGCTGCCTGAAAGCAGAGGCAAAAATATCTGTGTTTTCAATCTTATGTTTATTAATTTGATATTTATTATTTATCTTATAGTTATCCTCCATATATAGCTGACTTTGCATATCTTGTTATAAAGAATCAGCATTTTGGGGGCTGTTTTTTTGTTTTTCTATTATAAAAATGGTGGTAGTTTAAAATATTTTCTGAGCCAAAGGTCTTATTTAACTTTGTGACCTAGGTGTAATTTAAAGTGAATTATGATATTCTGTGACTTCTTAGATTTTGGCTCACAGTCTTTAGATGCTTTCATTCCCACACCTGCCATCCATTAGGAGACCTCCTTCTGTGATCTTTCATCATTCAGAATATATGATGATTTTCTTAAACACTTGAGCTAATTGGGAGTGACTTGGTTTTAAATATATGGCAGTATTTGTAAATAGCAGACATTGGGCAGGCTTGAAATAAATACATGCAATTTGGCAGGAGTTGTTAAAAAATGCAAAGCCACTTTCAGATGACATTCAGACATTGAAATGACTTCCAAAAGGGGCCTGTGTACACAGGGCAGGCCAGGCAGAGCCTGTTCCTGGAGAGCTTGCTGGGAATCCCAAACTCCTCACTACCAGAGAGCTCTGCTGATGCCAGTCCTTGTCCTTCAGCCCGCCTCCAGACTTCAATAAAGGTACAAAGGAAGGCACATGAAGGTGCCAGATCTGTAACCTTTTATGTCATTGGGATGTCCTGTAATGAAGTCTCTTCAGGGCAGGGCAGACCTTTGGCTCTGTCTGGCCTCCAGCCACTTTTGGCTGTGTCAGCTTTTAGGAGAGCAGCTGACAAATCATCCCAGTGCTGTGCTGGCGTAATAGGAGAGACTCACTGGCTTTGAAGCTTAAGAAACTCACGTATGAAACATTATCTGCATAGCTGAAAGCTTCTCAGAGTTGTGATAGGATCACTTTGGGCTTGGGACTGTGCAAGGAAAACAGCTGTTCTCTATTCTGTTGGTGGTACTTTGACACACATTTGGGCAGATCTTAGCAAGTGCAGGCCCTGGCGTGCTTCACACTGCTTCCTTTTGGTGTTCCTGTCCTGTGTGCTCTACAGATTTAAAACAAGGCATGCAGATGGGACATCTTCCCCTTTTACTGCACATTTCTTTTCTAGCAGGATGCTGACCAAATGTTCTTCGTTCTAAAACACACTGAGAGCTGCATGAGATGCTAAAACACTAAGGCTGGGGACACCAGGGAATGGGAGAGCTTGGGCTGTCTGGAAAATAATCAGCCTCCTTGAGAGGAGGATGCTTCCATCAGTAACTCTTGTGCTCTGAGTCTAAAGGAAACATGTGCTTCTCTTTCTATCTTGCCCTCCCTCTTTGCATGCTTTTAAAAAAAAAAGTAATTGTTAATAGTTTAAAACAGGTTTTAAGCCAAAATTTTTAAGAGCTGCAAACAGACTTACTGGCAGGCTTTCAGATCTCTCATGGCAATCAAAAGCAGCTGATCCATGTTTTGCAATCTATTTTCAGGCTGCCAGAACTTATGACTCAATTAATAAAACAAATGTGCCTATCAACTACAGCATAACCCTTTTGACCTTAATGAAGTCCTAAATCTTTGGTGAATTTGTTTCAGGATTTCAAATGTACACCCAGCTAATGTCTGCACTTGTTGCACGATCGTTTATTGCCTTGCCATGCTGCTGGTGTAGCCCCTGCTAAACTCCTGACCCTTGCCTGCACACAGCCTTTCCAGATGACCGGCAATTGGAAAGCCTCATCAGAGAAAAGGTTGCATTTCTGTGCCCTGTTACTCGATTTAACTCCTGTCTGACAACTGGCACAGGCCAGGAGCAGCTGCCCCCTCTCCCTGGCCAGCAGAAGCTGCGGTGGCACGGGAGGATTTTCCTGTGGGCAGGAGCAGAGTGGGTGCAGACCCCACCTCTGTCCTGGGCGCGCTGGCACCAGAGCTCTGCGCCTTTGGAGGGCAGTGGGCTCCATCCCAGCTTTGCAGAGCCTTCTGCAGCAGAGTGACCACAGGGCTTTGAGTCGCTGTGGGACTGCTCCCCTCAGCTGTGATGTCTCTGGGTTTGCAGCCAGGCTCCAGACAGTTTCTTTGCCTCGTGGGGAGATGGGATCTAAGCACAGAGCTAGACCAATGCTGGCACAGAGACAGATGTAGGTCTTGACATGGGCGTGGCAGGCATTCAGGAAGGGTTTATTGACATTTGAAATGGAGTTTAAAAGGTAGCAATTGGAACATCTCCAAGGTTTGGAGTCATCAGAGAGTTTTTGTTACTTTCTAAAATAGGATTAAAGATTGAGAGGAAGGTAGAGCTCTTGTGAGGGGTCCTGTCAGCCTCCTTTGCTCTTTAGAACCTAATTCCATCTGTGAGTGCCAGAGTAAAGGGTGAGGAGCGCCCCTGCTGCTCTCTGCTGTATCCACTGAGGCCGTGTCAGCACAGTGCTGAGGAGGAGAGGCTGGAGCTGCTTCCTGAATCCAAACTTCCATCAGGAGAGGGCTTTGTGCTTGCCCAGTGCCCCCAGCCCTGTGCCCTGTGCAGAGCAGGGGCTCCCTGGGGACAGGCCAGGCAGCAGAGGACGTCTCAAGGGGACCAGGGCTGGGTTTGCTCCACAGCTCTTCACAGGGAGGGCTCCTGTGAACTTCTGGAAGACAGCTTAATAACTGAGCAGTCAACATCAACACAGACTATTAAAATCTGAATTGTAGAGTATCCATTCTCTCAAGGACTTTAATAAAGAGAAAGGCATTGCTTCCCAGGAGAGCTGAGCAGGCTGGCACTGAAAATTGAGTGTAACAACACTGCTCTCTGCACTTGGCTTTGTCTCTTTCTGCTTATGGCAAGTGTTCTCCTCACAAATCTTCCACCCTAACTTTTATGCAAATACATGAAATGGTTCAGCTTGCCAGGGATGCTCCCGGCCCTGACAATGTCAGCACAGTCAGGTAACTCACTGAGCTTAGTGTATGTATGTATATTTTATTGTTTAACTTGTTATACTGCTTAAAACGACTTTTACAAATACGAATTAGCTTTGTTTTCAGATCATAAGAGCATTTTAATAGTCTGTCACACGGGGAGGAAGGTGATTTAAGGATCAAAGGGGGAACCTAAATGAGTTTTAATACTATGACTGAGTTGTTTCATTGTTTTGATTTAAATCTCATTCTTACCTTCATTTTCTGCATGGACTGAGTTGAGAGTACAGCTCTCACAGGTTTAAGCAGGCCTGGGGAGGTTGGGTGAATTTCACTCAGGTTTAGTCTCCCAGGCTTGCTGAAACCAGCACCTTGCAGTGTCCTTGCCTGCTGTTGTTGAGGAGGAAGAGGCTGGGCAGTTTCCTGAGGAAATCTTTCTCCATTGCATTCCTCTGGATGATGGCACAGCACCAGCCTGGAGACCTCGTTTGTGCCCCAGGCAATGGCTTTGTCGGGCAGAGGAGACTTTTCTCCCTTGGTTATCACTCACTCCCTTCTGGCCGAGTGGGGTGAGCCCCATGGCTCAGTGTGGGGCTGGGAAGGGTGACAAACCCCCAAATACCCCCTTACAAACCCCCAAATGTCCCTTCTGCAAGAGACTTCTCTGGGATTTCCCAGGGCGAAGAGGGGAAAGGCACCGAAGGGCAGATCCACTCCTCATCCTCCTCTCCCCAGCATCCACCCAGGGCTGGGAGAGAGCCAGAGGTGTCCCAGCAGGCCAGCAATGCATCCCAGGGCATGGGGGGTTTCTCTTTGGCTGTGCAGGATTTTTTTCTTGTTGCTGTTTTGCCTTAAATTGTAAAAACAGCATCAGCAGCAGTGATGGCTCAGCACCCCAGAAGGCCAGGAAACAGTGGCCTACTCAGTCTGCAGAATTTGTTTCTTTCTGAGCAAAGTGGGGAAAAGGGAAAACTCGTACGTTTCAGAAGCATAAAACGTTTTAAATTTTGTTGTTATTATTATAATAATAATTCTGATTTCACTGAAAGAACATTCAGTGAAAAGGTATTTTCTGTGCATGCTGGGCACACGGCTTTCCTTGTCTCGCCCGTTCCTCCGTGGCCAGGAGGGACTGGAAGGGACACGGGGGTGGCGGCAGAGGTGGCTCGGGCAATGCCGCCCTCCCGAGCTGTCCCCTCCCGTCCCCTCCTGTCCCCTCCTGTCCCTGCCCTGCGTGCCTGTCCCTCTGCCTTCAGGCTGGGTTGGGTGGCTGGAGGTTCTTTGGTTTTGTTTGGGTTTGTTGTTTCTTTGGGTTTCTCTTTGCTTTACTTTTAAAGGCAGCACGCCCAAGCAGGATCCTGGCTGCTGGATGGGAGTTGTTGCACAGTTCAGCTTGTCCCAGTCCATCCTTGCTGAGCTCTGAAATGGGAACAATAACCATTATCTTTGCTCTTTTAGCTCCTTAGCAGCTTTGACTATAAGCCCTTTGGATCTCATAAATAGATGTACACTACCAAGCACAGCCTGGCAGTTCCAGCTGGGGACTCCTTACAGTCTGCTAATTAAAATATAAACGTTGTAGTGCAATAGATTGATTGCATTGTCTCAAGCAGTTAAAACCTTGAGATAGCTTAGAGAGAAGGGCTGAAGTATAAAATGAAACCACTGCTTTTCAGATACAGTAAGGCCAATGAGTCCTGCCTCTTGTAATGTTCTATAGAGGTCTGTCCAGAAACTGCTTGAGCAAATCACTGCTTCATTTTTACAAGTTATGGTTTCCAGTTATCCTGACCGCTTCTTGAAAGCCGACTTGCAGTAATTTATGTATTGTAATAATAATCAGATTTGTAATAATTATCAGTCTGTGGGGCTGTTAATTATAAATTTAGAATGGTATATCACAAACTAAACAACTACTTTTAAAAATCCCCATAACTTATATTTAAAACAAAAAAATAGTCCTCTGCACCATGGACTAAAAAAAAAAAAAGTAAAAAGTCAAGCTTGATCCATAAGCTGACAATAGTAAGGAAATTCAGACATGAGCAGGGAAGTGTTCCATATGTTCTGCACTACCTAGGCACAACTGGGTGCCTCTTTAATGATGAGCTGAATGCTCCCTGTTGTGCCTAGGTACTGCAGAACATATGGCGTGTTTTCCCCCTTAACTGTGAATTTCCTTGCTTTTGTCAGTAGGTGTCTTAACTCTGTTGTGTTTTAATATAGTGTTTGTGCCTCTGAGCACAGGCCAAATTTGATCTTAGGCAAATAGGAGGGTGGATACAGCTGTTGATTATCTCATATTCTTCTTGAAACTATATTTCAGTACATAATCTGTATCTATATAAACACACCTTGTAATTGTTAATCAGGACCCTCAGAGTTTAAAAATCATTCCACTCACTGTGCTCCAAACTTAGCATGGATGATAAATGACTGTTTAGTTGCCAATATAGCACAATATTTCAATTTCCTGCCTTCACAGAGGTATTTCAAAGGTTGAATGGAGTTCATACTCACAGTATGTGTTGCCTAGAACTCTGTGATCTCTTGCTGGCAAACTTTAACCAAAACCTTTTCAATTAAGTAAACGCATTCCTCGTGGAAGTCAGCCAACCCAAGGCTGGACAAGCAGAGTTTCAGTGATACTTTGCAATAACCTTTCCCTGCTCCTGGCTCTGGATAAGCATAGCCAGAGTGAGTTTATTAGTTGATAGCAAGTTATGTCATTGATAAAAAGATTAATGTAACTTTGCACTAAATTTTGCTCTCTGACAGTTCTATAATTCCAGTGCAGTTTCCTTTAGTTCTGCTGGAATCCCCATTTATGTGGTGTAAACGTGGGTAAAGTTTAGCCAGCAGAGCAGAAATCCCACTGCCAAAAGCACAGGACACTGAGGCGTGGGCTTAACCAGCCTGGGTGAGCCTGAGCCCTGGTTCTGCTGCTGCTGGTGATACCAGGGGTTGGGGCTGCGCTGGAACTGCAGGCAGGTGAGGGGACTGAGGAATACCTGACTTCCTGGGAAAAGCTGGGAGAAAAACCCTCCCACAGCTCAAAACTCTGCCACTGGAATTGCCCAGGAAAAGCCTTGGAGGAGCAGGAACGCCCCCGTGGATCTGTACTCTCGTGGAGCACATCTGGGGACAAGGGCCGGGCTGGAGGCACCTTCTGCCTGAGCTGCTGCATTCTTGTGCTCAGCACGGGCTGCAGTGGAATGTTTGTAAAACACAGCTTGTTCCAGCCACACAGAACCCCAGATTTTCTTTGGGTAAGTCCTTATTAAACTCATTTGCTTTGATATGAAAATGACACCCCAAGCAGTTCCTTATTCAGACAGTGCCAGTGTCTGACTATTTATCAGTGGAAGATGACATGAGGGGACATGAAGTTGCATGCACTGGTGGAGGACATGCCTTGTCTCCCAAATAAACTGTTTGTCATTTTTGCCCTCCTTTAGTGCCATAACCTGGATCTACCACAGCTCATGAAGTCCGAGTCAGGCTGATCTCTTTTACCTGGGACTGGACAGGAAACCTGCAGCTCTGTCTGGAGGGTTACCTGGCAGCCAGGTTTGCTGTCCCAACACCAGCTGGTCTCTGTGCCTTGTGCTGAGGCTTTGTCATTATCCATGGATGCCATGAGGTTCCTTGTCCTTGGGTCCACATACAAGGGCAGAAATGGTTCTCATCAGAAGCCACCATTTGTGCCATGAAACAGCAACTGCTTGAATGTGTGTGTTAACCACCTGCAGCCCCGTGCAGTTATCCCCATCCCAGCTCTCTGTCCTGTCCTGTTAGCTCAGGGGGAACCTTCTCCAGCTGCAGAGCATCCAATTCCAAAGCAGGGCAGGGGGCTGTTTTCCATCTCTCTTCCACTTTCTCTATATTCCTGCTTCATTCTCTGTCTCAATGCCTCTGGCTGCTCTGGTTCATCCCACCAAGCACAAGGGTTCTCCTGCATCCTTGGCTGGAGGGTGTCCCCTGTGCTGGGCACCAGGACTCTGCAGTGTGAGCTGCCCTCCTCTCCCTCACTGTGGGGCTCTCTCTGCAGTGGCCACTTGGCACTCACTCCCTTCCTTTTCTGTTTCTTTGATGCCATGTGCCTTTTGAATGGCAGAAACCACACAGAATTTTGCCATGTGCTGCAGCTGGGCACACCATGAGTCCTTTAGTATGTGCAGAAATCAATATTTGACCACAAACACCCCCACGCCCCAAGTGGCCCTTGCTTTGCCTATGGAAAGAGAATTTGCCTATTTCAGCTGGAGTCTGTATAAGGCACTCTAATGAGCTGTGGCCACCTTTGGTTTTGTGACTGAGCCACCAAAGATATTGCATAAAAGATATAAAATATATTGCACGTTTATTGTAGCACCCCCATTTCTGTTTTCTTTTAAAGAAACTTCTTGTGGAGCTTAAAAAGGGAGGAGAAGAGAGAAATATTTGCTTGTTGCTGACAGCTGGCTCCCAAGCACTGAGCTGTGTCTTTAAGGCAGTACAGACCCAGTAATCCAGTAAATACTGTGTGCTCCCGTTGAATAATGCAAAGGATAATTACTTAAAAGACCACACAAATGACTGGAGCTCAGGCAGTGTGTTCAGTGCTGCAGAACAGGTTGGGTGCAGCTGGGACAGGCTCTGCTGGAGCCCCATGGCACTGAGCTGGGTCTGCTGGAGCCCCAGGCACTGAGCTGGGCTCTCTGGAGCCCCATGGCACTGAGCTGGGCTCTCTGGAGCCCCATGGCACTGAGAGGGCTCTGCTGGAGCCCCATGGCACTGAGAGGGCTCTGCTGGAGCCCCAGGCACTGAGCTGGGCTCTCTGGAGCCCCAGGGCACTGAGCTGGGCTCTCTGGAGCCCCAGGCACTGAGCTGGGCTCTGCTGGAGCCCCAGGCACTGAGCTGGGCTCTGCTGGAGCCCCAGGCACTGAGCTGGGCTCTCTGGAGCCCCAGGCACTGAGCTGGGCTCTGCTGGAGCCCCAGGCACTGAGCTGGGCCCTGCTGGAGCCCCAGGGCACTGAGCTGGGCTCTGCTGGAGCCCCAGGCACTGAGCGGGCTCTGCTGGAGCCCCAGGGCACTGAGAGGGCTCTGCTGGAGCCCCAGGCACTGAGCTGGGCTCTCTGGAGCCCCAGGGCACTGAGAGGGCTCTCTGGAGCCCCAGGCACTGAGCTGGGCTCTCTGGAGCCCCAGGGCACTGAGAGGGCTCTGCTGGAGCCCCAGGGCACTGAGCTGGGCTCTCTGGAGCCCCAGGCACTGAGCTGGGCTCTCTGGAGCCCCAGGGCACTGAGCTGGGCTCTCTGGAGCCCCAGGGCACTGAGCTGGGCTCTCTGGAGCCCCAGGGCACTGAGCTGGGCTCTCTGGAGCCCCAGGGCACTGAGCTGGGCTCTGCTGGAGCCCCAGGGCACTGAGTTGGGCTCTCTGGAGCCCCAGGGCACTGAGCTGGGCTCTCTGGAGCCCCAGGCACTGAGCTGGGCCCTGCTGGAGCCCCATGGCACTGAGAGGGCTCTGCTGGAGCCCCAGGGCACTGAGCTGGGCTCTGCTGGAGCCCCAGGGCACTGAGCTGGGCTCTCTGGAGCCCCAGGGCACTGAGTTGGGCTCTCTGGAGCCCCAGGGCACTGAGCTGGGCTCTCTGGAGCCCCAGGGCACTGAGCTGGGCTCTCTGGAGCCCCAGGGCACTGAGCTGGGCTCTCTGGAGCCCCAGGGCACTGAGCTGGGCTCTGCTGGAGCCCCAGGGCACTGAGTTGGGCTCTCTGGAGCCCCAGGGCACTGAGTTGGGCTCTCTGGAGCCCCAGGGCACTGAGCTGGGCTCTCTGGAGCCCCAGGCACTGAGCTGGGCCCTGCTGGAGCCCCATGGCACTGAGAGGGCTCTGCTGGAGCCCCAGGGCACTGAGCTGGGCTCTCTGGAGCCCCAGGCACTGAGCTGGGCCCTGCTGGAGCCCCATGGCACTGAGAGGGCTCTGCTGGAGCCCCAGGGCACTGAGCTGGGCTCTGCTGGAGCCCCAGGGCACTGAGTTGGGCTCTCTGGAGCCCCAGGCACTGAGAGGGCTCTGCTGGAGCCCCAGGCACTGAGCTGGGCTCTCTGGAGCCCCAGGCACTGAGTTGGGCTCTCTGGAGCCCCAGGCACTGAGAGGGCTCTGCTGGAGCCCCAGGGCACTGAGCAGGGCCCTGTTCTCTCTCTGGTGACCCTCGTGCTGCCCTGGCTGGGGTCTCCAGGCATTCCCAGGGATTGCAGGGCTCCCCAGATCTTCACAGCTCACTCTGGTTTGCACAGGGCATCAAGAGGCTTTTGGTGCAGCATGTGAGAGATAGAAATATTGTCTTGGTGCTGGAATTTCTCCATTTTCCATCTGGGCTCACTGTAAAATCGTATTTTGTGATTAGCACCTAGCTGCATCACCCCAGGGAGCAGTTCCCTGTTCCAGCTGGCTCCAGGGATCTCTTGGGTTCCAATTCAGTTACATTTCCACTCCTTTATTTTTTAACCCTTCTGTTTGTCCTAGACTCCACCACCCTGTGCAGTTTGTACCACAGTGGCCTACATGCTGATGAAAAGTAACTGATTTTTCTTTGCAATCCCCTTATTCACTGTTATTATCCATTGAAGTACCCTGGAAATCCATTTTTCCAGTTACTAATTTTTACTTTCACTAATTATTTTCTCCTTCACACCCACCCACACGCACCCACCCCTGCCCTCAGCCCAGACCATTTCTCAGTCATCACAATTTTGAGCTATGTTTTCATGATGGGGAGAGCCTTCCTTGGCTTGTGTTCCTTCCCTTCAGATAGGTTTTCACTTCTTTTTGAATTCTACCTGGTTGGCTTAAATAACCTCTTGAACCTTGCTGTTTTCCCATGCTAATTTTATTTTTCTTGCCTTCCGTGTTTCTTTGAAAAGCTGCGCATTCCTTCTGGGACTCTATTATGGTTGCTTAAGTAGCCTCCATGCTGAGTTGAAGGATTTTAATTTCCTCACTTCTGACTTCAGGGCCTTTTTGACTGGCTTCCTCTTTTTTTTTTTCCTTTTTTTTTTTTTTTTTTAAATCCCCTTTCTAAAGCTTAATGTCACAGTGCTAGGTTTTGTTGCATTCCCTCCCACAAGGACACTGAACTTAATTACACTATGCCCCTTTGTACTTAGTGATTCAGCTAGAGTGAGTTCTTCAGCTCTGCATGTCATTTTCACTGGTAAAGGGGCACTTTGTAATTTTTTTTAAGCAAGAAAGGTAACTTTCAACAGTTATCTTGATTTATAATCCAAAAGGAGCAGCTCCTCAAAGAGCTCTGCAGCCCAATGAGTGTTGCCCTCATCCAGTGCACTTCTCTAAAACTGCATTTCCTCATCATGGCCAGGGCTGATCAGGAGAGCTGATTCTGCAGGTAGAGATTGGGGATTTGGTTGGGTAGGGAGGACCAAGGACTGGGATTGCTGGGCAGAGTGACCAAGGAGAAGATTGTCTCTTCCCCAGTTGTGTGCCTTAGCTTCGAGCTGGTGCGGATCCCTCCCCTGGGTGTCTTGATGCCTGGAGAGAGGATGTCTGTCTGTCCTGTGGGAGCACTGGGGTTCCCAGCCATCCCAGGACTGCAGGATCATGGGCATGGGGTGCCCTCCCCATCCCAGCGTGGCTGTGGGGCCTCAGCTGCTGCCCCCTCGCCTCTGTGAGTGCCCGGGACGGGATCAGAGCTGGGCAGAGCCCCCAGGGCCATGGTCCCTCAAGACTTGGCCGGCACATCTCAGAGATGTGCAAGAAGTCCCTTATTGCTCAGCAGATGGGTGCACACTCACCTGCTTCACCAGTGTTTCATGGGAACCCCTCGACTGCTGCTCCAGCTCTTGTGTTTGATCTGCCCTTCCTCCTGTGCCCAGCCCAGTGCCCCTTCTGTTCTTTTTGGGGATGCCCGGCTTCCCCTGGAGTTCAGCTAAATGGCAGGGTGAGGAAGAGTGGTTTCTGGTTTGTTTGAGCACTGCTCTGCTTTAGTGACCACCTTCTGGGATGCTGAGCTGTCCCTGGATGTCTCCCCCGAGGGACGCCTGCCTGTGCAGGGCTCAATGGAATTTTTGCCTTCTCCTTCACAGTCAGAGATGTTTTACTGACACGTAGCTGACACTTGCCTCTCTCTGCCTTGTGTGCTTGGTTTGCCCGTTTCCTATTTCAAATAACACCCTTGTGCCTTGGCAGGTTTTTTAAATATTCTGATCTGATTCAGCATCCTCTGTGGAGTAGCCCTGCTTCATCCTCTGCTTTCCCAAACTAGGAAGAATATTTTGGGCTGTGGTTATGCAGTTTTCACCCCCTTCTCTGCACCCAGAGCAGACACCTTGGCTGCTGTCATGGCCATAAGTTTGGTTTCTTTATCTTCTAGGCAAGGAACTGGCAAGGCTCTTTCTGACTTAAAGTACAGCAAACATTCCTGATGGTGTTTCATGGTGAAGTGCAGGAGGAAGCATTTTCTGTTTCTTTATGATAAACAGGGAATTTTAACTCTCTGGATCCCCGTATTAGCTGAAGTGGCTTCTTCAGTGGGCTGGAATCCTCCTTGGAGTGTGGAGAGGATTGGGGTCTGTGCAGCTGAACACCATGGAGAGGATCCACAGCTAAAGCTCATGGTGAGGGGATTGCACTTAGAGAACTTGGACAGTTTGGGGTTTCTGTGAACGTTCCTGAGGATGGTTGGCCATCCACTTGATTGCAATCCAGTAAGATCCCATTCCTGGTCTAAGCTAGACTGGAAAACATAATATGCCTGCTTCACATCAATGCTCCAATTAATTTAATGGAAATTTTTGTGCTTATTCAGGTTGGAAATCATATGGAGTTGTCTTATACATCAGTCAGAAGAAAGAAAGCCAGCAGCAGAAATTTCAGTGTATAAACCCACTTGGAGATCCCTCCATAGGTACTTTGGAAGCAATCTCAGGCTGCTGAATTACTCCTCTACAACAATATTCTACAACTAATAATTAGCATGAAGGAAATTACTTTAGCATGTCTTCATGACATTTTTAGGATTTGCTGTCTGGAATGTGAAATATGGTCAAAGTAGCCAGCTTGTAATTTCATTTCAAAGAATCTGCTGCCAAAAAGATAATTTTTCTAGAATTTTAAGTGGGAAAAATGCAAATTTAAGGCATGAATAGTAGGAACAAAAATTTTGTATGTGAATTTTGAAAAAACATTATTTTGGTAATGCCTTACATTTGCAAGGTAATTATTGTAATAATTTGATATGTAGAAGTGAAGAAGGTTTAAAACTGGAAGACAAATGTTGCTTAAAATCACATTCTGCCCCCATTTTCATGCCAAAATTGTCGTCCCAAATTTTCAAGATAATTGCAAATGCTTCCAAAATAGCTGAACACATGAGACATTACTTGCTTTTGGAAGGGAAAAAATGCACTTAGCAGAGGCAAACCTTTATTTAATTAGCCCCAGTGTAAAGGTTTCTTGTATTGCTTTGCAGTTACACGGCCGTGAGGGACTGGGGAGTACCTGAAGGGTAACTCCTACTGGGACTAATTCAGTCCAGACAGCTCCAAGTATGTTCATTAAGCTCTGGCTGGGTTTCACACAGGTGGGGAAGGTTAGAAAGCAACAGATAGAGAATGGTCCTGATTGTGTTAAGCATAAAACACCATTTGTTTCACAAGTAAGAAGGGAACTAAATCGGCACGTCCTGAGCACTACTATCCCGCTGCTAGAAGTCAGCTCTCTTTTTTATTTATTTTTTATTTTCTTGCTACATTTTCAAGCCTCAGTGTAAAGCAGCTAGAATGTAGAAACCCTAAGCTCATAAATCAGGGGGCTGCTGAAAAGATGCCAAGGCTTAAACTGCCATGGAGGCTTTCAGACTTGTAATACGTCAGGAAAAGAGGGAATTTTAAATAAGTGTTATGGTTGGCAAGAGAGAGGGAGAATAGAACAGGGTTTAATTCTAAAGTTTTAAAACAGAGCCAAATGAGCTTGAAAGTCAACTGGTGTAGCAATTAAAATGCTCTACATTGACTACTGCTTCCTCTTCATTTTTGAAGAATTGACAATAAGAGGGGCAAAGTGTGTTGGAATGCACAGTAACTATGTCAAAATATCGAGTACTTCATTGTTGAATTAGCAAATCTTCAGAGGGTTGCTGGTTAAGAAGAAACATTGCAAGCAGACAGAAGTGGCTGAGTGCAGCTGTGTCTGAGGGCTACAGAGCCTTGTGGACACTGGGGGCCATGGCAGTGGCCATATGGGCAAAGAAGGGATTTTCCTCCGTTTTCCTCCGTGCTCTGCCTGTAGGAAATTCTGCTTGGAAAAACCATGGGTGGGACCTGGTGTCTGCAGGGCTGCAAACATCTGGTGCCCCGGAACACCAGAATGCAAGAGCAAGATTTCTGCAGATCTGGAGGTGATGGTGCCTCAGCCCTTCAGAATCACCTCTGGGAGGGGCTTTGCTGTGGATCCAGGGACTCAGCCTGTAAGTCCCATTTTGTATAATCTTGGCTTATTGAATATAATCCCCAAACTCTGCTTTACTGGGACTAAAAGTGCAAGAAGTCAAGTAAACTGTAAATCTCCACTGTCACAGATGTATCAAAACTTTAGTGGTATTTGATATTTTTGTTAAAATCTTAGGTACTGAAATCACACAGAACTGGAAAATCCCCTTTTTCTTTTTTGGCCTCTCTCTCGCTCCCCCTTTATCCTTTTTATTTTGTTTTCTGTGTTTTTAATATAGTTCCATTACATGAACAGGACTAATTTCCTGACCCATTAGACCAATAATGGTTTTGCCATTCTTTAGCTGTTAAATGCTGACCTAGCCTTGACTTGCACCAACAAATTGTTCATATTAGGAACAGGATTTTGGGATGTGAGCCAAAGATTTTACAGGAGAGAGTAGAGATGAGTGTGGGCCCACCAGAGCATTGGTGGAGGTGGAACAATTGCCATCTGGGCTGGCATGAGTCCCTCTGACACAGGGGCGATGTGGTGGAGAAAATCCTGTAACAAATGTTTGTTGGTAGCTCCACCTTCACTTCCCCGAGGAGAAGCATCACAGATATTCAGTTCATAACCTTTGCACAAGCCTGTGCTCACCTTTCAGTATTTGTCTGCAACACCAGCAGATTCAAAGGCTTGGCTTTTTATGTTTAGAATAGAATTTTCTAGACGGTTTAGCTCCCATCTAATGCAGACCCTGAGATTAGCTCAGATGATAAGAGCATGATGCTAAAAACTACCAGGGTGGCAGGTTTGATTCCCATATGGGTCATTCATTTAAGAGTTGGACTTGAGGTTTTTTGTGGGTCTCTTCTAATTCAGAATATTCTGTTGTAAGAACCTGTGGTAAGGTGACCCCAGAGATGCTTTGAATGGTGTCAGCCTACCTGGAATGTGATTTTTGGTTGGCTCTCTTTAAAACAAGGGCTTTTGTTCCTGTTTCAAAACTCAGAATGTTTTGGTTTACAGAACATTTTGACCATATGTGATTCCCTTCACTGGTGTGCACCTGGACAACCTCTCCCATTTAAAAGAATCTGCTGAAGTACTCCCAGAGCACGGCACAAGGTAAGCCCATGAATCCTCTGTAGAGAGGGTGTCTGCTCAGGGTGACTGGAGATGGACCTGCCTGGGAGCAGGACTGCTGAGGCAGGACCTGTCAGGGATGTGTGCGTTTGGGCTGTTCTGGGCAGCAGTGAGGAAATGAGACAGCTCAGCAGCTTTGCAGCCACTGCAGAGGGTTCCCGGGGAGAAGGCCTGCGCTTACTTTTCCAAAAATTCCCATCTTATACTTGGTTGAAACCAAGGTCCAGATTTCTTTGCCTCCTTCTGTCTGTCCTGGGTGCTTTTATGTAGGGTTAAACGCATGTGAGGCTGGACTGAGAGCTGCTGGTGCTTTTGGACATGCTGACCTTCCCGTTCAGCTTTATTAACGGGAACCTCCCTACGCTCCTCATCACCTCCTGTTTTCCAGGCGGGATCCTCGGCGCAGAGGTGAACCAGGTGTCCCCCTGCAGTGACACAAAGCTTTGGTCACATGTGGGGTGCAGTCGGGCATTGCTTTTACAGAGCCCTGGTGCCGGCAGTCGCCCTGGCTGTGGCACTGTTCCCTGTGCCAGGGCTGTGGGGCTGGAGGGGGATGGCCCCAGACTGTTGGCATGGCGACTGAAGCATGGCTGGAACAATGTCGGCCCTCCAGAAAGCCTGGGCTCTGCCACAGAAAGTTCCACTCAGTTCTGCAGCAGCTTTGGCTTGTAAAACTCCCATTCCATCTCCCAGTCAAGCGATCGTTTTGTGACCTCCAGAGTTTATCACTGAAAGTACAAGACATTAAGTTCATTACCGACTGTAAGGCATTTCAGCAAACAATAATTAGCAGCACTTAAAAGATATTCTGTAGCCTGAAACACTAAATCTGTGGGTATAGAACAGCCAGCCGCGGAGCACATGTGTGTGTAACAGTATCAACATTGAAAGCCCCCACTGTGATGAGCCATAGCAAAGCATTTTTAGTCGACATACTTTTGGGATCGCTAATGATTAATTAGTGTGTATCATAATGTAAAGCAAATGTCACCTCTGCTACCTGGGGCTGCTGTCATTCGAGACGGGAGCTGTTGGCGGCGGCAGAGGCTGAGCAGATCCCAGCCTGCCATCTCGCGGGCACCGCGCTGCGCTCCGCTCCGCGCTCCGCACGGCACGGCCCCGCACGGCCCCGCGCTCCGCACCGCGCTCCGCTCCGCACGGCCCCGCGCTCCGCTCCGCGCTCCGCTCCGCACCGCCCCGCACGGCCCCGCACGGCCCCGCACAGCCCCGAGCTCCGCTCCGCTCCGCGCTCCGCACGGCCCCGCACGGCCCCGCGCTCCGCACCGCGCTCCGCTCCGCACCGCCCCGCACCGCCCCGCACGGCCCCGCACAGCCCCGAGCTCCGCACAGCCCCGAGCTGCGCTCCGCGCTCCGCTCCGCGCTCCGCACGGCACAGCCCCGCACCGCGCTCCGCTCCGCACGGCCCCGCACGGCCCCGCGCTCCGCACCGCGCTCCGCTCCGCACCGCGCTCCGCACAGCCCCGCACGGCCCCGCGCTCCGCTCCGCACCGCGCTCCGCACAGCCCCGCACGGCCCCGCGCTCCGCACCGCGCTCCGCTCCGCTCCGCTCCGCACGGCCCCGCACAGCCCCGCACGGTCCCGCACCGCGCTCCGCTCCCGCAGCGTCCCCGGGCAGCGGCCGCGGCTCCCCGCGCTGCAGAGCGGCCCCGAAGCAGAAAAGGCTCCAGCACCAAAAGTTCCGCCCTCCCTCCCTCGCTGTCCGGGGGCGCCGCCCGGGAGCAGCGGCCGCGGAGGGCGCTGGAACCGCACCGGAGCGGTGCTGTGGTCCCCAGGTTTCTCACAGCCGCGGAGCCGTGTCCATACACACGGCCATCGGGAGCCTCAGAACAGCATCCTTAGCCATGGTTTCTCCTTAACCAGCCCCATTATTTGAAGGTGCTGCAGTTGAAGCAGTTTGCGACACAGCCACGGAGCAAAGGCTTTCCACTGGGGAAGTCCACGAATTTCCTCTCTGTCCATGGAAACCACATTGCACATACCCTGTGTTAATTCACAGCACTGTGCTTTATCCCACCCCACTCTTTCTTTTCATTCCTCAAGAGCTGCAAGCTTTCAGTATAAACTATATAATTTTATAAATATTTGTTGTTCATTTTTAAAAATAGCTCTCTGGGAATTGTTACTAACCGAGAGGAAACACTGCAGATTTAGTCCCACATTAAGATCTAGAAAAGCAGATTTTTCTGTTTGCAATGAGAGAGTGCCAAGGTATATCTCTTTGCAGGCTCAGCCTAAAAGTGTTGGTTTACTGATTTTTACAAAAACCAGGGGCGCCACAGCTGAACTAATAAACATTTTCTATTCAGCATCATTTCATACAAATGGCTGAACTGATGATTTCAACTTATGAATTTGTCCTCTAAAACTGCAGCATTAAATTTTGTAATTCTACTGTCAAAAAACAAACAAAAAAAGGCAATATGACATTACAGCTGTGGATCCCTTAATACTGTAATCAGATATCACTAATCTGGACAATTTGTGTGAACTCAATACAGTTGCAGCTCAACTTCTATTTGAAAAGGGTAAGATTTGTTTGATTTATCACATTTTTTTGTGCGTGCAAGTTGAAAAGCGTGCTTGATTTCCGCTATAAATTGTATCCATGCCTCATCACTCCATATTTTTAGAGGTATGCTGACATCCTAAGCACAGTAGGATCTATTCTTGACATCTTAAAGGGGCTTTTATAATTTATGTGGATGTTTGATACAACATATTTTTTCAATCTGTAGTGTGGGAGGGTCATGAATTTGAGCTTTCATTTCCCATCCATTCTAGGAACAGCTAATTTTAAAATGTAAACTGTATAGCTTGCATATATTTTCCAATTCTCTGCCTAAACTATATAATGGTAACTTACTGTGCAATTGATAAATTTCTTAGGTAAATAATAGTAGCTGTAGTGGACAGAATTGTCAGACTTTTATCTACCTGATTGCCAGCACGCGTTTGATTAGTTTTGATCTTTTGCTACTTACCGTAGCAGATTAAAAAACTTACATTTCATGTTGCTATTTTTTAGCAAATAAAATTCATGGAAATATTCTATTACATGTCAGACAATACTGTGGTTGTCTGGTAAATAAATAATACTTAAAATGACAGTCTTGTTACTGAGACAGACACAGAGAATAGCAAGGGATGGGAATTGGTGCAGCCAAATTATAAACATCTCTTTGCTGATAATCGTGACCATGAAGAGGGAATTTTCACTTAAATATCTATTTATTTCTATTTATAGATGTTAATAGATACTAATAGATATTTGATATCTATTGATTAACCCGTCCAGAGTGAAAAGCAACTACTGAAATATTGCTCAATTTCTGTGTGATTTTACTATTTTATTTGATTTTATTCAAAATTCTGTTTGTGTTCTACTTTTATGTTTATTTCAGCAAGAACTTGGCAACCTAGAAATGGCAAAATCCAAGGGATACTTCCCTTTCCATCATATCTCTTAATCCCTTTATGGAAGCAGAATGTGTATCTAGTCTAATGTGTTGTTTCACAGGGTAGATGTTTTCTTCTTAAAATACCTGAGATTTGTCTTGCACTAAAATCTCTAAGAAAGAATGCAAAAGAAAGCCCAGCGAATTTCATAACAGTTATGGATCTTCTGGTTATTCTGACTGTACATCCTGACCCTGTTTTCCTTGTCACTTAGGAGATTTTCGGGGTGAGTTACAGGGGTTCAGGAGCACTTGGGAAATCACAGCACCGGGACACGGAGCCGTTCCCTGATTCTCCTCTGGATGGACCAGGGCAGGGCTGGGCAAGGTTTTGTTCCTCCCGGGGGGGTGTGGGGTCCCTGGGGCTCCTGGGCACTGCAGGGCCGGGATAACCCCTGCAGGTCCCTTTGGGGTCCCTGGGGCTCCTGGGCACTGCAGGGCCGGGATAACCCCTGCAGGTCCATTCGGGGTCCCTGGGGCTCCTGGGCACTGCAGGCTGTGCAGCAGGGCTGGGATAACCCCTGCAGGTCCCTTTGGGGTCCCTGGGGCTCCTGGGCACTGCAGGCTGTGCAGCAGGGCTGGGATAACCCCTGCAGGTCCCTTTGGGGTCCCTGGGGTCCCTGGGCACTGCAGGCTGTGCAGCAGGGCCAGGATAACCCCTGCAGGTCCCTTTGGGGTCCCTGGGGCTCCTGGGCACTGCAGGCTGTGCAGCAGGGCCGGGATAACCCCTGCAGGTCCCTTTGGGGTCCCTGGGGTCCCTGGGCACTGCAGGCTGTGCAGCAGGGCTGGGATAACCCCTGCAGGTCCCTTTGGGGTCCCTGGGGTCCCTGGGCACTGCAGGCTGTGCAGCAGGGCTGGGATGAGCCCTGCAGGTCCCTGGGGTCCCTGGGGTCCCTGGGCACTGCAGGCTGTGCAGCAGGGCTGGGATAACCCCTGCAGGTCCCTTTGGGGTCCCTGGGGCTCCTGGGCACTGCAGGCTGTGCAGCAGGGCCGGGATGAGCCCTGCAGGTCCCTGCAGGTCCATTCGGGGTCCCTGGGGTCCCTGGGCACTGCAGGCTGTGCAGCAGGGCTGGGATGAGCCCTGCAGGTGCCTGTGGGGCACACCCTGGCAGGGGGAGCTCCTGTCACAGGGAGCAGTGCTGTGGTCCCCAGGCAGGACCTCCCTCACCTGGACACTTCATGGGAGGGATCACCCCAATAATCAGAATTACAGCCCTGCTCTGCTCCTGTGCTGGGGAGTGGGCTGCGAGGGAGAACGGGGAGGATACAGGAGAGCTCAGGTGGCAGGGCAGGGCTGGCACAGCGCTGGGACTGCACCCCTGGACCTGCCTGGGACTCACCTGCCCCCCAGGGCTCCCCTGCCCAGGAGTCACCTGCCCTCTGGGGCTCCCCTGCCCTCCGGGGCTCCCCTGCCCTCTGGGGCTCCCCTGCCCTCCGGGGCTCCCCTGCCCTCTGGGGCTCCCCTGCCCTCCAGGGCTCACCTGCCCCCCAGGGCTCCCCTGCCCTCTGGGGCTCCCCTGCCCTCTGGGGCTCCCCTGGCCTTTGGGGCTCCCCTGCCCTCTGGGGCTCCCCTGCCCTCTGGGGCTCCCCTGGCCTTTGGGGCTCCCCTGCCCTCTGGGGCTCCCCTGCCCTCTGGGGCTCCCCTGGCCTTTGGGGCTCCCCTGCCCTCCAGGGCTCCCCTGCCCTCCACGATTCACCTGCTGGGGGCTGCCCAGGGTGTGCCCACCCAGGTCTGTCACGCTGTCATGTGTCTGCTGGGAACACAATCTGATATTGCTTACATGCACAGCCTGTGATACGATCTGTTCAGAACTATTCTGCATATTCTATCAATATTTAAGGTGTAATTATATTATTAATGCTTTACACAAAGAGAGCGTAGCGTTAGCTTGTGTTAACTGGATGTATTCTCCACCTGAGCACTCACTCACTCTTCCCTGGACCTGCCACATTCTGAGCATGAAGAAACACAGATTTCTCTGTCCAAAGGCCAGCTTTGCAGACTCTGTGTATGTTTAATAAAGTGCATTCACTGATTTTTCACTTCACTGTGTGAAGACACTACACAAGGCTGAATGCTGAGTTTCATAGACATATACTGCTAAAATTGCCTTGCCTATTATAAAGATAAAAATATCTTTTTGTTCAAATGTTCTGCTTGCTTCTTTACAAATGAAGGAGTTAAATACTGAAAGGCAGGTGGATGCTGTAACTACTTTAGAAAAAGATGAATAGGGCTGATGGCTAAAGCTACAGGGAATCTATTGAAGGTCCAGATGCAGACATGGCTCTCACTCTACACACAGTTCAAAGTGGGATGAAGCTGCCTGGTTAATTGGCTATGAAATAACTAACCTCTGGGAGAAAATTGCCCTTGTAGTTAATTGCTTGTGTTCAGGGTAACATGTAGCCACCTGGCTGATTAGTGCCCTCACCTATATTTACACCCACCCGTGTTTAAATGCAGGCAGCATTGTCAGGCTGGCTGTGTGCATTCATCTCGTGGCCCTCATGGATTAAAGAAAATATGGCCATCAAGGTCAGTATTGCTTTTCATTCTTCTTTTATCTCCTTCTGAATCCCCCATTTCTCACATAAGAAGAGCAAATTCAATCCTAAAGTAAATCCGTAGGCTTTAGCAGAACAGTTGTGGAATGGATTTTGCCACAGTTGTTTAGTTTGGTCATATTGCAGAATCATCTGGGCTGGAGTGGGGAAGTAAAATCTGACAGCCTAATGGAAGCCAGAAGGCGAGGCTGGTGAATGAGTGGAAGGAAAGCAAAGTGCTGAAATACAGACAGGAAGTTGTGGTGTTCTTGTGATGGAAAAATCTGTGGGAATAGGTCAGACAAACGCCACTCAAAGAAGATATTAAACTTCTCTGAGGGGGACAGATGGAGAGGAGGGAAATGATAAACAAGTTGCATGTAGAATTGTGTGACTTCTAAAATGGTTTTGTGCTCTTCTGCTGCTTGTGTTTGGGAGTGGGGCTGGGCAGTGTCCCCTGGCCCCTCTGCGCCAGCTGTGCTGAGCCCCTGGGCTCCCTCCTGAGCTGGGCAGCGCCCCTGGGGCTGTTCTCTGCTGGGAGATGCTCAGTGGGCAGCACGGGAGAGGCTGTGGCAGGTAAATGTCAAAGAAGTTTCTTCTGGCACCACTTCCTTCCCAGTGCTTTTTACTGTCGATTGTTAGCGTTGCCACTTCCCATCTGTCGTGGATTTGCTGATGTTTTCCTACTTTTAGAGCAGAAGAGCTGCTCCCCACACCTTCACTGAGCTCGGATAGGTGGGCAACCTTGGGTCCAGGCAACAGGAATGTTACACAAACCTGTGCTGTAGGTGATGTGTGATGTACAGTGGCTGACTGAGCAGAGTTCCAGGCTGTTCCTTTGTTCTCAGGATGTGCCCTGTTTATTCAGACAGTGCATATGCCACAGGTGGTCACACAGAAGCAGTGATGGAGTTATCAATGGAAGCAAACCCATGGGACAAAGGGGTTTTTCTGCTTTTGCTTAGCTAGCTAGGAGTCTGGCACTTTGTCTAAGCTTGTCACTCAGGGTCCTCCACCTATGAGCTCTCCACCTCCAGAGCGAACTTCATCTCACCTGTGTTAGGGGGAGCCCTGCTGTGTGTCTCCATGAGCACAGAGGAATCACAGACAAAAGCTCAGACACCTGGGTTTTCCACAGCCCAGTGGTCAGCGAGGTTAATTCATCCTGAATGATTCCTCTGTCCTGCAGCTCTCTACTGAGAGAGACACCTCCTTTTCAGTCTCAGAGAGTCCTGCTCAGCCTGACAGTCTGTAAACACTCTGGCTGTGCTTGGGGAGATCACGAGGTTTAGGTGAGTGGTTCTGCCTGTGGAATCTAAATCTCTCATGCTCTAAATCCTGTAGAACAAACTTCAGTTTAACATTTTAGCCCTTTCTAATACTTCACTGTTTTCTTTTACATGAATATTATTTTACTCTTTCATTTACTTAGCTGAAATGTAAACTTTGTAAAGAGAAATGAACGCTACTTCTTTTACTGATAAAGATTGTGGTAGAGTTGAAGGTATAGGGAAGCTAAATGGAAACCTTGCTCCAATAGGATGCAGCAGATTCGGTGAGAATTGTGACAGGAGAGTGAGATTAACACATCACAACTCTAAGTGATAAGGACCTGACGAGGGTAATTTCCTTCACACGTTTGTACAAGGATCTACATATACAGAACTTGAACTTGAGAGATAACACAGACATAAAATATACATAAAAATGGTGTGACAGAAAAAGATTATGTTAACAACTATTTCCCAGTCTGTAAAATGTGGGGAAAGTGCATAAATTCATGGGCTGGTATGAGAAATTGTCTCCCTTAACTCTATTGTGTTATAATGAGGACCTTCCACTTGTATTAAAAATGGAGCCTTTTGAACCTAGCAACAAAAAGGGTCCATTTGTATTAAAGATTTGTTTAAGGATGGGCATTTAAAATCGTTTGACCAATTTGTAGAAGATTTTAATATTCCTGGAGCTCAGTTTTCCCGTTTCCTTTGGGTAAGACATGCTGTTCTTTGTGAATTAAAAGAAGGTATAGAAATGCAAATGTAGCAGATTGAAAAATTGTTGTACAAAGAGGCTGTCTCACTAAATTGATTTCAAGGCTACATAGGACATTGTCAGTATCCTTAGACAAAGGCAAATTGGAACTTAAAGAGAAAAATGAGAGAGATTTAGGTAGAAATCTTAATATACAAGAATGGAAACAGACAGTTTAATAAAGTGGATTTGTATGAAAATAAGACATTGGGTTGTTCAATTTAATTACGTCCTATTCAGAGAACCTATTTATGCCCTCTAAAATGGCAGAAATATAGAAAGAGATTGCTACTGTGCTATAATAACAGCAAGGTGCAGCATAGGGGGTAATGTATACATGTACTTAGGTATTGTATGGACATCAAATGTTTTCACAGAAAGGTGTCAGGAATTCCGCAAAATGAGACCTTTTGGTGTGTTTAGATTGAAATTTAAAGACTTGTTGATTATACCAGTGGGAGAGAGATATTTTTTGTTGCGTTTCAAGGAGTTTTTAACAATTTCTTCCTGTGTTTAAATATGAAGACATTAGAAGGCCAGAGGAGAGAGGTGGTCTGTGTTATCTGTGGTAGAATATTTAATTTATTCTGTGCTTCAGCATTTTATTATTAAATATTGCACAAGAGTAGTGAACAGAAGAAAATCACTTTAAGCTTGTGAAGTGTATGGGTTGGGTGGAAGTGGAGGCTGGATAAACAGGTAGGCAATGAAGACACTGAGATGTGGCCAAGACACAGCATTACTCTGTGAAAAGAAGTGAAAATATCCAGGAACTGCAAAGCTATTACCGTGCAATTTCTCAGGGGGATAGTAAGATAAAATACTAAAGAAACACTGAAATAATAATTAAAAGAATATCTAGAGTTTTGAAACTTTTTCCTGATATCTGAGTTTAGAAAATCTTGGTTCTGCATGTTGAACGGAGTTGGTGCTGTTGTTAATTAAGTTGTTAATTCAGCTTTGTGAGAGCTGGTCAGTGGTTCCTAGCACGGGGGGAGCCTGGCTCACAAGGACAGGTCCTTCCCCATGGCTGGCATGTGCTGGGGTTTGTGACACAAACGGCCCAGGAGGTTCCTGCAGTGACAAACTGCCCTGCACCATTCCCTGCCTGCCAGCCACCTCTGCTCGGGGCTCTGCTGGGGCTCTTCCCTGCACGTGTGCACTCTGAATCAACAGTGATGAGCCCTGCAAAGTGAGACTTTGCCTGGTTTCATTTCTCCTGAAGACTCAGAGTGGTGCCCTGGTGAGGTGTCCTGGGCTGTCCTGGTGAGGTGGCAGCGGTGTCACCACGGGCTGGTCCTGCTGCTCTGTACAGGCTGTTGTGTTTGCTGCCCTGGGGCTGTGAGCTGCAGGTGGGGAAGGTTTGCAGCTCACACCTGCTCCCCACTTGTGCCAGAGCTTTCTGCCTTAGCTCTGGGACTCGAAATCGCACGGGCCACACGTTCAGTGGGTGTTTTTGTGCCAGGGTGGGGTGGCTGGTGCCTGCAGGCTGTGCAAACACAGCAGCAGAGCAGGACTGTGTTCTTCCAGGACTCCCACAGGAGCCTCGAGCAGGTCACAGGGAGAGCTGCACCAGCCAGCCTCTCAGTCTGACCCCAGGGATGGTGCTCTGGAGTTCTCTGGGCAGTTCTGACATCTGTCTGGTTGAAAGCTAGATTTTGCTTTGATATTTCCTACTCATGATTTTCTCCTAGTGAAACTGCAGCACTGTCAGGCTTTTCACCCACCCAATCCAGCAGATGACAGTGCCACTTCATAAACCCCTGCAAAATGAAAGGGGTATTCTTTATCTTCTATAAAGTTTGTTATTCTTCAGCCAAAGTTGGCTTATTCTTTTCAGTCCTAAATAAATGTGTTTTCCTCCTCCCATAAATAAAAGGCCAACAGTTTATAGAAGGAAACAAAAGGGATGACTTTAAATGTAGTCTTACTAATGAGTTAATCAGCATGTTTAAATGCTAATAAGCACAAGTTGATAACTGGATCATCTCTTTTCTATTGTCCACTGGGAAGCTACATTTAGGAAATTAATTCAAAATTCGTATTTAACTCACTCTGCTTATGAATTAATGTGCATATTTAAATCTACCATGCAACAGTATCTTTGGTTTCTGCTTTTTTTTTTTTTCCTGTCTCCTTCCTCCATTAATAATTCTTATTCTCTAATAAAAACTAGAGGAGGGAGGAAGCACTACTGATCATGAATTCTAGCACTGTCATGCAAAGATTGCCTCTAGAGCCTGCGATCACTTGCTATTTAAATAAAGGCCTGTAACTCTTGCCTTTGCATTGGGAGTATCTGTTGTCCCTGTGCAGCATCAGTACAGCCTCTCCCTGCTGCCTCGGGGAGTGTCAGTGCTGTGGGCTCAGCCGGGAGGGAGCCCAGGGCCAGGTGTGCTCTGGAAATGAGCCCTTGTAGCTCCTGGCCTTTGCAGGACCAGCAGGAAAATGTTTGATGCTTGTTTCCTCAAGTGTGCTGCACAGGATTGCTCAGGAGGCTCTGGAGGACTCAGAGGGCAGCCACGGACAGCAGCCCTGGGGAGCCGGAGGCTGCACTGGTGCTTCCTGCAGCCTGGAGGCAGCGGGGTGCTCTGGGCAGGTCAGGGGTGCTCCGGGCAGCTCGGGGGTGCTCTGGGCAGGTCAGGGATGCTCTGGGCAGGTCAGGGATGCTCTGGGCAGCTCAGGGATGCTCCAGGCAGGTCAGGGATGCTCGGGGGTGCTCCGGGCAGCTCGGGGGTGCTCCGGGCAGCTCGGGGGATGCTCGGGGATGCTCCGGGCAGCTCGGGGATGCTCCGGGCAGGTCGGGGATGCTCTGGGCAGGTCAGGGATGCTCTGGGCAGCTCGGGGATGCTCCAGGCAGCCCGCAGATATCAGCGTGTACAGCGAGAGAGGTGGACCTGAGGAGCAGCTCTCGCTCTACAAACAGATAAAGGTTCCTTGCTGTGGGGGGTGGAGCAGAAGGAGATCTCCCGAGTACAAACGTCATGTCCGTGGAGTGGATGGAGTCCCTGAGTGTGATCCCAGGAACTGCTGATCGCCAGAACTCCTGACACGGCTCCTGCCCTGTTTGGCAATAGGAAACTGTTTAGCTTTTCCCGTTAATTTTTTTAGTTACCACTAAAGGCAATACCACAACTAACATTATATCAGGCCAAATTACGCGGGTGTGCTGCTCCTATTTTTTTTTCTTTCATGCTGTGGCATTTCCTTTCCCTTGAAAACACTCTTTCACTCAGTCTAGCAATTAACTGCTTGAACGGTATAATAAGGAAGCAATTAAGAGGTGACAGAGAAAAATTAACACTCCATTTCACATTAAGGGCCAAGTGAGTATCCTGGCCATTGTGAGTTAAATGTGTCTTTGAAAACCCGTAGTTTGGATGTATTTTCCTTCTGAATAAGAAGCCAGCTCCATGTTTTTTAGTCTGGAGTCCCAATCTGAAAATGGATGATAACTAATTGGGTGCTGTCTGCTTAAACAGGCTGTATTAATTGCAGTTCTCCTGTAAGTGTCAAGGAAAACAAAATCTTTGTAATGTGTAGGCACAATGTATGCAGCCCTAATTTGAATATGCATGTATCGGGGCAAATAAAGCAAACTACTGCATGCAATGTTGCCATGGCAGGGAGCATTTGCATAATAAATAACAGCTATCATGAGACTTTCTTTATGAAGTTCTCTCCTGTGTTGTCAGCTATAAGAGGCGGCAATAAAGGAGCCAATATTGGGAAAGTAAGAGTTTGTTTTGCTTGCAATTGCAACGCCCCGAGCCCAGCGGCTGTCAGGGATGGGTGCTGTGGGGGAGCGCGGGGCTCGCCCGGCTCTGCGGGGCAGCTCCGGCTCATCCGAGAGAGCTCGGGACGAGAGGGCAGAGCCCGGAGCCTCCGAGAGCCTGTGCGGGGCCAGGGCAGGGCCTGGAGCTGTGCTGAGAGCCGGGGCAGAGCCTGGAGGCTCCGAGAGCCGGGGCAGAGCCCGGAGCTGTGCTGGGAGCCGGGGCAGAGCCTGGAGCCTCCGAGAGCCGGGGCAGGGCCCGGAGCCTCCGAGAGCCTGTGCGGGGCCAGGGCAGGGCCTGGAGCTGTGCCGGGAGCCGGGGCAGAGCCTGGAGCTGTGCCGAGAGCCGGGGCAGGGCCTGGAGCTGTGCCGGGAGCCGGGGCAGAGCCCGGAGCTGTGCCGGGAGCCGGGGCAGAGCCTGAAGCTGTGCCGAGAGCCGGGGCAGAGCCTGGAGCCTCTGAGAGCCTGTGCGGGGCCAGGGCAGGGCCTGGAGCTGTGCCGGGAGCCGGGGCAGAGCTTGGAGCCTGTGCGGGGCCAGGGCAGAGCCGGGAGCTGCTCGAAAGCCTGTGCGGGGCCAGGGCAGGGCCTGGAGCTGTGCTGAGAGCCGGGGCAGAGCCTGGAGCTGTGCCGAGAGCCTGTGCGGGGCCAGGGCAGGGCCCGGAGCTGTGCTGGGAGCCGGGGCAGAGCCCGGAGCTGTGCTGGGAGCCGGGGCAGGGCTCGGAGCTGTGCCGAGAGCCGGGGCAGGCCCTGGAGCTGTGCCGAGAGCCGGGGCAGAGCCCGGAGCTGTGCCGAGAGCCGGGGCAGGCCCTGGAGCTGTGCTGAGAGCCGGGGCAGAGCCCGGAGCTGTGCCGAGAGCCGGGGCAGGCCCTGGAGCTGTGCTGAGAGCCGGGGCAGAGCCCGGAGCTGTGCTGGGAGCCGGGGCAGAGCCCGGAGCTGTGCTGGGAGCCGGGGCAGGGCTCGGAGCTGTGCCGAGAGCCGGGGCAGGCCCTGGAGCTGTGCCGGGAGCCGGGGCAGAGCCCGGAGCTGTGCCGAGAGCCGGGGCAGGCCCTGGAGCTGTGCTGAGAGCCGGGGCAGAGCCCGGAGCTGTGCCGAGAGCCGGGGCAGGCCCTGGAGCTGTGCTGAGAGCCGGGGCAGAGCCCGGAGCTGTGCTGGGAGCCGGGGCAGAGCCCGGAGCTGTGCTGGGAGCCGGGGCAGGGCTCGGAGCTGTGCCGAGAGCCGGGGCAGGCCCTGGAGCTGTGCCGGGAGCCGGGGCAGAGCCCGGAGCTGTGCCGAGAGCCGGGGCAGAGCCCGGAGCTGTGCCGAGAGCCGGGGCAGAGCCCGGAGCTGTGCCGGGAGCCGGGGCAGAGCCCGGAGCTGTGCCGGGAGCCGGGGCAGAGCCCGGAGCTGTGCCGAGAGCCGGGGCAGGGCCCGGAGCTGTGCCGAGAGCCGGGGCAGGGCCTGGAGCTGTGCCGAGAGCCGGGGCAGAGCCCGGAGCTGCTCGGGGTGCCGCAGGGTGCCCGAAGCTGCCCGGAGCTGTGCGGATGCCGAGGGCTGCCCGAAGCTGCCCGGAGCTCTCGGGGTGCCCGGAGCCTCCGCTCTGCCCTGTCCGGCGGCGCTGAGCCGAGCCCGGGGCTCTGTTCAGGCTGCACTGGACGATCCCGGAGGGATTTCCAGTCCCGGCCATTCTGTGCTCTGTGGTTTGTGAGCATCCAACAGGTGGGACACGGCAGCGAGGCTCCGGTGCTGATGCTTCGCATTTTCGAAGCAGCCTAAGGCTCCGAACCTTTGCGCAAGAGCTTTAGCAGTCGAGGTGTCCTGGGAAGGCTCTTGGGCTGGGATGTGCCAGTGAGATCACGGATGTGCCGCTCTAATTCCGCAGGAACTGAGGCTGATTCTGTCTCTCAGAGATGGTCCTTGCCTTTTCCAAAGCTTACTGAAAAATAGCACATTGCTGAAACTTATAAGAGGCTTTTCAGAGTGACTACCTACCAGTGACTAAATGAAGCTGATGCCTGGTTTAGTTTGACATTTGGAATGTACATGGGGATTTCTGTTTTACTTTTCTATGTGAATTGTATTTAATAACAGATGTAGTCTCTTCACATTATTTTTGCTCTCTTTAATAAATTGTAAGGAATAAGCTGACTATCAGTATTATATGAAAAGTAAGCAATGATTTGCAGGTTTTATTTTGCTCTGAATGTCAGAAATGATACCTTTATCTGGGTCTGTTTTTTAGCTCATGGATGGATCGTGTAATATCTATAGTACGTAATATCTTCTCCTAAACAGAAAAGAAAAAAGTCTCTTCAAACAAGTAACCCCAGATCTCATACAAGAGCACAGCATGTGTCAATTCACACTGTGTCATGTGACATGAAACTACTTAACACAACCTGCCTTGGAGTGACATTTGTATTGCCCATATCATAGAATAAAAAAAATAACACTTTCACAAGTGAGGAATTATCTTTTCCAGTTGATGGTATTTTGCTATTTGCAGGTAAAGTGAAAAACAGGTAAGGGTTAGTGAGCTACCTTGAAAAGAAATGTTACAGTAGGGAAGAGATTTGATAAGGGCCTAACCGTGCTGGCAATGCAAGCAAAAGAAATGGTTCTGTTCATGAAAGGATGCCTCTGTCTTTAGATGTGACTTGAACTGAGGCAGGGGGAAACCCAGAGAGGAAATCTCAGCTTTTGAACAACAGGCTTGTGAGCTAATTAAGGCTGAAATAAGATTTTAAGGAAGGAAAAGAAAACATTATCTATTGCCAAGGACCGAGGGCACGTTTTAAGCCCGCAGCTCACACTGCAGGGGATGGGGAATGCACAGACACCCCAAAGACACACAGGGCACGGGGCAGGAGGCAGTGCTGGGTGTTCTCCTCCCCATCCCAGCTCTGTGCGGGGGCTGCTCACGTTGCCTGGAGAGAGGACAGGTCTGAGGTCTGGTCCTACCCTGGAGACATTGAATTTTATGGTTTATTCATAAAAATCCTGATTTGATCCACAGCTAAGAGCAGTGAGTCCTGTAAATGCTGGACAGGGAAGTAGCTTGTGAGTAGTGAGAGTCCCCACAGGCTCTGGCACTTCCTCTGCCCACAGGAAAATCCCCAATCCTTCTGGAGGCCTTTCTATTTACACTGGCTCCTCTTCATGCCCCCAGGAGCCCCTTTGCAGCAGCATCTCATGCTGACGTGCAGCTGTCCCCATCTCCTGTTGCTCTGAAAGCATCTCCTGGTTGTGTGTTCCCAAAAGGCATCAGTGACCCAGGTGTGTCAGCCCCCAGTCCCAGCTGCTCCTGGTGCTGTGGGAGGTTTTGCACAAGCCCATTCCTGTAGCCCAGGAGCTGCAAGTGGGTGTTACCTTTCCAAAATGGCCCTGGGAATAACCTGAGAGCTTGAGAGGGCAAAACCATCCTGCCGTGGGCAGTATCCCTGCAAGGATTTCTGTGCAGGGCAGGAAATGTCCCCATTTTGGATGAGGCTGGGTGATTTCTGCCAGCTGCCTGGGTGACACTGCTCCTTGGAGGAACTCTCCTCTTCTGGAAATTTCTCAGGTTTGAACAGCAAGGAACACATTCACACTGTGATATTTAAGATCTTTTTGGACAAAACCTTGTAACCTCATTGGTCTCCACAAAGTGACACAGCTGAGAGCAAAGTTGCACCTTGCCAATGTGCTGCTACTTGTGTGTTTCTGTGACTCCAAAGGATGGAGATCTTGGAAAGAGTGATTGCAAATTTATTTCAGCTGTTTTCACAGATTTTTTTGTAACGAAGCCACACAAATAATCTTGCAGTGAATATTTTTTGCTCTCCTGCCATGGCCCCATGCTGCCACTGCCATGGCAACCACGACATCTCCTCTCCTTCCCCCTCTCCTCTCCTGGGCTGGGGAGGCTCTGGTGCCCCAGCAATTCCTGCCTGCAGGGTGCCCCTTCCATCCCCTGGCTCTGCCCTTGCAACCAGGGGAGCAGTCCCATTTCTGCTGGGGGAACCAGGCAGCAAGGACTCAGGAGGCCTCCCATCGGTCAGGACTTCTCCAAGCAGTGCTTGGCAGGTCTGGATGATGCTTTGTGGACTTGTTTACATGCACGGCCACCTCTCATCATTTCCTATTGAAAAGGACAGTTTCAAAGCTCTTTAGTCAAATCTTAAAGCTTTAAAGATGTAGTCTATTTTATAGAGGGGATATGTCTTTACTACAAGGGGTGGAAGGCACATATCAAATCTTAGAAATGAAAATAACATGACAATTTTGAAAACCACCATGAAATAAGGATTTATGAGTTTGTTGATCTCCCCTGGGGCCCCGGTGCAATGAAAGCAGGAATTGTGCTGACTGGGTGGAAGTGAGGAACATGTTCAACTTGGAGGCAAATGGTTTTGTGGCACAATCCAGGGATAGAGCTCAGCTGTCACTCACACTGTTAATCCCTCAAATCTTTAGCGCTTGAGGATTAATTTCTCTAAATATTGTGCCAAATATAATAGTCTCTCTATCTCAATAGTCTCTCTATCTCCCACACTATTAGACAGCTATGAACTACAAGGAACCTTTTGTCTCCCTAATAGGATTCATCCCTAATTCCAAAGTCATAAAACATGAGTTTAAAATAAAAAAAACCCCATCAAACATTTTCCACAGGTAGAAAGAGAAGAGTAGGACAGCTGTAGAGCCATAATCCTGGGCTCTGCTCCTTTACACCAGCCCTACAGCAGGAACAGGCCAGGGACAGTGGGGCTCACTTGCTTCTGCTTTAACCTGATACAGAATTGCCAGGGTGACAAAGAAGGGACAGTGATTCAGTGCCCTTCCATTGCCATATCTTGATTTTGGGGGTATGGGTGTACACCAAAATGAACACACTCCAAATGAGCCAGCCAATGGGAAAACAAAGGAGAAAAACAAAAATTGAAGTGGTGGCAATGAACATGGTCCAATTTTCAACTCTGAAGGACATTTTGTTCTGAAATATTAGCTCATTTTTACTTTCTGAGAAATCAGACTTGAGACACAGCATTTTGCTTTCATGGCTCCAAATCATTTGAGGTTATTGAGTATTATTCTCATTATATGAACTTTTTCTCCCAGATTGGGATGGCGAACATTGAAAATTAAAAACTAAATAAACTAAATATTAGGTTATTGACAGCTTGGATTCTGGTCAGAACTCCTTAATCCCAGTGTATTAACATTTTCATTATAGCTGTTAAAAATGCCATTTCACTCCAAATGATCATTAATTAGCTTGGAAGGTGTGACATGAAATCAAAATTTCAAGAGTGAGTTAAGACTTTCACACTTTTGCTTTTAGGTGAAAGTGGATATAAAAATAGAGGAACATTGGATGCAAATGGTCTCACTGCTGTAGTTCCCAGCGTCTAAGAATAAATGGATATCTTTCTATAGAAGTGATCTAATGGGATTTTGAAATGAAAAGGTTTTCTTTATTGGAACATTAACTAGATTCTTTGAAAAAATGGAAAGCTGAAAATTTTGGTCTGTCAGCACCTGAGTAAAGATAGAAAACCTGTTATATCTGTGTTAAAAGTAGAAAAGATTGTGTAACTAGAAATGGAAGAAGTCAGCGAAAATTAGAAAGAAAGGAGGCTGGTTTTAAAGTGAGATTAATTAACCATTGAAGGAGCATCCCAAGGGGCATGGTACCTTTCCCAGCACTTAAAGTCTGTAATTCATTACAGGATATATATGTGGTGTGCAGGGGTGCAGGGTGCAGGTGTTCAAGTGTTCAGGGTGCAGGTGTGCAGGGTGCAGGTGTGCAGGTGTGCAGGTGTTCAGGTGTTCAGGGTGCAGGTGTGCAGGGTGCAGGTGTGCAGGTGTGCAGGTGTTCAGGTGTTCAGGGTGCAGGTGTGCAGGATGCAGTGTTCAGGATGCAGTGTGCAGGTGTGCAGGTGTGTAGGGTTCAGGTGTGCAGTGTTCAGGGTGCAGGATGCAGTGTGCAGGGTTCAGGTGTGCAGGTGTTCAGGCGTGCAGGTGTTCAGGTGTGCAGGGTGCAGGATGCAGGGTACAGTGTTCAGGGTGCAGGTGTTCAGGTGTGCAGGGTGCAGGTGTGCAGTGTTCAGTGTGCAGGGTGCAGGATGCGGTGTGCAGGTGTGCAGGGTGCAGGTGTTCGGGGTGCAGGTGTGCAGGATGCAGAGGTGCAGGATGCAGTGCTCAGGATGCAGTGTGCAGGTGTTCAGTGTGCAGGGTGCAGGATGCAGGGTGCAGGTGTTCAGGGTGCAGGTGTTCAGGTGTGCAGGGTGCAGGTGTGCAGGTGTTCAGTGTGCAGGGTGCAGGATGCAGTGTGCAGGATGCGGTGTTCAGGTGTGCAGGGTGCAGGTGTGCAGGATGCAGAGGTGCAGGATGCAGTGCTCAGGATGCAGTGTGCAGGTGTGCAGGGTGCAGGATGCAGAGGTGCAGGATGCAGTGCTCAGGATGCAGTGTGCAGGTGTGCAGTGTGCAGGGTGCAGGATGCAGAGGTGCAGGATGCAGTGCTCAGGATGCAGTGTGCAGGTGTGCAGGGTGCAGGATGCAGAGGTGCAGGATGCAGTGCTCAGGATGCAGTGTGCAGGTGTGCAGGTGTGCAGGGTGCAGGATGCAGAGGTGCTGCCCCGTGCAGCTGGAGCCCAGGGCTCCCTTGGGAGCTCCCTCAGAGCAGGATGTCCAGGGCTCGGCAGCAGGGCCTGACTTTGCCCTGTGCTCTGCACTTGTCAGGTTTTCCTCACCCCTCCCTGCTGCTGCTGAGCCCCTGCTAACCTGAAGGCATTAGAGAAATTGGCTGGAAAGCTCAAATCCTTCTTGGGGGTCAGGAAGAAGAGTCTTACAAATAACAAAGAAGAAAATAGGAGTCAATGAGACACACAATGGTAGGAGGACAATATTCTCTTTTACAAAATCCAGTGATTGAGGGAATTCCCCAGAGGAAGGAGAGTAAGGTGCTTCCTGTGTGACAGTGAATGACAGCTTTTTTGTGTACTGTGCCTTGACAGTTACATTTTCTGAGATGGCAGTGAGAAAGAGGACACTAACTCTTATTGCTAACTCACATCCCAGTTCTTCTCCATTTCCATGTTCTCCATTTCTAATCCAGATCTTCCCCTGCTTCCACTGAATCCTAAAAGACCATGAAAAAAGGAATGGACCATCTTTCTGCTCCCTACCCTGAAAAGGAGCATTCCCAGCTCCCTCTGTAGCACCTGCTGCTGCAGTGATGGATCAGCAGCAGTGGGAACCACGATTCCCAGTGGCACCAGGGGTTCAGCATGGAAGCACAGCAAGCTGGGGTGGCACTGGGAGGTGTCTGGTGCTGTTTGATGGGATTATGGACTCTGGGTCTGCAGCCCTGCACGCCGGCAAAGGGAGCACACAGCCAAGGCAGAGTGTGGGGAGCTTTGTGAGGAGTGAGGTCCCAGTGATCCCCAGGAATGCCAGGCCCTCCTCAGCCCCTGTGATCGTCTCTGGTTTGCAGTGGCAGCCCTGCCCCAGGGAGCTCCTCCTGGTCCTTCAGCCCTTGGGGTGGATGCAGGGCTCTCAGCACACACTCCCCCATCACAGCCCAGAGAGAGGCAGCAGTGAGTGCCAGACCCCATCCCCTGGTTCAGGCACAAGGCACTGAAAAGGGACAGGAACTGGCTGCAGTGTCTGATCCTGGAAATTCTGACTCCTGTGTGCATTTACATATTTTATGGGTTCGGGCCTTTTTACAGTCTGCAGCCACCTCTGCCTGTTCCACTCTTTCCCATGCAGGGATGGGACTTACTCTACCTAATACCTGCTGCAGAGTTTTTTATGTTTCCTTCTGATGAAGGAAAAATGGATCTGAAAGGAGCTGGCTAAATGGAATCTGCAGGTTTGGAGTGTGTGTGCAGCCTCTCAGGCAGCAGTCAGTGATCCTGGGGTGAGGTTTGGTGAAAGAGCTCGTGCTGGTTTTTGGAGGTTACAGCTCCTTGCCAGAGCCATCCCCAGATGCTCTGCCTCCTTCCCCTGACTCTCTAGTTCAATATCAAGTTTGCTTTTGTCTTGTCTTATTTTCCTTCCCTTTTCCCAGGGAGCCTTGCTGGCTGAATTCCTGGTGGTTTTGATGCCTGGTTCACAGCTTTGGCTTGTGAGGTGCTGCAACAGGGAGGCTGATGTAAGTCCAGCTCTTGTTCTTTAATTCTGTTCTCTAAATTCAGCTTCATGGGGTAACAGATAAAAAACCCCAGCCCTCCCTGCAGGACTCGTGATGGCCTTGATCTTTGTGTTTTTTCAGCTCCAGCCCCATAAACCTTCGAAGCTAACCTTGCAGCTGCATCCTGCTAGGCTCTCCCACACAGGTCAATCTCATTTCTAGTTTTGATTGTTACAGTTTAAAGATAGAATTTCCCTTTCTTGCTTCACAGCATTCAAATGCTAATTAGTTCCCTTAAATGTCTAGGAAGTTATCCCAGTTTACACATATATGGTTTATTAACTCATGTTCATTTCAAACCTGTTCTTTGATGTAGGCTAATGGAATTATTCTTTTAGAATCTCTTTAAAAGGTGACTTCTCTTTCTTTCTTGATGGATAGTGTTTCTCTGAAGCACATTTGTGAGTGTTTGCCTTTAGAAAAAATACTTTCTTTTCATGGGTTAATGCTGAGTACTCCTGGATGTTCATACAACAGATAAAAATTTGTTTTCTTTTTGCAGCAACTTACTTTTCAGACTTCACACTTTTACTCTTTGCTGAAAAAAATATTTCTTTTAGCTCCCTTTCCATAGCTAATAAGATGGCACAGACCAGGTTTGCAGAAATGCATCTGCCTAGAGAATATGGCCGTGAGAGCCAGCATTTGTTTCCAGCTGCTTTCTTGTCATTAGCTTTTAATTTCAACAAGTACCTGCTTGTGCCTCTCCTCTTTTCCCCCACCTCAGGTATTTTGCGCTGTTATTGTGATTGTCAGTTCTGTTCTGCTTGAAATGTTTCCATATATGTTGCCATGGTTACGGGTGCCAGAATTGGAAATAAATGAAGGGGGTATCAAGGCACCGGTGTGACTCTGATGGAGGCTTAGCACTAAGATGTTAGCTATTATTTTGCTGGAGTCCATGATATTTGATGATGGATCCATTTTAATAGAATATTTAAATGCTTGCTTGAATATAGATTGCACTAAAATGGAATTATGTAGGACTGGATTTTAAATAAATTTTTTTTTTTTCCTTTTTAATGAGTACACAGCCTTTGGGACAGTCTGCACATGAGCAAATAGTGTCTAGAACATTTACTGCATAAATGGTATGAATGTATTTGACTACATCTACTGCTGCAGCAGGGATGAGTACTGAGTACAACTCTTCAGAAAAGTTCAAAGCGATAAGAGAAGAAATTTTTAGGAAACAGCTGCTTCAGAATGGTTTCTTATAGCTGACTGAGGAAAATACTTGGAAATTAGGTGGATGCTGTCTCTTTACAGTCTGTGCAGCAGTACCAACTGCTTGCTAAGTCTTGTGGGAGGTTTCTGGTGGAGGTGATGTGATGGTTTCTGCAAACCAGAGATCTCTCTTCTGTTTCTCATTTTCTGGGCTTGAGACTGCATTGGAAGCTCAGCAAAGTCACTGGAGGAATTCCCAGTGACAACAGTGAAATTTGAATTGAACCTTAGGTCAGCTGTTTAGCAACCTTTTCCCACATTGTTCAAAGTGACTTTAGTCTGTTTTAGGTGCTCTTTTCTTTCAGGTTGTCTCGGTCAGCCAGACCCTCTCTGTGCATCTGTGGGAAGTGTGTTTGATGTGTTTAACACATGGCATGGGCAAAACACGGGAGCACTGCTAAATGTCTGAAATGGGCAGTAACATGTCCTGCTTGTCCCAGAGAAAGTTCCTGCTCTTCCTCCCTGTGAAGGGCTGGCTTCTCCTTTATTGGTGCTATCTGTCCCCACTGCAGTCAGCTGAAAAACTCCTGCTCATGTGAAAGAATGTGTGTGTATGTGTGAATATGCATTTGTTTATACACCCATACAGTTATGAATGTGCAATTAAATCTTTATATTTTTGAAGTAGCTTTAAAATAAGCTGTGGCTTTCTATTTTCTGAAATGTTATTTTGAGGCCAGCAGAAAGAAGCCAAAGAGTTTGGTATCCCTCTAGTGTTGAGTAGTGATTATAATTGGATGGTAATAGTAACATGAGATTTAACTGAAGATTGAGGTTTTTACAGTAACTCAGTCCAGCATGTCAAATGCAGGAAACTGCAGCAAATGCAGGCAGTTGCTGTATTCATCTTTTCCCTGAATTTGTATCTTCATTTCTCCCTAACCCTTCCTCTAGGAACCTCTCACCAAGGGTATTCCCCCTTTAGCCAGGCCAGAGCCTTTCAGAGTCCATAAGTGCTGAGGTTTTCCCTGGTGCATCCAGTTAAAAATGTGAAGTTCAACTTCTTAATTATGGTTGTGGCCACCTTTGTGTAGCTCTGGCCTCGATGGAGGGGCAGAGGCTGCAGTGCTTGCACTGGGTGGAGGAGCTGCTGCAGAGGGGCCAGGGTAGCTCTGCACACCACGGAAATTTGCTCTGCAGCCCCCTGAGCATGCCCTGCTCCTCTCTGAACTCTGCTCCACCAGCTGGAGACCCAGAGCTGAGCCCTTCTGAGTGCTTTGTCCTCTGTCCCTTTGTCAGTCTGGGCTGAAGTGTTTAACTCTGTACTGCAGAGACTGCCTGGGGAAGCTGGGGAGCAGCATCTGCTTTGTCTGAGCTCAGCCAACACCCCCAGCTCCCCCAAACCACGGGGTCACATTTGCCTGTGAATTTGCAACTGCCTGTCTGTAGGTGGAGGGGCACACGTGTGCAGGATGAAAGGAGCTGATCAGAGTCAGTTTGCACAAACTCTGTCAACAAAGCAGCATCTGCTGGGCTCTCTGGACCCTTCCCTGGGCACCACCACCCCGAATTGTTGTCAAACTGTTGTGTTTTCCTTGACACGGGATATTTACAGCACGAGGTAACACTGCTCATCTCCCCATGAATGAGCAGAGCTCAATTCCGTGCTTGCTCCAGAATTTGGACCCTGGTTTGTGCCTGGTGGAAGGCTCTGGCAGGAGCCAGGGCTGCACAGGACAACAACGACAGCTAGTGGCTCAGGGAGTTCTTTCCAGAAGTGCTGAAACGGGGAGGGAGAGGCTGAGCGTTCAGAGAGGCTGAGCGTTCAGAGAGGCTGAACTGTCAGAGAGGCTGAGCGTTCAGAGAGGCTGAACTGTCAGAGAGGCTGAGCGTTCGGAGAGGCAGAGCAGTGAGAGAGGCTGAGCGTTCAGAGAGGCTGAGCATTCAGGCAGGCTGAGCGTTCCGAGAGGCTGAGCGTTCAGAGAGGCTGAGCGTTCAGGCAGGCTGAGCGTTCAGGCAGGCTGAGCGTTCGGAGAGGCTGAGCGTTCGGAGAGGCTGAGCAGTGAGAGAGGCTGAGCGTTCAGAGAGGCTGAGCGTTCGGAGAGGCTGAGCAGTGAGAGAGGCTGAGCGTTCAGAGAGGCTGAGCATTCAGGCAGGCTGAGCGTTCGGAGAGGCTGAGCGTTCAGAGAGGCTGAGCGTTCAGGCAGGCTGAGCGTTCAGGCACGCTGAGCGTTCGGAGAGGCTGAGCGTTCGGAGAGGCTGAGCGTTCAGAGAGGCTGAGCGTTCGGAGAGGCTGAGCGTTCGGAGAGGCTGAGCGTTCGGAGAGGCTGAGCGTTCAGAGAGGCTGAGCGTTCGGAGAGGCTGAGCGTTCGGAGAGGCTGAGCGTTCGGAGAGGCTGAGCATTCAGGCAGGCTGAGCGTTCAGGCAGGCTGAGCGTTCGGAGAGGCTGAGCGTTCGGAGAGGCTGAGCGTTCAGGCAGGCTGAGCGTTCAGGCAGGCTGAGCGTTCAGAGAGGCTGAGCGTTCAGGCAGGCTGAGCGTTCAGGCAGGCTGAGCGTTCAGAGAGGCTGAGCATTCAGGCAGGCTGAGCGTTCAGGCAGGCTGAGCGTTCGGAGAGGCTGAGCGTTCGGAGAGGCTGAGCGTTCAGGCAGGCTGAGCGTTCAGGCAGGCTGAGCGTTCAGAGAGGCTGAGCGTTCGGAGAGGCTGAGCGTTCGGAGAGGCTGAGCGTTCAGGCAGGCTGAGCGTTCAGGCAGGCTGAGCGTTCAGAGAGGCTGAGCGTTCAGAGAGGCTGAGCGTTCGGAGAGGCTGAGCGTTCGGAGAGGCTGAGCGTTCGGAGAGGCTGAGCGTTCAGAGAGGCTGAGCGTTCGGAGAGGCTGAGCGTTCAGAGAGGCTGAGCGTTCGGGCAGGCTGAGCGTTCAGAGAGGCTGAGCGTTCAGGCAGGCTGAGCGTTCAGAGAGGCTGAGCATTCAGGCAGGCTGAGCATTCAGGCAGGCTGAGCGTTCAGAGAGGCTGAGCGTTCAGAGAGGCTGAGCGTTCGGAGAGGCTGAGCGTTCAGAGAGGCTGAGCGTTCAGAGAGGCTGAGCGTTCGGAGAGGCTGAGCGTTCAGGCAGGCTGAGCGTTCAGGCAGGCTGTGTTCACCCTGCCAGGGAACAATTCCTTCCTGATATCCAATCTAAATCCACCCTCCTTCAGCTTAAAGCCATTCCCTGTGTCCTGTCCCTCCATCCCTTGTCCCCAGTCCGTCTCCAGCCCTCCTGGAGCCCCTTCAGGCCCAGGCAGGGGCTCTGAGCTCTCCCTGGAGCTGCTCCTCTCCAGGTGAGCACCCCCAGGTGTCCCAGCCTGGCTCCAGCCCTGGAGCAGCTCTATGGCCTCCCCTGGCCCCTCTCCAGGTCTGGACTGTACAGAAATGCACACAGGAGCTCAGTTTTGTTTCCTGTAAGCTCTCTGTGCTTCCAGGCATTACCCAAATGCCAATCTGCAATCCTGAGTTTTCTCTGGCTCAGCTGGTGTGAGGAGAGTCCTGAGCAAGGACAGCTGAAGATCATCAGCTGAACACCTAATGCAAAAGCTGCATCTTGTGTTAACAAGAACCTAATTATTTCCAGATGGCCACAAGATAAAATAAGGACAGTTCTCTGGTCAGGGCATCCACTTTGGCTCCAGAGGTCTGCACTGATTTCTCCTGTGGGAAAACTCCTTTCCAGGTACCCCCAAATCTTTCAGGTACAAAATTGCTTGGTTTTCAATTCAAAGAATGATTATTATGTATGTGGTTAATGCGTAGCTGGGTCCTAGCTAGGAGGGAAGAAAGAGGAATTTATCTTTAAGGCAACTATTAGGTTATATATAGCAAGGTATCATATCAGCAAGGTATCATATCCAAAATTAAGAGAAAAAGAAAGATGCTTTTCATGTTAAACAACTTTACGAGTGCAGTTCTAGGGGGGTTTTGTCCTCTGTCCTGTTCTGCCTGGAAAGGAAACAGTTGTAGTCATTTCTGCAGTGTGTTAGTAGGTGGCAGTCTTGGCCCAGTTTTGGAACAGTGAAGTTCCTCCCTCCCTGCCGTGGGCTGGGCACGCTCGGGCTGCTCTCGGACATGCAGGGGGATCCCTGAGCACCCTGCCCGGTGCCTGACGGCTCAGGCAGCCCCTGGGGGTTTTAAGGTGAAACTGAAACCCACAGAGAGGCGACATCACCAGGGTTAAGGTGTAGATGGGGATTTTTTAGCAGTAATTACTCCATCTGAACCCTTCCCATAAGCACCTTACTGGTTCTGACTCTGCCTCTTGCCTGTGAAAAATGGATAAAATAATTTCCCTGCTTTGGAGGATGATTCTGGGTTATGTGGCAGTGGAACTGTGGACACAGCTCTGAAAACAGCACACTGGTGCCCCAGCATCTTTCCTCTCTCAGCTGAATCATGTCTCAGGTCTGGGCTAGGAGGAAATGGGAGGGCTTTCTGATCTGGGTTAAAAGCCCCGCTGTGCTCTTGCTTGGACCCTTGCCCAGGTTGATCTGTCTGTGGCAATAGGCAGGGCACCTTTCTTGGCTCTCAAAGCTGATGGCTTTGTTTATCATACCAGTAAGTCTTAGCCAAGAGAGATGACTTGCATGTGAGTCCACCAAAAAAAGATATTTCTAAAAGTAATCACTACAGGTAAACAGAGTAGAACACAGGTGATGGATAGTGAGTTTCCTTCAGAGCAGCTTCATGTACCTGGAATATCACTCCATGAAACTGCCCTGAATCTTGTAGCAGTCATCTGGTGAGTTGCAGAGAAGTGCTATTTTCAGCACAGCATTAATCTAAATGGACATTTCCCAGGCTTTAAAATATTGATTCCTTTGTGCTGTCTCCAGCTGGAGATATCTGTGGCTTTGGGAACTTTAATGCAGCTCCTGAGGCAGGGTTTGGGCAGGCTGGGGCAGTGTTTGGGGCAGTGCTGTGGGCACAGCCCTGCAGGGAGCACCAGGGCTGTGTTAAGTGTGTGGCTCCTGTGGTGGGTGAGGGAAGGCAGAGGCAGCTCTGGCTCCTTTTCATTCCTCTTAACAGAGCCTGCTCTTGGAAGCTCCGTCAGGAAAATGGATTCAATCATATCTCTGCACACTCAGGCAATGCCACAGGGCTGTTAATAAAGATTTCAGGCCATGAGGGATATCTGGTCTGGCTTTCCTCCTTGGACAGCATGAGAATGGGACTGGACCTGCTCCCAAATTCTCCTCTCCTCAGCTGGAGTACCTGCTCTGTGCTTGCTTGTTCTTAACCAGCTGCTGAGGAATTTTGTGCCATCCTCTGATTGCTACAGAAAATTGGAGTGGGGAACAGAGGGTAAAATAATAATGCACAAATGAACAAAAAGTATAGTTATGGATCCCTCCTTGTTGGATAAATGTACACTGTGTGATCTCACTTTGCACAGCACTGCAAAGCTCTTCTCATTCCAAAGGCTTGGTGGAAGTCACCAGATCCTGGGGCTGAGGTGGAAGTATCTGCTTCTGGGAAATAAGGCCTCCACTGTTTGGTTCTGCCTTGCTCTCTGTGTTTTGGGAAAGGTTTCCAACAGAAACACTTTAATGGCAATAACTATTGGCCTGTCTCAGCCATCAATAGATCTTTTTGGGGGTTGGTGGTGTTTTTGTAACACGACTGTTGGTGGCTGTGCCAAGCAGGAGGAACGGTTTTCAGGTGTGTGAGAATTTGGCTGTAGGATGGAGTGGGGTCCCTTTAGCAGGGGCTGAGGTTCTTGGGGTGACCCCGGGTGGGTGGCAGGCCCTGCTGTCACCCTGCCCTGCAGCCTGGGGACATGGGGGGCAGGAGCCAGCGGTGCAGTGCCAGTGTGGCCTGGAGGGCAGGAGAAGCTCTGATCCCCTGTGAGGATCCAGCCGGGCTGTGACCCTGGGAGCCTGGCACAGGGCATGGTCCCTGCTCCAGCCCGCTCACAGCCAGTGCCAGGTTGTGCTGTCTGCCATAAACCAGGCAGGATTTATGGCTGTGGTGCAAGAGTTGGGTGGTAAAAGTTTTATGGACTTCTGGTGGGAGCCAGAGCTCCAGGGAAGCTGTAAATCTTGGAGCAGTGTCTGCAGCCTCCTGAAGGGAGAGCGTGTCAGGGATTGCAGCAGCGATTGCTTTAAATCCCAGTAATGATGCAGCATACAAATCCACCCTGGCCCTGTCCGTGCTGTGCAGTGCCTGTGGAGCCACGAGATGGCACCTGGTCCTCGTTTTACTCTGAGTTTGCTTTTCCCCCTGCCTCGGCTTGTTAGCTGCTGTGAATGCTCACAGTCTGGATGTCTGGCTGTTACTCGTTTCATCCTGAGCTAATAATTTTCTATTTTAATTTGCTGATAATTCAGAAATTTGGTAATGCTGAAAAGCCCTGAAAGTAATGCAGTAGACTCTGCTGTGACCCACAACTACTGTTACAGTTGTTTGTAAAAGAGACCCCTTTGGGAAAGAAAGCTTACACCCAATATATAAATATTTTAATGGCATCTAATGGACTTTTAAAAAAACTTCCAAGCATGTTAAATTCCTGTTTTGATATCCAGCATCATTAAAAGTGTGTGATTACAGCAACATTTATAAATCCAGAGTGATGGGGCATTACTCCAAACCACTCAAACTTCCACCAGGAAAACCTTAGCAGAGAGCAGCTGCTGGCTCTGTGACAGAACAGAGAGACTGTTCTTTGGGAACCCTAGAAATGATAGACTCCATTGGAGTAATTAATTCAACACCACGGGTTCATCTTCAGGTACAATGGTAAATGCATATGACACAAATGACACGGGGTGTGGAGGAGACAAAGGACTCTGTTGAATCTGTCTAAACTGGCTGGTCTGCGTAAAACTCCCTCTCCATCTCAGATTTTCATGCACAGAGCTTTTTTCCCACATGGCTTGTTTTTCCCTTTTGGGGATCAGAGGCTGAGGGTGGGTGTTTGCAGCTGAAAATGCAGAATGTGTTTTCTCCCTGCTGGCAGAGGGAAAAGCAGTTTCTGTGCAGGGCAGGCTGCAGCCCTGGCTCTGCTCCTGGCCCTCCCTGCAATGTCCCAGCTTCATTTCCGTGCTGTTTCTCCAACTGCTTGGCATCTGCTCTGCTTCCTGAAAGGCAGCTGGAGCTGAGTCAGTCCTTGCCTTGCACTGAGTGTTCCACACTCACACACTGAGTTCATTCATTGCTAAATTCTCTGGGATTTGCACAAAGATCTCCTTTTCCTGGATTCAGTTTGGCTTTTTATGCAGTCCTCTGTCATTTTAGAGTTCCTTTTCAGGAATTTTCAGTCTGGTGCTCCAGGAAAAGAGAATTTTCTGTGGGAAGAAATGGTGCTTACACTTGGCAGATGGCTTCACCTTGCCAAACGGTTCTGTCCATAGTGGGCAGGGTTTTCCCAGTGCCTGCAGGTCCTCCAGCAGGAACACCAGAGTGTGCTCCTGTCCTTCCCCACCTGATGGATTTCCCAGTTACAAATGACACTGTTGGTGTGGGAGACACTAGTCCTGCTCCCAGTGGTGCTGGTGCCTGTCAGAGACAGTGAGATTAAACTGAAATTGAAGCTTTCTGCCTTACACAACAGTGTTTTTATTGAAACTACAAATCTGCAAAATGGTTTGCAGTTGCCAAAATGTCTTGTGCTGATTTTCATTTCAGACCAACAAACCCAAATGCCAGGTCTGACTGGATGGTGATGTTTTAATGTCTAACATTTTCCTTCCATTTTAATTGTGAAATTTCATCCTATAGCTTTAAGAAGCTGTTATTAAATTTGAAACATCATAAGTGTTCTAGGAAAAAACCCCAACCTAATAGTGCAGTCTGTAAAAACAGACTCCCCTTTTTGGAAACTGCATTTGTCCTTCTCCATATCAAATTTCTGATAAACTCTTCTCCTGCTTCAAAGTCCACTTCTGCTCCCCGTGCGTCTTGGCAAGGTCAAGGAGAATTTTGCTGTTTTGGTCCCCTGAAGGGGCCTGTGCAGACAGGTTGGTTTGTTGGTTGGTTTGTTTGTTGGTTTGTTCAGCTCAGGGTTCCTACTAAAGGGTACCAGCAGTGTTAAGTAATGAAATTTGCTAATACATTGGGATAAATTCTAAAGACAAATTAAACCAAAAAGAGTACAGAGTAGTGTCATATAAATATTTAATGTAAACTTATGGATTACATTGTCCTGGAGACTGCTCTCAGAGGCACTTTGAAGCCACATGTGGCTTGTGATAGCCAGACAGAGGCAACTTTAGCCACGAGTTCAGGCTCCTCTAAAAACTCCCCTCCAGGGACCCCTTTGAAGTGGTAAAATTTTATGGCTAGCTAAAAAAATCAGAGTTCTGCAGCCAAAAATAAGTACTGTTGTATTTCCTCTCTGCCCTTTTGAAATGGACAGAATGTATTTTTAACCCTCCTTCTCCAAGATGAAGGTGAGATAACAGGATCTGGGAGCCAAGTGCCAGGTGTTGGTGCAGAAGGGAAGCCTTGGCAGCAGTGCCCTGGTGGCCTCAGAGCAGTGGGGCTGAGGGGAGCCCCTGGGGCAGGGCTGGGGCTGGGCAGTGCCAGGGCTGGGCAGGGCCCCTGGGGCAGGGCTGGGCCCCGGCTGTGGAGCCCCTGGGGCAGGGCTGGGCCCCGGCTGTGGAGCCCCTGGGGCAGGGCAGGGCCCCGGCTGTGGAGCCCCTGGGGCAGGGCAGGGCCCCGGCTGTGGAGCCCCTGGGGCAGGGCAGGGCCCCGGCTGTGGAGCCCCTGGGGCAGGGCAGGGCCCCGGCTGTGGAGCCCCTGGGGCAGGGCAGGGCCCCGGCTGTGGAGCCCCTGGGGCAGGGCTGGGCCCCGGCTGTGGAGCCCCTGGGGCAGGGCAGGGCCCCGGCTGTGGAGCCCCTGGGGCAGGGCTGGGGCTGTGCAGGGCCCTGGGCCGGGGCTGGGCAGGGCCAGGGCTGTGAGCCGTGCCTGCTCATCGCTGCTCTTCCCCTCAGCCCTTTTCTCACCTGGCCCCGTCTCAGGGCTGGTCTGGCTGGGTGAGGTGGGAGCCCCCAGGTGAGCGTGGGCAGAACCCGCCACGGGACAGAGAGCGCTGGAGGGCAGAGGAGAGGATGAGAAGTGCCCACAGAGGTCTCAGGGGCCTGTCCACTGAGCCCAGCTGCAGGAAACAGAGATGGTTTCCAGCCCCACCCTTGGCAGAGCTGTGCACCCAGCAGTGCAGGATTGCTGTGCCATTCCTGTGGTTCGGGTGGGGATGTGGGGCACAGGGGTGGTGGCACTGTGGGATCGAGCTCCTGCCTGCCAGCTCCTGCTGCACCCTCTCTAATCAGCCAGGAAAGGCAGCCAGAGCAGAGGTTTCCTGCTGGGAAGCTGGGGCTGTGTCTGATGTGGCTCCCTGATTCACGGGGGTGATGGAAGCAGTCAGGAGCGCTCTGCTCCAGCAGGACCTTCCCTGACAGGGGGCTCAGATCGCCTCTGCAGGCCTGCACCCCAAACCCAGCTGTGCACCAGTCAGGCTGTCCCCGGTCAGCCCCACCGGCCACCACTGCAGAGGCTTGGCTGGCACAAACCTCTTTTAGGGAAAGAAGTTGAAAGCAGCAACTTGGAGTTAAAAAAGTCTTAAGTAATTCCAACAATGGCAACTTAGGATCTACATGTCCAGAAAGTTTTATCGTGCCAGAGACATCTGTGTTTTTCACTCTACTGGGCTTTATTTTCAATCATTTTTCTCATTAAAAAAATGTGTGTATCTCATTATGTCTTGATATCTGAGCCAGCATTTAATTCTCTGATTACATATGGTCGGTACAGCATGTGCCATTACACCCACCAAAATAGTGAAGTGACAGTTCCCTTTGCAAAGTAGAAGACTAGAAATAACTTTCTGCTGAGAGATGCTATTAATTTTTCTCTCCTTTTTTTTTTTTTTTTCCTAATAAAAGCGAGTATATAAGTGGCCATGATTCAGATCTCAGAAAGTGTTTTCTGACTAGTCTGTGACTTGTCATATAAGGGCTGCAGTGCAGCTTTGATATTTATGGTATATTATACCCACGTAAGAGTTATTTTAAAAAGCTACAAGAGCTATCTGCTTCTTGTTTTATGTATTATTTATCAGTCTCTTATTCTTTCCTTTATGCCACAGATTTTTATTTTTTTTCCCAATCTCTTCCCTTGATGTTACAGAATCCCAGGTCTGCTGTGAGTGGCACTGGGGGTGTTTGCAGCTGGGCTGCGCCCCTGCCCAGGCTGTGCCCTGCTCCCTGAGCTGTAGGTGGCTCTGGCAGCTCTTCCTTGGGAAGCTGTGCCTTTCTCACAGCACCCACACCCTTCACTGTCGTTTTTCAAACTTCTCTGCTGCTGTTCACCTTGTGTAAATTTCTTTTTTCCCTTTAGCATTCCCTGCACCTTGGGAGAGCCGTCCTCTCCCTCGCCCAGAAAATCCCTGATGGTCTGTGAGAAGGGCTCAGAGTGGCTGTGGAGGCAGGGAAAGGCAGCAGCAGGCTCAGAGCCTGGAACCAGCACTGCAGCCCAGCAGCACCAGCTGGGAGGGCCGAACAGCTCCCAGCAGCCCAGGGCAATAAATGCCCATCTGCCACACAAGAGCAGCAAACCCTGCTGGTGCTGCAGCAGTGCCAGAGGAGGGGCTTTGTGGGTGGACAGCTTCCCTCCACTTAGGATGGAGGAGGAATATTGAATAGAAATTTAGAAATAATTTTTAAAAAATGCAGCCTCTTATTTCTTAATTTTCCTTGTTAATTATGTCTCCTGGCATGCACTTGCAGGAGAAGCCAGTCTGTCAGCTCCTGCATCTGCTGCCTGATTCAATTCATGGAAGGTATCAGTGCTGCTCATCCCAAACACGAGGCACTCCTTTGGGGCTGTGCAGAGGAGCCTCAGCACTCTGCTTTGTGCTGGGGAGTCCCAGCAGGGCCAGGGAGCTCCAGGGCCCCTTCTTCATCCTGCTCTGTTCCCTGCACTGACAGAGTCATCTGTGCATTTTGTCAAAGCTCCAGTGAGCTGTTTGGCTGCCTTTAGCTCCCTGCTGTAGTCCAGGCATTGAATGTTGCTCCTGGAGATAATAAAGAACCAGCTCTACATTCACCACAAAGGGTATCAGTTGCAGTTTAATATTATTTTTCCCTTATTGCTTTTTTTCTCCTCTTTCCACGAGAACTCTGATGAAAGCCCTTTGAGCATCTGTTTCTTTCCATCACCATTTTATCAGGTTCCCTCTTGCTCCAGAGCAATTCTCTGCACACCCATTGTGCTGCTTGCCCTGGGTCTGCCTGTGCTTATTGCTCTGTGTGGGGCAGGGACTGAGCTGTTTTCCAATGGGGAGGCTCAGTCACCAGCACGAATCACGTGTAAAAGACGTGTGCCAACCAGCCCAAAAGCCATCCTCATCCTGCCAGTGTTGTTTATTCCAGTGCTCTTTGGTGGGTGGATCTAACACAAAAGACAAGCCCAGGAAATGGGTGGGTGTTTGTTCAAAGGAGAGGCCAAATATGCTGTTCAGCAGGGTTCACCTGTCAGGTGTCACTTGCTGTGATCTGTTTCGTAGCCTGTCCCAGCTCTTTGAAGCCACAGTACTCTGTTGTTCCTGATGCTGATGATGTGCCTGGAACGTGGTCCCATATCTGTCACTTTCTGTGTTTGTTGCAGTCTGCGGTGACGCGCCCTTTTTACTTTTCCTAGCAGGTGTTTTTTAAATTAAAGAAAAGGCAGACTTCTTAGCAGAGCTTGGTTATTCATCAATATTATTAGATTCTCCCTTCCCTCTCCTGATGCTAGGAATAGAAACCTATGAAATTACTGTGGAGGATGAGCTCTTAAAACAAAGCACCGAGTAAGGAGGATGGGAAAAACCCATAGAGCTAAAAGGCAGAAAGAGATGTGGCAGTGGAGGGGGATCTGCACTGAATCCTGGGTGTGGGACCTGGCAGGACCTGGCAGGGGAGAGGCACAAGGCAGCAGGGAGGGGATGCCATGGGCTTGCCCCAGGCCAGTGTTTGGGGCCAGTCCTTCCCTGCACAAGGCTGCTCATGCAAAGGAAGCAGCTGGCTGGGCCTCACCTGGCAGGGAATAACAAGGGCTTTTGAGAAATGTATTGGGTTTTTCCTTGCTTCCAAAGCAGAAGCTTACAAACACCGAGAGAAAAGGCCATGCCTTCTTAAATCTTGGAGGAATAGTTTCCTGCCACATTGCAGGGGCACAAACGCCTGGCTCCTGTAAGACTGCTTGCAGATGGGGTTGTGTTCCAGCTGGTTTGCCCAAAAAGAGTTGGGGAGCTCAGGCAGCTGCAGAAACCTCTACACTGGCAGCTCTTTAATGCTGACAGCCCCCACTGGCAGGGTCATCCTTCCTGGTTTATCCTGGAGGGAGTTTGCTTGCTGAGCCAGCCTTGGGAAGGAGCTTGGCACCACAGAAGGGCTTTCTTTACAGTCTGTTTGTCGTTCACCCCTCCTGGTCAGGTTCACTTTCGATGGGAGGCTTGAAGGGACTAAATCTGCCATCAGGGGACGTTCCCAGGCTGGGAGTTTGAGCCAGAGCTGGCTGAGGGAGAGGCACTCGAGTCCCCATTTCTCCCAGTCACAGCCACAGGCAGCTCTCCAGTAAGAGCCTGTGTCTGTCTCTGGGAGCTGCTTGTCAGCCTTGCCCAGGAATAAGCTGGGAGCCTTCCTGGGCAGTGCCTTGCCTCTGGTTCAGTGAGGAGAGGAACAGAAAGGCAGCTCCAAGCCCATCAGAACCACTAACACAGAGAGGGGGTCACAGGGCAGCCAGCACAGGAGCTGTCAAAGGTGCTGTAATCCCGCCTGTGCTGCAGGTACAAATGGACAGACCTTGGGCATGAAGGAGGAGCTGGAAAACCTGCAAAGTGTAAATGCCACCTGCAGCAGAGCCTGTCCCTCCAGCCAGCACAGGGAGAGCAGCTCCCACCCTTCAGCTGAGAGCGCTCTGCTTTTCCAGCTGCTATGGCTTTGTGGAAACACAGCTGCTGTTGTGCTTCTGCTGCAAACACAGAGTTTGCAGATGTGCCAGTGCCTAGAGAACTCCTGGGCTTCCCAGGAAGTTATTGTGCTGGCTTTTCCCACCTTCCTGGCGCGGGTTAATAAGGGCACGCGGTGCTGGATGAGAAAACGCGCAGCTTTTCTCTCGGCAGTTCCACAGGCACAAGGTTCACCTGTGGTTCAGTGTTTAACTAAAATTAAGGCTGACAGCTTTTCCCCATAAATTAAATTAATGAGCTGTTTGAACCACTGCTAAATTACTTGTGCAGATCTTTGCTGTTTGACATTGTCTCTGGGCTCCCTTCCCAAGGCAGCCTGTGCAGCTGCCCTGGCACCCCTTGGCCACGCTGGGACTGATGGCTGGGCATTACTGGAGGGCTGTGCTGGGAGAGCTGGCCACACTGAGTGTTCAGAGAGCCACTCCTCTGCAGGGGAGAAAGTTTCCTTAACAAAAGCAAAAAATCATTCCTGCTATGGTAACCTGGCAGAGGTTTTGCTGTGTGAGTCTGAGGGCACTGCGCAGCAGCAGTGCTGTCCCACACTGTTCATGTCCTGCCTGGCTCTCTGCACTTTGCCCATACCCACAGGCTTTTCACTCAGACCTGCTCAACTCCACCTGCCCAGGCCCTCACAGCAGCTCTCACCCTGCACCTGCCATCAACTTTGTCCTTTTTCAGCTAGAATGGGCTGGGTTAGCAGAGGCAGTTGATGATGCTGATGAGCTCATTTAGCCAAATGGGATAAGGGATGTGTGTGAGCAGGAGCATTCCCCAGCAGAGCCACAGAGAGTGGGGCAGTTTGCCTGTCCCACCAGCTGCAGGAGCTCGGGGGCTTGGTGAGGTATCAGGACCTGGACGATTATGGGAAGCCTGTCTGGGATAATTGTACTCCCTGAGTAACTCTGGAAGGGTAGGAGGGTGGGTAAGGGTGTCTCATGTTCAAGAAATGCAGGGTTTAAAAAGGAGCATCTGGTTTGTGGAGCAAGCAGAGTGAGTTATTCAATAACAGCAACCTTGTAGGAGATGAGCTTTTTAAGAGCAGAAATGGAAGCTGGTTTGATTTGGAAAAGCCCCTGAGTTCTTCCTTGGCTGTTGCTTTGCAGAGAAGTACTTTTCTTCCTTCTAGCACAGCTCCTGAAGCAGAGGAAATGGGCATTGTGACCTGGGAGCTGTGGTTGCCCAGCTGAGGAGAGGAGAGAGCACATTAGCTCTTTGTTGCTTGAAAATTAATCTCAGCAAGTATCACTGGCAGAGGAGTTAATAGCTGTAAAACAGACAGGAAAGCCAAGTGCAGGCAGTGAAGCTATTTTGCACATACATCATCAGAGAGTTTTAGCTGTGGTCTGATACCTCAAGGAACCGGGTATTTCAGTGCTGCTTGTGGCTAAAATATGTGGTTCATAGTTAAAACTGTGTTTGCTTTAAAGAATTTCAAATTTCTTTTTGTCTCATCTCCGCTGCAGTTCAGGAGGGGTGTAGAAAGTGATGTTGAGTAAGTTACCTTCCTTTTCTACCACTGACCTCTGGCTGCATCAGTGGAAACACGCCCTGAAGGTGCAGTGCAGGCCTGGAATGCAGGCAGGACAAACATCTGCTTGTCTGGAAGTGCCTGGGAGTTAAAGCCAATTACTTGGCCAAATCCCAAGATTCTGTTCCAGTACAGGTAAGATTCTTGACCATTGCTCCGACAAATACAGGATTTCTTGTGCTACTGGCAGATTTGCAAGCTATGTGAGCTGTGAATTTCCAAACAAGATGAAACTGTGACCAGGTAGAGCCATTTTTCTGATGGCCCAGTGCTCTGGCAGAGTGATTGAACATCCAGGACTCCCCAGTCCAAGGGGCTGAACTGGACTGAATGCAGAATTGTGTGTATCTGGTGGTGTCTGCATCTGACATCCCATCAAATCCATGTTTCCACGGGGAATCCAGATGCTGTTTTGTAGTCAAAGCATTTGATATTCTTTGGGGAAACTTAGAGCTCTGTTCCTTTCTGCATTGTCAAACAAATAGTTTTGTCATTAAGTTGGCTTTTAAAATACCATCTTTTTCACTTTCTCTGGTGCCATATTCAGTTTAATGCAGACACAATGCAGGGAATGTCAGAAGCAGCAGATATCTAGAGTAAAATATGACAAAAAAGACTATGTAATGTGGACATGGCCTGTACACTTTGCAGCTCTGTGTGAGGTTGAGAGAGGCTGAGAAGGGCAGAGGTGAGCAAGGTGACAGGGACAAGAGGAGGGGGTTGTGGGCAGGTGCTGGTGGGGATGCACATGTGGATCCAGTTCTACATTCAGTGCATTTCCATGGGCTCTGTGAGCTGTCTCTGTCTGGGATGTCCACTTTGAATGCCACCCCACAATTCTGAGCTGTCCAGCTGCTGCTGAATTATTGGCACACGGTTTCTTGGGCAGGCTTGGGTAATCTTGGCCTCTGGGGCTGAGGCAGTGTTTCCTCAGGATTACCAATGAGTTTTGTGCCCTTTCCTGTTTGCGTTTTCATCTGAGATTTACAGCAAACAACAATGAGAGATGCCAGAGGGCAACTTTTCAATTCTTAGCAAAATAAAAATATGTGCCAGGGTTCATGCATATATTCATGTGGACACCTGTGTTATTGAAACACATTTCCTTTGCTATTTGTGATCTATTTACTTGAACCACTCTAAAATTCAACTAAAATTCAAATAATCCTGAAAATTCTCCTGTGGAGCTGGGTAGAAAACATGAAACTTTATTTTGTGCTGGGAAATTCTGCACTATGTATTACCCACTTTTCCCTTCAAGCACTTCCAGCATGGAGCCTTGGCTCTGGTGCAAACCCAAGCAGTCCCAAGAGGCTCTGACCAGAGCAAAGCCTTAGGGGTCAGTATTTGTTTATAAGCCATATTCCTGGGCAATTCCATTTTCCACCTAGTGCTGAATTTACCTTCATGTCCTGTCTGGTTGTTTAATATTTCCCATTTGACTGGAGGAGCTCACCCCCCTGCCAGGCTCGTGTCCTGGTGGTAACTCTGCCAGGGAGGTCTGAGCCCTGCAAGGACCTTTCCTGGGGCTGTGAACACCTGACAGGCTGTGGGGCAGAGAGGGGCACTGGGGAGCAGTGGGGAGCAGTGGGGCCTTCCCAGGGCTGCTGTGTGCTCAGCTCCTGCCTCCCTGCCCAGCCACCCCCCGTTTGCCTCTCCTGTTTAGCAATGTCTGCAATGTGGCTCTCAGCACACGTGCAGAACTTCTGCCGCCACAAATGAGCCTTAGCAAGCCCTGAGAGGAGCAGCAGCAGTGGAGGCTTCCAGGCAGAGCCAGGGAAAGGTACCAGGGAAGGGGAATAACCCTTGTGTGGAAAGATCTCTGCCTTGGTGTCACACTGCCACCCGTGTGGCACAGGGCCTGGCAGGAGGGGTTTGCCTCAAAACCACGTTGGTCTGAGGAGCCTGTGGTGCAGCCAGGCTCACTCTGTTCAGGACTAATGGGGAAAACCAGGAGTTTCACTCTGTGAAATTACAGAGCACTGAGCCCTTCCCTTAGATGGAATTCAGCCCATGGGAACTTGCCCTGTTTGCTGCAGGGAGGTTTGAGGCAATGGCACTGGCTTGATCCCCAGCCAAGCCTGGGTTTGAGGGCTCTTACCTGTGAAAAATAAATAAATTAAAATATTAGAAGGTACCATGCTGGTAATTGATTCTCCCAAGAATATTTTTCCCAAAGCTTAAACCATTTCCAATAGCAAGAAGTTATAATGAAGCCTAAGTGTATTTATGAAGTGAAATCATTAACAATGGATTAGCCAGTAGAATCCAATTTCCTTTTCCATCAGTGATGCTAACACAGACTGGAATTTCATTGATGTATTGGGCATCATCGTCATCCTCTTCACTGAGAGAAAAATTATATTTGCATTCTCCAGTGGTTGCACTTTGCAGGAAAAATGGCATCTTATACAGAGGATCAAGCCAGAATCTTAATGGAGAAGGTATTTACAAGAAAATAAATGTGCACATAAATATTTCACAGGCATCTCATACATGCATTGTGTTTCATTATGTTTAATGTATGAATGTAACCATTTTACTTGTGTGAATTTTTTACTCTTAAGCAATGTCTTGAGGAGTTTAATGTCGAGAAATAAATTTGTGTGAATGTCTGTAGTGCTTTATAAGATAGTACATGGAAGAGGTAGAGGAATCCTTCTCCTAGGAGATCTTTTCCTTAAAGAAAGAGCTTACACTCTGTAAGTATTGAGTACAAAACTCTGTGTGTTGGAGCTTTGGTCCCTGTTTTTCTTGTCCATACTCTGGGCCCTGCAGTGCTCTCCCTGTGCCCTGGGAGAGTGGCGTGAGGCTGCACTGGCAGGGCTGGTTCTGGGTACCATTTGGTTCTGGAGCCCAGCAGACCCCGGTGCCTGAGCAGGGCAGGATCTGGGCTCAGGGCTCTCCTGGGAGCCTGGCTGCTCACTGCTCTCTCCTGCAGCCCCTGGAGAATACAGCAGCAGAGATTTCTTGGAGGGCTCCTTGGGACTCCTCTCTCTGGAAAATGTCTTGGTTCAAAGTTCTGCTCCTCGATGTCTCAGTGCTCTGCATCTTCCCCCTCCCACCCCGATGCAGCGCCAGCATTGCCACAGCCTGGCCAGGTGTCCCAGGTGCTGGGGTGACACGAGGGCTGGCTCTGCAGAGGGGCTGGCAGCAGGGTGGGCACTGTCCCACCGTGGGCACTGTCCCACACTCACACTTTGGGTCAGGGGGCTGCAGGCCCCTGTGGGCCTCTGCCACCTGTGCCCATTCACCTGCTGTGCTGTGCTGCTTACACCTTTCCTCTCTCCATTTTCTCTGCCACTATAATGTGATTTAGGGAAAAGTCCCAGGAGCTGCTGATGGCCAGGAAAGTCCCCTGTGCTCTTGGGGGATGTGGTGCTGTAATTCCATGTGCAGCCAGGTAGGTACCACCTGTCTTCTGCTGAGCTGATATCAGGGCTCTTTCCATAAAGGGAACATTTCTCTTTAGAAATGACAGCAGACCACTGTCTCAAACCAAAAATGAAACACTAGATTTTGACCCTAGTGATATAACAAGACAGTGATTGATACCAAGCAAAAAACCCCAACACTTTATTGAGGGAAAAGTAATTTTTAGGAATTTTTTTTTTTAAAATGAAGGCATAGAAAGTTTAAATAGAAAGCAAACTGTAGCTTTTAATGAAATCAGTGGTTTTTTTTCCTCCCTATTAAGAATCCCCCAACCAATTTCTGAACCAGCTCAGGGTGGCCAAAGGTAATTCAAATAGAAGTTTAGACCAGATTGCATTTGGACTTGTCCTGGGTATTAATACATGCAACCAGGATATTTTCTCATTGTGTGAACTCTAAGAGAGAAAAGATAGGCTGTTGGGGTTTTTTTAATGCTGGTGCTAAAATTATCTGCTAGTTTTGAACATTTCTGTAACGATAGTTGCAGTGTTAACTCCCACAGCCACAGGAGCTGGGGAGCCTCGTGGCTGGGTTTGTAGTGCTCAGATCAGCTCGGGCTGTGCATGAAGGAGGCTTTGCTCCAGTAAACCAGAGTTTGCCTCTGTCACCCACTCCTGGAGAGGGCTGACCTCGCTGGAGGGGATGGTGGTCAGAGGAAGAGTCAGTAGAAGAGGTCAGTCCTTAGTGCTTCTGCCTTTTAGCAGGGTGGTTACACAAGAATTGGAGCTGTAGATCAGGTTTAGCAGGAGCTTTATTCCTGCTTTATCAGGTTTAGCAGGAGCTTTATCCCTTACCTTCATTGGTACATGGCACAGTCAGCCTGTGATGCCATAGCTGTCCTGTTTCCTTATGGATTTCTGTTTTACAGAAATCCATAGAATTCCACACAGACAGTCAGCACTGAGCTCCAAACCGCCCTGTGCAATCGCTGCAGGTTCTGCAGAGCTGGGCTCCTGCACTGCCCTGTGCTGGGCAGGACACCCATGCAGCATGCATTGCAGTGCCGGTGAGATGCTTCACTGCAGCACTGACAGCGTGGGGCCGGGCTCCTCAGAGCTTGAGTCACGGTGTCTGGAGCATGAGATCACTGTCTGTGCTCGGGGCAGGCGGCAGGGCCACGGGCAGGGCAGGGCCACCGGCAGGGCAGGGCCACCGGCAGGGCCACGGGCAGGGCAGGGCCACGGGCAGGGCCATCGGCAGGGCCACGGGCAGGGCCACGGGCAGGGCAGGGCCACGGGCAGGGCAGGGCCACGGGCAGGGCCATCGGCAGGGCCACGGGCAGGGCCACGGGCAGGGCAGGGCCACCGGCAGGGCAGGGCCACGGGCAGGGCCATCGGCAGGGCCACGGGCAGGGCAGGGCCACGGGCAGGGCAGGGGCAGGGGCAGGGCCACGGGCAGGGCCACGGGCAGGGCCACGGGCAGGGCCGGGCCACGGGCAGGGCAGGGGCAGGGCCACGGGCAGGGGCAGGGCCACGGGCAGGGCCACGGGCAGGGCAGGGCCACGGGCAGGGCCGGGCCACGGGCAGGGCCGGGCCACGGGCAGGGCAGGGCCACCCGCCGCAGCCCGGCTGCTGCTCCCGGTGCCTGGGGCCAGCATCCCTGAGCCTCCCTCAGCCTCCCTGCGGCCAGCGGGGCTGGGCTGGGCTGGCCATGCTGGCAGGGGATGCTCAGCTCCATGGCCAGCCCGGGCTGCCCTCCCAGCCCCGTGCCCAGCCCCGTGCCCATCCCGGGCTGCAGATGGGCAGTCTGGCCCCTCTGGGCTGGGAGAGGGGCAGGCACTGCCCAGGGACAGTGGGGCACAGTTGCAGCCAAAAGAATGAAAGAGCAAACTGCTCAAGGAGGAGCCCATGGAGGAGGAGGAGGAGGAGGCTGTGTGTGCAGAGGCAGCTGTGGGTGAGATGAGCTCAGAGCAGTTTTCCCAATGTGTTTTCCCATCCAGGTGGTCTGGGGGCACTGGGGATGGGGTGAGTGGGCTGGCACCAGCCTGTGATGCTCAGGAGGACACCGTGAGCCCACCTGCAGTTCTGCCTTGGAGCAGCCCCTTCCCGGTGCTCAGTTACATGCTCTGGGGATTCAGGCTTCTGGCTGTGAGTCCCTGTTTCTCCAAAGGAGACTCAGGAGCCTTAAGAGAAAACCAGTAGTCTTGAACAGTCTAGAAATCAAATCTGTTTTGTGATTAAGTTATTCAAATCAGAATGTGCCATATGCAGCTTTTCCCAATGGGATGCAGCCAGCAGATGCACTGGCAGCCCCTTCTCCCCCACCCTCTCCAGCTCACATTGGGTAAAACAAGTGCTGATGAACCAAAGAACAACCATTCTTTGAAATTCGGGCCAGTCTCTGCTCTGCCCCTGTACCTGAGGCTCTGGGATTGTCTAAGAGGAAATGTCAGACTCACAGGAAATCTGCAGGGCAGGGCCTTGAGTGCCTCTTTCTCCATTTTGTAGTGGTGCAGTAATGAGTGGGCCATGCTGGAATAAGAGCAGTGAAGTAGAAAAATATTTAAATGTATTCTCCACTGGGGTGGACTGGAAGCTGAATATGTGGGATTAGGGACTGAGTTCTAGCAGAGGGTCCATGGCTAAAGGATGGGGTGATGAGAGCTTTCTGGTGTTTTTTTTATTCTTCCATCACCTACAGAATACCAGAAGGTCATGGGTAGAAGGAATTCTCAGTGCTGAGACAAAATCCCTCCTGAAGCATTTGTTGAGCGATGGAAATTGAACAGGTTTGCAAAGGTCATTGCAGCTTTATCAATTCTAATCTTAAATTTTTCCCAAAGTCAAAGTGGAAGGAGAAGGGAGCAGAGAAAGCCCCTGGCCCAAGGGCTGTGCCTGTAATTTTGTGATATGGTGCAGAGAGTGCAACTCAGGCTGGGTGTGTGCATGTCCCAGGCTGGGTAAGGGATGACAGCTTGGCTGGGCTGGTGCAGCCCTGGAAGGAGCAGAGGTTCAGGAGAGAGGTGAGCAAACAGATCCATCCGCAGCAGTGCCAGGCTGTGGGGCTGGGGATGGCTCCTGCAGCTCACCAAGGTCCCTGGCAGTGCCAGGCAGGGCACCCTCAGCCTGCAGCAGCCTTTGCTGATGGTGAGCTGCCAGAGCTGCTGTGGCCAGGTGAGACAGAGCTTTGGGAAGGGCTCAGGGCCGGGACAGAGCCAGGAGAGTCCCGTGGCCAGGGCAGGCTGGGGCACAGAGCCCCGGGGCAGAGTCCTGGCTGTGCCTCGGAGCTGCTCTGAGCACGGGGGCTGAGCCCTCCCAGGAACCCAGCTCAGCTTGGGCAGCAGCCACTGAAACACTCAGAATTTCTGCTCTCCCTCCTCAGTGCTGCTTCATCTCAAATATGCATCCCCCCCCCCCCCCCATGCTCTAATTAAAAACCAAATGAGAGGGAGAGAGGAGGAGGAAACCAATAATGCCAGTTACACATTTGGCTTAGAAAAAAGAAAAGCGCACTCTAATGTGTTTGAGGACAATAAGGAGGAAATGATTCACGCTTAATAAACCTCTTTGCTGTTAATCTCTGTTAACCTAAGGGTTCTGTTACTTTATTGGAAAGTCTTCTCACTTTCTGTTGTGTCATTGGAAAGAAAGAACTTCCATTATTGTTTTTTGCAGGGGTTATTTATTGAACCCTGGGAGCACTGGGGTGCTGTGGAAACTGGGCAGCCTGGTTGCTGTTAAGGCAAGAACATTCTGTCCCTGTGGTGCTCCTTGCCCTGGTCTGTGCAGCACTGGGAGGTGCCCAGGTGCTCACAGCTCCCAGGTGGGTTAAGGGAGGCTGCTGGGCTCACCTGCTTGTTAAGGGGATTGGGATTTGCTGCCAGAGGGATCCAGGCTCCTACACCTGAGGGGCTGAAGGTGAGTGTGTGCTGGAAGGTTCCAGAAGGGACCCCAGAGCTCAAGATCCTGCTGGCCCTGCCTGGGGAGGGGGAGTGCAGCGGGTGGATGTGATCAGCACGCGGTGTTCGAACCCCCTGTTCTTCCTGCATGATGCACAGGCTGTCACAGCTTTCTCATCCCGTGGAGCCGTGCCCAGAAATTGATGTTGTGCTGCTGTAATCGGAGAGGAGCGAGGGGCAGGGTGGATATTGCCGAGAATCCCTCACATTTAACGATTTCCTGTCCAGCTGCAGCATCTGGCACCCTGTCCCGTGTGCCTGGCCTTCAAACATCCAAAGGTTTGTGTCCTGCCCTCACGGTCTGTGGCAGGCAGTGCTGCCCCTGCTTTCCTGAAGCTGCTGTGTTGGCAGGGGCCGGGTGACTCCTGTCTGTGGCAGGGGCTCAGGGGGCACCTGTGCCACCCTGTCCCTGTCTCAGTCCTGTGGTGCTGCTCAGGGGGCACAGGTGCCACCCTGTCCTCTCCCTGTCCCTGTTGGTGACCCTCCCTGCCCTGCAGTCCTGCTCAGGTGGGCACAGGTGCCACCCTGTCCTCTCCCTGTCCCTGTTGGTGACCCTCCCTGCCCTGCAGTCCTGCTCAGGTGGGCACAGGTGCCACCCTGTCCTGTCCCTGTCCCTGTTGGTGACCCTCCCTGCCCTGTGGTGCTGCTCAGGGGGCACAGGTGCCACCCTGTCCTCTCCCTGTCCCTGTTGGTGACCCTCCCAGCCCTGTGGTGCTGCTCAGGTGGCTGATTCCAGGTGAGGGAAGGTGGGAAATGACGAGGAAGAGCAGCACCAGAGCTGGCAGGGGATGTATAAGAAGAGAAAAAAAATATATTTTTGGGCAAATGTAGTGTCAGGACCAGCATGTGACAGAGCAGCTGATGTGCCTCTGGCTCCTGAAGCGATTCCCAAGAATTGCTCTCCCTCAGTCTCAGCAGGGCTCCTCTTCCCTTCTGACCCTGCTGGAGCCAAGTGTTCAGAGCAAGCCAGCCCCCCAGTCTGGGGGCTCACAGGAGGTCACCCTTGATTTGATATCAAATCCTTCAAGGGAAATTTCCCCGTGGTTTTAATACATTGGGGGTTTAACTCCAGCAGGAGTTTTGTCTTATTATTTCTGTGGATCAAACCATGTTTCTGAAATCTTTTCATTTTCTTTCTGAGGGAAAAGCTATTTGAAAGTCAGAGCTGGATAAAAATTAAAGCATGAACATTGTCTGACTGGATTTTAAGTCCTTTATAAGATATTTAGAGTGAAATAGTACAGCTGCACATCATTTCCTGCTAATGCAATCAATCCCCTCCTCTTGCAGTGTTGTTAGAGGCACATTTCTCTGGTTCTGGCCAGTGAATTTTGAAATATTCTTTGCATAAGTTTGCTGATTTCTCACTGTGTTTGTTTGACAATTATTTTGGTTATCTCAAAATCAGATTTTCAAATAAAGCAGTTTTCCCCCTCTGTGATTGCTGTGAAAATTACGCTTGGGAAATCAAAGCTTTCAGAGATCATTTTACTTTCATCTCTTGTTTTTGATGAGGTCCTAGCACATCAAAAAACCCCACTCAGAGCTGTCCATCCCTGCTCAGACATTTGCTATAGCAGGAGGCCTTGATGGCCCAGGAGGAGCCAGAGCCCTCCCAGCCCAGCACTCACTGGAGCCTGGGATGAGAACCCAAAATGTGCCCGGGCTGGGGATGCTGGGCTGGGACAGGGCCCTCTGTGGGCACCTCTGGGCAGGGCCTGACTGAAACTGCACACAGAGACCCTGCAGGAGCAAATTTCCACAGGAACAACCCTGAGTGGAGAGGATTCAGTGCTGGGCTGCCAGCAGCCAGAGGTCACCAACCCTCTAAAGGCTTTCTGTAGCTGGGGGCATTAAATAATTCAGTAGGCTTTCCATCCAGCCTCATGGAAAATTTTCTCATGTGCTAAAAAATTCTCCAGACCACCACCAGTAACTGAAATGAAGAGAGAAACCCAGCCTGAGCACTAACACTATGCTGTGGCAAAAATGAATAAAAAATTGCATGAAGGAGCAGCCCTCCTGGCAGAATATGACATTTAAATGTGTTTTCCTCCTACAATTTAAAACACAGGAAGTGAGGAGATGCAAGAAGGCTCTCACTTGAGGTTCAAAGAGCTCTCATGTAAAGGATCAATAGATCCAGCACTGTATTTAGTGTCATGCTAAATGCTGGACCAGGCAATTATTTTGATTCATCACGGCGGTAAGTGAAGCATCAAAGTGTGACAGAAAATTCTTGTGTTTTCTTTTTTCTTATGTAACTGAAATATTTCATCTTTAGAGGCAGTTATGTTATGATTGCTCGTCTGCTCTTGGCAGCCATTGCCAATGGTTTGTTAATCCAGTGTGAGTTGTACCAGTCTGATCCAGGGGTACCTGTGCCATGGGGACCCTTCCCCACAGCAGCACCTGTGGCCTGTGAGGCACCTGACTGGGGGATGAGGGTGCAATACCTCATTTGTATATTAGTTTCTTTTGAAGTAATTCAAATTCTGCTTAAAAATTCTGCAGAAAGTTCTTTAGGGCCCTGCAAACTCTGAGACTCATTTATACATTTTGGTACAAAAGCACCTTCCAGAGAGGTCTGTGTGTTTTGTTGCTGTGTAGCCAGAGGTGCCTCTGAGGCTGCTCATTGCCTGTTCTTAGCAACATTTCTGCCTGAAGTCCTTGTGCAGTCTCAGGCTACGATCCCACCTCAAGGACTGACCTGACCTGCAGAGCAAGGCAGGCAGCTGGAGTCTGGATTGCTGGTAGTACCAGTGGAAAGCACAGAATCTACATCAGATATAATGTATTATGAGTGAGATTTATAACAGGATTACAGGAAGCAGTTAGTTAAAGCTACTGGCAGTAAACAGGGATTAAAATATTTATCTAGCTAAAATATGAATAATGGAGTAATTCATGTAGTTATGCAAAGGAGCTGTGTGCTTTATACTGACAACAAATAGCACAGTATCAGTAATATCAGTAATATTTCCCAATGTCCATGTATCAAAATCCTTCCACGCCTTTCCCTTCCAGCCCAACTCCCCTGGTGTCTGTCAGTGCCTGAGGGGGATTTCCTGCAGCTGCAGCCACCCTGACAGGGCACAGAGCTCCCCCAGTGCAGCTCTGCCTCCCTGGGACATCAACCCCTGCCCTCTGGAGGGTGTGGGATGGCAGCTACAGAGCAGCTGGCTGCTAATAGTAATTATAATAATAAAAATGCTCCTGCATTTCTGTATTGCTCTTCCAACAGTTGCACTTCTTCTAGTTCAGCTCTGTGTGATCAGGGTTATTTTACAGGAAGGTCTGGTCTTTCTTTGGGGAAGTGGTTGAGATTTTAGACTTCCACAAGTCCTGTCTAATATTTGAAACTTTTTACACAGAATTCTTCTTTCTGGCCCAGATGCTGCTGCAGTATCCCTCCAGTTCAGCTGCTCTGACATGCACTCTGTAAAACTGTGAGTGAGTGTAAAGCAAACACTTTCTGCCTCCACAGAAATGTATTGGTGGCCATGAGCAGCCCCAGAGGTTTCACTTTTTACTTTTTCCATCTCCCCCTTGCCAGGAACAGCTTCCAGTAAGAAGCACATCTACAGGGATGCTCCCAGGTGTGCTGTGACATTTCACCCTGGACAGGTTGCAAGTTCCCCTGTTGTTGCAGCTCTGTAAAACTGAGCTTAACTCTGCCTGGACTGATAAAACCACCTGGTGGGAAAGCATCAGCTTCATCTGGAGGATCTGTGCTGTTCTCTGAAGGCCAAAGCACAGACCTGGGGCCAGCTTCATTCTGAGCCAACCTCACAGGTTCCAGCTGCCACCAGCACTCCCCAGCATCCTCTTCTTAATCTTCTGGGTGAGAAAAATATCGTTCATTCCTTGTTTAGGCCTAAGGAAGGAAAGCTCATTGGTTCGCTTGCTGCTCATTGCTTGCTGCTTTTACTCTCCAGTCAGCTTAAATGTTTAAAATATTCAGCAGAGAGGATTAAGCAGCACAGCTGGCCTTGATCCTGTGTCTGGCTGAATTCCCCAGGTGATCGGTCATGCTGCTCCCCGGTGTCTCCCAGCAGCTGCTTATTTCCTAAGCTGTCCTCTGCTGACAGTAATAAATTCAGCCCCTGGGGTGGTCCAGGAGATGGGCATTAACGATGGTCTTTGGGTGGCCAGCGCCTTTCCCTCCTGGGTCAGACCACCCCAGCACTCTGTGAGCTCTGCTGCTTTCTTTCTGCAACAGATTGGTCTCACTGCACTGCATCAACGCAAATTACTCAGTCAATTTTGGATTTGAACTCCATCTTTTATGCATCACTTGTGAGTCTTATGTGAGCTGTGTTTTTGATTTTTGGTATGTGCAATGATTCATCCCCTCCTGGCACTCTGTGGGGCTGAAGTTTGCTCTTCCTCTCAAACGGTGCATCCCAAGTGGAGCTTCAGCCTTTGTGAGCCAGCACAGAGCTCATGAAAAATGATAATTTAAATAATACGAGCAGTGGCAATCAAAGAAAGTAAATACGGTATTAAAACAAGGCAAAAATGTGTGGTATTGGAAAACTGTTTCAGCTCAGGAGCTCAAAGCTGTGTGGTGGGACTCATGGAGGGGATCAGTGTGTGCAGCCAGGGACAGGCAGAGCAGCTGCTGAAGGATTGCCCGAAGGGTAAAGAGGCATGAAACGACCTCATTTAACACCTTGGCTGCTAAAATGGGAGGGAGCTCTTTCTATTGCAAAAGCCTTTCTGCTTTTTCTTCCAAGTAGGGGGGAAATATAGGGAGGAGAAGTGGTGTTTATTGCACAGTTGTTTTGAGGAAAAAGCTGGTTTTATAAGGTATAAACAGGAAACAGAGCAGAAGTGAGTTGCAAACCCACGAGGTGCCTCTCCCCTGGATTCAACCAAATGCCATTTTTCCTGGAAAGCAGAGCAGAGCCTCCCCCATGTGCTCCCATCTGATTCTTTAGGGGCAGCAGTTCCCCCTGGTGTGAATTCCAGTGTGCCCAGTCATGCCCCAGGGATCCCCAGCCAGCATCCAGCTCTGGGGACAGGGAGAGGGGCTTTGGGTAGGAGGTGACTCCAGCAGAGACAGGCATTGCCTAGCAGAGCTGTGGCTGTCACGGGCACGGGCAGCAGCTCTGTGAGAGAAGAGAAAAGAGAGAAGAGTGTTCCTGCAGTTCCAGCCTGGGTCTAGACCAGCCCCTCTCCGTGCCCTGGGGCTTCCCAGAGCCTCCTCAAGGCAGACCCAGCTCTCAGAAGTGTCCCCATGCAGGCCCAGCAGTGACTCAGCAACGCAACACAGAGCCTGTCAGCAAGGACACCTTGTTCTCTAAGTACACTGTTTTTTCTTTTTTTCTTTAATATCTTCTAATTATGTTCTCATTGGTATTGATCCTGTGCTCTTTTAGAAGCCAGATTCATCCTTTGCTCTTAAGAAGCAGAAAAGCAAACACTTGGAGCCTGAGCTGCTCTGTGGTCCCCAGCCATGTCTTCTGGGCTCGTTTGCTGGCTGACAGCTGGTGTGGGACTCTTGATTGCATTTTTAGGGATGGCATTTTACAGTGTGTCAGAATCTCATGTCTGTCTCTTTTCCCTGCAAACCACTTGTGGACAGTTGGCCAAACGAAGGATTTATGTTTAAAATTTATTTTTTTTTTTAAGTTGTGAGATTCTGTTGCCAATTCTCCTGTCATTCTCCTGTCCTATTTACTGCTTGGACTTGAAAAGCATAACGATTTTTGAAGGCTTTGTTTTTAAACTCTGCTCTTGCTTTTCCTTTGTGGCTGCTTTGACAGACTCCTCTGATGTATATTTCAGTATAGGTTGATGTGAAGCTAATGAGAAGGCAGATGTTTATTTACAGAAATATGGGTTCCATTTGTAAAATTATTTCCTAGTAGGGAGAACATTGCTTTCCAATTACCTTACATTCTAGGAGGGCTTTTTTATAAATTTCTTTACAGCTTGGTTTTTAAACTGTATATTGCTACAGGCATATAAAACTGCCAGTAAACCCCAACACCACAACTTCAGCAATCATTCTAAAACACAAAAACATTCTAAGGTTATTTCAAGTCAAGAAACGGATTTACACATCATAAAAAAGTGTATAAAATCACCACCAATTTACAACTCTGACTAATAAGTACTAAATAGAAAAAGATTAAGTTCATAAATTCTCAGACTTTGAGTTGTCTGGAGCCTGATTTTCATGAAGTAAAACTTTGTAAAATTGAGAACAAGAGAGCTTCTATCTTGCCTGCCATACAAGCCCCAATCCTTGTTATGTATACCCTGATTAGACTTTTGTCACTTCATCTTTTTGTTACTACCCTTGGCACCATGAAATCATTGTATAAATAGGAGCAGAGCCCCTCTGTGGTGTATGGCCACAAACGAGGGCTCTGTATAAAAGCCTGCCCACCCAAATCAAGCCCAGAATTCAGCTCTGTGTGTGCCTGTGACTGGCCCCAGCAGCTCCCTCTGCAAGGAAGAGATTCCCTCATCCTCCCTTTGCTGCTCATGGCTGCTGCTGTTTCCTCATCCTCCCATTGCTGCTCATGGCTGCTGATGTTCCCCCGCCCTCCCTTTGCTGCTCATGGCTGCTGATGTCTCCTCACCCTCCCTTTGCTGCTCATGGCTGCTGCTGTTTCCTTGCCCTCCCTTTATCTCGTGGCTGCTCCTGCTCTAGCTCTGCTGGGTCCAGTGGGCTCAGTCCCATGGAGCAATCTGCCCTTATCTTACTGGGCCCAGGCTCATGCAGAGCCAGTTGTGTTCTCACACTTGTTTGTGGAGCAGTAAAATCCCTTGAGGTTGTTTCCACTGCTGTTTCCTCCCTTTCCCCTGGACTTCCAAAGCTGAGCTCCTCTGGCCCATTGAAGGCTGCAAAGGGGGGATCCTAGCAGATCCTGGGGGACCCTTCAACTCCCAGGGCTGCCTGCGATGGCAGAGCAAAATTACAGCCATTATCTCCAAACCTGCACTTCTGCAGCTGTCCCCTAAATGTTGGAATCCCCTTTGATGAAAGGGGGAAAATAAGTATTCTTGGTAACCAGTGTGCCCTCTCAAAGAACTTACTGGCACAGCAGCTGGTGGAACTTGGCTGTGTTCCTGTAAAAGACTAAATGAAATATGTTATTTTAATTTTTGATTCACTTTGAATGAGTTTTATGCAGTCCCATTACCTTGTCTTCAGGGAACTGGTTTCTGAGACTTCACTTACTTGTTTACTTCTGGATTCAATTTTATAAGGCTTGGTCTCTTCAATGCTTTTGAGGAAAATCCCTTTTCTCTCTCTTTTGTATAAGATGAAAAACTATTTCCCTCTTTTACTGAGAGAAAAATCACCATCCTGAGTTGTACTGTGTGACTCTGGTGGGAGAGGAGTATTTTTAGCCAATCAGGACTGGAGATGTGACTTAGGAATGTGTGTAAAAGTGTGTGAGTGAAGATCAGAGCAAACCCCAGCAGAGCTGCAGCCCCCAGAGCTCAGCTCCCACCTCTGCACCCGGGGCAGGAGAGCTGCCCCACCCAGGTGCAGCCTGGCAAGGGCTCCTGCAGCCTCACAGCTGCCCAGGAGGGCTGAAGGAGAGCAGCACCTGCCCTGCTGCCTCCCAGGGGAGGCCTGGGTGTGGCTGGGGGCACGCTGGTGCTGAGGTCTGTGTTTGGGGGGCACACTGGTGCTGGGGTCTGTGTGTGTCTGGGGGCACACTGGTGCTGAGGTCTCTCTTTGGGGGGCACGCTGATACTGAGGTCTGTGTGTGTTTGGTTGGCACACTGATGCTGAGGTCTCTGTTTGGGGGGCACACTGGTGCTGAGGTCTGTGTGTTTGGGGGGCACACATGCTCAGGTCTCTCTTTGGGGGGCACACTGGTGCTGAGGGTTCTGTGTGTGTCTGGGGGCACACTGATGCTGGGGTCTGTGTTTGGTGGCCACACTGATGCTGAGGAGCTCAGGCCTACCTGTGAGGGTTCCCAGTCTGGCAGCAGCCTGGGCTCACTGGGTGCATGCAGGGCTGGTGCCAGACTGGAACCCAGGACTGCTGCATTCATGGGGCCTGTCCCTCTCCGCCTCTTCCACAGCCTCAGCTCAGCAGTGCTGTTGCTTTAGGCTGTCATAATTTGATTAAACCCTGATTTGTCTGGAAAGGTGAGTCACCTGTAATCAGCACATTAAATGAAAGACCTCTGCGATTTCCTACTGCAAAATAATCTCAAATTCAATAAAGGTTCAATTCCACATTTACAAGCCCTGATGCTTTCAGCTCTCTAATCACTGTTTCCTGCCAAGCACGAAAGTCTTTTCATTTCCTGGAGTGTGAGCACAAACAACTGTGTGAGAGCTGCAGGCTGAGGGCTGAGCTGCTGTGTGCAGGACCCTGCACATTCAGAGACCACCTCACCTCAGCAGGAACCCAGGATTTTCATGTTTCCAAGACATTTTATGGAATAACACTGCTAGCAAGCATCTTGTCAGTCTGTTGATGTCCAGAGAGATTGGAGCAGGCAGTAGGTGAAGTAAGTCAGCATCCACCAAGTTTCCAGACTCTGGTGGTCTGTGTTGGGTGGTGTCCAGGTAGAATGGACAGGAATTTGGGTTCTGGAATCATTCCAGCCCTTAGGGAGCTCTGGGGAATGTGCTGCCCTATCAGATCACAGGGCTCCCCTGTCACTGAGAGGTTTGTCCCCACGAGGAGCCTCGTGGTGAGGGCAGGGACAAGAAGAGCTGCCGACCATCTCACCCTTTTTGGTCTCATGTGCCTAGAGCCAGTGAGCCAGGGAAGCAGATGGGAACTGCTGAGCTTTGGGGGGCTTTTCTGTGTGGGCAGGATCTGGGTGGGGGCCAGGGTGGTCTCCTGAATGACTCAACAAAAAGTAAAAAGAGCAGCAAGGTCATTTCACGAGCAGATTCCCTCAAGAATGACTGTTATACACCTCTGTAGTTTGAGAACATCAGCCAGACAGTGAATGAGCTCCTTGGAGAGCAAGGGTTTGCTGTGTGATTTCTGTGGCAGTCTGAAGCACACTGACGGTGGTTCTGAGGAGGGGAAAAGGCCAGAAGAGTGACCCAAGGGCTCTGGCTGTGCAGGGTCCCTCCAGTCTGATTCACACTGGCAGAGACAAGGCTCAGGCACTGGGAGCTGTGCAGGAAGAGCAGGAGATGCCTCTGTGGGAGCTGCTCTCTCCCTTTGTTGTGTAGCTCGACACTGTCATGTTTGAGGAGCTTTTGTGGGGAGGGAAGCTGAGAAAGAGATTGGGCTGTCAGCTAAGGATTGATGCTGCTTGTGTGTACTCACTGACATGCAGCAGTATTGCCTCCAGAGATATTCCTAGAGCTGGAAAGTCCAGCACTTAAAGGCTTTGTGGAACAATGGCTTCCTATAAAGACAGAGAGGCAACTTTTATCTCAAGCATGCTTGAGATTTTTTTCCACTTGGCACATGCAGAGTCCATTAGACTCAAAGTGATCCAAAGATAATGATAGGAGCACAAGAAAAAAAGGAAATGGAGGGAAGTGCTTTTAACTCCAGCGATCTGAAGTGTCAAAGATAAATAATACATAGATTGGCATTGCTTTCTGAAGGTACCACCGAGCCTGATGGAGATTTCAGTGCTGAGAAATCACGTGTGCCCCACGGAGGAGCCAGGTCAGGGGTGCCAGAGCTGAGCTGGGGCAGCTCCTCTGTCTGTGCTCCTCTGATGGCAGCAGGCTCCTGCAGCACCCTCGTTTGTCAGGAGCTGTGTCAGTCCTGGTTAATCAGCTCCTTGTGAGAATTTACAGGGAATTTACAGGGAATTTACAGAGTCTGCTCGTGCAGCAGTGGGGAGGGAGGGGAGGGGAGGGTTCCCTTTGTGAGGCTGGGCTCTCCGTGCTGGGCAAGCGGAGCAGCTTGGAAGGGAAGGCAGCGCTTTCCCTGGAGGCTCTCCCCAGATGGGATAACGCGATCCTGTGGGACTCCCCCTGTGCCTGCTGGCAGCCACTGCTCTGGGGGTGGATGACTGAACCTAGAGCAGACCGGGGCACCTGTGGGGCCCAGGGGGATGGCACCAGGGACCCCTGGCACCAGGGCCATGGAGGAGAGAAGGGGAGAGGGTTAATGGGGTAGAAGGTCCCTGGGGACAGTCTGTGGCAGAGGGGAAGGGGAGCACCAGAGAGGGTGAGAGATGGGGAGCAGGAGCCCAGGATGGAGCCCAGGGCAGCCAGGGACAGAGGAGCTCTGCACTGGCCACAGGGGTCACCTCTTGTCACCTGGACCTGCTCCCCACAGCCCAGCCCATTCCCAGGGGAGAGCCCTGGGTGCCAGGGGAGCAGCTCCAGCTGCTGGGCAGGGCCAGAGGGGTTTGGGGGAGTCTCCTGCACTGAACTGGCTCCAGCAAGGGTTGATGGGCTGCACAGAGCCCTGCTGCCACAGCCTCATCCATATTCATAGCATGAGAGCTTTGCACTCACCAAAAATTGGATTGCCTGGCTTCCCAACCTTTAATAGACACAGTGTGTGGCTCTGTGTGGTTCTAACAAGGCAGATAACACACACCCTGCAAGCTGGTGGCAGTCTTATATTGATTTTGAGTAATTCTGGTTTCTGTCTTTTGACCAACTATCACTTTCTGTTGTGATAATTAAAGTGCATTTTCACAGTGTGGCAGGAAGCCCTGATTTTCTGTGTGCAATACACTGAGTTCCCACATCACAAGGGGAACTATTGGGAAATCCATAATTGCAGGGCTTTGGCAACCTTTAAATATTTCCATGGTTACTGAGGGGAAGGAGTTTCCCATTGGTTGGTGCAGTAATTATTTCAGTGACAAGGATGAACATGATTTTTGAAGTTGTTTGGTAGAGTGTTATTTGGATTTAACTTAATTTTGTAGCTCTTAGAGTACAATTTCCATATAAGCTGTTTGTTGTTTTCCATTAATGAGAAGCATTAAAACTTTGGCTAATTGTGCCAGTGGAATGATGTGGAAAACTTTGCCACTGGTGCTTTTGCATCACTCTCAAGTGAATGAGGAAAGCCATATTCTGGTGACCCTTTGCCTTCACTGTGGTTTGTGTCTGGATTTCTTGTCAATACTAAATATTGTGTTTTTACTGATAAAAAAAATCAAGTTTTTACTGATAAAAAAAATGAAAGGAAAAATCAAAGTTGTAACAAAAAACTGATGAATTTATGCCTTGGGTGCATCCACGTGAAAATGAATGTGCTGAGATCCCACGTGGGCCAGCTCTGAGCAGCTGGGGCCTGGCTGGTTTTGGGGTGTCTCCATCATGTTCCTCACAGTCAGGAGGGGACAGAAATTGCCTGTGGAGAGGCTGGAGGGGGAATGGCAGGGCTCTGGGGGGCTGCTGAGACTTCCCTTCTAGAACGTTCCCATGAACAAAGGAGGCCAGCACTAGCTGAATAAGTGCCTTATGAAATACTGCTCGCCTCTGCAGCAGCAAGGACATGACAGTAATTCTGGAGAGAGCCCAGCCTGTGCTGCTCTGAGGCTCTTGTGCAGGGGCTGTGAAATGATGCCAGCTCCTGGAGCCTGCTTTCCTCGTGTGCTTGTTCCTGACTGCTCCTGTTCTCCTCAAAGAGCGGCTGCACAGGCCAGCGTGGGTGTCCCAGTGCCAGGGGACTCCCTGGGCCATTTCCCACTTGGCCTGACAGGCACTGCAGGTAAAGATTTACAGCTCAGCACTTGTGCCAGTTTTTGGGCCCATTATAAGTCCAACCCAGCTTGATGAACAAACCTCCAAATTTCTATTATACAATGAGTCTCAGCATGTTTGTTTTCTCTAGGGAAGTAAAGACAAGTATTAATGTCAGACTGGATTTGAGCTGAAAGCATCACACAGGAGTTGTTTTATGGGGTAGTACTCTGGGTTGTTTGGGTTTTTTTCTTTTTTTTGTTCCCACCCCCTCCTGCTGACTACCCACAGCCCCAGATTAGGACAGCTAGAAATTTTCTGGTTGAAAAAGCTCAAATAGTGTTACCTTTCCTGTGTCTCTGTGCTAATGCCGAGCGCTCACGGATTGAAGCAAGGCTTGAGGCACAAACCTGGGGCAGTTCACACCATGACAGCTGCAGACAAAGAGGCAGACTGCGTGCTGAAAGCGTGCCAGGTTTAGCCAGGATGCAGCCCAGGGGCACAGTTTGTTCATTTTCGGGGGCTGTGTGTGCAGATTGATTTATTTTTAATTGGGGCAGCTCCTGCTGCCAAGGGTTAAAGCCTTCACAGGTTCATGGCCCACTCAGGAGCGTGCTGTTGTGGACTGAGGGGCCAAATGCTGCACTGCACTGACCAGGCCCATCTTCTCCTCCCAGGGGCTGCACCCATGCTGACAGCACCTGGACTTCAGTGTGGGTGTGAAACAAAGCCTGCTGTGGGCATGGGAGCATTCCCGGCGTTGTGAAATGGTTTACGATGCTTTACAGTGGCCCTCAGGGAAACCAGCGAGGTGAGATGGTGTGCCTGCACAGGGGAGAGCAGCCCAGCCCAGCCCAGTGCTCACTCCTCAGGTAAACCAGCGAGGTGAGATGGTGTGCCTGCACAGGGGAGAGCAGCCCAGCCCAGCCCAGTGCTCACTCCTCAGGTAAACCAGCGAGGTGAGATGGTGTGCCTGCACAGGGGAGAGCAGCTCAGCTCAGCTCAGCTCAGCTCAGCTCAGCTCAGCTCAGCTCAGCTCAGCTCAGCTCAGCTCAGCTCAGCCCAGCCCAGCCCAGCCCAGTGCTCTCCTCAGGTAAACCAGCGAGGTGAGATGCTGTGCTTGCACAGGTGTTTCAGGTGAGGAGGATGAGAGCCCCCGCGGGTGTTTCAGGTGTGATCCACATGGGGAGCAGTGTCCCAGCCGCTGCTGGAGCTCCCTTGGCGCTGCTGCTGGTTCCGCTGGGAGCGTTCCGGGGGCGGCAGCGGCTCCGGGCCGGGCAGTGCTCCCCTGGCAATGCGGTACGAGCGCGTCCCCGAGCGGGGCTGCCCGAGAGCCGCCCCGGAGCGCGGCTGCAGGCGCTGTTAGAGTGCCCGGCACGGGGGGAGCCGGGCTGAGCTCACCCGCGGGGCTGGCACCGAGAGCCCGGCCCCGAGGGCGTGCCGGGCCATACCCAGGCTTTGGGCACAGCCCCGGGGCACAGCCCGGCTGGCAGAGCCCGGCTGGCACAGCCCCCAGAGCACAGCCCGGCTGGCAGAGCCCGGCTGGCAGAGCCCCCAGGGCACAGCCCGGCTGGCAGAGCCCGGCTGGCACAGCCCCCAGGGCACAGCCCCAGGGCACAGCCCCCGGGGCACAACCCGGCTGGCAGAGCCCGGCTGGCACAGCCCCTGGTGCCAGCTGCAGGAGCCAGCCCAGCCCCTGGCACAGCTCTGCCGCTCGCTGAAGGCAGCGGCTTTGAGGTCGGTGGTTAGTTTGTGAGAGATGGTGACAAATGCATTTCCCCCCTGCTTTTCCTAGACCTAAAAGTGTCCTTCAGGTCTGAATGTTTCAGCAATGCCTTGAGGAGAGGGGTTTCTGTGAACACCAGTACGTTTTTCTTTTGTCTTTATATATTCCATGTGCCATCGAGGTTGAGAAATCAGTATTGCTGGCAGGGAGAGCTGAGGCAGCACTGTGGCTGCCTGGCTCTCAGAGCAGCTCCTGGGGGAGTGGGTGTTTTTCCCCAGCCTGGCTCAGGCACGACACTGCAAAATTTGTGCCAGTCCAGCTCGAACAGGCTGGTGTGCATGGGATTGGAATATTAATAAAGGCTGAAGTGGACTCAATGATTCCAGGGCATTGTAGCAAGAAAACATTGTATTTTCTGGAGGCTGAACTGTAGCCGTTCCATTCAGAAACACTTTAAAGCAGGGTTGCAGTATTATTCTGTGTTACTAGGTGACCGCTTTGTTGTCATAAACTGGACTTTGCCTGCAACAGTGGCACACGTTCTGGGTACTGACTTAATCCCAGGAAGAAAACGAATCCATTTCAGGAAGCAAAGTGTTGCTTCCATTGTGTGCTCCAAGTCATCATTGCGTTGCTCAGTGTGAGGATCTGAGCCTGCCTGTGTGATTTCAGTGACTAAGATGGCTTTCTATTGCCACTGCTGTCAGCAGTTCCAGTTTTCATCCAACAGCTACTTGGTGGTTGGGGAATTTAGCACGCACATTGTCATGCTGGGTACAAACTTCCACCTCCATGCACAGCTGAATGCAGAAAGCTCACTCTGCCCTCCCAGGCCGTCTGTGTGCCACCTCAGAGAGCAGAAGGTAAAGGACACCAGGGCTAGACCCAGCCTGAAGCTGGGAGGGGAGCAGTTCTGTGGGATCCTGGAGAGCTCACTCGGGCACTGGGACAGCCTCCTTTGCCTGGCCTTTGTTTCCAGGCTGGCTTGGAGGCAATCCCTGGCTGTGGCTCTTTCTAGAGGGAGGAATTGCTTCCTGTGCACGTGGAGAGGAATTCTGGGCACGTGGCCGTGCTTTACTCCCTCCTGATGCTGCTGTGAGATTTCTGGGCTGCACACAGCACCCCCAGAGCAGCTGAGAGGGGGAGGTCTCCTCATTGATCCCCTCACTGCTGCACAAATGCAGCTGTCAGGGACATCTCCCTGCAGCTGTGCTCTCGGTGGAGGTTTATTTATTTCAAGGTTTATCTCAGCGTCCTTCAGGAAATGCCACAGCACTGGTTCTGTTTAGAAGAGAAGCCCCTGGGTTTGGGTGCTGGCCAGCAGAGCAGGGGTTGTGCAGCAGGACAGTGCCCCGTGGCACAGAGGGGCTCTGGAGGGGCACCTCTGTGCCCAGGGGCTTTTCTGCCCTGCTGCCAGGGCCGGCTGGCACACGGGGCTGTCACAGCAGTGTCACAGAGGGGTCCCCAAAGCCAAGAGCCCATTCCTCTCACAGCCCTGCTGCTTTGTCCAGCAAACAGCCCGAGGCTGTGGTGGATGTTTCCAGGTGGGTGTACCTGAGAGCAAAGTTTGACTCAAAATTCTCAGCTTAGCCTCCAATGAGAACCCTGCAAGAGAAGGAGGACAAATAGAGATAACTTTAGCTTGGCTTCAGAAAATGGGGGCTTTTTTATAGAGACAAGAATGTATTTCAGATTTGTTGTTGCACAAAGTTGAGTTTTGTTTGGAAAAGGCCATGTGGCAAATTGTGTGATTATATTAAGCTCACAGGGGGTGACTCACTGGCATAAATTATTTCCAGGAAACAAATGGAAGGAAGGGTAATGATATGTTGTTTCTGCTCCCATGGAATAAAGGAATAACCTTTCTGCCTGGGGGTACTTTTAGAAAAGCAGATAAAACCTGCAGTCAAAACCATTAAAATCAGTAAGTCCTGTCTTTAATGTTTCCTTCAAATTTCTATGCTGCAGCTTCTGAAGAAGAGGCTGAGAATCAAATTACTTCCAGCCACAGAGACTGGAAGCCTATTTTCAGTTATCCAAAATGTTTTCTGTGCACCTCTGCCGGGGAAGTGCCCAAATATCTGAGTCCTTGTGGGAGGAAGCTGCTTGAGCAGGTGAAGTAAGAGGACTGGGAACAGTCATTGTCCCTTGGGATGCAAATTTCCAGGCTCTTTCTCCATCAGCCACTGGATGGGATGAAGAATGACATTTGGGAAAAGCTGAAGGAACTGGTCTGGTTGTGGACTATCACTTCTGCTAAGACTTAAAAAAATATATAATAATTTGAAATCACTCACTTATCAAAGAAAAAGCAATTCATATTTGCAGATCTCTTTGCCACACAGAAATATTTTATAACAAACATATGAGGAGTCATTACAACTTGTCCTTCCTCAAATAAAATTAGAAGTAATTTACAACCCCAGCAAGTCCTGGTGATAGAGGAGACATAATTTTTAAAGCTTAGTATTTCTGGTTTGGAACAGTTACAAAACCTTGTGTTATAGAGGATGATGTGATTGTTTTTCATGTGGCAACACCATTTAATTAAGATTTAAGCAGATGGTTAACAGGAATAGTATTGTAGGCTTCATCAAAGTAAAATCTAAAGGGCACAATAATATTTCCACTTCAAAGTGGTTTGTTTTGATTTCCACCAATAAATAAATTAATTTCACGTGTCAGAGGAAAGCATTCTCACAGTAGTTACTGTATTACTACTTGTGTAGTGGAGTGTGGTCGCAGAGCAGGGATTTGATTTGTAACCCCAGCACAGACACAAGTCCACCAAATGAGCAGAGTGTTTGATTTCTGAGACGTAGTGGCAGCCACAGAGAGTGAAACAGCCCAACAAGCTGGTTTTGGGAGCAGCGTGGGCACAAGGGGAGTGGACAGGCAGTGTGCAGCCCCTCTGCTGCCCTGGCAGCGCCCAGCAGAGCCAGAGGGCACTCAGGAGATGAGGAAAGGCACAGAGGCAATCTCTCCTCTCCCTCCATGCAGGGAAGCAAAGGGAGGATGGGACTGACCCCAAGAGCAGGACTGGCACTGTGGGAGCAGCTGCCACCCACAGCCCTGCCCTGCCCTGCCCTGCCCTGCTGCAGACCCCAGGAGCAGGAGAGGGAGTGCAGCCTTTTCTGTGCATGGGGCTCATTTCCTTTCCTCTACAACTCAGGTCTGCAGAAGAGGCGCCATCACAACCCCCATCAAACCTCTCCCAGTCAGAAAGGAGAAAGCACAATATCTAAATCAAACTGAAATGAAATTTCAGGACTTCTTAGGGCAAAGCATGACTCTGATAAGCAAAGTTGCCTGTGCAGGGGGAATAGCTGTGCTGCCCCCAGGCTCCTCCAGAGGAGGTGAGAGCAGCCCTGCAGAGATAAGTGCCCTATTTCTGGGCATGGCTCAGCAGCAGGGCTGTCCTGCAGCCCCAGCAGAGGATTTCCAGGAAGGAAAGGTCAGGAGGATAAAGCAGAGCTGTCACTCTCTCCGTGTGCTTTCTGCCCTCTTCACACTCTTGTGCAGGGCAAGAGCCAAGCCGAGTTCAAGAGGTGCCTTGCTCCAGCAGGGATGCACTGGGAAATTGGGCTGGGATTCATCCTGTCCAGCTTTAGTCAAAAGCTCATTTCCTTGGCACTGCAGGAGTAAATCAGCAATTCTGGGGGGCCATGCAGCCCCTGCCTCCCCCCTGGGCTGCCACGGGAGCCTGAGCAGCTCTGCTGAGCCCTGGTGCTGCTCATGGGGACCCTGTGGGCAGCGCTGGTCTGGAATGTGCCCCAGCAGCTCCCTGGGGAGGCTGGCAGGGCTCCCTGCCCGTCCTGCAGCCCCTGCTGGCCCTGCCACAGCGCTGCTGGCTGCTCTGGGGCTCTGCTGGGCCATGGAACATTCCAGACCAGCGCTGCCCACAGCAGCTCCCGCCCGGGCGGCTCTGGGAGCCCTGGAGCTGGAGCTGCTGTCCCAGGGGCTGCACCAGGGGTGGGTGAGGAGCTGCCAGCAGCAGCACAGGGCTGGGAACACCAGGCAGCCTCCAGGAGAAGCCTCTGAAATAGAAGAGCAGACACAAACAGCTCTTGAGACATCCCATTCATAACCAGCACACGCACAAGACAGGAAGGTGTTCCTTGTCCAACACCTAATGCCATTAAACTTTACCCTGGCAAATATCAGAGCTGCTGGGAGCAAACTCAGCCCTTTCTGCAAACACAAACTCCTGCTTTAAAGGGATAATTTCCCTAAACATTCAAGTGACAGGTTTGGGAGGTGCAATTAGAAAACCCTGGCAGACTTAAAAGGAAATTTTTTCACCCACAAAGATGCAAGTGTGTAAGGTGCTCCATTGTCCTGAGGTTCAATGTGTTTAGTAGTTTTGTTGTCTAAAGTGATAATCAGACCATGTTGAGTTTAACAGAAGTCAGAAGAAAGATGAACAGTATCTAATCTGACCTCAGTCTCTCTTGCTTAACTTTTGTTAGGGTAGCTGGCAGTGCAATTTTCTTTTTTTGTTTGGTATTTTATCCCAACAGAGTTGTCACCTCTCCCCCTGTCCTTCTCCACCCCTCACTCTCTCCTTGCCTGTTCTTCCCCCTCTGATTTCCCATTTTCATTCCTTGCAGAAGAGGTGACTCACAGGATCCTGGTGGTATCAGCATCTCCAAAGTGTTTAACAGCAGGAGCAACTTGAATATGGCAGGAAAGTTAAAAGCTGATGAAAGCATAATTTAACATAATATTAACAGGCCAGATTCTCCACTGATACAAAGTGAGGAGAAAATGAAATTGCACTGGTTTTCACCATCTACAGCGAGGCACAGTGTGGATCTCTGGTTAAAAGTACCTTGTGTGGTTATAATTTCACACTCTAAGTTGTCTGGAAGACAGGGAATTAAGCAACAAGGCTAAGCATTTTCCAGAAATAGAGGCATCAGTGGGAGTTGCAACAGGGTTTGGTATGTAATTACTCTGCTGCCTGGGGTGCCAGGTTCATCCATAGCAGGAAGGCTTTTCCTTTGTGCTGGAGCATGCCAAGCAGAGCAGGTCCTGCATTTGGCACTAATTGCCTGAGCCTGCAGCTGTGGAGGGGTGCAGAGGGAGGGGGGCTCTGGGCTGGCCCCTCTCCTGTCCTGGGGCACCAGGAACGGGCCCTGGGCCGAGCCCCAGCCCTGCCCTGGCAGCAGCACAGCACCAGGGCTGCTCTGACCAAACCCCTTTGGGGGAGGCTGTGCGCTTGGGGAGCAGCCCCCAAATGGGACTGGGCTGCCAGAGAGGCAGCAGGGCTGAACGTGTGGAGAAAATCCACACAGGAGCCATGGAAAAGCAGAGAAAGAGCTGCTGAGGTGGTTCTGTGCAGCTGGGCTGCGGCTCAGGCAGTGGGAAGGGGAAGATGCTGCAGGAGGGCAGCAGGAGCACTGGCCATGGGCTTGAGGGGGCCCTGTAGGCCCTGCAGGTGCCTTGGTGGCCTTCAGTAGGGCAGGCAGCCCCCTCAGCTCGGGTCATAGCTCCACTGTGGGTGTGGGTGACTCACAGGTAGCTGGCTGTTCAGGTCTGTGATTTACAGCCAGCTGAGGAGCTCTGCCCATGGTGTCCAGTGGGGCTCCCTGGGTGTCCAGAGGGGCTCCCATGGTGTCCAGTGAGGCTCCCTGGATGTGCAGGGCTCTCTCTGTGTGCCCTGGGCTCTCCCTGGGTGTCCAGGGCTCTCCCTGTGTGTGCAGTGAGGCTCCATGGGTGTCCTGGGCTCTCCCTGCGTGTCCTGGGCTCTCTCTGGGTGTCCTGGGCTCTCCCAGCCTGCCCAGCCAGTCCCATCCCTGTGTCCTGGGCAGGGTTGGCTCTCCAGCAATGCCAGCATCAGGGGCAGCACATTCCCCTGCCCCGTGCAGGGGTTTGGGAGCCTGAGCTCTCTCACCAGGGGCTCTGTGCCAGGCAGTGCCAGCACGGGGGGCTCTGGGGAGTGCTGACTCACAGCATTTACATCACTGCTGGTGCAGTCATGAAAAACATTCCAGAACCTTCCCTCTGGGGCACCTCTCTCATTTTAGGCTGCATAAATCCTCCTCACAGGTTTGCAATAAGACTTTGGTTAACTTTTTGCAGGTGATTTAAAGTGTGTGTCTGACAAGATTCCCTGTGCCATGTTTCCCTTGATGCTGGAATGTCCTTTGGCATTCAATAAAAACCCAGAGTGCTTATGTTAATTTGATTTTTGCAATCAAGCCACCTTAAATTGCATTTATTCCTGTGTGGTGAGTCATGCTGTAATGATCTGATTTGTAGATCAGGTCCAGCTTCTGCAGGGCATTGTGCAAACATGAGACAATTTCCTCCTCGCCAATGGTGGAGGGGGCCCTGCAGGCCAGGCAGGGGCAGGGAGGGCAGGGAGGGCAGGGGGCTGCTGGGGAGGGTTGAAGCACTGGAGACCCCTCCTGCAGTGCCCTTGGGCAGAAATGGCACCCAGGGGGGGCTCCCTGTGCTGGGCCTGGACTCCTGTCCCTGGGCAGGCACAGGGAGTTGTTCTCTGCCCCAGTGTGATCTGCACTTGGAGAAACTTTTCCTCTTTTCTCTGCTGACCTGGGCCCTGCCAGCCCTGCCCTTCCTTCCTGCTGCCCAGGCTCCCATCTCCAGGCACAGATCCCAGGCTTTGCTCCTTCAGGGACCCTTGGCATTTGTTTCAAGTCACATTGTTCTTTTGCCATGATGAAGCCTTGGAAACTCATCCCATATTGTAGCAGTCCCTTTTGGTTACTTGAATCCTAAATTCAGCAGTTTCATTAAATTACTCATTCTCCCCCCATTTTCTTTGTGATCACCAGCCATGTCAGTCACAGCCACTCTTCAAAGAGGGAGGCTGAACTCTACATCAGATAGGACTTCTTTCTTTTTATTTATAAAGCAAAGCATGAATTCTAACAGGTCCACTAGTCATATCTATTGATTTGGTACTTAATCATATGAACACAATGAATATTCAGTGCCTGCATGATATAAAAAGAACAATCAGAATAAGCTATTAGAGGTGCTGGAATCTCATTTAAAATCTAATTAGGTCTAGAACAAAACTAGAGGAGTCCTGTCTGAGTAGGAAGAAATGGATGTGTCTACATAATGATTGAAATGCCTTCTTTTTTCATCCTTCTCTTGGCGTGTATTAAGAAGCTAGATTTTTTATTTCCCCAGTTCAGGCTTGGCAAACCATGAGTTTGGCTGATACCCTCATGCTTTGACTCAGGGGTGAGAGCTGATCACTGTGTGCTGTGCAGCTGCTCTCTCTGAACAGTCACAGTGTTTGGGTGGGCAGTCCCTCCAAGCAGAAATTGTTTTATAGCTGGCCCTGCTCCCCTGCACTGACCAGCTCACTAACTCCTGGGCTTGCATTGCTTTAATTGACCTCGTGGTTTTCAGGGTTTTAGCACTGTATCAGATCAGTGCTTTGTGACTTTTCCCCCCTTTTTAATAGCAAAACTAAGAAAAACTTCAGTTATTTATGGCTCTTTTACATAAATATCGTGGCTCAGCTTGCAGGGGTTGTGGTGCATGAAGGCAGATTCCGGCTTGGCTGGGCTGGGCAGAGCTGAGCAGGTGAATTTTTCAGTTCCCTTTAGCAGCTGGGCTGGATCTAACCCATGCTGAGGCAGGCAGAGGGCTGAGCAGGTCACCCTGCGCTGAGCTGCTGCCCAGCGGGACTCTGCTTGTCTTGGCATCAGCAAACTGTGCCTGGAGCTGACATTTCTGACTGGGGGTGGGCAGGGGGCTGCCCTGGCCCTGCAGACCCTCCAGGGGTGACCCCACGGTCACAGAGCCCTGCACACCCACCCTGTGAGCACAGCCTGGCTCTGGCACTGGGGCTGGGCAGGGTGCCCATCATGCACACTGTGCAGGGCTCACAGGGCTGGGCACAGTGCCCACCATGCACACACTGTGCAGGGCACACAGGGCTGGGCACAGTGCCCATCATGCACACACTGTGCAGGGCTCACAGGGCTGGGCACAGTGCCCATCATCCACACTGTGCAGGGCTGACAGGGCTGGGCACAGTGCCCATGATCCACACTGTGCAGGGCTGACAGCCTGGGCACAGTGCCCATCATGCACACACTGTGCAGGGCTGACAGCCTGGGCACAGTGCCCATCATCCACACTGTGCAGGGCACACAGGGCTGGGCACAGTGCCCATCATGCACACACAGTGCAGGGCTCACAGCCTGGGCACAGTGCCCATCATGCACACACTGTGCAGGGCTCACAGGGCTGGGCACAGTGCCCATCATGCACACACTGTGCAGGGCTCACAGGGCTGGGCACAGTGCCCACCATGCACACACTGTGCAGGGCTGACAGCCTGGGCACAGTGCCCATCATCCACACTGTGCAGGGCACACAGGGCTGGGCACAGTGCCCATCATGCACACACTGTGCAGGGCACACAGGGCTGGGCACAGTGCCCATCATCCACACTGTGCAGGGCTCACAGGGCTGGGCACAGTGCCCACCATGCACACACTGTGCAGGGCACACAGGGCTGGGCACAGTGCCCATCATGCACACACTGTGCAGGGCTCACAGGGCTGGGCACAGTGCCCATCATCCACACTGTGCAGGGCTCACAGGGCTGGGCACAGGGGCCTGGGGGCTGCCAGCCTCACCAGGGCTCTGCACCCGGGCTGAGGGGGATTGGGGGCACTGTGCCTGATGTGCTCCAGTGACACTGCTGGATTTTAACCATCCTTTATTCAGAGACTGCACCCAGGCTTTCCCTGCTGTGCCAATTCCAGCCTAGAACACAATCCCAGGTCCTTCAGGTACAGCTTCACTCACTGTCCAAAGCCCAGGCTGTGTGAGCCTCCTCTCCTCTCCTCTCCTCTCCTCTCCTCTCCTCTCCTCTCCTCTCCTCTCCTCTCCTCTCCTCTCCTCTCCTCTCCTCTCCTCTCCTCTCCTCTCCTCTCCTCTCCTCTCCTCGGCAGCCCAGGAAGGGTCAGCAAGGCCGGAGGGAGGGCTTTGCTCAGGAAGGGTGCCTGGTTTAGCAAGGCTGGAGGGAGGGCTTTGCTCAGGAAGGGTGCCTGGTTTAGCAAGGCTGGAAGGAGGGCTTTGCTCAGGAAGCTCCTGCCTGCACACACCCCATGGCAAGTGGTGGTTTCCTAGAAATCCAGCCCTGGATGCAGAAATGTCATTTCATTCATGAATTCATGCTGTGGTTGCTGAGCACTCCTAGCTGGGGGTGATCTCTCTGCACTGGGAGCCTGCTCCTCTCCACCTCCAGCATTTCCTGAGGATGCAGGAGCCAAGGCAGCTCCAGGCAAAGTGCCCTCACAGCCACGCTGGGGCTGCACGGGGCTCAGCCATGGTGCGATGGCTTCAGAGCTGCCAGCTGCACCTATCCCCCCCAAATGCTTGTCTGGAATTGTTACAGAGCATGTCAGGAATTCTATTTACAGCTATATTGCCTCACATGTAAATAGGGAATTAAAGGGAGTCAGGGAAAATCATGTGCTACCCTGTACAGATCCTGGTTTGAGGGTGATGAGGAAGGTCTTGAGGTCTTGTTCAGTTTGCTTATGGTTCCATTGCTCTTCTTCTCCTGGCTGGAATGAATTGAACCTTACAGAAGTGGGCACTTGCCAGGTCTGACTTTAGACTTTTCAGGCTGCTGTGTAGGGATCCTATTTTTTGCCTGATATGCATTACCTTCCACATCCTGTTATTCCCAGGATTTGATTTTGATTTTGATTCTGTTCCATCTCATCTGAGATGAATGGGTTTAATCAGAATCTCCTACACCCACTTCATTCAATGGCAGCCCTTTATAAGATGCAAAGAAACATAGCACAGTCTTGTCCTGGCAAGGCAAGAGGCTAAATGAAGGGAAGAATTTCAGCTTCTGACTGGCTTCTAACCCTGGAGCTCTGAGGGTTTATAAGATTTTCCAGTGATAGCCTCATTTGGCCTCTGTAAATGGAAGCTGGGTGAGAAAATACAATCTGTCTGTCTGCTCTGCAATGTGCTCATTGATTTCAGCAGCTGTGCTGTAATTGTTCTCACAAATCAGCTAATTGAGGTCCTTAATGAAAGGTGACTTAAGCAGCAGTAAATATGGCATTTGCCTCCCCAGTGGACAGCAGCTGAGCAGATCTGGGGCTCCCTGTTAGCCAAATTCTGCCCTTCCAGCACGCTGGCCCGAGTGAGTGGAGCTGATGGGTTTGTCAGGGTGCTGAGGCTCTCCTCCATCTCCTGCAGTGTTTGCTGGGCTGGGCTGGGCTGGGCTGGGCACTGTCCTGTGCCAGGGAGGTGCCTCACCCACCCCGGGCAGGGCCCAGGTGCCAAACACCAGTCAGGGCTGGCAGCTCCCACAGCTGGGTCCTGCTTGTGCCTTCCTTTTGCAGCTTTCACTGGGGGGACAGGACTCTAAACTTCATCTGGAGGTTCAAAAACTTAACATGCTTTCTCCTCTGAGCTTTCAAAATCCAGCTAAAGGCTTTTAGCTGATTATCTCAGGTCTCTTCTCTCTAATGACTTTCCAGTTTATTGATGTTGCACAAAAATCAGGGATAACCCTCTCTATTAGATATAATTATCAATGACTATTGAGCTTGGGAAATTTTTCTGTTAATTTTGTCTTTAGTCTTCTATTTGCTGTCAGAGATGTGAAAAGGAAGCCTGCAATTCTCTCATAATTACTGAGTCTTGTTGATTTCTTCTTCCATTTTTTAAAGATAAGCTTGTGCTTAAGTATGAGCCTTTGAAAGAGGGAAGTAAAAAGTCTCCAATAAAGTGTGGTTGTGATTTGAATGCAAAAATGTCGTTGACTAAGGGAAACCCTGATTTTTGATTGAAAATTCACCACTGATTAAGCAATTTTGCTTCTCTTGATTAGATTTTGAGATTGTCTGTGCATCTCATCCTCACAAGGATGAGTTCTTGTTCGAGTGGAGTTACACAGATCAGACTGATCATGTTCCATCCTGAGCTGCTCTGGATCCTTTTTTAACGCTTTTCAGCTGCTCAGCCGATTATAAAGGGACCATTAATGTGTGAGGATATGAAGAGACCCCGTTAGGGTGTTCTGAGGCGGGCAGTGCCTCAGCCCTGCCTGCCACGTGCTGCAGGCACAGCCCCTGCTGCAGAGCTTCTGCTGCTCTACCCTGCAGAGGGATGAGCAGAAATCTTCCCTGTGGCTTTTCAAGGTCCCCAAAATAGTTTCAAGACATTTTATTTTCACAGGGAGGGTCACTGCTATTGTGAAGGCTTTCATGGTGTAGTGTTACTGGGGCAACCACCCACTGTCTGTGCACCAGATTTTGGCTGTTAAGAGCTGGGTACTTTGTCCTGAAAATGTGCAGTCCAGTGGGTCTCCTCCCTCACCAGTAGTTACCTACAATTTAATTCTTTAATTCCTTAGGATCAAAGCATCACATGGGTTGAAAGGGATCTCTGGCTTTATTCTGTTCTGAAGAGAGCACGTTGTTTCCTTTCATCCTCAGCAGAGCACTTTGCTGCTGCTCGTGTTCTCTAATACAGAAGTTTCCAGTTAGCTCAGCTGAGAAAGTGGGTCTGGATCTCAGTGCTGGCTTTCCTTCCTTGTCTGTCCCCGTTCCCTGTTCCCCCGAGCAGCACAGGGACAGCCCAGGCCTCAGTCTGATTTCCCCACTGCTGAACCGTGGCTGGCAGCAAAATCCATCCCCATCCCTCCAGAAACTCATTAAAACCAGGGAACTCTGAGCTACAGCACAGTGATTTCTGTTTGGACTGCATTGCCAATTTAGCACATGTGTGAGAGGTAAAATGATTAAATAGCTTCTTGTAAGGAAATCTCTCTAACTAGAAACTTAAAAAAAAAAATTAATTCCAATTTATGTTCACTTATTTGATCAACATTGTAGGCAAAACTTCTGATCATGTACTGCGTTCCTAAGAGAGAGGACATAGATTTTTTTTTTTTTTTTGAATCACAGTTTTTCTGTGGCTCATTATAGCTGCAATATTTTGTGTAGGTGTTTAGAACAGAGGACTGGGAGTGCCATCACTGCAGTATTCCAGGACATGGACTGGCTGAGCAGTGCAGCTGGAGCTCCCTGTGTTGAGAGTTAAGGGAGATTTTTTTCTGTAGTAAATAACATGTATTATTTTGCATATTATTTTTGATTTTTATAGACATATTGGTGTTCATAATGGAGGTCTGACTGCTCTTAGGTCTAGGTAACCAATTTTGGTGTCAGTGGGGGTTTTTCCCCCAATTCATTTGATTACAATTCCTCCTGGAATAGGATGGCAGCAGTGTCCTGTGTCTGCAGGCACAGCCTCACCACTGGAGTGTTAATGTGCTGCTCACTGCTCTTCAACATCTCCTGTCATTTGAGTTCCTTCTCAGAAAGGAAAATAAGTTTTCACAGCTTTTTTTCCCCCATTTCAAAATACCATTTTTTAAAGCTAAAACTAGTTGCCAAATTCTATTTTGATCGTGGGGTTTATTTTTGAACTGGAGATCAGTACATTCAGGAATCGCAATTACGTGGAGATGATGCTGATCATCCTGCTCTGCAGGTTACCCACAGAAGCTCTCCACGTGGTGTGTGAGCAGTGACAGGAGCTGCAGCTCGGCAGGGCTGGGCAGAGGGACGGGGGCTGCACCAGCCTTGCCTTGGCGCTGCTTTGGAGGCTGCAGAGAGCCAGGACTGGCTGAGACCCTGCCCCAAGAGCCCGGAGGGGCTGCCCGAGCCCCGGGCACCTGCAGGGTCCCGTCCCAGCCCCTGTGTGTGAGCAGCAGGAGCCACAGAGGGGACACTGGGGACAGGGGCAGCAGCAGAGTCCCCTGTCCCTGTGCTGCTTGCTCAGGCCAAGAGCCACAGCCCAGACCCTTCCAGGGCTGTCCTGGCTCTGCACACAGCTCAGGGTGCAAGGTTTGGCTTTCTTCAGGTTTTATTTTCGTTTGGTCTTGGTTTTTGGTTTTTTTCTTCTTTATTTTAATGCAGATTAGGTGATTGAGGAATGGTTGGGATGCATTTGATTCTGAGCTCTCAAGAGGACACTCACCAAAGGGCTTTTCTCTTGACCAGTCCTAAATCCCAGGCTGCTGTCGATTCCCTGCTCTGCTGTGTTTTGCTGCTCTGTCCCAGGCACAATTTAGCAAAGGAACAATCCTGTTCTGATTATGTACCAAAATCCTAAAGCAAACAAAAGTGCAGTCACAAAGGTGGATTATGAATTGTTTTTCCTTTGCTGAGGGAAGAATGTTTTTTGTCCATGCATTTCAAGGAACTCTACTGTTCATGAGCAATTTAAAAGAGAAATATTTGATACTGCAGGGGAGTTGGTAATGACTTAATCAAAGGCACAAAGACTTCTTTGCTCCAGTTGAATGTTCACATAGTTTAGTTCTTATTAGCATCGATTTTCCCCAAATCTTTAGCATCTGATTTATGAAAGGCAACATAATGAATTTTAGCAACAAACAAGAATATTGAACAAGAAGACAGAGCATTGTTCCACTCCCTGGCATGGGGGTGCAGGACTGCTAGGGCAGCTCTGCCTTGGCTGGCTCACCCTTCCTCACCCTCCCTCTCCCCCTGTGCAGGTCAGGAGAAGGCAGAGATCCCCGGGTGGGGAGCACAAATCCCTCTGCAGCAGCCAGGCAGGGCTTCCCTCCTGTGCCTGCTCCCACCAACCTGAGCAGCAGCCCGGGGGCTGCTGGCCCTGCCTGCCCTCTGACTGCAGCTGGTGCAGGAGCCGTGCCACACGGCCAGGCTCGATGGCAGATGAGGGACTGCTGAGCTCCCAGCCAGTGATGTTTTTATTTAAACCAGCTGGGAGTCTCTGACATTCTCAATTACAGCTCGTTTGCACACGCTCTTTGCAATTGAAATGCAGTTTGGCACCAGTGCCCCTGAGGTCTGCTCTGGGACGTGCCAAAATCTCACTGCCACAGCTGTGAAGGTAGGTGGCATTTGCAGTGCTAATAGAGAAGGATCAGGGGAAAAATAAAAAAAAGAAGCCTAAACTTTCTCCATCCCTTTTAAGCAGTGACTCAGTCACCAGCCCTTCCCACAGTTCTTCACTGATGCTCTAATTGCAGACCAGTACCAGCTCAGGCTGCCTAAAAATAAACTCCACATTTTCATTTAATTACTTGGACTGTCTGCCTCATTGCTGTGAAAATTATATAGAAGAAAATATTTACTTACAGGGTTTTCCTAAGTATGATCTCTCAGCTATCCCACACAGGTAGGTAATGAATCTATACAGAAATATGTTAGATTACAAAAGGCAATGTGAGGGTGAATTTGGGGCCAGGAGAGCTGGGTGGAGCTCAGAGCTCACCTGTGCCCCCTCCTTTGGGCACAGGCTCTGCCTCTGCCTCTCCATAAACCAGGGCAGTGATTATGAGCAGTGTTTGCTCCTCTGGCACTCTCTGCTTCCCCACACCCTGCACTGAGCTGCAGCTCTGCCTTCCCAGGGCAGGATGGCATTGGCAGCCTGGCATTGCAGCTCACACCTGTGTCCTGCTGAATCTGCTGCCATTTCCTCTCTGTGACAGCCTCTGGCATGTAGGTAACATTGAAGGTGAGTGTCCCCTGCTCTGTGAGAGCCTCTGGCATGTAGGTGAGTGTCCCATGCTCTGTGAGGGCCTCTGGCATGTAGGTGAGTGTCCCATGCTCTGTGAGAGCCTCTGGCATGTGGATAACATTGTGGGTGAGTGTCCCATGCTCTGTGAGGGCCTCTGGCATGTAGGTAACATTGTAGGTGAGTGTCCCATGCTCTGTGAGGGCCTCTGGCATGTGGATAACATTGTAGGTGAGTGTCCCTGGCAGGGCTGCAGGGTGCTGGGCGTTGCACTGCTCTGCCACTGCACTGCAATGTTCTTCCAGTGAACAGCAGCTCTCTCAACAAAACATTGTGCTCCTCAAGTGTCTGGGAAAACCAGAAAACTGGGATGGTGGTGGGTTTTTTGATGCAGAAATATATCCTTTTGGAGGTATTGGGGTTTCTGAGTGTGTTGGGAGCACTGGCTTGCAGCCATTTGAGGGAATACTGCAAAACCACTCGTGAATATTTGCTTTCCACTCCTAGTGAAAGGGAAACATTGAAACCATGCCAATAAAATGCATTTCTTAGGGACATTGGGCAGGGGAGAGCCCCAGGGTCAGGGGATGTGTCTGAGGAGTGCTGGCTGGGGTGCCCTGAGCTCCTTGGTGGCTGAGGCTGGAGCGACACACAGAGCTTGGGCTCAGCAAACACCATGGTCAGTGTCTGAAGGGTTTGCAAGGACAGCTCTTGACTGCACTATTTTAATGTGAGCTGGGAAGGAACTTCTTGTCTTTATGCATAGTGGAATTTCAGGATGTAAATCAGCCAAACAAAAAAAGAGCTATATTTGATAAGCAAACAGTTCACTGAAAATTTTGCCCACTGAAAGGTTTTGGACTCAGTGATCCTTGTGGGTCCCTTCCAGTTTAGGTCATTCTATATTTTATGTTGTTGGCAAAACCAGAAAAGCTCAGGTAGTTCTTATTTCAACTTTATGATAACTATCCCAATAATTGTATATGACAGTCAAAAAATCGATAGAGACCCATGTAAGTCATTAATGACAAAGATTGTGTCTGTCTGTCCTTACAGAGGCCAGCCCAGCTGCCTGCAGGAGGCCACCTCTGCTGGTCCTCAGGACAAGGAGCCCTGCATGGATGAAAGCCCTGAAATTCACTTTGTGGGAATTACAGACCAGACCTCCAGGTAATGCTGCCCCCGAGTGCTCAGAAATCATGGAACTGGCGAGAAATGATGCCTTTACTTTTTAATGTGAGAAAGAAAGGCTGCTGCTCTACTCTCTCTTACTACAATTAATTCTTTCCTTCTGCAGGACTTTATTAATAATAAATATTTTTATGTAAAAGAAAGAAAAAGTAGGAATATTCTTGGGGCATGTCCCAGTATCAGGTCCTATTGTGTAAATTGCCAAATCATCCTGCAATTTGCATTAAAAAGCACAGGTTTAGCTCCCCTAAATGCATGACACTGTGTGTCTGTGGTTTACGTGCAGCTCAGCGAGGCAGCAGCCATGGGGAGGCCTCCAGAGCGGGGTCTCCAGGGAGGAAGGCTCTGCACCCCTCCTGCAGCAGGGAGAGTGCCGGGGCGGGGGGCTCACCCCCATTTCTGCTTCCCTGCTCTCGGCATCTCGGCCCCTGGGTTCCCGCGGAGCCCAGGGCCGGGCAGGGCAGGAGGGAGATTCCTCTCTTCCTCATCCTCCTCCTCCTCTCCCCCTGTCCCCTCGTGTCCCCGCTGTGCGGTTCGTGCCGGGCCGTGCCAGGCCGTGCCGTTCTGTGCGGTTTGTGCCAGGCCGTGCCGGGCCGTGCCGTTCTGTGCGGTTTGTGCCAGGCCGTGCCAGGCCGTGCGGTTTGTGCCAGGCCGTGCCAGGCCGTGCCGTTCTGTGCGGTTTGTGCCAGGCCGTGCCGTTCTGTGCGGTTTGTGCCAGGCCGTGCCGGGCCGTGCCGTTCTGTGCGGTTTGTGCCAGGCCGTGCCAGGCCGTGCCGTTCTGTGCGGTTTGTGCCAGGCCGTGCCGTTCTGTGCGGTTTGTGCCAGGCCGTGCCGGGCCGTGCTGTTCTGTGCGGTTTGTGCCAGGCCGTGCCGGGCCGTGCCGTTCTGTGCGGTTTGTGCCACGCCGTGCCAGGCCGTGCGGTTTGTGCCAGGCCGTGCCAGGCCGTGCCAGGCCGTGCCGTTCTGTGCGGTTTGTGCCAGGCCGTGCCAGGCCGTGCCATTCTGTGCGGTTTGTGCCAGGCTGTGCCGTTCTGTGCAGTTTGTGCCAGGCCATGCCAGGCCATGCGGTTTGTGCCAGGCTGTGCCATTCTGTGCGGTTTGTGCCAGGCCGTGCCGTTCTGTGCGGTTTGTGCCAGGCCGTGCCATTCTGTGCAGTTTGTGCCGGGCTGTGCCAGGCCGTGCCGTTCTGTGCGGTTTGTGCCAGGCCGTGCCAGGCCGTGCCAGGCCGTACGGTTTGTGCCAGGCTGTGCCATTCTGTGCGGTTTGTGCCGGGCTGTGCCAGGCCGTGCCGTTCTGTGCGGTTTGTGCCAGGCCGTGCCAGGCCGTGCGGTTTGTGCCAGGCTGTGTGGTTCTGTGCGGTTTGTGCCGGGCTGTGCCAGGCCGTGCCATTCTGTGCAGTTTGTGCCAGGCCGTGCCAGGCCGTGCCAGGCCGTGCCAGGCCGTGCGGTTTGTGCCGCTCTGGAGCCGCGGCCGCTCTGCCAGGCACCGCTTTGATCTCGGGCGGGTTTCCCCGCGCTATTTTTAGAGGCAGCGAGGATAACCGAGGGATGTCGGTTCCCGTGCAGACGGGAGGCAGCTGCAGCCGGGAAGGAGCTGCAGACGCAGCTTTTCTCCAGGGGCAGAAAGAGGAGCAGAAGGAGGAAAACAAGGCGGTCTCCACCGGCAATCCCAGCCCTTCTGCTCACACAATACGGCCCTGAGGCCAGAGAGGGATGTTCCCCAAGTACAGATTCTCTGCATTGCTGGTGATTCTCCTTGTTGGCTTGTGTGTAACTCACGGCTCTGCTGCGGCCCGGAGCCGGGACCTGCAGTTCAATTGATCTTTGCAGCACAGTGGATATGTTTATAAGGGATTGCCAATAGTCACCCTTTGATTTAAAAATGATTGCAACATCTCTCACTTTCCCTGCTTTAAACACGTGTGTGGAGGTCTCAGATTGCTCAGTTTTGATCGTACCGACTCCTGCTTTTTGTTTCATCTTCAGAACTGAAGCAAAGCAAGGAACAGGCACAGCAACCAAGCCTTTCCTCCCTCGGGCAGGAGTGTGTGTGTCTGCAGATTTGCACTCAGGCTGCGGGAGAACAAGAGGGAAAACATGTTTACAGGGAAGGAGAGGTTCCGAAGGGTGTTTTCTGCTCCTTCTGCCATCGCTGTTGCTGGGGAAACCAGCGCGGGCCCGGAGCGGCTCCCACTGTCTCTGTCTGTCTGTCTGTCTGTCTGTGTCTGTCTCTGACCCAGCGCGGGGCCCGGAGCGGCTCTGACATCGCAGCGGCTCTCTCTGTCTGCCTGTCTGTCTCTCTCTCTCTCTGTTTCTCTGTCTCTCTCTGTGTCTCTCTGTCTCTGACCCGGAGCAGCTCTCTCCCAGCTCCGGGGAAGTGCCGGCTCAGCCCCCAGCCCATCCCGGGCCCTGCTCCGGGACACGGCCGGTGCCAGCTGGCTCCAGGTGCTCTCGGGGCTGGGAGAGGCCTGGGACAGCTTCCAGTGCTGGGGAAGGAGCGAGGGCTGGGACAATGCTCAGGGAATCCCCAAGCTGAGAGTGCTGAGGCTGATGGAGAAAACCCCATCAATTTCAGCTGGGCTTGCTAACTTCTGACCTGTCCATAAATATTCACAGGGACTGATGAATCCTCTTACCCTGCTCCCTCATTCTCCTTTTGCATCTTTTGGAGTGGAGCTCAGTTCTGTCCAGTGAGCTCTGGAACCTGTAATGGGCAGATGTTTATTTTTTGCTGTTATGGCCATGGTGCCTGTAGTTAGAGGATGCTTTCCCATGGCCAGATGTAGTGTTGTAGTGTTCTGTTAGCACAAATCCAGGCACCAAGACACCTGAGCTGCTAGATCACAAACCATGAGGTCAGACAAATACACTAAAAAGTCAGAAGCTTAAAAATAAGAAAATTAGGATCTACTTATGTATTTGAATGCATTTAGTAGAGTTTTGTCCAGTTTTTCTCCTTTTCTTGGAGAACCAGAATTTCAGCAGTGACTTCAGTGCTTCTGGTTTTCATGCTTTCTTTTTACCCAGTGCCACAGTTTTGGGGCGGGGGGATCCAGGAACTGTGAGGAGCCTGCAGGAGAGCAGCGAGCACACAGGACTGGCAGCAGCAGAGTCCAGGCTTAGCAGGTGCCACAGGGCTGGTTTGGCTCCTGCTCTTGGCAAGCTTTGGGAAAGGGAGCCCTGTCTGGAGATTCTCCCTGCTCAGGTTTGTGGCAGCCTGTGGTGCACAGATGTTTCCAACATCTGCATAGCAGAGCCCTGGTGTTTGAGGTGCTGAGGTCTGGGACAGACACTGCCAGCTGGGCACTGCCAGATTTTCAAGCATCTCAGCACCTTCTCCCCTGTTTTCCTTCCCAGCACTGTGGAACCACCCACTTCTCAGGCTGTTAACCTGGCAGCTGAAACCAACAAATTCTAAGCTGGAAAGATCTCCAAGCTTGGTGTCTCTTTAGTTACCAGAGTCCAAATAGATCAGTTAAACATCCTTTCCTCCCTGCCCACACCCCACACCTGAGAAACCTTTCCAAGCCCTTTTTTAGTACCTAAAATGCCACTCCCAGAGCAGAGTTTTCTCTCTCCAGGCATGTCCCCACGGGCCCTGGTTAATCCCAGTGCCCCTCTGCAGTGAGACATTCCCCTTTGTTCCACTGCCCTCCTCCCAGCTCCCTCTCTGCAGGAACCCCTCCGGTTTGATGCCATCAGCCCCTTCCTGTGAATCCAGAGGAGAGGGAGGGCTGTGGCCTGAGTCCTTTGTCCAGTGCCCACCCTGCAGGGGCACCAGGGCCTGGCACTGCCTGGGCTTTGCCTTGGGAAGATCCCTCAGCTGCAGCAGCCCTGGAGCCCCTCTGAGCAAGGCCTTTGCTGCAGCTCAGCACCACCTGCAACACACCAAGGAGAGCCCAAGAGACACCAGGAGCCAGGGCAGGAGGAGAGTGCTGGTAACTCCAATAATGCAGGACCATGTCAGGCCTAGGCAGAGCCAACGCTGGGGTTTCACAACACAAGTTTGGATTTAGAGGGAGGACTGTCTCCTGAATCCTGAACCCCATTTCCTGGTGAATTCTTAATTCTCCAAGTAGGTCATCTCCTTTGGGAGCAGTGGAGACTTGACAAGTCTAAATAAGAACTCTTCTCTCTCCTCCTTTAATGTTGCATGTCACAAAGTTGTTCCCTGCCATGCACTTCTCATCTCCTCTCTTCAATTCCTGCTGAGCTCAGCTGAGCACACGAGCTGGTGGAGGAGAAGACGTTAAGAGGTCCCAGCAGTGTTTGTGCCAAGGTCTCTCCCTGGCTGCCAGGGTGGCAGGGGACAGGTGGAGGGTGGCCCTGGTGTCCCTGTGGCACCCAGAGCTCTCCCTGAGCTGCATTCCAGTGCACAAGGCCCAGACTTGCCAACCCCTGCCTGCCAAAGCCTCAGTCCCAGGGCATGTCCATGGGAAGGGGCTCAGCAGGGTGGAGGCCACATCCAGTGCTGGGCACAGAGCCCTGCCAGGCCCCAGCAGTGACCAGAGCTGGGCACAGAGCCCTGCCAGGCCCCAGGAGGGACAGAGCTGGGCACAGAGCCCTGCCAGGCCCCAGCAGTGACCAGAGCTGGGCACAGAGCCCTGCCAGGCCCCAGGAGGGACAGAGCTGGGCACAGAGCCCTGCCAGGCCCCAGCAGTGACCAGAGCTGGGCACAGAGCCCTGCCAGGCCCCAGGAGGGACAGAGCTGGGCACAGAGCCCTGCCAGGCCCCAGGAATGACCAGAGCTGGGCACAGAGCCCTGCCAGGCTCCAGCAGTGACCAGAGCTGGGCACAGAGCCCTGCCAGGCCCCAGGAGGGACCAGAGCTGGGCACAGAGCCCTGCCAGGCCCCAGCAGTGACCAGAGCTGGGCACAGAGCCCTGCCAGGCCCTAGGAATGACAGAGCTGGGCACAGAGCCCTGCCAGGCCCCAGGAGGGACCAGAGCTGGGCACAGAGCCCTGCCAGGCCCCAGGAGGGACAGAGCTGGGCACAGAGCCCTGCCAGGCCCCAGCAGTGACAGAGCTGGGCACAGAGCCCTGCCAGGCCCCAGGAGGGACCAGAGCTGGGCACAGAGCCCTGCCAGGCCCCAGGAGGGACCAGAGCTGGGCACAGAGCCCTGCCAGGCCCCAGGAATGACCAGAGCTGGGCACAGAGCCCTGCCAGGCCCCAGCAGTGACCAGAGCTGGGCACAGAGCCCTGCCAGGCCCCAGGAGGGACAGAGCTGGGCACAGAGCCCTGCCAGGCCCCAGCAGTGACCAGAGCTGGGCACAGAGCCCTGCCAGGCCCCAGGAGTGACAGAGCTGGGCACAGAGCCCTGCCAGGCCCCAGGAGGGACCAGAGCTGGGCACAGAGCCCTGCCAGGCCCCAGGAATGACCAGAGCTGGGCACAGAGCCCTGCCAGGCCCCAGCAGTGACCAGAGCTGGGCACAGAGCCCTGCCAGGCCCCAGGAGGGACAGAGCTGGGCACAGAGCCCTGCCAGGCCCCAGCAGTGACCAGAGCTGGGCACAGAGCCCTGCCAGGCCCCAGGAGTGACAGAGCTGGGCACAGAGCCCTGCCAGGCCCCAGGAGGGACCAGAGCTGGGCACAGAGCCCTGCCAGGCCCCAGGAATGACCAGAGCTGGGCACAGAGCCCTGCCAGGCCCCAGCAGTGACCAGAGCTGGGCACAGAGCCCTGCCAGGCCCCAGGAGGGACCAGAGCCAGCACAGTGCCAGGACAGTCCCTCACCTCCTGTCACCCCTGTGCTTTCAGGCTCTGGCACTGAGTTCCAGCTTCCACAAGGAGCCTGGCACAGACCTTGCCCTGATTATGGAGCCACCCCTGTGATGTTTTAAATTATGGGTGAGTTTTACATAATTCTTTTGATACGTGTTGTTATGACATGTAAAATTTTATCTTTGCAGTTGCAGTGAATTATGTAAGATCTTTGTTTTGCATTTGTCAGGATAACTTGAACCACTGCACATTTAACAAAAGCACTTTCAGAGGGCATGGTTCTGCCCAGCTGATAATACAGATAAACTCCATAAGCTTTATTAAGCTTCTAGTAAGTTATAAAAGCTAACAGGCAAGTTTCTGTTACGGTGGCCCAACTCCAAAGCCAAGCATGCAAGGGGTGGGAGAAGCCTTATCCTGACCTGCAGCACCATTCCTGGGCTGCCAGGGATGGCTCATTACAGATCAAATGCTGTTTGCTGAAGGGGGCCCTGTCTCTGTGGGGGAGCAGCAATTCAAAAATCTGTTTTCTTTATGTCCTTCAGCATGTGGCCCCAGCTCCTGTTTGCTGTATCCTGCTCATCTTCACTGTTATGAAGAGGATGAAATAGTCTTTGCTCTTGGTGTTTGGGGTTTTTTCTGTGGCACTCATTACTCCAGTCATGTTTGTTTATTCTGCATGCAAACTGTTAATTAATTTGTCTCTGTGCAGCCCAGTAAGGCAGGGGAGGAACATCATCACTTTATAGATAAGGAGCAGAGGCACAGGAAGATTCAGTGAAGAATGTCAATTACTCTGGGATGTTCAGCCTCAGATGCTCAGGAGCTGATGATCCCTGAGCACTCAGGATTTATTTGCTGGCTTTGGAGGGGCCCTGGGCGCTGCCAGGGCAGGAGTGCAGTGGGCAGCTGCTGCCTGCCCACACAGGGGCCCAAAGCACTTCCCAGGGCACAGACCAGCAGCAGCAGCCAGGTGGAAGGGTAGGAAAGCACAGAACCCCAGAAGGGGCCGTAAAGCTCCTCTGGTCCAGGTCCCTGCCATGGCAGGGGCAGCTCCCTCTGTCCCAGGTGCTCCCAGCCCTGCCCAGCCTGGCCTTGGCACTGCCAGGGATGCAGGGGCAGCTGCTCTGGGCAGGATAAATGCTTTCCATGAAGAAAGCATTCCTAAAACCCAGTCTAAACCTCCCTGGTGCAACCTGAGGCCGTTTCCTCCTGTGCTGTTACCTGGGAGAGCGATGCCCTGCAGCCCTGCCCCAGCAGCAGGAGCACCAGCAGGGCTGCAGGAGAGCTCAGGCAGACAAGGAGCCCATGCTGGGCTCACCAGCCTCCTTGGCTTGCTTCAGGTTATCATTTGCCAGCTCCCAGCCCATAAATGAGAGACCTGAGAAGGGCTATGGAAACTTTCACTTGCCAAATTCCAAGAGTATTTATATAATTTAATCGATAAATTGCATTGATTTGCGCTAAGTAACTCCTTGAGGTCTGGATAATAGATAAGGATGTGCATGGTGCTGTACAAACACATCATAAATAAAGGCAGCTTGCAACTCAATTGCAAGATATTAATGATTAATCTTCTCATAGTAAAATAATGTGATGTCTTTCTATTATCGATTTTTTAAAAAAAATCTGACCGAAGAGGTTTCAGAGTCATTTATTTGAGGAAGGCTGCCCTTTAAGCCAGATCTTACACTTTGTAAAAGGTCACAGGGTTTAAATATCATGGTTCCTTACAAAGCAGCCCTCCCTGAGAGGTCTGACAGCACCTTCCTGAGAGCACATCATGGTCCTGCTCCAATGAGAGCTCGGCCACTGAGGCCAGGGCTGGTTCTTGCAGGGGATTTCACCCTCCCACCCTCTTGGGCTGCTGGTGGAGAATGCACAAAGAGCTGGAATGGTTGCCCCAAAGCCTGCTGCATTAACACAGGTGAGGAACAGCACATTTTCCCTATCACAGCCCTGGCTGGGCCATTTTCTGAGAGCAGTGAGAGAGCTGGGGACAGCATAATGTGGGGTTGTACTGCACTGCATTTTGTGCTGGCCTCCTGCAGGCAGGAGACAGAGCAAGGCCAGAGCAAGGTCTAATTCCAGGTGTGCTGAGCCCAGTGAATCTCCTGTTAAGGCAGATGAGCCAGAGCAGCTCAGATCCCCTGCCCAGCCTCGGCTCCCAGCTGTGCACAGCTGAGCTGCCTCCCCATCCCGTTCATCCCCTCATTATTATAGAGCAAGGAGAAAACGCTTATTCTACAATTATTCGATCTAATTAATTTATCTCTTTATCAGCTTTCCAAAAGAGACAGATTTCCTTGTTTCCCTTCCTCATTGCCTCTTGCCAGGTGCAGTGCAGCAAGGAGGGCCACGCTGTCCAGAGGTCTCCCTGTAATCTGCAGCTCCGGTGTTCCACTTTGGCCTTCAGATTGGATTTTAAACAAACAAGGGCTTTAAAAGTGATTTATGTGCAATTGTCTTTCATGCCTAAAATGTTTTGCCTTTCCTTTTTTACCCATGCCCTCTCTTTTTCATGCACTTTTAGGCACACATCGCCTTGTTTAATAGCACAGCATTTGCTTTTTAAAGGGGCAGGTGATCCTGGAGCTGTTTGGATGAGGAGGTTTTTGTTCTAGCAGAACTTGTGAGGCAGGGGAACGTTTGCTGCTGAGCTCCTGGCTGGTTCTGCTGAGGGTTCCCAGCCCAGAGCCCTCTGGGCACACAGGAGGGGTTTGGCAGAGCTCTGTCCCCACTGCTGATGTGAACCAGCACAAACCCAGAGTACAGCTCTGTGCTTTCCTCCTGGATTTACAGAAACTGCATGGGTTTAGCCCCAGGTTTGGGCAGTAAATAGAGCAGTGAAAGCCACTGCTGCTCCAGCCCTGCTGCTCCAGCCCTGCTGCCCAGGCCCTGCTGCCCTGGCACTGCTGCCCTGGCACTGCTGCCCTGGCACTCAGCTGTGTGCTCCAGGATGCCCAGGCTGCTGGGCTCACTCCTTGTGCCTGCCCTGCTGGGACACAAATGTTCTGCAGAGGGCAGGGAGTGCCTGAGCCTGGGCTCTGGGCAGTCAGAGCAGAGATCAGCCCCAGGGCTTCAGAGCTGGTGCCTGGGATTCCTGTTGGCATTTCATGAAGGCTCCTGCTGCCGAGGTGGTGCCTGGGTCTGTGGGCAGCCCAGCTTTGAGTAAGTTTTTCACCACTTTTGAGTCATCATTAATGCCATCCCACTCATGGTTATTCCCAGGCCTAGTCTCTCTTCCAGCACTCTCTTGCACATATACTTTTAATTTCCTTTGACCCTTCTGGTGATTAACCTTTGCCTGGCAAGCTCCATCCAGCTCTGTAATCTCTGTCAGCTGCTTAGACCCTTCTGCATTTCCACGGCAGCCTTCAAGGACTGGAGATCTTTGTGCAGCTTTTAGTGAAGTTCAGCACTGCCTCCTCTCCCTCTGGCTGTGGCCAAGGGACTGAGTCTGCTTTCCCCTTTGATGCCATGGCTGAGCAATTCCCCTCCCTGCTTGTTCCCCTGCTGCTCTCAGAGGGCTCAGGCCGTACCCAGGGGAGTGTCTGGCTCTTGGAGGTGCTTCCATGAACAAGGCTGGCAGGGTTTCCATCTCCTCAGTGTGTGCCAGCTCTCTGCCTTGCCAGGGGGATTGCTGTGAGCTCTGAGCCTGCTGCACAGCTCAGGGGGCTCCTGGAGCCTGCTGGTGCTGCCCTGTCCCCAGCAGCTCCCTCCCACCCTCAGCCTGTTTGCCAGGGGCCTTCACATGCAAACATGGACTGCTGGATGCAGCTCTATCTAGTCTGTCTGTCTATCCATCCATCCATCCATCCATCCATCCATCCATCCATCCATCCATCCATCCATCCACAATCTGTGCATGTGTTTATGTGTGTCTGTATCTTCTGTGCATATTTGTGTGTGTCTGTGTGTGTATTTAGCAGATTTCAGTGTGCTTAACACATTTTCCTCCTCAGCAGAACTGAAACCCTGAGTGGGCTGCTGCCTGTCTGGTGGAAGGGTTCTGCTGTGCTGAGAATGGAAGGATGTGTCTGGTGGAAGGGTTCTCTCTTTGCTGGAAATGGAAGGGTTCTCAGCCTGTGCTGAGAATGGAAGGGTTCTGCTGTGCTGGAAATGGAAGGGTTCTCAGCCTGTGCTGAGAATGGAAGGGTTCTGCCTGTGCTGAGAATGGAAGGATGTGTCTGGTGGAAGGGTTCTCTCTTTGCTGGAAATGGAAGGGTTCTCTCTTTGCTGGAAATGGAAGGGTTCTCAGCCTGTGCTGAGAATGGAAGGGTTCTGCTGTGCTGAGAATGGAAAGGTTCTGTCTTTGCTGCTGATCTGGAGCTGGCAAGAGCAGCACCCATAATCCTGCCTGCTCTAGGATTTCCTTGGCTCTTTGCTTTGCTCTGTCCACCCCAATTATGTGATTGTGAGATCTGCTGATTGAAACTCGCTAGAAAAATCTCATTATGTTATCTAATGCAAAACCTTTGCGGTTAATGTAAAATAATTTCACCAGCTCTGTGGCAGGTGGGTTCTCAAGTGTTGCCACTACTTCCAAATGCAGTAATTGTTCTTTTAAATTAAGAAAGTAAAAAAAAACCCACACCTTTAAACAGCAATGAAAGTTCTGCTTTTGATTAACAAGAAAAGAAGTTTAATTTTTAAAGATTACTCTATATTATTACCTTGCTTAATTATCAGAAGGAATGGTTGGATGAGCAGACAATTAAAACAAGGAGAAGCTCAGAAGGAAAAGTTCATCAGTATATTAGAGAGACAATGGGGGAAAGTAAAACTATTTCAAGTACCATTTGAAGGAAACCATTTGGGAAGAAAACAGGATTAATTAAGTTCTGAACCAGTTGATTTTGTTATCTAAAGTATTTCCTAGATGAACTGTTACATACTCGTGCATGAGGCAGTGTCCAAGGTTCTTCAGCAGCAGAGTGAAATGTTGGTGTAGATAAAGGCTCTTCAAGGCAGCAGGGAGCTGCAGCCTGAGCAGGGTCTGTGCTGAGCTCTGAGGCTGCCTGGCTCCCTGAGCTCTGAGCACAGATCTGGGCAGTGCCTGTGTGCTCTCTCGTCCAGCTCTGCTGCTGCCCATGCAGAACGTGCCCCCTGCCCAGCCCTGGGCCCCCAGCCCCTCTTTGCCTTCCCTTCCCTGCCCTGTCCTTTTCCTCACAGGACATTTCTCCCTCCTTGCTCTGAGCGCGGCTGTGATGGGCCCTGTGCCCCTGTCCTGTGCCTGCAGACAGCTCAGAGGAGTGTGAGAGCTCAGGGCTGAGCCCCCTGGAAATGAGAGCGTTCACCCTGCCCCTCCAGCTGCTGGGTTTGGGTGAGAATGGCCAAACATAACTGGGGAAAAAGCCAGGCCTACGAGTGCTTGAAAGTAATTTTCCATACGTGGTATAAAAGACTCTTGAATTTCAAATCATTAATAATGATCTTTGAAGGGAACCCTGTAAGTTGTCTCCTAATTCCTGATGAAATAGAATAATTTATTACATCAATTTTTCTGATTAATGTAAAATGTGTTTCAAATTTGGGTTTTCCTTTAATATTTCAACGTTTCCTTGAGAGGAGCTGCAGAAGGTGACTGAGTGTCCCCCAAAGTGATGTGGTGTGTCCTCAAAGCAGGGTGAGATCTGCCACTGGAGCTGCTCAGCAATAAAACCATTGTACAGCAGCAAGCCCAGCTCATTTCAGGACCTGCTCTCCAAAAGGCACGACCAGCTTGGCTCACTCATGCCTGGGGAGAGAGTGTCTTAAAAACTTACCCTGTGAATTGGAAATTTCTTGTTGTCAAGGACATGTCCCCAGAAATTTCTGAAAAAAGGCCAAAGCTGGAGTCACTCAGGAGAAATTGCAAGGCAGGGCTTTTCCCTAAGAAATGAATTTATTGTAAATAGGCTTTCTACTGTACTTATATGTCATTTTTGTCTTGGTATTACATCAAGGAGGAAAGTGAGTTGCAGCATTTAGAGCAGCCATTCTCTGAGCTGGTAAAACACATCACACCTTGTGTCCTTCATCCAGCATGCTGAGGGTCCAGAAAACTGGAACACCCATCTTTGCTGGCCTTGGGCTGACCACTCAAGCTGCCCCTCTCTGGTTCGGGACAGGGAAAGGAGAATTCTAATCCTGAGGGTCTCTGTCCCAGGGAAAGCTAAGCCATGGTGTGGTACTGCTGCTGCTGGAGCTGAGAGCCCTTACAAAGTCTGCAGTGATAAAAACCAGAGCCCAGACAGGAGAGTTTGTTTAAGAGAGAATTATTTATTAGAAGATAGGAGGTTGTTACGTACAGATTCTGTCCTGCAAAAGTTCCTGGTCAAGGAGATGTCAGGGACACACAAACCCCATGGAGCTGGCCCTGCTCTCACACAGAGATACTCAGACACAGCAGAGCTCTGCCAGGCCTGGCTGCCCCTGGGCTCAGCTGGGAGAGCCTGGGTGTGCCACAGCATCCCTGGGTGTGCCACAGCATCCCCGGGTGTGCCACAGCATCCCTGGGCACCACAGCATCCCTGGGGGTGCCACAGCATCCCTGGGTGTGCCACAGCATCCCTGAGCTAGCAGGATGAGCTGCAGGATGAGCTGCAGGAGGAGCTGCAGGAGGGGCTGCAGGATGAGCTGCAGGAGGAGCTGCAGGAGGAGCTGCAGGAGGGGCTGCAGGAGGGGCTGCAGGAGGGGCTGCAGGAGGGGCTGCAGGAGGAGCTGCAGGGCGGCTGCAGGGGCTCTGCTCCTCCCTGGGCTCCCCTGGGCACAGCCCAGGCTGGCACTGAGCTGCTTCCATCGTGCCAGCAAGGAATGGGGCTGAGCAAGAGGCCACAGAGACACAACCATGCTGAGGTAGCATGAGGGAAATCAAACTGAGAAGCAACAAAGGTCTCTGTGTACAGAGAGCAGCTCTCCCCTCTCTGCCTCAGCCCCAAGGCAGGCCAAGCAGCAGGGCTGGGGCCCTGCAAGGCCCCTGAAGAGGCAGCTCTGCCGGGGCTCCCAAGGCAGCAGTGAGGGCCGTGCTCCTGCCTGCAGGGCTGCCCTGCTCCTGGCTGGGGTGGGCTTCTCTGCCAGCCCTGAGGGCTCTGGGCTCTGCCAGGTGAAGCCCAGCTGGGTCAGAGGCTGCTGGGAGCGGGTGGGCAGCGCTGCTGGAGGGGCAGGCACGGGACAAGGGGCAGGTGAAGGCATCCCCAGCCCTGGCAATGCCAGGAGGGCCCAGGACCCCGTTCTGCAGGTGCTCGGTGCTCACAGGAGCTTTGGGCTTGGAGCCACAGCAGCCCCTGGGCTTTTCCTTACTCCAGGTGTGCATCTTCCTGCCCTCTGCCACTCTGTGGCACAGCAGAGGAGCTTTGCCAGTGCCTCTGTGCTCTGATAGGCCAGCATCCAAACTGGCATTTCCCCAACATTTAGCAGATGTCTCAAATGAAGGTATTATCCAGAAGAAAATCTGTGTAACTTTCTAATTTATGGGTGCTGAAATATTCCCCAAGGACATCCCACATTTAGTTGAAGGGCAGAGATGTTCCAGACCCACTGAGTCATCAGAACCTCTGGAGCAATCATGTCCACATCTTCAGTTTGTTAAGGATTTCTGCAGTCTGGATGTGCTCCCACTTCCTTCACCCTATGGAAAGGGGTGAGCTGGGGAAGCCTGGCCCCTCTAAGAGCAGGCCAGAGCTCCTCACTTGCTATTTGCCATGAAACAACGAATCTGGAGGTTTGATCTGAAACAATCTCCTCCCCTCCTCCCTCAGCCCTGACCTTAAAGCTGCTTTAATTCCAGCTCGGTCAGGTGGGAGGAACACAGAGCAGACAACAAAACGTCTCACTTGCATTTCAGCCTAACATTTAAGGGCAGATTTTTGCCTCCATTTCCATTCTATTTTCTTCCAGAACTGGTTCTTCAGCCACCCAGGATGAAAACTTGTCCCTGCTAGGACTTCTTGGAACACCCTGACCAGTGAAGCTCCCCTATCAGAGCTGCCTGGATGCTGCAGATGAGCAAAGTTTTCCTGGAAAGTTTTTCTGCAGAGAGAAAAGGCAGGAGAGAGAGATGCTTTCCCCCAGGTGTGCTGAGCATCCCCCAGGTGTGCTGAGCATCCCCAGATGTGCTGAGCATCCCCCAGATGTGCTGAGCATCCCCGGATGTGCTGAGCATCCCCAGGTGTGCTGAGCCTCCATCCAGCAGGGCTGGAGCTGCCAGAGGGGGCACACAGGGAGCAGGGGTGGCTCAGGGCACAGAGGGGCAGCTCTGGGGCCAGAAGCACAGCCCAGCTCAGCCCAGCTCAGCCCAGCTCAGCCCAGCTCAGCCCAGCTCAGCACAGCCCAGCTCAGCCCAGCTCAGCCCAGCTCAGCCCAGCTCAGCTCAGCTCAGCCCAGCTCAGCCCAGCTCAGCCCAGCCCAGCTCAGCTCAGCCCAGCTCAGCCCAGCTCAGCTCAGAGCTCATTCCCAAGGCCTGGAGACACCAAGTGTGGCTGTGTTTGAGTATCTCAGCTGGGCACACGCAGGACCAGCTCTGACAACGCCCAAAAGCAAAGAAAGTTTGAATTTCTGTATGTATGGCGTTACAGGGAATGACCGTCACACAGAAAGATTTTGAACATTAATTACAATTAATTTTGAACATTTTGTAACTTTATAATTTAATTGCCGACCCTTTTCCCTTCAAATTAACCATGGATGTACAGCATACAATCAAACAAGCTTTTTTAAAAAGTACATCTTAATATAAATAGTTTATTCAGTGCATGGTTGTGTATACAACAAATAATAAACAACTTTTTTGTACCAGGCAGAAAGCTGCCTGCACAGAACTAATTCAGTTTTGGAGCACAGAATCCAACGATGATTAATGCACAAAATCTGACACATCATGCAACTCTATGCCAATATTCCAACTTTCTCCCATGCAACAGACATGATGACCTAAATGGAAACCTAACTACATTTTTTAAAGGATTGTTTCCAATAGCAGTATAAGTATATGTTGTTTAGGGGTGGCCTGTCCTAACGCTTCCTCCTACACAATATTCACGTGCCCGTTACAGTGAAAGGACTTTTACAAATAAGACGTTTCTTATAAAAAAATTAAGTCACCTTAATTCCACAGTTTCTGTCTTTAGAAAAGAAGCCACAACGATAGTTTAACATGACACACAAAATGGAATTAAGAGAAATCTACACTGGAGGATAATTTTATCCCTTTCTGTTAACTTCCACTTGGGATGACAAAACAACTCAATTCCTACAGACTGGGGTTAGCACAAGAACTTTACCAGAAACTACAAATCTATAAAAATTTATATTTCATTGTGTTTAAAACCACAAGAACACTGTTTGCTTGAGCCTGAGACACCAACTCTCAGTTCCAACCCTGAATTTTGAATTATTTTTTTTAAAGACATAGCTTTAAAGACCCATTGGAGTTCAGAAATCAAAAAGTTGCACTATTCCAAATTAAAGGATACATTTTTTTTTATCAAGCCTTAGATATAAAACGGTAAGCCAAGGAAACAACAGAGTTTACGTATTTGTTTTTTGTTTGCCCCTATAAAACATACAAGCATTAAAATTTCCTTTGAAGAGCAAAAGTGGTCTTTTTCTGAGTTGGAAAGCAAATTCTTATCAGCAGTGAATGCTGTGAAATGTTTTTGTTTCGTTTTCCACAAAGCATAGGAGAGAGAGAGAAAAAGAGAGAAAGAAAAAGTGAGAGAGAGAAAGAGCTGGACATTTCTTCTCGGAGGCTTTCCCCCAGCTGTGTCTGCTGCTGTCCCACTGCCTTGTGGTGTGCACAAGCACATTCTACATGCCTGGGGATTATCCTTTGCCAACCAGAAGATCTAATGGCTGATTAACGGGTGACCTATGCGAGCTGGTGCCGTGTCCTGGGCACCTGAGGGTTTGGATGAAAGACTGCGAGTAAGAATTCAACTGCATCCAGAGGTAAGGTTCTTTAGAGAGCACTTGGCTGGCCTCAACCTGGCTACGTGGACTCGTTCTGGCTCATGGATTTACCCCCGTTTAGCACTCCTGAAACGCTTCTGCTCTTTGTTGGGGTCCCACTTCCAGACCTGGAGAACTCTGTGAGATCGTGGAGGGAAGGCTCTTTGTACATGGCCACTGCAAGGCAAGAGAGAGCAGAACATCAGCACAGCTGGGGCTGGGGCAAAGCAGCTCTGACACGCAGTGCAAGGAGAGACAAACGCCCAGGGCAGGGAGAGCCCTTCCATTCAACCACTCCCTGAGAACCTCTGAGACCCTCCTCAGTGCAAGGACATTTTACTGAAGGGGAAAACCACTCCTCCCTCTCCCACTGCACTTACACAGCCCCGCAGGACAGAGCTAAGCTGACAAAAATCAGCATTTCCTGACAAACAGAGAAGAAGCACTGTCAGTAGTTGTGATTTAACCTGTTGGAACTCTGCTGAGACAAATACCACGTTACAGAACATTACACTCGGTTATGCAAGCAGCTGGACATGTCAAATATACAAGCACAGGAATTAAACACAACACAGTATCAGTTCAGATGAATGGAGCAAACCCAAGCAATTACCTTTTAAGGGTTTTGGAAGAAAGTGTGCTGCAGGTTTATTTTTCTTCACGTGGTTTCCTTTCATTATTTCTCCTTCTTTGTTAAGACCCAAATACCAACCCCGGCCAGACTGTTGCTGTCTGTAGATCATTGAGGAATATGTCACATAGTAGTTTTCAAATACTGATTCTTTGAACTTGCATTCAGGTGTAAAATGTTCCTGTAAAAAAGCAACAGATCAATATGTGCAAATCTCACATCAGTTAATGAAAAAGCATCCAACATCCAGTGCTTTCTGAATGGTTAGAAGTCATACCTCTCATCCTCAACCATCCAGCTATGAAACATGGGTCCTACAAGTATTAACAAAGGAGTAACACAATTTGAAACCTGTGAAATGATGCTGTGAGCAGCTCTAAGCAGAATGTAATAAGATCTTTGTGAACAATGAGTAAAAAGTCAGAGGATTTATTGATTGGTGCAGCTAATGGATGTCAGGCAGGCACGGAGCCGTGTCCCGGGGAGCAGCTGTGGTGCAGCCCTGCAGGCAGGGAGAGCCCAGAGGGAGCTCTGTGCATTACCTGCTGCCCTCAGCTGAGCAGAGCACCCGTGCCAGCGCTAAATGGTTTCTCTCCCTAACCCCAACAGCTCCTTTGGCCTTTGAACGTTACGAGTTCTGGCAACATCTCACCTATGGACTCCAAAATATGCAAGGGGAAGGGTTTGGTCTCTGTTACCATCTCAGTCGTGCCTCAGTGTGCACCACAGAGCAGCCAGATGTTTGCTGGCCTCCCCTTGTGAAGGCAGCCAGCTGCAGGGGAGCTGCCCTCGTGCTGCCAGTACCCCACAGGAGCGTGAAAGAAAGGAGGAAAAATTGTGCTTGTATAATGATTGTAATTTTGATTTTAAAATATCACAGGAAATTAAATGCCTCAGGAGCTTAAGATATTCCTATCTAGTTTCTAAAATATTCTCATGTGAGAAAAGGATGGTATTAAAAAAAAAGAAACCCACCACTCTGCATTTGCTGCACATCTTTTGCCATTTTGTCTTTACAAGAGAAAGAGAAAAAAGCTCCCATTCTCTGACTGGCATTTGCTTCAACAAAGAATGTGAAGCAAGCAATTTTCTTTTTTTTTTTCCTTTAAGCTAATTGGTTGTTATTTAGTTAATTGACAATTGGTTTCAATTGCTGTCAAATAGGGACAGTCATTGCATTTTTGTGAGATTTCTGCATAAAAGCCTTCCCTCACTGTTCTCTGCCCAGCACCAGCCATGGTAACAAAGACTATTGCAAGGATATCATCCAATTAGCAGCAAAATGGAAAACTACAGTGCTCCCACTGGCAGATTATGGTTTATGTACAGTAATTTGGAGCTGGTTTGGGTACAAAAGGCCTGCTTATATACAGCAGCAGAGGGTCAGACTGCAAACAGAACCCCAACATTTCCCCTGGAGCTCTCAGGTTCACCTCAGAGTGAGCAGCAGCCTGGAGGAGCTGCAGGGGCTGGATCCTCTCTTGACAAACAGAAATACACCTCTGCATAACACACCCAGGTACCAGACACATTCCCCCCAGGTGCTTGGGCCCCAAAGCAGAGCCCCTCATCCCTGGGGCTGCCAGGGACCCGTGCCCTTTCTAAGGCTGGCACATTCCCTATTCCCCCCCAGGTGTTTGGGCCCCTCATCCCCGGGGCTGCCAGGGACCCGTGCCCTTTCTAAAGTTGGCACATTCCCTATTCCCCCCCAGGTGTTTGTGCCCCAAAGCAGAGCCCCTCATCCCCAGGGCTGCCAGAGCCCTGTGCCCTTTCTAAGGCTGGCACATTCCCTATTCCCTCCCAGGTGTTTGGGCCCCAAAGCAGAGCCCCTCATCCCTGGGGCTGCCAGGGACCCGTGCCCTTTCTAAAGTTGGCACATTCCCTATTCCCCCCCAGGTGTTTGTGCCCCAAAGCAGAGCCCCTCATCCCCAGGGCTGCCAGAGCCCTGTGCCCTTTCTAAGGCTGGCCCTGCAGCTCAGCAAGGTGCCCTGGCATCCCCCCTGGGCAGCCCCAGAGGCTGCAGGGCTCTGCCTGCCCCTGCCAGCCCCTGCTCAGCACTGCAGGAGGCTCTGAGTGAGGAAGGGCAGCACGGGGCATCCCAGTGGGAATGGGCATCTCTGAGCCTGGCAGGGCCAGCCCAGCTGAGCACGGACAGCACTTCCATGAGCACACCCACTCAGGCTCCAGTGCAGAGCTGCAGACTGGCCAGCATGGCAGCTCTGCTGGAAATTCTGCAGCAATACACTGAGCAAGGCTTGCTAAAGTCAGGAGAGGGCTGAGGGCCCCAAATAACACTGACACCTCCCAGCTCACACAGTCAATCCCATGGAACATGTATAAACACATGTGTTCAATTCCAAGGCTGGGTTTTTCCTGTCTCTCAGCTGTCCTCTTGCAATGAAAACAATGCAGATGAGTTCTGGAAAGTCCACTGGTATGGATACATTATGACACAATAGAGATTAAAAGAATTCTTTCTGTGAAACAGTATTTCCATCTCTGCTTACCTCAAAAGTCACTGATGATGGCACCTACATGACAATAAACTGCAGTCACTCAAGCCCCTCACACATCCACCCTTAACACTGAATGAATGAATGAATAAATAAAAGGGAAAAGACAGTGCTGGATTCTCTGTAGTCGTGACTCAGCCACGCTTAAGCAAGCAGGAAGATGAACTGTCAGGGGCTGCTTCTTGGTTTTCAGCTGATCAGCTGAACTGCTGAAAGGTCCCTTCATTAACAAATCTGTAGCTGCACTGAACATGTGAAAAATAATTAAAAAGTAATAATTTGGTGTATGATAATATGGAAAAAAGGCCTTGTGGCCTTTTTTATACACTTAGAGTAGCTGTATTTCCAGGCAGCTGACTAGATTACATCTAAAATAATTCAGGCTACATTACAGAATGCCAACCCTGAAAGCTAAAATATCATAAAAGCCAATCTCGAATTCTTCCTGCTGTATTTGTGCAGAAGACATATCTGAGGGCAAACCCCCTCCAAATTATCAGCATCACAGGCACCTACCCTGCAGGGCTGCATGTTAATGGTTCTGTGCTTCCAGTGAGTCCGGAGCAGGAGTTCAGCCTCCCTGCACCCTCAAGGGGAAGCCTGGGTGTGAGGAGGGCGTTCAGAGCCCCTTGCTGGGGTGGCTGAAGCTCAGGGAACAGGGGCAGGAGAAGACGTTTGCTCTCTGCCATTTACTCAATTTGCACCTTGGATACCATCAGCAGGGGCCACCACCAAATTCTTCCAGTCATGAGGGCAGGACTGGGTTTGTTCAATGTTTCTCTCACCACAGGTTGAATATCCTGCAGCAGGATATTAAAACAATCCCAGATTGTTCAAATATTGTTCTGGGATTGGTCAATCCCAGATAGAACAAACCCTACAGCAGTTTATTAGAACAAGCACAGATTTTGTTCAGATGGACTTAGTGCTAGAGGCATGAGTAAACAGCAAGAAAGGAGAACTGAACTTTGAAAAGTATTCAAGAAAAGTATTGTGTACTTAGAAAACTTGGAAAATGTTCTTATATATTGAGCATGTAATTATATTCCTTGTGATCAATGACTATGTCTGTGTACAGGATTTATCCTTTATTTTCTCCACTTAATGAAAATTGGATTTTTTTTCCCTCCATATCCCAATTTCTTTCAGAACTATAATGTAGCCCAGGATTCCATTTTATAATCATGAATTTTTGAAGGAGTCTCGTTAAGGCTCCAGAGTAGTGATTTTCTGCACCAGTGAGCCTGCCTTTTTATATTAACAGAGATTGATTTTCCCCATCTTGGCATGTGAAGTTCCAGGGTGTATCCTCTGGACCATCACCCTGTAATGTGCAGTGCTATCAGCAGCACAGGATGGGAACACTTCAGCTTTCATGTTATCAGGAGGAGCAGCTTTCAGATCCCCAGTGTGAGCAGTCTGACGGAGCCGGGATTTCCTGACCCCCAGGAGCGTTTGCTGCAGCCATGGCAAATGCCAATTCCCTTACAGCAGTGCATTTTGGATCAGAGCAGCACATTTGCACAGACAGGTTCCAGCCCCACCGTGCTGCCCTTGCTGCTGGAGTTTCCCTGTTTTGAGGAGTCCTGGTGATCCAGTGGGAAAGCTCCTGCTCTGCATGCACAGGTCCTGGAGGGCCCTTTGGCCATGGGACTGTGACTGTCCCCTTCTCCAGAAGGCTCTGGGGGCTTCTGGGACAGGGCTGGCTCAGCTCAGGGAGGAGCATCCCTCTGGCCATGCCCTTGCAGGGGAGTTTGCACTGACCCTCGGGTGAGTTTGTGCTGAGTTTGCACAGACCCTGCAGGTGAGTTTGTGCTGAGTTTGCACAGACCCTGCAGGTGAGTTTGTGCTGAGTTTGCACAGACCCTGCAGGTGAGTTTGCACAGACCCTCAGGTGAGTTTGCACTGACCCTGCAGGTGAGTTTGTGCTGAGTTTGCACTGATCCTGCAGGTGAGTTTGCAGGTGAGTTTGCACAGATTCTGCAGTGAGTTTGCACAGACCCTCAGGTGAGTTTGCACTGACCCTCAGGTGAGTTTGTGCCGAGTTTGCACTGATCCTGCAGGTGAGTTTGCACAGACTCTGCAGTGAGTTTGCACAGACCCTCAGGTGAGTTTGCACAGACCCTGCAGGTAGCCCAAAGCCCTCAGGAGGGCTGGGAGGCTGAACTAACTGCTACAGACAAACGACCAGCTGGTTTGGGGAACAATGGCCATACAACAACTGAAGGAAGAAAATTAGTTCAAAAATTATATAGAGAAGACACACTGAATTTATTCAGGAAAATAACTTAATGACAGGTGTGATAGGGAGTCAAAGCCTTCTGGAGAATGATCCCAAACAGCTCCACAGAATGGATTTTCCTTATTGCTAGTGCAATGAGCAGGAATTTATCAAGTGAAACACAAACCGTCAGTGGTTTGTGTGAAATTATTTAGTGCAAAGCTTCTGTGAAGAGTAAAATGGAGCCCAAGGAAGCAGCTGGATAACCAGGATCTCCAGAGAAAGATTTCAGGTTGTCACTGGGTATTCTCTGAATACATGAGAAAAGCACTGAAAAGAGCCCCTAATGATTCCCTTGACATCATTCTTTTGCACAGCAAACCAAATGCACAAATTCAGGGAAAAATGCCCACAATGAACCAAAGTAGAAAACATATTAATTACAAATACAGAGATTCAGAGGTGTGAATTTTGTTCATTACTCTTTTTCTCCCCTTATCAGTGACTCAGTTGAGCAAAAGTCTCCATCTTTGCCAGGTTTTCCAGTGGCCTTTAGGCCCATCAATAACCAACATTTAAAGCTGGGTGCGTCACCTCAGCGTGCTCTGCCCGTCAGGATGTGCTGCTGGAGAGCCGAGGGAAACCACTCAGAGACTGTAAACAAGGCTGGAATTGAACTGAGACAGGAACTATGCAGAATCACATTATTGCTCCCCTGTCTTTTGGTGATGCTTCACTTTACAGCTGTGTTGATTAACCAAAGCATTCCTTAACTGGGGCACGAGAACTAAGGCATGACACACACAGAAGGAAGGCACTCTTCTCATTGCTGCAGAGGAAATTAATCCTGCTGGAAGAAACCTGTAATGGGGCTTAAAACTTCTGCAAGATGCCCAGGAGTCCACCTCAGAGATGTCAAACACAGGTCCCTGTCCTAATACATCCCCCCAAGTTTTGACATACAATTTACTTGGTATGAAGAAGGACAGAAAATCCACTTTATCCCAATTTCTTCTCTTGGACAGAAGATCCACTTTACCCCAAATTCTTCTCTTCTGCATCATGTTTACCTTGATGATGCTGGAAGCATTGTAGAGGGAAACCTCAGCCATTCTCTGAATGATCAAGTCCTATTTTAATACATTCCAATGCTTGCACCCACCCTATTTAAATTTCTGCAGCTTTGGGAGGAGCACTCAGGTCACTGAAGCAGCCCAGGCAGCTGCAGCAGTCCCTCAGTGTGCAGGTATCAGTGTGGAACACACACCCCAAGCCCACTGGAGCATCACCTTGGGGCTGTGCCAGCTGCTCAGTCGTGCTCCCACTGGAAACCACCAGAGAACTCCCTTTTCCTCTCAGCAGGCTCTCAGCTCTCCCCAGAGCAGCCAATCCTTTTCATAATTTTCCTAAGCTCATTATCTCTGTTCCCTGCCACAGCAGCTTCCACAGGTAAATCCAGCACTGTGGAAAACGTATTTAAAATGTGTCTGCTGTTGTTTTTTGTCATATGCACACTTCTCTTTTTTTTGTTTACAGCTTTCTACTCTCAGCTTTTAGTTTTGGAAAAAGCACATAAAAGTACCCAGTGTGCCCCTTCTGTGCCATCATTACCCCACATCTCTCCATCGTGCCTCTGCTTATTCATCTCTTGTCTAAACTAAGCAGGCCTAATCTTTTAAAATCTCTTCTCATATGAAAGTTTCTCAGTGCCTTTAATCATTTTCATTACCCTTCACTGAATTCTTTTTTTCCCTCTATCATCTCCAGAACTGAAACACAACATTTAAGAAGCGGCTGCACCACTGAGTTGCATAACAGAGGTATTTTCAGTCATTTGTCTTATGACAAAGTAAAATGGACTTTGTTGCTCAACCACACTATTGTACATTTGTAGAAAAGTTCTCTATCTTTTCAGCTGTCTCTGATAAATATAGTCCAATTTTATGGCATTTCTGACCCTCTGATTAGTCAGTACCCAAGCTTAAATATTAAAGGAAGGGAGAAGGATGCAAAAGCAGCTTGAACAGCTTTCTTTCCCAGAACTAGAGCAGAGAGCCCCAAAGATGCTAAGCAACCTATTTTATAACAAATCCATTATTACATAGATAACCTGCCAGACACTGCAATCAGATTTCTAGCAGTTATAATTGACATCAAATCCTGGCATTGTCAAATCTCTCCAACACAGCTGTTGAGCAGAATGTCCTCAACCCTCCCTGGCACTTGTGCAGCCCAGTCCAGGGCTCCCCATGCCCAGCCAGGCTCTGAGGAGCAGCAGGGCTGCTAAGAGCACAGGGGGCTGCACTGCTGCTCCTGGGTGCAGGGCAGCAGCCCTGGCTGGGGAGATGGAAGAGATCTCTGGGCTGACACCCATGACTTCATGCACATTTATCTTAAAGGGCTGAAACAATGACCTAATCAGTGTTTGCAGCAAGCTCGAAATCCTTCTGTTTAATTACAAGCAGGGACATGATCTCTTCTGCAGTGGATGCTCCTAAATTCTCAGGAAAATCAAGAAGGCACACAGAGCTTTTTCTGTTCTTGGGGAGAGCAGCTGAATGAGCAGGAGTCAGAGCAAGAAAGACAGTGCTGTACCCTCCTGTGGGAGCAGGGCCAGCAGGGGATGCTGTGCCAGTGCAGCTGGGTCAGTCCATGGCACAGGGATCCCCTCTGCTCTCTGCTGAGTGCCATCCTGTGTTCCTGGGGCAGAGCTCAGCCTGTGCTCAGCCTGTGCTGTACCCTCCTGTGGGAGCAGGGCCAGCAGGGGATGCTGTGCCAGTGCAGCTGGGTCAGTCCATGGCACAGGGATCCCCTCTGCTCTCTGCTGAGTGCCATCCTGTGTTCCTGGGGCAGAGCTCAGCCTGTGCTCAGCCTGTGCTGTACCCTCCTGTGGGAGCAGGGCCAGCAGGGGATGCTGTGCCAGTGCAGCTGGGTCAGTCCATGGCACAGGGATCCCCTCTGCTCTCTGCTGAGTGCCATCCTGTGTTCCTGGGGCAGAGCTCAGCCTGTGCTCAGCCTGTGCTGTACCCTCCTGTGGGAGCAGGGCCAGCAGGGGATGCTGTGCCAGTGCAGCTGGGTCAGTCCATGGCACAGGGATCCCCTCTGCTCTCTGCTGAGTGCCATCCTGTGTTCCTGGGGCAGAGCTCAGCCTGTGCTCAGCCTGTGCTGTACCCTCCTGTGGGAGCAGGGCCAGCAGGGGATGCTGGCTGTGCCAGCCTGGCTGTGCCAGTGCAGCTGGGTCAGTCCATGGCACAGGGATCCCCTCTGCTCTCTGCTGAGTGCCAGCCTGTGTTCCTGGGGCAGAGCTCAGCCTGTGCTCAGCCCAGCCCTCCCCAGCCTGCAGCAGCTTCTGCTGACACTGGAGAAGAAGGATGGGGTCTGCAGCAGAGGAAGAGCTCAGCTGCTGCTGAACGAGCTCTTTTTCTGCACACCAGCAATTGCCTCTGCTCAGTGACTGCGAGAGGCTGCGAGAGGAAGATAAATCCCAGCAGGAGCTGCAGGGAAGGGATAATGCCACACTACATCACAGGGGCTCCTGCCTGGCTGTCAGCTGAGGGTGCTCCACAGCAACAGCCAGCCCTGCCCACCTCTGCTCCCTGGCCCAGCCGTCCCTCGGGTGCTCAGCACAGCTCTGTCCCTCTCCTGGCAGCCCCAGCAGGGCCCTGTGCTGTGCCCACGCTGCCCTGGGCACTGCCTGTGCTGCAGCTGCTGCCTCAGAGGAGCCTCCCCTTCAGCAACGCTGCCAAACCTATTTTGGGAACCCCCTGGAAAGCTTTGTAAAGTAATACATGCAGCAGAGGTTTTGCACTGGGATTACATACTAAAAAATAACACCAAGCTGACAGGCCTATTAATTCATATTAGCCTATAAATATTAGGCTTTTATTCTGAAGCATTACATTGCAAACATAATTGTTAATATGGATAAAGTCAGTGTTGGGAAACTTGAGCAGGACATTACGCTCAACAGAAGCGGTGTCTCCTTCAGAACCTGATCCAAAACATATTTTAACCAAGGCAAACATTACCCATGCCTTCACTGCATTTTGGTTGGCTCCTAATGTTCAGGTAGCCTGCAAAGACACACAGCCCTCTTGCTTTAAGCAACCAAGGATATTTGATATTTGTCACTATTAATTCAGCTTGCTTAATACAAAGTGTAAATATAAAAACTGAGCTTAATAATAATAATGTGAATGTCACAGGTTCAAGGAACTGCTTAGCTGCATCCTGAGCAAAGCAGCAGCTCTGTCTGACCAAATGGTAATGAGACCTTTTCAAATGAGCTTGATTTACTGAAATCCGCTCATTCATGCGTGCCATGGGTGGATGTTTTTCAAACCTCAGCAGGCTGGCAGTGCCAGGGCATCACTGGCAGCCAAACCCTGCTTCTTGACACAGAGCATGATGCTCTTGGAATCCGTGCACCCTCACAGCCCCCTGCATGATGCTACTGACCATATGCTGCTAGGGGATCTCAGGGGATGTTTGTATCAGAGATGGCAGCTCATTGTGAGGTCTGAGGGATTTCAGATGGCAAAACCTTTAGTACCGAGGTAATAAAGGATTATACATGGGAGAGGAGGTACAAGAGGGGCCCTTTACTTGAGAGCTGATGCTGACTGGTAGAACACATTTGCTTCAGCAGGTGGAGACCCCACATGCAGCCACACATGCAGAGCACAGCTAAATCTCACTGTAAAAGGCATATCCACTCCTTGTGAGCAATTTAAGTTTTGGGAAAGTTTTGGGAAAGTTTTCCAGCACTTGTATGTCCTCTTAGCAGCCTCCAGCAAGCCACTGGAGCCAAGAAATAGCCCTGACCTTCCAGGAGACAGCCTGGGCACACAGATAAGCGCACAAAGCTCTGGTTTCTTTCTCCCACAGTGATAGGGACTTTGCAAAGGCCTGTCACTTGGCTGCCTTATGACTCCCTGCTGCCCCTGGGCTGTGGGAAAGATTACTCTGGAGCCAGACTTTTGGGAGACACCATGCTGCTGTCGTCTACGCAGCAGAGGAGAAACAGCTCCCTGCTAAAACACTTGCAAACCTAATTTAAACCTGGAAGACACCCAAATGTCTCTGGGAGGTACAATTTAAAACCCTGACCTAAGATAGCCTGGACTGCAATCACAGATTTCTGGGAATGCTGTGGGACACTTGCTCCATGAATCAAACACTGCAGATCTCTGTATTGTAACATTTCCACAGGAGAGCTATTCTGAGTTCTCTCACAATGAAAAAATTAGAAAAACACTAAATTCAAACATAGGTATGACCACTACCTGACTTAGACATCTACTCCAGCAAGTCTCTGAGGCTTCCTGAGAATTTGAGTCAAAGAACCCTTTCCATCATCTCTATCCCCATGCCCATCTCCATCTCCATCTCCATCCCATCCCCATCTCCATCTCCATCTCCATCCCCATCCCCATCTCCATATCTCCATCCCCATCTCCATCCCCATCTCCATCCCCATCCCCATCTCCATATCTCCATCCCCATCTCCATCCCCATCTCCATCTCCATCTCCATCTCCATCTCCATCTCCATCTCCATCTCCATCCCCATCTCCATCCCATCCCCATCCCCATCTCCATCTCCATCTCCATCTCCATCTCCATCCCATCCCCATCTCCATCTCCATATCTCCATCCCCATCCCATCCCATCCCCATCCCCATCTCCATCTCCATCTCCATCTCCATCCCATCCCCATCTCCATCTCCATCTCCATCTCCATCCCCATCCCCATCTCCATCCCCATCCCCATCTCCATCTCCATCCCCATCCCCATCCCCACCTCCCTGACAGTGTTACCTGTTGAACAGACAGGGAGCTCCCTGAAAGGATTTAGGAGGGTTGGAGTGAACTCTTTGTCCCTGAATCACACAAAAAGGTGAATGATGCGAGCACTTTGATTTGAGAACTAAAGCTTGTGTCTCTGCCTCAGAAAGTTTGAAGCACAGTTGAAGCAAAGAGCTGGCAGGAGATGACCAGATGCTGGGTACTGTATCACAAGGAGGAATCTGGAAGCCAGGTGCCAGGTTTGCTTTGAAAAGTACTGCTGTGTTTTTGCTGAGGTATCTGAAGGGCCTGGGAGCAGCTCTGGCTCTGAGCTGTGGCTCTCCACGTGCAGCCACGGCTCCTGCAGCCAGCCAGGAGCGAGCAGAGCAAAGCCAGCCTGCAGCTGAAGCACAGGGTGAGCCTGTCCATCACCAAAGGTGATCATCCCTCCATGTCCCCCTGCCTGATCTCCCATCCCACTGCCCGGCCTGTGCCCAGAGGGAGCAGCTGCTCATGCTACAGCAGCACCACCCAAAATTATCATCTGAGCAGGGACTCTGCACTTTCATTGCAGTGCAATGTTCTTAGAATTAGTCCTAGGTGGCTTTGCCTAGGATTAATTTGGTCTACCAACCAATTTCTTTCTTTCTGCAGGTTGTAGCAGTTTGTCTGCTGGTCTCTTGTCTTTTGAAGCTCCTGCTGGTGAGATTCAGCTCTTCACTTCAGTGTCTCCCACCACTGGATGTTGTTATCGAAAAGCAGCTGCTGGCAGAGCTGCAAACACAGCCAGGAAAGCCCAGAATGCAAACTGGAAAATGATGAGGAAGAAAAGGATTCATTTCTTCCCCTAGATTTTGCAAAGCCATTACCTGTTTTTGAATGGCATTTCCAATTCAACACTGGGAACTGCTAAAGCATTTACATAAGAATGCAAAAATGCACACATTATCACTGCAGGAAGCACTTAAAATTTAAGATAATTATATAGTATGGAAACCATTTCAAAGGACTCAAACAAAATAACAACTAATTCTAGAGAGTCACCCTTTAAGATGATTATTACTCTGCAGTGCTGCTGATCTCCCACTAAAAGAATCCTTCTCTTTACAATTATGTGCACATTATAAATTCCTACTTTGTTCTTCCACCATCAAGCTCCTACAGCTGCCACTGACAAATTTGCATTCCCTGAGAGCTTAACTAGCCAAGGAAGATCTCCGCACTGGGAGCAGAGGTGAAGCACACGACCCCAGGCTCGGGGCCACCCTCCCCTCCCGGGCTCCTGCAGCACAGGGGATTCCTGGCAGGACCTGCCCCTCCTCTGCTGTGTCCTGAGCAGCAGCAGCAGCAGCAGCAGCAGCAGCAGGAATCCCAGGCTGGGGTCAGCAGCCAGGGTGATCCCCAGGCACCTGTGGGGAGCCCCTGTGCCCCATCCCTGCTGCTGTGCTTGCAGCAAGGGCAGCCCTCTGGAGCCTGGGCTGCTGCTCCTCGCCTCTGCAAGTAACAGGAAAAAAGCATTGAGTCAGCTGCTTTCCAGACCAAACCATCCCACTCCAGCTGAAGAAAGCGGGCACGGGAAGGGAGAAGCACAGCTGTGAGGTGGAACTGTTGTGCCTCTGTCCACCCCCTGCTCCCACTCCCTCTGTTCCTCTGCCTCCTGCCCCACTGCTGCCATTCCCTCGTCTCTTCCACAAGTGGCCCAGGGAAAAAAGATAAAACATTCTGCCTAGCTCTATTGCTCAAAGCAAACTCATCTGGGGAAAAACTTATCTGCCAAAGCCTAATATGTTTTTATTGGATATCTGCTAAGAGAGATTTACAGAAGCTCATGCCAAAGTCAAACTCTACTTTTTTTTTCCCCCACTGCAAGGGCAAAAGTACAAACTGAACTCAGAGCAAATGAAATTTTCTTGTCTTAGATATTATGGAGACTTAACAAAGTCCCATATGAAGTCTCTGACCTAATGGACAAAATAAAGTGTTTTCTGAGTCTAATTATTGTAAATAAGAGGAGGGAAAAGAGCTGGAACTTTCCCATAAACTTCAGCCTGGCAAACAAAATGGATATATTTAAAATCTTGTATTTGGACGAAGTACAGAGTAAATTAAAAGAGTATCTGGTAATGGGAAGTGCAGCCCCTCATTACCAGGTGCTGGGCTGCTGCAGGTTTCCCACACAGCTGGGTCAAACAAAGCACAGCCCTGGAGGCCTCTGCTGTCACTGGAACCTGAGCAGCACTGAAAGAAGACAGGAGAGCTGTGCCAAGTGATGTGATGGTGTGGATGTGACCTGTGGACAGCACCTGCTCTGACCTCTCACAGCAGCCAGCCCCATTTGGGGTCAGACACTGCAGCTGCCAAATTCCAGCAGAATCTGCCTGGGCCAGACCCCAGGGACAGCCTGGGAGCTGAGCACACCAAAGGGAGCCAACACCACCTGCAAGGCCCTCTCTGGCAGACAACAGTGCCTACACCTGTTAGAAGTAATGGATGTTTGCACTCCGCTGTGAGAATGAGGACTACTAAATAATATCTGAGTGTAATCACATTACCATATTGAAGTGTGCACAGAGAAAATAGTTTTCAAGAGATTCACCTTCCCTGCTCCAAGCAGCTGCAGCCAGTGTGATGCAAGAATGCTGAGGGCTGAATTACTTCTGCAGACAGGAAAATGATTTATATGTTTTTAAATAAATAATGTGATTTATTAAAAAAAGGCTTATAACCTAAGAATTGAATGAGGTATAGACTAGTTCATCATTGGGGTTTTAATATGACACCTCTAAAATATGCATACAGGTCAGTGATTTACTAATAAGCTACTCTTACAACACAGGCACACAGACAGAGATGCAAAGCACAACAGGTTTAAACCCTTTAAACCCCCACTTCCATTCTCACTGCTATATAAAAAAAGAAGTATTTAAGTTAAGTTGGTTTTATTATCCCTTTTTAAGTCTTAGTCCATAACTGAGCTACCTTTTACCACAGCACACAAATAAATCAGCCTTTCATTGCCAGAGACCCTTACAATATTGTTGTTGTTCATTTGCTTTTAGTTTTCTAGATATGCTGGGCATATCCCAGGCATGCAAAAAGGATCTACCTGCCCTAAGAAACTCCAGATCAAAAATAAATATGATAAAGATGAAAAAACGTTCATCAGAGGCAGCAGGAAATCAGGGGAGCAGAGCAGGGCAGAGGCAGGCAGCAGTGCTGGGATGCTCAGAACTGTAGTTAAAGAGTAAACCCTTGGAGCTGAAGTGATCTCAGCTCCAGCAGCAGCTCCAGCACCCAGTGAGCTCCTGGCAGTGCTGCAGTGCTGCAGGAATGAGCTCTCCTGCTTCCTCACCAGCCTGGCTCCCCGTGTCTCTGCTGGCTCTCACAAAGGGAGCCTGGCTGCCAGCAGCACCTCCCAGCACTCAGATGCCATTCCCACACGAGCACTTTCTCAAAGAAGGGAATGAAAACCCAGCTCTTCCATGCTTTGTTCAAGGCTAAGGAGGAATTTATTGCCCAGCATGGATTAAAACCCCAGAACACTTCTTGCACCACTACTGTTTTTAACACAGGCTTTTCCTGTCTCTGCTGCCTCCACCAAGCTCTCAGCACACTGAGGGCAGGATGAGTCCTGAGGCTCTCAATCCATCGGTTCCTAAACCTGTAAAATGCCCTGAAATAGCCCCAGTGCTTCACTCTCCTTACCCCCTCCTGCTGCTTAGCCCAAGCTGCATTTTGCCCTTTTCTGTCCATCAGAGGGGATGGGGCTGCCCAGCAGCAAGGTGCTACCACGGGTTCAAGAAGAGCCAGGCACTGCCCTAGAAAGGCTCTCCATGCCCTGCCAAAGGAGCCCACGGCTGCTGGAGGGGAATCAGAGGGAGGAGCTGCTGGGGATCACTGCTCCAGTAAAACATGGCTCATGTGCATCACCAGCTGCCCACTGCACCAGTTACAGTCTGTAGCTACAAGTAAGTCAAGTACTTTATTTGTGTAATTACAAGGAACTGATCCCTGGGGGTCATACAAATAATTCAGTATACTAGCAAAAATGAGCTTTCTGAGAACATTTACACTAGTATAATCTGATGGGATGCAGAGCTCTGGAAAATAAATGCCAGAGGGGATGAAAAAAGAGCTAAAGCTAATTTATTTTTTAAATCAAATTAATATTAGCATTTTTTTTTGGTCTGTATTTGCTCAGCTTTAAGGAATAGCCTCTTTGCTTCTTTGTCACTATTTGTTTTTCTTGGGCAATGTATCTCAACCTGAGGAATTGTACCCAAGGTTCAGCACAAGTGCCAAGGAGGGAAATGCAGTTATAATAAAACCACACTGTACACTACATGTGGGAGGCACCTCTGTCCATCAGTCTTTCCAGGAGCTTCTGAAAAATAACCCCTGTTATTAAACTAATCACCTTGTGTCAAATGGCAGAGTGACAGCACAGAAAATTTACCTGGGTAATAAGTCAGCAATAAAGGTACGTCCAGGGAGGAGGAAATGAGGCTGCTGCAGACACAGCAATAACAGCGTGGAGCAAAATCCAATATTGGAAGAGATAAAAGTGCTCCATCCCAATATTCCTCCCTGACAAGTATGAAACAGTATGCAAAGAACAAGGGGCAAAGATGAAAGATAACAGCAAGAAAAGGCCTTTGAGAGGTGAGCTAAGAGGTAATGAATGCCTGCATGGAGAGCAGGTGAGGAGAGGGGCAGGGCTGGGAGCTCAGTGCCCCCTGCCCAGCTCTGCAGGGGCAGCCAGGGCTGCTCCCATCCCATCCCATCCCATCCCATCCCATCCCATCCCATCCCATCCCATCCCATCCCATCCCATCCCATCCCATCCCCATCCCATCCCATCCCATCCCATCCCATCCCATCCCATCCCCATCCCCATCCCATCCCCATCCCATCCCATCCCATCCCATCCCATCCCATCCCCATCCCCATCCCCATCCCCATCCCATCCCCATCCCCATCCCCATCCCATCCCCATCCCATCCCATCCCACCCCATCCCCATCCCCATCCCATCCCCATCCCATCCCATCCCATCCCATCCCATCCCATCCCATCCCATCCATCCCATCCCATCCCACCCCATCCCCATCCCCATCCCATCCCATCCCATCCCATCCCATCCCATCCCATCCCATCCCATCCCCATCCCATCCCCATCCCCATCCCATTCCAACACAGGGGCTGGGCTGGCACTGCTGACGAGGCAAGCCAGAACCAAAACGTGTGGCACTGACATGTTTCCTAACAGCACTGACAGATTTTAATAAGCAAGCTATTCTTCAGTTTTGATTTGAGGTGTATATAATTAGGTAATGTGGGTGTTGAGTGATAAAACCCACAAGAAATACACAAATTAGAAGAACTGATTTTTTTAAAACCCTGGCCTGTTTCAGACTAAGTGGCATGACCTATTTTTATTGTATTATTATATTTGGAAAATAAAAGGAAAACTTTTCTTTTTCATCTCTTCTTCAGCATAGGAAAATTGGGGACAGATGATACTGCTTTTTGAAGGTCTCCTCTTTCAAAACCTAAGAACCTTTATTTGTCGTTTGATTTCTTTTACTTTTCTTTTACTTCTTTTATTTTTATTTTTCTTGTACTGGCTTCTTCCTAGAAGAGATGAGATCTCTCTAGATTTTCCAGCAATCACTTTCCAGTGATTCAGTGATTCCACTTTTCCAGTAATCACTTTTTCCAGATTTTCCAGTAATCACATTCACAAACTTCCCTACAAACCCAGTTAAGTATTTCTCTATTCCAGATTTGAGTAAGACCAAGGAAAGCCAGAAATATTCTATAACTGCTGACCAAAAGCAAGAATTTACAATGGATTTCAAGAATGTGCTTTCAAAGGGAATAGGACTGCTCAAAAAAAAAAAAAAAAAGGATCCTCTCTGAATTTTCAGGCAAGACCTTTCCATGGGCTCTGAAAGTGAAATATCCAGTACAACTTTCTGTGCAGCCTTAGGAGTTCCTGCTCCTCACTGTCACCACTAATGGGCTGAGCAGGGGATCAATACAGCAACTGCACAAAATACATATTTCTGTCTATCTCAGGAATTTAATCAATTCCTTTTAAAATAAGGTAGATTATCTTAATTAAATTTATAACGTGCAGTCCTTTGGTGTGCAGGACAATGTCTTGTTCCAGTATCTTCCCCATCTTTCATGCAGGCCTCAGTGGCCACCAAGTCATGAATTGCCTTTTTCAAGCACGTTGTCATCTCTCCATCGTGTGCAGGGTATGTAATGACCCATCCTTATCTCTGCTGCCTGCTGAGGGCAGAGCCCAGCGCTGTTATCTCCCAGAAGGGCACCCAGCAGGGCTGAGCAGGGACGGTCACTGAGGCACCATCAGACACAGCCCGGGCTCTGGGCACTCCTGCCCAGGGCTGCCCCTGCTGGGCACAGCCTGCCCTGAGCCTCCTCAGGCTTCTCCCCAAAACCCACTCATCACCTCTTCCTGCATCCTGCTAAGCTACAGCCAATAAAAACAAATTTGGTCCCATGGGAAACACCAGGACTCCGAAACCTGTTCTTATCTCAAATCAGTATGAAACGCACCAAAATCCTGGATCTTTTCACAACATAAAATATCAGAAATCATCTCCTGATACTCTTAAAATGCTACATTTAGGCTATTTTACAACAAAAGACTGAGATTGCCATTTTGAAATGGGGTTTTTTAGCCATAATAGCAGTATTTTCATAGAATTTTCTCAGAAATTTTAGAAATCAAAACTTGAAGCTTTTCTTCTGGATACACCCATCCATCTCCCAACTTTCTCTTCTGAAACCTGTTTTCCTGAAATCTTTGATTATCCTTATGGATGAACAGCCCTGTTTTGCAGATGTCTTCATAGAGCACCTCATCCAGAGCATCCCTGATCCTGGCTCCCCAAAGATCTTCTTAGAGCTGTCATCCATTCAAATTCATAATAGCAGTGATTAATAGGAATAAGAATATAAAGCCAGCAGCAACAAGAGCTTAGTGGGAATGCTATACTTTTAAATGAAAGCTGATTAGTCTCAGCTGTTCCTTCTGGCTAACACTGAGCTGTAATACTTCTTGATTCCATCTGCTTTACTGCCTGGCCTTTTGTAGGGAAAAAAAAACATTATTTTTATGACTGGGAAGGCAAAATATCAGCATTTTTATTGACCCTCAAAGCTGTAAGGACTCAGGAACAGGTATTGTTACCAAGAATCTGCCCAAAAGTTCCCTTTTTATTTCACTGCCTTTTGACTTAACAGGCAATTGCAGCCATGGAGAACCTGGTGAGTCCCCATGTCCCTCTGCTGACTCCTGTGCAGAGCCAATATTGCCAGCAGGGATGGCAGTGCCCCCCTCAGCCCCAGGGCTGGGAGCTGGGAGCAGAGCAGGGAAATGCCCTGCTCAGTGTCTCAGAACTCCATTCAAGGGCCTGACCATGTCCTTGGGCTGACTGGCAGACAGAAAACATCTGTTCCATTTAATGATTTCTCCTGATGCCTTCCAGATCTCAGCAACTTTGAGAGGTTGCCCCTTATGCACTTAGAGCACATTTCCCAATTAAGAGCAGAGCAGATTTTATAGTCAAGTGGGAGATTTGCAGTAACTATTGTAACCCAATTGTAAAGAAGATCTCCAGGGCTTTATCAACTTTTTCTTTGAAAAAATTAATCCTGGTAAGAAAAAGCAGAATTGTAACCTGCACAGCAGCTTCCCAGAGGAGCTCTGCCCTGGCCATGCCTTCTCCTGGTCCCACCCAGGAGGCTGCAAGCTGTGCCCAGGGGCTCAGGGTGCAGAATGCAGCCACTTCTGGCTGTCACCAGGGTAAACAAGGACACATTCCCTGAGGAACTGCTGAAGAGGCTGACCTCGAAGAGCACAGGCTTTGCCTGAGTCACAGGAGAACCTTCCTCACAGGAAAGCACTTTGAAGGAGGTCGTAACTTAGCCCTTATCACTTCTTGATGGAAAAAAGAAAATGCTTTTACCAGTTAATGGCTCAGAAAAGTGCATGACTGGTTACTGTAACCACAACAACATATTCAAAAGCAGTGAGACAGAAAAGGAAGTGCTGGATAAGCATATGTTGTTTTTAATAAAGAATGACTTGGAGCTAAGTGGACCACTCGGTTTCCAAGGCTGCTGGGCAAAAGCAGAGCACGGGGGGACCAACACCCTCGGGACGCCTCCCTGTGCCCCAGCCAGGCACCTCCTGCAGCACCACCCTGCCCTCTCTGCTGGGCATCCCACCCCAGGCTGCAGAGCAGGGCTGACACCCCCTCCCCACCCTGAGCACCCGCCCAGCCCCAGCCCCAGCCCCGGGCTGCACCCAATTCAGTGCTGGATGCACTCCCTGTGTGCTCAGGACTAAGGTGATTTGGTCAGAAGTGAGATCTGGAAAGCTGTTTCTGTTCTGGCATTAATGCATCATTTATTACCCTGCAAGATCAGCCACGTGTTATCAATATGCAGGGGTCTGAGAGCTCCAAGTGCAGATGGACCACAGACTGACAGGAATTTATTGTGTGCAGTGGCTCAGATGAGACTGGAGAAGTGCCACCATCCAGGTGGCTTTCTGAGAACAAGCACAATGAATCAGCCAGCAGCACTGAGAGATCCTTCCTGTGGAACTGCAAAAGGGAGGGAAGCTGCTCTCACTGCTTCCCCTGCTCCCCGAGAGCCAGACAGCAACACGTCCATGGCACACACTGCAAAGGATCTGCCTGCCATGAGCAGGGCCTAAAGCTTGGCAGGCTGCAGCTGAAACAGCCAAAATGCCCCTTGTTTCTACAGCACAACCTTGGCAGACCCTGCTCAGTGCCCCCTTGCTCTGACACCCAGGGCAACATTCACTTGAGGCAGCCCTGATCTCCCAGGCTGGCTGGCCGTGCTGCAGGGACCTTCCTCCAGCTGCACCCCCTTCTCCCACCTGGGACCTTCCTCCAGCTGCACCCCCTTCTCCCACCTGGAAAACGAGGCTAAGGTTACCCCTCGCTGCACAGCACAGGCAGGAAGCCACATCTAGAGTAAAAATCAGTTGTCATGGCAGGTGAAACCTCAAACAAACCCGAGTCAAGGAACCACCAAAGCATGACAAGGCTGCTGGCTCTGGTTCAACAACCTTGCTACATTCTTCCCTGCAGGGGAAATGCATTTTGCTCCTTCTTGGGAGTGGCTGGGAGAAACAGAAAGCTCAGGTAAAGGTTTGAGTGGGAATGGTTCCTACAGAGCACACGGGCTGAACACCAACTGCAGAACTCAATCAGCAACAAACAGGAGTCAGATGAAATTCGGAGAAAAAACGCTGCCTCATTTAAACAAGCAAATCAGCATCATGAAATTACCACCTCCTTTAGCTGGGCTGGTGCAACATCCCCCAGTGGCCATCCCAAACGTGTGCCCCAGCAGGGCTGTAGGCATGTGGTGGAGGCTGAGCATCCCTGAGCACTCACATCCGCTGAGAAATGCTAATACAATGTTTTCACTTAACCCCAGTACTTGGACCCCAATTCTGAGAAGGCACAAAAGCAACTGCTGCTTTCACAAAATCGAGCCTCTGATAAGATGCTGCAGGTTCCACACCATTTCCTGAAAGGGAGATAAGGACAGAGTTGGGACAACTCACATCCTGGGCAATGGTGACTTGGAAAATCAGCTCTGGGTACAAAAAGCAGTTTCAGGTAAACTCATCTGCTGATATGGAAAAGTAATTCTAGTACAGAGATGAAAAGTATTTTAAAATCTCATAAAAACAATCTGACCAAAATGCCCTTAAAACTTTACATTGAGTCTAGCATCTCTGTCATCCCTGCTCTCAGGGCTGGACTTGCACAGCTCAATAGGTCAGAGCAAAGGCAGACAGGAGCACTCTGGGCTCTGGAATCACCACTCCTTCTCCAGGAACATCCCTTGTGTGGCCATCCAAGGAGCTGGGAGCTGCCACCCACGCTGGCAGCAGCACAGAGCTGCAGAGGGCTGGCTGTGCTGGCCCAGGGATGCAGCACAGGGTGGCTCTGGCTGCTCCCACAGCCTGGGGCTCATCCCCCCTGCCCTCGCCCAGCCCAGGCTGTGCAGAGCCCTGGAACACACCTGGGGACACAGAGATCCTCCAGGGCAAGCTCCAGCCAGGGGAAGCTGCTCCTGGGCACCCTGGGGCACCACGAGCTGGCCTGGCTCTGTGGCTGCTCCTTCCCAACTCAGAAACATAACAGGAACTCTCCTTAAGGCTTTAGAACCTTTTTTATCACAAGCTGCAAATGCTGAGACAAAAATCACCAGAAAGGCCCAAATGCTCAGCTGTCATGAGCCAGCCCTTGGTACAACTCTTATAAATGGGTCGTTTCCATCAAGTGTGACTTGGCTCATGGGGAAGGTCTGACTGAATACTCAATTTAGGCTGGAGGAAACGGCCTCTTGCTAACCCTCTACTCCCATATTTCACACCACTTGACAATCTCAGGTATTTTTCACTCATGCTAATGTTTTTCTTCTGAATGTCAAAAAATTTCAGGACAATTTTAACATGTACCTTCAAATAATTTTCAAGCTGAAACAAATCTGAAAGGTGTGCATTTCCCCCCAAAACACCCCCAACATGTCTGCTGTCACTTCTGCAGCTGAGGTGAAGTTAGAAACTTTAGGGAACATCTTTGTTAAGCTTGGCAGGAAAAAGAAGTCAAGCAGGATGAACTATGGGGAAAATCATCTGCCACCAGCAGGTCCCAGAGACAGCAGAGGATGAGGGCAGCAAACCCACAGCGGGGTCAGACACGACCCCACAAAGCCCCACAGAGGGGTCAAACCCTCCCTCTTGGCTCTGCCATGCAGCTGCACAGGATTCTGCCACTGACCTCGAGCCCCAGGGCTGTTGGGTTGGAAAGGAGAACTCTCACTCCAAATGAGCCACTCAGCTTCAGGTAAAGGAATTAATTCACTACTGAAAGTCAGATAAAGGATTTGCAAGGGTTTTTTCTTTTGGAGTGAGAAAACTATGCAATGGTTTTGCTGCCACAGATTGGTAAAAAAGGTGGTTTAACATTTCCTGTGCAAAACTGTATTCCAGCCCAGAAGGAAAAAGATACACATGTGCACAGGGAGAAAATTTATTTCCTCAGAGGGAAATTATTGCATGTTCTAAGATGATGAAGAAAGAAGACAGAAAATGCAGCCCAGCTGAATCCTCATGAGCAATGTCTGCATTCACCTGGCTCAGCCATGCACAGCTTTGTGTGTCAGGGGCTCAGCCTCCAGCACAAACACCTTTCTCAGCATTCATTAATGCTTTCCCAACACTTCTCTTTCTGAGTAATTTTCTACATGAAAAAAAATTAATACTTTGCCCATGTGTACTTAATTAAGAATAATCCACTCAGATGTGATGGATGGCTGTCTGATCTGTAATACACTTGCTCTACTGTATTTTATATTATCCTGCTTGCTTTCTTTCCCTATTTCTGTTCTTTATTAATTCATTCTCTCTCTCTGCCTTTCCCCTTTAGTAATTCTCTGCTTGGTTTCCAGCCTTATTTTTATCAGTGGATTTTTCCATGACTCCATTTTTGGCCCCTTGAAGAGAATAATAAAAGCTGAGTGTCCCACCCCAGTCAGAGCCTGCACACCCTCCCTAGCAAGCAGCACACTTTTTGCCCACTTTCACATATTTTTTAACAAGCTGGCTTTCAAATAAAAACCACAGTGCTCAAATGATACAGCTCCTGGTTGGCAGAGATGATTGCATTCCTAAGCAGTTCATCCAAAGGCTGTGCAGAGGCAGTCCAAGCACATGCTTTTACCTGGGACTGTTATTTCCCAGAGGGAAACACAGTGCTGCTAATTTAAACAGAGCTCATGTACCCATGTGCTCTGTTGTGAATGGCTAAGGATCACTGGGGCTTACACTACACAGACTTCCTACTTATGGAAATTTTAAATTACCCAAAATGGATATGAGTTGAGTTGAATATGTATGCCCACCACCCCCACTTCAGATTGAAAATTGCTTTTTTTATAACAAATGCCTATTTCGAGCAGAGTGTTTGGAAAAGAAAAGCCCTTCCAAGCCAGGGTGTCCTCTGAAGCAAGTGGGAGAAGAAACAGTTCTAAACCCACTCCTTTTGTTCCAAAATGAGGAATTTGTTTTGTTACTTTTATAGCCACACACTTGCCATTGGCTCCAGCAGGCTTGGAGGGATGCTGGGAATGGGAGGGAGGGGCTGAGCGAGGTAAATCTGTCCTTTCTGCTGGCAAAGAGAGGGATGGAATGAATTCTAGGGAGGGGGGGAAAGGAGAAATGGAATAAATAAAATACTGAGAAGAGTGAATGTTAAAAGAGGGGAAGTGACAAGCAGAAGGGAAACGAGAAGCCAGCTGCAGTAAGGACCAACACGGTGCTCCTGAAATGCAAGCACTGAGGGAGGCTGGGGAGCAGCAAGGGCAGCCTCTGGTGTACCCAGCAGGGCACAGTTCCTGCCTCCAAACAATCAGGGCACAGTTCCTGCCTCCCAGACAGGCTGCCTGCCCTGCTTGGGGAGCTCTGCCCTGCCAGAGGAGGGTTTGGGTGGACCCACAGGTCACCCAGCCCCACTGCTGGCATGGCAGAGAGCCTCCAGAAACCCAGGGCTGTCCAAGGGAAGCCCAAGGGCCAGGAGCAGCCCCTGGGATCTGCAGCCCCTGAGCCGGGCCAGAGCCCAGAGCTGGGGCAGAGCCCAGCTCACCTGCAGGGCTCCACCTGCTCTCCCCAGGCCTAACAAGACCTCAGACAACTCGACACACTCAGCCTCTCCTTTAAACTGCCTTCAGGCTTCCTCCTGAGCTAATGAGGAACCATTTCTGAGCTGCTCCTTTAGGAAGGGGCCCTTCTTCAAAGGCCCTTCCAGGTGCCATGTGCAAACAGCAGCAGAGCCAGGTTCCCTCCTCAGATCTCACTTCTCTGCACCAGGGACTGCTCCTGGGAGCTGCTTCAAAGGCTGAAGTGTCAGCATCAGAAAGAAAGGAGGTGTGTGGGTGTGAAGTTACTAAATGCAAAACTGTCAACCTCCTTTCATTTACAACCCTGAATATGCATGCATGCAAAAATGTAGGGCTTATATTAAAGTTTTTACTCTTGGAGCAGAAAATATCAAGGAGAAAAGAGACTAAAAGATAAAGGTGTGCAGGTCAGAATTCTTTCTCAGCTAATCTTTTCTTTTTCGTCAATAATGGTTTCTGTTAATAAACCCTGCCCTACCTTAAGTGAGATTGTCTTTTACCATCTCAGGGAAGGGCGCTCAGCAGACAGATGCCTTTTGTTGGTGACTGGGCAGGGACAGCAGATGGATTTCTTTAGTCTCTGACCCAAATAAAAGCTGTGTGGGGAATCAATGCCCACCCCAGAAGAGCAGCAGCCTACAGAGCAGCTCAGGGTAGGAGTGGGATCCTGGGTGTTCCAGCTGAGGAGGCTCTCTGGGCTCTGCCTCGAGCTCTGGCAGCTCCCTGGGCTGGGACAGGGAGCCCAGGAGCTGCCAGTGCTGCCCAGGGGCTGAGCTGTGCTCAGTGGGAGCCCTGAGCAGCAGGACAGGGACACACAGGGCTGGGGACACTGTCTGGGCCAGCCTCGCACAGTGCAGGGATTTTGGGAAAATGCACTGCTGCTCTTCAGCAGATTCATTCCTTCCTGAGCCTGCCACAGCCAGGAGGAAAGAAAACTCACCCCAGCTCATGGGAAACCTGAATTCTGCCCTTGGCCACCCTCAGTCTGTGCTTCTGCTGCCTGCTGCTGGCCCAGACATGTCACCTGCTCAGGGGACACCTGCTCACCAGCTCAGCCTGGCTTTGCTGCTGTCCCCAGGACTGCCCAGGTGTCCCCAGGACTGCCCAGGTGTCAGACACCACCAGAATGATGCTCAGGATGGCTGAGGCTCCCTGAGCTGCTGGAACACTCCTGTGCTCACATCCAGCTGGAAAACAGCACTGGGGCAGGGCTGAAGCAAGAAGGGCTGAAGGGGGAACATGTCCTGAACAGAAACCCCCAGCATTTATATGAGAACTACCATTTTCATGGTAGGTTTTACTTACAAAGTGCCTGGATTTTGGGTTAAAAGCTACATGACCTGCAAAACCCCACCAACCTCTCTACCAGAGAGTCAAAGATGCCAACACATCAAAGATCAAACTGTTCTCTTGATAACTTGTGTGACCCTGCTGCAGGTACCACAGGGACAAGGTGGTGTGAGGGGACAGCCTGAGCACCTGCAAGGCCCAGGGAATTTCCCCTTCTAGGTTACCCAACATTAGTTTTGAGTTAGAGTAGAGATGTTTGGACTTGGCCTTACAGTAGCAAATGGCTCCAGAGGCTTCAGCCTAATGACAACTTAATTTTACCAACGCTGCTTGAGTCAGTAAAAACCCTACAGATTGAATAATTGCTGTATCAAAAAGGAAAGGCCACAGCTATCACAAGTACCCACATTAACTCCAGTTGTTTCTTAAGAGAAGCAACTGTTGTTTAGAAGACTGTCAGAGGAAAAAGAAACTTGTCTTCTTTTACTGTCAGTGCTGTGATAACAAAATGAAGGGCTGCAAGTGCAGAGGGTTTGCTCTGGGTAGCAAATGAAGCTTCATCAGATGATTCATGGCCAAGCCAGGATGACTGTACTCATCTTCTCCCCTAAGAGCACAAAAGGAGGTGGGTTTCCTTAGTACAGATATTCCCAAGCCACTGGCAGAGCAAGACTGCCTCCCTCTCAGCTGGAATTCCAGATCCTCAGGGTTCCTCATGGGGAAATGGCTGTGAGACCCCTAAAGGCAGCCCTGGAGGACTTGGTGTAGAACTGGTGCACAAACAGGGCCTTTCTCTGCTTCAGAGCAGGGCTGCTCAGCAAGAGAAACCACCAGTGCCTCAAGGTGAGGAATGTTCTCTCCCTGCCATGGCTGCTGGACTTAATTTTGTGAAGAAAAGATTTTGTTTAGTTTCAAGAGCTCCAGGTTATTTATAGTAAATGCTTGCCCTTCCAGTACTGTTCCTACAAGTATAATTAAAAGAAATATAAACAGTGCATCACTTAGTACAGGTGTTTTCTGGCATCTCACAGATTAGAAATGCAAATTTGGGAAACAAATTAACTAATGTGGTAGAAATCAACAATCTGCATAAAGCTCCTCCAGGCCTTTCCTCCCACAGCTGCAATAATTTCCCCAAGAAGAAGCCCAAGGAAGTCTGTGCTGAGCTCTGCTGCCCGAGGTGCAAGCCCCAGGTCTCTGTCTCGAGAACACATCAAACCTGGGCTTCACACAGGGGCCACCAAAGCTTCCACTGAAGCCAAGGCTCCCAGAGCTGCTGAGTGCTGCTGGCACAGCCCCTGCCCAGGCCCAGGCCTGCAGAGCCGAGCCTGCCTGAGCTGAGCCTGCCTGAGCTGAGCCTGCCTGAGCTGAGCCTGCCTGAGCTGAGCTGAGCCTGCCTGAGCTGAGCCTGCCTGAGCTGAGCTGAGCCTGCCTGAGCTGAGCTGAGCCTGCCTGAGCTGAGCCTGCCTGAGCTGAGCCTGCCTGAGCTGAGCTGAGCCTGCCTGAGCTGAGCCTGCCTGAGCTGAGCTGAGCTGAGCCTGCCTGAGCTGAGCCGAGCCTGCCTGAGCTGAGCTGAGCCTGCCTGAGTGGAGCTGAGCCTGCCTGAGCTGAGCCGAGCCTGCCTGAGCTGAGCTGAGCCTGCCTGAGTGGAGCTGAGCCTGCCTGAGCTGAGCCGAGCCTGCCTGAGCTGAGCTGAGCCTGCCTGAGTGGAGCTGAGCCTGCCTGAGCTGAGCCGAGCCTGCCTGAGCTGAGCCTGCCTGAGCTGAGCCGAGCCTGCCTGAGCTGAGCCGAGCCTGGCTGAGCTGAGCTGAGCCTGCCTGAGCTGAGCCTGCCTGAGCTGAGCCTGGCTGAGCTGAGCCGAGCCTGCCTGAGCTGAGCCTGGCTGAGCTGAGCTGAGCCTGCCTGAGCTGAGCCGAGCCTGCCTGAGCTGAGCCGAGCCTGGCTGAGCCGAGCCTGGCTGAGCTGAGCCGAGCCTGGCTGAGCTGAGCCGAGCCTGGCTGAGCTGAGCCTGGCTGCAGCCTCTGCCCCACCTGCAGCACCAGGGATCCCTCAGAGCCACCAAGAAGTGCAGCTCCAAGGGAATGCCAGCAGCACAAGGCATTTGAGGGGGCATTTTCTGTGAGCACAACCACAGCTGGCTCTGCTGGGCTGTTCCACATCAGTCCAGCTCCTGCCTGGGGCCTGCAGCCAGAGAAGGCTCCAGCCAAGGGCTCAAGGCTGGCCCAGGACAGAACCACCCCTCTGGGCACCAGGGCTCTGCTCTCCTCGGGCTGCTCCAGGCCTTGGAGCCTGCTCCAGGCACTTTTTTAGTCATTAAGTTTCACAGCCCTCCCAAACGTTCTGTTCATTTTTTAATGACATAGAAATCTCATCTTGTAAATCAATGACCGTCTTGTCCAGATCCTGAACATTTTACTCAGATAAATTAATTCTCCCTCTGGCTGCCAGTCAAAGAAACTGCATGAGTAAGAATTACATGAGAAAGGATTTGCAATATCAAGCCCATTAAACTCTTAGTTTATCAGGTGAAGGGAAGAGATCTGCACTTCAAACTGTGTCTATCTCACTTATTAGAATTTCTTATGGTTTTTGCTCTGTTTCAGATCATTCACTTATTTACTCTGAGCTTACTGTGCCTTCTGTCAGTGTCAATATGGCTCAGCTGGCAGCAGATGCTCTGCTAGCTCTGAGAACACTGGTGTGAAGCAACGAGAACAGAATGAGAATTGATGGGAACTTTTGCCTGAAACCTGAGCTGATACCTTTGTATTTATGAAACTCTGCTTCTAATTCATGTACCAACTCCACCAGATATGCTCACTTTAAAAATACTGTATTCCAGTTTAGCTGGAGGACATGGGTACTGGCAGGGTGAGGAGCAGCCCACTCTTTGCAGCTCCCTAAACCCATTTTGTTAAAACAGGAGCTTCTGGAGCTGCCATTTGAGGAAACGTGCTCACAAATCTTCAGAGGTTTGCCCACTCACAGTCAGCTCAACTGCAATGTCCCACCAATAGCTGGGCTCAAGAGGAACAACTGCTATCTCATGACAGGATTTTTTAACACCTGAAAATGCTCTGGGGATGAGGATGGAGGGTCTAAATTGATCCCTTATTTCTGTGCATTCAAAGTAATCAGAGTAAGGAGAGGGGGAGACTGCTTGATAAAGCAGACAGCATCTTGTGCTGTGATTCTGAACCCAGCTCTCTGATTTTTAGATACCTCCTGAGGCTTTAAATAAACAGAACTGCACTTCACCAATTATCATGCCTGTTTTGCTTAGCTCCCCAGAGGATTCCATTTTAGAAGAAACATACTGCTCAATATGCAGAGCTGTTTGGAGAGAATTACAAAAATGAAAAACAATGTGATGGCACCTGTAGCATCAGCAGAATGTAAAATATGAAAGGCCTTATCAGTTCAACTATTCAGACCATCCCATTCACTGGTAAAAGCTATTATATAGGCATTATACCCAAAGACTCCCTAATCCATTTGTAATTTCAGATTCCTTTGTCAATCCTAGATTGCCTAATGAAAGCAGTTCAGCATAGAAATGCAAGCCTCTTAATACCATTCCTATTCAAGAGACTTTTTCCTTTCCCAGACCGTTTTTATATTTCCTATCCAGGAGTCCAACAGGTCTAACTCCAAGAACTACCTTATGGAAAAGTTAGTTTCTGAAACCAAGGCTTCAAGGGCATAATGGAAATATGACAACTTTTGCATTGCTCCTGAGTAGCTTTTGTGCCACACAGAAGGTTTCTCCTGCTTTCCAAGACTCATACAGGGGGCTCTGCTTCTAGCACACAGGACTCATGCCAAGAGGATGGCATTCAGACTGGGACTGAAGTGACAGAGTTTCCTTTGGAAACCTCCTCCAGTTGTGCTGCAGTTCTCAAAAGCAACCACAGAACTCTGGATCTTGGGCTTAAGGACTCCTTTTCCTCCCCACTGATTCCCCATCAGTATTTCTCAGTACTCTTTTCAAAAGAAGCCTTTTGGCTGACAATGTGAACTTTTATAGTCGAGCTGGGTTCTCAGTTTTTGCACCTCATCCCTTGCAATAGAAGTACTGCATGGAAAAGATGCTTTTAGTAGGCTTGCTAAAGGATGTAAATGGCCAGGAGCAGTAAACATTTCTCTGGAGGCTGCCAAGTAGAACAGAAGTGAATTCAGCTCCTCTTAGCACTGCTGTAACTGCAGGGCAACACAAAGATAAAAAGACACAAAGAAGTGTTTAATAAATCTGCTCCCAATACCCCCACATGGCAGATCGGTTGCTGGTGACAGCCTGCATTGATGGACAGCAATTCTGGGGAGCTGGGCTGCCCTTTACCTACTCTTAGCACAGGAACTGCTGAATTTTGTTTGTCCTGGCACTGCTGAACAGCCAGAGCTCCGAGTGCTGTCCTGCAGCACAGGCACTCCCAGGAGCAGGCACACTTCCACCTCCCCAGGCAGCTTTTCCTGCAGCCATTCTCACCCTGCTCCACCCTCACCACTTTCCCATCCACCTGGGACCAGGCTGAACACTCTGGGGCATTTCTCTGGGAGCAGAACAGCCTCCTGAGGAGCAGCCCCCAGCCCCACCATCAGCAGGACGCAGCAGCAGCAGCCCTGAGCAGCCAGGGCAGCCCATCCTCAGCTCCCTGGATAACTGCAGGAGTTCCTGGGAGAGCAGGGAAGGGATCCTGCCTCCCTCTCCACCTGCCCTGGTCCCTGCTGGGTGGGCACTGCAGGTGCAAAGGGATCCTGCCTCTCTCTCCCCCTGCCCTGGCCCATCCTAGGTGGGCACTGCAGGTGCAAAGGGATCCTGCCTCCCTCTCCCCCTGTCCTGGCCCATCCTGGGTGGGCACTGCAGGTGCAAAGGGATCCTGCCTCCCTCTCCCCCTGCCCTGGTCCATGCTGGGTGGGCACTGCAGGTGCAAAGGGATCCTGCCTCCCTCTCCCCCTGCCCTGGTCCCTGCTGGGTGGGCACTGCAGGTGCAAGGGGATCCTGCCTTCCTCTCCCCCTGCCCTGGCCCATCCTGGGTGGGCACTGCAGGTGCTTCCAAGCCAAACAGAACACCATCGTACCTCACAGCCTTTCCTTTTAAGAATTGACCTCCCTGGAGCTGGGAGCCCCACAGATGATGGGAGCCCATGGCCAGCAGCTCCCAGCTAACAAGGAGCTGTGTGGAGAACACTTCTGTGAGTTTAACAGACGTGCTGAGCCTGCCACTGCAGTGCCATCCTGGGCTAGCTCCTACTCTAGTGCTGAGTTTGTTTTCCAGTGCCAGCCCACTCCTGTTGGTTTGGGGAGCCCTGGGAGCCCGTCTGACTGCTGCACCCTGCTTAGATGCTCACCCTCACACAGGCTGAGCCATCAGCAGCTCCAGGCAGGGGCTCTGCTGAGTCACTGTGACAAGAGCTGCTCATTAGCTCAGCCTGCAGCACCAGAGGGAGGGGAAGCCCTTCTGGGCTTCCCAGAGCAGGCAGACAGCTTTTTAGAAGGAAAGGCAGGTGCAGCAAAGAAGGTTTTGTAATGGTATTTTCTTTTAATTAAGTCACATTCTAAAGAAACAGAGTCAGTGTGGCACGTGATCTTGCTTCTGAACTTGAAGACACAGATCAGGAAAAATAATCAACACCTCCAAAATCCACATAAATTCTAGCATACGTATTTTCCCAGTGAACTGAGCCCAGCTCTACAAGAAGCAGGCTCACATGCCTGGTGTGCATGGACCTCTACACCCACAGGTACCTATGCTGCTGGTCCTGAGGGGCAGCACCTACCCCACACTGAGGAGAGAAAAGCAGCACTTTTCTCCTTGGCTCTGCTGAATCCCAGCCAGGTGAGCTGTCCTTTGGTGATCTGAGCACACAGATCCAGTGGATCCAGGAGCTGCAGCTCCAGCCCTTATCTGCTCACCACTCTGCCTGCCAACCTGCTTTGCAGTGGGACACTGAGGGCTGGGAGTGGCCTGGGAGCCCTGGCACTCAGGATTCCTTGTTTGCTGGTCCAGGGCCAAAACCCCTTGTTCAAAGTGATCAGTGTGTGATCCAAGGTGCGAAGCTCTCAGACTCGAGTCCAACTCCAAATTCTGCCAAGGCTTTTTTTTGTCATCATGGCAGATTTGTGTCACTGTGACCTCAGTGAGCAGTGCAATGGACTCTCTGCTGGGGAAGCATTGCCCAGGGTGCCAGGATCAGGGCAGAGCACAGCCCTGGAGCGCCCCTGCCATGCCTGGGCTCCTCAGGGAGTCTCAGCTCCATCACCTGCAGCCAGGGCTGAGGCACAGCAGCACCTCGGGGGTTTCAGATGCCTGGGGGATGACTGGTACAGAAAAGCAGCATAATAGCTTCAAGACCTGCAGCTTGCTGAATCTCCTAATAATTCTCCCGTGGGAGGACTGTGCCATCTGCACTTCCCTGCTGCAGACAGGCAGTCTGTCCCCAGAAATCTGGGCTCACACTGGTGCCACAGGGACAAGCACCTGAAGGAACAGCACCATCCCTCCAGCCCACATCACTGACACCAGCACAGCTCTCCTCCCGCTGCAGGGAGCCTCTGCCTCCCCAGGAGTGTCCCACACCTCAGAGCAGGGCCAGACAGGCTGGGGCTCAGCCAGGGGCCGCAGGTCCCTTCAGCAGCTGGAAGACATCTGTGAGCAGCACTCCAGCTGCGCTGCAGGCAGTTCAGCTCACAGCCACCCCAAAACCTGCCAGGCGCACACCCTGTGTGGAGGCTGAGGCTGGGCAGGAGCACCAGCAGCCTGTGGTGCCCCAGTGGGACCCAGCAGGCTGCCCTGTGCAGGCAGCAGCCAGCCCCGAGCTGCAGCCCTGCTGCACCACTGAAGGCAAGCGTGCAGCACCTGCAGCAGGGCCCGTGGCTGGGGCTCCGAGAGCATCCATCAGCTCAGCTGCTCCTGCAGTGCCTGGGCACCTCCTCAGGGCAGCCTCCTGTGCCCGTGCTGGGGGGCAGAGCAGCAGGCAGGGCTGGCAGCACAGCAGGGACAGAGCACCCTCTGAGCTGGGAGTGTCCTGAGCACTGCCCAGCACAGGGCAAGGGGCTGCCAGGGACAGGAAACATGGATCTGCACCTCACACCCTGGCACTGGAGAGACTCAACTGCATTCAGGTGTAGTCTGCATTCCTGGTAAAAAATGATTTATACTGACATGCAAATTTAACCAGATGAAGCTTTTGATTATTTCTGCTATGTCTTGGTTTGTGCTATTTCCCTGAGGTGGAAAAATGCTCTTTGCCAGTAATTCATTATAAATGCCCCAGCCATTCCCATTAGCTACAGCAGGTCTCCACTGCACTGCTCAGTATTAAAATATGCACCAACTTCTCTCCAACTCACCAAAACCAATTTTTGAATCACTCAGAGAATTTAATCACATTTCAGTCCTCTTGGCTATCATCAACATGCACGCTTCACACAATATTTACTTTCAGTGCAGGTACCAAACGTAGATATGACAGTTTACATACAGAGGACAGTGGTAGCTGAATGCTCTCTCAGGGTAAATTGTACACACAGCTCTGCCCAGGGTTTTATACCCAGGTGCTCCCTAAACCCCTGCTAGCTCTGCACCAAGTGACACCAGACCAGAAATGGCAAAAGGAAGCCACATCCAGCAGCAATATTAAATCCAAAGTGCTCATCCCAGAGTAGTTAGCAAAGGCACATAAACACCTCCTCCTAGCAGCTGAGTGCCCTGAACTGCCCACAGCTGGGCTGGAGGGCTGGATGAGGCGTGGGCAGACTTGTCCCTGGCACACATGGCCAGGGCACAGGACTCCCTCAGGTAAGGGCACCCCAGCCTGGGAGGAGCTGTGAGGAACTGCCCATGGCACTGGGAAACGAAATGCTTTGGTTAAACACAGGAACCCAGAGCAAGACAAGAGGGAAATGAACCCTCTTTCCAAGCTGAGCTGCACGGCTCTGAGACTGGCCAGAACTGTGCAATGAGCAGCACACATTTAATTATACTGTATAATTAAGTATACTGTTTCTGTACCCAGGAGAAACAAGCACAAAATCACCTGTGTCAAAATGTTCTATAGGAAAAAAAATTCACTGACAGTCACTACATGGTTTGGAAAACTCTACCATGGTTTGAAAAACTCTGCCATGATGGCTCATGGAAAATGCATGGCTGGAGGCTCACAGGCTGTTTTTAAACTCGGAGTATTTTGGGCTGTTTCAGCCTCTGCAGAACACCCAATTCCCTGCACCTCCACCCGCCCTCCCCTGGAGGAGCCTCACCCACTGCTGCTCTGCATCACCGGGAGCCTCCTCTGCCACACCACCACCCCTTGGTGAGAGAGCAGCAGCTCCAGCTCTGCCTGTCTGCCAAACAGAGCCTTCCAATGCTCAGGACACAAATTCACAGCATATGAAACCTGAAAAACTCAAGTGGGGCATACATGGCGGTCATGTGAAAGATGTGGTCGTTCATAGAAAGAAAAGTAAGATGAAATGAAAGCCACCCTAAACCACAAGATGATTCATGGTGTGGTTACGTAAGACAGCAGGCCAGAACACCGTTTCAGTCATCTTGCAGCAGCACCACGCTGGTGTGAGGGATGAATCAAATGCTGTGTTTGCACGGGGAGAGGATGCTCAAGCACCAGGACTGTGCCTCCAAATAGCTCCTAACAAGGTCCCTCCAAATACAACTCCCAGGGTGGGTTCAGCTTGGGAGGAGTAGTCACACAACAGCCATGGACTTTGGAGGACACTGGCTTCAGGAAAGAAACCATTTCAGATGGGGTTTCTGTGATCTGGAGATGTGACATGGTCACCTCCCCTCCCTGCAGGCCAGGCCTTCCATGTGCCCTACAACACATGCAAAGAACTGCATATTTGGTTTCACAGTTTATATTTCTTTTGCTGAGCTGAATTGCTGCCTTGTCCCCAAGGAGCTTTTATCATTACCCTACAGATCCTCCTTCTGCTCTAACTGACAGATGCTGCAAACTATCCATAAACTCTGGCAGCCAACTCCAGATATCTGTTCTCTGCAGATTTGTGATACAGCACTGATCCCCCCTGGAGAAGATTCACCTCCTTGCCCAGCACAGCCACGGGCTGAGGCAAACCACAGTGCAGGGTGCCTCTGAGGGCAGGGCAGACACCTGGGTGCCCTCTGCACAGACACACGGCTCACAACACAACCAAAACCAGGCGACCATGTGGAGACCACAGGGACCTCTCTCCTTATTAAGCTGCTTCACCAATGCCAATTTCATTTCTCTCTGGAAATGGTGCAACTCTCTGCTATAGCTGCCTACAGTTGAAGTGCCCTTCTATTTCCCCCTGTTCTCCTGCTTCAGGAACTTGACAGTGTTTTGTGGGGCTTTTGCACTTGATCAATCCCATGTTGCCATCTGTCTGCTCCTGACAAATCCCATTCAGGAACACATCCCTGCAGGGGCTTTGAAACCCTCAGGATGTGTAGATGGATGTCACTTACTTGAGCTGATCTGTTCCCCAGGCTCCCTGGTGGCTTTCCTTGAACAGGTGAGTGTTCAGCTGCTATAAATCAGCTGAGCTCTCCTGGGACTCATTTATATCAACCAAGAATACAGCCCAAAATACAGAGTTCATTTCCCATGCATCAGACTGTCAGACTGCATCCCTTGCTGAAAGGACCATTATCAGCAAAAGAAATGCTAGAAACACTTGAAAAATAGTGCTGGAACTGGATTTCTGGCAGCCTGAAGCAGGGGCAGATGCTTCTCACCAGACTTGTCCATTCCCTGGGCTCATTGAGAAGGACAAGAGCTGCTTTTTCCCCCTGAGAGTTTCTTGTGATTATTGCAAAGAACAGAACAACCAAACCAGAAGGCAGCAGGGTATAAACCCGGCATTATTGAGAACTTGGGTGACAATTTCCCTTAGAAAAGTAGATCAAAATTAAGTGGCCTCCTGTCTTTGTGAAGAGAATTTAACAGTACGAATTGGGGAAACCACACAACAAAATTCTGTTTAAAGCCTTGCCAAACCCATCAAGTTCAAGAAGATTAAAAAGTAAGTGTAAGAAAATATAGTTGTCTAATAAGGAAACAAAAAAGACCACTGTCACTAAGGGGGAAACAGAGAGATGTCACCAGTTAATTTTGCAATGACATAAACTATGCAATTAAAAGATATTAAAGGATTCAAGGAAGACATGATTCAAAGGAACATCACCACATGAAGAACTACCCTTAATAAATGAAAGGAATAAAGATCACAACCAAAGTGAATCTCAGAGCTCTTCCTAAGATGCATATCAAGCTAAAAGTTGCACTTCATGGAAATGAGAGCCACATTCTGCCCCTTCTCCTCCCAGCAGGGGAGCTGGAAGCGATGCTCATCATCTCAGAGGTGCCTGTGGGCTCAGGGCTGCGTGTCAAAGGCAGGGACTGCAGTGCAGGGTAAATCCCCTGCCCAGACAGAGGTGGTTTCTGCAGGACAGCACAAACACCACCAGCAAGCAGAGATTTCTGCCCTGAGAGCACAAACCCAGCGCTCTCTGGAATGTTCCTTTGTCCCCGCACTGCCAGGCCTGAGCTGCTCGTGCTCTGGCAGAAAGAGAAAAAATATGCAAAGCTGCCCCTGCTCCCAGCTGTCAGGATTGCAAAATAAATGAGAGATTTGAATAAGTTTGCTTAATTTTTATCAGGATTAAGGGAATCTTTTATAGAAGAGAATCATTTGTAGTAGATAATAGAATACATTTTCCTCTATTTTCCTCCTTGGGAAAAATCTATTAAATCTGTATAATTAAAACTCCTGAAGATAGTTCAGCTAAATGTTTTTAATTGAAAAGTGGTCTATTTAATTTTTTTTTAAATAAAAACACTGTCTGCTCTCATGAGAAACGTCACTGAAAATTATTAACGGACATTCTTCATCAAAACTACTAATAAAGCTGTTCTTTACTCACTCACCTAACTGAAGCCATAAAATTTCTATTTGAAAATCCTGGCTAAACCAAAAAAATATAATTCCTTTCTTTAACTCCTTTTACTCAGAGACAGATGCCATAGGAAGACACAAACCATGCTGAGGCACGTGGTGGACACACCGAGTTGTCCCTTGCCCTCAGGGCCCCACTGGGGCCAGCCCAGTCGCTCCACAGGGACCAAGAGAGAGGATCCTTCTGTTGGGGGTTGTGGGGCTTTTTATGTTTCACAATTCAGGCTTATTCAAAGGCACCACAGTGTGATTCCATACATCCCTAGGTGCTCCTGATGGAACAGATTCATAAACCAGAGGCAGACTACCACCACCACACTGATTCTGCTCCAAACTCTCATTTATAGGTTATTAGCAGATCCCTTGCAACAGTAAGTTATTCATTTACCACAATTCCACAGAGAACAGAATTAAAAACGTGTACTTACTGATGTATATAGGTATCCTTCACTGTTCATTGCCAGATATAATTTTGTTTGAACCCCCTGAATCGCCACCACTCGTAAACCCACAGGTATGAGGTTAAACAAAGCTAGGAGAGAAAGGAGATGGAGACCAAAATTAATTCTTTGAGTATGCAGATCAGATAGAAAACAAAACCAGAATTACCAGAACCAAGTAAAAATCTCTATTCATGTGTGTATTAATTTCTGTGGGTGCTACAGAGCAATTCTTCTACCACCAAGTCCTTTGACAGCAACTTCCACCAAGAGCTCAGGAATGATCTGAGGGATCAGTGCCTCTTCCTCCTTCTGGAGATGGGAATTGCTGACAGCCATCAGGACCTACCTGCCTGGCGAGCAGAGCCCAGGCTCTGCTGGGTGCACTTGAACTGTTTGGGTTTTGTTAGGGTGCTTTTCTTGTGCCATTAAGTGCAAGAAGGAATCCAGAAGCAAACAAACAAAAAAATTTTCAAGACAATCAAAACTTGTTTTCAAAGTCAGTAAACATTTTGACCAAAAGGAAGGAAGAAGATGAAATTCAGAAAAGTTGAAAACCATCATTAGCATCTCAAAATGTTTCCACTTATAACTCATTGGGGTTTAATTTTTCCTCTTTTTTAGAGGAGAATGGGTTTGAAAAAACAGAGTTAAATAACTTCAAAATGAAATGAAAGGGCAGCATATTCTTTAGATCAACCCCTAAATCAGTGCTTTCAAAATTGAGCTGCTTTGAATGTTCTGCTTGCATTTCTGCTTGTACACATGCTAATAGTGGCAGTATTTATAAGCACAGAAACAACTCTTCAAAAAATGAAGATTCCGGTTTGCAAAGTGGCAAAGAAAAAAAAAGAAAAATAAAGGAAAAAAGCAAAGCTCTGCCATAGCTTGGATTCATGGATATGTTAAAATTGAACACAAGAAATAATGAGTTGAATACAGTACTCTGTGTTCAATATGTAGGATTAAAAATAAAGGGGAGTTAAAAAAATTATCATAACCCAAAGCATCTCCTTCCACTCTGAGGCAGAAATGCAGAGATAGGATAAAGTGATGCCAAACTACTTCCCATTTCCAGTGATTTATTACTTGGCTGAAAAACTCTGGTCTGCTTCAGGCTGAAGTTTGATATTTATGGTCACTGTCCAAAGCCAATTTAAAACCAAATTATGAATTTGAAATATTTTTATTATTTTCAAAATTACAGCTAAGAATTATGATCCATTATAATTTTTTTCCAGCCTGAAAACTCCCAAATAGCTATACTTCAGTAAAAAAAAAAATTCAGCTTGACAGCATTTAACACAGGTCCTAAATTCTGTGTTTGGGGATGCCAAGAGCTCATCGAGTGCCCTGAGGTCAGGGCACCTTTGAGCACTGCACTTCCTACAATGGTCAAGCATAGCAGTAAAGGTGGAATATCCAGAACTAACAAATAAATGCAGGGCATCATAAAATCGGTGGCTTTCTTCCCCTTTCATAGCCACGTGTGTACAGACACAAACCTCACATGCAGACCCTCCTCACGCTCAAAATCAACACCCAGCACTTTCCCTTCACTCAGAGAAAATCCTCCAGTTCTGCGCAGCTTTTGGCAAAAGAAACTTAGATTTTCAGTAAGGGAAAAGGATTTTTCACTCATTCTATCAAATGCTTGAGTTTACTGGGGGAGAAAATATTGCCTTGGACATGAGTCCTTTGCAGTTCAGCCCCAAAAAGCAGCAGCTGGTCTCTGAGGAGGCTGGAGAGGAGGATTCAAAGCTCAGCACCCAGGCAGAACCTGCAGGTCTCTTTTGGAAGGTGATTTCTCAATGGCACGTTTACAAGTAGGGCAGGTGTTGGGGTTTTCCAGCACGAGGGTCTGAGTATGGGCTCCACTGCAAACAGTGCTGCAGAGCTGTCAGCAAGAGCTGAGGAGAGGGCAGAGATGGGCCAGCAGGGACAGAGGTGCCACCAAGATGGGACAGCAGCGACAGAGGTGCCATGGGCCACTGGGAAGGGCTGTATGAGGAATTCCTGGCTGTGCTTCGCTGGCCAGTGGCAGAGCCAAGGCTGAGCCCTCCTGCCTGAGTGGGCTGGCACCTGAGCCACGGGTGGGTGCTCTGCCATGGCACCTGAGCCATGGGCTCTGGCACCTGAGCCATGGGTGCTGTGGCACCTGAGCCACAGGTGGATGCTGTGACACCTGAGCCACGGGTGGGTGCTGTGGCATCTGAGCCACGGGTGGGTGCTCTGCCATGGCACCTGAGCCACGGGCTCTGGCACCTGAGCTGTGGGTGCTATGGCACCTGAGTCATGGGTGGGTGCTCAGCTGCTGCTCCCAGCACTGGACACATTTCCCTAGCAGACACATCCAGGCTCAGTTTTGAGGCAGGACAAGGGTGAGGCACACTGGAAGCTGGTTCACAGCCCAGTGAGATGAGCAGTGGCTGTGGCACAGACTGCTGGAATTTGGGAAGGGGCTGTGAGGAACTGGCCCTGTAGGAGCAGTTCCACTCTGCCCTGTGTGAGCACCACCACACGTCCTGCCCCAGCTGCTGCCTCCAAGGACAGGGGCGCTGGCACTGCACCAAAAATGGGACTGTCCCTCTCAGCAGCAGCTGTTAGTGCCCTGTCCCTGTCCCTGAGCAGCAGCACACCCAGCTCTGGCTCCTGGGGCAGTGAGTGACCTGTCCCCAGCTGTGACCCCTGCCAGGACCCACAGCAGAGGCACAGAGAGCATCCCTGCAAGTCCCCAGAGGCACAGCAGGATGGAGGGGTTACCTCACTTCTAGGGGATGCCCCTCATGTGGACAGAAATGACAGAAGAGGTGGCAAAGAAGTGACAGCAAAATTAATTGCTTCCTATTGTGATCAGCTGGTGTCAGCACAAAATAATCCAAAGCAATTTGCATCCTACTCTCTCCCTTCTACATTTGCATTGTTTTAAATAAGGACATAAGGATAAGGATATCCTCCTAATGAACAGCTAAGCAATGCCTAAGGGAGAGATGATCTTTGCCAAGGTCTCTGTGCAGTACGAGCTGACAGAGAAATGAAGCTGCACAGGAGAGGCAGCAGGCCACAGCTGGATTTATGAACGTAAACATTTCTCTGAGGTCTGCCAGTCTTGGCTTGGCCATCTGCACCTTCATACACTTTCTGCAGGGCATTGTTTCCTACATTGCCTTATTTCACCAGTCTTGAAATCTTTTTGTCTAGCTGTGTGAGATCCTTAAGCATTTTTCACACACCAAATCAATGCTCTAGTCATCTTCTCCCATTTTCTATTAATCCACAAAGTTGTAAAAAAACCCAGTCAAAACCAGCAAGTAAAAATGTCCAGAGCTTTTTCACAGAAAACCTGAGGGAAAGCTGGTTGAAAGTTGATGGTACAATTTATAAGTGGTAACAAATAATAATACTAGGGAAATGTGAAGTTGGAAGTGCTGCTGAAGTCCCAGTTAGTGAAATACCACGGCGCAGTTTGAATGAGCCCTGTGTGAGAGTGGAGATAGCGTTATTCTATTTCAGGCTCTGAGTAGGCGAGCAAATTTTCCCTGCTGAAAAAAAAAAAAATCTAATAAAATCCAAAGGACAGCAATGAACTTCTCTGGATTACCATGGAGATAACATTTGCTTTGTTTGTCACATGTGTCATCATTACCTCCTCTGGTTCATTATTTCTGTAAGTGATTTCTATCTGTATTTCTCTCAGACCCAGTAAGTCTGAAGGACTCTGTGCTGCCAGCACGGTGTTAGTGCTGCTGCCACTCACTCTGCCAGCCCAGGACAGCAGCTCTGAGGGGACCTGCAGGGGAGGGAGACACCACAATGCACAAACACACATTTATTCTCGTGTCACTTACTATAACTACTGTCTTCCTCTTTTGTTCCATCAATTGTTCCATCTGCTTGCAACTGCAAGTGGTATCCTTGCCTGCTGTAGAGCTTTGTTACTATACCTTTAAGCTGAGGCTCTGCAAAGAAACAACAGTGAGATTAACGTGGGAAATCCTGATGTGCCACTCCAAGCGAGCAGGACGTGAAAAACAAATCTTCAGGTTTCTTCTCAAGGCTGACATAAGAAAAAGACCCAAAACAAAAGCAGGGCTACCAGCTTTGCATCACTTTTCATTTAGGCTGAGATCAAATTTATGTCTATGAAATCAATTGCCAAAATGATTAAATGCCACTTTCGATTACAACGTGAGTAGCACAGTAAAATCTACTTCCAATGAATACAGATACCAGCAGCACTGCTTGGCCCCAGGAGCCCAGCCCTATCTCATTTAAGATTAAAAATGAGCTGGCAAAGAGTACATTCAGTCTTTTAAAAAGGTGTGAGTTCTTAGATGGAGAGGAAAAAGAAGACTATTACAATAGCATTAGTAAGAGCCACAGTGACAGTTGAGAGCCTAAATATATAGCAGCAAACATTTAGCACAGGAACTGCTGCAGCTCTAATAAACAAACCCCCATTCCTCACGGCTCCAGAGAGTACAGAGCATCCAAAGAGATAAACTACTCAATGAACATATGGAAAATGGAGAGGGAAACCCTGAAATCCAGCAATGTGTGGAACTGCAAAATAAATATTACCATAAGGGCTGAGGTAATTACCTCATCAGCTACAAGAAGAAAGATCAAAACAACGCATAGTTTGCATAGATTTCTTTTTTCCATAACCATCCTCACATTCACAGCTAGCAAGCGAGATATCTCACACGGTTTCATATCATTCTAGACCAAAAAGTACACAACAGCAGGATATGCTGTCAGGCGTGCCATTCAAGATATCTGGCTAAAGCATCAGGAGTAACTGCAAAAAAGGTCTACGCCCACTGAATCCCAATGACATCTGCATTGTAGTCATTTCACACAGTTCCATTTGTCAGGAGCTCATGCAGCCCTGCAGCTCACTCCACAACATCTCACTCTCCTAGAGACAAACACTGTGAAGATGAGGTGTGTCATTTCCAGCACTCTGAGTCTGGATAACACTCCTTGTCTTGTAACCAAAGGCACTGGGGCTCTGCTGCTGCACTTCGTTTTAGCAGGGCTGAAGGCAAAAGCTTACCACAGTTTGCATAAGTGTATTAGATCTTATTAGCAACTTTGATAAGAGTCCTGATGGACACACAACTCTTACCTACCAACTTTCCTGACCAGAAATTATTCCAACCTTCACTCTGGCTCTTTAGCCATAATCCATCCCAAAGCTGCTGGCAAACTGCGAGCAAGGCAGACAGGTGGAGTGGCACAAGCATCAATGCTCCAGCACAGCAAAGCCACGGCAACATTGCCAGAGGGTTTTGCTCCTCCCATGTCCAAAACAATCCACTCAGATCAGGGACCCAGGCTTCACCCTGACCTGCACCTGTGACCCAGAGAGCCTCGTGTCCACAGGGCAGCTGCAGGTATGGCATTCCTAGAAAGGCACAGGGGGCTGAAGCAAAACTCTGGAAGGTGCCAGCAAAAGCACAAAGCCTCGTCTGCAATCAGCAGATAAAGCATGGCACGGGCATTCTGTGAAGCAGGACACCAAAAACAGATCTCCAGACCACGAAGTTATTTAATATACAACTATATATTAAAGAGAGAGATATGTGTGTGGGAACTTCCCCGTTAGCATCTCCCCCACTAATACAGCCATGTGTTTGAATGTGTGTAACAGAGGTACAGACAGCTGACTTACAGGTACCTGGGTGCACACAGGTGTGCAGGTGAGGCACACTCAGCAGCGTGTGCTACCCAAAGAAACCAGCTGAACACAACAGGGAAAAGGACTGGCATGGGCTACCCAGATCCTGCACATCCATTGCACGAGCCCTGAAACGCCTTTCCCCCTTTCCCCACACCTGACACACGTCCCAGTTTCCATTGCATCAAACCAACCAACCCCCCCAAAGACATAACCCTTGCCAACCTGGTCGCCTTCTTCGCCTTTTCTTGGAGCCAAAGAGTTTGACCCTGGAAAACACATTCAACTTGTTCTTGTCGCAGCTTCCCTTGCTCTTGCTGGGGCTGTTGACACACTTACAGGCATTGGACTTCTCCCGCTCCCTGGCTTGTCTCTTCTGGCGGATCAGGGAGCTGGCGATGGCTGCGGCCATGGCCGCCACCGCCCCGGCTGCCCGGTGGGCTCAGGCACGTGGGGGTCGCCGCCCGGCCGCGGCCAGCATGCTGCTCGGCCGTCCCCAAGGCCGGGGACGCTGCCGGGCAGCCCGGCCGAGGCACCCACCGCCGCTGGGCACGGCGGCCCGGACACACCGGCGGGGCGAGCACCAGAGCCCCGGCGCGGCGCGCAACAGTTCAGCTCGAGATTTCGTCCTCTGGGATCTTCCCCTTTCGACTTTCTGGTGCTTTTTTATTCCTCCCAACTTCTAGCAGGGGAAAGTTTGCAGGCAGAGGTGAGCGTTTCTACGGAGATCACGCAGATCGCTTGCAAGACATCCCTCCAAGCTTCTCCAGACGCGCTATCTGCGTGCAGCCATGGCACATCCACTTGGTGCAAGATCATCGCATCTCTCCTAGCCCCGATTTCTGCAGTTAACTTTTCTTCCCACCCGTCCCCTCCCCATTCAACTCCCAGCAAACACCTGTTAGACTCCAGCAGGGGCTGTCCAGTTGCAGAGGTTTTCTGGATCCTTTTTCCTCTTCTCGCTTAGAAGAGACCCGAAGCAGTCGGTGCTGGAGGCACTGGGCTGAGGCGCGGATGTCCCTGGGTGCCGACGCCTCGGGAAGCCTCTTCCGCTGCGCTCCTGACAGGTGAGCGCAGCCTCCCCTGCCCGGCACGCTCGGCTCTCGCACCGCAGCTCTTCCCAGCCGGTAAACAAGCGGCTCCCGAGCCGGGACTGCAGCAGCAGGAACAGAAGGAGCAGAAGCAGCAGCAGCGGCAGCAGCAGCAGGATCCCTCCAGCAGCGATGCGGGCACCGCGCACTCCCCACGAGCCGTGCGCTGGGTACAGAAATGAGGCGACGCAGCAAACCCCTTATCACCACCTCCCTCCTCCTCCGCCCGTGCCTCCTCCTCCCGCTCCTCTCCGGCGCGGCGGAGAGCGGAGAGCAGAGAGCTCTGCCCGGCGCTGCGGGGCGGCCGCGGGGCCGCGGCGGGGAGGGCGCTGGGGCGGGCAGGGGAGGGGGTACCGGGGCGGGGGTACCACGGGAGGGGGTACTAGGGGATGGATGCCACGGGAGGAGGTACTAGGAGAGGGGGTACCAGGGGAAGGGATGCCACGGGAGGGGGTACCAGGGGAGGGGGTACTAGGGGAAGGGGTACCAGGGGAAGGGATGCCACGGGACGGGGTACTAGGGGAGGGTGTACCAGGGGAAGGGATGCCACGGGAAGGGGTACCAGGGGAAGGGATGCCACGGGAGGGGGTGCCTGCGCCGCTCGGAGCCGCCTCCCGGCAGGCGCAGACACCCAAACAGACGTGACTGCGGTGAGCAAACAGCCCCGCCGGCCCGGAGCGAGCGCACCTGGCTGGCAGCAGCGCCAGGCTCGGGGCAGGGCGCAGCTCCAGCCACAGCTGTCCCCTGCCTTTCCCTCATCCTTACAGGGTGTCCCCTCTCTGCATCACGGATTTATTGGAGGCTTTTTGCGTCTCTCGCCGTTCCTTTCCACCGCCCGCTCTCAGCGGCAGTTTGGTAGCAGACGAGGAAATCCTCAGAAAGAGCAATTTCCTTGCCGTTGCCATGTTCTCCCGTTTCTCTCTGGCCCCGCACGGAGCCCCGCGGCCGGGCTCTCCTGCAGCCCGGTTTGTTGACGCCGAGCTGCGGCGGCAGGCCGGGCCGGGCCGGGCCGGGCCGGGGCCATGAGGCCGGGCCGGGGCCATGAGGCCGGGCCGGGGCCATGAGGCCGGGACCGTGCCGTGAGGCCGGGCACAGCCTGGGCCCCCTGGGGTCAGTGCCCTGCCGTGGACACCGAGCCCGCACCCTCCTGCCCAGGACACCGGGAGCGGGAGGTCCTGGAGATGCCCCCGCAGCCCACTCCCTGCTCTTCAGCATGCTTTGAGCAGCTGGAGCCTAAATCAAAGCCAGTTCAGGCTGGAAATAAAGCAGAGATCTGCAGCCCCGGAGGCAAACAGCTATTGAGAGAATTTGTCCCGAGGCAGAGGGATTCACAGGCAGGGTGGGATGTTCCTGGGAGCTGGTTCAGGGAGGAGTGGAGCCCTGTGGGGACTGCAATGGCAGCAGGCTGCTGTCACCCACGCCTGGCAGCCATGTCCCTTGTGCCCTGGGCCAGGGGCTGCAGAGACCCCAGGGATGGCTGGGCTGCTGTGACAGCACCAGGCTCCCGATGTGCTTCCAGACTCGGCCAGCTGAGGGGATTTGCCCTTCCTCCTGTCCTCCACGTGCCCTCAGCAGAAGCAGGTGCTCCCATCCCTGTCCGGGGTCATGCCTGAGACTAGGCCTGGCACAAGCAGCAGAGGCCGTGCTGCCCACCACCTCCCTCAGCTCAGCTCCACAGGTTTGCTGCACCGCCCTTCCCTCAGCTACGAACAGCCACAGCAGCTCCTCAACTCTCCTCTGGCTGGGAACCCTGCCCCATTGACTGCTGTGCAGGGCCAGGCCCTGTGACACCACACGGCCACCCTGTGCCTGGCCCTGTGACAGTACATGGCCACCCTGTGACAGTACATGGCCACCCTGTGCCCGGCCCTGTGACAGTACATGGCCACCCTGTGACACCACATGGCCACCCTGTGCCTGGCCCTGTGACACCACATGGCCACCCTTGCAGGCTGTCGCTGTCACCCTGAGGGATGTGTCCCTCAGAGCCCGCTGTGCCAGGCCCTGTGACAGTGCATGGCCACCCTGTGCCCAGCCCTGTGACAGTGCATGGCCATCCGTGCAGGCCATCGGTGTCACCCTGAGGGACATGTGTCCCTCACAGCCCACTGTGCCCAGCCCTGTGACAGTACATGGCCATCCGTGCAGGCCATCGGTGTCACCCTGAGGGACATGTGTCCCTCACAGCCCACTGTGCCCAGCCCTGTGACAGTGCATGGCCACCCTGTGCCAGGCCCTGTGACAGTGCATGGCCATCCGTGCAGGCCATCGGTGTCACCCTGAGGGATGTGTCCCTCAGAGCCTGCTGTGCCTGGCCCTGTGACAGTACATGGCCATCCGTGCAGGCCATCGGTGTCACCCTGAGGGACATGTGTCCCTCAGAGCCTGCTGTGCTGAGCCTGGCGCCCCAGTCCCACCCGCTGTCCCCTGGCTGCAGGAGCTGCCTGTGTACACACACCCCTACACACACACATTTGTTTATGAAACAGCCCATGCACACAGGCATATTAAACAAACACTCCTAATTTCTTATTTAAGTTTAACGGTGGGGTAAAAATAGCTGCAATTCACAAGTTCCACCACTACCCTCATCTGCCAGTCCACATAAGACATGTGAAATCCAACACAGGAGACAGCCAGTTGGATATTATTAGCAATAACTCATCCTACTCAACTCACCGGTAACATACTATGGATTTTGCCATCTTTCCACTTCCAATACAGTCATGAGTGAGGCTTGTTTTCTTTCCAGAGACTCACCCATTACTTTATAAATATTCCCAATTTGGAAAGCAGTGTTTGATCTTTAGATCAAAGTGAAGCTGCCTCATTGTGATCTGTCCTACAAGGTCACAAGACATTGCGTTTTCACAGAGACTAAGTAGAACTCAGAATTCAGCTAACCTTGAAAATCCTGGGGAAAAGCAGTATATAAAAGCCGTATTTGGGATATCTTTCTGCCAGCATTCCAGCCTGCATGCTTAAAATCCATAATGAAAATTCATTTGCACAAATGTTCCTTGACAGATAACTAAAGAGAGGAACAAAAATAGCATATATGCATAATCAGATTTAAGTTTCAAAAAACAGTCCTCCAGTTTTTTTTGCATGAGCAACCTCTTCATCTATCGGTACTCCTACAAACATGTCTTCATTTACTATAAATGGCACATGAAAATGAAGATCTTGTTGGGAAAACGTCTTTGGTACAGGACCAGCCTTTGGACTACTTCAGTGTTCCAGATATAAAAATCTCAAGGAACAGCTTTATTTCCTTTGAAAAGCAAGAGATGCTCACTCCCCACCACACTAAACTAAAATAAAATTACATTCCAAGTGACTTTTTGAACGTAGAAGACAACCAGACATTCCTTGAGCACACAATCTCTCTCTTTATGATTATTGCAGTGGGGCACATTTAAAGCTACGGGGGTAATTGCCAGTGTCATTTCAATCAAAGAGAAATCAGCATGGGACAGACTTGTCCAGTTGCTGTCAGAGACAGTGCCATCTCTCCCTGGAGCTGCCATCTGACCAGAAGCAATTCTCCTGTTTTGAAAAAGACAAAGATCTCACCCACTTTTGATTTATAATTTTTCCTCCCAGTCATCTGTTGAGCGTTTGCTGATGATTATTTCCATGATTCTGATCACTAAAATATGCCTGAACCTTCCGAAGTTGCCTGGATTGGGCAGAAGCAAAGCCTGAAATTTGGCACCCAGGCCAGGAGTGGCTCTTGGGCTGAGGCAGGGCATGGTTTCAGGCAGCTCTTGCTGTCTGGCTCCTGCACAGAAAGGCATCAAATCCCCATCACTGGCCCACAGTGCAAGCAGTGCTGGCTCTTTCACCCAGTTAGAGGAAAGTGCCAAAATTCTGGTTTTCCCTTCCTCCTCCCTGAATCATGTGTGCTGTGGCAGGTCCCAGACCACTCCTGTTTGCTCTGAGTTTGAATCTATCCCGAGCACAAAAGATTTAGAGTCAGTCCTATCTCATGTTGAGCAGAACAAAAACTGAGACCAGGTGAAAAATACCAAGCCAGCTGCAGAGCTGACTGCCACAGAAGCAGCTGCAAGGACAGCCAGAGCCTGTAGTGCAGTATGTCCATGGTCCAGGGCAGCCCTGAGCAGAGAATTCCTTCCCCCAGGGCTCCTCACTGCCCACAAGCCCAGCCTGTGACCCTCCAGGGGACCCACACTCCTCTGTGCCCTGTGAAGCATCAGCAATTCTTATGACACGCTGCCATAAAGTAGGAACTGATTTCCAGAACCTTTGGTCAAAATATCCCATCCTCAGACTAAACTGCATTCTCAGTTATTTCCTGCTCCCCTATATAGAAAGCAGTAAAAAATTTATAGTAGGCCCTATATAAACTAACAGTGTTTAGGCAGAACAAATGCTGCATCAAAATCAGACCAGAAGAAAAAAATCCCAAGCAAGCTCCAAGCCTCACTCAGTCCATCTTAAACCCCAAACAACTCCTCTACAGTTACAAGCTTGAAGCTGCTTTGGTGTGACAAAAAAATCAGCCTGCCATTGGGTGTCAGGAGTCCCTCCTGAGGCTCTTTTGTTCTTGCTGTCACAGAAAAAGTAGGAAAAAAAAAAAGCTTCAAACATCAAACCTATGGACTATTTCCACTGCCTACACTCTCCAAAAGTAGAGCATTATTTTCTGAAAAGCACCACCAGAATCTCGTCTCTCTCTTTTCAGGATGAGATAAACAAGACCTTCTCCAGTCAGGGATGACACAGCAGCACTGAGGCCCCGGTGGTTTTTGCTCTCCTAAGTAAACAGAATTACTATTCACCAGGAAGCAGAGCTGCTCAGAGCCCAGTCCTGCATCACTGAACTCCTGTGTGAAATATCCCATGGACATGACTCAGCCTCTGCTCTGCAGCCAGCCCCAGGCTGGACACAGCCTGCAGCACGGCAGGGCTGTACCAGACAGGGCTCCAGGAACACCAGCCTGGGCTTTACGGCTGAGGGAAAGATGAAAAAAGGTGTTAGGGGAAGCTGAGCTTCCAAGCAGCTCCAGCCCAAAAGCTCAAGCTTGAGGGCATTTTAGTAACAGACCAACCAGAAAATTAACAGTAAAGAATGGCTACAATAGGCAGCTGCAAACACAAGTATTTTAATATTGACAGCATAAGGAACTTGTAAATAGTGATGTGGCTGTTCCTGACTGTGTGTCTGTGCCATGGTTTTTTGCAGAAGTGCACTGGGCAGCTTTGCTCAGAAACAGGAAAAAAATCAAAACAGATTCCTGTGACACCATTGTAGACATGGCACCTAGAACCCACTTTATCTAAAAGCTCACTTCTTCCTCAAAGGATGAGGTGATTGGTTCATTTTTATCTTCTCAGGGTACAGAATCACGAATCCCAGCACCAGAAGAGCCCCCAGCACAACTGGTGCACAGGACTGGTGTGCCAAAACTGGCACCCATCCAGCAAAGCACAGAAACACACCCTGACTTCAACATGAAACATCTCACCAGGACTACTGAGACATTGAAAAAGTAATTGTGTAGCTGATGCATCAGAAAAGGTTCTCATAGTCCAAGCCCATCCTCTTCTCGTATCTACACGAGTTTGCCAGGGCAAGGTTTCGTGACTGACAAGAATTTGGGTCTCTTCTTCATGACTTACATGACCTGCTAAATGCTCAGGATGGCCACAACACCTCACACAAAGAACACCAGTTTCCTCTCAGATTCTTACAGAAAATACTAATGAGAGAAAACCCAGTTCTGCCTTTTCCCAACTGTGAATTCCAATTTCTTTATACTATAGCAGTAGAAACTGGATTTGATCTGACCTGGTAGTGCAGCCATTTTTGGAAAAGGAGGGCATTGTTTGAAGATAGAAAAATAGAAATATTTTTACCTAGGCTAATTCATATTCAGTCATCCCAAAATGTCAACCACAAAAGCTCATCTATCCGGGGCATAAAAGATCAGTGCCAATCAGCTGGGAAAGGTCACAGAACAAACACAGGGGATGAACTCCCCCAGCTCTGCAGGCTCTGAAATGGGAACGTGTTCTTCCAGTGCCCGGGGGGCCGAGCTGAGCCAGGAACCTGAGCAGGGCCCAGGTGACTTCTCTGCCCACCACACAGCCCAGCAACACTCCCACATCAGTATGCACAGAGCAAACTGCTCACTCACCTCCCAGAGCGTGGCTCCTGGAAACACCAGTGTAAATGACAGCCTATGGTCCCTGAATCATTTACATCTCAGCATGGGACACACCAGAAGTGTGGGCTGTGTGCCACTGCCCAACTTAACATAAGGCCACTTTACACATGACAAAACACTGCAAATAGTCCTTCACAGAGCCAAGGCAAGTTGCCTGGAAATTGCCACATTACTCAAATAAGATCTTTTCCCACCTTTTCACAGATCTGATGGTTCATCCTTTGTCAACAGCTTGACAAAAACAGACTCAGTGGGTCCCTGGGTGAGTTGGCACCTCTGAGATTTCTTCTCCTTCCCCCTGCATGCAAACATTTCGCCAGCTTCTCACAGTCATGCTCCCTGCTTTGCTCAGAACGAGCTTCTGCCCCATTGCTTGGCTCCCCTCAAGCCCAGAGCCCAGCCCACTGTGATCCTGTGATGGATGCCACACCTGGCAACTCCCACTGCTGCGTTAACGATGCAAGGCTCTGCTGCTTCCTAACAACGCAAACAAATTACCCACACTGGGGTCAGACAAGCTTGGTTTTCTGTGATTTTACCCAAATGCCAAGATCATGGCACCACATTCACACAGACAAAGGAGAAGGTGAGCAGAGCTGGTCACAAATGAAAGGGACTTTGAGGAAAAAGTGTTGTGTCCTGGATGGAAGCAGAGCTCTCCAGGAACTGGACTTAGACCCTGCACCAGTCAATGATGCTTCTGGAAATGTGGAAGTGGAGCCTGGCTCACTCACTGGCATGGAACTGGAACCAGTTTACCCAAACAGAATACTGGTCTCAGTCTCCATAAGCAGAAGGAAGGTCTGTCCTTGATGATCAGGAAAAGAGCCATGAGCCTGAGCTTCCTTTGGGTCTCTGTTCACCAAGTAATAATCATGGTATGAACAGAGGTGTAACAACACATATCTGACTTAAGTGATGGAAAAAGGAGGTTTATCTAAGCTCATCTGACCAGGTATCTGGACTGAATACTCAAGAAAGTTGAGAGAAAGGCAACTCCAGATGGCAATTTATTCCCATATAAAGAACACCACTATTTTCCCAGCTTTATGAAGGAAAACATTACCTCTGCTTTACTGAACTTGTTGCAGAGTGATTCAGACTGTACCTCATGCATCCTTATGATAAGTAATATTCACCACCACCAAAATTAAGTGAACCCTTAATGAAGGTCAGTGCAGCTCAGGCTCTTGCTTCTGGCAGTGCTCTCTCACACATGGGAACAAAAATCCAGCCCAGGCAGTGGCTCAGTCACACTTCCCAGACCCAAATGGCCCTGCAGAAATCAGCCTCGTGACAGGAGCTGCTGCTGGCGAGAGCAGAACAAAGGTGACATCCAGAAATCACGCTGAGATTTTAAATTGAAAAGTACAGTGCATCACGAGTAAACAGAAGAGAATTCATTGTCATAGGTGAGATGCAGTGTTTTCACAAGCAACACCATGAAAAATATTGGCCAGCAAACAGGAACATGAACCACAAGCCAGCATCTGTTCTGTGGGATTTAAATAGGTCTGGAGACTAGGAAAAATGTGTATGCAAATTTCACAGAAGCAAATTAAAAGAAATTCAGAGAAGTCAATTCAGAGAAGGAAGCTAATGGCAGAACATCTGCTGCTGCTCCCAGTATTCGCATTAGAGGCTGGGAACATTTCTGGGGACTCAGACCTCATCAGAAAGCTCAAAAAGGTTCTGTTGCTATGCAGAGAAACATTGCTCAGAAATCAGAGAAAGAGACAGGAAGCTGGCCGAGCTCAGCACTGTTATTCCTTGCTTAGGTCCGGCTGAGCTCCAGCAGGGCCACATTTCCTTGTACAGACTGGTACGTGTCCCACCCGTGCCGCATTTCCACCCAAACCCACCACAAAAGGAGCAGAATAAGCTGCACAAGTAGACATGAAGATAATACCACGATTTTAATCCAATTCCCAATAGTCCATATGCATGGCCTTTGCAACAGCCAGTCACACAGCTCAAAGGTGCTGGGTTGAATGCATGGCAGACAGACACACTGTGTAAATCCAGGATTCCTCTCCTCTCCTCTCCCTTCAGCCCCCAGCCCCTTGTTTATCACTCTCCTTTTCCACCTCTTCCCACCAGATCTTCTTTCCTTGTTTCACTAAAAACTACAACATGCTTCCAATGAGAAGTAGTCACAAAACCCACCAGTATCTCCATGTCCTTACCCTTCAGCTGAGGTCAACTTAACCTTGTTTACAAACAAGTAAGCTTAGTTTATCTACAACATTCCAAGGGAGCTTTTGCTGGGACGGGACAAGGAGCAGACTGAGATTGTCAAGCACAGAAGTAAGCCTGCTGGATTGTAAGAAGTTCTCTGGGCATATATTCATACACAAATACAGACATTTTTTTTGCCTTTCTTCTTCCTGATTCACAAATATGAGCAAACCCAAAATGTTACAAAAAGGCTGAAATGTACAAACACTAGGGAATCAAAGGGGAGCTGTCAATGGTGGAAGAAACTTTCACCTCCCTCAGTCCTTTCTTTTTTTTTTCCCCCAATTCTGCAAGATACGAAACACCTTACTCAGTGACTATATTTTTAAACCTTTACTGCCATAAATTTTAGCCTACTTAAAAATTTCAGATGTACAGTCTTTTCAGGAAGCTTTCAGCAAAATATAGTTTCCTGTACAGGAAGCATGCAGTAAAACATGACTTTGTAAACAGCTACAAACCAAACAAATGGAACAGATTTCCAGTACTGAGAGTACTGGAAACGAATGAAATGACGGAAATGAGAACCAAGAGGGACACCTGCAGTCAGCGCGGGCAAGTGCCCGGCACGGCTCCCTGCTCGCCGTCACTCCGGCCTCGGTCGGTGCTGCTGTGTGAGCACAGCGAACTCCGGGCTGGGAGCTCGGCGGGGCCCGGGCAGCTCCGGACGGGGGCTCGGAGCCGGGCCTCGGCCTCTGCAGCTGCGGGCCCGGGAGGAGCGGGCGAGGGGGACCCCGGGCACCCCAGGGCACCGGCACAGGGCATCCCAGAGTATCCCAGGGCATCCCAGAGTATCCCAGGGCACCGGCACAGGGCAGCGCCCAGCGCGCTCCTGAACGGCTCCGCTGGCCGGGACCCGGCGCTGTCCGTGGTGCTGCCCGGCCGGGGCGGCCGCTCCGTGCCCAGCCCTCATCCCGGATCCCCCATCCCGGATCGCCCATCCCGCACCCCTCATCCCTCATCCCGGGTCCCCCATCATCCCGCATCCCGGATCCCCCATCCCGATTTTCCATCCCGGATCTCCAATCCCGCCCGCTGCAGCCCCGAGCAGCTCCCAGCTCGGGCACAACACCCGGCCCTCCACACTACAGTCATGTCCCCACAGCACGGTGACACATCCCCTCACCATGTTCCCATATAACACGTCCCCACAGCACAGTAGCAGATCCCCACACCATGGACACGTCCCCACAGCACGGTGGCAGATCCCCACACCAGGGTCACACATCCCCACCCCATGGACACGTCCCCACAGCACGGTGACAGATCCCCACCCCATGGACATGACCCCACAGCACGGTGACACATCCCCACAGCATGGTCACACATCCCCACACCATGGACACGTCCCCACAGCACGGTGACAGATCCCCACCCCATGGACACGTCCCCACAGCACGGTGACACATCCCCACAGCACGGTGACACATCCCCACCCCATGGACACGTCCCCACAGCACGGTCCATGCCAGGTGCACACTGGGGCCATACAACAGACACCCCAAAACCTGACCCACAGCAAAGGCTCCCGACTGCTGTACACCCCCTCCATCCTGAGTGCCCCAGCCACAACCCTTCCTGCTGCTGCAGCACAGAGAGGCATTAGCAATTAATTACATTAATATCCATAGAGATCATACCTGCTACATGCCCAAACCAACGCAGAGTGCACACTTGGCACTGCACACTTTACTACACTCAGATTTGCTATATTAATCTTAAAAAGAAAAATGGATGCCACATGCAATTCATGGAAGTTGGTGATTAGTGTGTTATTTCTAATACAGAATGACACACAGCCCAGCTAATATCTAAGGCTCACGGTTAATGCTGAATGCTCTGTACACGCTGCTGATCAGATTATTGTTTGCTATTGGGGTATTTTCCAAAAGCCCCTGGATTTGCTCTTCCATTCTAGCCACAGGGCGTTGGTTCTTAGAATAATCTGATCATTTCACATACCCCATGCAGAGAACACACTTTTTCATTATTGAAGAAAACTAAATTACACCATCATAAGCCTTCAGCTAAAACACGGACAAAAGAATAGAGAAATTAAGAAGGTTTTGTATTGAAAATGTTTTTACGTTATTAATACCATGATAAGATTGCCTTCAGTTAAGGTTAAGCACAGTACTCTGATGAAAGGCAATTAGAAAAGAAATGGAATGGTTTGTTTTTTCTCCAAAGCAATTCTTATACCTGACAAAAGCTTGGCTACAAAATTAACTAAATACGTGGCACAGATGTTTAAAATCAACCTGTTTGACATGTGAAACATATATTTAATCAGGACAAATTTGCCAGCTCAGCAGCATATTCAGTCTATTTACAGTCCCAGTCAGTAGGAATGAACAGTAACACCTGCCTTTCCTTCTTAAATGACATTTTTTAGTTACCAAAGAAAACTCATGAAGTCTAAGAACAACCACATTCTTAGTATTAAAGAAATATTAACCTCTGATTTCTTTATAAATTTTATAACCTCTACAGAGGATTAGTTGCCAGGAAATACCTTCTCATTTTTTCCTGTAAAAAAACATTGCTTAAATACATCTTACCTGAATAAGACTTTCTTATCCCCAAAGCCATGCTGCCTTACAGCTGCTCCTGCCCAGGCAATTGCAGTCTACATTTGGAGCCGACACACAGGGAGTAGATCAGAGAAAGTTTAAGGCACATTTAAAGTATTCTCTAAGGCATTGGCCAGAAACATCAAGCCCATACTCGTGGTATAGAGAGATCATTAATGGGCATTAGTGACAGACCATTATGACTTTCAGAATCATTAAAGATTCATAATGTAGCTGCATTGTTCTGGCAACATCTCACCACTTCTTGGACATAAATGTACGTTTCTCCTACATGATTTACTTAAACTTATTATTTTTCAGTGTCAGATTTTGTTTTCTGCCTCCTAGAATTACAAAGAGAGGCTGTAACAGGATCCTGCAGTGCACCAGGCCAGCCACAGGAGCCTGGTGCTTGGTTTATTTGATGCCCTTTTTGTAAGGCAATTTGCAACAGGAATAGCACAACAACATTCACAAGGTTGAATATGTACCATTTCTTTCTACTTTAAATAAGCTGAATTACTGATGTACCACACATGTTACAAACATAAAAACAATGGCAAGAATTAAATTTGCTAACAATTCTGAAATAATTCCCTTTTGAAATTGTTAAGCTTTTCCAGTGCCTTTCAGGAGAGTTCATCATTTGGTATTTGGATATAGTGAAAAATATTGCAGATATGCTAATTGGGACCAACCAAACCTGCAACTCCCAATGCAATTTTGACAAGTGAGGAAAACACCGAGATTTGCTTTCAAAGATGTACAATACTGCAAACAGTGTGCTCCAAAATGTGGCTACAGTTACATTTCAGTTGTGTTAATCGAGGGCTGGATTTAAATTTTCTCCTGCTGAACTGGACTGAGCCCCTGTTTAACCCATTTTCCTCAGTAAGTTAAGGCCATGCTCACACATTATATAAATAATGAGATTTAGGCACTTTAGAAGCAGAGTCAGATTTTGAAGTCAAATATTGTCTCCAAGTGTGATTGGCTCATTGTGAAACCAGAACATGCCAAGCAGCAGAGAGGAGCTGTTTGCAAAGGCCCTGAGCCGCCCAGGGTCACGTTTCCAGGCCAGGCTGAGCGTGGCCCCTGCTGCCCGCTCTGCCCACCCCCAGCAAGCACTCGCCCTCCTGGGCCAGGGCACAGCCCCCAGCAGCAGCTCCTGAACTGCTGGCCCTGGCCCTGGCCCTGTGTGCACTGGCTGTGGCTCACACCCCTTCCACAGGCTGGGCCTTGGGCACCAAAACGAGGCCTGGCAGCCAAAGCCTCCCAGGCATCTTAACGTGCCAGCACTGAGGCTGTGCTGATCTAGGCTGAAAGGGGAAGCTTACCAATTTACTACTAATAAACAGTTTTCCAAAACCAGTATTTTAGTGTTTACTAACACACATGACTGCTTATATATTTGGAATTCACAACCTGAAGTATGCAGAAACATACCACGCTGTGAACTGCAGAAATTTAGAATATTCCCTATTTCTTATGCCACGGTTGCTCATAATCAAGCTGTGAATAACCCTGATATCCAACTACACTGTACAATTAAAAACATCCTTAATTATTGCTGCCAGAAATGAACAGAACCTCACAAGGAAAACTGCACTGGGGCAAAGAAAATGAAGTTGATTTTGAGACCTCTGCACTTGGAAATGGCACTGTTTTCACCAAAGGAGTTGATTTTGAGACCTCTCCACTTGGAAATGGCACTGTTTTCACCAAAGGAGTTGATTTTGAGACCTCTGCACTTGGAAATGGCACTGCTTCCACCAAAGGAGTAAAAAAGCCACATGGAAGAACGCAGACAAGTCCATTTCTAATGGCCTGCTGAGCTCTATTGATGCCAGGACTGCCCTTGAGGCAATAGGCTTTCTGTCACCTGTGTCAACTACTGACAGGCAGTCAAAAGCCCAGAGTGGCTTTGCTTACTGCCAGGCAATTACAAACAAGGTTAATCACTCATAAATGTACTTCTTCTACTGGCACAGGAGATTCCCAAAACCTACATTACCTAGGGCTGATCACTCCCGAAAACTGACATGGATCTTATTAAAATGTCATTATTCTGTACTCTTCAGCCTACATCAAAAATGGTTCAAGCAGTTCAGAATAGTTCTTAAGGTTTTACAATATATTTGGAGTTGTATATTGAAAACACAACCTGGTTCAGCTAACCCTTATCACCATCTAGTTACTCACAGCATATTGACTTGGTTTGGTTTTAATGAATGAGAGGAAAATGCAGCTCCTGTCTGATCTCTGGATTGTTCTGGTCCCTTTATGTCCATTGTGTCTCTAAGCCAGGCTGGAGCCACCTGGCACGAAGGAACTCAGCTCCAGCTTCAGCCCAGCTGCCACCCACCTCTGCTGCAGCATCAGCTGCCCGGGGGAGTCAGCCAAAAAAAATCACTTTGCAGTGAAGCAAACGGACTACAGGTGGAATTTGCAATAAAACCAGCCATTTATTATTCTCCTCCAATGTATCAATAAAAATCAAGCTGCTGTTAGCTATGAACTGCCCCCACAGCCTGCCGGGGTACCAGAGGTGCCCAGAGCCTGCCAGGGTACCAAAGGTGCCCACAGACACTGCCAGGGTACCAAAGGTGCCCCACAGCCTGCCAGGGTACCAAAGGTGCCCCAGAGCCTGCCAGGGTACCAAAGGTGCCCCACAGCCTGCCAGGGTACCAGAGGTGCCCAGAGCCTGCCAGGGTACCAAAGGTGCCCCAGAGCCTGCCAGGGTACCAAAGGTGCCCCACAGCCTGCCAGGGTACCAAAGCTGCCCCCAGAGCCTGCCAGGGTACCAAAGGTGCCCCACAGCCTGCCAGGGTACCAAAGCTGCCCCCAGAGCCTGCCAGGGTACCAAAGGTGCCCCACAGCCTGCCAGGGTACCAAAGGTGCCCCACAGCCTGCCAGGGTACCAGAGGTGCCCAGAGCCTGCCAGGGTACCAAAGGTGCCCCAGAGCCTGCCAGGGTACCAAAGGTGCCCACAGACACTGCCAGGGTACCAAAGGTGCCCCCAGAGCCTGCCAGGGTACCAAAGGTGCCCCACAGCCTGCCAGGGTTCCAGAGGTGCTGAGGATGAGCTGTGCTGGCCCTGCCTGGGCTGAAGGCACTTCTCCCCACGCTGGCTGCTCCAGGGCTGTGCTGGGCTTTGTGCTGGCAGTGCTGGGAACTCAGGGGTGGCTTTGCTGTCCCTGGGCAGTGCTCACACAGAGCCAAGGCCTTTAGTGCTGCCCAGGGAGGGGACACAGCCAGCACAGCTGGGACAGGGACCCGAGGGATGCTCCAGCCCACACAGCCTCGTGGGCACTGGGAAAGCTGGGGGAAGAAGGAGGAAGGGCTGGACATTTGGAGCTGTGGTGTTTGCCTTCCCAAGTGACCATTACATGTGATGGAGCCCCAGCCAAAACCAACACAGAGGGAGGGAGCAGAAAAGATGGTTTGGAAAGGGCATTTGTGTTTCTAACCATTTAAAGAGAAAAGCTCATATTAGCCCTCCAAAAGCATCCCTTTAAGGCAAAAATGGATCCAAAATTGGATCAATCTGGCACAGTATCACGTGCCAGAACAGGTAATTTGGCAGATCCCAGGAGGATTTATGCCCCCATGTTGCCTTGCTGGCTGTTTTGGGAACAGTGCAGCCAGAACATTACCAGGCACTCTCCTCCCAGAGAGCACAGCCACACATCAGCACAGTGCTCCACCCTCTGTGTGTGCTCCCCACAAGACAGAAACTCTTTCTTTTGCATCTGAGCAATGATGCAATTATTATTTTGCATTATCATGCAGGCTGAAACAAGGGCCAAGCACTGCCAGAGAAGCTAGCACAGACAATCCTATTTCACAGAATCCTGCTTTGTGCTTTGAATATATCTTGTCCAGAAAAAACCAACAATCAGGCTTGACCTTACTCCCTGGAATCCAACAGCAAAATCGCCACCGAGCTCCTCTGGCAGGAAGAGGCCAAGGGCTCAGGCCCCACTTCTGCTGCTACGACCAAAAGATCTCAGCTGCAGACTCAGGCTGAGCAGCCCAGCACTCCTGCCTCAGCAGCCCCTGCAGCACTGAGCAGCAGCTGCCACAGGAACCTGCCAGGAAAGCACAGGTCAAAGGGCTGCAGCCTCCTGGCAGGAGAAGGAACAGGAGAGCAGAGAGCTCTGAGCTGCTGCCCAGACACACTCAACACCCCTTGGGGCCCTGGAGCCTGCCCTGCACAGACTGCTGCTGGTTAGTCATCATCAGACTTCCATAAAGCAATTCAGAAACATGAATTCCAGCTCCAAAGAAATGTGACTTGATCCAATTTTATAATTTTGTGTTTCAGATTAGTGAAAATATCATATATTTGTATGGGAAAATTCATTTTCCCCTCTCTTTTTGGCCTGTTTGCATGACCCTGTCATGCAATCTAAAATCAGGAGGAAACTCATTAATGAGTGAAACGATTTAATTTTCTGATGCAGGGAGTGTTTCAGTTCCTACTTTCTAAAGGGAAGCTGAGTGAAATCAGCGCAGCAATTTTGTTCCTTGGCCTCATCTGCCACCTGGTGGAGCAGCCCGAGCTGGCAGAGAGCGGCAGCGATGGCTCCGTGTCCAGCAGGCCCCGGAGCTGGGGCCGTGAGAGCTGCAGGAGGCGGGAGCAGCACTGCAGCCGCCAGCACCCGTGCAGTTCGTGCTCGAGAAGCGTTCTGCAGCTGAAGCAACGCTTCTGCACACAGGGCACACCTCGATGTGTGATATTTCAGCCTGTGAAACGAAACAGCTGCAAACTCCCAAATGTCAGAAATGGTCCCAGCAATTTGTGACATTTATGAAAACCTCCTGAGCCCGAGAGAAGCTCAGATTCAAAATCAGGACTTGCCGGCAGACACAAGATTCCAAACAGAGAAGCAAAAGAGACATTTTGGTACATGCCTGCAAATAGCTGGAAATGCCCTGCTGGTATGCCATAAAAATAAAGCAGGAAAGACAGAATTGGTCCAAGCCTCAGCTTCTGAAGCTACTGTATTCTATTTGGAACAGGATGTTTATTTTACATTCTGTTCAGAGCCTTTTAGCAAAGCTGCCAAACCAGGTACACCCAAAAGTAACTCCCATTTCCTCAGTGTGAAACTCTACCCCAAAAACACTTACCTGGGAACATAAAACCCATTCATTCCCCTGGCACGCATGTACTGAGCTCCCTGAAGCACTTCTGGAAAAGCCCCACTGAAAATCCCACAGGGGGACTGCAAGGAAGCACTGGGCAGGTGTCAGGGAGCAGGGACGGTGTGGGGTGGCAGTGCCCACTGCCAGGTGCCACTGTCACCAGCAGCCAGGTGCAAACACAGCTCTGCTCTCAGCAGCCTGCAGGCACCCACTGCCAGATCAATGCACACATCAGTGCTCCTCAGTCATTTCAGATATGATAATTAAATCAATTAGATCCAATAAAATAATGACTTCTCTATTTACCAAAGGAAAGTAATGGGTTGAAAGTAATTTAATTTGACAAAAATTTGGGGTTGGGTTTAGTCCTTCAAATTTTATTCTTAATTTCTCATGATATTTTATAACACAGTGAATCATGGTTATTTTATTTTTCTGTGATAACACATGATAATAAACTATTGAAAATGTGACCTAAGCCCTGGACAGAAAAGGAGGAGCAGAATTCCCTGAAGTTTTGAAGAAGAAGACCCTGCACTATTTGGAAAGTCAGCTTCAAGTTCTCTGTATACATTCCAGTAAAAGCAAAACACTTTGCAAGTGGATTCAGACCACTTTACACCCAGAACTGGAACTCTATTTGCTGGGTATAAATGAAAAGGATTTCATCCTTGCCCCACTCTCCAGACTCTCATCACCAGCCACAGATGTTAATGCCTTGAAGTTTCATCTAAGCACAAAATGGAGAATTTTTGTCCCCAGGGTCCATTCCACTGACAAGATGCTGCAGTGGGAGTGAGGATCATGAGCAGAGTGAATGGGTTTCATGTGCCAGCCCCATCCATCAGGCCTGGGCCCTGGTCACTGAAGCACCACCCAGCGCTGTGCTCACAGCCTGGCTCCTGCTGCTCATGGGGCACACAGGACAGTGTTTGCTACCAGGACATGCTCAGGATGCTCGCCAGAAGGAGAAGCATAAACCTCCAGCAGACAAAGGAACCATCACCACTTATTTTGCAGCCATTATTTTGGCCCACTTTCCTCACTGGGTAAAACACTCCCACGATTCAAGCACTCAGAAAAATCTCAATAAAGCATTTGCCACTAGAGGAGGCTATTCCATAATTTATTTTTCCAATGACACACCTGTACCACCGGCATCTCAGTGGAGTTTCTGCAAAATCACCACTACTGGGCATTCCTTTGAAATCAGGAAATTCCTCAATAACTGCATGTGTACTTCTTCTTGTGCCACAGAAAAACCATAAAATATATGTTATAAAACCCATAGAGTTCCCAAGCTGGATAATTTCTGTCTCTTTTAGCATGAGGGTGTTTTGGCAGCTCTACAAGCACTGAAAGGGAAAATGCAGGCGATTAAGTTGGGGCTTTCAGGGACTCTGCTAATCTGTAAATACAATAATTCTAGGCAGAGAAACTTAAGGTGGGTAACTTATTAATGTGGTTCTATCATCAGCAGGTGCATCAATTTTCTTCACTATTTCCTTTCTTTTTAAAAAGTCTTTTGAGCACCTGATACTCATCTTCAGACCACCAGGCTCCAGGTGACCAGATGTAGGATTCATTCCCTTGAAGAACTGTGTGGTCTTGCATTATTGCTCCACATCTGAATAGGGCCAAGTTTTGGAAAGTCCCAATTTTCTAAGAAACAGATTTGCCCTTTCCAGTCTGGCCTCAGTATAAACTGATATTAAGGGAAACAGGCCAGGCCATTCTGTTGGATGGATCTTGAGCTATAAAACATCTGTGGTTGATGGTCCCAGCAATAGCTGCCCTTTCTCCACACACAGAACAAGCACATCCCAGAGGAGATCAGGGAGAAAGGGTTGTCCAACAATCCCATTCTTAGCTGCATCCATCACAGGCTCCTGCACTCAGTGGAATATTCTGTGCTATTCATCTGGATCCCAACACATAAACTCCAAGTCTGACTCTGTATCTTTAAACATTCCCACCTCCACTTCCTGTGCAAAGAAGCAGTTGTTTAAAAAAAAAGTAATTTAATTTAATTACAATTTTTTAATTAAGGAGCTGTGTAACTACATCCTCAATTATAGCGGTGAGAGCTCTAACTCCACATCTCAGCATCAGAGGGAGTCCTACTCCCGTTTAATTCTCTCTGCAAAGTCAAGGAGTAAAGTTGGAAGCACGGCTTTAGAGAACAGCACCCCAGCATTCAGTCAGCAGCATCGGAAAGAGGAGCAAGAAGAAACCCCAAGAGCGTATCCATGCTGTGCAGTGAACCCACAGCACACAGCAGCATCAAAGTCTGGTCCCTGTCCTCCTCCCTGTGCTCCTGCTCTGCACAGCCCTGCCCTGAGTGCAGCCCTCGAGAGAAGATTCACCCAGACACAGCTTCAGTGACCCTGGAGACCCAAGAGGACTCTCAGCCTCTAAAGCAGTTCACTTTTACACTGGTGGGCTTGGAGGAGCCCCAGGCAGGGCAGAAGGCAGGAGTCCGAACTCTGGGGTGCTGTGGCAATGCCTGCCACACGCAGCAATCACTGTGAGCAGCAGCAGCAGCAGGGCCCAGCCAGGGGCACAGCCCAGCCTGGGGCACAGCCCAGCCTGGGCACCACGGCTGGGCCAGATGCCCTTGCTGGGCAGGGCTGCAGGGGGAGCACGCTCAGCCCAGGCTTTGACACTGCTTGTAACTTCACTGGGATTGTTACCCTGCCCAGCTCCAGCACGGGAACTGCCCGAGATTTACCTCTGTCAGTCACCAGAGCAAAGCTCTCACCCAGGTGACACTGCTAACGTTTCCCTGTACCTGGAGGCAAGAAGTGAATGGGGGAAATGTTAACTGACCATTGATGGACGTTAAGCATCCACAGATGCCCACTGGAGTTCCAAACCAGCCATCCTGCAGCTCCTTGTGCTTTTGCATCAGTCACTTTCCTATGTATATTTGACTCAACACACAGTGCTGACACGTTTTCCCAACTCTTTTCAACTTTAAGCCAGAGAACTGATGAAAATAAAGGTGAAAGGCAGATTACTGTTTAGCTCTTGTGATGTCAATCTAACAGTCGTCTAATAAATGAATGTCACAAAATACTTATTACCAATTTTTAGCACCAGGCTGTGCCTACAGGGAAGCCAGGCTTTGTTTAACTCCACAGAGGAAGAAATCTTGGGATAGAGGAGGAAGGGCTCGTTCATTCTGGATTGTCCATGGTGGCCATGTGAGGCTGTGAGAGCTGCAGCCCATGGGACAGGGACACACACAGGGACAGGGACATCCACGGGGACAGGGACACCCATGGGGACAGGGACACTGACAGGGACAGAGACACCCACAGGGACACCCACAGGGACACCCAGGGGGACAGGGACACCCACAGGGACAGGGACACCCAGAGGCACAGGGACACCCAGGGGGACAGGGACACCCACAGGGACACCCAGAGGCACAGGGACACCCAGGGGGACAGGGACACCCACAGGGACACCCAGAGGCACAGGGACACCCACGGGGACAGGCCCAGGCCCACCCAGCCATGCAGGACCCCTCCAGCCCCCCGGCCGGGGGGACTCTGCAGCCTGTGCAGGGTGATCCATGTGCCAGCGCTGCCCCAAGGGGACACCACCTCTGCTGTGCCGCTCTGAGATGAGATTTTCACAACCAGGCCACAGCTATCCAAGGTACCTTGAGAGACAGGATCACATCTGTCTTTTTTATGCTCCACTCCGTGTTTTGCTGTGTTCTGGCAATCAATCTATGAAGCACCAGTGTTTGTTTTTATCCCTGGCTGCAATTAAACCTCCAGGAAACGTGATAAACACAACCTTCCCACAGGGGTTATTGCTGTGCAAGCCACTGACTAACAGCAGATAAAACACCCAACTGACACCAGCATCCATTTTTCAAAAAGCAGGACTAGGATGAACGTCTTACAGTAATAATGCTAATTACACTGGGTGGATAAAATGAGAAAAACACCCAGAGAATTCAGTGAGGGCTGCTAAGATCTGTAATGCTTAAATAGCCAAGTGCAATTAAAAGAGTCACTCTTTAGTCATCAGCAATTTTACAGCTCCACTGTAGGACAGAAACACTGGAGCCAGTGCACTGTGACAAGGGAACAGATTTCTGCTGTGCTCTGCAGCTGACAAGCCTGTATCTGTGGGATGTGTGACATTTAATGTGGTTTTTTTAAACAGACTTGGCAAAATCAGACAGATGACTGTAACAATTAGTAGCCATTTCCTAAAGCAATTATTTATCTCAGCAGATCTATGGTTTTTAGATGTGACCAAGAGAATTGAAATGTCAGGAGATGAGAGGGATGCCCAGGTGTGAGGAGGACACACCTGAACAGCCAGGCTGAGTTTGTGTGGGGCTCTGGGGCTGGGACACAGCCCCAGGGCCCCCTGGATCTGCTCAGCCCCACTGCAGCACAGCCACCAGCCCCAAGCAGAGATCATTCCCTCAGGGAAACCTCAGGTACCCCAGCAAAGCCCAGGGTTTCAGACTGATGTGCAAGGACCCCCTGGCAGCGAGAGCAGGTTGTGCCTGGAGGGAAGGACAGCAAGCCTGAGTCCAAGGGGCAGCAGGGACAGCCAGTGCCCAGAGGGCAGGGAACACTCTCAGTGCTGAGCCCAGCACTGCTGCTCCCCCAGCCCTGGCACCACCAGCCTGCAGGGAGGGCCAAACACCCACCTGGCACAGCTGAGAAAGGTGGGGGCGCCCACCTGTGCCACTCTGCACACACAGGACAAGGCACCAGCAAACAGAGACTGTTAACAGTGGGACCCTGTAGCCCAGAGATGAGCCAGAGGAGAGAACTGCTTCATCATCTCCAGTGTCACCTGCTCGTTTCACTCAGCAAGTGGTGGCATGGAAGGGAAGCACTGGAAGTTTTACAAAATAAATACTCCCACAGCTGTCACCAGCTTCTAGCACCCAGCTAAAAGAAGGCATTTGTTTTCAAATTGCACATTACGGCTTGGAAGGGATGAAATGATCATCTTCATCATCAAACACTTCAATATTTGTAATATGGTAACATCCAGGAGCCACAATCAGGTCCACAAACTGAATCTGCCAAGGGATGGAGGCAGACATCCTGCTCCAAGCAGGTAATTAGCATTAAACTGACAAATTACTGTTTCTGCCATCAGTAACCTGATTTCAATTGTGGATGGAAACACAAATAACAAGAGACAAAGCCCTGGATCATTCTGCACTGCTCTGCCTTTGCCTGCTGGAGTCTCTCAATAAATGAATTCACTGCACTGGAAGAAATGCATATCTGCTCTCAGCTGAAGGAGGAAGGGGCTGGTTTGTAGTTTTGCTGAGTTTCCCTGTATCCTGCCTCTTTTTAGCCATGGTTCATATCTGCAGGCCTGAGCTGCCCACAGTAACTGCCTGTGACATAACAGATGGAGGTTTACAGCCAGAGGAACTCCATCTCCATCACCATGTCCATGACAGCCAAGGGAACAACTCAGAGCTGAGTTTACAAAGGAGTCATGGTGCAGTAACAAGCTCCCATTCACTGATAGATCCAAGGTTCCTAGAAAATAAGGAGCAATGCAGTGAATTGTTTCCTTTGAATTTAAATAAATTAGATACCATCCTTTTACCTAAAAATTCCTCTGCTTCAATAACATTTATGCAACAATTTATGACGCATATTTACTGTTACTTTCTTGGTTCAGCTTTTCTTCTCACAGCACTTACCAGAGGTCACAGATTTAACTCCAGCACAGCAAAGGGGATGGCTCTGTCCACAAACCTGGTAATGGTGGGGTAATTCAGCCAAACAACAGCTTAGAGACGTGTAAGAACTTGAATATTACCTAAAGGTAACATTACCACCTGCACTTGCTGTGATGGCTCTTAGCTGGCTGCTAACAGCAGAAGTACTGATATATTCCTTATTTCAAACACTGAACACTCAACAGGTCTGAGCTCTTCCTCAGCTCTGACCTGCCCTGCACCTCAGCACCAGAACCATAATCAAAACAACCAGGACTTCAATTTTCAAGCACAACCTTTTTCCACCTGCACAGGACAACAAGTATAGTATCCAACAGCCATGTATCAGGGAATTTTCTGCAAGGTTTATTTCTATCAAGAATAACAGGAAAAGAACAGGAAAATAAAGGAATTACTACACCAAGTCAAAATGGAAGCCCACTTACCCTAAACACTAAAAAGAAGAGTATATGCATTTTTCACTAGATACCTCCTCTTCTTTTCTCTGCCAACTCTATCTGATACTATGAGAGTGGTTTAAATACTAAACCATCTGAATGTGAATCCCTGCCAAAAGCTAGCTGCAATTAATCTACAACTAGATATTTTGATCACTGGCACTTCCATGGAGACACAGATAGCAGAAGCCCAAGTACATCTCCAGCTATCCCCACGTGAACTTCAGTTTCTAGAAGACCCAGCTCAAATTCACTATATTTAACTGTGTGTTTACAGAAAAAAATGAACTCTGCATAAAAGTTTAGAAAACCACCACCCAGCCTCAGATTGAACAGTCTTAAAATATAGTGCCAGAGTTGGAGTCTGAGAGGAACTGAATTAGCAACTCCACCACCATTTTTGATCTCAGACCCATTCATTTGCCAGCACCAGGAGCACCGTGGCAGAGGCTCAGGCAGCCCCCAGATGAAGCCCTGTGCCCCCCAGAGCCAGGGCAGCAGCGCTGCTGCAGGCAGGAGGATCCTGGCCCCAAACATGACCCATGTCAGCATGGACTCCTCAGCTCAGCCCAGACCCAGCTCTGCTCCTGCGGGAGATGCTGAATCAAAACCCTCCTCAGGACATCTGGCTTGACTTTGCTGCATGGTCTGCATCAGCAAGTAGCTAGAGAGTTTCCTTATTGAAAATTCTACATATTAGAAGTGCCAGAAAGGTAGCTTTGAGTCATGTTGATAAATCCTTGTTTAACAGCTGTCAAGGGAAGCTGACAGATTAGCCAGAGGGGGCTCTCTGGGCATGCAGCACTCCCAGGCGGATCATGCCCAGCAAAAGGCAGATGTAAGGAACGATCACATCACAGAGGCAGGCAGCATCCTGTGTGCCCCCAGCACATGGAGATCAGTGCCAAGGCAAGCCTCCCCTGGGCCAACAGGCAGAGGGACCCCAAGCAGGGGCCAGGAGCAGCAAGGGCAGGCACTGCCCCAGGAATGCAGCCAGAGCCCCTCACAGCCCACACATCACCTGGAGCCCAGCAGGGCTCTCCCTGCTGCTGCAGTCACCCACAGCACCCAGCACATCCATCCCAAACACAAACCTTCGGCTCTCACACCCAGCACATCCATCCCAAACACAAACCTTCGGCTCTCACACCCAGCACATCCATCCCAAACACAAACCTTCGGCTCTCACACCCAGCACATCCATCCCAAACACAAACCTTGGCTCTCACACCCAGCACACGGCAAATCCCCAGATCTTCCCCTTCTGCTGCTGTTGTTCTCCTGCACCTCCAAGGTCAGATCAGGGATCTCCAGAGTGGATTTTAAGCAAGTACCACTGTACAACACTGGGACACTTCCTCCTGTGCTGTATCTCTGCCACACAAAGCTCGTGCTCTGGCATACCAAAGGACTGAGGGCAGATGTAAAATCTGCAGATAAAACCTTTACAAACAGTACACAAATTCACAGCGGGTCATGCCAAAAACCTCTGATGTATAGCAAGCCTAATCTTCCTGAATAATTGTTTTCCTTCCCATCCCACACTGCTGTATTTTTATCTATTTTAATTTATTTTAATAAAACATACATTTGTTTGGAAACAACATATATTATTGAGCTGTTTCTGGTTTAGAAAACAGAATCATTAACATGATATAGCATACAAGTGCATCTCTAGTTCGTGTTATTTTCTGCTTTGTCAGTTTGACTCAGTCTGTTCTAAATTGCACAAGCTATTTTAATGCCTTTTTTGCAATTCAAATCTGCATTCTGTAAGTATAGCTGAAAAGATAACAGTTCATTTTCAGTCTTGCACTCAAATCTGTTGAAGGAGACTTTAGCTGAATATTCAGTTATTTAAACTCTCTTTTTGATTATATTAATTTTAAAATAAAATTGCTTTTAAAAGCTAGTCAATGAAAAAAGGTGAGGCTTCATTTGAAGCTTTGTCATGGGCCTGAAGGGCAGCAGGGTCCAGGAGGAGCAGGGAGATGGATGCTCCAGAGCAGCGAATGTGAACTGGGGCTGGGTGAGTGGAACTGTTCCCAGCCTGTTGAGCCAGAGGAACATCGGCACCAAGACTCCACCCTGGAAAACCACCCTTGGCAAGTCTGCTCCAACTCTCTGTGCTCCCTTGGCCACATCAGACTCTGGAGAAGAGTCCACCTGTGCTTTGGGAACACCTGTTTTCTTTGGGAAAACCTAGGCTTTGGGAACACCTGTTTCCACTGACGTCTCTCAGCCATCCCATAGAGCTGCATGAAGGTACAAAGCACTGAGCAGAATCAAACCAGCTCCCTCCCTGCCCACATTTCCGCTGCTTTGGCTGAAGCCTTGGATCTACTCATGAATCACAGAGCATTTTGTCCTAATTTAAAGCGATAACTGTAAAAGAAATTTGTAATTTATATAAAACTGCCTTGGGTAATAATAATTTTCCTGACTCTGCATAATGCAGCATTAGAAAATGCCTCCATGCAGGGCCAAGGGAGAGCTGGAGTGGGAATGCTGCTGAGGCAGGGCAGGGCAGAGCCTGCAGCCAGGGCAGGTTTGTTCTTAACACAGCTAACCAAACCTGGTTTGTTCTTAACAACTAACCAACCTGGTTTGTTCTTAACACAGCTAACCAAACCTGGTTTGTTCTTAACAACTAACCACCCTGGTTTGTTCTTAACACAGCTAACCAAACCTGGTTTGTTCTTAACAACTAACCAACCTGGTTTGTTCTTAACAACTAACCAACCTGGTTTGTTCTTAACACAGCTAACCAAACCTGGTTTGCTCTTAACACAGCTAACCAAACCTGGTTTGCTCTTAACACAGCTAACCAACCCTGGTTTGTTCTTAACACAGCTAACCAACCCTGGCAGCCCAAGTTCCTCTATCCAAACGCCTCCACAGATTCAAGAGGCAAAAGGCAGGACAAGGTTCAGTAACTGCAGGGCCGTGTTGGACTCACCCTGGGTTACTCTGCTGGAGCAGATCATGATACAATCATCAATAATTGAAAAGTGCCCTGGCAGCAGCAGGGCTCCTGCTCTGCCCGGATTCCCAAGGCACCTGTGCATGCAGAAAGCTTTCATGTCAGGACTCCCATCAGACATGCACAAGGCCTTAGAAAAATAAAGTTTGCTTTTGAATTCTGAAGGCATAAAAATATAATTAGCAGAAAAAGAGGGTCTAAGCAAACCTGCTTGGGCATTCATGTATCCAAAGTGATGTGTGCTTTGAGAGTCACAGGAAGCAGTGACAGTGCAGTGCCCAGCCTGAGAGCTGCCAAAGCCCCCAGGGCCACTGCCTCACCTGCCCTTCAGAGCTGTGCTGTGCTGAGCTCACCCTGCTGCTGCCACTGCCATGGACAGTGACTCTGGCAGAGCAGGGCCAGCTCCAGCCCCCCCAGCAGAGCCCTGCTCCAAAACCTGGGCTTCCCCTGACAGCTGCCCAGGGACCTCTCTGGAGATGCTCTGGCAGCTTCCTCAGCTCTGCTCTCAGTTACACCACAACTAAAACTTCCACCTGGTACCAGTGGGACAAAAGTCTGCTTCTCTTGTGCCAGTGGGCTCCAAAGCCACCAACCCCTGCTTCTCTGCAATAGTGGATTTGAGGTTTCTTTAGAGATTCCTGAGCCTCAAGGGCCATTTCTGTCCTGAGAGCTGCATTTCCCCCTGGAGCCTGCACTTTGCCTCCCCATCCCCAGCCCGTGGGTGAGCCCTGAGCACGGGGCTCAGAGCCCTCTGCTCCCCCTTTAGCAGCAGCCCCATAACCCATTTCCCTCCTGTCCTTGCTGCTCTCCCCACAGCAGCAGCCCCATTACCCATTTCCCCTTGTCCTTGCTGCTCCCCCTTTAGCAGCAGCCCCATTACCCATTTCCCCTTGTCCTTACTGCTCTCCCTTTAGCAGCAGCCCCATAACCCATTTCCCCTTGTCCTTGCTGCTCTCCCTTTAGCAGCAGCCCCATTACCCATTTCCCCTTGTCCTTGCTGCTCTCCCCTCAGCAGCAGCCCCATAACCCATTTCCCCTTGTCCTTGCTGCTCTCCCTTTAGCAGCCCCATTACCCATTTCCCCTTGTCCTTGCTGCTCTCCCTTTAGCAGCCCCATTACCCATTTCCCCTTGTCCTTGCTGCTCTCCCTTTAGCAGCCCCATTACCCATTTCCCCTTGTCCTTGCTGCTCTCCCTTTAGCAGCCCCATTACCCATTTCCCCTTGTCCTTGCTGCTCTCCCTTTAGCAGCAGCCCCATTACCCATTTCCCCTTGTCCTTGCTGCTCTCCCTTTAGCAGCCCCATTACCCATTTCCCCTTGTCCTTGCTGCTCTCCCTTTAGCAGCAGCCCCATTACCATTTCCCCTTGTCCTTGCTGCTCTCCCTTTAGCAGCCCCATTACCCATTTCCCCTTGTCCTTGCTGCTCTCCCTTTAGCAGCCCCATTACCATTTCCCCTTGTCCTGAACATGCCATTTTTCTCCAGTAACTTCTGGTTTCTCTCCCCTGCCTCAGCCTGCTGCAGCCTCTGAGCACTCCCTGACTATGGAGTTCCTTACTTGTAAGCTCATTATCTTCCATTTATCTGCACTGAGCTCTGCTGCCCTGTTACAACCCAGGTACTCAAAATTAATCCCCCTCATGTATCAGATTAAATTGTTTCTCATTATCTGCTTGACTCTCAATTCAGTACCATTTGTAAAACTAAAACCTACTTTTCCATACTATTAATCAAGACTTTTTTGTGACAAAAAGCCACTGCATTGCAATCTGAATAATCTAAAGCAGTTCAAGCAATATTTCTCCTGCCAGCCAAACTCGCATGTTTCCATATTTCTCTTTTCCCTTCCTTTTGAAGTGCCTCTCTGTAATCAGCCATTTTAAACACTAATTTAATGCATTTAGTGCACATTTTTCTAACTTGTATTGTCTCCTTATAGCTAAAGGTTCTCAGTGACCAATATTTTACATGATCAGATCAATCACAGCATATGCAGCTGTTTTAGGAGACCTGATAAAAGAATTTCCTATTGCTTTTTAAAAATGGATTAACCAGGCAATTCCCTTACTGCCTGGTGGGCCACAATCATAGAGAGCACAGTTATGACCCTGGAGAGAGCACAGTTCTCAGGTTCTAGGTTAGACAAGAGCCAGGTTTGAGGAGACATGAGGGGAAGGTCTGATGGTGCTTCTGCTCTCTGACTCCAGAACTTACAGGAACATTCTCAGAGGATTAATTTCATACTGCTGACTGCCAACCCCTCCACTGTATTTATCCACTCATAAAATGGAGAAGAGGAGAAATAAAAAGAGACATACTTGAAATTTAATTCTAGCATGGCCTTGTTCCAGAACAGAACAGCCTCAGTTTATTGTGTCTTAGTTATCAAAAGCACTTCAGCCTGGACTGAAGGGCAGGTCTGTCTGTCCACACCTGAGCAGGAGGGCTCTCGCTGCCACCCCACATCTCCCTGGCATCTCCTCTGCCAGCAGAACTCTGAGACAAACAAACGGGATTGAAATCCACTGACCTTGGCTCCATCAATTAACTGGAAACAATTAATGAACTGGAAATCTCTGCTGGGCCCCAGATGCTTTTTGGGGTGAAGCTCAAAGCACACAAGGTGTTCACTCCCCAAGGGCAGTGCCAGGGCTGCACTCCTTCCAGGGGTGGGGGTTCAGAGATGCTCCTGCTCCCCTTCCCACAAAAGGCTCTGCACACCCTGCCTTGGACAGATGCTCTACAGCTGTAGCAAATACAGTTCAGGAACTTCCTTCCTGTAAAATTCACATCAATCAATATTCCATTAACACACCTTGCTGTTCAGTGTGCCCTTCGAGGAAAATCTGCTTTTGTTCAAAAATACCAAAACCCACCCTGCCTAGAAAATCCAATTAAAATGTGGATACAACAAAGGAAATTGTAAGGTGAGTGAAGATGACTGCAACAACCATTTTTCAGAGAAATTTTGTGTTTTGAGAGGAAAGCAGACCACCAAGAGCAGGGTTCCTCTTGAAGATGGAATGAATGCCCAGGAGATGTATTTGGGTGAGACACTGAACTCCCAGCCCTTGGACAGCACCCTCAGGCCCAGGCTGGGCCAGGATCTTCTGGGCAGGGCAAGGAGCTGAAGAGCAGAGGGAACTAAAAGGGGATGTAACATTCTAAAAAGAGTAACTGAAGTGCCAGCAAGGCTCCTTCTAACCATCAACATGTATGGACGACCCACCACAAGCAAGAACAATGTCCTCCCTCAGGGGAATCACATCCTGAGGTGGAAATCCCTGTGCTGGGACAAGAGCAGGCACTGCTGCAGGGCAGCTCACCCAGCAAAGGGCAAATCAGTAAAGCTGAAACCGCCAGGGAGATCAGCAAGCACAGGCTCCTTCTGCTGTGGCCATGGCATTTTCTACTGTTCCTTTATGCTCATTAATCTTTCAACTTCCAGTCCACAAACTCAGCAGCCAAGGAGGAAATGACTCCAAACCACAGGAATTCCAGTGACTTTTGAATTTCTGGGACAGAAGAGACTTCAGACAATGTCCTGAGTCTGTTTATGTGCCACAGAACTCGAGCTGCCTGACTGGGCATGCACACAGCAACATTTGGCCATCCTCTCCTTTCACCTGTGATGTCACTGTTGGTTACCACTGAAAGAAATAAAGGGATTTCACGACTTTGCTCTTCAGTTGGAAGATTTTCTTTAGAGAAACCAAATTTTTGTCCAGGAGAAATCATTTTTAGTCCAAAGAAAGATACATTTTGGGTTGAGGACAATGAAAAGAGTAAAATTCTGCATCAACTATTTATATTATATATATATATATATATATATATATATATATATAAACATAATAAGTGGCTTTTAAAAATAGCACAGATGGAGTCCTCCACTTCCAATAGGGCAATGCCAATGTGAGCAAGGGACATCATACAAAAAATAACAAGTCTCATTACTACAAGATGGGGAAATCAGATATCCATTCTCCCAGATTCTTAACACTGCTGCCACTAGACTTTTAAAGACCATAAATAAGCCCAAAACTACTTGTGAATTTGCTCTGCAAATCAACTGCAAGAAGTGTTCTATTTTGATCCTTCCCTGGAGTCCCATCCTAAATCAAAGTATTACAACTTAATCTTTTAACAAGTTTCCTTTCTAATGAACCTGCAGCCCTACAAGTCTCTTGAGAAATCTGATGTGTGAGTTTAGGTTTGCATGTTTTTCCCTATAAACTTTGAATTATATATTATTTTAAAAAATAAAAATCCAAGGATTTGTGCCCTTTAAAGTAAGTGCTCATCAGCTCCAGGAGACTGGAAAGGTGCCAGAATTTTACTGGGCTTTCCTCCCTCTTGCTGGCCCTGCCTCCCAGCCAGAGTGTTTTCTCCAGAGCTAAACAGAAATGGACTTCAGAGCAACAAGAGCTGAGCTCAGACACCGACCCAGAGGGAGGGAGAATGGCTGGTGAAACAGAGGCTACACCAAGAGACTGCCAGAAATAAAACAGGGAATGGAGGTGCAGAGCTTGGCACCTGAATAACAACCAGCTCCTGCAGGAGAGCAGAGATAAATACAGAGCAGCAGCTGAAGGCACCAGTGCCTTCCAAAGGGATGTGATGGAACCTCTGGGGCTGTGTCAGAACCCAGAGGCAAACTGAGCCCAGCCCCTCAGTGCACGCAGCTCAGCGTTCCAATAAAGAAAACCTGCCCAAGGACTTACAAGGGAAATGCTGGCACGTGTCCATCTCAACATCATCCTGCTGGAAACGAGCTGACTTTAAAGGCTGGCAATGAAACTACTCAAAAACCCAAATCCAAACCACACCACTAAAAAACCTGGCAGGAGCATTGGGTTTGGGTTTTTTACTATGTCCTTTTGAGACATTTGCTCTTAAAAGGCATCTTTTCAATTCTGTTGAGACAGTACAAATTCTGCTGCAGGAGAGATGACATCAATAACAAACAGTCACAGTGCTGCCTGTGATTTTCCTCAGTCTCTGGATTACACTCATGTTTCCATTTGCATGTGCAAATTAAAGAATCTGCCATAAATACACCTGATCAAACATCAATTGGCAGCACTCTACAGAAGTCAATGTACTTCATTAAATATACATAAGGATATGAAAATCTAATTGTGTGCTGGAATGCCCTGTTTGGAGCATTAAATAATGTGTGAAGTGTTATGTGCAGGGCTGTGAACGTGGGGCTGGAGCAGCAGCTGGTGCTCAGTTCAGGGCTCTGACCCTCTCAGGGTGAGGCACAACCTCCCCCAGGAACACCCCACCCTCCTGAATGGAGGAGATGCTCCTCAGGTCCAGCTGAGCCACCTGCCTGCTTTTCTCTGCACATCTCTTGTCCTCAGGAACCTTCTCCCACTGGGAGGGTCCATCCAGGCTTCAACTCCTCTCTAACACTGAGTCCTCCTGAGCACTGCAGCTCAGGGACCTCCCTGCTTCAGCCCTGGATCTCACCTGCAGCCACCAAGTGCATGCAAAGACAGATGCTCAGCTGTCCACACCAGCACCAGACTCACCTGCTCCCACCTGAACCTCTCCTTCTCGGTGCTTTGGAGTCCACAGGCTGCCCTCTCCTCCTTGGTGCTCTTCAAACCTGTTCTCCTGCCATTTCTGTCACTGTTCCACTCATCTTCCCTCCTGATGATCAGACTGTGTCCTGCTGGCTGGTATTTCACTGCACATACCATGAAATGCACTACATCCAGCTCTTTTCAGTTAGAACAGCAATTTCCTAAACATGCTCCTTTGTTATTAGTACAAAGATCAGCAAAATTTCTCACTATTTTTACATTTATCTAATTTAATATCCAAGGGATTAAAGAAACCTCCTACTTGCATTTGGCAGCTCAAGTCCCATTTCAATTTTTGCTTACTACTGGTTTTACAGTGTATTTAATCTAAGTTTATCACAAAAAGGCCAGCCCCATGGACTGCACTGGATTAATGCTGACAGTTCATGGTCAGAAAGGAGAATCTTACGTGAAGCCTAAACACTTTCTACTAACAACATCTGAGAAACACTAGCAGTACTTGAGGGCAGTTTTGCCACTTGTCTGAAACGAGAAAATGATTGCACTTACCAGAGAGAAGAGCAACTAGAAAGCCAAACTTGGTGGTTAATTACTGACTCTACCAAGCTGAAGCTGTAGAGGAACAGAAACAGGGGCAGGCACCAATTAAGCAAAGGTGCACAACTGAAATTCACTCTGCATTTTTAACAACTCCTGCAATTAAGTGTTAATTTGATGTCACCTGTTGCAAAAATGAAAACTCTGGGACTGTTCAGAGGAAACAGAACAGAGAGTTCTCTTCAGAGAACAGTGACAGTCAGCACCAAGGTGGTTTGTGCTGTTAAAGCCTTTTTCAGAGGATGGAGCAGTCAAAGGCTCTGCCTCACAGAGCCAGCCCTGCCCAGGACAGCACGGAGCACCTGCATGGTCCCCAGCCAAAGGCCCTCTGAGCTTGGAGGGTTGGTGCCACATTGCCACTGGTGAGGTCTGCAGTAATTCTGATGGGCTGTGCAGCTGAGCAAGGGACAAAGGAAAACCTTCATTATCAATAAAGAACTACATCTCCTGATTTCAAATGAGGACAGGCTGAAGAACCAAGTCTGATGCTCTCTCAGGAGAGTCATGGGATGCAAAAGTAGCAAGACAAAGGCCTTTCTCCATACAAGGAACACTTTGAAGATCTCAGAGTCCTTTAAAGACGAGATGAGAAAAGAATATCAGGGTGATTCATTTGGTCTAAATGTCCTACTTCAGCTATGCTAAGTGCCAGATACTGTCTCCATAGTGAATATTTACTTTGAGATTAGAACAAAATAGCAAAAGGCACAGATAAAAGACTTCTCTCAAAGGGTACCCAGGTAAGATAAGGTAAGGGACAGCATTTCTTTTTTGGGTTGCCATGACCTGTTCAGGGGTAAGGCCAGGTCCAGTTTGAGAATGAATAATCATTATCTTGAAATAAAATTTCTACAACTGCTCCTAATACCATTACTTACACTCTTTTGATGCAACAGAGAACAAATGTGGCTAACAATGCACTACTCACAGCTGCACCTTTGAATTCTACCAGCAGGAAAACCCAGTTCAATAACCCATTCCATTATTAGCTACCTTTGTTATTGACATTTCATCTTCATTTCCTCCAGCCACGTGATTCTTAGCTGTGAGTCTGGCAAACAGAGCAAGGTCTGCAGGCTCTTTCCTGGGCTGAGATGTTGTGTGCACACAGAGAGGGATCTCCCCAGATCCTCCCAAAGGTAACAGTTCAGTACCTAGAGCTCAGGAGATTCAGCAGGCAGTGCTGCTGCTACTCCTCCTGCTGAGATGTCCAAGTGATGATGATGATGATGATCCTTCTCCTCCCTCTTTATAAGGGGAAACATTACATTTCTCTGCTGCTCAGGACTCCTCTGATGACTTGCATGTTCAATCATGAACCACTGTGGCAATCAGGGCCACATTACTGCTGAGGGAGTAAGAAAAGAAATCAAACTGAACCATATGAGGGGGCTCTGATCTCATTCGCAGACAAGTAAATATTGAGTAAATCTTGGATTTGGGTGGAATTACTCTGGATTTGCACTGGCTGAGCCCAAACCTGAGTCAGGCCCAGCCTGTGTTCAGGTAAGCTCATTAAACACCTCCCAACCCCTGGGACTCTGCTGGGAGCACTGGTGGTTAAAGTTAATCTCGTGCTTAGAGGCTTGGAGGATGAGGGCAGGAGGGCTCAGGCAGGGACAGGACTGAGCTCCTGCAGCAGGAATCACCCCTGCCTCCCAGCCCTGCAGCAGCAGCTGCCAGGTCACCACCACAGCCAGAGAGGTTTCTCTTGGGGGAAAAGCACAGTGTGCTTTCATACTATATACTTTTATATTATACTGGTGGCAGCTCAGACCTCTGCCCTTTGGTCTCTGTCCCTCCCTTCAGATCATCCTTCACTGCAGATATGGTCCCACAGCTGCAGCAACGCCACATGCACCCAGACAGGCAGGGTTTAAGGCTTTACTTTCATTTAGCACTGGAGAAGGCTTAGGCTCTGCTCAGCTGCTTGCTGCCAGTGCCAGAGCCTGGGGACGAGGTGAGCTGGGAGCTCCACACTCCCCACAGCAGCACCTCAGAGGGGCAGGAAGGAGCAGAATCAAGAAAGATTTTGCTGAGGGAAAGGGAATGAGGAAGGCACAGAGGGCTGCAGGGCCCAGCAGCAGCAGCCTGCCCTCCCTGGGAGGGGCAGCTCTGGGACAGCAGGAAAGGGTTAATGGCAAGGGCAGACACCAGGTCTGCTTTCCCCTGCTCTGCAGTGAGGAACGGGAACAGCATCTGTGAAACGTGCTTAGGGCAGCAGCACAGGGCCACCCCTGCATGGAGCAGCAGAACGGGGCTCCAGGTGGGAGCAGCAGAAAAGGGCTCCAGGTGGGAGCAGCAGAACAGGGCTCCAGGTGTGAGCAGCAGAAAAGGGCTCCAGGTGTGAGCAGCAGAACAGGGCTCCAGGTGGGAGCAGCAGAAAAGGGCTCCAGGTGTGAGCAGCAGGAAAGGGCTCCAGGTGGGAGCAGCAGAACGGGGCTCCAGGTGGGAGCAGCAGGAAGGGGCTCCAGGTGGGAGCAGCAGGAAAGGGCTCCAGGTGTGAGCAGCAGAACGGGGCTCCAGGTGGGAGCAGCAGAAAAGGGCTCCAGGTGGGAGCAGCAGGAAAGGGCTCCAGGTGTGAGCAGCAGAACGGGGCTCCAGGTGTGAGCAGCAGAAAAGGGCTCCAGGTGTGAGCAGCAGAACAGGGCTCCAGATGTGAGCAGCAGAAAAGGGCTCCAGGTGGGAGCAGCAGAAAAGGGCTCCAGGTGGGAGCAGCAGAAAAGGGCTCCAGGTGTGAGCAGCAGGAAGGGGCTCCAGGTGGGAGCAGCAGGAAAGGGCTCCAGGTGTGAGCAGCAGAAAAGGGCTCCAGGTGTGAGCAGCAGAACGGGGCTCCAGGTGTGAGCAGCAGGAAGGGGCTCCAGGTGGGAGCAGCAGGAAAGGGCTCCAGGTGTGAGCAGCAGGAAGGGGCTCCAGGTGTGAGCAGCAGGAAGGGGCTCCAGGTGTGAGCAGCAGGAAGGGGCTCCAGGTGGGAGCAGCAGGAAAGGGCTCCAGGTGTGAGCAGCAGAAAAGGGCTCCAGGTGTGAGCAGCAGAACGGGGCTCCAGGTGTGAGCAGCAGGAAGGGGCTGGGGGGAACCTGGGGCTCAGGGAGCCAAGCACAGATGCTGAACCTGCTCACTGGTGTCCCACTGCCACAGGGCCTCTCTCCATGTCCTGGACACTGTGCCTGTTCCTGGCTCATCTTTTTGATTCCTCACTGGAACACAAAGTCATTTCTAGTTCTGAACAATATGCAAAGTTCAAAAACCTCTCACCATTCTCTTATTCCAAACGCAGTTCTCCTCACCCTTCTTTCCTTTTCTCCTCTAAAATGCAGAAATATGCATCACCATAATGAAATGAGGGAGCAGGGCTAATAGGGCTGATTGGTCTAGAAGAGGAGGATGCAATTAGAGTGCCAAGTGACAGTGCTCTCAGTGGTGACACGAGGCTCAGAGCACCCAAGGGACGTTCTGTATTCCATTTCTGCTGCTGACACAAGTGCCAGTGCACAGGGAGCAGGGGAAGGGGCAGCCCCCACACCATGTGCTGCAACATCTCCCTGTGCCTCACCCCAGCACTGCCTCTGCCCCCCACTCCACTGCCAGGGATGAGAGAACAAGCCACTGTCAAGGGCAGCCACAGAGCTGCTTGTTTCACATTAGCATCCTTAACATTTTCTATCTAATCAGATTTCCTGTTGGTTGAGGAAAGCTGCCTTCCTCCTTACCAGCTGCTATCCCAGATTGCCCTCTCCCCATCCCCAATACGTATTTTGCCATGCTTGTCTGCTTTTCTGTGTAAAAAGGTTATGTATGCCTGGAGGGAGACTAAATGTTACCAAAAAAAAAAAAAAAAAAATAGAAAAAGGCAAAAAAAAATCCCACATGAAAACAGAACCATGGGCGAGTGTCCAAGACTCTTGACTGTGTGACTGTGACTAACCAATGGCTGTTTTTAAAAAACATGTCTCATTTTATTCCCTTCCCTGGATGTAATAATACAACTCAAATTAGTTTTCCAGGAGCTGACTCCTTTTTATGTAACCATGTTTTATACAGATAGCAGCAGCAGCTTATGTTTAAACTATTTAAGAGAACAAATAGCTACAAAATGTACTTCAGATGGCCCTTCTCCTGCTAGCAGTGTATTCCTGGCTTGAGGGAAGCTACAAAACCATTCTGTATTTTGCTGCTGCTGCGTGGATGCCGTTGTAACAATGGCCAATGAGCAGCACCCAGGTGAAGGTGTCAGCTCTGCCTGTTTTACTGGCTTGCACTGCACGCTGTGGTGTGACTTTGAGAACACAAAGCTGGGCAGGTGCAGAACAAAGCAGCAGCTCAGCTCTCGCCCCATCCCAGGTTTCCCAGGGCAGCCCCAGCTGAGCTGCAGCCCAGGCTGGAGCATCCCCGGCTGCCAGGGGGCTCAGGGGGAACCTCCACACCTGGGGAGATCTCATGGCTGGGATCCCCACCTCTCCTCCTACCACCGGCTGCAGTCACTGGCCAAGCACCTTCTCTGTGTCCTCCAGGCTGCTGCCCAAGCACTGCCCTGGAGCTGCTTCCTGAGGTGCACCTGGGGCACGTGCCAGAAGAACAGAGATGATGCTGCAGGCAGGCAAGCAGGTGTGGGGAGAAGAACAGGAAACCAAGGCAGGTTAGGAAACATGGATCTCATTTTCTCATTCCACCTCTGCTTTTAGAAACAGGCCCAAGAGATGAGAATTGATGGGCCACCAGGCTCGGACACCAGTGGGATGTGGCATTTAAGTCTCTCAGCAAACAGCAGACCTCCCCAAACACCCCTACCAAGAGCCTGGAAAATCTTTTTCCTGGTGTCATCCTTCCTGCCTAGGGAGTCCAAATCCTGAAGTGATAAATGAGGCTCCCCAAGCACTCCCCCTGTATGGAAGTGGTTAAAAGGTGCAGAGAAATCCATCATCTAAACAAGAGAGTTGCACAGTTAGAAACATGCAGCCTTTACTCTGTGTTCCCATGCCATTATTCAGCAGATTAAACAGGCATTTTTGTACTCTATGTGGAGTCTTCCAAGTCTGCAATTTTCCATAAAACTTCCATTATGACATTTCACTTGGAGAACTTTGCTAACAGCTTCCTAGTTGTCACACTTTGCAGTACCTTCAAAATTTGTGTCACAGTAACAGGTTTAAACATTCCTTTTCCTTTATCCTAACAGCACAGCTGAGCTGTTAACTGCTGGGCTCACTGGAAGGGATTTCTGCTAGGATTTGTTTCAGCCACTCCATTAACCTCCATGGACTGGCAGGGTTTGCATGGAAAGCACAGTTCAGATCAACTCACTATCGACATTTTTCAAGCTCCATGCCAGCAAACCACTGAGGATGGCACACATCAGTCTTTTGGTGGGTCTGGTACCACCTTCCAGGCAATTCACAGATTCTGAAGATAAATGCAGCCCAGGCAACCCGAGCTACAAGAGAGGCTAAAAGGATTCCTGGTCAGATGTTCTCCCTCCATGCTGGAGACAACATCTGTCAGAGAAACACACAGAAATCACAACCAGCAAAGGCTGCCACCCCTCTGAACTCCACCCCTCAGGTGGCCACAGCTCAGCCACTGTGCCCATGGCTTCTTGTGCCTGTCTGGGAATGCCACACTCCTGGAGGGGAGGAGGGACACAAGGAACAGACATTGATCCTTGGGCACAGCAATAGAAGATGGCAAGCCTTGTTTTCCTGGGAATGAACGAGCACCAGTGCCATGGAGGAGAGGTAACTCAGCTGCTGCTGGAGCCAGACACTGCAGCTTCATGGAGAAGCCAAGAACAGCAACTCTGGGCCTCCAGGAACACCACGGCCACACTGATGCTCCCAGGTCTTCCCCCAGAGCCTGCACTGGGCCAGCCTTTGCCACAGGTCCCAATTCCCCAACACTGAACCCAACCGTGTCCCCCGGAGACTCTGCAGAGAAAAGGCCCAGCACTGCTCTGCTTTCCCTGCTCCTCCTGGGCAGCTCTGGGGTGGGAACTGGTGATTCATTCACTGCAAGGATCAGCCCAGGCAGGAGCCAGTCTTCTGCAGCAATCCAGCTCCCAGTGTGGCTGCACGGGAATAAGCACGAGCTGCTCTGGAGCTCCACACCAGCACACGGAGCATTCACACACAGCACCAGTCAGGGATGGCAGCTGTGGGGCCCAGCTCTCTTTCATGCTCCTGGCCACGGAATCTTCCTGCTCACCACGTGCTGAGCACCCGTGGCAGCTCAGGTGCCATCATCTTCCCAGAGGAGCTTGTCAGGAACAGTTCTGGGCTCCGAATTCACTCACAAACACAAAGCCTGACAGATGACACGGAATCCATGATGTCTGCTAAGCCAGGAGAGTGCCACAGCAGTCACCTTCATCTTGACTGAGTCATGAATCACAGCTTCTGTCAAGGCAGCCCAGCACTGAGAGGACAATTGGACCTTCTTCAAACCCCGACTTTACCGTTCAGTCACATCATCACTGGAACAAGAAACCTCTCCCCAAACCTTAAACCACAACGTGTATCAGAGCTAATATTTCTGGGGAGATCATAAATGCTATTTTAATAAAATACTTTTATTTTAGAAGACACAAATCTCCCAGAGGTGGTACAAAGAACATTCATGCAAAATTTGGAGAATGTAACAGAAGAAAGCAATTGAAATATTTTGGGCTAATAGTGACAGCTCAGGAACTGATGCCCATCATTACAGAGAGAATAATGCAAGTGATTTGTGATAAGAACTCCAACCTGCTCACTGTGCTGTTCCTGCAGACTCGATTGTGGCAAAATCCAGCCCTGAATATTTCATCTTAAAACACCTCTACCAGCAGTAGCATTATTTGTCTTGGCAGATACCGGAGCTTATGCAAAAAGTACAAGGCTTACCACGTGGAATATGAAGCAGTAATGAAAAACACATATGGAACAATAAGAGAAAGTATTAAAAAATAAAATTTAAAATAGCTTAATCTTATGCACACTAGATGAACGAGATTATACCTCATTGGCAATTTCATATCAGTAAACACAGCATGAGGAGAGACCATACCTTTGCTTCATCTGAAAAGGAAAACAATCTACTTTTTTTTTTTCTGCTCTGCATGCATTTCATTTCCCAAAATGCAACCAGGCGTGCATTACACACAAAGTTCATCCTGCTTCACCCAGAACAGCTGCCATGAGCATTCTCTAGCACTATGCAGAAGCCTTATGGAGTGCAAGGTGCTGGGGACAAGCCGAGTCTGATCTGAGTGCCAGGCTTAGAGCAGAGTGCAGCTCCAGGAGTTACTGCAAAGAACCTGGGAACCGATGCCTTTGAGGAGCAAGCAGCTTCAGGCAGCCAAAAGAAAGGGCAGTGTGTAATGATGGGAGCTGAAAGAAACAGAGTTTACTGGAGAGAAAGCAGCGTGGCCTCTGTCCCAGAGGGCTCCCGGGGGGCTCAGGCTGCAGTGTCCTGTGGGGCATCAGACAGGCAAGCAAGGGACAGTGCACGGCTCCCCCCACACAGCCTGGCACACACAGCACACCCGGGACACACAGGGAGAGGGAACCCAACAAACAGAACATGGACCCAAAGTGCACAAACCTTCCGGCTCTGTGTTCTCTTTGAGGTGCACTTGCTTCAGTGGGCAGCAGAAGATTTCGTGACACTTAGCACGAAAAGGGGACTCTTTTTTCTTTAATTCCGCAGATTGGATGGAATCTTGCCGTAACATAATGTACTCCTGAGTGCCAGGGGGAGCGTCATCCATAACTGTGTCACCACACAACAAAATAACTCAGGTTAGAGCCCCAGGAAAGTGACCCCGAGAAGCAAATCAACTACAGAACGTCAGGGTGGGGAAAGACAGAGGGCAAGAAAGGTTCACAGGAAGGAAAATAAACTTTACACTGTAAAGTATCTTAGTCATGGTGGGAAAATACATTTACTTTTATAAACAATGCTTCTCATAAACCTCCACACTTCATCCCGTTTCATGCAGCTTTGACAACCAGCAGAACAACACCCGCTCTGAGCAGCAGCACAGCTCCTCCTGCGTCTGCTTCGTCCTCCCCTAGCACCCCTACCCATTCTGCATGCACACTGGGGGAAAAGCAAGGCAAACTCTGTGCTTTATGGCCTGGCCACACGCAGCGTCTGCACTACCTGCAGGAACCTGCTTCCCAAAGCACCAAGGACAGGCCTTTATCAGGAAATGGAATTACACCCCATCCCTCAGAGCAGGGATAATCCAGTGACATTTTCAACAGACACAAGTGTAGATGTACAGAGAGAAAGCACATTAATCCTTCTGATGGTTTTCTTGTAAAACAGCAAGTAGTTTTTAAAGCTGATCTTATAAATCAATACTGCCATTAATAATGCAGTCTGAAATGTTTCTGAATGGGGTCAGACTATTAAATGGAAAAAAGATAAAATATATAGCATAAAGAAAGTTCCAGCTACCTCAAAGTATTACATTACCAGAATGAATTGAAACACTTTTCCACTATCTAAAAAAATGAAGCCTTAATAACAGAGATAGTGAGATTCCTCAGCTCACAGCTTTAGGCACAGATAATCTCCCGTGAACAAAAATTAGCTCCTTTTTCACAAGACAGCTTCCAATCACCAATTGTTATTTATAGTGTAACACAGAGATATAAAACCATACCCAAAACCAAACCTGGATTCCCCAACCCTATGTGAAAAAAAAAACAAAAATAAAAAAAAATCCAAGAATTTCAGTAATAAGCAAAGTAACTACTGACAGGCTAGTCTAAAACATGCACTACGTAAGTTTATTTGGTTCTCAAACTGATGGCCATTAATTCTAACAATGAACTGCTTCCTAAATATCTGCCAACACATGGACATCTCAAAAACCATCAGATTCAAACACAGACCCCCTCAAACAACTACCCCATTGCATTCTCATGCACTGGATTTCTACCCTGGTAGGAGTCATATCTGGGTGATAAATTCAAGCTGACAATTGTTCTGCTCACAGTGGGCAGTCACCTTCTTTCAAGACCTCATTAATCCAGCAGAGAAACCTTGCACCTTGGCTGCTGTTGCCTCATTAGACTACCCCCAGCAGCAGTAATACACTCTAATAATCCACACAAAGTGCCATTAAAAGGGATGCATGATCAAGGAAGAAAGCACAAGTGGTTCAAAAGGGAGCAGCAGGTCAGAGGAGCACGAGGTGTGGCTGCCACTTGATCACCTCAGCAGTGCCAGCTTTGCTCTGGAAGGGTGGGCTGTGCTCAGGGGGCACACTGAGAGCCCCACGGGCAGCTGCTGGCAGTGAGGGCCAGGAGCCAACACCCACAGGTCCTGAAGGGTCAGCCCTCAGAAATGTCTTGGTTTCTGTGAGCTCAGAGCCTGCAGGATCTGCAAAGCAGCCCCAAGGGCGGATCCCGCCTGCCAGGATTTGGCAAACAGCTGCCTGACACCATTGTGCAGGGCCTGGGCCAGCTCAGGCAGGCTGAGGGGCAAAAAGGCACAACCTGTCCCTCACCAGAACCCTGCACAGCCCATCAGCCCTGCAGACAGACTCACTGGGGTGGGAACAGGGCCCAGCCTTCAGCAAGGGACCCACACCCCAAAGGCAACAAAGGCACAGATTCACTGGGGTGGGAACAGGGCCCAGCCTTCAGCAAGGGACCCACACCCCAAAGGCAACAAAGGCACAGATTCACTGGGGTGGGAACAGGGCCCACCAGGGCCCACACCCCAAAGCCAGCAAAGGCACAGATTCACTGGGGTGAGAACAGGGCCCACCAGGGCCCACACCCCAAAGGCAACAAAGGCACAGATTCACTGGGGTGAGAACAGGGCCCACCAGGGCCCACACCCCATCACCAACAAAGGCACAGATTCACTGGGGTGGGAACAGGGCCCACCAGGGCCCACACCCCAAAGCCAGCAAAGGCACAGATTCACTGAGATGGGAACAGGGCCCCCCAGGACCTACACCCCAAAGGCAACAAAGGCACAGATTCACTGGGGTGGGAACAGGGCCCACCAGGGCCCACACCCCATCACCAACAAAGGCACAGATTCACTGGGGTGGGAACAGGACCCAGCCTTCAGCAAGGGACCCACACCCCATCACCAACAAAGGCACAGATTCACTGGGGTGGGAACAGGGCCCACCAGGGCCCACACCCCATCACCAACAAAGGCACAGATTCACTGAGATGGGAACAGGGCCCACCAGGACCTACACCCCAAAGGCAACAAAGGCACAGATTCACTGGGGTGGGAACACTCCCCTCCAGGGCCCGTGCCTTCATAGACTCACTGGGATGGGAATGCTCCCCTGCAGCACCCACACCTTCAGCAAGGGACCAACACCCCATCCTCATGGCAGAACACACTGGTGCTCTACATTCCCATCTTCCCATGAATAAAACAGAGGTAAGACTACGTATGCCATGGACACAGGTCATTTATATACTGCTCACTCACTTGTATATTCTCACTCACTTGTATATTCTCAGATGAAAGTGATAAATAACCACTACATGGCTTTAAGGAAATGAACCCTTTTTTCTTCCCCTACAATTTGATGGAGACCAAACCCACAGCAGCTGAGAGGAATTTGCTTAGCAGTGAATATAAAATAACTGCAGTAACTATTATGTTTCCTAATCAAAACATTCAGCTTGCTAAATATCACCCTGTAGCATTTTCTTTAGCAAATAAAATAATAATAATTACATTAATAAGAACTTGCTGTCAACAAGCCACTAGGAAAAGAATTTCTTCTTCCTGTAAGCTTCACCGAGAGAAAGCAATCCTTAGGATGGCTGCTGGCACCAGGATGTTTTTCAAGATAAATTCAAACATGTTTACTTTATATAAACACACCAGCTAAACAGTCTGCTGGTTCGTGTCTTTCTTTTATGTCCAAGTGCATTTCAGTCCCATCCAGAATTGCCAGAAACCATAACATCAGCCCTGTCCATAGGCCTTGGCTCGGGTTCCAACTGCATCATCTTTGATGTAATTCAGACTTTAATAAAGCTGTAAGGAAATATCTTTCCCCCTGGTTTTACAGAGAGAGGCTTCTGCTCTGCTAGCTACAGGCTATAGCAACCATAGAGTAAATAAAATCCAGGCACAACAAATCCTCCTGCTCCTGTTGGACTATTGTTCCTGCATGTATGGCACAACTTAAACAAAAACCTTGTACTTCCATGGATCCATTCACTGCTGCATGAACCTTTCAGGTCATTACCTGAAACATGAGTTTTCCTCAGTTCCCTAACTTTTCACAGTGGTTAGTTTTGGATGTTGTGAGTCCCAGGACGCTTACACTCGCAAAAAATTCATTTTTCTGGCAGGACAGAAATTGTGTCTGTACCCACAAGGTCCTCAAGCCACAGAGAGCACCAGAACACCTCTGAAATCCTGCACCCACAAAGTGAAGAAATCCCTTCTCTTTGGCACAGGGCAGGATAAAACATTCCCCCAGTGCAGCTTTGGGGAATAATGAGAGCAGCAGCCAATGCCCCCCCAGTGCCACCTCTACACTGTCACCCCCCAGTGTCACCTCCCGATGTCACCTCCCCACAGTCACTGTCACTCCCCCAGTGTCACCCCTCAGTATCACTGTCACTTCCCCAGTGTCACTGTCACCCCCTCAGTGTCACCTCCCCAGTGTCACTGTCACTTCCCCAATTTCACTGTCACTCCCCAATGTGACCTCCCCAGTGTCACTGTCACTCCCCCAATGCCACTTTCCCAGTGTCACCCCCCCAGTGTCATTCCCCAATGTCACCTCCCCAGTGTCACCCCCCAGTATCACTGTCACTCCCCCAATGCCACTTTCCCAGTATCACTGTCACCTTCCCAGTGTCACCTCCCCAGTATCACTGTCACCCTCCCAGTGCCACCCTCCCAGTGCCACTCCCCCAGTGTCACCCCCCAGTGCCACCCCCAGGACACAGAGCAGCCGCGCTCCCCCAGCACCTCCCTCCTCTCTGCCCCCTGAGCCCCACCAGGGAAATACATAAAGGTCACAGCTGAGGTGACCCAGGCCCTTTGGAGCCATCAGGAATTATTCTTTTTTTTCTTTTAGGGAAAACCTTAGGCTAGCAAGTTGCTTTCAGCTCCTTACAGGAACAAGTCTAAAAAAAACCCCTCTAAAATAACTTGCTTCAAGTGACGGCCTGTAGGACAGGGAAGGGGAGCAAAGTGGGGTATTTAGCTGTAAGAACATATTTGAGACAGCTGATGAAAATCTCTCAGGTCTTTGGGCAGTAAAAGTTCTCTTTTCATCACTGCTTTGCTTCCCTCCTAATTTCTCCCAGTTGAAGGTGTGATTTTTTTTTGTCAGCCACCTGCACAACATAATAAACTCAGAGCACAACAATACTTGCAAGCTAATTGAAAAAAATTTCTATTCTGGGCTTGTAAAACACTCAGAACCTCTTAATGACAACACAGTCTATCCAAACCGTTTCACATTAAGCTTTGCCAAATCTTGATGAAGTATTCTTACCAAACAGCCTTTCTGGCACTTCTGCATCACCCAGAAATCTTATTTTCAGCTTGCAGCTGTGTGCTCCCAACTTTGAAGTCTGGTTGACTCTGACTTGCAGTTTTCACAATGAACACAGATATTACAGGAAGCACAAGCAGCCAATTCTCTAATTTTTATTCACAGCAAGCCATTTCTGGAGTCCCTCATTTTGCACCACCCCTTCCTCCCCAGCACACCCCCAAACCCAGGCACCACACCAGCTTATTTCACACTGAAAGGAACAAACCAGCAAAAATACCTTGTGAAAGACACAACTTCCTTGGGGTGAGTTTTCAGAATTAAAAGCAGGCTCAGAATGAGCTCCCATTGGATCTGGAAGCTGCTGCGGATGGGGCTGTGGCAGTGAGGGCTGCCAGGGACAGCCCAGCTCCTTCCCTCTCACAGGGAACAGCTCCTGCTTTGTTCTCAAACCAGTTCCATGAATTTCCTCCATGGCAGCCACTTCCTGAGCTGGTATTAAAGGACAGCTTTATGGCATGCATGAATAGAGCACAATTTTGAGATGGGCAGTGACTCTCCAAGAGCTCAGACACCTGGGGAAGCAGACCCCTTGCCCAGCAGAGGGCTTTTGGCACTTGAAGCAGGGAGTTCTCACAGTGCTGATCTCAATCAGGCTGCAGCCACTCATTAGAGGCTTTAGGGATTCAGAGGACACGGCTGGGAGTGCCCTTCTGTGTGTGCTGGGAAGGGAGGGTAACCTCCTTCTTATGGCACAAATACCACAGGAACATTTACAATTCACCACTGATGTCTAAGGAAAGCTCCCTGTGGTAAGGGCAGGGTCCAGTGATTTATTTTCTGATTTGAAACTACTTTCCATTGTGAAATATCTTTCTATTTTAAATAAGTGACTGCCTTGTGATCAAAACCGAAAGCTGACAGCTCTTTGCACCATGTTTCCTCCAACATATGTAGAAATTTCTTAACCTTTTGATCTGCTGAAAAATTCTGAAAGATGCTCTCTTTGGGTCACATATAGAATAACTTTTTTCAGATCTTCCAAAAATATTTGCACAGAACACTCCCCCTTGACCTAAAAGAGTAATTGGATTAACTGCTAGCAGTAATAGGCTGTTATCCCCTGGAAAGACTACCCAGATAAGGCTGCATTTAGATCCTCGTGGATAATAAAGACAAAGGCATACGACATCAAACATTTGTTGATAAATGCTGGGACATTTATCAATGAGGAACAGCCCCAGTTTACTGAGGAACAGCCCCAGGGTGCAGAGCCAGCACCTTTCCCTTCCCAGGCATCAGGAGCTGTGGGTTTGCCAAGCTACACGTGCCCACTCTCACCTGAGCTCTGCAGCTCAGCTCACTGCTGTGCTGTGCTTGCCCCTGAATGAAGGAATGAATAAATCAATGAAGGAATGAATAAATGAATGAAGGAATGAATAAATGAAGGAATGAATGAATAAAGGAAGGAATGAATGAATAAAGGAAGGAATGAATAAATGAAGGAATGAATGACTGAAGGAATGGATAAATGAAGGAATGAAGGAGGGAATGAATGCATGAACATTTCTCGTCGGGCAGTTCCGAGTGCTCTCCTCTTTTCCCATTCCCATCCCAGTGCAAGCTGGCTGCTCTGCAAGCAGGTGGGCTGGGGCATGCACACAGCAGACAGACAGGAACACCCAGGGTGCCACTCTGTGTGCTTGGGAAGCAGCGGGCACTGGGAGCACTGGGAGCACTGGGAGCACTGGGAGCACACCAGGGCAGGACTGGGGACACTGCCTGGCACCAGGGACTGGCTCCAGGGAGGGCACTGGACAGCAGGACCTGCCTGGCCAGCTGCAGAAGATGAACCACCCAAACTGCACAGCCACCAAGGATCTGCCCTTAGGACGAAGCTGTGGCTGCCAGCCCAGCTGCTGGAGCAGACATTTCTCCTTCTGCCCCACCAACACAGGACAGGAGCACCACGGCACACAGGAGGAGAGGGACAGCAACTCCAGATGGAAATATGAGCCTCACCCACCCCTGCCTACCGTAAACCCCACTCTGACCAGCTCACAGGGAATTTAAAAAGCACTGTGACAATTTGTGCCACAGTGCACTCACGTTCTTCACTGACAAAGTCTGGGAGAAAAGCAAGGAGCTGTTTCTAAGAGAACATCCTGGAAGCGTGGTGAAAATCAGGCATGCAGGGGAGAAGGTGCCAGGAGACCTGCTAGAAAGGTCCAGGATGAGTGGGAAGCCTGCAGATTTTGAGAGCTTTGCACAGCTTTAGTTTGCTGCTTATGAAATATTAGAAAACCCTTGCGTATCGTAACTTTAATGAGAATTTAATTATTAATGTAGCCTTATTTGGAGCTAGGAGAATAGTTTCAGATTATAAGGGAAATAGAGAGAAGTGCCTTTTTTCTTCCTATTTATGGAGCATTATTGTCAACAACTGGGCTACAAAAAGAGACAAACTTCCCTAGAGTTGGGAAGGAAAAAACCCGTAACAACAAAAACACAAAGAAAGAACTGAAAAAGATCAGAATCCTCCAGGAAAAGCAGCCTGAAAATGGGAACAAAATCATCAAAGAATAGACTGCATCCCTCCTGGAAGTCTGGAAGGATGAGTGCTGCCTCTGGGAGCAGGAGATGAGCAGCAGCTCAGAGGCTGGCGCTGGAGCTGCAGCTCCTGGGCATCTCTCTTGGAAGAAGCAGACAAGAACAGAAGCACCATTCATAAAAGGACAGGTGACACCTCCCAATTATTTGCCCCATTTACTGAATATTAACAAAAAGAAGGATGAAGAAATCGAGTGTTTTAAAATTCACACTCATTACAGAAAGAGCTGTGCAGAGAAATGGCTTCAGAGGAAATTTTTCAAAGCGAAGCACAGAAAACTCATCAGCAGAAGCCAAAAGCCTGGGTGTGCCACGGAGAGGTGCAGAGAGTGCTCTCACAGCCCTGGGAAGCAGCAGAACCCTGGACCCTGCTGTGCCTCTGCACCCCACCCAAAGGGACAAAGAGCTCTGACCAGAGCTATGCACACACAGGCTGAACAGCAGAGAAATCCTCTCAGAAAAAAATGTATAATTTAACCTGAAATTAACATTACTCTTCATTTTGAGGTTGGAAATTATTTTAACAGGTTAAAGATTAGGCTTATGCAGATAGGGTCCCTATAAACAAATACCCATGTACACAAACCAGTTCAGTTGTAAAACAGTCAGATGAAAGGCTGCAATATTTCCTCAGATTGATTTCTTAGACTAAACTTTAGTTAAGCTGAATTCTCACCACAGGTGATTTTACAGAAATCACTTGATGCACACCCCAAAAATTTACCCAGCAAGTTGCACCACCTTGAAAAATCGACTGCTCTGCATGCTCAGTGTAGTCATTCACCCACCTGGAGAAGGCTCTGCCTACCCTGGCACTTCTGTTCCCAGAGTGCTTCCACTGCAGCAGCCGCTGCTGGAGCAGCCATCCCAGCCCAGCTGCCAGTGCTGTGCCTGAGTAACCCATCCCAACAATTGACAATCAGCAGCTCCTTGCCACATCTGGCCCATGCAGAGTCACGGACAGGCATTGAACAGGCACCGACTGAGGAACAGCACCCCCAACACCCCATTCCCCCTCCCCTGAAATCAATGCACTGCATTTCAGAGGCCTGCACTTGACAGCGTTTCCCCCTCTCCACACTCACCCAAAGCCTCTCAGACACTGCAGAAGGCCATGTGTAATTATGCCATCACTGTTACTCAGAGTAGCTACAACACACTGTGTACACAGAGAAGGGTTTCGCTTTTCTCTGCTCGTCAGTTTAATCAGCAGCAAGACAAATTAGTAGAAGCCTAAACAGCCTGTTTTCCTGTTACTGCCCAGCCTGATGATCACCTGGAGAGTCCAAGTAGATGTTCTGTATACTGAGATCCTTCTCAGCTTCCCCACAACTTTCTTTTGTATGCTGCCATGGTACTCCCACACTGCCCAGCACCTCTGCTCTGTGCTAGCAGCCCAAGCACACCAGAATTACAATCATTTTCACACAGCACAGCTAAAATGGCATTATTGTTCTACTGCAAGTGGTGCTGTGCAGCTCCTTGAGGCAGCTGCTGGACGCTGTGAAGGCAGGATGAGAGGGGAGCAGCAGCAGGTCAGACAGGGCAAGGCAGGGCAGGGCTGGGAGCAGCCCACGGGCAGCAGCTGGGCTGCAGGAGCAGGGAGGACTCCACTGGCACCAGGGGAGCTGGCACGGGGGCAGTCAGAGCCCTGACAGTGATGGCTGTGGCATGGGGGTGGCTGTGCCCACACCTGTGCCCACACCTGTGCTCACACCTGTGCCCACACCTGTGCTCACACCTGCACTCCATGGTGCCAGCACTCTGCAGCCTGATCCAGAGGGATTTCAAGGCTTTGCAGAAAAGAGTTAAAACCCAGGAGTGTGCTCAGTCAAAGCAGAAATAGCTCAGCTGGGTGGCTGTGGCCCAGCACATCGTGGTCTGCTCAAACGAGGCCAGCTGGGCAGTCACTCCTGACTGACACGCTGTCACCGAGGGCAAGGACACGGGGACAAGGGCACAGAACAGAAATGAAGTGCAGATCTTTACAAACCAGCACCCATTTCCACACGACTCGCCATGAAATTGAGATGCTTGCACAGGTGCCCTCCGTGCCCGGGTGGCTGCCACGCCGGGAGCCCACAGCCAGCACCCCCTGCCAGCTATGGGAGACACCTGGAGCCTGCCCAGGGCTCCTGCTGCTGCTCAGACACGCACACAAACACCCCAGATGCAGTGCATGGTTTGGAAAGAACTCCTCCAGAAATCAAAGGGCAAAACGATCACGTAAGGTTGTTGTGTTAGAGCAGAAGTAACAGTGAGGTTATTGCCTTTGTGTATTTTTATACTACATTGCATAATATGCTCGCATTGATGTTCAGCACCGTAAATGACATAAAAAACAACCCAAGGCAGCGAGCACAGCAGAGCTGAAGAAAAAAATCCTCACATTTCACATTCCAGAGCCTGAATGCTGCAGTCCTCTAGCTTACAACAGTCTATCACAGTTAGCAAAGACAAATGTGTGTCTTAGAAAAAAGACACTGTTACAACACTGAGCTACAAATTAGCTTCTGGTTTTTAGCAGGTAGTAAATGGTCTTTATTCTACTACAAGAAAAAGCCACTCTGTTCAAGCTAAGGACATTGCATACTGCATATGTAGTTGGGGAGCTGCCTTGGGATACCACACTCGCTTTTGTGCTGCTTTGAAATCATCCATATCAGAGAAAAGTCCCTATTTTCTGTCATTACTGTATTTATGCCAACTGGGACTCTACATACCTCCAAAGAAATTAAACCATTTATTCTGAAAGTTGATTGAAAAACTTTAAAACATTGGAAGGATGCTGCTGCCGTAAATGCCTGAAACGTGTGGATTCACACCAACTGCAGTTAAACAAAAAAACTACCAAGAAAAGCCTCAGAGCAATTTGCAGCAGCTGAACATTTAGCCCAAGCAACTCTCAGAGCAAGTGCTGGGGTACACAGGGCCTGCAGACCCCGGTTCCTGCGCCCTGCACTGCTGTGGGCAGCTCCAGTTTGCAATCCGTGCTCACAGCACCACCTGCACCACTCCCAGTCACCAGTGCCAGGGTCCTGCACTGCTCTGCACACCACATGAGCACTCTCAGTATTTTGAATACTAGCCCCCAAAACCCCACATGCACCTGAAGTGACCGCAGGAAAACAATAAAGGAATTTTTAACAGCTTCTCAAAGAATTCATTTAAGGAACGAGGTCTTTGCAGGTTGCAAACAAACCCACCTTTCCTCTTACCTTTAAATTTACTAATCTGGAACTTCCATTCTACCCATGCACTCTGCTCCTGAACTGAAATCCTAAAGAGCATTTCACCAAATGTTATCAGCATTTTAGTCTCTATCTCTTAATGTCACAACAGACACACAACTGCCAGAGCTCTGTGCTGCTATTGCATGCCCCTGCTCACCTGCAGGCTCTGGAGAGGGGGACCCAAGCTGCAGGTCAGGGTGCCAGCCCAGCCCAGAGTAGCCCTACCTGTGCCAATGCTCCATGCCCAGCCCAGAGCAGCCCTACCTGTGCCAATGCTCCATGCCCAGCCCAGAGCAGCCCTACCTGGGCCAGTGCTCTGTGCCCAGCCCAGAGCAGCCCTACCTGTGCCAATGCTCCATGCCCAGCCCAGAGCAGCCCTACCTGTGCCAGTGCTCCGTGCCCAGCCTGGAGGAGCCTCTGTGGCAGAAGGAGCAGCGTCCCTGAGCTGTGTGCAGATGTGGGATGGAGCTGTCCCACTGCTGTGGCTGCTCACCCCGGCCACCAGGGATGACTCACTGTCACTCACACACACATTAAAGCGTCTGTCCATCCTCTGACTGGGGCTATTGCTGCAATTGCTGTGTCCCACAGTGAGGGCTGGCGTGGGCTGGGCTCAGCCCCTGCCCCTGCCCAGCACAATTCTGCTCAGCTCAGGCTGCTCGTGTCCTGGGGCTCAGCCCCTGCCCCTGCCCAGCACAATTCTCCTCTCCCACCAGGTGAGACAAGAGAAAGGAGCTTCCCTTGGCCATAGCCGACGTTCTAGCACTGAAGCCTCTCTCCAGGAATGCTTTGCATGTCACATATTAATGGATTCTGAGTAACAGCTTTAGCTGCACATCATGTCTAGACAAAGGGCCCCGCTGTGGGCAGTGGCCTGGAAGGGCACTGGGAACAGCTGTGGGTGAACACAACACAAACTGTGCTGCTGACAGGTTGTACACATACTGCACCTCACCTGGCTATCCTCCAGCAGGTGAGAATAATGGCAATTTCACTGAAGTTTTAGGCAGAAAGAGGCCAAAGCTCAGGCTGGCCAGAGGAACAAGCCACGCTGTCCCCAGCCTGGACATCAGGAAGAATTTCTTCCCTGGAAGGGTGGTGGAGAAGACCTCCATCATCCTGGAGGTCTCCTCCAACCTAAAGACTCCATCACTGTGCGAGAGGCTGTGGCTGCCCCTGGACCCCTGGCAGTGCCCAAGGCCAGGCTGGAGCAGCCTGGCACAGGTGAAGGTGTCCCTGCCATGGCAGGGGTGGGACAAGGTGACCTTCAAGGCTTCTTTCAACCCAAACTACTCTGATTTTATGTGCATCACTGAATACCCAGAAAAATGAAACAGTCAGAAGACTAGAGGGGAAGTAGATAAAGTTCCACAGAAGATTTTGATGGACCAATGTGAGCAGGCTCTGTGCAGAGCCCAGCTGTGCTCAGCAGTGTCCACCTACACCCTGGCTGCACTCTGACTACACCCAAAGCTGGCCACAACTCCTGCACACCACAGCATCCCTGCAGAAAGGGGCAGCACAGAAGCACCACAGCTGCAAAGCCACAGCAAACTGATGCTGGGGCAGAGAATAGGGGGTGAAGTATTTACAGCCCACCAGAGTCTCCAGCACCTCAGCAGCCTCAGAGCTTGCCTGCCCTTGGCTGTCCCCTGTGAGATGAGCGCTGTGCCCCGATGCAGAACTGCAGCACTGCTTCCCTTCACTGACACGAGCTGCCTGGACTCAGAGCATTTAGCTCCCTTCCAGTGCTTCATTATGCTCCAACACACTGTGGTGCCATTACAGCTTTAAATATTTACTTGACATTATCTTGCATCTGGCAAATGTATTCTGATACTCCCCAGCAAGTCCCATGCAGGATTAAGTTCTCCACTGGTCTTTGCACAGTAACAGATCCCATTTTATTCCACCACTGCAATTCTCTCCAAATCAGGTCTGCAAAGTCCAAGAAGTTTTCCAACAATTCTCTTAAGACAGATGAGATTTGCAGACTAATTTCTAAGTTCCTACAGCAGTTGAGACTTCTCCTGCCTCCTCCTCATTTTCTGTGCTGCTCAGACCCACACAAAGACTGCCTGTTACTCTGTCAGTGCTGCCAATCCACGTGCACCTTCTCCTTTATTCTCTAATTGTTAATTAACTACTTCATGTTGCAAATTGCCATATTTCAGACAAGGTGCTGTTGTCACAATAGCCTTGTAAGTGAATTATTATAACTAGAATGCATTCATAAATAACACATTGAAGGCTTAAAATACATTGGGACAAACCCAACCCAGCCCTGCCCATCCTGGGCGCAAACCAAACCAAACCCAGCCCTGCCCCATCCTTGGCACAAACCCAACCCAGCCCTGCCCCATCCCAGCACAAACCAAACGCAGCCCTGCCCCATCCTGGGCACAAACCCAACCCAACCCAGCCCTGCCCCATCCTTGGCACAAACCAAACCCAACCCAGCCCTGCCCCATCCCAGCACAAACCCAACCCAACCCAGCCCTGCCCCATCCCAGCACAAACCAAACCCAGCCCTGCCCCATCCTGGGCACAAACCAAACCCAACCCAGCCCTGCCCCATCCTGGGCACAAACCAAACCCAGCCCTGCCCATCCTGGGCGCAAACCAAACCCAACCCTGCCCTGCCCCATCCTGGGCACAAACCCAACCCAACCCAGCCCTGCCCATCCTGGGCGCAAACCAAACCAAACCCAGCCCTGCCCCATCCCAGCACAAACCCAACCCAGCCCAGCCCTGCCCATCCTGGGCGCAAACCAAACCCAATCCAGCCCTGCCCATTCCAGCACAAACCCAACCCTGCCCTGCCCCATCCCAGCACAAACCAAACCAAACCCAGCTCTGCCCATCCTGGGCGCAAACCAAACCCAACCCAGCCCTGCCCCATCCCAGCACAAACCAAACCCAACCCAGCCCTGCCCCATCCCAGCACAAACCAAACCAAACCCAGCTCTGCCCCATCCCAGCACAAACCAAACCAAACCCAGCCCTGCCCCATCCCAGCACAAACCAAACCAAACCCAGCTCTGCCCCATCCCAGCACAAACCCAACCCAGCCCTGCCCCATCCTTGGCACAAACCCAACCCAACCCAGCCCTGCCCCATCCTGGGGACAAACTCAACCCAACCCTGCCCCATCCCAGCACAAACCCAACCCAGCCCTGCCCCATCCCAGGGACAAACCCAAACCCAGCGCTGCCCCATCCCAGCACAAACCAAACCCAGCCCTGCCCATGCTGGGCTTGGCTGGGCCTGCAGAGCCCCAGGAGAGCAGCAGGGCTCCAGGCTGATCTCAGAGCCTGCAAGGACACCTGGCTCTCACAAAGGGAGCAGCTGACCGGCACAAAGGGCTGCACAGCCTCCCCCCTCCCAGGGACTCCACACAGATGCTCCAGCACAAAGTCAAGGAACATTCTGAGTATTTCTGTCACCTTGCTGTGCCCCTGAGGCTCACACTGCAGGCAGGCTGCTGTGTCCACATTCCTACTGCACTCCAGGTGCCATTTTCCCAGTTATTTCCCATGAAGATACCCAGCCAAATACCCAAATACCCAGCCAGATACCCAAAACAGGGAGTGGGAGCTGCCCAAGAACAGTTCTGCCGGTTTCTTGAGAAGTGAGAACTCCAAAGAACACTTTTCTCTCAAGCTGCAGTAACCAGGTGAGCCCATGCTCTCTGGGCAGCCCCAGGCTGCTGTCAGTGAAGCACCACTGAAATGGTGCTGTGATGTAAGCAATGGAAATGTAAAATGCAAACTCCAGCTCTCCTGAGAGGCCCAAGGAGCCGCTGACCCCGCTCCCCAGGTGAGCACAGAGCCCTCCTCTGCTGGCAGCCCCTGCCCCAGGGCACAGCACACAGGAGCTGCCCCAGCGCGGCCTGCAGGACACCCACATCCCCCTCATACCCAAAGCAGGCACCTTCAGCTTTATTTCTGGCTCACTCTTGCTCACAGGGCTCTGAGGAGCTGGTCAGAGAAGGCTTGTGCAGCCTACCCAAGGCTGAATCACCTGAATGCACACCTCCAGCTCACAGCACTTTATTGCTGCTGCTGCTGCTGGCATATGGAGAGCTTAGATGAAAACAAGCAAATACTGGGTAAAAACATCCCAGAAAAAGCTGAATATTTATGGCTTGTACCCAGAAACCTGACTGGCAAGTGGATGCTTCAGGTAGAGATAAAAGGAGTGACAGAAGAGTAACTTTTATCTATGCAGTCTACATTTAATGACTGCATGAACATTTGCAGGTGATTAGGGCCAGCCTAAGTGCTCTGTTGCTCCTTTGTTCCATTTCTGAAGGCTTCGGACTTTATTTATTATTTTTCTTCTTTTTTTTTTCCCTTCCTCCCCCCATAGCTGCAACTAAATATAATTTCTGGCTTTTAAAGACCTATTTCCATTTATAGAATCCAGCTGACAGGCTGGGGACGATGCTCCCCAGCTGAGGCACTGCCTCCATGACAGAGGGAGGGACGGCCAGGGTGGGTGCAGCAGGCTGGGCACTCTGGCAGCTGAGGAGGGCAGGGCTCAGAGCAGCCTGGCAGGAGCTCAGCCCCACCTGAGGGCACGGGGCAGAGCCTGGAACTGAACCGAGCCACAGTGGGCAACTGCTCCCCTGACCCTGCCAGAGGCAGCCACAGTCCCACCTGTGTCCTGGGAGAGCCCCTGCAGGCACCTGAGTGCCACACTGGGCACTCACCTGTCCTGGGAGAGCCTATGAGGGCACCTGAGCTCTCCTGAGTGCCACACTGGGCACTCACCTGTCCTGGGAGAGCCCCTGCAGGCACCTGAGCTCTCCTGAGTGCCACACTGGGCACTCACCTGTCCTGGGAGAGCCTATGAGGGCACCTGAGCTCTCCTGAGTGCCACACTGGGCACTCACCTGTCCTGGCACATCCCCTGCAGGCACCTGAGCTCTCCTGGGTGCACTGACACCCCGATGTGCACCAAGCAGACAAGAGCCCTTCCATGGAAGGCAGGCTGTGTGTGCTGTGTCTGTGCCCACCCCTCACTCACCTTGCCCAGCCCTCTGTGCCTTGCTCTTGGTGCTGGGTCACCTGCTCTGTGTCCCTCACATGCACTCCCTCAAACCTGGCCAGTTCCTCACATTTCCTCTCCTTCCCTGCCAGCAGAAGTGGAAGAGATCACCCAGATGTAATTTCAGCAAACAATAAATCCCTTTATCAATGGTGCTGCCCTGAAAGTCAGTAGATGGAAATCTGAATCTGATTTTCCAGCTTCTACAGCATTTCTTTCCATAAGACCATTAAACTGCAGGCTCAAAGTTACAGCTTAAATCATGTCTTCTTGCAGACAAGCCTAAGCTCCAAACAATCAAATAGTGATTTATAATCTGTTGTTTTCAGTCAATATATCATGTCTAGCAAACATTGACTTATATGTACGATTAGACTTTGTGGTTGTACTTTCCAAAGTTATTCAATAACAGCAATCATAACCCACAAGTGATAGGTAATTTTTCTAGTATACACAAATTTATCTTTGCTAATTTGACCTTAAATTACCAAAGTTTCATGACTCATTTTCCCACACAAAGTTGCAGGCTGGTTTGGTTTCTTGGTCACATTACTCTTCCCCTGCATCTTGTCCTTTGACCATTAAATTCTTTGCTCGTATCTCATTCTTTCAAAGTTTACTTCCTTTGTGTATTTAACACAAATGCAGACTTGCCTTCTCCATTTTTACCTGTGTCTTTGAGCTCTGATTCTCCTGCAAAGTATCTTCTCATCTGTGAAATTCTTTCAGCACATCCCTCTGTGTGGCATCTGCACACCCAGGGCTGACACCCCACTGCCAGAACAACTTCCCACTGCCAGTCCAGGGCAGGCAGGCAGCCCCTCTCCCAAAGGAGCAATTCCTGCCCTCTGCCTGTGCCTTGCCCTGGAGCTCTCTGTTCCCAGCCCCACCTCAGCTCTCACAGCCAACCTTGTCCTGAGCCCAGATGAAGGGTGGCTGCACTGAAGCTCCTGCCCTGGTGGTTCCCGGTGTGGAACACCAACCCTGGCTTTGCTGAGGTGATTCCAGGTGTGGAACACCAACCCTGGCTTTGCTGAGGTGATTCCAGGTGTGGAACACCAACCCTGGCTTTGCTGAGGTGATTCCAGGTGTGGAACACCAACCCTGGCTTTGCTGAGGTGATTCCAGGTGTGGAACACCAACCCTGGCTTTGCTGAGGTGTGGAACACAAACCCTGGCCTTGCTGAGGTGGTTCCCAATGTGGAACACAAACCCTGGCCTTGCTGAGGTGGTTCCAGGTGTGGAACACAAACCCTGGCCTTGCTGAGGTGTGGAACACCAACCCTGGCCTTGCTGAGGTGGTTCCCAATGTGGAACACAAACCCTGGCCTTGCTGAGGTGTGGAACACCAACCCTGGCTTTGCTGAGGTGTGGAACACCAACCCTGGCTTTGCTGAGGTGTGGAACACCAACCCTGGCTTTGCTGAGGTGGTTCCAGGTGTGGAACACCAACCCTGGCTTTGCTGAGGTGTGGAACACCAACCCTGGCTTTGCTGAGGTGTGGAACACAAACCCTGGCCTTGCTGAGGTGTGGAACACAAACCCTGGCTTTGCTGAGGTGTGGAACACAAACCAGGGCTTTGCTGAGGTGTGGAACACCAACCCTGGCTGTTTCCCTCCAGGACAGGCTGGCTGCAGCCCAGCAGGACCCTGAGCAGGCTCCTGGCACACAGAGGAGGGGCAGGACCGTGACACGCCCAGGGCAGGGCGGGCTCACCCAGGGGCTCAGCTCACTGCCATTACCATTAAAATAAAACCCTGATGGGAAGGGCACCTGTGGCTCCATGTGCAGAGCCAGCACCCTCACCAGGGGATTGTTATTTCAGCACCTGTCTGCAGTACGTGGTTGTTTATTAATAGAAAGGATCACACACAGCCTGAGGTAAATTAAAATTCCAGTTCTGCTATTCCGTGTCATTGAAGAATCTGCCAGGCTGTTGTTTGATTTGGTTTCTAGCAAAGCAGGCTAACAAACTTCCTTCCAAGCCATTAATTCAGATGTGCAATAAGCCTAACACAACTGCGCTGGCTCATTAAAGCAATTTGAGGTAACCTGACTCATTAGAGCAGCCACCATCCATCCCCTGTGAGTGCAGCCTTGTTTCCAGACAGCCTCAGAGATGACCTGCTGTGCCAAATGCCTCTTCTGTCTCAGGAAAACTTCAGGCAAACAGCAAAATGGAAAACCTTCATTTGCTCAGGCTTTGAAATTCATTCAAATGCAAGAATATTATAACATTCTGAGCATCTTTTTTCATCCAGAAAAGGATTATTTAAGTAGATGAAGGGAAATTCTTCAGTAAAGACAGTACCATGATGACAGTCACGCAGGACACAAGTTTACAGATAGAACTGATAAGGTCTCTGCTGTATCTGTTGGAAAGGACAGTTGAACCATTCAGGAAAGCAAATTCAGGAAGGACAAATTATGAGTGTGCCATAGCTGAAATAATAAGAACCAACCTGTGACCTTGGTACACAGCCCAGGCTGCCACCGGTGCACAAAGCAGCTGCACAGAGCTGCTGCCCACACTTAGGGAAAAACCACAAAAATCCTCCTGTGCTTAATAAAAAAAGACACTAAACAAAGGTACAGAGACAACTGAGGCAGCATTTAGCCTTTAAGCAGGGACATTTACAGGTGTACCACTCATCAAGCTCAGGGTAATGAAGCCTGGCCCTTGTACTGCATCAACCCATTCAGTGGCTGGAGGTGAAGCACAAAATCCTTGAGTGAGACTAATTTGGAGTCCTCCAGCAGAGGAATAAAGCAGCTTAATACAAAGCACCTTCCATGGACTTAGCACACTTACAGAAAGACTTGTTCACCTAATAAAGGGGAGGCAGGCACACAGCAGACTTTGACCCTCTGCTACAGTAAAATCAACTGCCTAACAACAACCACAACAACCACAACAACCACAACAACAACCACAACCACAACAACAACAACCACAACAACAACAACCACAACAACAACAACAACAACAACAACAACCACAACAACCACAACAACAACCACAACAACAACAACAACAACAACCACAACAACAACAACCACAACAACAACAACCACAACAACAACAACCACAACAACAACAACAACAACAACAACAACATCTCTGTGCACGTTTGCTGTTTCCCAAACCAAAACCTGTTTCTTCTTCCAGGTGAGGTTCACAGCCAGCACTGAATAAAGGAACCTGCAGGGCCAGCACCCACAGCAGCTGCTGCTGGCTCCTGACAGCCCCGCTCTGAGTGACTCTGAGTCCACAGCACAGGGACAGCTCTGTTAAACTGCACTGATTTGTTTGTTTGTTTTCATTTCAAGCCACTCTCTCCAACATAGCCAAGCCACCAGGGCTGGAAGAAGCACCTGGAATGTGCATGGAGGGCTCTGGGACTGGAACCAGAGTTTTCCTACCCTCAGTGTCTCTCATTTGAGCCACAAAAACTCACTTTATCTGGGAGGGACAGCACATCCTGAGTCCTCCCAGTGGGCTGGCCTGGCTCAGGTTTTAGCCACTAAAACATAGAAATGAATAAATCAAGAGAAGGACAGTGAAGGCACACAATTACACAGTATTTTAGTTACCCTTCAGCCTTATTTCAGTGAAACAAATGAAGAAACTCCTCCAGTCTCTGCAGAAATTTAGAAAAGAGCGAGCAGAACAAGAGCTGGGGGCATTTTAGTGCTCCAGGCTTGGGATTTGATCACTGAGTTACCTCCAGGAGTGTCCAAGGAGCCCCAAAGCCCAGATTTCCCCACACTCTGGGGGGATGATGGCTCTGCTCTGCCCTGGGTTTTCCAAAGCCAGCCTGATGGAGGCAATGTGCATTTTTCCATCACTGATATTCTTTCTCTCTCTTACCTGCCCTATTTTGTCTGCAAGGAAGAGGGACAGACCTGCAGTAGCAGCTCTCAAACATTTTAGCTCCCCCCTGGATGTTCCTCCTGCCTCCCCCATGCCACTGAACACAGAACTGAAACTCCACGTGGATGGTGCTCCTTCCATGGAGCAATGGGAGCAACGGGACTCCTGTCCCCACCTTCCATCTCTAACTCCTCACCTCAACACCCTCAGCACCTGCCCAGCATTCAGAGTATCAGCAGATGAAGCACAAAGCTGAAATTCATCACGGTGAGGGACTGATGGCAGACAGGATGGTTCTGAAAGGATGGGTTACAACACAGCCAATCAGTTCCAAACTCCTCCAGAGAGAAGCATTCCATTTGTGCCACCAGAAATCCTCCCCGCCTACGCTGTCATCCCTGAGGGTGAAGGAGACTTGGAAAAACGGAACAGAGTGTTCAAAACCCCAGCAGATCACATGCAGTACAACCATGCCTCCAAATTCATCAGAAGGTCACCAAGCCTGCACACTGAGCTGGAATCTATTTAAATATTGTCACTGGGAAGTGGATATATCTCCACTTTGTCCAAAAGGCACTTCCAACACAACATCTATCTGTGGAATGTGCTCCAGCCTCACTCCTCAGTGAGAATGAAGGAATTAGCACTGCTCTGAATCACTCATCACAGACAGAGTCCCACTGCACTCCCGAGAGGCTGATTACACTGTCACACTCATTAGGTCAGAAGGAAACACATTTGGTTGGAATCTAGGATTCCCTGCAACTGAGGAGCGCTAAGAGAAACAGAACAAACAATTTATATGTTTAAAAAGTGAAATAAAGGCCTGCAATCATCAGGGTTCTAATGATCTCTATCAAATTACTGTCTCACAGCAATAGGGGAGCTGAAGGATTTGCAGCAGCAGCACCTCACTGCTCCAGCACAGCCCTGAGGGGTCCCAGGGCAGGGGGGGAAATGAGGAATAACTGGGAGCCAGGAAGAGATGCTGGCAGGGCACAAGGCACAGGAAAACAGCTCAGGGAGGACAGAGCAAAAAGCCGGTCCCAACAGCCTGCTCTGGGGTTCTAACCCCTGGCACAGGAGGAGGAGGAGAAAAGGCACCACATCTCCTACCTCAGGCTATGGCCTTGCAGCATGTCCCCACTCCATCCCTGCTGGGCTGGCTGCATCCATGGCATGGCAAAGAGGATGGAGGAGAAAAGGGACCACATCTCCTACCTCAGGCTATGGCCTTGCAGCTTGTCCCCTCTCCGTCCCTGTTGGGCTGGCTGCATCCATGGCATGGCAAAGAGGATGGAGGAGAAAAGGGACCACATCTCCTACCTCAGGTTATGGCCTTGCAGCTTGTCCCCTCTCCATCCCTGTTGGGCTGGCTGCATCCATGGCATGGCAAAGAGGATGGAGGAGAAAAGGCACCACATCTCCCACCCTGGGCTGTGGCCTTGCAGCTTGTCCCCTCTCCATCCCTGCTGGGCCGGCTGCATCCATGGCAGAGCAAACTCTGCCCACCCTGCCACCCAAACCAAGTGTGCCCCTTGTCTCAACAAAAACCAGGGCTCAGGAGGCACTCGGCAGCACCGGAAAAGCCCCGAGCAGGAATGGCCAGGAACATGAACGTGTTCCAGCCCTGGTCCCTGGTGCCTGCAGCGTGTGGGCAGCAGCAGGAGGTGCTCAGGCTCAGGGCTGCCCCCGCCCTGCTCAGCCTGGGCAGATGGAGGAGCCTCAGCAGGGTGTGATGGAGCTTGCCCCAGCTCCCTGGCTGAGCACAGGGTACAAACAGCCCCCTGCAATTAGCATTTGCATGGCATTTGTGCCTCGCTGGCTTGGGCTGTATTCAGGCTGCTCTAGGCAACATATTTGTACTTCACTGGACACAGCCTTCCTAATAACCATTACTGTTCCTGGTAATTTTTAATGAGTTGATGCCAGGCAATTTCACTTCCTTCCCCCTTCAGAAAGAATTTATTAAAAAGAACTGCATAGGAATAATAGACTCATAATCAGGGAAGCCACATGCCATGATCAGAATTAAAGGAGCCATCTGTTTCTTTACAGTCATGCACATCTCAAACAAAAAGTACACACATGACATATGTCATTACTTCCACTTTCCTGAGAGAAAATATTTGCCACGATTGCCTCCCACAGGAGCGCAGGGAGCTCCACCACCAGCCTGCAGTGCTGGAGGAGCCCTCCCACTGAACCTCCAAGAGTGGATTCAGGCTTTAGCTCTGCCTCAGCCAACCCAGCAGAGCTTTTCATGCCCCTGTGAATCCTCTGCAAGCTTATTTTCCACAAGATCTGCAGCCAGGGCTTGGCTTGCTGCTCCCCACCACCAAGAGGAGCTGCCCTGCTGAGCTCCACACACACACTCTTGTGTCTTTCCATTTAAAAGTCAATTTAGGCAATTACACCGTTCACCAGATGATGTATTTCATGTCACTATGCTGTAAGATGCAATTCCCCCCCTCCATCCAATTCCAAGATGCAGTGACAAAGGCAGTGATGGAGATGCACCAGGCAGAGTCCAGCAGGAGGTGACAGTCACCCTGGCCCTGGGACATGGCTGGCAGTGCCCTGCTCCCCCTGCCCCACACAGCAATGACAAATGTTCTGGAAAAAGCCTCTCCTGAAATGGGCTAGGAATCTTCCACCTAAAACGTCTCCTCCTCTTTTCCCTGCCTTGCCTCAGCTCAAACACTGAGGAGTTCAGGGCTGCCTACTGTGCCCTGAGACACTGTGAAAGGATTTCTTCAGAAAAATCAAAGAGTAGCTTAATTTAAGTTTGTCTGACCTGGGCTGTTACCCTTGCTTTCAGTTATGGAAAACCTTTAAATAGGAACAGCAAAAAAAAAAAAAAAACCAAAAAAAGGAAAGTAAAAGTTGTCTCTGGTTCTTCAGCTTTTCTCTCTGCAGCCTGGATGCTTTTGCTGTAAGGTGCTCATCAGAGGCCAGGGAAAAGCTCTGAAGTTCAAACACTGGAGCTCTGCAGGGGATTTTCCCTGCCCCAGCTGCTCTCCCTGCAGATCCCCACTCTTGTGGCATTTCATTATGGCAGCTCTGTGTGACCCTGGGATGTGCTGTGAGTTCCCCAGCTCAGCACAAAGCCCTGTCCTACCCATGTCCAGCCATGTTCTGCTCCTGTCACCCCTGGCATTATCCTGCAGGACTGGCACCCATGGCAATCACTCCTCTGCTGAGATCACCCATGGAATGCATCATGATGAGAGGTGTCACCATGAGAAAAATCTTTAATTCAAACACTGCATTAACACTGCACATTCTGAAAGTACATTTTAAACTCCTGCAAACACACACACACACACATATATATATATATACAGTGCATCTATTTTTTATCCAGCCTTCTAAACACAAACTTGTAACCAAAGCTTTGCACTGGGGCTATGATCAATACCAGATTTGTGTTTCAGAGGCACAAAGTCAGGACAGATTTCACAATTCCCACCCTCTTCCACTCCACAACCACATTCCCAACCAGCTATGTACACCAACAGCTTATTTAAAAAATAACTGAGTTAAGCCTCTGCTGAAGAAGAGGGCAAGGTGTAGTCAAGATTTATTGGTATTGCAGCTGTCCTCCTGCACTTTCACATCATTCTGCCTTCTAACAATTCCACTCTACCTCAGAGTACATAGACAAACATATCCATGCTGAAATGCCTCCTGCACCCTGCTGAGGGTGCCAGCTGTGTGTCCTGGCACTGTCACCTCCCAGTGCCACCACACAGGGCAGCTCTGGGTGACAGCTGTGTGTCCTGGCTCTGTCACCTCCCCAATGCCACCACACAGGGCAGCTCTGGGTGCCAGCTGTGTGTCCTGGCTCTGTCACCCCCCAGTGCCCCTGGATAGAGCAGCTCTGGGTGCCAGCTCTGGGTGCCAGCTGTGTGTCCTGGCTCTGTCACCTCCCAGTGCCACTGGATAGGGCAGCTCTGGGTGCCAGCTGTGTGTCCTGGCACTGTCACCTCCCCAGTGCCACCAGACAGGGCAGCTCTGGCTCCTCCTGGGCACACCTGGAACCTTCTCACAGCACCAAGCTCAGGCTTGTCCTGCTGGCTGACTCTGCTGCACTCTGATTCCCCCTGACCAAGCAGTTTCCCCAGCCAGCAGCCATCCACAGCTCAGCTAATAAATGCTATATATTATTTCTTTTTATTTCACTTCTTCTAGCAATAGTAGGGGCTATTTTGAGCCTTGGAAGGAAGAAAGCAATCATCCAGAGCAGTGTCAGTAAACTCAGCTCAGCCAAGGGAACAGCAATATTTCAGCAAGCTCTTTCTGGACCCTTCCTGCCCGACACAGCCTGGCTCAGAGGAGGCACAAGCACACAGGCATGGAAGTCATTGGCACTCAGTGCTTACCCAAGTCTGGAAATTCTCCTTTAACACCCTCTTTACAGTGGGAAGAAACCATCCAAGAGCCCAGTTTTTCACCATAACCCTGAAGCAGCTGGAGCACAAAGCCAGGCAGGCTGGAGCTGCTGCCGGAGCCAGGCTGGCAGGGGACAGCACAGATTGTTCCCTCTGCCTCACCTGAGGACACAGCAACCCAAAGTGCAGCTCAGGGAAACGTGCACAGTGCACCTGAGCACCAGAGAGAGGGGCAGGAGGTCCTGGCAGGGAGAGGCTCTGCCCTGCTCTGTGCTGCAGCCCTTGGCTCCCTTTCGGCTCGAGGGGGACGCTCCAGCAGGGGACCTGGTTATCTGAAAGATGTCAAACTATCGGCCAGTTTGATAAAACAACAAGCTCTCTGAATGGAGAGGACTTCAGGCTAACCAACATGCTGCAAGGCTTCTTTCAGCTAATTAAAAAAGTTCTTTAGAAATGGTTCTCTCTTTGCATGCCTAATTTGGTTTCAGGTCTTAAAGCAGTATTTCCAGAAAGAAAAAAAAGGCAGCTAGAAGATGCACAACAAGTTTTGGCAAAATAAAAACTCTTATACAAAATTGACCTGATTCTGGAAGAAGCAAAATGTGAACACAGCATGGCATAATTGCATGCATTTGTTATTAGAGTCATTCTAGCGACATCTGCTTCTCTCCTTGCCTCACTGCTTTGCACGTTACAAAAAGCAGAGGGCAGTGGATGCTGGGCACTCAGGAAGGTCACCCCTGGCTGTGATACATGCTTCCACCCTAATCATTTTAGGCTCATTTCTGACATAACAGGAATTTATTACCATACAGAGAATAACCATATTCCAGAAAGAATCAATAGCAAACACTTCTAAAATGGGACTGAAAGAATAAATTCAAAACAAATATTAGAAGAAGGGTTAATTTTCTGTCCTAACACTCCCAGGTTTTCTACTGGGAGTTCTTTTTCACTGTCATTTATCACTTTGATTTTGCTTGTTTTTTCTTCATCTTATTTTCATGCATCACTTATCATATTCAAGAACAAGGTTTGATTGTCCTGCTCCTATGGAGGGTGTTTCAGGGTGTCCTGCTCAGAAACCCAAGCACTACACAGAGAACACAGAAATCACCAGAGAATATCATTAGCAGAAGGGTTATTATTGCTTTCTCATGAATTTTACTCATAATCAGACTGATCCTGCAGTCAGTGCAAAGCCCTGTCAAGGCAGTAGTCAAACCTAATCAAGAAGTCTGCCAAAAAACAACTGAATTGGGCCAAATGCAACAACAAAGGGTAAAAAACAATTGCATGAAATTGGTGCTATCATAATTAAAGAGTGCAAGATACAATGTCAACATTCTCCTCTCTGACCTACGCTGTGATGAAGGCACAGGGTGTACCTGTACTGCAATTTCTGAGCTGGGGATATAAATGGCACTGCCAGTGACTTTCATGGATCTCACCTGTGCAAATAAAACCCAGAACGCCAAAATGGCAATGACAGAGCCGTAAAGGAAGAGAAAATTTTCACTGCAGCTTGGACAGCAATGCAGAGGCAACACATAAATAAAATAATGAATGAAGCTGCACGGCACATGGCTGAGATAAAAACCAGAACTGCCAAAGCCATCATCAGTGTCTGGGATGTGCTGCAGGAGGGGCTGCTCAGCCCAGCAGGGCCCTCTGGGGTTGGGCAGCCCAGCCCTGCTCCTGCACAGCCTTCTCACCCTGAGAGCCCAGCACAGCCCCAAACCCAGCACAGCCCCAAACCCAGCAAACTCAACACAGCTCCTACCCTGAACCCAGCACAGCCCCAAACCCAGCACAGCCCCAAACCCAGCACAGCTCCTACCCTGAACCCAGCACAGCCCCAAACCCAACACAGCCCCAAACCCAGCACAGCTCCTACCCTGAACCCAGCACAGCCCCAAACCCAGCACAGCTCCTACCCCGAACCCAACACAGCCCCAAACCCAGCACAGCTCCTGCCATAAAACCCAGCACAGCCCCAAACCCAGCACAGCTCCTACCCTGAACCCAGCACAGCCCCAAACCCAGCACAGCCCCAAACCCAGCACAGCCCCAAACCCAGCACAGCTCCTACCCTGAACCCAGCACAGCCCCAAACCAAACACAGCCCCAAACCCAGCACAGCCCCAAACCCAACACAGCTCCTGCCCTGAACCCAGCACAGCCCTAAACCCAGCACAGCTCCTGCCCCAAACCCAGCACAGCCCCAAACCCAGCACAGCTCCTGCCCCAAAACCTGAACCCAACACAGCCCCAAACCCAGCACAGCTCCTGCCCCAAAACCTGAACCCAGCACAGCCCCAAACCCAGCACAGCTCCTGCCCCAAACCCAGCACAGCTCCTGCCCCAAAACCTGAACCCAGCACAGCCCCAAACCCAGCACAGCTCCTGCCCCAAACCCCTGGGATGCCTCAGCCCTGCACAGCCCATCCCAGACCTGCCCCCTCCTGCACACACCATGGGGAAGCAGAAAATGATTCCTATTCCACTGAAACAAAATACCATGAATTGATTCTGAATAGACACAATATGGAAATTGCAATTACAGCAACTCCAGCTGCTGAGACAGAATGTGAACAGCAGCCATGGACTCTAAACTGCACTTGAACAGCATTTTCCAGAATTCCCCAAGAAGACTGACAAACACAGACAGTCCTGCTATGAGACTGAAGGATGTTTTCCTAAAAATACCTTCTTGTTTTCATTTCTTATTGCCTTTTCTAGACTTTTTTATACACTCCATGCATTAATTGGAATAATACGAAGTATAAATACTGTATGTGCCTGCCACCACAACTGCAGTGCTGAGACCCACAATAAATCTTTAATGTAAATGCATTTATTGCAATATCTGGAGTATCAAGTGAAAAATGTCATACAGGACAGTCCTAAAACCACAGAATGGTTTGGGTTGGAAGGGACCTCTAAAGATCATCCAGACCAGCCCCCAAAAGCCCTAAAACTGCTTCATACTTGCAATCTGCTAAGGGGAAGGTGCAGAGGAGAATGCCATTCTCAGTAAGAATGAAAAGGAATTACATTGTTTGGAATGATTTTTCCACATACACTGAAACATCAATCACAGCTCCCACTCCCAAAGTCTCTCATCACTGTGGATGCACTGTTTACACAACAGCCAAAAGCAGAAGGTTTTTCTTTTCTTTTCCAAGTGGATGGCTCCTGCTGCTCTGTTGGGATTTTTTTCCTTCCGCCCCCCAAAGACAGTCATAAAAAAGAACAATATATTTTATCATTATACACAAACCCAAGTCTCACACATTTATTGGTTTAAGAGCCATTAGCTAAAACTTACAGAACAGGAAAGAAGCCTCAGTTGAAGTTCCATCAAAGTGAACTCACACTTCAGTCAGTTAATTAAATAATCCTTGCCAACCTGAGGGCTCTCAATCCTGCCACAACAGTCCATGAGCACTGATGGTGAGAAAATATTAGTTCTGAACTGCTCTCATTAATATTAAGCTGAACCAAGCCACAAAGTTCAAACTTTGCTTAAGTGGCATTAAAAAAAAAGTGTGGGCATCTTTAACCTGCACAGGCATTGATCTTTGTGTTCAACACCTCTTTTATTTAAGGCCATTCAAAAGCATAAGGCAGCAGAGCCTTTCCAGGGAGCAATGCAGGCTGTTAGAGAGCACAGTGCAAACCTGTCTGGTTCCACAGGCTTCACTCAGAAAGTGCCAGGGGTAATGAAGACCCGTTGCACAACCCCAGCTGCTCTGAAAGAGCCAGCTTTGAAAGGATCTATTTTTGGAGGGATGCTAAAGGTCAGCTAGCTGAGGCCTTTAGTCATGCAATGTCATCCCCACGCTGAGCCTGGAGATGCTTTTGAACGAGGCATTTGCTGTACAGCAAATGGCAGATTTTTGTCCAAGACATTACTGATTTGCAAGTTCACCTTCAGCAAACAGTGCCAAAAGTGCTCTCAGGAAAAAGAAATGGCACAGATACAACTGGAGCAGGAGATAGAAAATGTCTGTAAAAATATAATGAGAGCTTCTGGAATGCTGCTATGATCCTGCTCCCATGAGAACAGCAAGAATCAGAGGATCAGGTTTTTAGGAAAATATGCAGCATTTCAAGTTCCTGAAGAGCCACTGAAAATCACTGCCTGCAGGGTAAGCCAAGGCACTTCTGCAGATCCTTGTACACAAATGGTACCAAGGAACAGCAAGGAAGGAATCCATGTTTCAATTTGCAAGCTAAACTTGTACAGCAAACTTGTAGAGAATCAGAACATTGTGAATTTTGACAGCTTTGTCAAAAGGAAGAAAAAAAAACAGAGAAAAAAAAGCTTGGAAGAAAGAACCCAAGAAGGCAAGACTGACCCTGCTGGTGCAGCTGGAACATCCCCAGCACTGCCCGCACAGGCAGAGGAGGGCCCAGCCAATTCTCGTTGTTTTCAGAGTCCACACACCTGACAGGAGAAAAACTGCAGCCCTTGAGGATGCTGGATGTGGCTCTGAATGGCAGGGGAAAGGAGGCAGCCTCATCTGGGCTGTGTGGAGCAGGAAGACACCACAGGCAGCAGATCCACAGCACGTTCTGCTCCTGCTCTGCTTTCCAAGACCTTCTCTGGCCAAGAATAAAATCCTCAGTCTACTTAGGAACTGCTCTCCCATATTGCTCAAGCTCTGGAATGCAGAGAGCAGGGCCAATGAGCTGCAGTGAATCTGAAATGCTTTTAGTGCCACTGGAAAGGAAAAGCAGTGCTTTGCCTCTGCTCTCTTCTTAGCAAGACAGAGAAGGGAAAAAACTAAAGAGGTGCCTTGTTGTACAGCACTTCTTGCTTCACTGTTATTTTCATTATTTGTTATTGCCTAGGGCATGAGTTTACACGAAGGGGAGAAGTGGAGGAACAAGGTACCATTTTCATTTTTTATCTCCTACGCTCCCATGAGTTACAGCCACTGATGTTGCACAACTTTTGTCCCCATTATTTCCAGGATGGACTTTCCTGCTTCTCTATCACACCATGTTCTGTTTCATCAGAAGCTGAGCAGCAATTTCCTTTGTAGTTCAGATCACAGACATAAAAATGGGCACCACTATCAGGATGATTTACAAAAGGCCCAGGTCCTCTGCATCCTCCACACAGACACTGGCCTCCTTGTCTCCTCTTTTATGACAGGCAGCAAATGAAGTAATGAAGTAGAAACGAAGTAATAAAGTAAAGATAAATCATTCATCTTGGGAAGGTCTGCAGCAGACCAATTAAAATAATGCCTCAGACACAGTGCCATAACTTATCATACCTGTGGGAAGAGACACCAGCATGAGCAAGCCCTGAAATCACTATTTTCTCCAATTATATCCTCAGAGATTTCTAGCTCCAGCATAATAAAAGATTAACAAATTAAAATATATTTAAACACTGAATCTTTATATTTTTCCAGTAAGCTGTTAAAGACAGTGATAGCGACACATCTCTGCCTGGAGAGGAGCCTTGCACATGCCAGGACCAAGAGCAGCTGCAGCCAGAATCACTGAGGATGAGCAGGGTCTGCAGCCTGAATCACTGAGGATGAGCAGGGTCTGCCCCTGGCCACAGAGCTGCAGCCAGAATCACTGAGGATGAGGAGGGTCTGCAGCCAGAATCACTGAGGATGAGGAGGGTCTGCCCCTGGCCACAGAGCTGCAGCCAGAATCACTGAGGATGAGGAGGGTCTGCCCCCTGGCCACACAGCTGCAGCCCAGCAGCTGCCCTGGCAGGCAGGACCATGGTGCGGGGGTGCCAGGCTGGCTCCTGCCCTGCCAGGGGCACCCAGGGCTGCAGCAGCTCCTGCCCAGCCCTGTCCCACGCTGGGCTCCATGCCTGGGGGCCAGGAGCTCCCCCTGCCCACCCAATGGGGCAGGGATCAGCACTGCACACCTCCATCACAGCATGGAGACTAAACACAGCAAAAATGGGGGAAATAGCCAGCCCTCCTCAGTGTGAAACCTCCAAGGGATGGGGCAGGGATCAGCACTGCACACCTCCATCACAGCATGGAGAGCTAAACACAGCAAAAGCAGAGCCTTCCTCAGAGTGAAACCTCCCAGAGATGGGGCAGGGATCAGCACTGCACACTGCACCCAGGGCTCAGCATTACACACCACCATCCCAGCGTGGAAACCAAACACAGCAACAACCCAGCCCTCCTCAGAGTGAAACCTCCCAGAGATGGGGCTGAGCCCCCGTCAGCCCCATGGCACTGCACTCTGCACCCAGGGCACCCAGAGCCCAGGGGAAGGAGCTGCCAGCCCTCCCCAGGTGAGAGCCCCAGCCTGCCCTGCTCTGTGCCCCGTTGCCAGCAGCAGCAGCAGCCGCTCCCTGCAGGAGTCCAGGTGCCCTGCCCAGGTGGGTTCTGAGGTTCCTCTGCTGCAGCCAGCTTGGGAGCACACAGGGCAGGGTCTCAAGGCAAGCCAAAGCCAGCAGGTCAGCCAGCCCTGCACTCAGAGCACCCTGCTGGCCTGTAAATGCTCTAACAGCACTTCAGAGCCACCTCTGCCCCCCAGCCTCAGGGGTTTGGGCACCTGCTGCCAGACCTGCCCCTGGCAGTCAGTCCTGTGCTCCCTGGTCTGTGGATCCTCCCATGGCTCTACAAATCAATCCAAACCTGGTCTAGAATTTTATTCTCTCATCTGGAGTCCTAGTCTAAAAATAGCACCCATTCCCTCCCCATCTGTTGATTTTCAAATGATTTGATAGCACTGGTATCTAATTAGAGTCTATCACTGCCTGTTACAATCACAAGCCATTTGCTGACTGCATGACCCATGGAAGCCCTTTTCATACTCCAAAGAAAATCTCCATCAATACTATACTCAAGATTTCACAGATCTAGCAGAAAGACTGAAGAAAACAGGTTTGGGGGTTTTTTAGCTTATCATTTCTGACCACTTCAAAGGTTTACAACAAAATTCAGTGTCAAAAACAATGAACATGAGTTGAACATTGGTGAGATTGCAAAGCACAGAAAATGCAGTGTGACAGAGTTAACTGAAGCATGATCACACAGGCTATCAGACAAATCTGGATCACTTGAACGGACTGGCAGGGCTTAAAGGGGATTTTCTTTCATTTATAATTAACCACTGGCTGTCACATCCCTGCATGCACACACCCTGGCAGGGGGTGTTTGCACAGAGAGCTCAGTGCAGGACACAGCCTGGGAGCCAGACAAGGTGAGGAGGGAAGCTCTGTGTGTGTGTGTGTGCACCAAGGGATGCTCGGCTCAGCACCATGAGCAGAGGGAGAATCATTCACTTCACACCAAGGCAGCAGCTCCAGCTGCTCCCCAGGCCTCCACCTGCTGCAGAAACCTTCCTGGGGCTCCTGGAGCACACCTGGGCACTCTGGCTTCTGCCATGGGCCACAGAGATGCACTGCTGCTAGGAGAGCTGACTGCACAGAGCTCAGTACGGGTCCTAAAGAGCAGCAGAGCTGCAGAGCGTGGTCTGTGTCATTTGGGGACGCTTTCCAGAAAGTTCTGAAGGATGAAAAGCTCCTCATGCTGGCAGCAATGCTCAGAATGGAAAGTGCATTAGGAAAGCCCTGCAGGTGTGATGTGGAGCTCAGGACCCAGAGCAGGGCAGGGCTGCACCCAGCCTGCAGGTCCAGCTCATGCCCCACACCCTTTGTACACTCAATGGAGAAACGTTTCCTCACAGGTTCTCAAATTTCCATGAGCAACAGAATGCTGACAAAGCCAAGGAACTCCCTGAGCACTTCACTCTAACACAGAGCCTTTCAAGATGCATTTTCCCTAATCTAAAGCTCTCCTCTGCCCAGCAGTAACACACCCCAAAATCACAGCTCCTGAGTCTCAATGAATTCTTGATTGAGTTGTACAAGATTGCTTTGCTCTCTACTTCCTACATCTAACCTCAGGAAATTCCCTCACCAGCTTAACAATAAATTGCCTTCTTTGTCACACATAATGAAAGAACAGGCACAGAGTTAATTCTGCCTTCCTGCCCACAGCCAGTACAAGCACAGAGGAATGTGGGGGCATCAGCACTCAGGCTGAGTTCCAGCACTTTATGTTTAAACAGAAGTAGCTCAGAGGTTTGATAAAAAGTGATCACCACGACTGAATGCAGAGAGTTTCACAGCTCCTGAGTATCTCCAGAGAGCCCAAGGAAAGAGTTACACAATCCCTGTCCCATCAAAGGAAAGGGTCACACAGTCCCTGTCCCATCAAAGGAAAGGGTCACACAGTCCCTGTCCCATCAAAGGAAAGAGTTACAGAATCCCTGTCCCACCAAAGGAAAGAGTTACAGAATCCCTGTCCCACGAAAGGAAAGGGTCACACAGTCCCTGTCCCATCAAAGGAAAGAGTCACACAGTCCCTGTCCCACCAAAGGAAAGGGTCACACAATCCCTGTCCCATTAAAGGGTCACACAATCCCTGTCCCATTAAAGGCAAGGGTCACACAGTCCCTGTCCCATTAAAGGGTCACACAGTCCCTGTCCCATTAAAGGCAAGGGTCACACAGTCCCTGTCGCATTAAAGGGTCACACAATCCCTGTCCCATTAAAGGCAAGGGTCACACAGTCCCTGTCGCATTAAAGGGTCACACAGTCCCTGTCCCATTAAAGGGTCACACAATCCCTGTCCCATTAAAGGGTCACACAATCCCTGTCCCATTAAAGGCAAGGGTCACACAGTCCCTGTCCCATTAAAGGCAAGGGTCACACAGTCCCTGTCCCACCAAAGGGTCACACAGTCCCTGTCCCATTAAAGGGTCACACAGTCCCTGTCCCATTAAAGGGTCACACAATCCCTGTCCCATTAAAGGGTCACACAGTCCCTGTCCCATTAAAGGCAAGGGTCACACAGTCCCTGTCCCATTAAAGGAAAGGGTCACACAGTCCCTGTCCCATTAAAGGGTCACACAGTCCCTGTCCCATTAAAGGGTCACACAGTCCCTGTCCCATTAAAGGCAAGGGTCACACAGTCCCTGTCCCATTAAAGGGTCACACAGTCCCTGTCCCACCAAAGGGTCACACAGTCCCTGTCCCATTAAAGGAAAGGGTCACACAGTCCCTGTCCCATTAAAGGGTCACACAGTCCCTGTCCCACCAAAGGGTCACACAGTCCCTGTCCCATTAAAGGCAAGGGTCACACAGTCCCTGTCCCATTAAAGGGTCACACAATCCCTGTCCCATTAAAGGCAAGGGTCACACAGTCCCTGTCCCATTAAAGGGTCACACAGTCCCTGTCCCACCAAAGGGTCACACAGTCCCTGTCCCATTAAAGGCAAGGGTCACACAGTCCCTGTCCCATTAAAGGGTCACACAGTCCCTGTCCCATTAAAGGCAAGGGTCACACAGTCCCTGTCCCACCAAGTGCTTGAGGAAGTGGAACAGCAGCAGAACAGCTCAGGCAGACCCAACAAGACAATTCCACAGCTGCCTGTGCAGGGGCAGTGCCAGCCAGGGACCAGCAAGGACCCTGCAGGATGCTGGGATGTGCTCCAGGAGCTGCAGGGCCCCACAATCACAAAACCCCTGTGCCCTGTGCCCTGCCAGCAGCCCGGGCCTGGGGCAGGCACACACTGACCTGTGCTGCAAACACAGATCCCAAACAGCAGCCAAAGCCAGCGGGTGAGGGCAGGATGTCACATCTGCAGGAGAAAACAAGGCTTGGAACAAACCTGCAGCAGGACACAGCGCTTCAAATAACCAAGCAGCAAAGTGTGTGAAAAGCCCTAATCCATTTGCTTGTTTGAAATATTACTCACTGCATGGCTCATCCCAAAGCACAGCTTTGGAGTTTATCCTCCTCAAATGACTCCCAGATAAAATGAGTCAGGTGATTTGCAGGATATATTGATTAGAGAGGATTTAGCTAAGGAACATAAAAAACATCCAGCTTTATCATTCAGTGAGAATGAAAGAGAGGAAAGAAAGCCTGCAAGCTATTATCTGCTTTATTAAGGAATTAACTAACTACATAGAAAATGCTAGATAACAGTTAAAATCATGGCATTTTTCTATGAAAAAGTAGATCTCAGAAAAAAGCAATACAAATATAAATAAGTCTTCACCATATTTGCTTGGTTTTTTTCTAGTGTCTATGACAGGCTGAACTTTCACCTGAACATTCCTGAAAATCCCTGAGATGCTCAGTTTTCTCTTCCAGCTCACAACTTTTTCCACCTTTACATAAGAACATCCTCAGCTTGCCTCTGTTAAATCCCAGCTGACATGAGCTACCCAAACCTTCCCCAGTGAGCACTGGCTTTCCTCAGAGTTAACTCTGAAGTGCTCAAAATACAAAATACCCTGATTGTGCTACGTACAGACTGAAAAATCCAAGATACTTCTGACAGGGGGAACCAGAAATGGGCATTTCTGACTCAGAACTGGGCACCCTCAATGGCCCAGCTGGGAGGGAGCTGTGCTGAGGCTCCAGCCTTGATGAGACCTTCAGAGGAGTGTCCTGAACGGCCTGGCAGATGGTTCATTTACCTGCAGGCCAAGGTGTCCTGGCTGTCACAGCTGTGTGACAACATCTGCACGCTGCACAGGGATGCACCAAGCTGAGCACAGGGGGTGGGAGCAGCACAGCTCCCTGGGGGGGGCAGGCTCACACCCACAGGCCCACATAAACCCACAGAAACCCACAGAAACCCACATAAACCCACACATCCACATAAACACACATGTCCCTATGACCACAGCAAGCTCTGTGAAACTGCCCTGCAAGGATGTGATTTAATACCAACAAATGCTTGTGGCACTGCCACTCACCTGTCCCTGTCTGGGACACCCCCACTCACCTGTCCCACAGGACACCCCCATTCACCTGTCCCACACCAGGGATACCCCCACTCACCTGTCCCTGCCTGGGACACCCCCACTCACCTGTCCCACACCAGGGACACCCCCACTCACCTGTCCCTGCCAGGGACACCCCCACTCACCTGCCCTGGGCTCTGACCCCAGCCCTCCATGCCCAGGATGGTGCCAGGGCTCCCTGGGCTCCAGAGGGGCATTTTCCACCTCTGCCCTGGCACTGCCTTATCTCCTGGAGCAATCAGCTGAGCCCACACTGACTCCAGTGCTCAGCAGCCAGATACTTTCCAGGGATGCAGGAGAAATGCATTTAAATCCCTCAGGCTGAAAAGGGAAATGAGTTCAAATCCACAATCCGAGGTTCATCAGCTCATGCAGGAACCTCTGGGAAAAAGTGCTATGTCCCAGATGTGTTCTTGTTTTATGAATCATGATTCTCTAGCAATTAACTCATTTCAAGAGGATAGATGCTTCAAAGGTTTTTTATTTTTATTTTTGGTTTGAGTTAAAAAGATATATTCTTGTCAGTGAGACATGCTGATAAATTTTCTTTTAGTTTCAGAGCGTATCTATTTTGTTTTTATGTGCTATTTTAGGTCAAGCAAAGAGCCAAAAAAATAAATACAATTATGTATTCAGCTCTATGCTAAAGTTTCATTTAAAGTCAAACCAGAAAGTATTAACAGACAATGACAGGGTAGAGCAGTGAAGAGGCAGATTAAAAGATCCAGGAATTCTGCTTACTGGGCACATTTCCATGTTTTCTCCTTGTCTTTACAGCCCTTCCTAAATTCTCATTACTGGCAAGACAATTCTCGTGAGAACAAGCCCCTTTCTCCCTGCTGGGCTGCATTTCTGGGAAGCCAAGGCAGCAGACTGGTTTTATGTGTGTGAAGCACAAAGGGAGCCCAGCAGCTCTGGGAGGGACAGCAGGGCCTGGAGCCACCCCTTGCAGAGGAGCCCTGGGACAATGGGACATCTCCCTGTCCTGCACAGAAGATGGACCCGCTGGTTTGAACAGGGTTTGAACCCTGCTGCCTTCCCCCCACCTGGATTCCGTGGTACCTCAGAGCAGGAACGAAGTGTAATAACCCTCAGGTTCAGTGCTACCCTGACATTAAATTGTTTCCCATGGAAATTAGTTAAGGTTATAAGGCTTCCTGTCAAATTCAGCAGAAAAAAAAAGGGTATTTTTCCTTAAGCTTACAGCCAATGACATTCCCATACTCTGGGAGTCCAGGGAAAGGCCCAAACTCTAACACCAGAACAGGAAAAAGTCCTCGTGGCACTGAGAATGTGCAAGTGAAGCAAGCAGGACGTGTGAACCCACAGAACATCCTCCTTCACCAAAATGACCCCATTCCTGTTGGTTTGTGGCTAAAGCAGGCTTTCACTGGTTTACCAAATGAAATGTTCCAGCCTTTAAAAAAACAAAAAGCCTCACACATCCCTTGATTCCCACACCAAGAGCACTGAAATGAAAATCTCTCTCTCAATCTGTGAAGTTGCTGTTCGTTAAGATTTCATTAATTTAAGTCAGTCAATTGCTTGTAAAAACGCAAAAGCTCATTGCAGACTTTGTGCATGCTCAGCAATTAGGCCTTCACTGCACCTGGTAGCTCCCACCTTGCTCCACAGAACAGCCCTGGCTTTATGAGAGCACAGCAGGTGGTGTGGAATTACTTCCCAGAAGTCCGCTAAAGCAGTTGGTCTCTTTTACACTCCCATAACTTCCAATACTAAAATCGCTTTAAAGAAACACTTTAAATGAAATTAAAGAACCAAATTGAGCTTCCATTACTTGAATTCTTTTTAATTGCTATGGATGCTGCAAAGGAACCTGTGCTCCTTTCACTGTGGCATCTCAGGCTGGAAGCAGCACCAAAAGCAGAGCAGATTTCATCCAGCTCACACCCCTGTGGCACTGAAGCCATAATCCTCCTTGCACTGAAGGCAGCCAGACTCTTGATTTTAGAAGCCATTCAGGACTGAAGCCACCTTCCCCCCTGGGCAGCTGCCCACTGGCTGTGCAGAAGCAGAGCTCGTGTCCATGGGGTCTGGAATGGACAGAGATATATTCCATGTGTTCCACAAGCAGGGCACAACAAGCACCTCTGAGAGAGGATCCCCACATTCCCCTAATGCTCCCAGGAAAGATTTCTTTTAGTTACTGGAAGAGCTAGTGCAGCACTGCATCACTCTGGCTGTAATGTCCAACACAGCCCCTGCAGTTTCTTTACACAGACTCTCTTCAAGATGCCTCATTTCTTTATTTCTCTCCCCTTAAATCCCTTGACTCACTCACATGAGCACACTTCTACCTTCTCCTTGCTTGTCCAATATAAAAATAAATTCCAAAGCTAAGGCACTCACTCATGGAAGTTCCATAAGGTATTGGTGCAGCTCAGTGCATCATTAACACCCCAGAGATTCATCAACTGCTCCACACATCCCCGTTATCCCACCAGCTGCCTTGGTGCCCCAGTCCCTCTCCTCCATCCACTGCAATCCCACTGCTCCCCTCTGCCTTCCCCAGACACAGCCATTTACTGCACCCATGTTCTCCTCCATCCACTGCAATCCCACTGCTCCCCTCTGCCTTCCCCAGGCACAGCCATTTACTCATTTACTGCACCCATGTGCCAAACCCAGACTGGGCTCTCTCACCACTCCAGGAGGACAAACCCCTTCTTTGCCTTTGACAAGCTGGAAAAGTGCAACACAAAAATGCAGTCAGTCACAGCAAATGGAGTCAGAACATGAGCTCCTTACATCACAACTCTTATCTCAATGAGTTTATCTTTAATCCTACAGAGAACTCCATGAAACTGAGCAAAATTTCAGTAGATCAAAAATGGAATTCATTATGTGAGAAGATCAGAGACACCATATGACTGAAAATTATTCAGACAAATCCTGGGTAAAGGCTTCAGTGGAAATTGCTGTGGATGAACATTATCCAGCCTCATGCACAGGAGAGCTCCAGAGAGCTCTGACAGCCCCAGCACAGGCAGAGCAAAGGCAGGTGTGACACCCAGGGACCAAGGTCTGGCTTAGCAAACACTGGGCGAGGGCTCAGCCCCGTGGCTTCAGGAGCTGCCACCACAGCAGGAATGTTCCACCAGCACAGACCTCAGCTGCTGCCAGCAGGACTCCTCTTCCCACAGCAGCATCAGCAAAATCACTGCCTTGTATTTCCTCTGCCAGGGTACCAGAGGTGCCCCACAGCCTGCCAGGGTTCCAGAGGTGCTGAGGATGAGCTGTGCTGGCCCTGCCTGGGCTGAAGGCACTTCTCCCCACGCTGGCTGCTCCAGGGCTGTGCTGGGCTTTGTGCTGGCAGTGCTGGGAACTCAGGGGTGGCTTTGCTGTCCCTGGGCAGTGCTCACACAGAGCCAAGGCCTTTAGTGCTGTCCAGGGAGGGGACAGGGACAGCCCAGAGCGTGGCCAGCAGGTACCAAGGCACTGGGACTGTGCTGGGGCCCTGCCCTCCCTGGGATGCTGAACCTGCACACCCACAGGAACTGAAAAGGATTTCCTTGCTTTGGCTTTTGCTTTAGCTATTGAGCTGCCTTCATCTCAACCCCAAACTTTCCTCACTTTCACCCTCCAGTTCTCCTCCTCATCCCATGGCAGGGAGGGAGGCTCAGCTGCTGGCTGGGGTTAGAGACCAGCCACAGCCAGTGAGGATCAATTGATCTCAAAAGCTCATGCAAGTTTGCTCTCAAGATAAAATATGAGCAGCAATGACATGGTGAGTTAGCTGTGGGTATTATCAGCATTCACTCACTTGAAATATATTAACAGCTCTTTTATTATTTATATATTATGAGGACGTCAATCCATATTATGAATTATGAACCAAATTCTGCTCCCAGTAATATTAATGGCAGACAAATATGTCTGTACACTTAATGTATTCTTTTCAATGTCATTAACTTATTAGCGAGTATCAAGTTCTGCTGTCACTACAAAACATCTCAAGTTATTCTACAAAATGATCCAGTATCTCAGAGAAGAAATGAATGAATTCTAGAAGAACAGTCATCTCTCTTCTTAAGAGCCCAAGACAGAACATCACTCTGATGTCACTACTTTCAACATTAATTGAATTTTAATAATCCATATTTTACTCCAGCCCAAGGGGTTCAAGTAACAAAAGAAGGCAGAATATTGCAGGGAATGTCTCAGAAGTGACACCACTTCCTGTGAAATTAACTAAAATAAACCAGCAAAAACCAAAACCAAACTAACATCACAGGGAAAAAATAAACAAAAACCCCACCAAAATCCAAAAAGCCAACAAAACCAAACCAAAGCCCTTCCTGCTCTCTAAAAACTAATTCTGGATGCTGGATGGGCCCATCTATTTGCCTAGATCAGCATATCCCCTCCTAATTACAAACTTCACCAAGCACATCCACAATTGTAGAAAAAATAAAAACAAATCCAGACCAGTCAGAAGCATAGATCAAGGGAAATAATCCTGTCACAGTAAGAAAAGCCACAAAGCACCCAGGGATTTGATGAGCGTGAGAAATCAATCGTGCATCAAGTCGAGTGATGCCGTTTATTTTAAGTCCTTCTTTTCTGATTTATTGCCATCATTGCTGCCAATTTGCATAGATAATAGAACAAGACATCCTCTTAAAGTCTTAATCAGGAATTAAAACGTAATACACTGGTGCATCTCTCTCTGCTCACCAGTGAGGCACCCACATGAATGTTTAATGTCATTTCATGATTGCTGCTGGACTGGAGGGGGCTGCTCTGTGACACGGCCGCCAGTTTGTGGCTGTAATAGCTGCAAACCAAACAACTGCCAGCAAACCCCTGCAGCTGAGGCAGGCTGTAAGCAGGGCTGTGGCAAGCACAGGGCTGAGCTGTGTTTCTGGGAGCAGCTCCATTCTCCTTCCAGCACGGCAAGCACAGCTACAACCGCAATGTTTGTCCGACGCCTTCCCAAGCTCTGCCAGCTCCTCCCCAGCAGCCAGAGGATTTGTTCCCACTGCCAGTGCGCTGCAGATGAGTGGGAAGTTTGCTGCTCAGCACAGTGATTTCTGTGACAGGTACTGACAGCATTCACAAAACCAGCACAAATATGCACAACTGTTTAAAAACAGTGGAGAAACAACGGAAGCCTCACCTGGAGGAGCCAGAGAAGGGCGTGCTACAGGAGCAGGAGCTGTGACACAAAGTGTGTGAGGTCAGCCCTGGCCTGCCCCCTCTGAGCAGGGGTTCTGCACAGGAATGGGAGGAAGCTCAGACTGCACATTCCCTTCAGGAGCCCGGGGAGGTTAAGCAGCAGAAACCACTCTGTGTTTCAGGAGAACAAAAATGGGCAATGGAACAGAGCCCCGGGCAGGCCTGGTGCTGGCCATGTCTGCAGGACAGTGCTGGGGCAGAGCTGGACAGGCTCCCAAGGAATGCAGAAGCACACACACCCCAAAGGAGCGAATCCTCCTGAGAACGTGGATCCCTCCCAGAGCAGAGTGGGGACCCTGGGGCCACTGCTCCCCCAGTCACCAGTGCAGATAAACAGATAAACCAGCCCTCTGTGCTTCCCTGCCAGGGGACACCTCTGCCCCTGCAACTCCTGCAGGCAGGAGCCGCTCCCTTCCTGCTCCCTCCGTCCTGCTCAGGGCACAGCAGCCCCAGCCCTGGCTCTCACCACCTGCAGGGCCACGGCCAAAGGCGTCAGAAATGACAAGGAAATGCTCTGGGAACAAGTGCCAAAGCCTCTCAAACGTTTTCCCCAAAACTTCTCAAGGATTGTAGGGTGATTTGGGGGCTTTTTTTGGCTTTGTCAGAGGTCTGTGGATCTCCAAATAACAGACCCAGTTCTTGGATTTCACCAAGCTCTCAGAGGCTCAAAGAAGGGGACAGCCAAGAGCACTTGCTAAATAAGGAAAACATGATGTGGGCTCTGACATTAAACAGCTTTACAGGTGTTGCTTCCTTTAACTCTGCTAAAATAATGAAGAATTGGGGTTTGCTGAGAAGCTTCTCCTGCAAAAAGAGCCTATATATAGATGAAAGATGAAATCTGCTACATGTCTCCAAGTTAAAAATAACTGCAGTATTAAAAATTAAAATTATCCTACAAAGAACTGTCATTATTAGCAGTTCTAATGCCAAGTTAAAAATTAAATCCAATCAGCACAGAAAAACATTTGGAAACTCTCTTAAAAAATGAAAGAGACAAAGATTAGCTACTATAAAATACAGTATCAATTGTATGAAGCGGAAATTTGCTTCCCAGAAAAAAAATCCCTTGCTGTTACTGATTTGGAGCCAAAACTGGAGCTGAAGCAGGAGTGTGCCATGGATCTGTACCATGAAATCAGATATAAACCATCTCCCAAGGAAACATCCTCCCAGCAGAGCAATGCAGCATTGCTCAGGGTAGTTACTGATGGAGGCTGGGAGAACACAACCCTTGAAACACTGCAGGAAATGCCACTCACATTTGAGTGATCCCCTCCTGCCCAGCTGCAGAGGCAGCTGCAGGAGCAGGGCAGGTGTGTGGCTTTAGCTCTGCCCCATCCTGCCCCAAACTCCTCACCACAGAGCATTCCTCCACAGCTTTTACAGACAGTCTCTCTCGAAATTCAGTTCACAGAGTGGAACCTGAATTGCACTCTGCTTCTAATAGAATACCTCAGGAACAATGTACTCTGGGTGTACAAGGGGAGGAAGAACTAATAAATGAGAATGAAGATAAAAATTGCAGCATTTCAGTGGAGAACGAAGCACTCAGTAAAGATAATTGTGCCCATTCAGCACAGAATGAGAGCTCGGGGAGAGCACTGTAAGTCACCAAATATTTGAAGTATTAGAAATGTAAAGCATCTGAGGTTCTGTCAGCTGTGCCAGTGGTGCTCTCCATTCCCTTCCCTTTCAGTTAACCTATTTTACAGGCAAAGCTGGGAAATTCACGTTGTTACAGAACTGACTCCTTTGCCAGGCTGCTCCTCCTGGGCAGGACTCAGACCTGGAGCAGCACCACAGAACAAGCACCAGGCTGCAAATGGAACTCAGAGATAACAAGGCACCCAGTAATCCAAGACATCCATTATGTAAATTACAGAAATTAAGGGAAATATCTTGAACTCACCCTCTGCTGTAGACTGGGCAGGGGGTAATAAGGCAAACATCACCTCCCATTTCACCTTTTTATCCTGAAGTGGCCAAAATTGCTTCAGGATAAAGAATTATGTTTATGTGTTGCCATAGTAGTTTTGACACCTTTTCAAGCTCAAAAGCAAAGGCAGTTGAGTAGGTTGAAGATCTGGGCTTTAAAAATAATTTATACACCCAGGAAGGTGTTTTTAATCTCTTATACACAAGAGGTATTGGTCTGCTTTGTGTGGTCCCTTCTCACAGAAAGTGTAAGACTTATTCCTGTCACTGGAAAACAGAATTCAGCTTTTGGACTATCTCCTGTATCTTTTCCTTCCTCAATAATAATAAGATCTTGAGATGCTTTGGGGTTTACTTTATTATGCCAAGGATATCTAAATTGTATCTCTTCAGTTACATGCTAGATAAAAATTGCCCAGGATGGTTTTCTTTGCCTGGCTTCACGGTGCTTATACTTCAAGATATCTTTCTCTTCCCCACACTACAGCTGGTAAAAAATACTTTTTGCTGTAAAACCGGGTTATTACTTCATTACTGAATTCTGACTTTTGTGGGAAGGCTACTGTGCAACTCCTCCAACCATCTAACAAAAAAAAAAAAACAACAGGGGAAAGTATTTCCCAGAGAAAACCAGCTGATATTCCCAATAAACCTAAGGATACCATTTATTTCTGTTGATCCCTCTGGCATCAGCAGCAGCCCACCCCTTTCAGTTCCAGCCCAGCTGCCCTGCCAGGGCTCTCAGAGCAGCTCCAAGGACAGGGACAGGGACATTTCCTGAGCCCAGCTCGGCTCTGCTTTCCCTCTGCCATCAGCACAGAGCTGGGGTTGTCTCGGCCCTGCCTTTGTCTAACACACTGCACCTTTCCTGAGCTGATTCTGGGTCCCCAGAGCCCGCTGAGGCACAGCTCAGGCCTGGCTGCTGTGCCTGGCACTCCAGGCAGGCTCTGCTCTGCTCTGGGACGGCTCCCTGGGCACTGCAGGGCATCAGACACTGCACGGTGCCCCAGAGTGCCAGGGCACTGCACACACCCACAGGAGCTCAGAGAGAGAGAGAGAGAGAGAGAGAGAGAGAGAGAGAGAGAGAGGGACTGCTGCACTCCCAGCTGTGGCTGCACTGCACACACCCACAGGAGCTCAGAGAGAGAGAGAGAGAGAGAGAGAGAGAGAGAGACTGCTGCACTCCCAGCTGTGGCTGCACTGCTGCACTCCCAGCTGTGGCTGCACTGCTGCACTCCCAGCTGTGGCTGTCATTGCTGCACTCCCAGCTGTGGCTGCACTGCTGCACTCCCAGCTGTGGCTGCACTGCTGCACTCCCAGCTGTGGCTGTCATTGCTGCACTCCCAGCTGTGGCTGCACTGCACACACCCACAGGAGCTCAGAGAGAGAGAGAGAGAGAGAGACTGCTGCACTCCCAGCTGTGGCTGTCATTGCTGCACTCCCAGCTGTGGCTGCACTGCTGCCCTCCCAGCTGTGGCTGTCATTGCTGCACTCCCAGCTGTGGCTGCCATTGCTGCACTCCCAGCTGTGGCTGTCATTGCTGCACTCCCAGCTGTGGCTGCACTGCACACACCCACAGGAGCTCAGAGAGAGAGAGAGAGAGAGAGACTGCTGCCCTCCCAGCTGTGGCTGCACTGCTGCACTCCTAGCTGTGGCTGCATTGCTACACTCCCAGCTGTGGCTGCACTGCTGCACTCCCAGCTGTGGCTGTCCCTGTGCACTCCCAGCTGTGGCTGCATTGCTGCACTCCCAGCTGTGGCTGTCCCTGTGCACTCCCAGCTGTGGCTGCACTGCTGCACTCCCAGCTGTGGCTGTCCCTGTGCACTCCCAGCTGTGGCTGCATTGCTGCACTCCCAGCTGTGGCTGCCATTGCTGCACTCCCAGCTGTGGCTGCCATTGCTGCACTCCCAGCTGTGGCTGCCATTGCTGCACTCCCAGCTGTGGGAGTAAACCCAGTAAACCAACTCAGCATCCATCACCTGCCAAGGTAAGAGGACTGCTGGTGATTTAAGAAGTTTTTCATACTGCTCACACTACAGTTAGAGAAACAAAACCCATAATAAATCTGAACCCCCCTCACACTTCCCTGACCTGCCCAAAGAGCCTGGGAGGCTGTGACACAAACGGGGTGGGAGGAAGGAGAGCAGAGCTTCCAGGCAAAAGCTTTTCTTGAGGAGTTAATGAAATTTGCAAGTATAATTATTTTTCATCTGGGTGCCAAGTTCTCTCTCCATTCCATGAAATCCTGGTGCTGTGATGCTACCAAAGGAACACATGAGCCCTCAACTCTCATTACAGCATCATTATATAATTCACAAATACCAGTCTCAAATTAAATCTCCTGAAAGGGGGTTGCAGCAGCCAGAGAGTACTAAGGAACAGAGTATCCACGGAACTCAGAGCCCATGGCAGCTCCAGATCTGCCCTCCAATAAGCCAGGAAGGTGGAAAAGTCCACGTTTGCTTTCCCAGGAAGCTGCTGCCAAGCTGAACTCCAGAGGGGCTGCAAGGAGCCCCAGCAGGCACAGGGGCACAGCCAGGGGCCCATTGGAGCTGCCCCACACCCACAGGCACCTCTGCTGTCCCTGGGCAGGAGGAGGAGAGGAAATGGCTCAGGAACATCTCAGGGCAGGATCTGCTCCTGCTCCAGACACACAGCCAGACAGACACACAGACAGACACACAGACAGACACACACACAGACACACAGACACACACAGACAGACACACAGACACTCCAGGCTGGAACAGCCTGCTGTGGGCTGGCCAGCAGCATTGATCAAAACCTGCTGGACACACAGGGACTGAGATTCTGCTCCAATCTCCTCCTTTTGTCTGCCTGGCACGTCCTGTTAATGCTCATCACCCACAGGGGATCCCCAGCAGCTCACCAGCACAACTGCAAGGGGTATTTCAATCCAGGTTCCAGATTGCCAAGAAGTTAAAGAAATTCCTATCAACTTCCTTGCTATAAAATTTTGTGACCATAAACAAAAGGCAAATTTAAACCAAGAACATACTGACTAAATTAAAAACTCACCAGCCCCCAGTTTAGTCTCTGGACATTGCCTATGGTGGCTAAGGGCAAGGCAAATGCACACACAGCATCCCAGCAATCTGAGTCTCATCCCTTCTTAACACAATTCTGAATAAAAGTTTCTTCTTCCACAGTTTCCACAGTAGGATAAAATAAGTGGATCTGCATAGAAATGAAAGCAGACCTGCCTAACAAGCATCCTGTTCTAGATCAGAGTCTCCAGGCAGTGCCAGTGCTGAGCTTGGATGAGATCTCAGTGAACTGGAGCCTGCCCTGCCAGCCTCCCATCCAGTGAGAGTCCCACGTTCCATCTCCTGCCCTCAGTGCGGCACTGACACAGGGATGCTGGAGGGAAAACATCTCAGATTCTGCCCAGTGGCCAGCAGGCAGCTCTGCCAGGGGTCTGAGGCTGACAGCACGAGCCTGCCACACAGCTGGAGTAGCCAGAACACCTTGAAAGAGACATTTAGAATTGCAGAGAAATTAATTGGAGCAATTTGCAAAAAAACGCCATTGACAAAAAGCAGCAGTTTCCAACATCTCTGGCAGCAGATGCCAGGGTTGTAAGATTTCCCCACTAAGGAGCATCTGCAACACAAAAAGGAAAAACAACAGAAAGGCTTCTGGGGAAGGAAACTCTCAAAATACATCTTGATATTCCAAGGCTTTTGTGATCATGTCTTAGATTAAAGGTTAGACTCTAACCTAGACACCTGGGGCTGGATTTATCCTCCTGGAAGACAAACTAAAAACAACTGTTCCCCATCCCAAAATCAGGAGCTGACAGGCCTTTCCATTGCTCTGCATGACAATACAGTGGAAATGAGCTTCAAGTAACATTTTCACTTGAGCTTTTGTTGAAGAAGAATGCTAATCACTCCCATCCTGCATCCCAATTACTCACTGCTTCTCAACTTCATTAACAGCTCCAGAATCACATGGAAACACGAGTCCTGCAGACTGAGAGGACAGGCAGCAGAAATAAACACATCGAGCCCCTTCTGAAGGCTGCTGTCCCTGCCAGCTAACAGCTCTGGAGAGGAGAGCCCTGGCACTCCAGGCCATGAGGAGCTGGCACTGAGCGGCTCAGAGCCACAAGGGCCACCAGACTGCGGGGGTGACCTCGGTGCCAGCCAGCCCTGGAAGCAGAATGGGAGTGAAAGGCTGGAGAGGGGCCTGAAGCCCCCTGAGATCCCAGCAGGGTGGGCTGGGGTGCAGCAGACACCAGGATGCACTGAGGGGCTCCTCACACGCCCTGGGAGAGGGGAAGCTGCAGCACAAACGCGGCGCTGGCACGGCTGACAAAGTTCAACCCGATGCGCCCTCCCTCCCTGAGAGCCCCTGGGCACTCTGTGATCCACAGCTGGGCTCCACTGGCACTGCCCAGCATTTGCAGCAACCCCAGCTGTGCCACAGGGGTGATCCCAGGTATCTCAGCTCGGCACAGCTGAGCCAGGCTATTTTTAAACCCCGATATCTGCAGGCAAGGTATTGGTACAAAACTCATTAAACACCATTTCATAGACAGAAAGGCAAAGGATGGATCTGCCAGAGAAACACGTCAATACAATGAGTACACACATGTGACACAGAGCAGAGAACACACAGCACAGTGCTCACTTGAGAGCAGACTTGAAATTTGACCTTCACAATATGCAGCAGAGGTAGTGAACATACACAACGTGGCTCTGGAGAAGGAATATTTATCCATCAAGTTCAACTGAGCTTCTATAAATAATGCAGAAGCAGAACACTAATTGGCCTGTTGCAGAAAAATTTTGCATTTCACAACTCACTGCTTTCCCTGTATATTATCTGGGGGTTTATCCTGACTAATCCAAGAATGCAGACATCTGTCCAAGGAGCCAGTACACAGCTCCAGAAGAAGTACCAGCTCTTTCTTTTGTAACCTCCTTTCCTGTGCAAAAGAGATCAGACACTTGCACTGTCCAGCTACCCATCCCTCTGTTACTTCATTTCTCCTATGAAGTCTTTTTTGGCAAATTTCAACCATGTCTTAAGATAGGAACATGCTTCAAAAATACTGCTTGTAAAAATACAACCCAACCCAAAAGCCAGGCAAAGAGAGAGCCAAGACGGTGCTTTCAAAAGCAGTTTTAAAGAACCAGGGGACTCCTGCTCTCCCCTGAAGAGCAGGGGCAGCACAGATGGGCAGCACTGAGCTGCTGCCAGGAGCAGATGCCCCTGCAGAAAGGCTTCAGGTGGCACCTCCCTGCCAGAGCTGGCATGAGCCCTCTGCAGCTGCCTGGGTCTCCCCAGGGTTCCCCAGCTGAGGAGCAGCCACACTGCCCAGCCTGAGACACAGCTTCTATTCCATCACCTGTGTGCCTTCCACCCTGCCCAGCCTGAGACACAGCTTCTATTCCATCATCTGTGTGCCTTCCACACTGCCCAGCTGTGAGACACAGCTTCTATTCCATCATCTGTGTGCCTTCCACACTGCCCAGCTGTGAGACACAGCTTCTATTCCATCATCTGCTGCATTCCACCCTGTCCAGCCTGAGACACAGCTTCTATTCCATCACCTGTGTGCCTTCCACACTGCCCAGCTGTGAGACACAGCTTCTATTCCATCATCACCTGTGTGCCTTCCACACTGCCCAGCTGTGAGACACAGCTTCTATTCCATCATCTCTGTGCCTTCCACCCTGTCCAGCCTGAGACACAGCTTCTATTCCATCATCTCTGTGCCTTCCACACTGCCCAGCTGTGAGACACAGCTTCTATTCCATCATCACCTGTGTGCCTTCCACACTGCCCAGCCTGAGACACAGCTTCTATTCCATCACCTGTGTGCCTTCCACCCTGCCCAGCTGTGAGACACAGCTTCTATTCCATCACCTGTGTGCCTTCCACACTGCCCAGCCTGAGACACAGCTTCTATTCCATCACCTGTGTGCCTTCCACACTGCCCAGCTGTGAGACACAGCTTCTATTCCATCACCTGTGTGCCTTCCACACTGCCCAGCTGTGAGACACAGCTTCTATTCCATCATCTGTGTGCCTTCCACACTGCCCAGCCTGAGACACAGCTTCTATTCCATCATCACCTGTGTGCCTTCCACACTGCCCAGCCTGAGACACAGCTTCTATTCCATCACCTGTGTGCCTTCCACACTGCCCAGCTGTGAGACACAGCTTCTATTCCATCACCTGTGTGCCTTCCACACTGCCCAGCTGTGAGACACAGCTTCTATTCCATCATCTGTGTGCCTTCCACCCTGCCCAGCCTGAGACACAGCTTCTATTCCATCACCTGTGTGCCTTCCACACTGCCCAGCCTGAGACACAGCTTCTATTCCATCATCTGTGTGCCTTCCACCCTGCCCAGCTGTGAGACACAGCTTCTATTCCATCATCTGTGTGCCTTCCACCCTGCCCAGCTGTGAGACACAGCTTCTATTCCATCATCACCTGTGTGCCTTCCACCCTGCCCAGCCTGAGACACAGCTTCTATTCCATCATCTGTGTGCCTTCCACACTGCCCAGCTGTGAGACACAGCTTCTGTTCCATCACCTGTGTGCCTTCCACACTGCCCAGCTGTGAGACACAGCTTCTGTTCCATCACCTGTGTGCCTTCCACCCTGCCCAGCCTGAGACACAGCTTCTATTCCATCATCACCTGTGTGCCTTCCACCCTGCCCAGCCTGAGACACAGCTTCTATTCCATCATCACCTGTGTGCCTTCCACCCTGCCCAGCTGTGAGACACAGCTTCTATTCCATCACCTGTGTGCCTTCCACACTGCCCAGCTGTGAGACACAGCTTCTATTCCATCACCTGTGTGCCTTCCACCCTGCCCAGCTGTGAGACACAGCTTCTATTCCATCATCTGCTGCCTTCCACACTGCCCAGCCTGAGACACAGCTTCTATTCCACCTGCCTTCCAGGGAAATGGAGCACTCTCCAGCACTTACTGCACAAGTTATTGCACAAGGCCTCCAAGAAAAATCTCCCAATGGATTCTTTATGGAGAGATAAAATGAAATGTTTCTGCTTGCTTAGCTTGCTCCTTGTTGGATCTCACTGGATAATTTTAGGTACCATTTTTGGAAGAGGTTCTCTCTGACTGGGCCAATAATATCTTCTAGATATGAAGACAAATGTTATCTTTAAAGAGAAATTCACCCAAAATCTCTAATACAGGCTCCTGAAAAAGCTGGCATTTAGGAAAGATCAGTGGGAAAGGCATTAGGAAGCTGAATGAAGAAATTTCACTGATCCCTTTGAGCAGCTTGAGCAGACTGGCTCCCAAACTTCAGCTGAGGAGAATTCATATCAAGACACTGCTGTTTTTTGAGCCTGCTTTCCACAGAGAGGAAGGATCACAGAGAACAGCCCTGCAGGGAGTCCAGGGGAAAGTTTATGTGTACAAACAAGATCCTGCCTCAGGGTTTGTTACTTAAGAGCCCCTACAAAGAGTGAGTTTTGGACAACATTCAGAAACTCGAAATCTTAAGGAAAATTATAAATGCTGAACCAGACCAAATCATTCCAGTAACTTAAGTTAACTCAGTAACTTAAACTGAATTTTGCTTAGCAGAGGTCATAAGCACCCCAACAAATGACTGTCACCAGGGCTTTTTTTGTGGGACCAGAATAAGGGAAAGGCTTTTCTCCTGAGCATGACCTTGACAGCCTCCTGCTTTGTGCCCTGGGAGGCAGATTCAGCTCATGGGCCTCATCTCCCTTCCCACAGCTCAAAGGTGAGCCTTGCTTAAAACCTGGTCTTCTACAGGATCTTCAGGAAGGTAAATTTCATCTTTAAAAACAGCTAAAGAAGAATCCGCTGCCATTCTGAATTAAGGTCTTCCCAAACTGATGATAGAAATGTTTCTCTTATTTCTAGCATAAATTGCTCTAGATACTGCCATGAATTTCACTCCTAACCCTGCCAGTTCGCTGTTTCACTGGTCACACACTGAGAACCCAAAAACCTCTCTGGACTGAAAGCAGTGATGAGATGTGGCCTTTCTTGCCTTATCCCAGGTTCAAACAAGGCACAAATGTGACCCCCACACAGACCTGCCCCAGCATGTTCCAGTGAGTTCCTGCTCAGCACACAGGGATAGCTCTGGATGGGCAGTGAGTTCCTGCTCAGCACACAGGGGCAGCAGCTCTGGATGTGCAGTGAGCTCCTGCTCAGCACACAGGGGCAGCAGCTCTGGATGTGCAGTGAGCTCCTGCTCAGCACACAGGGACAGCTCTGGATGTGGCAGTTCCTGCTCAGCACACAGGGACAGCTCTGGATGTGGCAGTTCCTGCTCAGCACACAGGGACAGCTCTGGATGTGCAGTGAGTTCCTGCTCAGCACACAGGGACAGCTCTGGATGTGCAGTGAGGTCCTGCTCAGCACACAGGGGCAGCAGCTCTGGATGTGGCAGTTCCTGCTCAGCACAGAGGGGCAGCAGCTCTGGATGTGGCAGATGGCACCCTCACAGCACATCATTATCAGGGTTTAATGACCAGCACCAGGAATTGAATTGCAGGCCAGAAGCTTGTTTCACTCAGGCTAAACAGCAGCAAACCAAGCAAATGTTCTGCTGCTGATGTAAGGGGGAAATGCTATTACCAACCATCTGTAGGACTTCAGCCTAGGCAAAGAAGAACTAAAGTGCCCAGAACAGAGCCTGAGCAGGGGCTGGCACGGGGGGAGCAGAAAGCAGGCACAGAGACAGAGCCCTGGAGGAAGCCCAGCCTGTCTGGGGCACAGGCACCAGAGGCTCCTCAAGCACCCCCAAGTGCTGCTGGGCAGAGCCTGCCCCGGGATGCTCACAGCCTGCTCCTCCCGAGATAAATCATCATCCTGGCACTGCCCAAACTGCCAGCCACCCCTCTGTGCCTTCCCAGTGCAAGGGGACACAGGTGAGAGCAGCAGAAATGAGCCCATGTGCTGGCAGGGAAGGGCAGAGTATCCCTCCTGCACTTGTGGTTTTTGCAGTGCTGAAGCACGAAATGGGAAATGGTCTGTGAAAGGTTGCTCATGAAGCACACAAAGACTCTGTGCCATATCAGATGGCTCAAGCTGCTGGGTGATTTACTGTCATTGTGCTAATTACCTCCTACCAATTACTGCACACTCGTGGTCAAAGCCCTAAACAATAAGCACAACTCACATTTAGCCCGACTGCAAAAGATTAATTCAAAAAATGAACAGAGCCCCCATAAAGGCACACCGAGAAATCTGCCCTCAATTCAGTGTCTCCCTCTGCCCATCACCTGCCTGATCCTGCACCCCAGAAACCCAGGGCACAGGAGCTGGTGCAGTCCAGCTGGGGCTCAGCAAAGCAGCATTTCCAGGGGTAACTCAGAGAATGCTTCACCCAGCAGCTTTGCTCAGCCTCGGGAAGCACTCAGGGAGATGCCCAGGGGCTGGAGGCCAGCTCAGTGGGACATGGCTGGGGCAGAGCAGGAGGTGACATCCCACAGCACTGCTGGCCCAGGTGGGCACAGGGGCACAGAGGCTGAGGCACCAACCAGAGCAGCAGGGAGGCATCCAAAGGCATTCCAGAACGACCCTCACCAGCACAGCCCTGCAGTGCTGCAAGGGGATCTCGGGAACTGTTGACTGGGATTGTGCTTCCTTGCTCAGGGCTAGCAAGAAAGCATGTGCCATCATCCTGGGGACAGATTGGGAATGCAAACCTAACATATTCTTCTCTTCCCTTTCAAAATCAGATGATCAGCTGTGGCTTTAGTCCTGCCAAACTCTGTCAAATATAGCACAAAATTATACAGAACCATAGTAACTGCACTCCCACTATTGTTCTGATTTAAAGAGGAGTTTGATTACATTAGGTAAATATTTGTCCTTATGTAATAGCTCCCTCCAACATTCTAAAAATTTTCTGTCTCCTAGAATTTAACTGAAGAGGATGCTTTTATATGTCACTTGCCTGCCCCAGAATCAAGTATACTCTATATTACCATGAGTATTAAACTGTGAGTAATGTTATTACAAGCAATAATAGTTATCCAGACAATTATGTAGTTGCAACTGCAGTTTTCCTATTAAATCTAGAAGCTTTAAGCAAATTCAGAGTCAGTAAGAATTGCAACACCATCTCTGATGAGCTAAATAGCAGTTATTTATTCACAGACTGTTAAATTCTTATGGCCCTGGGACTTCCAGGAAGAAAGCAACAAAGAACTGACTCCGCATCTAAATACTGGCTCGTTCCTCATGTTGATATAATTATGAAGTTTCAGTCATTGCAAAGCTGTTCACACTGCTCTACATGCATTGCAAAATCTATGCTAACTGCAGTTTTTCCATTATAAAACTGCTGGTGAAGTCACTGTTCTATTTCCAGCTCAGCTCTGGCACTGTGCGGATGCTTGCTGCTTAGTAAATAGAAATATTTTTTTTAGGGAAAAGAGAACATACTGAATCAAAGAGCTAGAGGCTTTTGATACCCTTTCTTCCAAGTCATTTCAAATAATGTAATGAAATAAATGAATAATAAAGAGCAAACAGAAGCTCGTGTGATGACTCAACACACCAGGAGTCATGAGGAAAATGCTGAATTCTTGACTACATGTTCCAGTATAAAACCACAGGAGTGTGCACACTGGAAAACTTTCACCTTTTAAATAGGTGTTATCAACAGCCTCGGCAGCATTAATCAATGTTCTTATCACTTGGGTAATTACATTCCTCCTCCTGGCACACATATGCAAAGGAGGGAATTTAGGATCTTGACAGTGAGGCTTGGAAAAGAAAGGACAAAGCAAGAAAGCTCTTCTACCTTCTGTCCTTCCTGCTCAGCTCCAGCTGGGGTCTCGCCTTCTTTAGTCACCCTCGGAGATAAAAAACATTTTAGCCCCATGCAAATACATCAGCTCGTTTTCCTAAGAATATCTGCTCCAATAAATCACTTTACTTGCTCTGGCTGCATTCATGTGTATGTTCCGTGCATCTGGAGGTGAGTGATTGTCACAAACATTTGTTCACACAAAGGAATTAAAACAAGCCCGTTGACAGCTTTCTTCTGAAACAATGGCTATTTCTACTGCAACATGGTTATGGAAAGAGTCCAGATCCAACAATCCCAAAACCTGCCAGCCCCTGCTGTACCACAGGCAGCACAGCTCCAAGGCCCCACTGCTCACAGAGGAGTCTCTAGAGAAACAACTGCACCCAACTTTCTGCACGTGTTTCAGACAGGAAAGACCTCAGCACGGAGCACTCGGGAGCCCATGGTGTGTGCAGAGCTCAGCCAGCACCTGGAGTGCCACCACAGAGATTCATTCCCATTTCAGCCTGTGCCAGGGCTGCCCTGACCAGCCCAGCCCAGCACAGCCCTGCCCAGCAGCACAGCCCAGCACAGCCCTGCCCAGCAGCACAGCCCAGCACAGCCCAGCCCAGCCCAGCCCTGACCAACCCAGCCCAGCCCAGCACAGCCCAGGCCCGGCAGGAGCAGCCCCAGGCTCTGCCTGCCCTGCCCAGGGCACACACAGAGCCCAGCCCCTGGTCCTGCCCTACCCAGGGCACTCACAGAGCCCAGCCAAACCCTGCTCTGGTCCTGCTGCCCAGGGCACTCACAGAGCCCAGCCCCTGGTCCTGCCCTGCCCAGGGCACACATAGAGCCCAGCCAAGCCCTGCTCTGGTCCTGCCCTACCCAGGGCACACACAGAGCCCAGCCAAGCCCTGCTCTGGTGTCCTGCCCTGCCCAGGGCACTCACAGAGCCCAGCCCCTGGTCCTGCCCTGCCCAGGGCACTCACAGAGCCCAGCCCCTGGTCCTGCTGCCCAAAGCCTCTGCCCCAGGCAGAGCTGGGTCCCATTGGGAGCACTGGGAGCCAGGGGGATGCACACACAGGCTGCAGCAGGGACTGTCAGGAAAAGGACTTTAAGAGGTGCATCTGGAAGGCAAGAATAGACTACTGCAGTGACAAAAGTACTTTTTAAAATAGAGCACACTTGTTCTATCCCTTTTGCTGCCAAGAGGAATCAGCAGCACAGGACTGGAGGCAGCAGGGACAGGTGTTTTGTCTAAAAGGAGAATTGGTTCTTTTGGCCACCTATACAGCACGTTTGGCCAACGGGTTCAAATCCAAGTGTGGGATCCTTCCATCAGCAGCATTCAGGCACTGGCAAGCTCTGCTGGAGCTCTGCTCTTGCCTTTCACATGATCAGATGAAAAGCTGCTTTCTGAGCTTCTGTTTGCCATTCCTTTTTCCTTCCAAACCATGTATTATTTAAAATTATCTGGAAGAGTTACAAATTATTCTAACCAATTCTTTCAGCAGGCAAGAATCTATGACTGTAAGGAGATTATAAATGTATTTTCTTACAGCTGAGCAGTTCAAGCCCAACATTTAAATGTTGGTATAAAAATATGTGAAACCAAACTGTATGACAGAGCTTGCTTTGTCAAAACACAAATGTCTCATAAAATATGCTGTCTGGCATCAGAAGTAGTAGGTGATATTTTTAAGACCAACTTTTTCAAGGAAAAGTATCGATTAAAATTAACAAAAGACATTCAAAATTAGGATTTGATATTTTGTCTTTTGATTTCAAATGGCAACAATTCTGAGGTTTATTAGATTTGTTTAAAGGTCAGACCCAAAATAAAAAATTAGCTGTGCAAAATATTTTGTTCAACCCTTCATAACTTCTTAAAGTTACTGTTCCTTAGTTGAAAACTGCCCAAAAACCTCTCCTATTTATTCAGTTCCCCTATCTGCCATCTTCATCTCCAGTATTTCTCTACAGTCCACAAGCCAAAGCACACCATTTGTTTGGCTCTCATCCAAAGGGCCTTCACCCATGCAACTTATCAAAAGGGTTTTTGGATTTTAAGTCTTCCCAGCAGCTGGGATCATTTGGCAGCTCGTGTGAGGAGGAGGGAAATTGAATTTCCTGGAAAAGAAAGCACTGTGAACCCTTTGTACATGGCCTCACCAACAATGAGCAGCAGTGCAGCCTGGCAGGAGCAGCAGGGCAAGGGCAGAGGTGAAATCAGAGGGGAAATGCTGAAACCGGCTGCAGAGATGGACTGGGAGCAGGGGAGGGCACAGGAAACCCCCAGGCTGTGCTGAGACACCAAATGTCTCTCAGCAGAGCACAGGACAGACCCCAGGCACTGCCAGGGTGGAGATGGCACAGCCAGGATGGGGATGGCACAGCCAGGGTGGAGATGGCACAGCCTTTACAGCCAGGACAGAGATGGCACAGCCAGGACAGAGATGGCACAGCCAGGACAGAGATGGCACAGCCAGGATGGGGATGGCACAGCCAGGACGGAGATGGCACAGCCAGGATGGGGATGGCACAGCCAGGACAGAGATGGCACAGCCAGGATGGGGATGGCACAGCCAGGACAGAGATGGCACAGCCAGGACAGAGATGGCACAGCCTTTACAGCCAGGATGGGGATGGCACAGCCAGGATGGGGATGGCACAGCCAGGATGGGGATGGCACAGCCTTTACTGCCAGGACAGAGATGGCACAGCCTTTACAGCCAGGACAGAGATGGCACAGCCTGCCCAGCCAGGACAGAGATGGCACAGCCTGCCCAGCCAGGACAGAGCCCCAGCCCCAGAAGCAGCTGCTGCAGGGCTCTGCTGAAGGGGAAGAAGAGCAGCCCCAGAGGGATGCTGTCCTCTGGGGTGAAGGGTTTGGGGTCACAGGGGCTGCTCCAAGAGCAGGGCCAGAGCAGGAGCCTGAGCTGCAGGAGCTTTCTGCAGCCCTGTGCCCTCCTCATTACAGCTCTCAGCTATTACAGCTCATTCTGCAGGGCCAGCCTTGATGATTTCAGAGAAATCAAAGCTACTGATAACAAAATCTGGACATTCACTCCAAGTAAAGCAAAGAGTATTAGGCTGCAATTGTACCAAATTATGATCTGTTTCATCCCTCTAGAAAAGGCTTCACAAATAACCAAAAGACCTGTGAGTACAGATTTTTCAACTTAAGTAGACTAGAAAGTATTTCGTTTCTTTGATAGTGTGGAGGGTTTTATCTTCTCTTGCTTTGTCAAAGCAAGATGCAAAGCCCTGGATCTACTCAGTTCCATTGTGGTCACCCACAATAACGTGGCTTTGTCAACAGAGCAGACACCAGGTGACACAGTCTAGCTCTGCATCAGCCTCAAAAGGCTCCTATGCTACACATGGCCCTGAAACGAAGATAAAAAAGGAAAAAGGAAAAATAGAGCTTAAGCTGAGATACAGCTGAGCTTCCTAAAAACCCTTACTATAATCTATTTACACGCTGCCTGCAGAGGCTCTTTGGGTGGACAGCTGTTTTATTTACATGGTGCTTTACAATTCCAACAATCTACCTGAGCAACTAAAAACTTCCATGCAGATAAAATCAGAAGAGATCAGAAATCCTCAGCCAGACAATTCCAAATGAAAAGCATGCTAGTGAGAAATTTTGTGTTGTCCCAGGCAAAAATGAGCAGCTGTTGTGGTCACTGCACTTCAGCCAGGCTGGTATTAAATATCTCATGGACTGAGTCATATTCAAACCACCTCTGACGTGAGCAGTGGCAACACCTGACAAGGATGACATCTGACTTCACATCCTGCAAATAAACACAAATATTGTGTCTTGATAGAGATGGCAGATTTTTTTTTTACAGGGCAAATGACCATGAAAATCAGGTGAGCTATGAGCCATGCACAGTGCCAGTCAGAGATCAGAGCCTGCAAAGCTGCTGAGCATCCTCTGCGCATTTTGCACTGCAGAAGAACTCAGCACTTCACTGAATCAGGCCCCAGAGCCAGTGAGAACTGCTGATTGCAAGGAGATGACCTAAAGCACAGTGGCCAGCACTCACAGAAGGAAGATTCCCTTTTCACCCTGACTCAAGCACAGTGGCCAGCACTCACAGAAGGATGATTCCCTTTTCACCTTCACCTAAAGCACAGTGGCCAGCACTCACAGGCTGATTCCCTTTTCACCTTCACCTAAAGCACAGTGGCCAGCACTCACAGGCTGATTCCCTTTTCACCCTGAGCCCAAACACAGAGACCAGCACTCACAGAAGGATGATTCCCTTTTCACCCTGAGCTCAAACACAGTGGCCAGCACTCACAGAAGGATGATTCCCTTTTCACCCTGAGCTCAAACACAGTAGCCAGCACTCACAGAAGGATGATTCCCTTTTCACCCTGAGCTCAAACACAGAGACCAGCACTCACAGAAGGATGATTCCCTTTTCACCCTGAGCTCAAACACAGAGACCAGCACTCACAGAAGGATGATTCCCTTTTCACCCTGAGCTCAAACACAGAGACCAGCACTCACAGAAGGATGATTCCCTTTTCACCCTGAGCTCAAACACAGAGACCAGCACTCACAGAAGGATGATTCCCTTTTCACCCTCACCTAAAGCACAGTGGCCAGCACTCACAGAAGGATGATTCCCTTTTCACCCTGAGCCCAAACACAGTGGCCAGCACTCACAGAAGGATGATTCCCTTTTCACCCTGACTCAAACACAGTAGCCAGCACTCACAGAAGGATGATTCCCTTTTCACACTGACCTAAAGCGCAGAGACCAGCACTCACAGGATGATTCCCTTTTCACACTGAGCATTTTGCCAGTTTCAGTAACACCCACCAGGCCCAGCTGCGTGCCCTGTCCAGGGCAGAGGTGCAGCTTTGTCCCCAGCTGTTTTCTTGTAAGCAGGGACAAGAAGAGGAACGTGCTGCAGGAGCAAAATCCTGCCTGCAGGTAAGACAGCAGCAAATGACACTGGTGGCCAAAGGAACCTTCCTGCCTCATTGAAGCACCTCTCCTTTGGCAAGTCCGTGTTTTGCAGAAGACACGACCCTGCCCTGTCACAAAGCCTCTCCCCAGCTCAGCCCTGTCCCACACACTGCCTCTGAAGCAGCTAACAGGTCAGACATTCATCAGCTGCCAGCCCCAACCCGGGCTCAGCTCATCTCCAAGCACCTGACTTGTCCATGCAGGAGCTACAGCAGCAGGCTACCCTCTAACAATGAGCTCATGCTGATGTTCAAACCCAGCTGAAATGATTTACTGAACTACTGAAATAAAATTAAATAAAAGTTATACACCAGATTTCTTGCTGGCCCTACAGGCTGCACTCTGTCTCACATTACACAAGCCCATCAAATATTTAAAGTGACCATGTCTACACAATTACACATAATTCAGCAGAGAGGAACATACTGCTAAATGATATAAATCATGCTGGCATTTGTGTCTATGCAGGACTAATACTAAATATCATGAAAATGCTTCTGTTTTCTTCTAAGAGACACTGTCAGGCTGCCACCTCTTCCCAAAGAGTGCAGCGTGCCAAGCCCGGAGATGTGACAGCAGCGTGGGCTGTGGTGTCCCCTGGCAGGAGCAGCCTGCCACAAGAGTTTAGCCCATGGCAGGTGAGCACCTCCACCTGCAGTGGCACCTGCAAACCCCTGCCAGCCTGCACAGGGCACAGCAGAGGCACAGGGCCCAGCCCGTGGTGCCAGGGGCTCTGTGGCAGCACAGCTTGGCCAGCAGCACTCTGGCACCTCCAGATGGCCTCAGAGCAGGCACAGCACGGGGACAAAGCTGCACTCAGGACAAGCACAGTGCCCTGCCTTTGTGTTCTGCAGGAAACAGCCCCACAGCGCTGGGGCTCCTGAGCTCCAGTCCAGGCTGGGCACACTTGGGACAGAGCTGGGACAGAGCTCAGGGCCCACCCCAGCCCAGCAGAGCACAGAACAGCCCTGGGCCCTCTGTGAGCCCCTAGGGCAGCCCCTCAAGGCCCAGGTCACTGCAGGGACCTGCACACACCCCACGGAGGGCAGGAGCCTTGCCCCAAGAGCTGGCTGACCCCAGGCCACCCATGGGCCCTTAGGCAATGTCCCTGTGCCCCAGCAGCACTCTGTGCCCTTCCACCTTGGTTAACAGACCACAGAGCAATTCACCAAACAGGAAAAAAAACATTTTCCTCATAATAGATGAAATAAGGAGCAAGTGCAAGCCATTGTCCTGTAGGCCAGGGAAGAGCTGTGTGCTCTGGATTTTTCTGCATCTTTGCCCTGCCTTTTAGCTGCCTGGTTGCTTGAAATAACCTCAGGGGGTTCTGTTTTATTATGTTTAAAGGAAGTATTTTCCTTTCTGCTGAGATTCTTTCACATTTAAGGCTATCATCAGTCATATTGATTTTTCATGGCCTAACTAGACTGAGGAAAGGAGTAATGTGTTATTCCTTACACACAATTTTTCCAAATGGCTTCTCTGCCCAGGGCATGATGTGGCAGAGGCTGTGCTGCACTTGTTGCTGGCTGACACAAATGCCTGCTCAGTCCCCACAGCATCCTTTGCACACTGGCTCTGCAGGAAATGCAGGAGGCTGCAGTGCTGCATTAGAGGGAACCTCAGCAGGAAGGAGAAGTGACCTGGCAGAGCTGCCATCCATGCTGACCCATGCAGCACCACTCTTCAAGCACAACCTGCCCATGCTCCAGGCAAGGCCAGTTCTGGTAAATGCCATCTGGGAGAATTTGAGGCTTTTTTTCCCCAGTAAAATTCCAGACAGAAACACAATATTAGAACTTCCTTGATCTAGAGCATGAAACGCTCTCAAAGACCTGACACGGAGCAGACTGTGACTGTAAGAAAGGAGGAATCATTCCACAGTGCAGCAGGTCTGCAGCTGCTAGAAAACAACAATAAAGACCCAGAGAGGCAGGGGATGCACACGGGAGAGGCAGGGGATGCACACGGGAGAGGCAGGGGCTGCACAGGTGAGGAAGGGGATGTGCACAGGTGAGGCAGGGGCTGTGCACAGGAGAGGCAGGGGATGCACAGGTGAGGCAGGGGATGCACAGGAGAGGCAGGGGATGCACAGGTGAGGCAGGGGATGCACAGGTGAGGCAGGGGCTGTGCACAGGAGAGGCAGGGGATGCACAGGTGAGGCAGGGGATGCACAGGTGAGGCAGGGGCTGCACAGGTGAGGCAGGGGATGCACAGGTGAGGCAGGGGATGCACACGGGAGAGGCAGGGGATGCACAGGTGAGGCAGGGGATGTGCACAGGAGAGGCAGGGGCTGCACAGGTGAGGCAGGGGATGCACAGATGAGGCAGGGGCTGCACAGGTGAGGCAGGGGATGCACAGGTGAGGCAGGGGATGCACAGGTGAGGCAGGGGATGTGCACAGGTGAGGCAGGGGATGTGCACAGGTGAGGCAGGGGATGCACAGGAGAGGCAGGGGCTGTGCACAGGTCAGGCAGGGGCTGCACAGGTCAGGCAGGGGCTGTGCACAGGTGAGGCAGGGGCTGCACACAGGTGAGGCAGGGGCTGTGCACAGGTGAGGCAGGGGCTGTGCACAGGAGAGGCAGGGGATGCACAGGAGAGGCAAGGGCTGTGCACAGGTGAGGCAGGGGATGCACAGGTCAGGCAGGGGCTGTGCACAGGAGAGGCAGGGGCTGTGCACAGGTGAGGCAGGGGCTGTGCACAGGTGAGGCAGGGGATGCACAGGTGAGGCAGGGGCTGTGCATAGGTGAGGCAGGGGATGCACAGGTCAGGCAGGGGCTGTGCACAGGAGAGGCAGGGGCTGTGCACAGGTCAGGCAGGGGCTGCACAGGTCAGGCAGGGGCTGTGCACAGGTGAGGCAGGGGCTGTGCACAGGTCAGGCAGGGGCTGTGCACAGGAGAGGCAGGGGCTGCACACGGGTGAGGCAGGGGATGCACATGGGTCAAGGCAAAGCCCTTTCAGTGCAATTGCCTGTGGAGCCTGCCCTTTTACTAAAACTGGGAGGATATTTATAGAATAAAGTTTCACTTCAAGCCCTGTCACATACTGTATTACTCAGAAAATGTCAAAAGTGCAGCAGCAAAACTGAAATGAATTAAAATCATCTTTTGAACCATTTGACGCCTGGCAAATAGGACACGACAAGCAATGATACCCTATGGAACCAAAACAAGGAGAAGAGAAAGTTAATCCATCTCTCCCAAGCTTATCACCATTTTGAGCACTTTGGGAAGAAGTTGGTACACCTGACCGAGACACAGACGACTCAGCCACCGACAGGATCTGTAGCTTCCAGCCCAGAAGTGGAGCTTTGCTTGCCAGCAGCCTGCAGCAGCAGCAGCCAGGCCTGGGACTCACAGCAGGCGCTGCTGGAGCACAGTAACGCTCCCACCCTCATCTGCCTCCCCTCAGTGGGGACTGCATCTGCCCGGCACAACAGAAGGCGAAAGAAAGGCGGGAGTAAGGAAAAGGGACAGTTAATGACTTTGAAAGAACGTCTGAAAGACAAAACTAAATTGACTCGTGGTGACAGTTCCCTCTGTGCACGGCAGACACGGGCAGGGAGTGACCAGAGCACGCTCAGCAGAGTGCCCAGCAGCCAGAGATCAGCCTAGCAGCACACACACACAGACTGAGCCCTGGCAGCAGGAAATCTCAGTATTTCACTGCAAGAGCCAAATAAAAATTCCAGCAGTCCTCAAGCTCCTTGATCCTGATACCAACAGGACAAGGAAACAAATGAGTTTCTTTCCCACCTGTTCTAGGGGTTGCTCCAAGCTATGCCACATGCCAATTACTCAAAAGTAACAAGTCCTTCAGGAATCAGAGCAGAAGGCATGGCCACAAGACAACTTCTAGAAAGGAAAGAGAAATTTTAAGTATCTACACACTGCAGGTCTTGTCAAATAAAACACTGGGAAGGAATAACCACGATCTTCCTGAAAGAAAGCAGAACTCTAACTTCTCAGCCATGAACACTTCCTCAGATATTACTGTTCAGGGAAGGTAATTAAGTGAACCTGCTACACTGGAATACTTTTCCACAAGCATAGGGCATGTGGGGTTGAAACAATGCCCTCTGTATCACACCTATTTCCCACTGCCATCAATGTAGTACTGCATGAGGCGTTCAAGGCACAGCAGCCCGGCTGTCCCAGTGCACACACTCTGCCTTCACCAGACCACACAGAGCCAGCCAGACTCAGGGCATCACAGAGAGCACAAAGTGCCCTTCCAACTCCTCAGGCCCTCCCCAGGCATGCCTTAATTTCCTGAACTGCAGCAAAGGAAAAAATGCCACACTAGGAAACAGTCTAACACCAAACTGATTTCTAGGACGGTTTCTGTTTGCTCCATGTACTGAAACAAAACAATTCCATTTCAGAACTGTTGAAGTACTTGCCTATTTTCTTGGTTTTTAAATAAAAATAGCTAACTTAGACATTATAAATTTTAAAATAACCTTAGAACCTTTGTTTTCTATGAGAGGAATTTCATCATTTCATGGTGGTGTCCCCGGCCTGCCTATGGGTGAAGGGAGGCTCGGGGCCACCCCAAATCCCAGGGAAAGGGAAACAGAAACAGGCACTGCAGACCTGGCTGAACAAGGCAGCCCCGAGTCCTCAGAGCAGCTATGGGGAAAAGGCTCTGAATGAGGGAGCCCAGCCCTGCCTCACTCACTGCCAGCCTGACTGGTGCCCAGTTTCAAACACTGCTACAGAAATGTCTGAACATGTTTCATCTCTTCCATATGACCAGAGACAGTAAATTCTGTCCATCTCCCAGCCACGAGAGCTGGGACCCCCCTCCTCTATTTTGTTTTCTTAGCTTTATTTTGCAATCTCTTATGCAGAGTTCAAAAAGGAACATAATTAAAAATTTACTCCTCAGAACCAAATTTTTATCTTTTTTCCCCACAGATCCAGTGGAGAGAAGAGGAGAGAGGGGAGATGAACAAAAAAAAAAAAAGACTTCCTGTCACATAAATAATGAAAAAGATGCTCAAAGACTGAAATTTTCACATGCAGCTTTTGAAGTTATTTTTTACTTCTTTGTATTTTGTTGCATGCTCTACCTGCTGTTTTTTTTCCTTGGTAGCTTGACAAGTTCCTTTTAAAAAAATGATTTTTAAAAGGCAATTCAAGAAGTTTTCACTGATCCTGTCCAAATAAAAGGAAGATTCTTTTCGTTGAGTATGCAAACTGCAATCCTTTGAACAAAAGGCACTTGCCCACATGATGCCAAATCCTTCCTTGGCTGAGAGCTTACACAGTGCAGGCTCCATCCACAGTGCAACAGGGAGGAAAAATTCAATTTAAACCAAGCTCCTGCTCTGGCACAGCACTCAGAGATCCCCTGTGTGTGCTGAGACGGGAGGGGTGGGGTGTTTGGGGTGTTTGGGGTGTTTCCTGTACCTCTGCTCTGTGCAGGAGGCTCTCCAGCATCCCACCCTGCCCAGGGCTGAGGTGCCAGTGTGACACTGCCCGTGTGACACACACAGGCAGCCCTGCCAGCCTGTGCCTCCCAGGGCCCCAGCTCATTTCCTCAGAGCTTGCTGAGCCATGCTCCAAGCGCTTACAAAACAGCAAATCTCCGGAAAGGCTCAGGTGGGATCTGTGTGCACAGTGCCAGCAGCAGCCAGCCAAGAGGCCAGGCTGGCCTCTCGTGAGAGGGGCTGCAGGCCCTGGCTCCGCTGCCCCCTGGCCCTGCCCTGCTGAGCTGCCCAGCCCCACACCAATGCCCCACCCATCCCCAGGGGGACAGGGACACCCCAAACTCACCCCCTGTGCCGCCCCTGCCCCGTGCCAGGCCCAGGCACAGCTCACCCTCCGTGCCAGGGCAGGGCACAGCTCACCCTCCATGCCAGGCCCAGGCAGGGCACAGCTCACCCCCTGTGCCAGGCCCAGGCAGGGCACAGCTCATCCCCGGTGCCAGGGCAGGGCACAGCTCACCCTCCATGCCAGGCCCAGGCAGGGCACAGCTCACCCCCTGTGCCAGGCCCAGGCAGGGCACAGCTCACCCTCTGTGCCAGGGCAGGGCACAGCTCACCCTCTGTGCCAGGCCCAGGCAGGGCACAGCTCACCCCCTGTGCCAGGGCAGGGCACAGCTCACCCTCTGTGCCAGGGCAGGGCACAGCTCACCCTCTGTGCCAGGCACAGGCAGGGCACAGCTCACCCCCTGTGCCAGGCCCAGGCAGGGCACAGCTCAGCCCCTGTGCCAGGCCCAGGCAGGGCACAGCTCATCCCCGGTGCCAGGGCAGGGCACAGCTCACCCTCTGTGCCAGGCCCAGGCAGGGCACAGCTCACCCCCTGTGCCAGGCCCAGGCAGGGCACAGCTCACCCCCGGTGCCAGGGCAGGGCACAGTTCAGCCCCTGTGCCAGGGCAGGGCACAGCTCACCCTCTGTGCCAGGGCAGGGCACAGCTCACCCCCTGTGCCAGGGCAGGGCACAGTTCACCCCCTGTGCCAGGGCAGGGCACAGCTCACCCTCCCAGTGCTGCCCAGCCTGGGCAAGGTGTGGGCAGCTCAGGCTGAGCAGTCTGTGTGCAGTGAGGGCTTGGTGAGCCCTGGGGCCCAGTGAGCCCCGTGCTGCCAAGGCTGCAGAGGGGGCACAGTCCCAGTGCCAGGCACTGCTGCTCCTGGCACCCGGGCCCCTTCCCGCTGCCCTCATCTGCTCTGCCTCTGGGAGGCACTGTGAGCCAATGCCCTGAGTGCACATCCCCTGTCACTCTGTGTCCCACTGAACCTGAACGAGCCCCCCAGAGCAGCCCCCAGCAGGCACGGGCTCTGCAGCAGGGCACAGGGCAGGGCAGGGGTGCCTGCTGCCCTGGCACATGCCCGCAGCTCTCCAGGTCTCTGACAGGACGCTGCTGTCCCCAGGGCAGCCCCTCCAGGCTCTGCAGCCTCATGGCTTTCCAGACACGCTGCATAAATCCCAGGAACGCCTCCCGCTAGCAGCCACAACTGTCAGTGAGTGCAGCATCTTTTTTCAGTCTGCTTTACAGCACAGCGTCACTGCAAACGCCTTCCACGCTTTGGGACACATGAGAACAGGCTTTGCTTCCTTTTCCTTCCACAGCAGCTCCAGCAGCACCCCAGACATGTTACACATGCACAAGCACACGTGCACCTCCTCATCCCAGCAGGCCCCCTGAGCTAAACCACCGAGATTTGAAGGATGCATTCAATTACCAGCTACTGACGCTTGATCACTACATTCTAAATAAGTCCCACAAGTAATAAGCAGTATTATAACAGAGTCTCTGGCATCACCATCCTTCACTGTTCCCTCCAAATGCTGCCATCACTATCATTATCATGATGAAAGCTTTGAGCTCAGTTTATCATCTGGATGTGTGAAAGGCTGCACAGGGAAGGATTAACACACATTTGTAAGGTAAGAGTAAATGCAATTTCAACTCGTAGGCTTGCATCTGCTGCCTTTCTTTCTTTCTTTCAACAAGAATAATGAGCATCATTTAGGAGCACATTTCAGTTTCAGCTTGTTCCCACTGCCAGATCTCCCACATCACATGGGAACCCTCAGAGGGCAAGAGACCAAGTCCTACCATAAAAGCTCAATCCTATTTGCCCTTAAACACTTCCCACCCTTGAGAACACAGAAGTTGGGGCAACACCTGGATTTGCTGATCCACTCCGACATCGCTGCAAACCAGGGAGTGCCTCATTGAGCTCTTTCCATCCTGGCTCTCCCCCTGAGCCCTTTCCATCCTGGCTCTCTCTCAGCCATTCCAGCTCTCCATCCTGGCTCTCTCTCAGCCATTCCAGCTCTCCATCCTGGCTCTCTCTGAGCCATTCCAGCTCTCCATCCTGGCTCTCTCTGAGCCATTCCAGCTCTCCATCCTGGCTCTCTCTGAGCCATTCCAGCTCTCCATCCTGGCTCTCTCTGAGCCATTCCAGCTCTCCATCCTGGCTCTCTCTGAGCCATTCCAGCTCTCCATCCTGGCTCTCTCTCAGCCATTCCAGCTCTCCATCCTGGCTCTCTCTCTCAGCCATTCCAGCTCTCCATCCTGGCTCTCTCTCAGCCATTCCAGCTCTCCATCCTGGCTCTCTCTCAGCCATTCCAGCTCTCCATCCTGGCTCTCTCTCAGCCATTCCAGCTCTCCATCCTGGCTCTCTCTCAGCCATTCCAGCTCTCCATCCTGGCTCTCTCTCAGCCATTCCAGCTCTCCATCCTGGCTCTCTCTCAGCCATTCCAGCTCTCCATCCTGGCTCTCTGAGCCATTCCAGCTCTCCATCCTGGCTCTCCCCTGGGCAGTTCACCCCCAGAGAGCTCTGGGCTCCACCTGAGCAGCTTCCCCTGGAGCCTCGTGTCTCCCTGCAGGGCAGAGCTCCGTGTCCCAGCCAGGGGCTCAGGAGGCCGAGTGCCCTTTGCTGGGAAGGCACATGATGGGTGGCACAGACACTGAGCATCACAAGCACCTGCTGGCTCAGTCTGAGCTCGGGGCAGGGCCCTTCACAGCACCCAGCTCATCTCTCTAAGGACCAAGACACTGACACCCATCCAAAGAGAGGCAGAAAGCAAAATGGCAAAATGCAAAACATTCCTAATTCACCAACTGCTCCCACTGTCACAGAGGCACTGATTTATCACAGCAGTGCAACTGTCCTGCTCCTCAGCGTTCACATTCCTGTTGATAATGATGGAAAATTTCCAGGGTGTAAGGGAGGAAAAGAGCTATTTTGTCTTTTCTGCCTCTCAGAGATGGGGAATGCATCAGACTCCATCTGAGAATTCCACTGGAGCTCATGTGGGCTGGGAGGAGGAGGGAGAGAAGGAAGCCAGCTACAACCTGTGTCATTTCTTCCCACAGTTTTGCTGGGTACAAAGCAAACTAGCAAGAATTCAAATTTTTTCTTTCAATCAAACGATGCTCTGAGATAGGTATTCATGAGCTTCCCACATGTGAGGTGCCTGAATGACCCACAGAGAATTCCCATTTGTCAGGTTTGAATTTCAGTTGCCTCTGTGAGCTCCAGGAGCTGTGGTGAGCACCAAGGCTGAGCTCCCTGCAGGAGCACTGCCACTGCACCCCACAGCACCAAAATCCTGCACCCCCAGAGCACCAAAATCCTGCACCCCAGAGCACCAAAATCCTGCACCCCAGAGCACCAAAACCCTGCACCCCCACAGCACCAAAATCCTGCACCCCACAGCACCAAAATCCTGCACCCCACAGCACCAAAACCCTGCACCCCACAGCACCAAAACCCTGCACCCCCACAGCACCAAAATCCTGCACCCCAGAGTACCAAAATCCTGCATCCCCAGAGCACCAAAATCCTGCACCCCACAACACCAAAACCCTGCAACCCACAGCACCAAAATCCTGCACCCCACAGCACCAAAATCCTGCACCCCAGAGCACCAAAATCCTGCACCCCCAGAGCACCAAAATCCTGCACCCCCAGAGCACCAAAATCCTGCACCCCCACAGCACCAAAATCCTGCACCCCACAGCACCAAAATCCTGCACCCCCAGAGCACCAAAATCCTGCACCCCCAGAGCACCAAAATCCTGCACCCCCAGAGCACCAAAATCCTGCACCCCCAGAGCACCAAAATCCTGCACCCTCTGCTGGGCCAAACAGCCAGGGGGCTCAGGCAGCAAAGAGAAATATTTCTGTAAGCTGCTTCAGCAAAGCAAAGTAAATCCAAACTTGCTGATTGCCAGGAGAGCCTTCAAAGGTTAAAATGTTTTCCACGCTCAGTTCAGGCACTGGACCCACTTCTTTCAACTGCAGCTTCCCCTCCATTTTAATGCAGAAAACTCAACAGTTAATTCACAGGACTAGACAATTAAACACATTGATGGAGCTTCATGCATTGGCAAGAATGGCATTTAAAATTCTTACAGTATCAAAACAGAAAATTTCAAATAAACGTGGAATGCATTCAATCCTTAGGTCTCCACTGAAACATTCTGATGAATTCAATCTCAATTAATTCAACGTCAATTCTCAAGACTAAAGCAGTACAATCAATTTGATTTCTCTTTTCTGATTCCCACACCTGAAGTCACAACTCACTGAAGCTCACGGCAGCAGGCACTGTTCACCAGGGCATCCCAGCCACTGCTGGCACAGGATCCAGGGGCAGAAATCCTGCTCAGCTGCTGGGGAGGCCTCATGGCTTAGCTCAGTCCTGGTGGGTCCCTCCAGAGTGCCCTGGGCGCTGGGACAGCGCCTGGCACAGCGGGGTGGGCACGGGACAGCACCGGGCAGGGCTGGAGAGCAGCGTGCCCTGCAGGGAGGGCACAGCACCAGGGCACAGGGGCTGCAGGAGGCACAGAGACAGGATTGAACCAAGGCACCAGGGCACAGGGGCTGCAGGAGGAACAGAGAGTATCAAACCAAGGCACCAGGGCACAGGGGCTGCAGGAGGCACAGAGACAGAACTGAACCAAGGCACCATGGCACAGGGGCTGCAGGAGGGACAGAGAGGGGATTGAAGCAAGGCACCATGGCACAGGGGCTGCAGGAGGCACAGAGACAGAACTGAACCAAGGCACCATGGCACAGGGGCTGCAGGAGGGACAGAGAGGGGATTGAAGCAAGGCACCAGGGCACAGGGGCTGCAGGAGGGACGGAGAGGGGATTGAACCAAGGCACCATGGCACAGGGGCTGCAGGAGGGACAGAGAGGGAATTAAACCAAGGCACCATGGCACAGGGGCTGCAGGAGGCACAGAGACAGAACTGAACCAAGGCACCATGGCACAGGGGCTGCAGGAGGAACAGAGAGTATCAAACCAAGGCACCAGGGCACAGGGGCTGCAGGAGGCACAGAGAGGGGATTGAACCAAGGCACCATGGCACAGGGGCTGCAGGAGGCACAGAGACAGAACTGAACCAAGGCACCATGGCCCAGGGGCTGCAGGAGGGACAGAGAGGGAATTAAACCAAGGCACCATGGCACAGGGGCTGCAGGAGGTACAGAGAGGGAACTGAACCAAGGCACCAGGGCACAGGGGCTGCAGGAGGAACAGAGACAGAACTGAACCAAGGCACCATGGCACAGGGGCTGCAGGAGGCACAGAGAGGGAACTGAACCAAGGCACCATGGCACAGGGGCTGCAGGAGGGACAGAGAGGGAACTGAACCAAGGCACCAGGGCACAGGGGCTGCAGGAGGAACAGAGACAGAACTGAACCAAGGCACCAGGGCACAGGGGCTGCAGGAGGCACAGACAGGATTAAACTGCTGTGGCTGGAGGTGCAGGGCCTGACACCAGGACAGGAGCTGCTGCTGAGGATCCTTGCCCAATAATCAATTCCTTGGGAAGCACAGCAGAAAAGGAAGCAAGAGCAGGAATTGGGCTGCTCTGAAGGCAGATGTTTATTCTAGGCTGCCTCTGTGAACATAAACCAGGCACAAAGGAAAGGCTTTTATTCGGTTAACACACTAAAAGCAAATGCTTGCATTATTTGTGATTTCACAACGTTAATCCTGCAAGAATAGCTGGACTGGAGCTATTTATCATCTGGCACTCTAGACTTTGTTTCCATAGAAGGAAATGAAAAAGGCCAGGAAGGTTCAGCCAATTTGTCTTTTAATACTCTTTATTGGTTCATTAATGATTAATTCTTTTTAACACTCTGCCCTAGATCCTAAATTCACAATGGCTCAATTTAGATGAAAGATTTCAAATCCCCATCTCTCCTCCCTCTTCTCTTCTGTTTCCTGAGCCTATGCAAAACAACAACAACAAAAACCCCACCCAAACAAAAAAAATAAAATAAACCCACCATGCCACTGCTCAGCACGCTGCTGTCAAAGGAAATCATCCCAAACAGAAAAACCCCTCTGGAAGATGAAACGGTGCAAAAGATGAAACAAGCAAAGAACACAACCCAGCCCAGTCCTGAAGAGCCACAAACAGTGAAAGACCCACTGAGTAAAGACAGTATCTGCTCCCACTTAGCCACAAAATCCACAACTTCTTCCTGCCCAGCACTGCAGTACTGCAGCACTCAGCTGTGCTCAGTTCCTGAATTCTTCCCTTGGAAGGAACATGGATTTATCTCTTCAGCAAATTATTGAGAACAGAAAATGCTATTGTTCCACAAACAGAAACCAAAGAGAGCTCTTAGAAATGTCATCTAAGCAGAATATCTGAACATTTCCTTGGGATCACAGGCAGCTACACCCTGCTCACACTGGTCTTTACAAGTTCCATGAGAATTTACTGCAAATGCATTTGTCACTGCCCTGTCCTAGATGCTGAACACACATAAGAGCATTCTGTCCACACCAAGTTTCCTCCAGGAGTTCAGTCCCTCCCTTCAGCGTTTCCTGGAGCTGTAAAAGAATCAGATGAGCAGTGGAGGTGTCTCAGATCCTATTCCTACCACAGCTATCAGTACAACACAATTTTGCATCTCACTCCTGTTTAGATAAGGAAGCAATGAAATGACCCCCTTGACAGTGTGCTCTGGGACCTCTGGAGGAATTATGCCACTTCTATTCAGTATTTTTCTAATCTGCTTACATGCTGCTCCTAGCTGTTGCAGTTCAAATACATATTTACCTCAAAGTACACTTGACAAGACTGCAGCTCTCCCATTCATCTCAAATGAAGAGAAACATGCAAACACCTGCATTTCCTCACAAGGCAATTAACCCAGGTGAAGCATTTATCTGAATCACAGCAGCTTCTTTCTAATTTGAAAGGAAGGAAAAAACACAAACCCACAACAAAAAAAACCAACAGCATCTAAAAAACCACTACAAAGTACTTCAGTTCCCTAGAGAGAATGGCATTTCTGGCCTCAGGACACTGAGAGCACCATTCTGCAGCTCACTCAGAAGGCTGCAGGCGTGGGTACCACAGCCAGGACTGCTCCTCTGAGCCCAAAGGCATGGGGAGAACTTTGAAACGCTGGAGAAGCTGGTTGGTCTCTAGCCTGGGGTCTGAGGGGCAGGAACTGGACCAGTACCTGGTCAGTATTGCTAAAAACACCTCAGCCACAGTGACTTGTGCACTTCAGACAGAGTCCCACTGTCATCAGCGTGAGCAGATCTGTGCAAGAACAAAACAGCATTGCCCAAACCTCTTTGGAACTCTACCATCACACAGATAACCAATTCTGCTGGAAATACCTCTAGAGCTTAATAGCTCCCAAGAATTCGTCATTAATTCTGCTTTTTCATCCCTTCCTCCTACCACCTTGTGATTCTCATCACTATTGAACTGGAGGTGCTGGGAACTATTACCAACATTTCTGGGTTTAGTAACCCATTTTTTTTTCAATACAGCCTTATTCATTTTTTCCTGTATAAAAAGGATTTTCAAGATCACCCATTTCTATGTTACTGAGCGCTCCAAGGGCAAGAAAGTTCAGCTTCACTTGAGCCTTTCTACTCAACAGTTCACAGCCTCCTTGCAATCCCAGGGGTATGAAAATCCTGCAGGAGAGATCCCCTGGGAACAGGTTCACGGCTGGCTCTTGATCACTGTGTGAGCTGGCAAAAGCAGAAGGTCCCCAGGGAGCCCCAGCCCGGGGATCTGCTCCACACACAGCCTAAAGCCCATCCAAACACCCTGCAGCTCCTGTCCATGGCCATCTTCTCACCAAACTTCTCCCAATTCCTGCTCCAGCAGTCCCTGGGAAGGGCCAGCTCCAGGAGCATCCAAAGCTGCCAGATTTGCTTTGGCCATTAGTGGCACCATGTGCCCCAGAAAGCAATGCCAGCAGCAGCAGCAGCTCCTGACTGCAGGCAAAGCTTCAAATCACTCTGAAGTGGTGCAAGTGCCACAAGTGTATTTCTGCCTGCTCTGCTCCTCATTACACACACAAGCCCCAGAGGTTGCAGTTCCATGTCAAAAAAAAAAAGGAAACTAAAAAAAAGAAAGAAGTCTGCCCTCTTATGTTATTTTAAGCAACAGCACAGTCCAATTGACTTCAGAGGACCTCTCACTTGCCAAGCTGGACATATGCTTGAATCCTTCCCTGAAATAATGCCAGAGCCGACCTCACCCCACCCCTGCCATCCCCCTCACCCTCATTCTCCTCCCGAGGAGCTTCCAGGCTGCCCTGCAAGGACAGCCCTGCCTGTGGAACAAGGCTGTCCCCAGGGATGGTGCTCAGGAGTGCTGTAAGGCCCTGGTCCAGGTGCACACTCAGCCTGAAGCCCCCTGAGCCTGAGCTCGTGGCTCCAGCCTGTTCTGTTTGCACCTCCAGGTGGAAGGAAGATGAGAATCTCCTCTCCTGCTTGCCAGATCTGGCATTTCCTCACACAGCATCTTCTCCCCTGAAAGCCAGCCCCTGAATTTTAGTCTGGCACAAACACACCTACTAGATAGAAGCCTTTCATGTAGGTCAGCTCTAGGAACACTCAGTTAACTCCCACTTGGCTGGAGCAGCACGAGCACACGAGAGGAGCTGGAGCAGCCCCTGCTCTCCCTGCCCAGGGATTCAGGAGCACCAGCACGGTGATCATCTGCTGCAGAGATGGGGGCAGGTTTCACAATTACACCACTGTATTTATGCCAGCTGCACATGCAGATACATCCCCCCACTCCCCATTGTTCCAAAGTCAGTTCCATAAGCTTCACAGGCCCTCTGAAGCACAGAGCAAAGCGTGTGCCTGCTTTTCTTTGGATCCATTCTGCACTTTCCTGATACGTTCTGAAGAGCTGAGAAGGCACCCAAGAGAAACAGCTTGTAATCATCTGATATCTCCATGTGACCTCCCCTCTGCAATTTGCATTGGCTCTGAGTTTCCAGATGAAGCTGTTGGACAGAATAGTGCTAGGATTAATTTTAGCCTCCTCCTCAAGATGAGCTGCTGATACCAAAACAAGGTTATAATATTTGACAGAGCAGAATATTCTCCTTGCCAACATCATCTGTTTCAGGCTTCTCAGGACTGAAATAAAGTGTGGAAAAACAATTCCAAGCAAAGAGGTGCTGTGAGCTTTGAGAGCAGAGAAGGAATTAAAATAGCTTCATTCTTGCAGTTTGCAAACCAGTCTCCACGGCGGGCACGGGTCTGAACACAACAGCATCTCCTGGAAATGAGACATCCACTCAAGCTCATCAAAAGATGCTACAAACACAGTTTCGGTATAGAACAAGCTGACAGAACAAATTCCTGCAGTTTTTAGCTTCAAGTACCTGCAGTAATGGACTGTGGAGGCATTTTTGCAGTGATGGCCTGGCACCCTTCAGAGCACCACAGCAGAAATGCCCACCAGTCCCTTCCCTTGGGCATGCACTGCAGAGCTCACACAGCTCCCAGGCTCCATCACCACCCTTTTCCAGCCATGCTTGTTGAGAGTGGCTCTAGAGAAAGCCATCAAGCCCTTCTGAATCCCCATCAGGAGAAAAAGAGCCCACATCGGCCCTCGCTCACACCCTGCCTGAACAGGCACGCTCTGAGTTAGAACCAGGCCCTTTCAGAAGCGAGCTCAGGCTCCAGTGCCTCCCATGTCCTGCCAGCCAAGCCTTACCAGGTGTGACTGCAGGGATGCTGTCAGGCAGTTCTCAGAGGCAAACCCACATGATCCTGCTCTAATACTTAGATTATTAATAACTACACTGATGTATTTTACATGAACTACACCATAAATGAATTACAGGGAAGTTAAAGCAGACCATGACTGTTATATTTGTTACATTACCTTTCTCTTGCTGTGAATAATTGCTTGACTCTACCAGGACATGGCTGCTGGCTTGTGAGTGGACTTCAGGGGACTATTCTTTGAAAAATTAGGCAATTAGGCTCAAATGAAGCCTTCCAACAGAGTCTGTGTTTTCAGCATTTGAGTGAACAGAACAGGACTGAAACCTGGGGCAAACAGACATGGGAGTAGAGAAACACCCCAGTTGAACACATGCAGCACCAAATGCTGTGACACCAACACCTGAGCAGGGAGGGAGAAGCAGCTGATGGAACCGTGACATTCACTTCCTATTATTATTCCTTCCAAACTATTTAATCTGTCCTAAAGTTACTTCTGCATGGAAGAACTAAAATGAAAAGAACCTGTCAGACCTATAAATCATGCCTTGCTTTACAGACCCCCTTCATCACAAGTTACAAGTCTACTACCTAATTTCCACTTAATTAATTACTAGTAAAATCCATTATGACAGTTTTCACAGAATAAATGTGAAAAGTAAAATCTGACAAAAGATTTGAGTAAGAGCTGTCATCTGAGTCTGAGATTGGTTTGAATTTTCTTTCAAATTTGTAGAAATATTGTAATTTAAGTTTTATTTCTACTAAAATGATCAGCCATCTTTTCTTGTTAAGCTCAGCAATTCCAGAATTTTGAAAAAAAATTAACATTTCCAAAGTCATAAAACAAAGTAATTCAAAGCAGGTAATTCATCTATGCAAAAATTCAAGACTTTTCTACTCTACATTTCCTGTCTTTTAAAATAATTTGCAGGTAAGCATGTGCAGAATTCCACCATAAACAAACACTAGAGAAGGAAAAAAACCCCATATAAATGTATTGTAATATTAACAGAATATATATACAGACATCCAGAATGAGACTGATTTAGTTACAGAATAAAAACTTACTGGAAATGGCCAATTCATCTAAAGTTTCATTTACTGAATGTTTGGAAACATCTTTTCATGAGCAATACACAGAACAAGAATTCATCATGCAAATTCAATTAAATTAATAACTTTAAATGCAGTACACTTTTTGCCTCAAGCAGTTTATTTCCTCAGTGGAAAAATAAAACCTACTTTTATCAAGCATGCAATTATTTGATCAGTTTTCGTCTCATCTCTGAATAAAGGCCCCCAAAGAAGAGAGAGAAGTTCCAGTACAAAACCAAACTGTTCCTGCTGCCAAGGCAGAAACATCTTCTCAGAATCTCAAAGAATTTTACATCACCTAATCAGACCTACAAATCAATTATCAGCTTTAATTGGATCACTCAGAGCTTCTCTCTGAAACTATTTCTTCATGGATGTTTACCTGCTCTGAAACAAGAGAAAGGAGGATGAGTGTCTCTATTATTGGGAAATTAAATTAAGCCATCTGTGATCAGGCGCTCTGTAATTCACACATGTTTACAGATAGGGTGTCATGCAAACTGCCTGGGCTCCAAGCTGCACACAAGTGAGCTCTGATCCCTCTATTCCCATCCATGGAGCACACGCTCCAGGCTCCTGACAAAGGTCACTGTGCCAGCACTGAGGGACCTGCCCAAACCCAGCCCCAGGGACCTGCCCGAGCCCAGCCCCAGGGATGAGCCCAAACCCAGCCCCAGGGATGTGCCCAAACCCAGCCCCAGGGATGTGCCCAAACCCAGCCCCAGGGACCTGCCCAAACCCAGCCCCAGGGACCTGCCCAAACCCAGCCCCAGGGATGTGCCCAAACCCAGCCCCAGGGATGAGCCCGAGCCCAGCCCCAGGGATGTGCCCAAACCCAGCCCCAGGGATGTGCCCAAACCCAGCCCCAGGGATGTGCCCGAGCCCAGCCCCAGGGATGTGCCCGAGCCCAGCCCCAGGGATGTGCCCAAACCCAGCCCCAGGGATGTGCCCAAACCCAGCCCCAGGGACCTGCCCGAGCCCAGCCCCAGGGACCTGCCCAAACCCAGCCCCAGGGATGTGCCCAAACCCAGCCCCAGGGACCTGCCCAAACCCAGCCCCAGGGACCTGCCCAAACCCAGCCCCAGGGATGTGCCCAAACCCAGCCCCAGGGATGTGCCCAAACCCAGCCCCAGGGATGAGCCCGAGCCCAGCCCCAGGGATGAGCCCGAGCCCAGCCCCAGGGACCTGCCCAAACCCAGCCCCAGGGACCTGCCCAAACCCAGCCCCAGGGATGAGCCCGAGCCCAGCCCCAGGGATGAGCCCGAGCCCAGCCCCAGGGATGTGCCCAAACCCAGCCCCAGGGACCTGCCCAAACCCAGCCCCAGGGATGAGCCCGAGCCCAGCCCCAGGGATGAGCCCAAACCCAGCCCCAGGGACCTGCCCAAACCCAGCCCCAGGGATGTGCCCAAACCCAGCCCCAGGGATGTGCCCAAACCCAGCCCCAGGCCTAGAGCAGAGGACAAGGAAGGGGAACGCAGCCCCTGCCCACCCAGACAGCTTTACAGGAGAGAAACCCTGTCCTTGAACAGAGAGAGCAGTGCCCTGTGCCACCCTGTGCCACCTGCCTGGGCAGGACAAGGTGCCCCACACAGGGCAGGTGCCCTGTGCCACCCATGTACCTGGGCAGGACAAGGTGCCCTGTGCCACCCATGTACCTGGGCAGGACAAGGTGCCCCACACAGGGCAGTGACCTGTGCCACCCCATACACCTGGGCAGGACAAGGTGCCCCACACAGGGCAGTGACCTGTGCCACCCATGTACCTGGGCAGGACAAGGTGCCCCACACAGGGCAGGTGCCCTGTGCCACCCATGTACCTGGGCAGGACAAGGTGCCCTGTGCCACCCATGTACCTGGGCAGGACAAGGTGCCCTGTGCCACCCATGTACCTGGGCAGGACAAGGTGCCCCTGAGGGTGACTCAGGCTCTGAGCACAGCCCCACGCTGATGTGACACACCTGCAGCCTGGGCTGTGCTGGACAGACACACGGACATTGCTGTCCCTCCACAGCAGCACAGCAGCGCCCTGGCTGCACAGGAGGGAATGAAGGAAACCCATCCACTGTAAGGGTATTTCAGAAGTAAAAGGGGCAAAGATAGGAAAAAGTCATTTTCCCATTAAATCCCACCAGCCACCAGCACGAAGGAAAAGCTTTCCTAGCACTTCTCCCTGTTTTCCCAGCCAAAGCTGGTGTGAGAACAAGAGCCAGATCTCTCCTTGTGACACTCTTCTGTTGCTTTACTGCAGTCGCTAGACTCTGTAAAAACCAGACATTTTAATTTAGTTTTCAATGTCAAATAACTGATTTCAAGTGCATTTCCCACAGCAATCCATACATTCTCTGCCTTTCCACTTTTAAATGTGTGATAGCTTGCAGCTCTCTGAGGCTGCAGTGTATATTATACTGCAAAATTACCATGTCAACAAATAACTTTTCTTCACTTGTAAACAGATCCTTTCTGTGAGCTGGCAGATGTCTGCCAAATTACGCTTTTACTCATTGAGATGTTCATTGGGAAAAATATTAGTAAGATACAGCCCTCTCGTGCAGTGAGCAGCAACAAAAGCCTTGCTGGAAAATGACTCCACCAAAATACTCCTCTCCCAGCAGTGCAAGGCAGCTCTGAGAGCTGCTGTGCTACCAAGGCACCTCAGGCCCTGAGCAGAGCAGCTCTCTGAGCAATTCTTTCCCCAGGGGCCGTGTAAGGCAGATTCAATCAATAAGCAGGTCCCAAACCTTCAGAAGATGTGTCCTGGAGTGCACATGCAGAGGGGGAGGTAAGAGCAGCCATCCCTGCACAGGTGCTGAGGCTGCAGACACCCATTCAGGTGAATTCCCACCTGTGCAGGTACCAGGTGCCAGCTGCCAGGCTGCCATCCCCGTGCCCAGGGCAGCTCCTGCTCCAGGCTGGGCCCAGCAGGGACGTTCAGCTGCCTCTGCAGCCATGCTGCAAACCCCTCCTGCCAGCAGCCCAGAGCCTCCCCACACCTGGGAGAGCCCAGGTGGGCATGCTGGGCATGCTGTGGCCCAGGACTGCCCTGGAGATGCCCCCTGACACAGGGCAGCTCTGGCACGGCGCAGGAATGGGGAGGACTGAGTGCTCCCCCAGCTCAAATCAATCAGACACAATTTATTCATTACAGGGCGGTTCGAGCCACCACTGAAGAGTCACTGCTTATACTGGCCACCAGTGTGCCAGTTTTCTTCCCATGTTTGAAAAGCTGTGCTTTCTAAAACACGTGAACAGAATTTCAGAAATGAACAAGCAGGGGCACATACACAACTTTAATCCTCAGCATCCAAGGAAAGGATCAAAACCACAAATTTCCCAAGGAAGAAGGCATCACATCACTCCTGAAATGGAAGAAATGTGCCCACGGGTAGTTTACAAGAACTTCTGCAGGTACAGACCAACACCAGAGCCCAGGAGGTCAGGAGGCTGATGCTTGCTAGAAAATGACAAGGAGGGCAGCAGGGCCCCGTGGATGGAGGAAAAGCTTTAGTTACTGCTGGCAGAGCCAAAAGCAGCACAAGGAACTAAAACTGTATGGCCTTTTTATTTTTAAACACACGGAGCGCAATGCCAGATTAATTAAAAGGATCCATTTCCATCATATGCAGGATCTGTTTACTGCTGTGTTATCAGGGCTAAATACAGCACATGTCTGCAGCACAGGGAGAATACATCAACTGCAGGAAAACCAAGCACACAAGCCTCAAAGAAGGAAATGTGAATCAAATGGCTGAAGTGTACAGCTGTAACAGCACGGCTGAAAAGCCAGATCAGGCACCTGGCCATAGAGACCAGTTTAGAAAAGAAGCCAGTCTATGGTAAAAAATAAATCAGTCTCTCTGTGGACACCTCATTTCTTCATGTACTCAACAGCAGCCATGCAAACATAGCACTGAAACAGAGAGGAGAAACAAAGGCACAAGAAAGGCATTGGTCCATCAGAAATTCTCATGAAAACAGAAACCATTACATACATGGAAGCTGAAGAAGGCTGTTCATGTCACAGGAACCCAAACCTTGCAACAAACAGCAAAATTTAATATCCTTCTGTGAAACCTAGGTCCTGTGAGACACAGCCCAATCCAACAACCTTCTCTTGAAGCACCAAATGAAATCCTCTCGTTCCAGGGCAGGCAGAGCAGCTTTCTGCACTCAACAACAGCCACCTCCACCTGCACTGAATTCCCTACCCCACGGAGGATCTGGGTGTAACTCCTGCAGGAATCCCAGCCCGTGCTTGCTGAGGGCGTTTTCCGAGCGAGCAGGAAAGAAGCACGCACAGGAGAGGGATGCCACCTTCAGCCAGCCCTGAACAAGGCCTCGTGTCACCTCCTCACAAAGGGCAGAGCAGGCTTCCCTCCACCAGCATCTCTGTGAGCCTCCAGAGGAGCTCCCGGCACGTGAGGATAACGACAACACCCAGGAGAAGTGAGTGACAGAATCTCTTTGGAGCTATAAATACTTTTCCCCAAAATGTGTTGGAAGATCTCAGAGGGTAACTCAAAATCCCACACTAACACCAGGATTCTGTCACTGCTAGTGAAGTGCTGCACAAAGAAAACACCTTTTGTTAAAGACCACGTGCTCATTCAGTTATTTCTTTACTAGTCACACCCTCTCCTTCTCTTTAAAAACAAGATTTCTCCAAGTTGCCAACAGTTGTTTCCAAGCTGCTCCTTTGCTGAATAAGCCTCCCAGTTTCTATATTCAGAGCACAACCGATGCAGAAGTCTCAACACCCACTAAACTTGAATAATTTATACTCTTACAGTCTTGTATGGCAAAATACAAAGTGACTTAATCATCAGGTATTCATAGCATTCTCCTCCACAGAAGTATGAAACTCAGTGAAAAATATCATTCCACTGCAAGTCCTCAGGCAGTGTGTTCCACATAGCAGACAGAGTCGTTTGCATTAAAAATTCAGAGCCACATACAAATAAAATACTTTTGGTTGTGTGACTGCTTGCCGGGGCAGTTGGACAATCCATTATTAAGCACATTCCGTTTCCAGAATAAGCTGAGAAAACAGGATAGATTGCTTTAATATTAATTCACGTGTCTGCACGGTGCCTATTGCATCTCACGAAGCTTTTTAAGCCTAATTCAAAGTTAAAATGGCTTTTCACTGCCTCAGTGTTCCCAGTGAGCACACCTACATCCTGGCTAAGCATCACTGCACAGACACTTCCTCAAAAGGAAAACATCAGGACCTGTACATTCCCTTTGTCTTTATCCTGCTTATATTTGTATAAACACATAAACAAAGAAAGCAAATGTGTTCCTTGTGGCCTCAGGTGAAGGCTACTCTAACAGGTTCACATGAGAGCCACAGAATGGATTCTCTTTTGGGCTCTGTTGCTTTGGTTTTGGACACAGGGAGGTGCTGTTACTGAAACCCCACAGATTTTCACAGAGTCCTACAACTGTTTAGGTTGGAAAAAACCTTCAAGATCACCAAGTGCTACCTACCATTAACCTCATACCACCAAACCCTGTCCCTAGGTGCCACCACTCCACACCTCTGCCTTGCCATCTCTGCCCTTCCCATCCTTCTGCTGTGCCCTTCCTCCTCATTCACCTTCACCCATCTCCTCCACTCTGCTCTGCCCATCCTGGCCCTTCTCCTGCCCCTCCTCAGCCTTCTCTGAGCTTCCCTCAGAGCTGTGTCCACAGCACAGCTCACAGACACTCATGCTTCTCTGTGGAGCTTGGATGCTGAGCTGTCTCTGAGAAAAAAACTCCCTACAAGAGATGCTTTCCTCCTTTAAACACTTTAAAGGTTCATGAAAGTGGAAGGAGATTAAAAACATATATGTGATTGCCTGTTACATAAGTAGTTTTTGAAAGCATGCTGAGTTTAATGATATCTCAGTGGAACAAAATGAAGCAAATCACTAATCACAGTTACCAAAAAAAAATTCTCCCAGCAAAGTACTTTCTCATTAGTTTCTGGTTTCAAGTGGTTCCACCTGCCTTATGAACATGTACATTTAATCAATCCCTTTAAAAAAGGATATTGATATCAAAGTGCCCCAAAGCAAACAAAACCCCATCCCAACAGCCCAGTGAGCAGCAGCAGTGCCAGGGGACATGGCACACAGACTGTGTCCTGTGGCAGGACAGGGGACAGGGACATGGCACACAGACTGTGTCCTGTGGCAGGGCAGGGGACAGGGACATGGCACACAGACTGTGTCCTGTGGCATTGCCAGGGACAGGGACAGGGACATGGCACACAGACTGTGTCCTGTGGCAGGGCAGGGGACAGGGACATGGCACACAGACTGTGTCCTGTGGCATTGCCAGGGACAGGGACAGGGACATGGCACACAGACTGTGTCCTGTGGCACTGCCAGGGACAGGGACATGGCACACAGACTGTGTCCTGTGGCAGGGCAGGGACATGGCACACAGACTGTGTCCTGTGGCACTGCCAGGGACAGGGACATGGCACACAGACTGTGTCCTGTGGCAGGGCAGGGGACAGGGACATGGCACACAGACTGTGTCCTGTGGCACTGCCAGGGACAGGGACATGGCACACAGACTGTGTCCTGTGGCAGTGCCAGGGACAGGGACATGGCACACAGACTGTGTCCTGTGGCACTGCCAGGGACAGGGACATGGCACACAGACTGTGTCCTGTGGCACTGCCAGGGACAGGGACATGGCACACAGACTGTCCTGTGGCACTGCCAGGTACAGGGACAGGGCACACAGACTGTGTCCTGTGGCACTGCCAGGTACAGGGACATGGCACACAGGCTGTCCTGTGGGTGGCACTGCCAGGGGCTCACTCCAGCCTGCTGCAGGCAGCAGCAGCAGTGCCTGGCAGCAATGTGAGGATGCAGGAACTGATCCCCTCCCAGTGCCCCACTCAGCATCCCCTCAGGCTGCACAGCCCCACACTGAACAGCCTCTGGCCCTGCTGTCACCAGCTGCAGCACACCTGGCCTGTCCTCACCTCCCTCCCTGCCCCAGCCCACCTTTTCTCCTGTGCCTCCTATTGAAATGTACCTGGTCAGGGCAGGGCCCATCTCTGACACTCCTGCATTCATGAAATTCCTCACTCAGTGCTGTCCTGAGCCCAGCACAGCCCTCTGCAGTCAGGATCTCCAGTGAGGACAATCACAGCCTGGATGCATGGGCCATCACAAGGCTGTGATTTCCTGACCCAGCAGGCACCCAGGGCTTGACAGAAAAGTCACCAGCTGGCCAACACAGGGCAGTTAAGCTCTCTTTTGTATGAACTGCAGGCAAGGCTATTGATATTTCAGCTCTCAGTTCAGGTCATGGCTTTGTGGTCTCCCAAAGCATGTTTCAGCATTTCTCTTCTGCTGTGACATCTGGCTGCACATCTTCAATATTCCCTGGGAGCAGGGAGGGCTGTCAGCACCCAGCTCAATACCTGCATTGCAATCACATTGACCAGATCTTCAGTCTGCAAGTGGTTCCATCAGTTACCTTGAAACTATTTCCACAAAGGAAGGTAAGAGCAATAGAATTTGGCTTCAAACACACGAGTCCTTGCCAGGCAGGAATCTTAAGGATTGACACCTAAAGGAATGAAATCACTCACATGACAATAACCCACCAAAAGCAGTGTCATCAGGGCTTTTATAAATGAAAAAGCTTTTAAGAAATCAGCTCTAATTAGCTGAACTCAGTTATGCCACTCACTATCATGGAATAAAGTAAATCTCAGTGTTTTATTTTTAGCATCTGCTGCATTACAAAATAGTGTCTTTGACAAAAAACTGCTCTCCCATCATCCAAAAGGCCCTTCTCCTTTCCTCTAGGTACAGCCACTAGCAACCAGCTGTTATCCACACTAAGTGAATTCACAGCACACCAGCAATAACAGATCCAACCCTAAAGGCCATTGCAATCCTGCTTCTCCAAAGCTGCTCACAGAAGGGTGCACCTCCAGGCTCTGCAGATCAGGGGCTACATGGGAATGGACCAGCTCAGCTTTTATAGAGGCTGAAAAGAGCCCAAAGTCAATGCTGGAAACCCCCAGGATCATCATGAACACCAGTCCAGAGCACCAGCATTTCTGTGGGATCCAGGTGCAGGCAGGCCAGCCATGCATCTGCTAATTAGGTGGCAATACACACACAATAATTATAGCTATCACACCATCACACATTCTCCCCTAATTATTTCTAGTCATAATATTTACACCTTTGAATGCAACAACAAAGGTACAAGACTTTCTTGCAGTTGTTCTTGCAGATTTTGCCCAGGAGAATTTTCCCAGTTCACAGGAGGACCCCAGTGAGCGTGAGCCCAGGCTGAACCCAGTTACATAAACGTGCCCTTGAAGGCTCCGAGCCAAAAGGTTTTATTTACTCACTTTTACTGGGACATGTGTTTATTTGAGGATATGAATTTCACAAATATCCATCCCAGCTCGCTAGACTGGCAATGAGCTGTCAAATGCAATCCATCAGGGAGAAACTCTGTTTGAACTGGGGCCCCTCACTGCCCTCCATGCAGCTCCTTCAGACTGAGACACCAGTCTGAGCCCCAGCAGCACCACTGCCACTTCCTGCAAGGTCTCCTTGTCCCTGTATTTCTGTCACAGGGCAGCACACAGCTCAAACTTCCAACCATCTAAACGTGAGCTACACACAAAAAGAAACTCCTCCCCAAAAGCTACTGAGGCAGAGTATCCAGCCATGGCAATTTACTCTGCTAAGGGTAAAAAGACAATGAAGTCTTGAGAACCCAAAGCAACCAAAGGATTCACAAAATGAGACACAGTGATTCCTGTTTCTACTAAAATAAATTATCACCTAAGCACTTGGAGAGGCTGGGCCAGGCGAGTGATCCACGTTTCCTCAATTAAACCAAGTTTTAACCTACAGCAGTCAGCAGAAGACTAATTCCTAGCTACACCAGAATAGGTGGATATGTCTGTCAGCCTCAGAGGTAGCAGGTTTATAAACAAATCACCATCCAACACCTTGTCCTGTTTGAATGCTGTTGTGCCACTACACCCCAAACCAGCACCACACCCCAAAGCCCTGACCCCAATTTAAAAGCCTCTGACAGGCACAACCTGTGAGTCTCCAATAATGCCCCACCAGCCTCAGTCATCCCAGGCTAGGAGGGACAGCAAATGCAGACACTAAACAAATCCACCTCAGCTTCTGTGGGTTCCTGAGGGCTTCCTTCTCCCTTGCTGCAGGTCCCTGCAAGCACTGCTGGCTCCCCCCAGTGCAGCTCCCTTCCCTCTGCACACAGAGCTCCCCAGCTCCTCTTGGACCAGGCATCCGAGAAGGGGAAAAGGAGCAGGAAAGAAAAACTGCATCAGGATGAGACCCAAACCCTGCCAAAATCAATTGGAGCCTCTCTATCGGCTTCAGCGGGTTTTTGATGTGGCAGAGAAGTCAAACAGCCTGAATGGCAAGCAAATCGATTTGTGAGATCTCAGATACCACAGTGAGTGATGCCTGGGGCAGAGACTGGAGAGCACTGATCTCTCATTATGGTTTTCATATATTATACATCACACACATATGCAGATCTCCTAAATAATACTGAAAAGAGAAAACACCAGAATAAAGACATTCTGTATTACCTCATTTAGCATGTCAAAAAATACTCAGGAGAAAATATTACCCTTCATCTGCACTTTTGCCTCCAATATTAGATGTTCCCATTATTTTTTTTAAATAGCAATAGGCTGGCAAAAATATAGAACAATTCAGACTTGCATTGAAAACATGCACTAGCAGCATTTACTTTTTCTGAAACTGCAGAACATCGTGAAATTGAGTCTAATTTTGAATGCGCACAATGAGAATCAAAATATATGTGACCATTTTTCAATTTCTAATTCACTTATCTCAGCAAGCACATATTCCAATTGAGTATTTAAGAAAATTATTTTTCCGATGTTAAGGAAAAATGGAACTAAAATAAAAGAATTTCTGCAGTAAGTTCTGAAAAGGACATTTTCAAAGCTGGCAGGTAATAACAGAAGAAAGAAATAAGCCAGCCATTACAGATCATGGTCAAGAAATACAAGCAGAAGTGTCTGTAGATCATTATTATTGCTAATTGTACTTCAACCTTATGGTTTGTTGTCTTCTCTGTTGTTATTAATTTCACTAAATTAATGACTTTGGTAACTCTGCTTTCTCTTGCTCAGAAAAAGCAGAAAACAGGAAAAGTTCTAGGCTGCCAAACTTTGGCAGAAGCAGAAGGATTACTCACTCCTGTGCTCAGATGTCACCAGTAGTGTTGGTGTGGTTGTCAGGCCCGAGCAGACACCCAGCAGAGGAGCAGCAGCTCAGAGAACGCTGCCAGCCAGGGCAGTGAACTGCTCATCACAGCACAGCCCCCTGCTTTGTGAAGGGGCTGCAGCAGGGCAGATGGTGCTGCCAGCACTGTGCTGCTCCAAGGGCTCACCCTGCCCCTCCAACAGGAGCACGTGAGCCTGGGCTGCCTGACTGTCCTACAGAGCCTGATCCCATCCACCCCACAGACTGAGCCACAGCTCCCAAAAACCCTGCCTGCCCCACTAAAGCTGGGCTTTGTGCATCATTTCTGTGCCCCATTCAGTGACTGCCTTACAGCACCCCCAGCCCCGTGGCATGAGGAGTGCCTGACTCAGCTTCTGTGCACTCTGGATCCCCCCGTGCTCCTGGGGCACAGCAGCCGTGGGGCACAACACAACACACAGTGTCCCTGGCCTGGGACCCCTGCACACACTGACCCCAGCACTGACCCCCCCAGCACTGACCCCAGCACACACCGACCCCCCAGCACACACACTGACCCCTGCCCAGCACACACTGACCCCCCCAGCACACACACTGACCCCTGCCCAGCACACACACTGACCCCCTCCCTGCCCTGGGCAGTGACCCCAGCACACACTGACCCCCCCCAGCACTGAACTCAGCACACACACTGACCCCTGCCCTGGGCAGTGACCCCAGCACACACACTGACCCCCCCAGCACACACACTGACCCCTGCCCAGCACACACACTGACCCCTGCCCAGCACACACACTGACCCCCCCAGCACACACTGACCCCCCCAGCACACACACTGACCCCCCCCAGCACACACTGACCCCTGCCCAGGGCAGGGACCCCTGTGCAGCCCCCCCATGCAGGGACACTGTCCCAGGGCAGTCCCTGCCCAGCTGCCCCCAGCCCTGCTCCACCCCAGCACAGGCTGTGCTGCTGTCCCCAGGTGAGCCAGCACGGACCCAGAAATGAGCACGGGGGCTCCTGCTGCCCTAAGCACTCGTACCCTGCTCTCCTGCCAGCACTCCTGACTGAGGCACAGCCTCTCCTCAGACACCCCTCCCTGGCTCAGCTGCACTTGTGCCTACTTGAGCAGCCCTTCTGAAGAGCACATGACACCACTCGTTCAGCTCATCTGCCCACAGCTACAAGCCTTTCTTCTTTTTTTCCCCTCTTCTTTTTCCTTTTTAATTGAACTACTTTGGACATAGGTAGCTCTTCCTGCAGCGGAAATCAATTATGAAATAAATCTAATATTCAGATCAGACTGTATTAGAAGGGACTACTCATCATATATATGGTATTTCCAGATTACATCTTAGCATGGCTCACTGAGTCATCACTTCAGCATTCTCACTAAATCAAAAATTAAACAAAGCGAATCAGTCAATTAACAGGGCTGCTCCTTGCTCTGTGCACAAATAATCCCTTCAAGTCCAGCCCTTAACTCAATTTGGAGCAGGGAGTGCTCGGTATCTGGGAAGGAGCAGGGCTGGCTGCTCTGGTACAGCCAGGACAGGCTCTGAGCCCGGCCCACACCAACCCCAGCCTGGCCACAGCCACGGCCTGAGCTCTCCCATTCCCAGCAGAGAAACCCAGCACTGCTCAGGGAACCAAACACCAACAACCAGAGTTCATAATCCCCTCTACTCCTTCCACACACCAAAGCCATCTTCTCCCCAACCTGTGCCAAGCATGGGAGACACTCTGGGAATCTGCTCATTTCTTCCTCCATCTGACAACCTCGCTGCACCCACAGCCAGAACAGAGAGAAGATGCAAAATGCTCTGATCCTCAGCAGACACAGTCACTTGCTGATGATGCACACAGCATTTTGTTTTCAGCACGTATACTTTAGGTAAAGGGAAGGGAAGGATGGGTTGAGTGCACAAGAAAAGGTTTTGCCCTTGAGAAATACTTCCTAGGTCTGAAATATGTCTGTACCAGTACAGAAACAGACCCAATGCCACCAAATGTGATTTATGCAGTCTCTCTCCAGTTACAGAAAGTTAGGTGCTTGGTTTTTAAAGCAAAACAATGGCGTGTACAAACTCCTTTTAGCACAAAAAGCTACAACTCCTAAATCATCCATGACCCGTGCCAGTGCTCATAAAAGAGAGGAGCCCTGGCATAGGTAAGAGTTCTCTCCTCCCAAAGTAGCAGCCAGACTGGGCCAGAACAAGGCTGCACTCAGTATCCAGCTCCTGAACAAACAGCCAGATTCAAATCTTCTCTCAGCTGGGATACAGGCAAAGTGGATAAATATTCCTTTGCAGCAGCAAGGATTGTTTCTCCCTCTTACACACAAGTGCTTGTGCATTTGCTCTCCACTTCAAAGCACACCCTCCTTTCATTCTCCATTTGCTCCTCACGTGCACGTGGCTCCAAGAAAAGAAATTCTGAACAAGTAATGAAAGGAGTTCCAGTCTCACTGAAGTCTGCAGAGGAGCTTTGCAATGGATTTAGATGGGATTAGAGCCTTTATCTAGATTAACAGTGCTTAATAGCCCAGCTAACAAACAAGCTGCTCTGCATAAGGAGACATTATGATTGTATTTTTCCTGACTGGTCACTTTTCCCCCAAACATCTCTCCTTTGCATCTGCCATGTCTGTGCACATTCCAGCTTTCAATATTGCCCCACTTCTCCCCAGTTTCTGGCCTGCCTGGCTGGACACCTGGTTCTGACTCGAGGATGCAATCCATCAGCATCTGAGCAGTTCTCTGAACCTAAGAGAGGAGGTGTGACCCCCTCTGCCTCACTAGAGGGGCTGGTTTGGGTCCTTCCCCTTTACACAACAGCACTTTCCATGGAATTGCAGAAACTCAATGTTTTTGAAGTCCCACTGACTTTGCTGAGTTCAAGCTTTACACAAATGAAAATATTTGACAGACCATGTAATCACGCACAGCACTGTCCCTAAGAAACCAAACTGTGATGTCGTATTTTCAACAAACCTAGGGCTTGAGTATAATTTGTTGTAACTACGAAACTAAAAGCCTAAGGACTTATACTTCACCTTGCATTTGCCAGGAGTTGCTGCTATGGTGAATTGGATCAGCAGTGCAAGCTAACAAGGCAGACACTCTCAGCTACGAAGGCAGAGGGCTACTTAGATATACTTGCATCATTTCTCTTGTCCTTCTTATTGTTTCTATAAATCCAAATAATTTAACTTCGCGGATATTTCTGCACCCTGGAAAATGACTGCAGACACAAACTCCTGGGTTTGGACCCAGGACTGTGAACAAGACCTACTGCCCAAGTGCTTCCCCTGGGGTACATCTGCCAATAGCTTTATCCCTGCTTGTTCTTTGTTCTTTTATTGTGGCAAACTCCCAGGAAATCGTTTTTAATGTGCTAATCACCAACTTCAAACACACTACCATTGCAAATTCAGGCATGCACAGCATCCTGTGCTTTAATGCTTTCCAACACAGAACTGACCATATCAAAACTGGCTTTTCCTTTCAATGCATGTGTTCCAGCACCTCATCTCAAAGCCCTCTATCTACAGCTCTGTCAGAACAGCCTGCTAAGAAGAACTGCCTGCTAAGCTTCATAATTATGCTAAGTAGCAGGATCTAATAATCCATGGGCACATACGAAAGCTATCTGAATTACTAGCCTTGCTCAGGTCTCAGTGCCAAGCAGAACTGGTGGCTGTGTGCAGAACTTGCATCACTTTCACACAATGATGTGAGAGCAGCAAAGTCACTGGGACACGGCCCCAAGGAGCCATCCCCAAACCCAGGCCCATCAGCCCTGGGTGGGAGCTCAGCAAACAGCTGGACTGAGCAGCAGCACTGCTGGAACAGCACCGGTTCCATGCCACAGCTGTGCAAATATCCTCCCATTTTACACAAGGTAGTATTTGACTTTTCTGATATGCGTTGTTTTGACTGTATGCTACCAGCTATGACACCACCATCCCAAGTGCTCTTCCTTTCTCCCCCCTGCTCCATCTCTTTGCAAATCATCTCTCTGGCAAATGTTCCTGAGAGTCTTTGCCTGCTTTTGAACATGAATACATTAACACCATGAATTGATTTTATTATCTTTAAGATATCTTCTACCTCTGATTACTTCACACTTAATGCACAAAGAACATTCACATGTAATCTAGACATGTGGGGCATACAGACTAATAATTATATAGTAAAGAGCTCCCATTTAAATATGTGTCATTTACATTTAAAATCCTGTTCATTTTTCTTAACATTCTATATTAAAGCTGATTTAAATTATATCCTAATGCTGCCTTGTAATTGCAAGAGTAAAATTTAGTATTTATTCCAAAGTTAATGAGTATCTATAACTTACATTAACTGGGAAGCAATAAATTACAGTAAAATATTATTTGCTGCACTAAAACCTAGCAGAAATTCTACTGTAGCATAACAGGTAGTTCCAATTCTAGGATTTACAAGTTAGTGCCACACACTGGGGACAGCAGTCAGCAACAGTCAGCTCAGGCCCAGAGATGGCTCCAGCTGATCTTTTAATCCCTCTGATGCCAAGAAGTCCCATCTGAACATCCTTTCCACACTGTCTCTGAGATACTCCACATCCATAAGCAAGGCATAAAAAGGGAGCGGTTTTGTTTTTCAATCAAGAGATGAAATGCAAGCCCCACCAAGAAACCCAGTGTCTGTTCATGAAGGCAGCCACCTCCCCTCTGGGGCAGCAGAGCTCACTCAGAACGGGGCAGAATGAGCAAACTGAGGGTCCCTGCCCTGAACAGCTCTGCTCCCCTGAGCTGCACAGAGCACACACACCCGGCCAGGATTCCAGCTGCCTTTGTCTGCACCAGCCTTTAATGGGTCCACTGTGAAGGAGCGACCGCTTTGGTACCTCTGTGGAGGAAAGCAGAACAAGAGCATATGAGAGTCCTGCTCCCCCAGGCTGGACACAGCCTCACAGCTGCTGGCCACGGTCACAGCTGTGCACAGATTAACACAAGGCTCAGATGCCAAATGAGCCTGCACGAGTGAGAGGGGAAGAGCAGAGAACAGGAGATTTGGCTGATGCGAGCCCAAAGCCAGCGTGGTGCTCCCAGCTCCAGGAACACGTGTCTGTATTTAGGCACTACTCAGCACCATCACTGCAAGGAGAATGAGCCTTCCCACGTTTTCAGAAGGCACACACCTGGATTGCTAAAGTAGTGAGATTTGTTTATTCTACACAGATGTAATTAACATCTACAGAGTGGATAATATACTTCACATCTGCTTCTGGTTACTAATTTAGCCAGTCTCTGAAAACAGAGGCATGCAAACTGGAAAGCCAGACTCATTACCTTTACAACAAAGACCACCAGTTGATTCCCACCAGGACCTGGCCTTATTAACCTTACTTTTAAATTACAAAGTCACAGATGTACTCATCAGTTGCTTGATGAAGATTCATTTGCCAATCTCATCTCACAAAAGGAGTAATTAATGTGAAGACATTACAGGCTGATGATTGGAATTGTTATAATGCAGGACTGCAGACAAATAGCAAAGCACCTGCATATCTGTAACAACTCGAAGCTCTCTCAAATGTTCCAATTTACCAGCATAATTGTAAGAAATTAAGCAAAAAGCACTGAATTATATCACTCCTGGGCCTGTTCTGCACCCTGTCAGACAAATGAATTCATGTCTCCAAGTGTAGCACTGTTAGAGCTGTGCTGGTTTGAGGACAGAAGAAAAGAACTCTGTCATTTACTTGGCCATTTTATTAGGAAAGAGTGAACAAGTCTTTGGCACATAATCCCTTCCCCAGATCTGGCAAAAGCAGAAGCAAAGCCCAGGCTAAATAAGCCTGTATTTACAGGTTAGGCATTAGCACCCGTGGAGGAAAGAAGGGTGTTGAGGGGGGGAGATGAAAGGTTGGCAGCTGTGGAGAAACGAGGTAGGACACAAGGAAAAGGGCCCGCAGGGTTCAGCTGGGAAAGCTCCAGATGAAAGCACAGCCACCAAAGGCTGGGGCATTTCCAGCCACCGGCAGCTCTGGGAGCCAGGGCTGAGCCCAGGGGAACAGGCTGGGTGTGATCAGCTCCCGAGCACCCTGCTTCACCCACCACAGCCCCTACCGGGGGCAAAGGCAGAGGAGCTGGGAAAACCCCTGAGAAATTCCAGAGGGCCAGCCTGGGCCCAGCTGGGGCCTGCAAATCCCCCTGGTGCTGGTGCCCAGCCTGCCTGCAAAGCCAGCCCCAAATGATCTGCCATGGCCCCGTGGGGCAGGGCATGGCTGGAGGCACTCCATGGCATCACTGCCCCATGCCAGGGGCCTGGCCCATGGAGCAGGGCATGGCTGGAGGCACTCCATGGCATCATTGCCCCATGCCAGGGGCCTGCCCTGTGGGGCAGTGCATGGCTGGAGGCACTCCATGGCATCATTGCCTCTCCTTCCCTGTGCCAGGGGCCTGGCCCATGGAGCAGGGCATGGCTGGAGGCACTCCATGGCATCACTGCCCCATGCCAGGGGCTGCCCTGTGGAGCAGTGCATGGCCTGAGGCACTCCATGGCATCACTGCCCCATGCCAGGGGCTGCCCTGTGGAGCAGTGCATGGCTGGAGGCACTCCATGGCATCACTGTCCCATGCCAGGGGCCATGGAGCCTGGCCCATGGAGCAGGGCATGGCTGGAGGCACTCCATGGCATCACTGCCCTCTCCTCTCCCTCCCTGTGCCAGGGGCTGTCCCCAGTGCTCAGAGCTGCTGCCCAAGCCCCAAGCCCTGTTTTTACTGCATTTGCTGGGGTGTTTGAAGGAGCAGAGACAGCCCAGGGCAGGAAAGCCTCTGGTGCCCTCCTCAGGGGGTCTCTGGGCACACGGGGACCCTGGCAGCAGCAGGGGGAAGCACAGGAGGGTTTGCTGGAGCAGGCATTTGAGACTGCAGCTCTGCTGCAGGCAGATGAAGAGCCCCTGTGGGCTCTGGCCCCTTTGGGGCACACTGCAGTGCACACACACCTGGCTGCAGGCAGATGAAGAGCCCCTGTGTGCTCTGGCCCCTTTGGGGCACACTGCAGTGCACACACACCTGGCTGCAGGCAGATGAAGAGCCCCTGTCTGTGTGCTCTGGCCCCTTTGGGGCACACTGCAGTGCACACACACCTGGCTGCAGGCAGATGAAGAGCCCCTGTCTGTGTGCTCTGGCCCCTTTGGGGCACACTGCAGTGCACACACACCTGGCTGCAGGCTGCTGCAGGCCAGCTCCTCTCCCTCACACGGGAGTGTCCCACCTTCCAGGAGGGCTCAGCAGGGCCACAGCAGGAGCTGAGAGACCCCCAGGCTCTGGCTGCAGAGCTGTGTTTGCCGTGCCAGCCCCTCCACAGATGGAGGCACAAAGCAGAGCAGCTTGGGGTGCCCTGCAGATGCCTCCTCTCCCCTGTCACTGCAGCATCCCACGGCCTGGACAGGTCCTGCACCTTTGCAGGCCGTTCCCAGCATGATCATTCCTCAAAATCCAGATTCAGGGGTATAAAGCAACAAAACCACAGGAGTACTGATTGTGTAGTCAGAACAAAGGTACTCAGGAAAGGAAAGTGAAAGCTGTGCACCTACAGGGGCTCCTGTCAAAGACAACAGCTTTTACATCTCCAGATTCCTGGTCTTACCACTGTCATTTAAGAACTCCCAGGCATTTGCTGAGGATTAGCTCGGCTCCAGACACTCTCCTTCCCCTCTGCTTTACTTCAACCACCTCATAGTCACAAGGGCTACGAGCACACAACAAACATTCCACAACCAGGTACACAAACCACAGCCAGGTATTTACAGAGCAGCTCCATCCCAGCCCCACTGAGGACTTGTGGCTTTAGCCCAAGCTTATTTACCATGAACAGAAAAACAGAAACTTGGACAAGTAAAATGCAGTAGATCACAACAGCCTGAGGACAAAACCAGCCCAGAACCATTGTAGAAACTTCAGAGGGAGAATGGTTTCCCAGAAAAGGACACAATGAATATGTGAGAGTACTGGAAAAGAAAATGAGTGCCCTTGTAAGGTATACTGAACTAATCTCTTCCTTTCAATGAAGAGCCCTATGATTTCATGCTAAGATTCTTCAGCAGCTAAGCTTTTCTAAACATATTCAGGGACAGAGAGATGCTATTTTGAAAGATGCCTAGAAGGGCTTTCAGGAGACAAAGACAAAAAATCAAGTCAATGATGAGCAGTAACTGTATAATCCTGAGTCTGTGCTGCCCATCTGAATGTCAGTGTTTCATGTACAATTCTCCTCTGACATTTTGCTTTCAAGGCTGCCTGCCTGCTTGGTGCTCAAACCACACATTTTGGAGCTAATCCTGATCTGTGGAAAAGTTTTATCAGTAGCTATTTAACAGCAATATTGCTACTAAAAACACAACAAGAAATGAACAGCTGCAGTGTTACATAGATCTATGTCCTTGCATAAAGGAATGAAGACAACCTGAGGGTGCATATGGTCATTGAAAAGTTTCTCCACTGAAATGAGAAGCACCAGGTTGTGCAGACCTTGTTATTAATGAGAAGAACTTCCTCAGCTAAGCAGCCTGGAAAATCTCATCTTTTGGGGATCTGCTTTCAGTGTGAAAGCACTGCAGCGGAGCCTGGACACATGAAGCAAAGAAGAAAACCCTGAAATATTAAATATTAACTAGATACTATTCAATTAAGGAAAGCTTTCACACAATCCGTGATTCACACTGAAAAAGGACTTGACTCTTTTGAAGACAACTCTCAGCACCCAGTGGCTCCACCAGAGCAGGAATACACTCCACCATCCCTTCTGCTCCAAACCAAAACACAGACTATTTGATCATTTAACATATGACCTAGAGAATACCCTGACCCTGTGTCCTCAGTTAAAAAAAACCCATATAACAAAAACCACAGAAACCTTCAGAAATACAGGCTGTACATTTTGCTAGCAATTTAAAAGCTGGGAACTTAGGATGCCAGTTAACTACAACACCCAGCCCTCCACCTTCACCAAGACCAAAAGATTGAGAGATAAATCTGATCAAAACGGTTTTCATTACAACATACCTGTTTTTTCTCAGGAAGAGGACTTTATGTGCCACAATCTTTTGGGCTTTGGCTAAGTGTTCCCTAAAATGTCATTTCTGCTAGGTTATGTACAGTGCAATAGAGGAGGGTTATTTTTTCAGACCAGAGACAATTTGTAAAGCATCATCTCTCCATAAGCAGCGTGCACCACTGCCTGTTCAGCCAGCTCCCCCTTAGGAGCCCATGCACCTGGAGGGAGGATGGACCACAGAGCAGGGCTGGGCACACTGGGACCACCACCTTGGGAGGGGAGGGCAGGAGCAGCTCAAACTGGGGCAGCTGTGGCCAGAGAACCCTTCACTGTCACCCACTGTCCCTCCTCTGACAGCTCCCAAAGCCCTGGTGATGAAGAGGGTGAATAAAATTACCCAGCACACCCAACACCCACAGAGCTGCCACAGCAGTGGATCTGTGAAGTGCCCTGAACACCACATTCCTACCCTAATTTTATCCTCACCCCCATCTCCCATAAATACCCAGAACCCTAAAACTGGGTCACTGCTGCCTGGAGGGTGGCAGGGGAAAATTCATAAATATTGATGCAGGAAAAAGAAATCAACTTTTCTTGGAGAAGTGGGTTCTGCCTACCATGCCCCAGGGGCCTCAGCACCATCAACATTTTGTGGTGCCAAACCATCATTTAAAGGCTGAGTTTTATGCCAACTCACCGGCCCTGTCAAGGCTTCCCATTTTCCATTTCAGCCCATTAATACCACGAGAAGTCAAGAGCCTTCTTTGGCCTCAGCACCACTTCTGGAAAGGACTTGTACTCCCTCCAGAAGCTGCCTTTCCTGATGAGGCTGGGACAGAAGATGCTCTTCACATGCCAGCAGAGCACAAACTCCACCTCTAACTCCAGGGTCCAGCACCAGTCAGCAGGATTTGTGTTTCCAAGTCACACATCTCCAAGAAACATGGTTTTCTGATTCAGAAGAGCCTTCTAATAATGAACTGCATGGCCCATAGCTCAGTTTGGTGGTTTTTAAATAGCACAAAAAATTTCATGATAAATTATGTTATTTAAATAACTTAGGATAGGGAAAAAATAATCACAAACAATTCATCTATTCACAAAGAAAAGCCTTCCAGTAAACACCTGCTTCATAAATGAGAGAAAAGACAGGAAAGTTCTCCTCTACCACTAAAATTCAGGTTTTGCCACAGAGGCAAAGAGCAGACAGCATGAGCTGAGCTCAGTACATCACTAACTGATTATCTCCTCAAGAGAATAATGCAGCTTTCAGATCAAGAACACACAGTTATAGGTCTCTGCAAGAAATTGCTCAGAAATACAATTAGCGGGTAATGTAATTGAACAAAAATGTCTCATGGAAAGGACATAAACTTCAAATTAACCAGAGCCTGAACTTTGTTGTTGGTCACATTTCATACAAGCTGAGACCACCACAGTTCAACAAACCCAGCCTCAAACTGAAGGGACACTCAAACCACCAGCCACGCTGAGCCAAAATTGGCACCCAACAGGAGCTTATGAACAGAAAGAAAAAGCTGCTTGCATATTTTTAATTCAGCATATTCTAGTCAGGGTGTCATTGTTGATTTGATCTTCAAACAATTCTCACTGGCATTCAGGTTATCCATAATTTGTTCTACCAGCCAAGAGAGCAGAGAACTGCAGCTGGGGAGCAGGAGGTGGTGAGAGGCTGAAGGAAGCTGCAGGGACCCTCAGAGAAGGTTATCTGTCCTTTCAGGGCAGGGATGTGTGTGCAGAAGGAGTGCAGGCTCTTTAACCATCTGTACCCCCATGAAAATGCCCTCAGACACCAAACCTGTGTGCATGCACCATTCACTGTCTGCACCACTGAGTCCTTTCAACACCTTGGGTGTTTGCCAAAGAATCAAAGCATTAAAAATGAGGTAAACTGACTGCTCCTGTCCACAGCAGAGCAGCACAAACACGTGTCACCACTCATCTCTGTGCTTAGGGGCGCTGAGTTATCCTCCCTTGGCTCTAGAAGTGAGGGCCAGCAGTCCAAGGGAAAAGTATCACAGCTAGAACAACCAAAGGAAAATCTGGATTTGAACGCCTCCCCTCTTCCATGGAAAACACCTCCTCAGAGCAGTCCAGAGGTGCCATGTCCCCTGGGAGTGGCAGCTTTCTCCTGGCCACAGCACAGGACTGGTGCCCGCTAAACCCAACACTGCCGGGACATCAGCATGGCAGGGCGAGCTCCTCTGGCCAGCACCCACCCTCCTCAGAGCCTCTGGGCTCCTACAGCCACAGACAGATGAACAGAACTGACCAAGGATGAAGAAGGACTAAAATAGCCCGCTTTCTTTCTAAAGCCACTGGCAAAAATCAAACCAATTAAAATCATGATCTGAGTCAGTTTTAGTCGATCGTTGGCACCTGGGGCAAAACGCCGCCAGAGCAGAGCTGCTGTTGGTTTCCAATTGAGCTGTCAGTGAGACAGGGGAAGGGGCTCGAGGAGATGAAGGAAGGCATTAATAATAACAGAGGCAAAGATGGGAGCTTGGTCCACACCACGGGCACAGAATTTGCATCAGCTTCCCACGCCTGTCTGACAGCAAGCCTGGCCCAGGGCACCAACAAAACCACAAAGCAGAGAGGAAAACTTGAAGGGAAGCAAAAAAAAAAACCCAAAAAATGGTGTACAGACACATAGGCAATAAAGAGTATTTTTCCAAAACAGTTGAAACCAAACAGTGGTTGTGTCCCTACAGCAGCTCCTGGATGTGGCCAGTGCCCTGTGGGGTGGCTGCAGCAGTTGGCACGGTGGGGTAAATGCAGGACACGGCTGCACAGGAGCAAACAGCCCTCTGAAGGTGTGCCACCAACAACAGACAGCAACAGCAGGACACCCGTGTGCCCAAGGCAATGTGGCCATCTAGCAGGGACCTGGCACAGCAGCACGGTGCCAGTGACACCAGCAGCACGTCAGGGCACACCAGCCACGGGGCACCAAGCAACAACAACTGCATCCACACACAGCAAAGCTGCTCTGACACACCGTGACCCCTGACAGAGGCTGTCCAAATCTAAAAAACCCCAAATGATCAAACAGCAACAACAAAAACATCACCACAGGACAGAAGCTAAAAATAAGATTCTGCAACACTGCTTTTCATCAGGTCTTCCTGTGTGCCTGAAAGGGGAGAGCTTGCAGTGAGCAATACCTGCCCTCCCTCTGGATTCAGGATCACAAACAACTCATCAATTCCCAATAGCTCACACGCGGTTTGAGCCAAGGTCTCGTTTTTCTGGGGAGGAAAAACAAGAGCAAGAAATTATTACAACTCTAAAAATACCATGGAGAGAGAGCAAGGATGAGTCCTTGGCAGGGGCTGGCTCTCCTGCCACTGCCACAGCCCTGGGCTCACTGGGGCAGTCGTGCCCACACACGTTGTCCCTTTGGGGCAGGGAGGACCTTGTCCTTGCAGGAGAGCCTGGCAAGGTGCTCACTCCCTGCCAGCTGCACCCTGCAGTGCTTCAGGCTGACCCAAAGTCAGTGCTATGGCTCATGAGGCACTTCAGGGAGGATTTACATGCTTGTCATCCCAGCTGGTGGGGACAGCACCCCACAGAGGCAGAGGAACTGGAAAGGGACCAGTTTCCAGAGGTAGCCAAGGAGCAGGAAGTAATTAATTAGTGAACTGTAGTGGCCTACTGAAAGAGGTGGACAACTGACAGTCTTTGCATTTTGAGATTCCCATCCTTAACCTCCCTTCCAGACGAAGTGAAAAGGATGGAGACACGAAGTGTTTCCAAAAGGACAGGCTGAAAAAAGATTAACCTGCATATGTGCAAAGAGGAGTGTTTAACACCACAGCACCCAGAGAAAAGCCTGTTACTACACAAGATGGGAATTTAGCTACCACCACACCACATCAAAAGAAACCACCACGTTTCACTCTTCTACTTTAAAATCTGTCCCACGCCTTCCTCATATGTCTGCACCTCCTGATCAATTACCTTATGTCAAAGCCTTGTTACACACACACACACACACACAAGTTTTAATTGATTTACTCAAGTCAGTGAGCAAGGAATAAATTAAATTACATCTTGGGAAATAAAGCTGGGCACGCCAGGGCAGCCGCTGCACTGCTGCAGGATTTGAAAGCTCAGAAACAAAGGCAGATCTGGTTTGCTGCCACAGTTTGATGTGAAGCCTCAAAGTGCCTGGTGCTCTGAGAGCTGAGCTCGCCCAGCTGATCCTCAGCCAGCCCATGGCCAGGGCAGCCAGGGTCCTGAGCCTACAAGCACAGACCTTGTTCACTGATCACAGCAGCACCAGCCAGAATTTATCCAGCACCAGCAGCTCCCTCCACACAGAACAGCACAGAGCCATCACACAGCACGCTGCAGGTCTGAATACTGAACAGAAAATGCACATAAAACCAACATTGCCATGCTTTGTGCTGGTATTTTGACTGGGTCAAAAATTGATGCCACCACTCTTCATTCTCACATATTTACCAAGGCGTTAATGATCCTTCAAGACCTTTGAGTCAATAATCCTATGCTTGTGAATAAAGATAAAACATAAATCAGAAACAGATAAAGATGAAGATATTGCAACAGACTGAATTATACAGAATAATTCCTAAAGCCAAATTTTGAAGCACCAATAACCAAAATACAGCAGAACTGGAGAGGCAGCAGCTGCCTTCAAGGACATCCAGCACAGGACAGGTAAAACTTCAAACCACACTTCAGTTCAAACCACACTGTTCAGTCCACAGCATCTCCCAGACAATCTCTGAGGATGCAAACTAAACATGGGATTCTGCTCCCTTTTATTCACCAGCACAGTTTTCTGCTGTTGCAATATCGGATTTCAGGAGCCAAATCTGTTTCTCTTACATACTTCAGTAATCCCATACTGCAGAATCAAGGCTCAAAATTGCAGCTCATTCTAGCAATCTTCAGGCTTATCTTAGAACACTGATTCAACACAACCCCCTCCCACACTTTTTATAAAGAAAACAAGTGGGGGAAAAAGAATCTAAAATATTCATCACAAGAGCGGTCAGCACTGTGAAGTGCAAAGCGTATCCCACTTCCACTGAGGATCTGATTCAGCAAGGCTGGTACTGAGCAGCACAAACCATGCTTCAGTCTGACCTGGCAGGACAGTACAGCTCAGGTGCTGCTCTCTAGAAGGTGCCACCCAAATAAACACCAATGATCTATCAAAAGCTCTCACCAGTAGTTACTCAAACCCTACCCATGCACAGGGACAGTTTAAAATGCTTACAGCAGCAGTAAGAACAGTAATTAGAGATCTGACTGAGGAGGCAAAGGCACTTTGAGAAAAGCCCTATAAAAGAGAGGGCTCCACAGTGAGTGCAGGCATTGTGGACGCACCAACAGCAACGCTCTCCCAGCATTGCTGTGTGAAGGAAGAGCAATGTGTGATCTCCTGGCAGGGACACAGGACTGCCTGACAAACAGCTCACTCACACTCTGCACCTCAGCCATCACCTAGGTTCCCTTCATTTCTCCCATAAGCCTTTAGTCACTCACTCAGCCTGCCTCATGCACACTCAATGGCTCCTGAAATGCACTGAAGGTAAGAATTTGTGATAGTGGGAATGTGGCATGACAAGAATATCCAACATTCACTGATAGGGGCCCAAAGCAGAGCGCTAGCAGCTTTTGGGCAAATGGAAAGTAGAGATGTTTGGCACCTTGCAGGACAGATTGTCAAGTCTTTTCTGCACCATTTCAGGCTGTCAAACCTGCATGCTTTCCCTGCAGTCTGATATTACTACGAGTTACACCCACAATATCTCCTCTTCCATTACATTCTTCAGCTTCCTTGTGCTCTCCAGAGACTTTTCAAAGCTAATTTTCCATCGTTCAAAGTCTCACAGAATTTGCTTTCTCCTGCCACTGCACCGCACTTTCTCCCCCTTCCATTCTCAGCCTGGCACCTCTTATTCATTCCACAAAGCAGTTTAAAGTTCACCCTTCATGATCAAATGTGGAGTAAAACAAAACCATTCCAGACCAAAAGGCACAGCCCTGCCACCTCGCTACTGAGCTTCCAGCCATCCTCCACAGCACTGACCCAAAACCCTGCTTTTCTTCAGCTGTTATGTATTTCAAAATCTCTTCCTAACATTGTTCAGAAAGGCCTAACTAATTTTTCTGATCATACTCAAAAGTCTTGAGAAAACATCTCTGTTTTGACGGGAGGTCTTTTCAGACCAAGGGTGGAACAAGGACAGCGATGGAAAACCTGACAGGTCTTTTTCCTTAAAATAGCTCCAGTGTGACTATTTTTCCAGAGAAACCCCAAAGAAGTTTTGCTTATGTCCCAGTGGGGAAACAAATTCAAATTTTTAAACCCTGAAAGTTGCCATGAAAAGAACTGACAACTTTCACAGCTCTGCATAATCCCTTTCTCCTCTACAGCCATTAATTGCTGCCACTTACATTAAGAATCCCTAAACAAGAGCATCTACTGTTCTTAAATGAACTACTTGGGAAAAGTCCAAGTTCATCTTTCTCCTGTCTTCCACACTGTTCTCTCCTTGTGCAGGAGTTACTGGATCACTGCCTATAAAGCCTTCACTCCTCTCCATCCCTACCAACGGGATACCCCTCGTGAAGGGACTGTCATTTACACTAATCCCCAACATCCCAGAAATCATGTGATAGAAATTCCTCCCAAGGACACAATTGTACAAACAGAACTTGAAAACTGGGGTTTGCACTGATAATCTGGAAAGAAAGAAAAAAAAAAAAGAAAAAAAATCCAAAACAAACAAACAACATGAAACTCAAAACCCCAAAACAAACAGCCAAGCCCTCCTCCAGCCAAGGAAACCATTTCTGCTGCTCTCCAGTGGCCAAGTAGCACAGCTCAGTATGGCCAGCAGCCAGCTACCAACACAGACATTCCTCGTCCAGCCTCCCTGGCCAGCAGTGTCCTGACCTTGGAGTGGGTCTGAATCGGCTCACGCCTCACCCCAAAATCCCTTTTCAGCTGGAGTCAGACTTGTGACCCTGTGCTGCTGTAGCCTCCCCATGAGGTGATCAAGAAGAGCCTTGCCATGTGATCCCTCTTGACTTACTTCACTCTGACCACCTTTTATTGAGCTCCGCCAAAGCAAACGAAAACCCAATATCCTCTCTCCGAAAGCAAACAGGGGCAGAGCGGGAAGAGGAGAAGAGAGCAGATGAAAGTCACTCCAGCTCTCCTTGCCCAATCACTTGAAAGCAGCCAGCTATTTTTGGCTGTTTCTGAATTCAGTCTCTGCTGTGCAAGACGAGAGGCAAACGTGAGGCAGAGCACATGACAGAGCTGCCCTCTGTACACTGTGGGATGGCTGTGTGTTGTTCTGTGGGGCTGCAGGGACCCCTGCTCCTCCAGCAGGAGGGACAGCTGGGGGCAGGAGGGAGCACCTGCTCCTGGATGGCCTCACACAACTGCAAACCATCTCCCTGAGGAAATGCGTACACCTGCAGTGCCCACCAACACTGCAGCTCACAAAAACACCTCCACATCTTCATGGCACCAGGGAGGACTCTCACAGATCAGGTTCTCCAGCTCTGCCCCCACAAGGAGTGACAACGGCTTGCAGTGCCAACTGGCTCCATCCTGGCTTCTTATTCTCCTGCAGCACTCGGAGGAATAAAGTGACAGCAGTTGGGAGCACTGTGTATAATTCCAATTAAAACATTGATCATTTTCCAGGCAGTACTGTGACACAACTTGGGCAAACGGAGATGTAAGAGCAACATAAGAACTTCACGTGTGTACTGAACATACAGGATAGCTGCACAGAACTCCACAGCAGATGTAAACCCAAAGGAAAATGTTTCTGTGTAAGCACTTTGACAGCACACTGGCAATGTGTGGAAGTAAATCCAGCCTCAGCTACTTGAACATTGTGGCCAGTAGCTACATAAGAGACACAGGTGACTTCCAAAGCAAATCCCTGCAGAGCACACAGGCCAGAGGGGGATTACACAATGCCCACCTCTGATCTGATCCCACCATCACAGCAGAAATTCATCCTAAACTGGGTGGTAACTAAATGCACACATATCAAAGATATCAAGCACTGGTTAAACAAGTTATTCTTAAAGCAACCAAGACAGCCTTGTATGAATTATGTCAAACCCCAGCTTTAGAAAAGCACCTAGAGATACTCTGTTCTTTGGCCCAGGGAATCTCTATGAATACACCTTCATTTCAGCTGCAAGCACCACCAGTGGCACAGGTAACAAACCACCACCAGCTCAGGTTCAGTCAGTCCTGAACTGTGTACATGTAATGCAGCCCAGATCAATGGCAATTCGATTGCTATTTCAGGAATATCTCCTTCCCACCTCATTTCTGTCCTCTGCTCCCTCCCACCTCGCAGTGATGCTCTAATTATTCAAACAACGTAAGCAGTGTTCAATCCATGCCAGCCCTTTCTTCCTTTAGCACTGACCTTGCCTTATACATCACTCTCACAAAACTAATTAAGTGGAGAACAGTCTCACTCTACACTCTCTTCATGAAAAGAACTGAATTGTTACCTGCCCGAGGGTGCAATTCAAATTATTTTCGCCTTCATTTGACTCAGCAACACAATACAAATATTGAGCACAAAACCAGACAATTCACAGGAACCCTTTACCCAAGATACCACACACAAAAATAAAAGGATTGTTGTAAATAATATACATAACATCCTTGTCTCATTTTGGTTTTTAACATGCCTTTTCGTGTAAGCTTGAGCAAGACATGTTTTGGGAAAAGGGGGGAGTTTTGTTAGGTCAAATGATGTAGCTGAGGAAGGAAAAACAGTTTGGGCTACACAAGCCCTAGAGCCAGGCTCAGCTAAGAGGGACAGGTGTGGCTAAGAAACCTTCAGAGCCACAGAGGAGATCTAAAACCATGGAATCTGTGAGAGCATTCAGCCACCAACAGGGCAGCTCCTCTCCAATACACATAAACACTGAACTCCTGGCCTGAAAATGCTCAGTTCAGGGTTGTCCAGGATGGGAGGCTTGTCCTCTTGGAGTTACAAATGCTTTGTTCGTACACAGAACACCTCCAGATTTACTGAGGATTTTATACAAGCATGGATTCAGTGCTTGCAGGAGACTGAGGAATTGCCCTGTCTTTGCTCCTGAGGAGGTTTTTCACATAACTCTGTGTCTTCTGCAGGACACTTCAGCACTAACACACAATGAGGAACAGAAGCAGAAATAGAGCATGCATGGAGCCAAGGCTGCCCTGCAGCACTCCATTCCCAAAGCACAGGGTGAGACCAGCGCCCTGCAGGAAATCTCAGTAGATGGCACAAATTCAGTTAATGACAAGTCTGCAGTGTACTGTGGGTGGCCACAGAGCAGAGATGCCAGGAGCCTAAGCCATGCAGATTCTTGTGCATTGCCGTGGCTGCTGTGCTCCCCCTCTGCAGGGCCCTGCAACGCTCTATGGGGCTGCTCGTCCTGCAGGCTTCATCTGCCGGGGAGCTTTTCCTTTGCAGATGAGATTCGGCACCTGCAAGAGGCAATTGTTATTAAGTTTTCCTCTAGAAGCAAAAAAAGATGCCTTTTACTACCTTCTGTACAGCACGAGTTCTTGGCATGGACAGCAGCCACTCGGAACCAACACTAACAAACCCCCGAGTGTGGAGCTTGTCCCTGGGAATCCTGCCTTGCTGTGGATTTCCTCCACACTGAAAACCATTCAAGAGCATCAGCACAAATGTGCTGGCATTTTCATCTCAACACTGCTTCCACTTTTTAGCTGCTGACGTTTATCAACATATGTGAGGGGCCACAGTTTGGGATTGAGAGGGAAGGATGTTTCTTTTATAGAGTTACTGTCGTTTGTGGTACCAAAGCCAGCCCCAGATAATGAGTCAGAACAGGAGGTAGTTACTGTAAATATTCCAAGCATGGGCACATTAACAACCACCCACTAATCAGAGGCAATGCCACGGGCAGACAGAGAACTCCCACAGGTGTCAATGACAGATCTGAATGGATCAGGGGCTCAGCCAAGCACTCAGCATCCATTGTAACCTGAGGGATTAATACCACGATGGGATGGGCCACGGCCCAGATTTTGGCTGGCTCTTTCCAGTGGGCGATGCAAGCTTCCATTCAAAGTGAAATCTGCAATCTCACACAGGAGGCTCTGAGATTTCCAGTGTGAAGTGAACAAAAGCACTGTGGTTAACACTCACTCTTTGGTGCCATTCAGTGTTTGTAACACAACCACAAGTTCTGATGTGTAGGTCAGCAGCACCAACTGACCACAAAAAAACCCAATCTGCTGCTGGCAAGCACCTGCCTGAACCGATCCTCAAGCTCACATCCTAAACTGCAGCTGCTGCTGAAGTTTGGTGGGGCTTTTGGTCTGAAATGAAAGGAGCTGGCACCCAAGTTTCTGACAAAAAGACAAAGGATTGCCTGCCTGTGAGCTGAGCCGGCCAAGCAGCACTCGAGGCAGTGCGCCCCGGGCTCCCTTCCCCCTTCTCACCAGGGCTGCACTTGCTGCTAATTTTGATTCCGTGGCCTCCGACCAAGACGTGGTCAGCTTACATGCTGCTCCTCCTCAGTCCCTGAAGTAAGTTACTGTCTCATGAATCAGTTCTATAGAAATATAACTGTTGAGATCAGCTTCTTTATTTTTGTCAGCTTTTCTCCAGACCTTTCAATCATAAGCTGCATTATCCTATATTCCCATAAAGCCAGGAAAAGCAGTAATAGATACCTCAAAATTCTGACTTCTGTTCTTCCTGCCAAGTGATTTCTCTAAGTGCTTTGTTTTCTGCTGTCACTGAATTAGAATAGTACCTGTACTTCCAGAGTCTTCACTGTTACTGTCACTATTTCAATACACTCTTCTCAGATTAGAAGCTTTCAGCTCCAAAAATGCTCCTATTTTGTTTCTGCAGAAGAAAATACACTCTGCATTTTCTCACTGCTTATGGCTGAGGTTATCAGACTTTTGGACAAAGCTATCCCAGTTCATTGTGGTGACAGCACGGTGACAGGAACAGATCTCCCTGCATCTGCTTTGATGGGGAAGCCAGTAGTACATAATCCCCTTAGTAAAAAGGAACACAAATGCAGATTAACCCGTTCCTCAGATTCAGTTTGAGACTCTCTGCTCCAGCTCTTGGCTTTGCCCAGAGGAGCCCCACAAATTGCAGAGCAGCCTGTGCAAGGGCCGGGCTGTAAGAGCAGACAGCACGGGCTCCTAAGGGCCAGCTCCAAAGCACAGGGCATCCAGCACTCTCAGCTCCCTTCCCCATGCCCAGGGCTCTCCTCCTGCCCCACAACCCTCCCCACACAGAAGATATAAGATATTAATTTAAACCAGGTGACGTTGGTCCAGCCCCAAGGACCGATGGGGACACTCGATGCACTGTGCCCAGAGTGCAAGGCCAACACTTGTGGGGAAGTGCCCTGGCACAGCCAAGGCTCTGGGCACAGCAGCTCCGTGCCAGGACAAGAACCTGCCCAGTGGGAGCTGCTCTGCTGTGCTGGGGATGCAGGAGAACTGCCCCAGAATCACTGAGTGCCCACTGCTGCGCTGGGGATGCAGGAGAGCTGCTCCCTAATCACTGAGTGCCCACTGCTGTGCTGGGGATGCAGGAGAACTGCCCCAGAATCACTGAGTGCCCACTGCTGTGATGGGGATGCAGGAGAGCTGCCCCAAAATCACTGAGTGCCCACTGCTGTGATGGGGATGCACCCAGAGCATGCCCTGAGCACTGAGTTGCTCCCAACCATCAGTGAGTGAACCATGGCTGTGCTAGGAATGCAGGAGAGCTGCTCCCAGAATCACTGAGTGCCCACTGCTGTGCTGGGGATGCAGGAGAGCTGCCCCAAAATCACTGAGTGCCCACTGCTGTGCTGGGGATGCAGGAGAGCTGCCCCAAAATCACTGAGTGCCCACTGCTGTGCTGGGGATGCAGGAGAACTGCTCCCTAATCACTGAGTGCCCACTGCTGTGCTGGGGATGCAGGAGAACTGCTCCCTAATCACTGAGTGCCCACTGCTGTGATGGGAACGCACCCAGAGCATGCCCTGAGCACTGAGCTGCTCCCAACCATCAGTGAGTGAACCATGGCTGTGCTGGGAATGCACCCAGAGCATGCCCTGAGCTGCTGCCCAGGTCAGTGCCCACTGTGGGATGCTGAGCTGTTCTCCTCCAGCCCCAGCATTCCTGCCCCCAGGCACAGCGAGGAGGCAGGGACACCGGCCCCAGGATGGAGGCAGCCCAGAGGGGACAGGCTGTGCTCTGGAACCAGCTGCTGGCTCCCCCAAACAGCCTCCACCCCAGAGCACTGCCCTCTGCCCCTGGGGAGCAGCTGGGAGCACACCTGGGCTCACAGCACCCTGCACCTTCCACCTCTCACACACCTGAGATAAAGATAGGGGAGGGGAAATCAATGCCATCATCTGCCATAATCCTACAGGTACACACGCACAGTTATTGCAGCATCTTGCAGAAAGCAAAGGTGCACATCCCTGACTTCATTCTGTTAATCCATGAGCTTTATTTAAGATTAGGATAGATAATGCTAAATGCCCACAGCCACTTTTAAAAAGCAACCAGGTATTGAACAAAACACAGCCATCACTGGGTTTTCCAGACAGGACTTACAGAAGTGGGAGCAACACACTCTTAGGCAGGCAGTTACCTTCCTCTTTGGCTTCAGGAAAGAAGTGAAAAAACCCCACTATTTTAAATAGAAATAGATGATTTTTATAGTTCTGTAACACCTGCAGAACTCCACTGACACCACCACAGACTTTACAAAAGCATAATTTCACTGCAAACAACCACTGCAAGGCAGTTAAGTATTTGCTCTGGATTGTGCTTTTTCCCAGCAAAACCCATGGCCTCTCAAGGTTCTGTATAAATCAGTTTTTTCTAGAAAGAGCCACCCCAAAAGCTGGCGGAACAAAGTGTCTTTTAACAATGTACAGCTTCTACATTTGGGCTGAACATGGCTCTCCCCAAATTCTGTAGAGATTACAGCAAGATCTCACCTCATGCATGGCCCTGCAATGCCTAAGAAAGCTTCAGGAGTGAGAAACGCAGGCACTGCTCTCAGTGAGAATCATTCCACATTCATGAGGCAAACATTACCCTGGGACAGCTGCATTTACAGCAGGTATTCAAACTACACCACCTTCCCTTACAGAGGGGGGTACCTGAACCATCACCACAACAAAAACATGATTATGTTGTTCTCTGAGAGAGAGGTTAACTAACCCAAAACCACAGAGCTTTCTCTCAGGACTCCGGTGCCACAGGACACCTGCAGAAAAATGCAGGAAATGGTATCCCATCCTTTCCAGGCAAATTATAAATTGTTTAATTGCATAAGAAAACCCATCCAAACCAAAAAACCTTAACAAAAAACTCCACTGCCTGGATTTACTATGGCTGGAGCCAAATTAAACATTCCCATGACGACTATTAACACTTGCAATGACCAAAAGAGAATTCAGGTGGTTCAGAGGAAAGAACATTTCCTATTCTTGTCTACAACTCAAGAGGCTGAGGAGGACCACGCAGCCTATCCATGAGCTAGTAAATATTAACTCCTCCTCAGCATCCCCAGCCTCTGTAGAAGCTGTTTCACATCACAGGTGCTCCCCACGACTCACAAACCTCCTCACACATGTGGGCTCCTCCTGCTCTACCTACAACTGCCTCTCTACTTGGTAGGAACACAGAAAGTTTTTCTATGAGCTCGGGGAGCGGAGCAGCGTCTCCTGAAGCAGAGTAGCAGCACCCACTGCTTTTCCTGGGAGCCTCAGAATATTCACCTGCTGGTTCCCTGTCAGCACTGACATCACAGCCTCGCACGTCTCAGGCATCACTGACTCATTAACAGACACACGAGTGCCTTTGTCCCACTGCTCTGAAATGTGCCAAAGTAGTTTCAGACATGAAGTGTGTCATTAGAACTTGTAATCACAGCACAAAATGGAATACGTAAGCTTGATTTTAAAAATAAGCTTTCAGGCAAGCATAGCACAAGTACGGCAATTTCTCTTTTTTTTATGTTTATACCACAGTTCTAAATCATGCAAAATAATTCCTCAGAAAGGCGGGAATCTTTTGTTCTGCCCTGCTTAATAAATTATTTAAGGCGCAATATAGCGAATAAGGCCACCATGAAAGAAAATCAAAACCAACTCAACTTCAAAGGATATAATGTAAAGGCAAAACATATTTATCTAAAAAAAGTAAGGTTTTGCAATGCATCTAAGTAGTGAAGTTGATTGTGTTACTGAGAAGAAAAATGTCATGCAAACGCGAAGGATTTGGACATGAGACAGAACATAGTAAGAAGGGGAAAGACAGAGTTGGGAAAAAAACTCACATAAAAAGAACATAAAAAAAGAAGCTTTCCAAAGTGTTAAACATAAATTTTCAAAATCATGAAACCAAAAAGCTTTTTATCAAGAATAGAAAGGCTGTATTGTTTTGATTCGGCCTCTCTGGCTGCTAAAAAAGTAAACGGCAGGGAAGTGTCCCACTCTGTTTTACAGAGCCAGGAAACGAGGAGCAGCTCTCGGTCCTGCGGGGAGGCCCGGCCCCGGCCCCGCTCCGAGCCCACACGGGGTGTGCGGGGAGCCCCGGGGACACCCCCGAGGGCCACCGAGCCCCGACCCGGCCGGGATGGCACGGGGGACACCGCCACCTGTGCGACCCCGGGCGGGCACTGCGCGGGCACGACCCCGGCGGGGACCCCGGCAGGGAACCCGGCAGGGATCCCAGCAGGGACCCTCGCACCCCGGCAGGGACCCCGGCAGGGACCCTCGCACCCCGGCAGGGATCCCAGCAGGGACCCTCGCACCCCGGCAGGGACCCCGGCAGGGAACCCGCACCCTGGCAGGGAACCCGGCAGGGACCCCGGCAGGGACCCTCGCACCCCGGCAGGGACCCCAGCAAGAACCCTCGCACCCCGGCAGGGACCCCGGCAGGGACCCTCGCACCCCGGCAGGGACCCCGGCAGGGACCCTCGCACCCCGGCAGGGACCCCGGCAGGGACCCTCGCACCCCGGCAGGGACCCGGGCCCGCACCCGGCGCGGGCAGCCCGGCCCCTCACGCCCCAGCGCCGCGGGGCCCGGGGCGAAGCGGGGCGGGGAAATCCCCGTGCCCGGGGTCCCCCCGTGCCCGGCCCCGGCCGGGTGCCCCGGCGGTGTCCCCGTTCCCCGTCTCCATGGCGATGTGTGCCCTCCCCGCCCCGCTGGCCGGAGCCGCCGCAGCGCCGAGCACCCCCGGCCCCGGCCGGGAGCCGCCCCCTCCCCTCCCCGGCGGGGAACGGGGGGGCCCCGCTCCCGCCGGTGCCGCATTGAGCGGGCCCCGCGGCCGTGCCGGGCAGCGCCGGGCGCCGCTCCCTGCCCGGCCGGGGCTGCCCCCGGAGCCATGCCCCCCTCCCGGCCCCGTGAGCTCGGGCTGTCCGCGGTCGGGCCGGGGAACGAGCCGCTGATCGGGCGGCTGCGCCTGCCTTACCCTTGGAAGCATCTTTCTCTTCTTTGGGCTTGATCACCTTCCCACTCATAGACCCCAGCTTGGGTGGGAAAATCCCCGGGAGCGTCGCGAATTCCGGCTGGACCAAAGAAACCTCGGGCGGGGGGCAGCGTGCGCGCCTGTGGGGGATCCTCTACGCCGAAAAGGCTGAAATAACACCAGGAGCGGGGGAAGGGGGGGCAATGAGGAGCCGGCGAGCTGCCCGCTCCCCGGAGCGGAGCCTCGGAGCCCGGCGGCGCCGCCGCGGTGCCTGCGGGAGCGGAGCGGGGAGCGGGGGGCTCCGGCAGCCGCAGCACCGAGCCCCTGCGCCGCTCGCCGTGCCGGAGACAAAAGCGATATTCCCTGTGTCTGCCCGGCCCCGGCCCCCTCCTTCCCCCGCCTCCCCGGCTCTGCCTCCCCTCCCCAGGGCCAGGGAAGCGCAGCTGGTCCTCCAAGTCCCACCGACCGGGGGGAGGGGGGTACCGTGACTGGGGGGGGCTTGTTTGCTTGGGTGTGTTGGGTTTGGGTTTTTCTCTTTTCGCATCCTCCCCTAATAATAATGGGATGGAGCAGCCGAGCTGCAGCCGCGGATAGGCGGAGGAGGAGGACGCGAGTCCCCGTCACTGCAGAAGAGGCGGCAGGTTTACGCTCGCGGCAGCGAGGAGGGCTGGAGGGGGCAGCTGCAGCCGCCCCGGCCCCGCGCACCGCGCTCCCCATCACCCGCACCGGGGCTCCATTAACCGGCACGGGGGAGGGCGGGGGCAGCACGCCTCCCGCTGCCCCCCGGCGAGGAAACGCCGCCCCACGGCCGGAGCCACGGCCAGCCGGGCTGCCCCGGCCCGGGGAGCCGCTCCCAGCCCGGTACCGCAGGGGCGGCTCTGGGCGCGGGGCCCGGCGCCGCCCGCTCCCAGCCTGTTGCTGCCGTGGCGGGAGCGCAGAGCGCCGGCCGGGCCACGGGGGGCAAGGGGAATCGGGTTCCCGTTAACAGCGGGCACGGAGGGGAAAGGGGATCGGGTTCCCCAGCACGGAACGCGCAGAGCCACGCCGGCTGCCGCCCAGCCCTGCCCCTGCCCCGGGGCGTGGGACGGCGCTCACCCCTCCCGGCCCCGCTCCATCCCCTCGGGGAGCAGGAAGGGACCCCGAGAGCAGCCAGAGCCCCTCACCTGTGCTAACAGCGGCGTGTCCCGCCCCCCTGGCCCCCTCTCCTCCGTGGGGCAAAACTTCATCTGCCGGGGCCGCCGTCGGGGGAGGGACGAGCCCGGTGCAGCCCCTTGGAGCCCGGCCCCGCCGGGGCCGACCAAAATAACCCTCGGCAAGGGCGAGCCGGGCCGGGCCCGGGGAGCCCCTCGGCTCCTCCTGCCCGCTCTCCCCAGCCCGAGGGGGCCCGCCTGGGCCGGGGGACACGAGGGATTTCCGCAGGGAAGAGAAGCAGGGCTGGCATCCGGGCAGCCCCCGTGCCCCGCTCCCGCCGGGGGTCCCGGCACAGCAGCGGCCCCGGGCCGCTATTTTTAGTGGGGCCGAATTCCTGCCCGGCCCCGTCCCCTGCGGCACCCGGACAGCTGGGGACAGCTGGGGACAGCTCGGCTTTCGGCGGCCAGCGCCGTGCCCCTGCCCTGCAGCCGCCGAGTGATGAAACACGGCGTGGGTTGAAGGCTCATTCCCACCGCACACGGTGGCTGGAGATCGAGTGCGGTTAGGGATGTTAGGGGTGTTTAGGCTGAGATCCACGAGCCGGGATGACTCGGTAGGCTCAGCTTTGCTCTGCAGGGACACAGCATTGCTGGGGCAGTGGTGAAGTCACCATCGGCCGAGGTATTTCAAACCACAGAGGGTGGCACTTAGGGACACGGCTTAGCGGTGAGCACGGGAGTGTGGGTGAACAGTTAGATTTGATGATCTCAGAGGCCTTTCCCAATCAAAATGACTCTAGGATTCAGTAAGCCCTCTGATGATAGTGGGGTTGGAGTGCTCTCCATGTACGTGCATTTCACATCAGCCTCTTCAGCTGTTTGTTTTTTTAACACATCCGAGGCTCTCCAGGGAGTTAAGAACCTGGTCTTTTTCTTGCCTGTTTCTCTCCAAACAGGGACCACTGAATCCAGGGAGCTGGAAACGGAATGGGGAAGGAGAGATTCTCTGGTTCAGCTGAACCAGCACTGTCAGAAGTAGCTGATGAACCCCAGCAAGGAGATTTCAGCTGTCCAATACAACTTAGACCTGATTTTCAAAGGCACTTGCAGTGTCTTTGCTGAGAGCCAGTGACAATTCACACTTCTGGTCTGAGATCCTCCCAACACCAAATGTCACTGACAAATGCTGTGTTAGTGCTGACAGTGAAGCTGCCTTCCCCGAGCCATTCTCACCTTTGCCAGGAGACCCGTTCAGTTTTGCAGGAGTAGTTATTACATTGACCAAACCAGGCCATACACTCAAATTTACTACACTGGAAGGAGGCAGCAGCTCAGCAGGTTGTGGAAGAATTGTACCAACTGGTGGGCAGAGGGAGCTTCCCCTGCTGTTTTAAAATGAGTTAGCTTTTCCTCTTACTAGTTTTCAGGGCTTGGAAGTGTCAGTTAAAACAGTAATAAAATACCGTGTTATGCATGCAAAATCTAAGGGGATTTGCATGAAGGCTTATTGCAATCCGGGTCCAGTTTGCACAGCCTTTAATTTGAAAGCTGCCTTATGGCTGGAGTATCCCAGTGGAGATGGAATCTGTGGTCAGGGTGCTGCCTTATGTCTTCAGATTCCCCCATCCGTTCCTCTCTTTGAAGCGAGCATCTCTGGATTTTAGGGAAATCACTTCAGGTCTGGCTTTAAAACAGAATTTCTTTAACTAACTCGAGTATTTAAACATGGATCTGAACCTCAGTGTCTTGGTGCATCACTTCCCAACTCTAGTAGGGAAAATTGTCACCTCATTGCTTCCCAGCTCCTGCCCTGGAAGCCGAGAAGCACTCGGATGCTGTGGTGACAGAAGTGAAACACAGCAAGCTGCACAGCACAGCCAGGCCCAGGCAGGAACTTACCTGTACAGGGCCCTGACATGGATCCCTGGCCTCTCACTGGCAGTATTCTCTGAGTTTCTGAATTTACAGCAATTTCTGCACCTCCAGATAAATCAGTACCCAGAGGAAGGAGAGTTAGTGAAGTTTAATACAAAGAAATCTGATGTGTCTGTGTAAATGCTGTTTAGGTGCTCCCTGTGTGCCCTGGGAGAGTTTAAATTCAAGACAGTCTTTGTTGGGGAAGCACGATTTCAAGTCAGATATCAGTAAATTGTTCTAATTTCTCACCTTTTGTGCAGCTCCGGGATTCCAACAGAGTCATTTAAACTGAGTGGCTACAGGCCAGGCAGCACAAAGGGCTGGAGCATCATCTGTACCCTTGCATGGTTTGTGACTCTCCTTCCCAGAGGGACAAACAGGCTTGCCCAAGGGCTCAGAGCTCAGAGCGAGGTGGCTTTTCCAGCAGACACACACTGCAGGTCCCAGCTGGGCTCTCTGAGCTCCCCCAGCCCGGGTGGCTCTCGGGGAGCAGGCACAGCAGGGCTGATGTGCTGCACGGAGCTGTGCCTCTCTGCTGAGGGCATTTATTCCCCCAGAAACATCTGCCAGGAGCTTCTGACTCGGCACAGGCCTGGCTAAGTCAAGTCTCACTTAACAAGCTGAAGCTGTAAACTGTAAGTGCTTTTATACAGCAAAGCTGCGGCTGCCTCATGGGCAGTAGCTGTATGGTCTGTCTATAAACACACTCTCAAGTCATGAACATGCTTTTCCTGCCCTCGTAAAATATCCACAGAGACAAATATCCCCCGAGGAATTTTGGAACTCACACAGATACAGTAGTGACATTGCTCCTCAGTGTACTTTTCCCTTGGTTCTTTGGCTGATTCTCAAGTTGAAATTTTCTCTTTTCTGTAGGCAGGGGTTTGTAAAAGGTCCAGATTCTACTCTTTTATATAGCAGGAATCTTACATTGTGCCTTTAAAGCTTTGTCATGATGGCTCCTGGTATGTTCCCAGTTAAATCTGGAATAAAACTCTCCCTACATTCAGGCAGAGCAGGATCAGGCCTTGCATTTAAGATTCCAGACATGATAAAGTCTCACTAATACCAGTACTTAATCCTCATTTCAATTTATATTTCAATATTCGCACTGGCATCTAGCGGTATCTATTCAATGGGGATAGAATAAGTAAGGCATGTGTCTGGTTTAGCTGCCACTGTTTTGCAGTGGTGCCTGTAAAATCAGCCCAGAGAAATCCATTGCACATCTCCTTATTTCCTACCACTGCTTCAGGTGGAATGCCAGGGCAAATTTCTGTTCTACCAGTTGTGTGTCCCAATAAAAGCCAGGGAGATTTACAGGTGAGATAAATGCTAAACACAGGCCCAAAGCACAGCCTGTCCCCCAGCAGGCACATCCCTGTTCCAATGGGTGCTTCATTTGGCCCTAAATTACTTTTACCACTGCTATTCCTACACAGTCTAAAGCACTACACAGAAGATCATTTCTGGGCAGACAGCTTGCTGTGCACAATCTTCTTCCTTTTGATTGCCAAAACCCAACTGCTACACGCACATAGAGTTCCAGCTAATGGATGGCACAGAGATTGCAGCTTCATTTCTCTAAGTAATTCAGTCTGATCAACAGAGACGCCCTCACAAGCTCCAAGTGGGAAGGGATAATGATCACACATCCATGCAATGCTGGCCCTGGCTGGGTGCCAGGTGCCACCAAAGCTGCTCCATCACTGCCCTCCTCAGCAGGACAGGGGACAGACAATGTAACAGAAGTCTCCTGGGTCGGGATAAGGACAGGGAGAGATCCCTCACCAGTTACTGCCAGGCAAAACAATTAATTCAATGTCTTACAAATCAAATGAGAAGTAAAAACTAACTCTTGAAAACCTACAGAAGAAGCTTCCTGTCTTAAAATCCTACCCAGATGACCTCTAATAGATGCCTGCTTGCCACCTGTCTCTGGGGTTGCCCCTCTCCTCGGGTTTGATGAATTGCAGCTGTTTAAGGGTTCTCCTTTGCAGCAGCAGCATCACCCTGACCCCAGAGCCTTCAGAGTGCAGTAACCATTTGTGACCAGCCCTGGGGAGCAGTGGCAGAGGTCTCAGGTGTGTCCTGGGGCTGTGCTGCAATGGGGCAGGGCAATAAAGGAGCACCTTTCCCTTTCCCTTCAGCTCACCAGCCCTGCCCGTGCCTGCACAAACGTGCACACACACAAAGCAGACAGGCCTGGCTCCTTGCAGGAGTGAAAGTGGCCTGTGTCCACTCCAGGGGAGACACTGGGGACCACAACCAACTGAAATAAAGCTTTAACTTGATGGCTTCTGTTAGAAGCATGCAGAAAGAATTAATAATAATTGAATTTTATGTTTTCCTCTTGCCTCATTGCCAAGCAGTATGCTCAGATGAGGGATGCTGTGTACAGCAACCTGTGGGCACCAGCACTGGACATTTTGTGTGAGGCAGAGGAGCACCTGGGCTCAGTGCTGGTGACTACAAAGTGGGGACACCTTGTCATGCCAGCCTTCACTGGCCTTTTCCTGAAACATTGCCAGACACCACCTTGGAGCACCACTAAAACTGTGCCTTCAGCTCTGGCTCCCTGTTCCCCATTCCTCTCCTCCAAAACGATCCCTAGGTGTCCATACTTTTTAATTTCTGGTGACACTGTGCTAGCTGCAGATACATTATTCATAGCCCTGGGATCTGGCTGTCTGTGCCTGCAGTCTGAGTGCTCCCTTGGCTATCCCTGCTTTGTATCCCATTTTGTTGTTCCTGTAGGGAACGTGCCCGAGGGATGGGGCTGAAATCCTGCTGGATCAGGAGCAGAGGCCACTGCTTCTCTGTTTGTAAACACGCCCAGGCTAAAATTAGCAGGAGGCAGAAGAATCATTCATGAACATCAGGCTCCCCCAGGCGTCCTGGGGAACGTCTCAGGCGCGTGCCCACGCGTGCCAGGTTTAAACAGTGCCCGTGTCACCATCGTGCCAGCTGCCAGCTCCTCGTGCCCAGCCCCTGCCTGCCTGCACAGCCCTGGGCCTGGCACCACCACCAATATCGAGCACATTTCCAGCTGCAGGGACTCTCCAGGGCTTCCATAACACCTGGCAGAGAAGCCCTGGTCAGCTGGAATACTAAGCCAGCAGAAGGGGAGGGTTTGGGGTCAGGGTAAACATCACAAGGCAGGAAACCCTCCCAGTGTGAGCCTCTCTGAGCAGCCCTGTGCTGTGCCATGGAAGGAAACTGAGCCACGCTGCCTGCAGCACACCATGGACAGGAACCAGGGTGGGTGAGCCCCACGTGTGCCCTGTCCTGCAGGTACAGGCAGCAGGGCACACACTGGGCAGGCACACCTGGGCAGCAGGGCACACACCTGGCAGCAGGGCACACACTGGGCAGGCACACACCTGGGCAGGCACACACTGGGCAGGCACACACTGGGCAGGCACACACCTGGGCAGCAGGGCACACCTGGGCGGGCACACACTGGGCAGCAGGGCACACACCTGGCAGCAGGGCACACACCTGGCAGGCACACACTGGGCAGGCACACACTGGGCAGGCACACACTGGGCAGCAGGGCACACCTGGGCAGGCACACACTGGGCAGCAGGGCAGGCACACACTGGGCAGGCACACCTGGGCAGCAGGGCACACACTGGGCAGGCACACCCTGGGCAGCAGGGCACACCTGGGCAGGCACACACTGGGCAGCAGGGCACACACTGGGCAGCAGGGCAGGCACACACTGGGCAGGCACACACTGGGCAGGCACACACCTGGCAGCAGGACACACACACTGGGCAGCAGGGCACACACTGGGCAGCAGGGCACACACACTGGGCAGGCACACACTGGGCAGGCACACACCTGGCAGCAGGGCACACACACTGGGCAGCAGGGCACACACTGGGCAGCAGGGCACACACACTGGGCAGCAGGGCACACACTGGGCAGCAGGGCAGGCACACACTGGGCAGGCACACACTGGGCAGGCACACACCTGGCAGCAGGACACACACACTGGGCAGCAGGGCACACACTGGGCAGCAGGGCACACACACTGGGCAGCAGGGCACACACTGGGCAGGCACACACCTGGCAGCAGGGCACACACACTGGGCAGCAGGGCACACACTGGGCAGGCACACACCTGGCAGCAGGGCAAGCACACACTGGGCAGCAGGGCACACACTGGGCAGGCACACACCTGGCAGCAGGGCACAGGGAGGCCAATGTGCCTCAGCCCATCCCAGGTGAGGGTGGCAGGAGCCCAGCAGCCCCCATGTCACCAAAGCCCACGGATGCTGTCAGTCCAGCTGTCACAGCAGCCCAGAGTCAGTCAGTGTGACACGAGGCACTTTTGGGAGAGCCACATCCTTTCCCTTTCCATTCAGTGCTTGTCAGCATTTCCATTCCTCTGCCCTTGGCAGAGCAGCACACGTGCACCGTGCCATGTCCACAAAATACTCAGCTGCAATTTATGGCCGCACACCCTTTCCTGTATGCAGAATATCCCATCCATTTAAATAGGAGGATTAGAGGGGTAGGAGGAGGCTTAGCACAAACAATAGCTGTGATCAAGCCCTGGTGCAGGAGTGATTTGTGGGAAGCCTGAGGATCAAGGATGGCAGGTGCTGCTCTGCTTCAGAGCTATTTATACTCACCAACTCACTGTACAAACTCTTCCTGCTTTAGAATGCTTGTAGGATTCCTTTCCAAGGGACAGGAGAGGTGTGGAGTATGAAAGCACGGGCCAAGTCTGTAATTTTAAAGATAACAGAATTTAGTATTGCATAAAAATCCCACTATCATATACAAAGAGGAGTAGCCTGACATGAGCAGTTCCAAAGTAGGGAATCACAACAAGGAAATATAACAGGGGGGAAGACACAAAAGGAGTGGAGGGGGAACGAGTAAAACATTTTTGTCTTGGAAAATACAAACCTTAAAGATCCAGGCTCAGACAGGATTTTGTCTTTTATATTTTTAACGAAGGACTCCCTGCCTCCCACAATAAATAAATATATTTGGTGAACAAGGCTTGGCTGCTTACTGCTGAGGGCTGAGTGATGAACGTGCCCAGCAGGTGCATTTGGGGTTTTGGCCCTGGAGCTGCAGCAGGCTCAGGGCTCCAGGGGAGCTGGGAGGGCTCCTTGGTGGCCGTGGGGCAGGGCCAGGCTGGGCCAGGGCCAGGCTGCCAGGACACTGCCAGGACACTGCCAGGACTCTGCTCTCACCCTGCCCCAGCCAGGCTGGGCAATGCCAGGCCAATGCCAGGACACTGCCAGGACACTGCTCGCACCCTGCCCCAGCCAGGCTGGGCAATGCCAGGACACTGCCAGGACACTGCCAGGACTCTGCTCTCACCCTGCCCCAGCCAGGCTGGGCAATGCCAGGACACTGCCAGGACACTGCCAGGACACTGCTCTCACCCTGCCCCAGCCAGGCTGGGCAATGCCAGGACACTGCCAGGACACTGCCAGGACACTGCTCTCACCCTGCCAGGACACTGCCAGGACACTGCCAGGACACTGCTCGCACCCTGCCCCAGCCAGGCTGGGCAATGCCAGGCCAATGCCAGGACACTGCCAGGACTCTGCTCTCACCCTGCCCCAAACCACCACAGCACCCAGGCACAGCCAGAAGGCTTTGAACACAACTGGAAATAAAAGCTGACAACCACAGAGCGCAGCCACTGTCAGAATGAGCCCCAGCATCTCAGCTGATGTGAGCCCTTGTAAAGGCCAGGATTAACCCCTTGGACGCTGTCCTGGGAGCGGGAGGAGCAGAGATGCCTGCACAGCCCATGTGTGTCCATGTGCAGCAGCCAGGCTGGAGCAGCAGGAGCTGCAGCAGGGCCCTTCCAGCACTGCCACCCTCACCCTGTGCCTCTGGCAGGGGCTGGCAGCCCTGCAGGGCTCAGAGCCCAGCTGTGAGTGTGTGACACAAAGGTGACACCCACGAGTGTACACCTCAGCTCAGAGGCACTCCCAAAGGGAGGGAAACCAGGCAAGCTGAAGTCACCCATTCTTGAGAAACTTCCCCCTAAGCCTCTTAGCCTGGCACACCCCCGTTAAAATGAATGAGAGCTTGTGTGCTAAAGCTGGCAAATTCACCAGAACTCATCCTCCTCCTGGTTTGTTATTACACCCATGTACCTCTCAATTGCTCCTCAGACACAGTTCTTGTAGGCACAAATTGCATCACTACCAATTACTTTTCTTGGAGCACCAGGCATCGCTGTCACTGTGTCATAACTGAGGCAGCAGTACAACTCTCAGAAGTGATTTAAGGAAATACAGCAGATCTGATTAGCAAGCATCTTGTTTAAATCAAACTACCACAAGTCATTAATCATAAAAGTTTCTAATTTCAGAAATGAGTTAACTGAACTTTAATGAGACAAACAGCATTTAAAAGCTGCCACCACGAGACTGCCTGCATTAAGGTGGGAGAGTGCTGTAAAATGATTTCATTGCCAGTCCTGGGAAGCTCTCTGCCAGCAGCAGCTTCAGGAGTCTAAAAAAGCTTCACACTCCTTTCAAAAGTTCTCCTTATGGTCCCTTCCAGAGCAGTATTCCTGTGGTTCCTGACCCGAGGACACAGTGTGGTCAGTGCCCCTGCTCCCGGTGAAGCACAAAGCCCAAACTCCAGAGATGTGCAGGGACAGCTGCTCTGCTCTGCTCTGGGAGCAGTGCAGCCCTGCTGAGAGTGCCAAACCTGCAGAGGGATTGGGATCACAACCCAAGGGACTCCATCCCTCTGCATTTAAATGAATTTGACAATGAGCTGTTTAAGAAGCTTTTTACTGTGTTAATCAGTACAACATAGCGTCATATTTTGTTTTTTCATCAAAAGATAATTAAGGGAAACAGTGGCAGCCAATAACTTGAAAAAAGGGAATTGAATCAACTAAAAACTCCCTTCCTTGAGCAAAAAGTTAGATACACCTGTATTTACTGACATCTAGTGTGGCAAGATAATGCTTCCCAAGAAACAATTCAACTGCTGCTCCTGCCAGTGAAGCACTAAGAACAATTTCCATTAAGAATACCTAGAAGAGCCACTTCTTCCTGAAGGAGGGATGAGCTGAGAGCTCTCCACTGCTGCTGGTGATTCATTTCCTCAGCACCTCCAGTAATGAGGCACTGCTGTGCTCTCCTCCAGGAGTGCAGCACCTATTCCTCATCTCCAGGGCTCTGCCCAGGACCCAGGCTCACGTTTTCCCCTTTCCCTACTTAGTCAGAGCTTTAAAATGCCACCAACACCATCTGGGCAGCTTTGATCCCCAAGAAAAACAGGTTATTTCTAGAAGAAGTATTTTCCCTCCAGACTCCCTGTTTCAACTGTACTGGGAATTCAGGATGATTATCAAGGATGTTGGACCAGCACCCACCAGCAACAAATCCTCCAAATTTAACAGAGAGGCACATGAGAAATGAGTAAAGGTGGTATTTTGTGTGAGGAATTGCTTGTCTGAACAAAATGGGAAGACAGGAACTAACAGGCTGTGGAGCTTTAGAGTTATGCACTAAAGTAAAGTATAGTGTGAGAAATACAATACTATAGAATCCAGAAAATGTAAAAGCTGAAATCCTAAGGCATCCCTAGAACAAGCAGGGCTGTACCCATGATGGGTGTAAACCATATAAGGCTTTCAGCTTTGACAAAATCTCACCTCCAGAGCAAGAAGATGCTGCAGAAGGGCCATGCAGGTGCTCAGAAGATGCTGGGCAGCTCAGAAGAGCATGGTCTGTGTTCCTGGCCCATCTCAGCATCCTCCCGTGCTGTTCACAGTGCCTCTGTCACTGCAGACTGAGGAGCAGTGCAGGAGCTCTCAGAGAGGCCTCTTGCTCTGCTCCCTTCCAAGCAGGGCAGCGGGCAGTGCACACACAGCCTGGGGCTGCTGGGTGAGCCTGGGCAGCCTGGGGTCCCCAGCAGGGTCCCCTGGCCCAGGGACACACAGGGTTTGGCACTGCACAGCCCTGAGTCTTCAGGGTTGGGTTCTATTAAATGTTCATTACAATTCTGCAAGCTCCCAAACGTCCTTTCAGCCTCAAATGAAGCTGAAGAGCTGAGATTTGTTGCAGAATGGTGCAGCAAACAGTAAAAGGAGCAGAGGTCTGCCTGTGTCCTGTGCCCAGCTGTGTTTGCTGTGGCCAGGGAGAAACCCAGCCTGTGCGAATGGCCAGGGACAAACCCGGCCTGTGTGACTGGGCAGGGACAAACCCAGCCTGTGGGAACGGGCAGGGTCAAACCCAGCCTGTGTGACTGGGCAGGCACAAACCCAGCCTGTGTGACTGGGCAGGCACAAACCCAGCCTGAGGGAACGGGCAGGGACAAACCCAGCCTGAGGGAACGGGCAGGGACAAACCCAGCCTGTGTGACTGGGCAGGGACAAACCCAGCCTGAGGGAACGGGCAGGGACAAACCCAGCCTGTGTGACTGGGCAGGGACAAACCCAGCCTGTGTGACTGGGCAGGGTCAAACCCAGCCTGTGTGACTGGGCAGGGACAAACCCAGCCCGAGGGAACGGGCAGGGACAAACCCAGCCTGTGGGAATGGCCAGGGACAAACCCAGCCTGTGGGAATGGGCAGGGACAAACCCAGCCTGTGGGAACGGGCAGGGTCAAACCCAGCCTGTGTGAACGGGCAGGGTCAAACCCAGCCTGTGTGAACGGGCAGGGACAAACCCAGCCTGAGGGAACGGGCAGGGACAAACCCAGCCTGTGTGACTGGGCAGGCACAAACCCAGCCTGTGTGACTGGGCAGGGACAAACCCAGCCTGTGTGAATGGGCAGGGACAAACCCAGCCTGAGGGAACGGGCAGGGACAAACCCAGCCTGTGTGACTGGGCAGGGACAAACCCAGCCTGTGGGAACGGGCAGGGACAAACCCAGCCTGTGGGAATGGCCAGGGACAAACCCAGCCTGTGGGAATGGCCAGGGACAAACCCAGCCTGTGGGAACGGGCAGGGACAAACCCAGCCTGTGTGACTGGGCAGGGACAAACCCGGCCTGTGTGACTGGGCAGGGACAAACCCGGCCTGTGTGACTGGGCAGGGACAAACCCAGCCTGTGGGAACGGGCAGGGACAAACCCAGCCTGTGGGAATGGCCAGGGACAAACCCAGCCTGTGGGAACGGGCAGGGCTGTGGCAGCTCCTCCTCGGCCCACCTGGCTCTGCTCAGCACTGCGGGTGTGACAGTGTCTCTGCTCTGAGATGTTCTAGCTCCACACCCACTGGCTCTGCTGCCAGCAGGGAATCCCAGCTACACCCAGGAGGGGAAGAGCACCCAGAGACAGGGAAAGGGGATGGGGGGTGCTCTGTGCTAGCTGGGGGAGGAGAAAGGAGCTGTTCTCTCTCCTCCAGCTGATCTGCAATTAGCACTAGATTAGGGTTTTTAATGGGCTCACTACCTGCCATGGAGGCTGGGCCTGACTCTCAGGTACCCTAATCACAGAGATGAAAGGGGTTTTTTTGTCCATTTGTGTCTAAGGGAGTTTTGGATCCATTAGCAATTATGATAATGGATCTCTTTCCAGAAAATTAATTGCTCCTTTGCCCAAATCATAGACAAGTTTGCTGTAAAAATTAATTACTTGGCATATACAAAATGCTTAACAGTTGAGTAATAAGCTAATTTTCAGAGAATCCACTGAGGGCCCCCCAGTCTCCCAACTTCTCAGAGCAGTTTCTGAGTATCCAGTGAAAAGTCAGATAGCAGCTGCTGTCCTGCAATTCCTTTCCAGGATATTGACAGCCCCAAAACACCTGAGCTGGCACTTGACAGCTCCGGACCCCAAACAGCCCAGGAAAGTACAGGGGGTTAAATAAACCACATCTGCCAAACAGCCATCGCAAACAACCCCTCCTGCCACAGCGCTGATGCTTCCCCAGGTGGCAGCATGCTCTGTGCCTGGCAGTGAGTGAGCATGGTGCCAAAGCAGGGCAGGAGGGGAGCGGGCAGAGCTCACTGCTTTCCTCTCTGCATTCCCCTCCTGCTCCCGGGGGCATCCCCTGGCCCTGGGGCTGTGCCAGCCGAGGAAAGGGGCACTGAGCTGGCACAGGGTCACCCAGCTCCTCATCCCTCTCTGCCCCATGGCTGTGCCAGGCAAGGAAAGGGGCACTGAGCTGGCACAGGGTCACCCAGCTCCTCATCCCTCTCTGCCCCATGGCTGTGCCAGGCAAGGAAAGGGGCACTGAGCTGGCACAGGGTCACCCAGCTGCTCATCCCTCACTGCCCTGGGGCCAGGCGTGGAAAGGGGCACTGAGCTGGCACAGGGTCACCCAGCTCCTCATCCCTCTCTGCCCTGGGGCTGAGCTGGCACAGGGTCACCCAGCTCCTCATCCCTCTGCCCTGGGGCTGTGCCAGGCGTGGAAAGGGGCACTGAGCTGGCACAGGGTCACCCAGCTCCTCATCCCTCTCTGCCCTGGGGCTGTGCCAGCCGAGGAAAGGGGCACTGAGCTGGCACAGGGTCACCCAGCTCCTCATCCCTCTCTGCCCCATGGCTGTGCCAGGCAAGGAAAGGGGCACTGAGCTGGCACAGGGTCACCCAGCTGCTCATCCCTCACTGCCCTGGGGCCAGGCATGGAAAGGGGCACTGAGCTGGCACAGGGTCACCCAGCTGCTCATCCCTCACTGCCCTGGGGCCAGGCAAGGAAAGGGGCACTGAGCTGGCACAGGGTCACCCAGCTCCTCATCCCTCTGCCCTGGGGCTGTGCCAGCCGAGGAAAGGGGCACTGAGCTGGCACAGGGTCACCCAGCTCCTCATCCCTCTCTGCCCTGGGGCTGAGCTGGCACAGGGTCACCCAGCTCCTCATCCCTCTCTGCCCTATGGCTGTGCCAGGCGTGGAAAGGGGCACTGAGCTGGCACAGGGTCACCCAGCTCCTCATCCCTCTCTGCCCCATGGCTCTGGGCTGCCTCTCCCCCATGCCAGGGGAGCTGACCCAGCCAGAGGGGATCTCTGTGTGTGCCTGGCTGCCCACCCTGGCCTGGCTGTGGCACTCTCACCCTGCAGGCTTTGTCTGAGGCACCCCCAGCCAGCCAACGTTTTGCATCCTCTGCTGTTTTCACCAAACTGTTCAGCAGCAAAGGACAGCAGGTTCACAACACAACACTCCTCCTTAGGAAAGCAGACTGGAAATTTGCATAGAATGTTTGCAGGCAACCTAATTAGCTCTCCTGAACAGCCTCCCACCCATCAGGCAGCCCACAGTGATGGATGCTGTGTGCTCCTCTTGCCTGCCCTAAAACAGAGTCAAACACTTTCACTTATTTAGCACAAAGGTTTTGCCCAAGATCTGAATCCTTCTGCCAAATGCCCACAACAAGCTAAATGCTGTCTGTGCACATATGATCACAGGACATTTATCTTCTCAGATGATCACTTTAAAAGAAGGGGGATGCTTGGCTGTTTCTGGTAGTGTTTAGTGCAGCTATCTGCAGCCCCTGCAAATTTCTTACAGTAGCTTAAATATTAAAGGTCTTTTTACAGCCCCCACGAGCACATGTAGCACTTTGCACAAACCCCATGCAAACAGATGCAAAGGGACTGTGCTTCACACACAGGGCTGGGTGGGGATGGAAATGAGAGGAGACAGGGCTGGAAAGGGATGGGGCTGGAAAGGGACAGGGCTGGAAAGGGACGGGGCTGGAAAGGGACGGCATAAAAAATGAAGCCAACAAAACCCCTCAAAACAGAAAAACAGCACCTTTCTAATAGTAAAAATGACAATTTTTAACATAAAACTTCTCTTTGCTGGTGGGTTTCATGACTTCTTTGCCAGATGCAGGTGTTTGTAGCAATCAGACAATCCACAACAAATCAACAACCAATCTAAATGTTAATCTAACCTCCCTTAAGGAAATTAATCTGTTTTAAAAGTACAGAACACTCCTGGCTCAGTTATTTTCTTAACCTTCTCAGTGCCCTTGAGTGTGCACAATTCATACAAGGAAAAGCATTTTCAATTTCTTGTGGACATATGTTATACAAGCTCAGAGAAGAATGCTGGAAATGATCATCTCTGAAGAGCATGGGGCTTCCATCTGGCGCTGATTTGATTTGAGACTGACAAAAATATCCAGCAGAATGCACAGAAAACACTGAGATTGCTAATGGCCCAAATGGTATCTTCTGGGGAGGAGGGGGGAAGAGAAACAATGAAGATAATGAAAATCAGACAATCTGCCAAGAGACATTTCAAATAGGAAAAGGGAGATTTGTGGTTTGGGTTGTGTCTCTTTTCCCCCTGAGTGCGCTGGTTCCTGCTGCAGGGAGCCACACAAATCTTTTCCTCAAGTTTTGTTCACAGGAGGTGGGGAAATCACAATTGCCAAAGGAAGACAGGTCAGGATTAAAAGCAAGAAATATGTTGGTTTGGTCCCAGAAAATTCAGTAGCAAAGAACCCCATCAGAAACATTCAGTTCTGCTTTGGCTCATGTCAAATGCAATTGAAATTTTCATCCATTTGACACAAAACCATAAACAGTATCATTTAATAGAGAATTAAAAATTAAATCATAATAATGAAAAGGTAGGGAAAGGGAGACCACATGGGAAATTACCACATGGGAAATTACCACATGGTGCTAGTACCTAGAGATAACTGCTGGAAGTGGGTCCTGAGTCTGGAACCATTGAAAACAAACAAATGTGGCCATAAAGCTCTTAACCCTCACAGGAGAAGGTTTTACCTTCTGTGGTTCAAGGCAGAGAAGGGTTTGGAGAAGTTTTCCCAGCACTCTGCCTCTTGCTGCTGTCCAGCCAACTGCAGTTTTATGTGCCAGGAAATTGATGAATGGGCTGAAAACCTCACATAACAGAGAAAAGGATTCTGCAAAAAATAACTTCTTGCAGTGAAAGCCAGAGTGTGGGCTGCACCATCAAACTTTTACAGACTTCCAAATGTCAGCCAGACTGGCAAGACCTTTTCCTGTCACCAGGATATTTATCTCTGAGGAAACACTCAGATTTATTTCAGAGCGGGGCTTTAAAAGGAAGAATGAGCTGCTTTCCTGGGACTCCAGAGAGCTTCTTGTGGCCTGTAACTTCCACTCTGCATCTGCCTGCAGTGATGGGAATTTTTTGTATCTTTTGAGCAATTTTATTAAGCTAAGACTCCACTCTCCAGACAGAAACCCTCTGAGCGAGCAAGCAAGCCTGTGGCCTGTTGGTAGGAAGGAAGGGAGCTCTCCTCACCTGCTGCTGGGGTGGCAGGACCAGGAGGGTGCTGTCCTTCCACCCCTGGCCTGGCACCTCCACCCCACAGCAGGAGAGAGAGAGAGACCTTCCCCTCCTGCTGCCCTTTGCCCTGGGGTGCTGCCAGCTGCCAGCCCAGGGCAGGATGCTGCTCCATCCTCACAGGCAGGAGTGACACCAGTTAAACCAGTTAAACCTCCCCAGTTACACCTGGAGAGCAGCCCCTGCCCTGGCCTGGGCTGTGTGCCCTCAGCAGCTCAGCCCAGCCCAGCCCAGCCCAGCCCAGCTCAGCTCAGCTCAGCTCAGCTCAGCTCAGCCCAGCTCAGCCCAGCCCAGCTCAGCCCAGCCCAGCCCAGCTCAGCTCAGCACAGCTCAGCCCAGCCCAGCCCAGCGCAGCTCAGCCCAGCCCAGCCCAGCCCAGCTCAGCTCAGCCCAGCCCAGCTCAGCCCAGCCCAGCCCAGCACAGCCCAGCCCAGCTCAGCCCAGCACAGCCCAGCTCAGCCCAGCTCAGCCCAGCCCAGCCCAGCTCAGCACAGCCCAGCTCAGCTCAGCTCAGCCCAGCTCAGCTCAGCCCAGCTCAGCCCAGCTCAGCCCCTTCACACAGCACCTGGGCTTTCTCTGCTGCTCAGGGACCCCCAGTGCCCCCAGCAGCTGGAACTGGGCAAATCCTCATTAAACTGGGAGGGGCTGCCTGGGTCCCTGCTCTGCCAGCCAGCTGTGAGATCCAGCTGTGCTTCCCTGCCAAGGCTGCCCACCATCATCACCATCACCATCCTCCTCCTCCCCCCCTGTCCCAGGCTCTCCTGCCTGCTCTGTGTGTGCACACTGTGCTGTGTTTGGGGAACATGAAACACACTTTGGAGGCAGAGCAAATCCCTGCATGTCCCTCCCTTCAGCAGCATTTCCAGGGATGGCAGAAGTGTCTGAGGGTTCTCTCTGCTGCTGTTTCCATCACAAACCCTCCCAGGGCCTCTGGCTGTGCCGCTGCCTTATCCCAGCTGGGCACTGGGTCAGTATCTCACAGCCAGGGGCTGAAACTCCTCTGAGAGCTGGACTGGAAGCAGCTTCAGAACTCTCTAAGCTTTAGAACTTCCCAGCACGGTTCTCAGATTCTCAGCTGCTCTGCCTCAGCAAAGATATCTCCCAGACTGCAGGTGCTGCTTCAGAACAGCCACAGAAATGTAGACAAGCTTTAAGCATTATGTTTAAAGGAAATACTCAGCTGTTAAATGCCTCAGCTGTCTACCTCTCTGCAGAGAAGGATGCAAATTTCTGAGTCTAGGCAGTTTCCAAAAAAAGGCAAATTTCTGTCTGGCACTGTTACTGTCGAGTTCTAAGAAATAGTTCTCTTTCTCTGAGATGTGGTAAACTCAATCCAGGAGAGAATTTAATCTTACACTAATTTTTCACTTGGCTCAGCTTGACAGACCCTGCACCTCTACCTTTCAGCCACCTGGAAGGACACATCCATGTCACAGAAGCGTGGGAAGAGCTGTGAATCAGGCATGGCCTGAAGGGGATGGGGCCTTGCTTTCCAGAACACTCCAGCCAAGCAGAGCAGCACTGCAGCTGTGGTGGTGTGGCTGCCACCCAGAGCTGCAGGAGGGAACCAAAGAGGCAGGACTGGGAGCACCCCCAGCCCTGCTGCCCAGCACATCCCTGCCAGCCTGTGCCACTGCCTGCTGCTGCACAGCTGTGCCAATAAAAACCAGCAATTCTTACTCCACTGTGTGCAGCTCCTGGTTCTGTAGAGCTGTAGGTTAGGTTTACATGGACTAAATGTTGGTAGACCCTGTGGCTCTGCCCATGGTTCCCCAAGGGAACAAATGCTTTGAGATCTCTGAATGAACACTTTGGTTGTGGGACCAAAGTCATGGGGCTGCAGAGATCATGGAAGAAAGATCTCAGAGGAAAATATCCTCCAAACTGTGTGGAAACAAACTTCTTAATTGGTGAAAACCACACTTGGGAAACATCCCAGGCAGCTGTTCCTCAGCTCCCTGGAGCCCTGCCAAGTCTTATATCCATATCAGCTTTGAGCTGAGAACAAGTGTGATGAATTCCTGCCAAGGTAATGCTTTTGAGCTGTAAGCACCTAAAAATAGTCATGTGTAATGAAATTGCCTCCTCAGCCATACCTGCTGTAAGGGTACAGTGCAGCATGTCCCCCAGAGCTGCTGGGCTCCTGCATCCTGGGCAGGGCATCACTGCCCTGGGGTGTGCTCTGACCTGGGCCCATGGGGCTGAAAACCACCCCAGGGCAGGGCCCAGTGCAGGCAGGGTCAGCAGGGCACCCACAGGGCAGGGCCCAGAGCAGGCAGGGTCAGCTGGGCACCCACAGGGCAGGGCCCAGTGCAGGCAGGGCACCCACAGGGCAGGGCCCAGAGCAGGCAGGGTCAGCAGGGCACCCACAGGGCAGGGCCCAGTGCAGGCAGGGCACCCACAGGGCACCCACAGGGCAGGGCCCAGTGCAGGCAGGGTCAGCAGGGCACCCACAGGGCAGGGCCCAGAGCAGGCAGGGCACCCACAGGGCACCCACAGGGCAGGGCCCAGTGCAGGCAGGGCACCCACAGGGCACCCACAGGGCAGGGCCCAGTGCAGGCAGGGTCAGCTGGGCACCCACCCAGTGCAGGCAGGGTCAGCTGGGCACCCACAGGGCAGGGCCCAGTGCAGGCAGGGCACCCACAGGGCAGGGCCCAGTGCAGGCAGGGTCAGCAGGGCACCCACAGGGCACCCACCCAGTGCAGACAGGGTCACCAGGGCACCCACAGGGCACCCACCCAGTGCAGGCAGGGTCACCAGGGCACCCACAGGGCAGCAGCATTTGCAGCACCAGCTCCACTGGGACAGCCCAGGATGATCATTTCTAAACAGGACCCTTTCAGCACATACAGAAAGCTCAGTCTTAATCTCATAACATTTGCAAGGAAATCTTTTTAATCAGTAATGAAAGCCAAACATTATCCTGCCTTTATTGACCTGCAATAACAGAGCACTGCTGCTGCATTTCCCCTGTGCCTCTGCACAGGTTCATTGACTCGATCTGTGCTCGGTGTTTATTCTTAGCTCACAGAGCTCAAAGAGTTTCTGCTATTGATTTGCTGTGTTTCAGGTTCAATCCCTTGGTGCCCTGAATGAATGAAGTCAGAAAGAGTTAACACCTTTACTTCCAAGACACAAACACCATGAGGGTCATCCAAGCCCCACATCCCTCTGCCAGAGCTCAGCACATGAACTGGGAACTGCCAGCAATCCCAATATTTGCAACTGCAAAAAAACATCCACAAACTGCAAAAAAACATCCACAAGCTGCAAAAAAAATCCACAAACTGCAAAAAACATCCACAAACTGCAAAAAAACATCCACAAGCTGCAAAAAACATCCACAAACTGCAAAAAAACATCCACAAATTGCAAAAAAAAAATCCACAAACTGCAAAAAAAAAAATCCACAAACTGCAAAAAAACATCCACAGGCTGCACGGGCATCCACAAACTGCAAAAAACATCCACAAACTGCAAAAAACCATCCACAAACTGCATGGGCATCCACAAAGGGGAGTTTGCCCCCAGCAATGAAGAGGTGCTGTGCTCAGGCAGGAGGGTGAAAGGCCCAGCAGAGCAGTGCCTGGGCTGGGAGCAGCCCTTGCCCATGCTGGGCACCCTCTGGGCTCTCAGCTGAGTGCAGGTGCAGCCCTGCAGCCCTCACTGGGCTCCTGCTGTCCAAACCCTTTATCTCAGAACTCTTGGCCAGTGCCGGTGTCAGTGCTGGGGCAGGGCTGTCCCCTTGCTGGGGGCTCTGTGACTCTCACTCACCATCCCCAGCAGGGACTGGGCAGCCCCAGCCCAGGCTGGAGGGTAAAGCCCAGCGGTGCAGAGGGCACCCAGCACCCTGAGAGCTGCCTGGCACCAGCCATGCCCTTTCTGCCCTGCCTCAGCCACCTCCTCCTCACAGGGGCCTTACCCAGGGTTCATTTTCAGCTTGGAGGGACCCACAGCCCCCCACAGTAACTGCTGTACAATTTCCACGTTATTTTTGTCTCCATGTGTTGCATCCCTGAGGCCATGACAAGAGAGCTTCAGGAAGATTTAATGAGTGGCACAGGGAGGGTGGGAGCAGACTGGACCACATCCTTATCTGGAGAACTGGGCAACTGTTTTCCCAGGTGTGTCAGCTGCATGAAAATGTGATTTCTGTCACTCAGAGCATCAAGCACCAGCCTGGGGCAGAGCTGCCTGTGGCAGCCACAGGAGCATCAGGGAACTGCACTGACCTGAGCGAGTTGGGGAGCCCACACAGAGATGCCACAGCTGCCTTTATTTTCCCTTCCTTGGGAACTTTTGCAGCGAATTTGAGTTAAAATCTTTCCTCACTGGGTTTGACTACACCCAGAGCAGTCCCTGCTGTGCAGCCTGGGCAGGAGGCACCAACCTCCCAGCTCCTGCACCCAGCACCAGGGCTCTGTGCTGTGCCCCCTCTGTACTCAGACGAGCTGCAGCCTTTCAAGGGCATTCTGGTGTAAAAACATTCCTAAACCAGAAAATGCAGCAGAAAAAGCAAACTGTTGTATTAAAATGTGGAGGTCAGGAATAGAAGAAATGCTGGCTAGAGAGCAGCCAGGAGAGCCTGGCTTCAAGCAGGAATCTTGGAATAACCACTCCAATGGCCTCGGTACTGCTGATGTCAACCATTAACCCCTTCCTTCCGTGCACAAAGCTCGAGCAGAGCTCTGAGTGTGCACTGGCTCCATGATCCCAGCATCAGCCCTCACTGCCTGGAGCCCCGGGGCATCTCACACCCTGGGCTCTTCAGCCCCTTTCAGTTTCTGCAGCCCAGAGAGGCTGTGTGCAAACAGGAATAAAATAACCAGCCTGTGCACTGGTGCAGCTGCTAGGTAAGGGTTTTCCAGAAAGGTTTGTGCTGGGGCTGCGTGCCCAGCCACAGCAAATCTACAGTGACCACAGCGTGACAGAGCACTGAAATATTAAAGTCTTTGTATTGTGATTGTACTTGGGGATTGCTCAGCTGGCTCTGGGAAGTAGCTGTGGCTCTATAAATAGTAAGTACTTTATCATTTCTTGCCTACTTTGAACATGCTGCTGTATTTCAATCGTGATTCAGAGTAAATCAAATTCCATGGGAGCTGTGGTGGAAATGCTGTGTGTGCCAGGGGTGCAGCCTGAGCTGGCACAAATCAGCACAGCCCCACTGATGCCTGAGGGAAGGATGCCAGCTGCAGGCTGCAGGGCAGTGCCAGTGTCACTCATGCAACACTGAGATACAAATAACTGAACATCAAACACCAGAATGTTCACTGTGGCCTCACTGTCCTCCTGAGAGCCACCCAAAGCACTCTGTAAAAGTGCTTATCCCCTGTGATGTCACTCACTCCTATAAAAGGATTAGAAGTGTTTTAGAGCTACTTAATATGTGCCATAAATCTCCATGCTATGTCACAGCAGATTTTGTTTAGGAATATCACCTGGAAATTAGAAACCCAGTGAGCCATTGATTTTTAAAATGCCATGGGTCCAGAATTCCTTCACAACAGGATGCAAATAAACTCAAAGTAAATTAGTGCTTACCAGAGGGGAAAAGAGAACAGGATCTATACCCTAGGTTACATTAGAAAACAGAAGATTAATGAAAGCCTCACTTGAAAACTCGAATGGCCAAGGGACTAAAAGATGTACTATTAATTGAGGAGCAGTGGGGAAATGCACAGCTGGGACAGCAGAAAGAAATGGATTTCCCTGCTCTGTGCAGCACAAGGGCTTGCTGTGCCCCTGTGTGAGCTGGGTGGGAGCTGTGTTCAATGCACAGCTCCTGGCCTGGGTCACAGGGACAGCACACCTGCCCCAGCCTGGCCCTGCACACACACACACACAGCACAGGGCTCTGCCTGCTCACCTTCACCTGTACCCAGCACCTGACACACCCACATTGCCTTGTCCTGGCCTCAGACAGTTCTGAGTGCTCTGAGGATGGCTCTGCTCAGTGTCTCAGGCCAATGCAAACGCTCCTGGGCAGCTGCCTGCAAAGCACTGGGAGGTGCCAGAAAGGTGGAGGCCAGGATTCAGGTTGGCCCATACTCCTGTATTCAAACACACTCTGCTGGTGGCACCAAACGTGCAGGTCTGCTGCTGCTCTCCCAGCAGAGTGCAACAGGCACCACACAGGTGATCCGTGCTGAAAGGGTTAAACCACCACGGGAAAGCAGGCTGCACTGCTAAAAATAGAAAACAGTCAAAAAAAAAAGAAAAAAAAAAAGAAAAAAAAAGAAAAAACCCTTCAACTCATCTTAAAGAAATCCATTTATTCCAGGGTTTCATAGAAACCATATAGCTGAAATTGCTACAGGATAATTCCTTATAAGCCTTATAAGAAATGTTGCTGTCCCAGAGTCCCACTACAAATCCTGGCAGGAGTATTGGAGATAACAGATTGGATGCCATGGAAACCGAGACAGACCTAATTTGAGCAGTAACCATTGCTGTTATTTATTTAATTCTGATAAGCCATCTAAATGTAGAATGACTAAAGGTTCCACTGAGCTAAAAATAGCAGCCTGGTAATATTTTAATTCGCAGATCACTCGTGTTTAACAATATTTTGGGCATCTGACATTCACGTTTCTCATGCACTTCTGGAAGCTCATCGTTAACCCTGTTCTGCTTCATTCTGTGAGGAGCAGAAGGTGCCCTGTCCCTCCCTCTGCCATTCATTTGTACATGCAATGGGGATGCCTCCCCCAGCCCAGGCTCCTGTGGGGCAGGGGGAGCCTGGGGGTCCCTGCTGCCCTCTTGTCCTCCCCAAGCTTAGAGCAAATGGCTGAAAGAAGGGAGAACTGGGCCATAGAAACCAAATTCCCCTTCTCTAGATGGTGCCAAGGACCTTTTGTGATTGTTTGGTCTCAACAGCTCCACAAATAAAGCACCTCCTGAGGCACATCACTTCTGAGCTGGCTGATAGCTCCCATCTGTTCTTCAACCCTGCCTCCATTTCCTGAGCTGGGGATGCAAAAACCTTCAGGTGTAAATTTGCAATTTCTGTGGCTGTGGGATTTCACAGTGCTTCCAAAATGCCTGGAAACAGAAGAGAAACTGCCATTGGGGTGCCAGTACCACAGACAGACCAAGCTGCATTTCCTCCTGTCTGACTGTGTTTTTCCCCTTGTAATCTTCACTGTTCCCACAGCAGGAATAACACCTCCATTTCTCCACTGGTCTGGATTCTAACCTTAAAGTGTGAATGCAGCTGTATTCCCTGGGAGGCTGTACACAGCATGTACAACAAATAAAATCCTCGCCGTGCTCTTGTTCTCAGGAATCCTCTGCTTCCCAGAGGGATGGTGGGAGCCTGCTCCTGGCTCCTCAGGGCACCACCCCCTTGTCAGGAAGGTCCAGGGCCACCATCAGGCACTGTCCAGCCACACCTTCCCCAGAAACTGCCCTGCTCTCTGACAGCTGCCTCAGCTTTTCATCCTCCACCTCTGGAGTGGGAGCTTGTGCTGGGGAGGCCTGGAGGGAGCAGGGCTGGCAGCTCTGTGTGCCAGGGCAGCCCAGAGTTCTCAGTGTCTGCTGGCACCCCTCACTGCCTGCTGCCCCTGGGCACTTCACACACTGGGATCAGCCCCTTTCAGTTCCTGGCACACACAGCATTTCCACCATAGCCCACATGGAATTGGATTTACTCTGGATCACGATTAAATACAGCCCCTGGGTGATGGAGCCTGAGCCTGGATCCAGGACAGCCCCTGGGTGATGGAGCCTGAGCCTGGATCCAGGACAGCCCCTGGGTGATGGAGCCTGGATCCAGGACAGCCCCTGGGTGATGGAGCCTGAGCCTGGATCCAGGACAGCCCCTGGGTGATGGAGCCTGAGCCTGGGTCCTCCTGCCAATGAAACCAGAGTGCTGATGGCACCAATGCAGCAGTGCCAGGGGAAAGCAGATAAAGCTCCTGGCCCTGACACCTAATGGGAGTCTGGGTTTGGTACAGAAAGGAGGAAAGGACCCACTCTGTGTTTCACTCTGCAGTCAGCTGTGCAGAGCTCTCCTCTCTGCAGCTCAGGCTGAAGGGTGAGTTGTCAGAGTTGTTTTCTTCAACAGTTCAGAAGTAGGACTGCAAGAAGGATATTCTGGGCAAGAATCAAAATGAATAGGAATTGCTTTCAGGATCTGTCACAACCAGAGTCAGCCTATATTTAGCTTCCATTGCTCTGATTTAGAAACAGGGAGCAATGCTGGGATATTTAGAGCTTTCAAAGACATTTTCCAATGGATTGCAGCTCCAGAGGTTCCTGCTGGGGTGGACAGCACTGATACTCTCTATTAGTGTACAGTGGCACCCCAGTCAATCTGTGTGTGCCACAAGAAGACTGACATTATTTTGAAGGAGCACAGGTTGCAATTACAGCTTTTTACCATTCCCCTGCCTGTGCTGCAGGACTGTTGCCAGTTTAAGGCTTTAGTGGTTGGCAATTACTCACAGGAGCGAAGGGTTCATTCATCAGCTCAGTTCAATCTCCAGCATGATGTGCCTGCACCCTGAACATGCACAACAAGCTGCTCCTGTTATCTGGCAAATGAGATCTTGATGGGCAGGCTCAGGATGAACAATCTGATATGGAACCTCCTCCAAAAACCTCTGCAAGGCTTCTACCAACCAGGCTGAGGCTGTTACAGGAACAGCTTCCAGTCCAGCTGTCCCAAGAGCAACAGTTGTGGGGGCACACTGGCCTCACACCCTGGTCCCCTCTCTTTTCTGGTTAGAGCCTGCAGAGATGCTCATCTTCTGAAGGGTATCCAAAGGCTGCTTTTCATACAGGAAATCTCTCCTGAGTTATCCAACTAACAGCAAGAAGTAGCTGCTGAAAGGATTTCTGTTCAGTCTCACAGCAATAAAACACTGATTATTCAGAGATAATAGGAAGATGTTGAATAATTTCAAACTGAGATTTCACATAATAGGTATCTCAGACTGTCTATATTTAGCCTCCTAAATCTATACTTAAACTCCTACGTAAAAATGGCCAAAAGGAAATCAGCCATTTGGAGCTGCTTGCTACAGCTCACATTATTATTGGTAGGAATTTGTTGGTACCATTTAATTTTCCCTTTCTATTTCTAATCCTCCTCTCTGATCCTAAGCTTCTTCCCCACTGCCTTCTCTGCCCTTTAACAAGGACACACCACAGCTACCTTGGGCTTGGAAAGCACCTGGCCAGCAGCACCTCTGGGAGGCTTCAAACAAAACTCAAACACTTCAGTGACCCTAAAAGGTTGATGTGGTCCTCACACCAGCCCCAGCTCTGCACTGCCAGTGCCTCTGCTAAGGCAACACTCACAGAGGTGCTCCAGAGACCGCCTGGAGTTCATTTCTCACTCCCCACTCACGCCCCACAAGCAGGCTGTGCCTGTAGGTGCATGCAATAAATGCAGCTGAGAGTGGCACACACACCCAGGAGCTGTCTGCAGCAGGGCTGTTCCTGAGCAGCTCAGCATTGCTGGTGTCACAGCAGCCTGGTGTGGCTCTGTGCCAGGCTCCCAGGGCTGCCCTGGGCACACAGAGCATTTCTCCATGGCTGTTCCTGCATCCCTCCCTGCTCCCAGCAGCTCACCTGTGTCCTATGGGCTGCACCAGCACCTGCCCTGCCTGCTCCTCCCTGTGCTGGGGCGCTCCCAGGCCCTCTTATAGAGCCCTGGCACAGCTGAGGTCTATGAGGACCTTTTGGTGTTGTTTACACAAGCAGCTCTGGGTTTTCACTGCTTTCTTTGTGCCGGTTTCCCCCAGAGGAGAAGGGTTCATCCTGTTGGCTCTCATGCAGTAGCCCTGAGTTCCTACACTTGTTCAGTTCCTTCTTGCGTCCCCTCCTGCCTCATGAAGCCTTCAGGAGCACATCCCTTCCCCATGGCTGCTCCTTCTCCTCCTGTGCTCCATCCTCGCTTACCCTCCAGTGCCATTCAACTGGAAGTGCCCCACTGGCAGGCTAACCAACACTCACAGCATCCCTTAAACAATTCACCCATCTTCAGAGACTGGATTTAGCTGGGTTTCATGTTAAAGAAACTGAAGAGAAACAAAGATAAAAGTTCAGACCTCAGAGTACGTTCAGGTAAATGGTGCACGTGTGATTTTGATGGGAAAACACTTCACAGAAACTATTTATGTGAATGCTGAGTGTGCCTCAATGAGAAATGGAACTCAGCTTTTCTCTGTTTTTCCTAGCCAGAGCTAAATATTGCCATTGGGATATTTTATGTTACGTGGAAGAATGAATTTCAGTCTCAATGGGAGGCTTCAACACCGCAAAACACTTAAGCCCTTGTGTAACTTCCAAAGGACACGAGTAGTCCCACTGAAGTCAATGGGATTTAATGCTTCAGAGCCAGGCTGAATCCCAGCCTGAACAAATGCTGGTTTCCTCTTGCAGAATGCAGTGACCTGATACCCTACAGAGCCACAGCCCAGCTCTGCTGCTCCCCACCATCCACAGCTGAACACCAAACCCAAACCTGCCTCACAGTGCTCAGGTTCAAACCTCCCATTCCCCAGCACTGATCCTCTGTTAGCAGCAGCACTGGCTGTGGCTGTTAGAAACTGAGATCCCAGGAACTCTATTCACAGTGCATTTAATTTATCCTTTGTTAATCATTAATGTATCACACTGCCATTGCAGGGTGGGCCCTCCCTGTCCCTATGTCCCTCTCTGTGTCCCAGTGTCCCTCTCTGTGTCCCACGTCCCTCCCTGTGCCCAGTGTCCTTCCCTGTGTCCCTCTCTGTGCCCAGTGTCCCTCCTTGTGCCCCATGTCCCTCCCTGAGCCCAGTGTCCCTCTCTGTGTCCCTCCCTGTGCCCAGTGTCCCTCCCTGTGTTCCCCCCCGTGTCCCAGTGTCCCTCCCCATGTCCCTCCCTGTGTCCCAGTGTCCCTCCCCATGTGTTCCCCCCCCGTGTCCCAGTGTCCCTCCCCATGTCCCTCCCTGTGTCCCAGTGTCCCTCCCCATGTCCCTCCCTGTGTCCCAGTGTCCCTCCCCATGTCCCTCCCTGTGTCCCCGCTCCCTGTGTCCCAGTGTCCCCACTCCCCATGTCCCTCCCTGTGTCCCAGTGTCCCTCCCTGTGTTCCCCCCCGTGTCCCAGTGTCCCTCCCCATGTCCCTCCCTGTGTCCCAGTGTCCCCACTCCCCATGTCCCTCCCCGTGTCCCAGTGTCCCTCCCCATGTCCCTCCCTGTGTCCCCTCCCTGTGTCCCAGCCCAGGGGACACCAGGCAGGGCCAGGTGCTGGCCCAGGAGGGGCTGCAGCCCCCGCACCCCTCAGGGTGTCCCTGTGTGCCCACGGGGACAGGGATTGTGGCACACGAGCCCTGCTCCCTGCAGTGGGGCCAGTCTGAGCCCAAACTCTGCCATCCAAGGCACAGCTGAGCCTTCCCTTCCAGCAGGTCAGGTCCAGGGGCTGGAAACACCTGTGAAAAGGGAGAGGAGGAGGTGAGCTCTGCCAGGGAGAGCAGAGAAGATGGGATTTAAATCCTTAACTCTCCTTGTCTTTGGAAGGATTGGATCAACCTATGAAAGGGTTTTTTCTTTTGGTGAAGTTTCTCTGTACCCTTCAAATCAGCAGCATCAGAGAGAGGTTTAACCATGGACAGCTGTGGCTTCATCCTTCCCTGTGCAGGAGGGTTTCCAAGCTTCTGTTACCAAAAAGGGAGCAGGCAAGCTGAGCAAACCTGTTTGCTTGCCAATTTAAGGATTACAATTCAACTGAATGCTATGGCCCTGTGCAGCAAAGCAACTAAAATATTGACAAGGCTACTTCCAGGACTGATAGCATTGCTAAAAAAAACCTGCAGTAAATAGGGCAATTGACTGGAAGCTAAAATGGGGAATGCTTTCTGGGCTAAAAATTCCTTCAGATATATTTATTAATTCATTATTCAATGATGACGTGCATAGCGCTGCGTGCATTTAAACATGAGACACTGCTGTAACTGCTTCTTGAAATTCTGATTTGCTTAAAATATTTAGTCCATTTTCATGTTAATTAAGGAGCAGTCAAGAAGGTAAGTCATATATCTGTGAGAGGAAAACCAGATCTTCTCATTGAAAGGAGACTTGCCCCTTTCACCTTGCTCCTTAGCCAAAATCTTACCTGACCTCTTCAACACTCCCGTGTATTTCAACCATTGGAAGTAATCCCAGCCACAGGACAGCACAGCCAGCAAAGGCCAAGGGCTGAGAGATGTCAGCCGTGCTCAGGAATCAGAGTGAGCTGCAGAATGGAGGGCTGCAGCTGTCCAGAGGAAATCAAGCTGCTGGAGCCTGCTGTGTTCCAGGGCAGAGTCTTTTGCTGCCTCGGTGGTGATAATTGTACACCTGGCAGCGAGGATGTGGGAGCAGGAGCAGCTCTCAGTCATTGCTCTGCTGCAACTGTGGCTGGAGGATGCCAGAGCTGGCTGACCAGCTGGGAACCAGCAGGTTTTGCCAACAGGATCAGAAGCCTCATCTTTCTGAACACTGTGATATTCTTAGTTTGGAGTTCCAGGTTTTGGGGACTCAGGACTTTCATCCCTGCATTTCAGTTCTCCATCTGTTTGCCAGCCCACCCATCCTCTTCCTCAGGCAGCAAATAAAGTCATCCACAAAAAACCACTCAGGGAAGGATGAGGGGCTGGCAGCTGCAAGCCAAATCCTAAATTTTGTTATTACAATTGGTTTTGGACTCATTCCAATAACTAAAGTAGCATTTGTTCAGCCAGTGCCATTCTTTGGGTTTCCAAGGCTGTTCCAGACAATGTCCCTCCCGGGCTGGCAGGAGATGGAGCACAGCAGATCTGCCTGGAGCCTGGTACACCCAGGGAACTGCAGCCCAAAGGACTCAGCAGGGATGAGGCAGAGATCCCAGAGATCCCTTTTCACCCAGCAGGCTGAAAGCAAATTGCAAAATGCTGCCCAGAAAATGCTGCTGAGAGAAAGAAGTGGAACAGGTAGAGCAGAAGAGAATGATGGCTGGGAAAGCAGCTGCTGCCTTGGAGAGAACATTGCCCCAAGAAAATCTCTCCTTGCAAACACATCTTCCAGCATTTCACAGTTCAACAGAAAGTACAAGCAGAGCTACCTCGGGAGATTTTGCTGCAGTGAACAAGTACAAAGAGACTCCAGAGAATAGACAGGCACTTGCATCTTCCTAGATTACTGCATTTCTAGAGCAGTTTGCGAGGAGTGTGGAATAGATCTGGGTGCCTTTTCCCACCTGCACAAGTTTCATGAGCAATTTCATTGCTTTGTTCTGCTCTACTATTCTGTTTGCAGTGACAACACCAGCATCACTTTACTGATACCTAGTCAAACACAGAAAACCACAGGCAGAAAGGAATTCTCCTTCTAGAACACGCCTGACTCATCCTGGTGACTCAGGCTATCATTCCTTTCAGCTTGTCTGATAGCTGAGTCTCCAACTCTGCATGGATGCACAGATCCTTTCATTGTCCAGGGCCAGAAGTTAACCCTCTAGCCACTGATTAAAAGCTGCAATGAGCTCCTACAGGCAGTGTGAACCAGGAGCTGACTCTGCCTTTGGGAGCTGTGGCTGCTTCTTGTCTTCCCTGTGCTCTGCAGGCCACTGGGAGCTCTGGAAGTGCATCTGCTTGTGTGAAACTCCAGAAGCACTAAATACCCCCAGCTCACCATTGCAGCTCTGTTCTTGTCTCCAGCCTCCAAATCCCCATCAAATGATCCCCAGAAAAGCTGCCTGGCTGCCCCCCAGCCTGGGCCTGGGGATCCCCCTGCTCTGTCAGTCTGTGCTGCTCTTCTGCCAGCTGCAATCCTCCACCTCAGATCGCCTTTGAGAAGTGTGCAAATATTTCAGGTGTGCAATGGACACGCTGGGGATGAAAAATTACAAAGTAGAAAAGGGATAGCTGGCTATAAAGCATGGATTCAATGTTGAATTAAAAAGTCCAGTAAAGTGACAGCTACCATCATGAGACACAGACATCTGATTCACTCTGCCACCAGCTGCACTATTTCAAAGAAATATTTATATGGTCTTCATCTTACCCTATTCATCAGCTCCCATCAAATCAAGAGTGTCCCCACTACAGACTCTCTATCCTTAAAATAAAGCTGTGAAAATGGAAAGGCTAAAGAGATGAGAGTTATATTATGGGTAATGTAGAAATAGATGCTAATTGCCCGTGTGTGCAGAACTTGCAGTGCAGATTTGCAGACGGGGCTCTGCAGTCAGCCAGCAGTGATGCAATGGCCATGTGGGGACAGCACCTGGCAATGCTTTCAGAAACATCTTCCTATCAAAGTGTGATCCTGCTTTTTAACATGGTCTGGCTGGTGCCATGAGTCCTGTGCCAGGGGATCAGAGTGTGCCCATCCTCCTGCTGCCCCTGGGGTACCTGGGGCTGTGCTGCCCCTGGGCCAGGGCAGGGCTGATGGGGCTCCCCCAAATCCCCAAATGCCCTTCCCACGCCGGGCAGGCACTGCTGCTCCCTCCTGTGCTCCCTGCGAGCTTGGGCTGTTGGAGCTGGCACACCCAGGGCTCTGTGCCCAGGGACAGCAGCACCCAGGGCTCTGTGCACAGGGACAGCAGCACCCAGGGCTCTGTGCACAGGGACAGCAGCACCCAGGGCTCTCTGTGCCCAGGGACAGCAGCACCCAGGGCTCTGTGCACAGGGACAGCAGCACCCAGGGCTCTGTGCACAGGGACAGCAGCACCCAGGGCTCTGTGCACAGGGACAGCAGCACCCAGGGCTCTCTGTGCCCAGGGACAGCAGCACCCAGGGCTCTGTGCACAGGGACAGCAGCACCCAGAGCTCTGTGCACAGGGACAGCAGCACCCAGGGCTCTCTGTGCCCAGGGACAGCAGCACCCAGAGCTCTCTGTGCCCACAGGGGCAGCAGCACCCAGGGCTCTCTGTGCCCAGGGACAGCAGCACCCAGGGCTCTCTGTGCCCAGGGACAGCAGCACCCAGGGCTCTGTGCACAGGGACAGCAGCACCCAGGGCTCTGTGCCCACAGGGACAGCAGCACCCAGGGCTCTGTGCTCAGGGGCAGCACCCAGGGCTCTGTGCCCACAGGGACAGCAGCACCCAGGGCTCTCTGTGCTCAGGGACAGCAGCACCCAGGGCTCTGTGCCCACAGGGGCAGCAGCACCCAGGGCTCTGTGCCCACAGGGACAGCAGCACCCAGGGCTCTGTGCTCAGGGGCAGCACCCAGGGCTCTGTGCCCAGGGACAGCAGCACCCAGGGCTCTGTGCCCCCAGGGGCAGCAGCACCCAGGGCTCTGTGCCCCCAGGGACAGCAGCACCCAGGGCTCTGTGCCCACAGGGACAGCACCCAGGGCTCTGTGCACAGGGACAGCACCCAGGGCTCTGTGTGTGCCCAGAGGATGGAGCACCCAGGGCTCTGTGCACAGGGGCAGCACCCAGGGCTCTGTGCACAGGGACAGCAGCACCCAGGGCTCTGTGCACAGGGGCAGCACCCAGGGCTCTGTGCACAGGGGATGGAGCAGCCCAGGAGCTGCCCTGTGCTCCCAGCCCCTCCAGCAGCCCCAGGTTCAGCTCCCTGGGGCTGCCAGGGAGAAGAGCCATGGGCACTGGGCTCTGCAGGGCTGCACGGGGATGCTGCTGTGCCAGGGAGGGCAGGCAGGATGATTCAGAGCTGCTTTTGAGCTACAGGCTTCCCTCAAAGTGCCAGCCATCTGCAGCCCCACAGGCTGCAAGACAAGTGCCCGGGGGAGACAACTCAGTTTCTGTGCTAAATGAAGTGGAAGAGGCACCTTACCCACTCTCACCCGCTCTAATTGCTGTGGTTTCATCAAACTGAATGTTGAATAAGAAATGGAGTTCTGTTCCAAAAGCACCCGTGGTTCTTCACTCTGTGCAAACACAACACCATACAGAGAATATCTCAAGCTTTGATGGGGCAGTTGCTGAAGGTGCTGATTGCCTTGCACAGGGACAGGGCAGGATGGGTTTCTGTCCCCAGGCCCTGCTGAAGACACAATTTCCCCAGGGTGAGACATTGCAGTGTTCAGACACAGCAGGGGGACCAGTTCTGAGGGGTCCTGGGGCTCTTCCCTGGCACGGGGCAAACCAATTGAGGGAATTGTGAGAGAATTGCTCTGAAGCTCTGCCCTAAATGGCACAGCAGGAGCCACAGGTCATCCCAAAGCAGCATTTTTAAATTCCACATCAATGCTAAATGCAGCTTGAACTCTGCAGCAATGGTACTTGACCATGACCTCTGCTATTGTCCCAGTGACCATCACTTGTATTTCTTGGGTGAAGAGGCTTCTTCTGTACTTCCAGAGTGTGATTGGAGCTGGATCTGCTCCATTGAAAGGGCTCCCCTTACAACCTTTTGTTCAAACGTGGAGAGCTCAGACTGCCTTGGTTAACACAAAACTGTTATTTTAATAGCTAAGAAAATGGCTCAGGTTTCTCACAACAAGGCATGGAAATGAATCCTGCTATTATTTTTGTAACCCTTCTTCGAGGGAGCCTAATTGACCTGAGAGCTTTGTGAGCTGCTGGCCTGGACGGGCTCTCCATGCAGCACTGGCTGCACAAGGCTGCTCCCTCTCCAAGGACGTGTCAGCAAGCACCACACTCCCATCTGCCTGCAGGGGAGCTCAAATCCAGCATTTATTGCCCCTGCCCATCCCGTGCCCTCTCCCTGGGCACTGCCCTGGCTGGGCTGGGAGCTCCTGCCAGGCCATTTCCAGGTGGGCATCAAGCAAAGGGAGAAAAGCTGTGGGGAGCCCCCCTGGGCCAGCAGCTGGCCATGATCCTGCTGAGGATCATTATTTGGACACTTTGAAATCCCTCTGGCTATGGTCCTGCTGAGGATCATTATTTGGACACTTTGAAATCCCTCTAACACACACTGCATTCATTTCTGTGCTCTCTGGTTGTTTAGTATGAAGGTACAGAACTGTCTGTCCTGCTGAAGTCTGTACATGTTCTGCTGTATCAACCCAAGTGTTTTCATCAACTGAACTTGTAAATTCACCTCAAAATACTGCACTGAGCTCCTTCACACAGATTACATTTCCCTAAACCCACAATGGAGGGAAGGAAGGAAATTTTTCCTTCTATAAGTCACTACTCAATCTAATTCTTTGTGATTTTTCTCAGATAACACAAACAATCCATAAAATTTGTGATTGTCTGCATACATTCAGCACCCAGCAGGTTTAGTCACTGCTTTATTTGCATTAGCTTGAAGCATAAACACCAAAGACTTGAAAGAATCTCTATTCGGAGCAGGTAAAAAAAAAAAACATAAGGCAGAAAAAGAAAACAGCAACAAAAATAACTCCTTCCCTCTGCATCCCAATGCAAACCTAAATTCATTTTTATTTTGAGGCATTGGCTGTTTTCTGCTGTTAAATCTACCACAGAGGCTATAGGACAGAAGATTGCTGAGATCTGCCATATTCTGTGGAATGGAAAAGAGAGAAATGTTCAGGGCTCTCCACACATTATTCCCACATTCCAGCACCAGCAGAATCAAGATACATCAAATTTGCATGGGAAAAACAATGGCTCCTTTTCAGAAGGGCCTGTTTCAGTTCAAGGTTTCCTCTCATTTGCAATAATTACCGGGCAATGGGGTTGCTCGTGTCATTCAGATTGCACAGAACATTTGCATCTCCTCGGCTGTGTCAGAGGGTGCTGCAGGAAGCCCCCACCAGGACAAACCCTTCCCTGGGCTCTGCTGCTCCTGGGGTGGCCCAGCAGGCCCAAGGACAGCAGCCAGCTCCTCTGGAGGATCAGATGGATGGCACTGAGCTGCCCTGGGGCTTCAGCAAAACCAAACCCCGTGTGTTCCCAGTCTGGCTTTGTTTCACATCCCCCTGCAAGGACCTGGGCCTCTGCTCCAGCTGGGAGTGGCTCTGTCCACCCAAACCCTCTTCCCTCAATGGGCACAGGAGCAGCCCAGGTAAACCCTGACTCTGTGATCAGAGAGCTCCTGTTTGTCCCCTTCCACCCCAGCCCTGCCCCTCCAGTTGCAGGTTTTGCTTTAAAGCTTTCTTTAAACCACTTTTTCCTCCCCTGTGCCCCATCCCTGCGGCATCCCTGGGCAGTTTTCAAACTCTTCTCTTACTCTCAGGGAGGAACTCGCCTTTAAATCCCAGTCCCTGTTTATTTATTGCCACTTCAAACTCTCCTGCTCTTACATCACTGTTCCCTTCCTCCTGCAGGACACAGAACCTGGATTTTAAAAGGCCAAAGCACAGCAGAACCCCCAAGAAGATCCTGTCTCAGTCTGGTAGAACGTGTCCAACCTGCCAGCTGTGCTCACCCTGGCAAGGTGGAGATTTGCCCTTTTCTGTAGTTAGGTGTTTTGTGACTTTGAAGAGTAAATCAGAGGGAAAAACTGAATGGACAAGGAAAATAAAAAACTGTGCCAGCTCATTTTGCTTAGGCTTCTCCAGAGCCTGTGCTGGGGAAAAGGTGTTACTCAGATTTAACTCTGAATAAATTTCTGGGTGGCTCCAGCTCCTTCTGAGGATAAACACAAACTTCCCCCGTGCCCAGGCAGGATGGTGAGGAAGGGAATCCCCAGGGCTGCAGGTGGGGAGGGAGCCTGGGCAGTGCTCAGGCTGGGAGCAGGCACAGAGCCCAGCACAGAGCCCAGCACCGAGCCCAGCACAGAGCCCAGCACAGAGCCCAGCACCAAGCCCAGCACCAAGCCCAGCACCGAGCCCAGCACCAAACCCAGCACAGAGCCCAGCACAGAGCCCAGCACAGAGCCCAGCACAGAGCCCAGCACCAAACCCAGCACAGAGCCCAGCACCGAGCCCAGCGCAAAGCCCAGCACAAAGCCCAGCACAGAGCCCAGCACAGAGCCCAGCACCAAGCCCAGCACAGAGCCCAGCACAGAGCCCAGCACCAAACCCAGCACAGAGCCCAGCACAGAGCCCAGCACAGAGCCCAGCACCGAGCCCAGCACAGAGCCCAGCACAGAGCCCTGCACAGAGCCCAGCACCAAACCCAGCACAGAGCCCAGCACCGAGCCCAGCACAGAGCCCAGCACAGAGCCCAGCACAGAGCCCAGCACAGAGCCCAGCACCGAGCCCAGCACAGAGCCCAGCACAGAGCCCAGCACCAAGCCCAGCACAGAGCCCAGCACAGAGCCCAGCACAGAGCCCAGCACCGAGCCCAGCACAGAGCCCTGCACAGAGCCCAGCACCGAGCCCAGCACCAAACCCTGCACAGAGCCCAGCACAGAGCCCAGCACAGAGCCCAGCACAGAGCCCAGCACAGAGCCCAGCACCAAACCCAGCACCAAGCCTAGCACAGAGCCCAGCACCAAGCCCAGCACCAAGCCCAGCACAGAGCCCTGCACAGAGCCCAGCACAGAGCCCAGCACCAAGCCCAGCACCAAGCCCAGCACAGAGCCCAGCACAGAGCCCTGCACAGAGCCCAGCACCGAGCCCAGCACCAAGCCTAGCACAAAGCCCAGCACCAAGCCCAGCACAAAGCCCAGCACAGAGCCCAGCACAGAGCCCAGCACAGAGCCCAGCACCAAGCCCAGCACAAAGCCCAGCACAGAGCCCAGCACAGAGCCCAGCACCAAGCCCAGCACCAAGCCTAGCACAAAGCCCAGCACCAAGCCCAGCACAAAGCCCAGCACAGAGCCCAGCACAGAGCCCAGCACAGAGCCCAGCACTGAGCCCAGGGGTGTTTACAGCCCCAGAGGGGGATGTGAGACACAAACCTCAGGGCTGCACGAGGTCTCCCACCATGAAATCCTTCCCCAAATTACTCCACTTCTGGGATATTTTAGCTTTAGTGCCACACATCTCAGTTTGTTGGTCTCCAATGAGTTTGTCACTGTTGAGAGCAAAAATGAAGGCACAAATGGCATTTAGAACTTCCACAGATTAGAAGCATTAATTAAACTCATTTGATTTCAGGCACGATAATTTGTTTTCCTTCATTCTGCCATCAACAATTTGCTGCCACCTCCTCCTCTCCAGGAGCCTGAGGGCAGCACCAGGGTCCTGCAAGGGCTCAGCTCCAGCACCAGGGTCCCCTGGCCCCAGAAATGCCAGCACTGCTCCAGCAGGGGCAAGCCATGAGAAAGAACCACAGAAATCCGTGGGGCACAGGAGGTTTAAAGGAGGAATCAAACCCAAGGCCCCTTTCTGGCTCCAGAGAAGACAGAAGTGCTGATCATTTTCCCAAACTCTGTAATCTGAAGTGGCATTTTCTGTTCCTTTTTAATCAAATGGATTGTTTCCCTCCTTAGAATGCTGCTGAGCCTTTTAACACTGCTGCAGAGCCAAGACACTGCTAATAAATATTTCAAGTCTCAGAGCTTTAAGTGAAAGGAAGGATTTGTTGGATAATATTTCATTTCCCTTAAACTGTTTATTCACCATTAAAACTGAAAATTTTAATTTTATGGGGATTGCTCAGAGAGCTGATGCTCAGACATTTCCACAAAAAACCCAAGAGTCAGGAAGGCAGTCTATAAATAACCACCTTGGAAATAAACTTCTGTGATTTGGACACAACCCAGATGAGATTTTCAAGTGTGCCATAAATTACCCACAGCCAGGGCACAGGTCAGAAGTATTTACTAGCACTGAGCTTCATTCCTCACACTCCCCTGGCAGCAGTGGTGTACACCTGGAGCAGAGAGGCCTGAGGGTCAGTTTTGCTCACCTGACCCCTGGGGGGGTATTTATTTTATTTTATTTTATTTTATTTTATTTTATTTTATTTTATTTTATTTTATTTTATTTATTCCTGTGCTGCCAGAGCAGCTTTGTCTCCTGCCTTGCACTAGTGCAAATGATTAAATGCAGGAGGATGAACCCAAACTTTGGTGGCAGCTTTGCACCAGAGAGTGGAGCCTGCAAGGGTCCTGGCAGATGCTCACATCAGCAGGATACTCACATCACCCTCTCTCTTCCCTGCACGTCCTCCCCTTGGGTTTTACTGTTGATACCACAGACAGATTTGTCCCTAAAGTCAAGATGGAAAACTATAAAGAGCAGGAAGAAAGGGGGGTGGGAAAAGTGCATGGGACACAAGAATGCCCTGAGACCAGGAGAGGACAAAAACTACAGATGAAATGTGATTAAGGCAATGAAAAGGAACAAGGCAATAGCCACAAATGTTGCCTTAGAAAACAGGCAGAACAAGAGCACTGAATGCAGAACAGGAGCACTGAATGCAGAACAAGAGCACTGAATGCAGAACAGGAGCACTGAATGCTGTTACTTGAGCTCAGGGTTAGGTGCAGGAGCTCTGTCCTTGGAGGGTTTGGCTCTGCTGGTTCACACTCATTTCAGCCCAGCTTGAGCTCCCCAAGAGTAAAGTTTGATGTCATGGGACCTGTCAATTGAGGCTGCTTTTCCAGTTAACAGAAAAGGGCAGAGAGAGACACCTCGCTCCTCCAAGAGGCACCAGAGCAAGGCCCAGGGAGTGCTCCCTGCCAGAGGAGGAGGAATCGGGCTCAGCTGCACAGGCCTGGGGCAGGACAGGCTCTGCCTCACACCTGCCTGGCCTGACAGGGCTGTGCCATCTCATGCCAGGGCACAGCAGCAAATCAGATTCTCAGCTTCTGTTTCATTCAGCTCTTGCTCTGCACACTGATGGTTGAGCCTGCTGATCCTCCTGACCTGTCCAAACCTGCAGGAGCTGAGCTCTCTTTCATTGCTTTATCAGACTTTGAGGTGGAGATGGGGAATGCTAAATTTAGAGCGGCTTCAGCAGCACGCTGTGTCTGCCCATGCTTGCACTCTGCCTTCTGAAAGATGATGACCAAACCAAATCCAGATTTCCTTTTAATCTGGCCTATTTTGAATCAAACTGCAAGGAAAGATACTAAAGCTGCTACTGGGAAACGTGCTGCTCCATGAATTAGTAATTGTGTTTATCTTCTGCATTGGGGATTTTTTGCCTGTGTTGCTGTTTTCTTACTGCCACTCAACGTGAGGAGCTTTTATTTGAATGAGACTATTTCAAAGCACTTTTACACCCATGTAGAGTCAGGCACTTATTTACTTTCTGACAGTTATTTACTTCCTGTAAATATTTCACAGCCACAGGACCTCCCAGATGAAAGCAGAGTTTGCTTTGTGCTCCCATTCAGGAGTCTAATTAAAACCAGAATAAAATGGGAGGGATGGAGCTAAGTGCTAACTGTAATGGATGGATCTAGAGGGAATTCAGCAAGGGACCCTCTTCTTGGCACCATTATTGAAGCATAAAAGCAGAGGAAAAGTGCCCAACTCACAAGGGAGAGGAGAGGAGAGGAGAGGAGAGGAGAGGAGAGGAGAGGAGAGGAGAGGAGAGGAGAGGAGAGGAGAGGAGAGGAGAGGAGAGGAGAGGAGAGGAGAGGAGAGGAGAGGAGAGGAGAGGAGAGGAGAGGAGAGGAGAGGAGAGGAGAGGAGAGGAGAGGAGAGGAGAGGAGAGGAGAGGAGAGGAGAGGAGAGGAGAGGAGAGGAGAGGAGAGGAGAGGAGAGGAGAGGGTGGCCAGGCCCACCTGAGTGTCTGACAGATGTTTCCCAGAGCTGGCACTTTCTCCAGGACGTTAATCATTACAGGGAAAGGCAGGGACTGTGCTCTGCTGCCTTTGTGTTTGCAGAATTCCCACATCCAGAGCTGCAGAGAAACCAGCCACTCCAAAGTCACCACATAAAGAGCAAGAAAAAATAAAGATCAAGCATCACTTCCCCTGTTCTGGCTTTTTGGGTGTTTTTTAGAAATAGCTTGTTTGCTCTTGGTTAAGGAAAGATTTCTTACCACAGATGTCTACAGGGCAAGGGCAAATTGCTTCAGGTTTGGAATGAGGATTTTTCACTTTAAAGAGTGCATTTGGAGACAAGGGAGATTATGAACAATCCTTTAACAAGATCTCAAGCCATCAGGCTGTTTAACATTATTGATCAGTGCAGGCAGAGCACATTTTTTAAAAATCTATCGGATTGAAATGGAAATAGATTTCTGGCTGTGGCTGCTCACAGGTTTCATTTCCCTTGGCAGCAGAGCTCCCCTGAAGGAGGGGCAGCCCCAGGTCAGAGGGGTGCCCCTGCCAGGAGCAAGCTGCCCTGCAGCCCTGGCAGCCCAGCAAAAAAGGGATAGCTCCATAAACAACCACATCACACCAGAAGGGACCTCTCCCAACAGCTCATGGCCACAGCAACCATTCAATAGGGAGGAGCATCACCTGGGTGTTATTTAAACACTTCTCTTCTTGAACACCAAGTCAGAATAGATCCAGATCCCATCCATGTCACCCACCCAGACAACAAAGCTTTCATCTCCAAAGGGATCACAGTTCTCAGGATTTGTTTGCAAAATAAATAAAAAGGAGCACTTTGCTTTCAAATTAGTGCCCCAGAAGTTGACAGCAATAGTAGTACACAATAGAAATTATTTGCATTAATAGCTGTGCTTATTCTAATGATGTTGGCATTCTCTGTGAAGATTAATTGGCAATAATGTTGCAAAAACTATTGCACGAGAAATATGCACCATAAACCCAAAATAATTTGACTGACCTAAGTTCTAAAGTAAAATATTTACAGTAATGAGATTCTAATTATCCTTTGTTATGGCAGCCATTCTCCCCACTCCTCGTTGTTGATAGGAGATGTATTGTTTCAGCATTTTAGCCCCATTTATTTTCTCACATTTGCATTTCCACATGCACAGAGAATGAGAGGCGATCATTACCTTCTTCACTTTGCATTCAATTTACATCAACAGCACATTACCTCATCCTAACTCATTTATCAAGCACAGAAATTTGATAACAAAAGCTACTGTCAGTGATGAATAAAGATCATTTCAAATGCAGCAAGAAGAAACAAGATGAATTATAGGTTTCAGGACTTTTTGTTTGCTAAAGAAAAGGAAGAGAAAGGATTTTTTTTCCACCTAGACAAGAGGGATCTCACGAGGCTGCAACTCATATTCAGCATCTCCTCTTCACCTGCTGGGTGTGTGTTGTATATGGAGGTAACCCCAAACCCATGAGCCATAAATGTCCGTGCCCTGTGCCTCACAAAGGGATGTTCCTCATTTTCCAGACTGAGTGAACAGAATGTATGGGTCATAAGCTCGAGGAGAAGCTTTACCAGCCACCCAGGGGCTGCTGTGGCCTCAGAGCATGAGTGGTGCTGCAGCCTGGAGACAGCAGCATGTCCAAAGGGTACCCCCTGTCCCTGCCCCTGTCCCTGTCCCCATCCCTGTCCCTGTCCCTGTCCCCATCTCTGCCCCTGTCCCTTCCCTGTCCCCATCCCCTGTTCCTGCCCCTGTCCCATCCCTGCCCCTGTCCCTGTCCCCATCCCCTGTTCCTGCCCCTGTCCCTGTCCCATCCCTGCTCCTGTCCCTGTCCCCATCCCCTGTTCCTGCCCCTGTCCCCATCTCTGCCCCTGTCCCTCTCCCTGCCCCTTTCCCTGTCCCTTCCCTGTCCCCATCCCTGCCCCTGTCCCTGTCCCCATCTCTGCCCCTGTCCCTCTCCCTGTCCCAGCCCTGCCCCTGTCCCTGTCCCCATCCCCTGTTCCTGCCCCTGTCTCTGTCCCATCCCCATCCCTGCCCAGCCCTGTCCCTGTCCCATCCCTGCCCCTGTCCCTGTCCCTGTCCCTGCCCCTGCCCCTGTCCCATCCCTGCCCCTGTCCCTGTCCCCATCCCCTGTTCCTGTCCCTGTCCCCATCCCCTGTTCCTGCCCCTGTCCCTGTCCCATCCCTGCCCCTGCCCAGCTGTGAGCCCCCCTTGCCAGGGAGCACAGCATGCCCTGAGGTGGCAGAGCAGCAGCTGCCTGTGCTGGGCACGGGGACGTGTGGCCACCTTAAGCCCAGGGCTGGCCAGGGCAGTAAATCAACAACCCCTGCCCTTTGAACCATGGACTGAGCTCAGCCCTGCGCTGTCAGAGCCTGGCCGGGGGAGAAGATGGCAAAGGGCCCCCTCACGCTCTCCTTATGGCTGCTGGGAGCCTGGCTGGCTGCTGCAAACACAGGTGAGTGCATCTAAAGACAGCAAACCCTTCACCTTTGGGCACAGGTGTCGCAGACACGGGCAGGGACAGTTTGCAGTTTGTCACTGGGAATGTGACAGCTCGGGCAGCACTGGGAGAGCAGCTCAGAGGCACTGCTGCATTGCACTGCTCCTCTCCAAAGCTCTGCTCTTTGCTGGGGGAATGAAATAACGGCTTTTGTGCTGGTTTTACACAGCGTGTGTCACAGGGATTAATTTTCAGAATGGATTTTTCCTTAGGTTTTTGCATCTTTCAGCTTTCAGAGCTCCATTCAGCCATTTTAGGAGGCACACACAGAAGGGGAAAGGGGAGAGCGCTGCTGGGGGAGTGACAGTCACACCTCTTTGTGTGCCATCCCTTTGTCCTGGAGAGCAAACAAGTGCTCACATCCATAAAACACTCCTTGGGTTTGCCACTGCCAGGATTGTTTACAGGCAAGCCCAGTGTGGCTTTAACAAAGGCTGTGGGATGCAGCCAGAGCTGGGGACAGGAGAGAGCAGCTGGTGGATGTGGGCAATCACTCACAGTAACGCAGGCTGTTGATTTATCTGCAGCAGCAACACTTCCAGCAGAGGCTGCTTCACATCTGGTGTGAGCTCCTGTTTCCTGCAAGGCTGCCCTTTCTTCTTTCATTAACACATAGCTGGGAACAGGTTTTAAAAAGGCTCTTTCCACAATGTTTGCTCAGCAATGAAAAGTGAGCAGAACCTCATGTTTTTTCCAGCCCCTACCAGGTGTACCCCCTATAAAGTACAGTGGAGAGGACAGGTGTGCCCTGCCAGCACCTGCCTAGAGCCCTGTGTGCCTGTCTCAGGTGGTGGTTCAGAAGCTGGTGGGTGGTGTGGGAGTGCATTCTCAGGGGGAGGAGGTTCCCAGCCCACAGGGTGCCATTCCTGTCACCCCACAGAGTGACCCTGCAGCCTTCAGTCCCAATCAAGCTTTGCTTGTGAAGGCAGCAGGTGGGACCCCGTGAGGAGGGTGGACACCAACAGCCCAATGAGGGGGTGGCCCAGGGGGTGAGGAAGGCTCGTGTCCCCTCCTGCCTGCAGGAGATGCTGGGACCCAGGGCTGAGGATGAGGATGAGGAGGAGGGAGAGGAGGAATGGCCCCTTGCTCCCAAGGGCCAGAGCTCTGCAGGGGCCAATGGCCAGCACAGCCACACAGGGCAGGACAGTTTCCGTGGCCAAACAAGACCTCACCAAGCAGCAGCAGCAGGAAAAAGCCCATTATTTCCCCCTTTCAAATAGCTTATTCCACTCTATGCATCTGTGATGGGAGATTCTCACACCATCTGCTTTGGGGTATTTTAAGCATCAAACTTCAGCCCTCCCAATCACCCTCTTGCCATTGGCCATTTCTATTGACTATTTTGACATTTGGCTCTGCAGATTTGGTCCTTTGGATCAGAGGGGCTGAGGTGGGGCAATAAAGAAAGCTCAGTCCACAGTGACATTGCTGGACTGTCTCTGGCATGGACAATGGGGATGCACATCTGGAAAGGGTTTGTTTCTCTGTCCATGGACAATGGGGATGCACATCTGGAAAGGGTTTGTTTCCCTGTCCATGGTCAGTGGGGATGCACACCTGGAAAGGGTTTGTTTCTCTGTCCATGGTCAGTGGGGATGCACACCTGGAAAGGGTTTGTTTCTCTGTCCCTGGACAATGGGGATGCACACCTGGAAAGGGTTTGTTTCTCTGTCCATGGACAATGGGGATGCACACCTGGACAGGGTTTGTTTCTCTGTCCATGGTCAGTGGGGATGCACACCTGGACAGGGTTTGTTTCTCTGTCCATGGACAATGGGGGTGCACACGTGGCAGGGCTCATTCTCTGGGCAGGAGAGCCCTGCCAGCCCTGCCCTGCCCTCCCTGCCTGTTCCAGTGTTCCTGGGCAGCAGAGAGGCCAGCTCGGTGCTGCAGAGGCAGCGCAGAGCCAACTCCAACCGGCTGGAGGAGGTGATCCCTGGCAACCTGGAGAGGGAGTGCATCGAGGAGAAGTGCAGCTATGAGGAGGCCCGGGAGGTGTTTGAGAATGAAGAGAAAACGGTGAGTGCCTGCTGCTCTAACCTGACCCTAACCTAAACCAAACCCCAACCCTGTTCCCTCCAGCCCTTCAGCTTGGCACAGAGGGGCAGGAGGAGGGAACAGCCAGGAGAAAACCTGCAGGGCAAGGGCAGCCTCTGGCATGGCAGGTTCTCATCTGTGCTCCGTCACTTGGGCTGGGGAGAGGCTTTAAAGGCTTTATCAGTCACCACTGGGATATGGAGGTGGTGGTTTCCCTGCAAGTCTTTCCCTTCAGCTTTGGAGCCATCCAGGTACTGCTTCAGTCACACAACACCCAGAAAGTAGAAAACAAAGGAAACTTTTTCTTTTTTTCCCTTTGCAGATGCAGTTTTGGCAAACATATGTTGGTAAGAGCTGCTTTCTTCATGTTCTAATGTTTAGTATTCCTGTCTCAGTGCATAAAGACCTGATGTGTCTGTAACAAATGTATTCCAGCATCCAGGAGCTGTAAGGGCAGAGCCATCAGAGCCTTGCACTCCAAATCCTGCAGTGCCCAGCCTGGGTCTGTCCCCCTGGTACAGAAATGGCAAGCCAAACAAAAAAGGATGCCTTAGCATTTTATTTGTTCAAGCAGGGTTTTTCTGAACAAATTTGAAAAACCCCACTGAACAAAAGCAGTGCAGGCAGAGTGCTGGATCTCATTGAGACCAGGCCATGCTCTGGCTCCAGTTTCGGCTGTGCCACAGAGAAAAATACCACAGCAATAATTAACAGCCCTTCAGCAACCAGCAAATGCTCTGCTCTCTAGTAGAGATCCCCAGATTAGGCACAGCCCTGTGCAGGCACAGCATGAATCCCTAGAAATGCCATATTAAAGTGGAGACTCAACATGATCATAGCAAACAGCTGTTTGCAATTCACACCCTTGCTTCACTGCTTTCTTTCCACATCCACTTCTTCCTTTTCAGCCTCCATCCCCGACGACTCCTTGGTCCCTTAACAAAAAGATTTCAATGCCCACTACACCATCTGAAACTAATTTTGAGGACATTTCAATAAATGAACTGTTTGGTAGATTGGCAGAGTGCCCAGAACATCTCACTAAAAAGCCTTAAATAATTCAGATTACTCAGTCCGGACTATAAAATAAAAACATTACATTTGCATTGTCGGACTGTCCTCTGAAAAAAACAACTGATCAAACTCCACACTGCATTTGCTTCCCTGCCACTGCAATAACAAATTGGCTCATCAGAAATAAGGAATGCCATCTATTCCTCTGTCATCTGGGGTGCCTGCTCTGCTGTTCAGAGTGCAGCCCTCAGGAGCTCAGCCCTGCACAGCCCCAGCTGCAATCCTCACCCTGCCTCAGAGCTCCAGCAGGACTCAGACAAGCCCAAACCATTTTGTTCCTGTTTGCATTTTGCATTCCAGCCCTTTCCTAAAAGCCCCATGGGCTGCCACCCTGTCCTGTCCCTTCACAGGGCACAAACCCAGCTTGGCCCTGCCCTTTCTCCGTGCCTTGGCACAAACATTCAAAGGGCATCCCCCATGCTTTAACATCCCTGATTTGCTTCTCCAGAGCTGTACATCCCCAACTTTGCAATATCAGCATTTTCATTAAAGCCTCAAGTTCCCAGCTGGAGAGCTGGGAAAATTAAAGCCCTGGCACATGGGGAGAAATCTAGGGCAGGTGACAGTGCAGGACTGAGAAAGGAAGAGCAACAGGGAGGTTCTCAATCCTGACACCAGACAGGTCTCCATACCCCCATGGACAGACTCAAACTTTCCCAGAGCAGCCTGAGTGTTCAAACAACCCAGGGTAGGATACTCAAAGCACTCCTGAAGTAGCAAACCTTCTCCTCTTGTCTAACGTGGCCAAGCCACGAGGTGCTGCTCATGGTGACTGCAGAGGGGCTCTCTGAGCTGGGCAGGGTGACCCGCAGGGCACACAGCCCAGGGCACACAGCCCTGCTGCCCTGCTCTTGCACACCCAGCTGCCAGGACCTGGCTGGGCTGTGGTGGGTGTTGGCCCTGTGTTTGCTGACTCTGCTGTGCTCTCTCCAAGATGGGGATCAGTGCAACCCCAACCCGTGCAAAAACGGAGCCGTTTGCAAGGACCAGATCAACTCCTACGTGTGCTGGTGCCCAGCTGGCTATGAAGGCAAGAACTGTGAGATAGGTACGTGTCAGGGCTGCCCCAGGGGCCCTGCTGCAACCCCTGGGATCAGCGGGGTCAGGGTCACCCTCTGGGGCTGGCTGACACCCACCCTGCTGTGCTGGGAGGCAGGGAGGTGTAAATGCAGCCTGCTGGCCCTGGGGATGGCAGGGGGACGTGCCTGAGGATGGCAGGGCAATGGGGATGGCAGGGGGACATATCTGGGGACGTGCCTGAGGATGGCAGGGCAATGGGGATGGCAGGCACTGGGGAAGGTAGGGGGACATGCCTGGGGATGGCAGGGCAATGGGGATGGCAGGGGGACATGCCTGGGGACGTGCCTGAGGATGGCAGGGCAATGGGGATGGCAGGGGGACATATCTGGGGATGGCAGGGGGACGTGCCTGGGGATGGCAGGGCACTGGGGATGGCAGGCACTGGGGAAGGTAGGGGGACATGCCTGGGGATGGCAGGGGCTGTCTCTGGTCCTGCCCAGCCCCCAGAGCAGCCCCAGCTCCCCTTTGCTGGGCACCTGCTCTTAGGCAGGGCTCAGTGGAGACTCAGGCTCAAGGTCTCCCGTCCAGCTATGGCTGCCAGGGCAAATGTTGACACAGAGCCCTTCCTTTATGTCCCCAAAGCACAAACCTGCCTGGGACTGCTCAGCCAGGGACAGCCTGCTCACCTGCTGAGAGCAGAGTTCCTCACAGACCCCATGGGATCCCCACTCTCCCACAGACCCCATGGGATCCCCATTCTCCCACTCCCCTTCCTCATGCCAGGCTGAGCAGCAGGTGCTGGGCAGGGCAGGACTGTCCTGGCTTCCCCTCAATGGCACTCTGCTTAATTCATAATTACAATTATCAGCAGCGACCTTGATTCTGGAGGCAAATAAAAGGCAAATATTTTCCTGATGGGTTGAGGAGTTTATGAAAACCAAACAGCTGATAATTTAAGCAAGAGGGATATTCAGCTCTTATAATATAAACAGGGGCTGTGCAGCTCACATAATGTGCTAGACTCACTGCACTAATAAAAGATTCTCTTTCTAGTTGTATTTCTGCTCTGGCAAGAGAGGAGTGTACGTTAAAAAGAGCATTTCAAAGTTGCATCAAATTTAAATAGTTTCATTGCAGATTTCTTGGGGAAGTGAGGAGCAAAAATAGAGCTGGAAGTGAGGCGTGAAGAAGAGCTCTGTAAAAATAGTAAATGATGGCATTAAAATGGCTACAGGAAGGGAGGTGTCCTTGAGGAAGTAGGAGTGGAGTTAATCTGCCGTGGAGTTATTTGAAAACTCCTGGGAATTGCAAGGGCCTCTGCAGGTCTGTGGTTCCCCAGGTCCAAGGGGCTGCCCCCAGAGGAGTGAGGCTGGGCTGGGTGCAAGGGATGGAAACCCGGCTGTGCCGGGCTGGGGGTGTCCCTCAGGCATTCACCGATGGACAGACATTCACTGCTGGAAGGGCTCCTCCAGGCCGGGCTGGCACAGCTGGTGGTGCCCCAGGACGAGCACAAGGCTTGTCTTGGACCTGGAGCCCAGCACCAACCCCAGCACAAAGCCCTGCCTGGGGGCAGGGCTTGCTCCAGTCTGTACGGGGTGTTCCAATCTATATGGGGTGTTCCAGTCTATACGGGGTGTTCCAGTCTATACAGGGTCTGTTCCAGTCTATACAGGGTCTGTTCCAGTCTATACGGGGTGTTCCAGTCTATATGGGGTGTTCCAGTCTATACAGGGTTTGTTCCAGTCTATACAGGGTTTGTTCCAGTCTATACAGGTACAGGGTTTGGTCCAGTCTATACAGGGTGTTCCATTCTATACAGGGTTTGCTCCATTCTATACAGGGTCTGTTCCAGTCTATACGGGCTGTTCCAGTCTATATGGGGTGTTCCAGTCTATACAGGGCTTGCTCCAGTCTGTACGGGGTGTTCCAGTCTATACAGGGTCTGTTCCAGTCTATACAGGGCTTGCTCCAGTCTGTACGGGGTGTTCCAGTCTATACAGGGTCTGTTCCAGTCTATACAGGGCTTGCTCCAGTCTGTACGGGCTGTTCCAGTCTATATGGGGTGTTCCATACTATACAGGGTTTGCTCCATTCTATACAGGGTTTGTTCCAGTCTATACAGGGTTTGTTCCAGTCTATACAGGGTGTTCCAGTCTATACAGGGTTTGTTCCATTCTATACAGGGTGTTCCAGTCTATACAGGTACAGGGTTTGCTCCAGTCTTTACAGGGTGTTCCAGTCTGTACAGGGTGTTCCATTTTATACAGGTACAGGGTTTGCTCCAGTCTTTACAGGGTGTTCTCCCCCACTGCCAAAAGCACAAAAGTGGGGAAATCACGTGGCTTGTCACCAAATATTTGCATGAGTCGTGTCGGGTCAGGTGCCACATTTCAGCCAGCACACAGCTGTTGGCAGGAGGCTGTGCCAGGGCTCTGGGGGGCTCTGTGAGTTCCTCAACCTGCCCAGTGCCCTGCCCTGTACTGAGAGCAGGGATGGGACTGCCCTGCCTCCCCAGCTCCTTGCAAACCACCATCTGCTTACCACAGTCTGGGTCAGCCACAGGGGTTACTGAGCCCAAACCCCCCAGTCTCAACAGATCTCTGACCAGCTGGGTTTCAAAAGAGCCCTCACAGTTTCATTTCCATTTCTTTCAGACTTTACTTGTGCTATTAAAAATGGAGGCTGCAAGCACTTCTGCAGTCATCAGCCCCCACAGAAGGTTGTGTGCTCCTGTGCCCCTGGCTACAAACTGCACGAAGATGGAAAGTCCTGTGAACCTACAGGTGAGCTTTTAAACTGCTTTTAAGAGATTTGGGTTCAAGTTTGCAAGGCCTTGTCCTGGATTTAGTGCAGTGCTTGAGGCTGCAGCTTCACAAAGGGCTAAAGAATAGCTGGTTCTCCTTGTGCTCCCCAGCTCTACCCTGCCCTAGACCATGACAGTACCTATAAACACACTGACACATGCAGACCCAGCCCACCACAACACAGCAAATTAACTGGACACGAGCGTCTCAGAAGCACACCTGGCAGAGAAGAGATTGAGCAGATAAACATTTTGCTATCTGAAGTCAGTTTATCATTTGATGCTATGACATTTCCAACAGCTGGCTGCAGCAGGTTTGCACACCCAAGCTGACACGCAGGCACCTGCAGCAGGTTTGCACCCCCAAGCTCACACACAGATACCTGCAGCAGGTTTGCACACCCAAGCTCACGCACAGGTACCTGCACAGGGCAGCTCTGTGAGCTGCAGCAGGGAGCAGTGGCCTCCTGAAAGGGCTGGCTGCCAGCAATCAGTTTGGGAAGGATCCTGGGCTGGGAATCCTGTGAACAGAGGATCTCATCCTGTGTTGCCCAACAATGCTGTATCACTTTCACTGGACCAGAAAGGTTTGCAGTTAGCAAAAGATTGTCTTTCAGGTTGTGTGGTTGTCCTTCCTGCAAAAGCTTTGTTTTGTTGGCTCTGAAACCTTAATTTCATAGGCTGAGCCCACAGGTACCACTTTCCATCACTCAGCACTCGTTTGAGTCCTGTCCCTAAAGTGAACTGTTTAGAAATACAGGATGAAGTCTCCGTAGGCCACACTCACATCTGATTTTACACTAATGTTTGTTTGCTCGGTGCTTCTGAGAGCTTTTCAGATGAAAGACAATGCCTGGTGCTATTTACTATTTTGACTGCCACCACCAGCAGGAATTCAGCACACGCTGCGTGGGAGAGCAATGGGAAGAGCTCGTCTGAAACGAGCCTGCAGATGAGTTCTTCATTAACAGGAAATATACAACTCTAGGAAGAGTTGATTAATGTTTTCCTCACCTTGGTGCCAAGCAGGATTATCTGTACAATTGGCAGCTGTTATTTCCTGCCCTGTCCCAGCTGGCTGTTCATTGCTCTGGGGTCACTGCTCTGGCAATGCCCAGCACAGGATTCCCGGATATGCAGCACACATCCTGCCAAGAGCAGGCACAGCTGCCCCACACAAGCTTTTTTCACTTTTAAAGCGGCTCAGATGTCATTTCCAAACCCCAGAAACAATCAATGCTTTTGCAATGTTTCCATCTCGCTCGCACTGGAGCTCCAAGGCGCTGTGCCCAGGGTGCCCGTGCTCAGCCCACAGCCCTGAGCTGGTCCCAAGCTGTGCTGAGGTGAGGATTTCCCTCCTGCCTCCCCTCTGGTGGCTGTGGGGTGTGCCAGAGCCAGCCCCGGTGTGCCACAGCCAGCCCCGGTGTCCCACAGCCAGCCCTGGTGTCCCACAGCCAGGCCCCGTGTGCCAGAGCCAGCCCCGGTGTGCCAGAGCCAGCCCCACTGTGCCACAGCCAGGCCCCGTGTGCCACAGCCAGGCCCCGTGTGCCACAGCTATCCCTGGTGTCCCAGAGCCAGCCCCGGTGTGCCACAGCCAGCCCCGGTGTGTCACAGCCAGGCCCCGTGTGCCACAGCCAGCCCTGGTGTGCCACAGCCAGCCCCGGTGTGTCACAGCCAGCCCTGGTGTGCCACAGCCAGCCCCGCTGTGCCACAGCCAGGCCCCGTGTGCCACAGCCAGGCCTGATGTGCCAGAAACAGCCCCACTGTGCCACAGCCAGCCCCGGTGTGCCACAGCCAGCCCCGGTGTGTCACAGCCAGGCCCCGTGTGCCACAGCCAGCCCTGGTGTGCCACAGCCAGCCCCGGTGTGTCACAGCCAGCCCTGGTGTGCCACAGCCAGCCCCGCTGTGCCACAGCCAGGCCCCGTGTGCCACAGCCAGGCCTGATGTGCCAGAAACAGCCCCACTGTGCCACAGCCAGCCCCGGTGTGCCACAGCCAGCCCCGGTGTGTCACAGCCAGGCCTGGTGTCCCACAGCCAGCCCCGCTGTGCCACAGCCAGCCCCCGTGTGCCACAGCCAGCCCCCGTGTGCCCTTTCCTCTCCAGTGCCGTTTCCCTGCGGGAGGATCACGGCTCCTGAGGCCAGGAGGAAGCTGACCCGCTCCATGAACACCTTTGAGCACTGGAACAGCACGGGGGAGGAGCCCGAGGATGGCCCTGAGGAGGGGCAGGACAACGCCACGGAGAGCAGCACCGCAGCCCCCGCCAGGATCACCCCCGTGCTCAGGACGGGCACGCGCGTCGTCGGTGGCTCGGACAGCATGAAGGGAGAGGTGCCCTGGCAGGTACCGACCTTTGCAAACCTTCTGGGACCCCAGCAGGCCCTCCTGAGCACAGAGCATCCTGCCTTTAAACACCCACAGCCTGTCTCTGGGGTTAGGCTGGCAACAGCCCAGGCCTAGCAGGGCTAGGAGCAATGCAACTCATTTTTTGGCTCCATCGGTTGCTGCAGATCATAGAATCACCCAACAGTTTGGGTTGGAAGGAACCTTAAAGATCAGCCAGTTCCAACCCCCTGCCAGTTCCAGGGCCACCTTCCACTGGTCCAGGCTTACAGAAACCCCCGAGTGTGATGTGCCCTGCTCCCACAGGTTCTGCTGGTGAACAGCCAAGGCGTGGGCTTCTGCGGCGCCACCATCATCAACGAGAAGTGGCTGGTGACAGCAGCACACTGCCTGAAGCCAGGCTACACCCACAACCTCACTGCTGTGGCAGGTGAGCGCCTGGGCACGAGGGGAGGGATGGGCACGGGGCTGGGCAAGGCAGGGCACAGGGCTCTGAGCACACTGAGGGGCAGCAGCAGCAGGACATGAGCTGCTGTGGGGTCTGACTCGAGCTGCTGGGGGCACAGAGGCCCAGCTGAACTTACAACGCTTCACCAGCCTGGTCCTGCAGGTGCCACCATCTCTGGCAGGGGCAGTGAGCCTGGTCTGCCTTGGTCCCACAGCCACAGTGTGAGCACAGATCAGCCTGGCCACGGGCGAGCCCACCTGAGCCAGAGGCTCATCCAGCCGGCTTTAAAGCCCGGTGGAAGAAGCATTCCCCTCCCTAGGCTTCTTTGCTCCTCCGCTTTCAGCCCTGAATCACATATTCGTGTCCCCAGCAATAGCCAGCATCTCTAAGGTAAGAGAAGCCAGCCGAGAATGTCCCCCGCGTTTGGGCTGCGGGAGCAGCCTGGGAGCTGGGAGCTCCATTCCCGCCGTGCCCACAGAGCCCCCGCCGAGCCCGCAGCACCCGCTCACCTCAGGCCGGCTCCGCAGGTGCTGCTCGGTGCCGCCGGTTCCGGAGAGCCCGGCAGGGCCAGCAGAGCCCAGCAAAACCCCCGCAGCACGGCCCGAACGGCCCGGGGGCTGCCGCACGGCGCCCGGCAAAACCCATCCTTAACGCTGCTCAGGCTGCGGGGGATGCGGCCCCAGGGGCTGCCCCCTCGCCCACCTGAGCTCTGCCCTGCCCTCCCCACCTGTTACACACGGCGGGGGAAAGGGCTGCGGGCACCGCGATCAGAGCATCGCGCACCGCAGGATGCTATGGCACCTGTGATCCCGCAGCCGCCGGTACTGGGGTCACAGCATCCCGCAGGTACCGGTACCGGTACCGGGATCACAGCATCCCGCAGCTGCCGGCCCCGGGATCACAGCATCCCGCAGGTGCCGGTACCGGTACCGGGATCACAGCATCCCGCAACTGCCGGTACCGGGATCACAGCATCCCGCAGGTACTGGTACCGATACCGGGATCACAGCATCCCGCAACTGCCGGTACCGGGATCACAGCATCCCGCAGGTACTGGTACCGATACCGGGATCACAGCATCCCGCAGCTGCCAGTACCGGGATCACAGCATCCCGCAGCTGCCGGTACCGGCCCCGGGATCACAGCATCCCGCAACTGCCGGTACCGCGATCACAGCATCCCACAGCTGCCGGTACCGGCACCGGGATCCCAGCATCCCGCAGGTGCCGGCAGAGGCCGAGAGCAGCTGAGCCTCGGGCTGCCTCAGGGGCACCTGTGAGCATCAGCGGTGGCACCGCTGCCCTCCCGTGCCCCATCCTGCCCCGTGGCTCTCTAGGGGTCTAGAGAAGGGAGGTTAAGGTTTCTTTTCACTAATACATTATTTATTTTAGACCAGTATTTTTTATCAGCGAGTTCTGCCCCCTTTGCCGCAAGGGTGACATCCCCTTACCTCTCTCTGTGGGTGCTAAATCCCCAGAACAGCCACTTTGCTGCTAGCCCTGGCAAAAGCATCTGCATCTTTGGTGCCTGGCTGGATGATGGGTGCCCAGTGTCACACCTGGGTAGTGCTGGGGGCCTGAGATGGGAGGGAACCTGCAGGTGCCTCTGACGAGGAGCCAGCAGCCTGGCCAGAACAGCTTCAGAGGCACCTGAGGGCTCAGCCCTCTGCAGCCTCTGGGCTGGGCTGGAGTGGCACTGGTTGGCACCAGCAGGGCACAGTCCCTGGTACAGCCTCTGGGCCGGGCTGGAGTGGCACAGGGCTGGCTCCAGCAGGGCACAGTCCCTGGTGCTGCCACAGCCCTCTGCAGCCTCTGGGCTGGGCTGGAGTGGCTCCAGCAGGGCACAGTCCCTGGTGCAGGCTCTGGGCTGGGCTGGAGTGGCTCCAGCAGGGCACAGTCCCTGGTGCAGGCTCTGGGCTGGGCTGGAGTGGCTCCAGCAGGGCACAGTCCCTGGTGCTGCCCGGCCCCGCTGCTCTGTGCAGGTGAACACGACGTCAGGAGCGACGACCACACGGAGCAGCTGCGCAAGGTGGTGAGGCTGCTGCCCCACCCCACCTACAACGCCTCCATCAACGAGTACCACAACGACATCGCCCTGCTGGAGCTGGACCAGCCGCTCACCTTCAGCAGCTACGTGACCCCCGTGTGCCTGGGCAGCCGCGAGTTCACCAACGCCCTCCTGAAGCAGGGCGTGGGCACCGTCAGCGGCTGGGGCAAGGTGCTGTTCCGCGGCCGCACGGCCACCACGCTGCAGGTGCTCAGGGTGCCCTTCGTGGACCGGCCCACCTGCCTGAAGAGCACCTCCACCAGCATCCTGCAGAACATGTTCTGCGCGGGGTTCCCCAGCGGGGGCAGGGACACGTGCGAGGGGGACAGCGGCGGGCCCTACACCACCGAGATCGAGGGCACCTGGTTCCTGACGGGCATCACCAGCTGGGGCGAGGAGTGCGCCCTGCCCGGCAAGTACGGCATCTACACCAGGGTCTCCAAGTACGTCAAGTGGATCAAGCAAACCACGAGGCTCCCCTGACCCCGGGGAGGAGCACGGCGCCCTGCTGGGGAGGCTGCTCCACGCCGGAGGGTGGACTGGGGATGTGCAGAGGGACCACGGCAATGCCCGTGGCTTGGAGAGATCGTGGCATTTCAATAAACGTTTCTGGATCAAATAACTTCTGCTCTTGGAAGGCTGAAGTTGAGAGAATGCGATGAAAATGTGGTAATAAGGAAATAAAAAGGCCTCTAATGACCCACGGCTGCATTTCTGAATGCACTGCCGCTGCTGGAGTGGGGTGAGTCCCCAAATCCTGAATGCAGAGGTTGGTGGATCGGCAGGGGGATGGATCACACATGTCCCAGGCCACTGTGCCACCAGCACTGCCCACAGCTGGCACACAGCAGTGTGGGCAAGGGACACCCAGCAGGCACTGGTGCCCCAGCAGCACCCCAGGAGCCCACGAGGGAGGTGAACACACAGAGCAGTGCAGCCACAGGGCTCCCAAACAGAGCTTTTCACATGGAGGAGAGGCTGGGGAGACCCTGACCCTGCTGGGATGGAGCCAGGGGACACTGGGGACACCCTGACCCTGCTGGGATGGAGGCAGGGGACACTGGGGACACCCTGACCTGCTGGGATTGATACAGGGGACACTGGGGACACCGTGACCCTGCCGGGATGGAGCCAGGGGACACTGGGGACACCCTGAGCCAGGGCAGGCTGGCAGCAGCTGCTCTTTCAGACTTCAGTCTGAGTGCTAAGGTGCCTCTCCCACTCTCATTGCCACTGCATCCAGCAAGAAACTAATTGGATCATCTGCCACTGCTTACCTTAACATCAAAATGCATGTAAGAAGGTTTTAAGTTTTTCCAAGGAAATTAAATAAAACCAACACTGTGAGCACTTTTTTTCCCCTCTGGAATTATAGCAGATGTGTATTTGAACAGAATAGCATATTCTCAGATGGATTTATTTAACAAGTTTTAATCTTTAAATATAGATTTAACACATTTTTACAGGTACATATACAATATAGTTCATTTAAACTTGCAGTCAGAGAAAATTCTCTACTGTAATTTATACATATACATGGAGAGCCTAGTTCAACAGCATACTCAGGGGAACATACCATGTGTGCAAAGTTTCAAATGTTAAAAACCTCAGACTGTACATTCAGAGTTGCAGAACTTATCAACCTCATAAATTAATAAAAGCTTAGATTTAAAACTATGGAAGACAAAAAAGATTAAAATCATTCAATATGCCATGTGTGCTATGTTTCAGACAAATATTTACATTGTACCTCAAAATGTGTATTGTTACCACAAGAATTGTAACCACTATAAAGAGCCCCAACAGTAATTAAGACTTCCCCACCTCATTAGTGCATTGTGATTGATTTGGAAGCAGAGGAACAGAGCCTTCAGTGGCTGCACAGCTCTGCACTGTGGCTCCAGTGAAGGGCCCGGGCTGGGCTCTGGTGCTGCTCAGCTCAGGCTCAGCTGGTCCCGGCTCTGAGGGGCTCAGGGCTCACCCAGTCCTGCAGGAGCAGCCACTGGGGGCTGGGAGCCCCAGGCCAGCCCAGCCAGCAGCTCAGCAACTGCTCCACACAGCAACAGGCACTAAACAAACCCAGCACGCTCTAACTTAACCTGGGACTGTCCAAGGGCCAGCTCACAAATCAAACTCAGATCATAAAGGTCCCCCTTTAGTCCATGGAATAAACATTTCCTTTGGCTGGGGCAGAGCAAACTCACTACTGCATGCACACCATTAACCCTGCTCTCCACACACTCAGGTGCTCTTTGCACACAGCTGCTTCAAAGTTCAAACCACCTGTACCAACCTATGTTCTACAAAAGCAAAACTAGACAAAGAAACACAAAATTAAATTATCAGTCTCCAACATTCTTTTTCCCTTCTCAAAAATTCAATAGATACATTATTGTTAAAGATGCTGAAAAAGTCTTATCACAAGAACATCCTTAGTGCAAACATGGACATTTAGCTTGGATTTATGGCACGTGTTCCAAAGGTACCTACATTAATGTAAACTTCAACACTTGCTAGATACAGGTTTCAGCCCTGGGACGCTTTGGGACCCTAAGTGATCGGTGACAACCCTGAGGTGTCAGTCTGACCTGACCCAGACCTCACTGAAGTCAGGGAGGCTGACTGCAGTGGGCTGGAGTCAGACCCTAAGTGCAAAAAGAGGATCTTTGTGTTATTGCTTCCTCACGTGGAGTCAGCCAGATGATGCTCCTACAGAACATTACATTCACATAGCTGAAGCAGATATTGAAGAAAAATCCACCCATAAAATCAATTAAGCAGGACATACAGCTTCTTGATTTGGTTTTTTTTTTCTTTTTGGTTTACCAAAACTCAACTCTCGTTTGCAACTTCAACAGTTGTCAGCTAGTAAGTAGGCAAAACCTACTTCAACCTGCAGAGGAGATTTCAAGCATCTAAACAAAGTGTCAGGAAACTGTAGTGTACTTCTCTGATGAAACATGATGTATGTCATGGAAAAACAGCAGGAAAAATGAATAAAATACCACAATTTCCACAGGCAAAAAAAACCAAAGAGCAGAGAATGGCTTCCTTTATGAGCATGAGAAGCTGCTTAGGACCCCGGTCCCACTCAGTGCAGATGAGGCTGTGGAGTCTGTGAATGTGATGAACAGGACAGGACAGCTCCAACTACTGTGCTATTTCTCTGTAACACTGAGCTGAGAGCCTCCAAAGAGCATCGGAAATGGATGCTGCTAGTTCACCCCCAATTCAAGGGGAACTAAATTTTCTGGTGTTACACAGGGCAGCATCTATAAAGTAATGGAGAATGGTGTTAATATTAAAGCATCTTATTCCAAGACAGACATTGTTCCCCGTAATCATGTAACATTTGTATAACAGAAAAAAAAATAAATGCACTCCTGCATTTCTCCCTAAAAGCTGAACTCCCACTGGCTTCAGTGAGAGCCTTGACTAAGGCAGGACCACAGGGTTTGAGTCATTTCCATCATCTATCACTTCATTATCACACCAAGGCCAGCTGAAATCTTCTCCAGGCTCTTTATTTTGTCAGGCTGGAGATGGTTTCTGGGTTACTAAAGAGCTGCAGGGCGGAGGAGAGACCCTGCTTTATGCTTCAAAGGCTAAAAAAAAAATATCAGCATTGCCTCTAAGGGACCCTGAGTGGACACAAGAGCCTGCGGCTGCAGTCACTGAGGGTGAGAGGGGCAGGGAAGGAGCTGTGCTGCAGCTGCCAGCTGTGGTGGCACCTTCCAGCCAACGTGGCACAGCAGCCTGCCAAAGCTCCAGCAACACACAGGAACAGCTGCCCAGGGAGGTGCAGAGTGGCCAGGGGCACAGAGATCCCCAGGGATTGTCCAGGGGACACAGGACAATCGCCAGGCATTGTCCAACAGGGACACAGGACAATCCCAGTGCCCAGCAGGGACACAGGACAATCCCAGTGCCCTGCCCAACAGGGACACAGCACAATCCCAGTGCCCTGTCCAACAGGGACACAGGACAATCGCCAGGCATTGTCCAACAGGGACACAGGACAATCCCAGTGCCCAGCAGGGACACAGGACAATCCCAGTGCCCTGTCCAACAGGGACACAGCACAATCCCAGTGCCCTGCCCAGGGGACACAGGACAATCCCAGTGCCCAACAGGGGCACAGGACAATCCCAGTGCCCTGCCCAGGGGACACAGGACAATCCCAGTGCCCTGCCCAAGGGGCACAGGACAATCCCAGTGCCCTGCCCAGGGGACACAGCACAATCCCAGTGCCCAGGGGACACAGCACAATCCCAGTGCCCTGCCCAGGGGACACAGGACAATCCCAGTGCCCTGCCCAACAGGGACACAGCACAATCCCAGTGCCCAACAGGGGCACAGGACAATCCCAGTGCCCTGCCCAGGGGACACAGGACAATCCCAGTGCCCAACAGGGGCACAGGACACTCCCAGTGCCCAGGGGACACAGGACAATCCCAGTGCCCTGCCCAACAGGGACACAGGACAATCCCAGTGCCCTGCCCAAGGGACACAGGACAATCCCAGTGCCCTGCCCAAGGGGCACAGGACAATCCCAGTGCCCTGCCCAACAGGGACACAGGACAATCCCAGTGCCCAACAGGGGCACAGGACAATCCCAGAGCCCTGCCCAACAGGGACACAGGACAATCCCAGTGCCCAACAGACACAGCACAATCCCAGTGCCCTGCCCAAGGGGCACAGGACAATCCCAGTGCCCTGCTCAACAGGAACACAGGACAATCCCAGTGCCCTGCCCAACAGGGGCACAGGACAATCCCCAGGCATTGTCCAACAGGGACACAGGACAATCCCAGTGCCCTGTCCAGGGGACACAGGACAATCCCAGTGCCCTGCCCAAGGGGACACAGAACAATCCCAGTGCCCTGTCCAGGGGACACAGCACAATCCCAGTGCCCTGCCCAGGGGACACAGCACAATCCCAGTGCCCTGCCCAGGGGACACAGCACAATCCCAGTGCCCTGCCCAGCAGGGACACAGCACAATCCCAGTGCCCTGCCCAAGGGGCACAGGACAATCCCAGTGCCCTGCTCAACAGGGACACAGGACAATCCCAGTGCCCTGCCCAGCAGGGACACAGCACAATCCCAGTGCCCTGCCCAACAGGGGCACAGGACAATCCCCAGGCATTGTCCAACAGGGACACAGGACAATCCCAGTGCCCTGTCCAGGGGACACAGCACAATCCCAGTGCCCTGCCCAGGGGACACAGGACAATCCCAGTGCCCTGTCCAGGGGACACAGGACAATCCCAGTGCCCTGCCCAGGGGACACAGCACAATCCCAGTGCCCTACCCAAGGGACACAGGACATGCAATCTCAGTCCTTCAGGCCCTGCCCAAGGGGGGAACTCTGCTCAGCTTTATGGCATGGAGAGCAGGCACAGGGGATCCCCCTAAGGCTTGGAGGAGAGCATTTGGCAAGCAGGATGTTAAATAAACTAGGAGAGGGTCTGGCACGTGGAACAGGGGCTGTGCCCACCTTAAATCACCAGAATGGCTTGGGCAGGGCGAGAGTTCAAAAGGAACCTGGTTCCAAGGCCTGCAGTGCAGCTGAGAGGTGAGAGCCTCCTCCTGGCTGGCACAGAGCTGCCAGTGCTGCCCTCTGTGACCCTGGCACACTGCCCACCAAGGCACATGCAGAAATGCTTTGTCTCCTGCTCCTGTGCACAAGGGGAGTTGGGATCGTAATGCTGGAGCCCCAGCCTTCCCTGACACGAGGAGACAATCTTGCATCCCCGTGTTAATTCATGGAAAAGGCAATGCCTGAGCACCTGCAAGGCAGCTGCAATCACCAACACATGGGTGAGCCTCAGCAGCAGCCACATTCTGAGTATTGCTCTTTCTGAGCTCAGTCCTCTCCAAATATTTTTCATTTTGAGCTCTGCATGTTACCACCTGCAATACAAAACTGCTCCTTCATCATGCACATTAAAGAAATCCACCATGGGTTTGCACAGCAGAGAGAATAAATCTGTCTGGAAGAAAGCAGCAAGGACTAATCTCAGAACTTACAGCTGGAGGCACAGCAGAAGGAAAACTCATTTCCAAAATGATCTCCAAGCCAGCCACCTTCCTCCCAGAGAACTCATGGCTCATATCCAGGCCAAGATTTACAAGAGGACCATGGATTTGCAAAGCTGGGAAGTGAAGCATTGACCAAATACCCCTCTGCTAACTTAAAATGGACAGCAAAGAGTTCCCTGTAACCTCATGATGATCTGTATTGGCTCAACACTGGAATCATTAGCAGGAGGGGAGAGGAACAGCTTGTGGGCATGCAGGTATCAGCCATCCTGTGGTGGGCCACAGGATAAATCCAAGGAGAAATGTGAAGGCAAGGCAACCATTTGTTCTATTCAGCTAAAGGCTTTGCCCTGAAAAACATCCCAAACCCCAGATTTGTGTGAATTCTGCTGTGAAATTCTGTGACTGGCCAGAGAGTTTTAATTAGGGGAAGCTGGAGCTGAGCAGTAAGACAGGCAGTGCCCCCACAAATGCCAGAAGTGCCTCTCCCCCAGCAGTCCCCGGGGTCCCACAGTGTTAATCCAGTTTACATTGCTGGCAGGCAAAGCAGCAGCTCAGGGAGGGAGCTGAGGCTGCTCCTGCCCCTGCCTGGCTCCACCAGCCCGGCTGCCTCATCTCCTCTGCTGACTGGAGCAAGAGCTCCATCTCCTGAAACAGCAGGAAAGAGCCCAGCCCAGACAGCCCAGAGTCGCTGCAGGGTGAAGGGACCAGCCCAGGGTAAAGGCAATTGCTGAGTGCAGAAGAACTGCATGAAAATCAATTTTCAGAGTGCAAGTTGCTTATGGCTGTAAGGACACAGTGCTGGGAAGCTCTAGGGATAGCTCTAGGAAATGGCAAGAGGACATCCTCCATCATCCCCCAGTGGTTCCTGGTAAGGTTAGAATCCTGCCTTGGGACTGCAGGCACCATCAGAAGCAGCAAACAGAACAGTTACCCCCACAGGGAAAACAGAGCCCCAGTGCTCTCAGAGCCTGGGACAGGGCTCAGGAGTACCTAGGCAGGGGGGTGGGACCCACAGGAGGCATTTTCTGTGCAATTCCCCTCACTTTGTACTCAGCAACTTTATAAACCAGTCCAGAGCTGACAGTCTCTAGGCTTTTGGGTTATGACCACTGACAATGGGAAAACCAGGGTTCAAAGTTTCCCAGCACCTTTTTTGAAATGCATCCTCAGATGGAAAACCCTTCTGCATAGGACCTGGTGAGATGGGGTAGGTACACATGGAGAGAAGATCAAGGGAGCCCTAACTGCAGGGTGCCAGTAAACTCTGAACAGTGGTTAGCAAACTACCCCTCACAGAAAATCAGCAAACCTTCAACCGGTGAGATTTGACTGCCCTGCAACAAAGGGGATAAAAATACCTTCCTGTATAGGAAGGATTTCACTGAAATACACCAAAAAACCATCAAGAGCTGACTGGAATTCTGAGCCTCTCAGATGGCTTCCTTCACCTTCATCAAAAAATGTATTCTGACAGAAAGAATTATTTAAAGAGAAATCTCCTTGCAAGATTTGCTTCATACAGTTATAGCTAGTAATTTTAAGTTTTTTTAATGGACTAAGTCTCTGTGGGCTTCCTGAGCTGTTCCATCTCCAGCCCTGGTGTCCCATTTCAGAGGACAGCGTGGTGATGAGGCAACACATGGAGCAGTGACATGGCAAGGGCAACAGGCTGCTCTTAAGGCATTTTCTTGTGTCATCTCTTATGCTTCCCTGTCTATTGCTATGTACAGTTACAGCTAGAAAATGAGAACTCCAAGCCTTTGGCTGAAACCTGTTTATAATGAGCTTTCTCTAAGGGTGGAGGAACCAGCAGGCAGCAGTGAGGGCAGGAGTGAGGCAGCAGGGAGGAAGTGTTGCCTTAGAGTGCTGGGGTCAGGCCACGGTGTCCTTAGCAGCAGCAGCAGGAGGAGATTTGGCTTAGGTACCTCCTGCTCCCACAGGAGGCTGTGAGCTACAGCAGGGAGGAGGAAAACAGTCCTGGAATCCCTGGTCAGACTCCGTCTCTTCTCCCCGGTCTTCTACCCAGTGCTCTTGCAATGAAATCTACGTTTTTAAATGCTTGGTTTTAATTTACTCGTGCCTAAAGTCTCAGAAACATCTTAAATAAACAAACCAAAAAAGCTTAATTTACTACTTTTGCAGGCTTTTTGGAATAGCTGCTTGCTTTCCTATTTTTCCAGCAGAGGCATAAGCAGCCAGATTTAGTAGATCAAGTGTAATGCAAATGGCTTAAAAGACCCGGTTTGAGCTATGGGATATTTCTGCTAGGCGTGCTATCAAATACCTGCGACTTTGGCATTCCGAAACCTGCAGTCCCCGACTACAATCTGCAGGCTGTGCACGGGGATCCAGCCTTCTTTTCTTCTGTTGAGGTTCTTCACCAGCCTTGGGACAACAGCAGCATTAGGAACAGAAGCCAACCCACCCAAAGCAGCTTGGTGAGGCACACAGCTGGGGCTGCAAGCAGCAGCTTGCCCCAGGCAGGGAAGCATTTTAACAGGGCCTGGCCATGTGCTTAAAGCATTCCTCCCACCTCAATTTAGGAACCTCACTTAAAAGCCTACACCTCTGTAGACAATGGAGAAGAACAGGACTCCCTCTCAAGTCATCCTGCCCCAGACCTCCAGAGATGCCAGCTCAGGGAATCTGGCTACTGAGGGAGTTAAGGGCAATTATTTTTCTCACTCCTCTGCCATTTAGACTGGTAGGATGATTTTAGCCAGGGTACTGTAAGTAAATTCAAGCCAAGCTTTAGGCAGCTGGAAATACTCATGCTCATAAGTGACAACCCTCTGTCCCACTCATGCAGTGAAATTTGTGCTAACAGAAAGCTTGGTGTGAGAAATCTCTGACTGGTGCTGGCTACAGCCCCCAGGAGAGGTGAACTGTCAGCAAACCTGAGGTGCTTTGCATCTGCTTTGGTAACAACAAACTGAATTCTTCAAAATGCACTGGGACTAGATGATCCTTGCAGATCCCTTGCAATTGAAATATTCTATTTTATCCTGTTCTGATTTCCCTTGAAGTGCAGGGGCTGCAGCTCTCAGCCAGGAATCCTGCACAGGGCATTGACATCTGTGCATCCTGCACAAACCTGACCCAGGTTCCTGCCAGCCTCACCCTTCCCACACCCCAAACAGGACTTTGGCACACTGGGCTCCCTTGGGCTGGCTGAGAGCTGCTCAGAACCATCCTGGAAAGGGAAGAGCCAGAACCCTCAGCCAAACTGCTGTGAGCCTCAGGAGGGTCCAGCAGGCCCAGGGGGGTTCCCAGGGATCCTCCCAGCCCCAGAAGGGAGGCAGCTCTGAGGTGTTCCTCTGTGAGCCTTTGCAGCTTTACACACAGCAGAAACAGTCTGCAGCCATCCCCAGTGTAGGGAACCCTCCTACAGCTGTCTGAGGGAGGCAAACACCCTGCAGTCACTCACTGTGGCTGTCAGTAACCCCGAGGGACACAGCCTGGAGCTGAGCTGGGATGGACAGAGGGAAGCACCATCTGAAGTGGGGACAGCATGGCAAGAGGGGCTGAGAAGGTGTTGGGAAAACCCAGCTCAGGCAGAGACCCATGGCCAGGGGAGTCCTGACTCATTTCCCCCAGCCATGCCAGTGGGGATGGGTCTGGTCTTGGCAGGAGAGTGAATTCTCCACTTTCTGGAATGGCCTAAAGCTCAGCCAGGAGCTGCAGTCAGTGTATCACCAGGCAAGTGACATTTCAAGGGACTGCCCTGCAGGCTCCTGGAGATAAGGCAAAGTCATCCTGAAATACCTACCACTGTCCCTCACCATCTTCATGCAAGAGCTGAATTTCATCCCCGTTTTTCACCAGCAGGTCCTCTGATCCTCTCCTCTTGCAGTCTGCAAGGGCTTTGTACTTTCCTGGAGACTGTGGCAGAGAGAAAAGCCTGCATTATTATTTAGCTGCATTTCATATCATGCAGCTGTGAGTCTGACTGCTGCAGGGAATGTGGCAGAGCGCTGCCAGCCACCTGAATCAGGATTATTCAAGAAACTCTGTCTGAGACATCTTCTCATTGCCCACACCGAGGTATGGAATTTCTGAGGGACATGGCCAAGACACAAGCATTATCAGTGAGGGGAACAGGCAGAGGGAGCCCCCAGGATGCCCATCACCTACCAGCTGGGTGCCCTCCTCCTCCTCGGTGTCCGAGCAGTTGGACAGCTCCTGCTGGCCCGCCCACTCCTCCAGCCCCTCGCAGATCTCCAGGGACTGGGACATTCCCGGCCAGCCTGCAACACACCCGCGGCTCAGCCTGGGCCCAGCAGCCCCAGGGAGGCCCCGAGGGGAGTAGAAAGGGGCCCTACCTCTGTGGGGTTTGTTCTGGGGGGACAGCAGCACCGGGCTGGTGCGCTCTGAGTCGTTCTCCTCCGAGCTGATGGAGGCTCTCTGCTGCTTCCTGAGGGGGCAAGAGAACAGAACCAGGCCCAGCTTTACTTCCCCAGTGAGCACCAACCCCACGAGGGTTTGTCAAACAGGGCCAGAAACAATCCTGGTAGCCCTCAGTGTAGGTTTGACCTCTCAGTGTGGGTTTCTGTGAAGATTAAGGACTTAGTGCCCAGTTCCCAATCTTTTTGGGAGGGGAATGAAGCTGCTGCAGTCTCTCTGCCCCGAATGAGAGCCCTGTCTCTGCTCTGCTCCATCTGCAGAGGGGCTGCAGCTCAGGCTGAGCTGCCAGGCTCAAGGGTGTCCCTGCAGAACCTGTCCCCAGGCCATGGGCACCAAGGGTGAGCAGCAGCACACCCCTGCTGTCCCCTGCCCAGGACAGGGACAGGAACAGCACACCCCTGCTGTCCCTCCCCAGGACAGACACAGGGCCAGGGCCAGCAGCAGCACACCCCTGCTGTCCCTCCCCAGGACAGACACAGGGCCAGGGCCAGCAGCAGCACACCCCTGCTGTCCCTCCCCAGGACAGGGACAGGAACAGCACACCCCTGCTGTCCCCTGCCCAGGACAGGGACAGGAACAGCACACCCCTGCTGTCCCTCCCCAGGACAGGGACAGACACAGGGCCAGGGCCAGCAGCAGCACACCCCTGCTGTCCCTCCCCAGGACAGGGACAGGAACAGCACACCCCTGCTGTCCCCTGCCCAGGACAGGGACAGGAACAACACACCCCTGCTGTCCCTCCCCAGGACAGGGACAGGAACAGAGCCAGCAGCAGCACACCCCTGCTGTCCCCTGCCCAGGACAGGGACAGACACAGACACAGGGACAGGGCCAGGGCCAGCAGCAGGCTCAGGGAGGTGCTCCCCGATGGGAGGGCACCCAGCCCAGCCCAGCCCAGGCCAGGCCAGCACTCACCTGTCCCCCAGCTGGGAGGAGAGTGGGAGCTGCTCCGAGCACGAGCCAGGCTGCTGCTTCTCCCCTGCTGCAAGGGCAAGCACAGATTCAAATCCAGTTCTCCACTGCAGCTGCCACACTTGAATCATTGCTTTAAAAATGAGACCTTTTGTACAACCCCAGTGGCCTCTGTTCAGAGGAAAACAGACCTATGGGCTCTTGGAAAGCACAGAGTCAATTATGATTAAGGTGGCATGTTAGCACAAACCCAACACTGAGCAGCACCATGAGATGCTCCCAGTTAGGCACCTGGTTTGGATCTTGTTGCATTAAACCTATAACAAATGGGAAATAATGCCCAAGGTAATGACAACCAAAAAATGTACTTCTGTGATTCATTTTCACACGAGCACCCAGTTTTTACTGCCTCAAGTTCTGTTATTTCCCTACAATGTAAGGCCTCACTCCAGCATTTTGCTACCAGGCTCTAAAAATTAATTCTCCAGAGAGAATTCGTGGACTTGAAGATCAGCAATGTGCCAATAGGAGAGCTTCTGCTGCAGAATGAAAGCCACAGAGAAATTGAGCAAATGTACCTTTTATAAGCTCTTGCTGCTTGAACAAAATTTTTCTTATTTCATTCAGCCATGCCATCTTCAGATCTACTGTTTGGGCCTGGAAGAAGAGAAAATTGTCTGAATTTTGAATTAAGAGTCATCCATTATAATGTAGGAAAAAAATCTTACTTTTCTATGCTGTAATTATCTGAAATCCCCTTTTTCCCCAAAGCTACTACTAAATTTTAAACACTCTTGATCTTTTAAAATTGATGATTCCCATTAGATCCAGGCAAGGCACAGTGGCAGTTGTAGAGCTATCACTACAAGCAGGAAGATCAATGGGACATTTTCTTCCCACAGCTCTGAGGATGTGCAAATACCCAGATTCTGAAGGGACAAACCTGCACCACGTACACCTCCTCTCTGCCACTGTACCAGATCTCAAATTTCCGATGGTCGCCTTTCACATTCTCGGTTATCCCAACTGCATTCATCTGCAAATCCAAACAAACAGAAAATTAAACACACCCAGGAATGCAGACAGTGGCAGCAAGTGAAACCTGTTTGCACTGAATTTAACATATTTCATCAATTTCAATTTACACAGCAGTTGGAAGTCATTATCTGTCCCATTCCTCCTGACTTCCTATCAGCTGCATTTTGGATGAGCTTTCCAAAACAAATCAATGGACCTTTGGGAACTTCATTTGGGAACCAGTGGAACCAACTGAAGCATCATCTCAGCTGCCTCTTTCTGCACAGAATGTCTCAGATTTGGCATATGAAGATTTGTAAATACCTGACACGTTATAATACGTGTTATTTTGTAAATATGTTACATGTTATAATACACATTATTTATCCACACAGATTATTTCTTTCCAAAAGCAGGGTTAATTTTTGGCATGCCCCAAGCCTGGCTTGCAGCTGAATGCTGCTTTACTCATCATCCCCATCCACTTCTGACAGTTTGGATGAAATACCAAAGGCCCAAATCCTTCAGGACCTGCACAGTGTGACCCACCTGAACCAAGCTCAAACCATGATTAGAGACAAGAAACTCTTCAGCAACAGGAGAGCTCTGCCCTCCCTCCTGAGCAGGCCATGAAGCTGAAAGCTGCTGTAGTACCTGACAGCACATGAACCATCCTCTCCCTCAAGGCAGGGCTTGCTGGCAATGATTCACTGATTAAGGGATGGCCAGAAATAGCTCCAGTATCCCACTTGCATGTCTTGGAACAGATGTAATAATAAAGGTATCATCTATCATAAATTATTCACGCAGACTGGATCAGACAAATCCACTATAAACACAAACAAACCCTTAGAAATAACATCTGTTCACCAGGGCTGCTCCTCCTGACAATGAGTGCGTGCCCAGGTCTGAAAGCCCTGGATGATTTACAGCACAGGTGCCATGGACAAATGCTCTGCTCCAAGGGATTCCCGTGGTGGTGCCCCTTTCCAGTGACAGGAGCAGGCACCAAGCTGCCCCTGACAGCACAGAAACTGGGGCTGGAACAGACCCCAAGACCATCCAGTCCAACCACTGACCCAGCACTGCCAAGGCCACGCTGAGCCTGTCCCCAAGTGCCACAGGCACGGGGCTTTAAACCCCTCCAGGGATGGGGACTCCCTGCCCTGGGCAGCTGTGCCAGGGCTGCCCACTCCTCATACCCCAGCTGAACCTCCTGGCACAGCTTGAGGCCATCTCCCCTTTAGAAAGCTGGATGAGGCTCCAGTTCAGTTTTATAAAAACTTAAAATTGATGAAAGCTGTTGGAAGAGCAGCCTGGAGAGCCTCATCCACAGAGGCACTGCAATTCCCAGTTCTGTGCACCTTGTTTACCTCGGCAATTTATAGAGGCTCCTACAAAACTACCCAGGCATCAAGACATTAGACATTTTAGATGATCTACCATGATGATGCCCAGAACAAGTGCCAGGAAGAGACAGATTTAAGGTCTGTTCATCCAGGTTAGTGGATTTGAAAATTCCATTTCCTCCCCCGGCCAGGATTTACTGTCAGCTGTTGGATCACTGCACATCCCTGTGGGGCACCACAGCCCTCAGCAGCAGAAAACAAACCCCATGTCAGAGAAAAAGCCCCTGGCTCTGCAGAATTACTGCTCTGCAGCATACATGGCTGTGTAAAACACCTTAAGGTTCATAACAAAAATAGAACCCCTTACTTTCAGAAAGTGCTTAAAGCTATAAGATGAGGTTTTGTCATATCCATCTCCGTGCTCCTCTCTCTTCTTGCAGAAGACCAAGGCTTTCTCATACAGGAACAGGTGCCTCTGCATGGGCTTGAACCTGGCCAGATCCTTCATCTTTGTGGGCCCTTTTCGGTGTCCTGCCCAAACACTGAAAGATCCCTGCATCAATACCTTCCCCAGTTCGCTGAGGTCGCCCTGGGGAGAGCATGACAGACAAAAAGGAATGAAAAAGAGGTGAATTAAAATGTGAGAGGTCTCTCCAAACAATGCCAGGACACGGGGCCAGCTCTGCTCCAAGGCACGTCCCTCTAAGGATGGTTGTTCCTGGAAGGAGCAGGGGATCCCTGGGATGATGGCCTGGTGCCAGGGGAGCACAGCTCTCATGCAGGGCTGCAGCTGGCCTAGGAGGGCAGGAACTGGAAGGACTAAAAGGAACAGAAAACCATCCAGCCCTATGGAAGAGCATGTCAAGGGCTCTGGCTGCTTTAGTGGGACAGGGAAGTGAGATCTGAGCCTGAACTGAGGTACCAGGGGATGGAATTCTCCAGGAGGCCAGGCCTGGGATCAGCAGCTCCCCTGAAACCCTAGGAAATACAACCACTCCAATGGGGAAGGCTCAAACTCAGCCTCGGAGAGTCATTTATTAAATGTTGAATGGGAAATGCTACAGAAACAGCCCAGGAGAGCTACTAGGTCAGCCATGAGAACACAGAGGGTCACACTGGAAAAATACTCCAGAAAACCACAAGGTGGCAAAGTGTGGGCTCAGGATATCCCAAACCCTGAAATCAGATGGAGACTGTCACCTGTGAGGGCTCCTGATCCCAAACCCCTGCACAGGCTCTCCTCTGGGCCAGCTCTCACACTCTGCACACCCTAACCCATGCCCAGAGCACCCCCAGCCCTGTGCCAGGGCTCTCCGTGCCCAGAGCTACTCACATCATATCCTGTGATTGAAATCTGATGCATGGAGTCATTGACTGACTTCAGCAAATCCAGCATTGCAACCAGAGCTTCTTGAAGCTCCTGAACTCCATCACAGCTCGTGCTGTACTTTAGCAGCTCCTGAAAATAGAAATGGGAGAGCACATGTTTGCACTTGAACAAAGCAGATTTTTCCACCTTGCCCGAAGTGTCCAATGCCCAGAAGTGACCCACACTGAGTTTCTTTTCTCATGCCCCTGGAAAAAGGGCTCTCTCTGAAGCACAGTCAGTATGTGGTGGGGACAGGCCAGGGAGGGATGGCCTATTTTTAATGTTTCCTTAAGGATGGAGTCAGCACAGAGCAGCACCACATTCTGAATCCTTTGTGCTGTGTTTTCCTGCTTGGTAAGATATGACAAATGAGGCTGGGGTTTTCATCAGAGCCAACATGCCCTCAAAGGAGCTTGCAGCAGATGCCTGTCTTCAGACTGGCAGGCACAAGGAACAGAATTTATAAAACCCAGAGCCTTCAGGTCAGTGAATGGAGGACAGAATTTTACCACTGAGATGAAACTGGTTTCATTTCAGATCTCCTGTGCCCACCTACAGCTGCATGTATACTCATTCAGGAGGCTGGAAGGAGGTTCAGAAGCTACTACCCAAGTGTAACTCCTGCCTTACACAGTGAGAATAACTGCACTGCCCTGCCTCAGATGGGAACAATAAATGCACAAGATTTATCCACAAGAATAAATGCATTAAAGTTTACAGGTGCTGTCAACACCCATGGAAAAGAGATGCAACAATTTATTTCATTCATCAGATCTTCATGATCATCTCTGGCTCTGTTTTCTCACAAGTACTTCTGTAGTTCTGCATCTCTGAACAGATTCAAAGTCTTGCTCTCCTTAAGAACAGCCTGTCACAAGCCCCTGTTCCTTTTCCAGGTATGTGAACATTCATCTGCACTGAAAGGCAGTTCAGGAGAGGCCCAGACAAGCAGTGTGTCACCCAAAGCTTGATGCTGATTTACAGGTCACTCTAATTGAAAAACAGGAGATGTTTTCATGTCCCCTCTCTGCTGATGGCCCTGGGAAGCAGAACGTGGCATACCTTCAGCAGGAGCTGGTACTTGGTCAGGCGCTGCACGGGTTTGAGCAGGTAGGAGTCCAGCCCCAGCTTGTGCTCCAATTTCCTTTGGCACTCCTGCAACACACAATCAGACCAAGTCAGTTCTGCACCATCTGCAAGCAGATATTCCAACAGCACAGCTGTGGGGTTTGATGACTCCAAAGGTTTCATGTCCAGGCATTGAATGGTACCAACATCTAAAGAAATATGATGATTACATGCAAATTAACCTGTGGGTCTGCCCTGTACTCCTGGGGTACAAGAAACACCAACATCTCCTTTTGTGAGCATTTTGTGAGCATTCTGCAGCACTGTGGGCTGTGAGGAGGCTGCCAGGACAAGGCAGTGCCCCAGGGGGTGGGAGCAGCTCACCTGGAAGAAGGAGCTCTCGGAGCACTGCCTCCACAGGGACTCGGAGCGGGGCTTGTTCTGGCAGTACTTCTCATACATCTGGAAATCCTCCCTCTGCAAGGCAAGCCAGGGGCAGGTCACCCTCAGGGACCGATCCTGCCAGGCCAGCACCCAGACCGTGTGTGCTTTCACCTCTGCTGCCAGCTTTAGTGTCTGCAAGTGACAGTCTGGGTGGAAAAAGCACAGCTGGGGTCACAGCTGGGGCTCTGCCATCTCTGCTGGCCTGGCTGCTGGTGCTGAGGGCCAGGAGCCTCTCACCCCACCAACGTAACTGAGCTGTTGCAGAGTGTGACAGCCAGGAGAAAGCCTGGCCTGGGAGTCTGCTTTGAAGTGACAAGGATTCACCCACCCTGTCTAGGAAACAACATCCCACTCTCTCGGGCGCTCCCAGGCAGCTTTCCAGACTGTGCAGGAAAATCCTGCAAGAGATGGGAGAAGGGACAAGAAGCAGCAGTGAGCTCTGGGGGTCCCAGCAGGGATCAGCCTGGAGGGAGGGAGGGAGGGAGGAGAGCAGCCCCATACTTGTTGTGGAAGTCGTAGATCTCGGGCATGTTTCCAAAGAGAACATCCTTCCTGTTCCTCAGCACGGGGGGCAGCAGGATCAGCATGGCAGGGTTATCCATCTCTGCTCTGTAGCCCTGCCAGTGAAAAGGGCTCCCACTTAGCTGCCATCTCCCCAAAGGCAGGTGAAAAGGGAACATGAACAGACTTTCAATATGATCCCCCTGTTCCTAAGTGCAATATCCCTTTTATTCCCTGTTTTGGCCATCAGCAAGAGTTATTTTGGAATAAAGTAGTAATGTCTAAAACGACAGCATGAGAAATCATGATCTGCTTTCTAAAGCAATGTGCTTCATACAGTCACCATTTCACAGTATTGAGACAGGATTCTCCAAGGATAAAACACAAGCTGCTTCCTTTTGTCTCCTAAAGGTAAAGGAAATTAGGGAACAGTCAAGAGAAACAGCTTTTTGTATATTTTACAGGCACTGCTGAGGCTAATTACCAGTGCTTTTGTGTACAAACAGAAGGGTTCTCCTTCACTGCGGATGAAAAGCTCATCCTGACACCAACTGTTCCTGCAGATGCCTCCAGCAAAGAAAAGCTAAGGAGCAACCTTAGGCATTTATGACTGGATTGGGATCTGTGAGACTGGTGGAAGGCTGCCCTGTCACACCTTGGCTCAGCCTGACAGTGGCAGGTGCCCTTCTGCACAAGTCACCAGGGCACAGCAATGGGAGCCTGCAGAGCTCACTCACCGTCAGAACAGTGAACAGCTCCTCCACATACACCCTCTCTGTTTCTATAAGCTCGTTTATCACATGCCTAAAATGAAGAAAAAAATAGAAGTATATTATTGAGTGTCTATGAGAAGTGATCAGTGCAGTTCAAGGAGCCCAAACCATCGTGTGATCCCATTAATAACCAAGAGGTAAAAGCACAGGAGAGGACTCCTGGGTCAGGCTGCAGGAACACAGGGATGGGGCAAGGACTGGGCAGAAACAAACATCCTTTAGGTGGTGTGAAGGGGCCGAGTGCTCACCCTTTCAGCACATCCAAGCTGTCCTCACTGTCTGAAATGAAGTACTGCAAGGAATTCCTCTTCTCCTGGTAGTCGTGCATGACCTCGATCTGGGGGGAAAAGGGGAAAGAAAAAAAAGGGAAAAAACCAAGGGGAAAGGGATGCACTGGGCAGAGCTCAGAGCTGCAGCAGGGCCTGCAGGGGCAGCAGGAGCCCAGCCCTGCTGCAGCTCCCTGGGGAAGGATGAAAGGTGCTTCCTTATAAAAACCCCTGGGCAGCAAACCTCAGAAGGGAACAATGTAATGGGGAGCAAAAAATTCCCAGAAATTACTCTGCTACATGAATCTGAAATACTGGTAACATAAGTCATTAGTGAGGAGGCCAGGGAACAGTTCCCACAGGGGAAATATCTATGCATGGGGATATTTCCTAATGCACACCTCTCTTATGTAAGAAATAACTTCAGGGGACAACACACTGGAAATAGGTACCCAGATATTGTAAAATCAGTCAGGCCAGAGCTCAGGTGTTGGACTAATCCAACTAAACCACAGGCATCCAAGGGTTTGGGTTTGCTTCAGTTTTTTAAAAGAAAAAAAGAAAATAAAGAGGGCACCTCCAAATCGAAAGTACACTCAATCTCTAGAGCAGTTTCACTTTTTCCATAAAACTAACTCAGATTCCATGAATAATTTTTACCTTGCGAGAACTTGGAGTTTTTCTTGAAGTTTTCTTCCCAGGGAGAGAGAGATCAAATGAAAATTTCAAACTGGAATTAAAATCTACACCTTGGATAGAAGAAAGCAGAATTACATAATGTATATCTATGGTGAAGGGGATTCCTCAGACAGAAACGAAGAAGTCAGGAAGAAAAAGGGGACATACTTTAAGAACAAATAATTAGTTAGCTAGTACTAATAGCAGACTGACAAAATAAAGGGTATTTATCCCAAACAATACTGATTCCACATAGCACAGCCCACGGTCATAAAGTACAAATATTTAGGAAAAACAAAATGCTCACTAAGGGAACACAGTAATCAAAACCTAACAAAGTCTCTGGAGCCTGAGCATATGATAACAGCAAAAACAATAAAAGCAAATAAACTACAAAAAAGAACACCCCCTGCCAGGACACTGTTTTAAAGTCCTTTGGTGAACACAGGGCAAGATGCTCAGCTGTAATAAACTGCTTCTCCATCTTGCACAAATGCATTGATACTGTCAGTAAATAACTGCAAGTTGCAGTCGGGCTACAGAGGTAAACTGGAAGCTCAAAAATAAAGCATCAGTCTCTGCAGTGAGCTGTGTGGCATCATTCAAACACTCTGTAAGGAACTGTGGAGATGCTGGAGGGGCTCTGGGGGCAGCCTGCAGGGAGGGGAGCACAGCCTGGCCTTGCAGGCGTCACCTGAGAGCTCTGCCTGCTGCACACAGAGCCCGGCTGCCCCACCACACCTGGGAGCACCCAAAGGAGGGGAGGACTTGCCAGAGGTCCTGCTCAGAGACTGCCCTGGCACTGCCCTGGCAGGAAGGGCACACGGATTTGGGATGGGACATGGGCACCAGCTCCTCCTGCAAGAGGGACTCTGCTCTCAGTGCCACTTCTGCACATCCCACTACACCTGAGGGCTCAGGTGGGACAGATTTACCCTTCCCTTCTCCCCACCCCCCAAAAAAATGGTTCAAAAATTAGAACCACAATTCTCAGACAGGCTTCAAACCCAGGGCAAAGATAAAAGAGGAAGCATCTGTCCTCAGACAGAGACAGAGGGGGGAATGGGGCATAGAAACATAAGGAAGAAAGGAACAGAGACAAAATGATGTGCTCAGAGCTGGTTTGGTTTCCAGCCCCACCATAAAACACATCCATGCCAAAGCACTGCCAGCAGAGCTCAGTGCCCATCAGCCCTGCAGCAGTTTGATGTTTGCTATCAAACAGACTCGATTCAAAAGCTCTCTTGTCATGATGTCTCCAAAGAGGAGCCTTTTGTCTTTGGCACCCTTGAGCCCTGCTCCAGGAGCAGGATTAATGCAGCACACCTGTGCTTTGCAGGTGACTGGTGCCTCTGCAGAAACACCCGTGTCCCACAAAGGCATGGAAAAAGTTCAGCTGAGGGATGGTGCTCTCACAACAGCCACAGAGCTGGCCACCCACTCACCCACTCTTTAGGTCAATAATTTGTCTTTGACCCTTTCCTCTTTCTAGAAAGCTGGCAGAGCTGTGCTGGGTGAAATGGGGAATGCTCTAGTCTGGAGACTCAGAGCTTTTACTGATGGAGGAAAGGGCTTCAGAGGGTGATGTGCTTTGGAGAGGGTGGCATCAGCCTGCAAACAGGAAATCTGGGGTTTATTCACTGCACTGGCCTGAGTCTTGAGGGGCTTCATTTCCCTCACTGCATCCAGCTTCATTCCCACCCCTCACTTGGCTATTTCCATGTCTCATTCCCTGAACTGAAGCTGCTTTTGCTGCTGTATGACACCTGCTAGAACTCACCATAACCATTATTTGTTAATTCATCATAAACCCTTGTGTTAAAACACAAATGTTTAATTGCTTTTATGTAGTCAGATCACTGAACTTAATATTCTGACACAATTTAGCAAGTCGCTGGTTGAAAATACATGGATGTTCCTTTGGAATCTCTTTTAATTCTGCCTGCTACACTCAGGGCTACCAGGGATGAAAGTTTTAATGTTATCATTTAAAGCTAACATGGTGCCACATCCCATTACCAAAACCAAGGCAGAACATTCAGTGACCTCAGTTCAATGAGAATTTGTAACTTTATGGGCATAATTATTCCACAATTGGGATTTAGGGAAGACACCCTGAAGGAATCAAAAGGAGTTAAGCATCCAACTCATTTCTGCTCATGAGATTTGAGCTGCTCATTTCTCCAAGCTCCTTTGCAAACATCAGTCTAACCTGGTGTCAGTTCCAGCTCGAGACAGCCCCAGAGAACAGGCAAGCCAAGAAATTGATAAACCTTGCTCTTTTTTCCCTGTAGTATTAACTCACCAGTTTCCAGCCCAGCAGGATGCCAGTAACTGGGGTGTGCACTACTTACAGCTCTTTTTTCACTGAGTGGGGACTGGAAATAAATAACAAGGAGCCAACTTCATCCTTCACATAGGTATGGGAGCACAAACACTGGGAAGTTCGTAAATCCCCTGATATGTATTTAACACTCTCCAATAACTCTTTCTCTGCCAGCAAGGTTTAGTTAGCCTCTCAAAACCACCCTAAGCCTCACAGCAAAGTTACCAGCTGGAAATCCATAAGTGCAGGACGTTTTACCGTGCTTAGGAGAGAACAGGGGTGACTTGGCCCGGGGTGGGGTCTCTGGCCGAGGAGCCACGAGCTGCACGGGCCTCACGTGCTTGTCCAGCAGCCTCCTGAAGCAGCACTGCCTGCTCTCGAACATGCTGCGCACGCTGTCCAGCTTCCCCTGCAGCGCCTGCACCTGGCCCTGCAGAGAGCCAGGAGAGGCACAGTCAGCACCTGCTCACCCTGACACACAGCAGAGAGACACAGTCAGCACCAGCTCACCCTGACACACAGCAGAGAGCCAAGGGAGCCACAGTCAGCACCAGCTCACCCTGACACACAGCAGAGAGCCACGGGAGACACAGTCAGCACCAGCCCACCCTGACACAGAGCAGAGAGCCACAGTCAGCACCAGCTCACCCTGACACACAGCAGAGAGCCAAGGGAGAGCCACAGTCAGCACCAGCTCACCCTGACACACAGCAGAGAGCCAGGGGAGAGCCACAGTCAGCACCAGCTCACCCTGACACAGAGCAGAGAGCCAGGGGAGCCACAGTCAGCACCAGCTCACCCTGACACACAGCAGAGAGCCAAGGGAGCCACAGTCAGCACCAGCTCACCCTGACACACAGCAGAGAGCCAAGGGAGCCACAGTCAGCACCAGCTCACCCTGACACAGAGCAGAGAGCCAGGGGAGCCACAGTCAGCACCAGCTCACCCTGACACACAGCAGAGAGCCAAGGGAGCCACAGTCAGCACCTGCTCACCCTGAGCTGGCACAGGGCTGCCAGGCTGCCAGCACTGCCACACACCCCAGCCCTGCTCCTCACTCCTCACTGGGGAACTGCTTACCTTCAGCTCAGGTGTCAAAACCGACTCAAAATCATCCTGCAGGGCTTGGGGATCATAGTTCAAGTAGGATGAAGAGCTTTCAAGAAATCTTTCTATGTCCTGGAGTGCTTTCTGAGCGCCTTCTTTAGACTGGCACTTGTCCATCTGCTGGTTGGCAAGCAGGTAGGCACCTTCATCACAGCACTGCAGAGCCTGGGGACAGCACAGGGAGTGAGAGCCCCCAGGAACCCCCACTGGCACGAGGCCCTCATGAGAACATCACTGACTGGCCCTGGGTGCAGCCAGCAGCATCCCCAAGGGCTCAGCACTTACTGGTGTTTCAGCAGAAAGCACAAAGCCACACTTTGTCTGTAAGGTGGCTGCAGCCCTCAGCTGTGCCTGCCATGGGGCACAGGGATAAGCAGGTGTTTCTCTCTCCAGCTGGGAAAGCTGAAGTGGGCACTTTGCAGCCTACAGGGAGGCTGGCAGGTTTCTGAGGCTCAGTGCAGACCTGGACTGGGGCTCACTGGCACACTGTGGAGTGTGTGTGATACTGGCACTCACACACTCAGGGGTAAGAGGATGCTCCAGCCAAGAACAACAGAGAATTTCCAGTGCTGTGAATGGGACAGGAGACATGGAGAGCAGGACCATGCTGTGCTCCAGCACGGCCCCAAGCCAGACCCCAGGCACCAGCCAGGCCTGCAAGGAGCCCAGGAGAGGCCCCTGTCCTGCAGGCTGAGGAACTGTGTCCCACAGATCAGCACAGTGCTGAAGTGGAGCACACAGAGAGGAAAAAGGAGCTCCCCAGTTCCCCGAAACAGGGAAATGGAACAGGGTCAAAATTCACTGTTTCTCTTAATTGGCCTCAAGCACATTACAGCCGTGTGCCTTCTGGCCTAATTAGTGTGAATTTCCCTAAATGAATATTTGATGCTGATTAAGATATCAAAGAGCGTTGGAGCCACATGACTCCACTTCCATGCTAGCACACAGCAGCTGTGTCTATCTACCAATCTGTCACCTCATTTCACACTCAGCCATGTTCATTCTTAATAAACCCCTCAGAAAAAGGGGCAGGAGTTTATGTGAGAGCATCACCTCTGTCACACTGGGCAGGAAAACCTCCAAAGTCAGTGAATTCATGGATGTAGCATGAAAGCACCACCGAGAGCAGCAGCTGAGCTTGGTGCTCTGTGGAGATGCCCACCTCCTTCTGCTGCCCTCACAGCAGCAGCAGCAGATACCTGCGTGCTGACTTCCCAGCCAAGGGGCTCCCCCAGCCTCTGGGGACACCTCCCTGCCATTAACTGTGAGGAAGAGCTGCAGACTCCAGATGCTTCCAGCCAAGAGGAGAGGCCAGCCCCATGGAGGAGCTCACCAAGCATCTCCTCAGAGCCCTGCATGTCTGAGCGGTACCTGCTGAAGGCGGCTGTGGAGCTCCAGGGTCCTCTGCAGGCGCAGCTGCTTCCTCTTGCCGTGCTCAGCCAGGAGGTCGCAGTGGTGCCGCAGCTCGTTGCACTGCTGGCAGATCAGGTTCAGGGCGTAGTGGTGGTTGGCTGCCAGCTGGTGCCCGTGCAGGATCACCACCTGAGCCTTCCCTATCAGCTCCTGCAGGAAGGGGAGAGCCCAGGCTGGCACACACGCAGAAACGGTGCCAGAGTGCCCAGACACACCAGAGTGCCCTCCCAGCTCACCAGGGCTCAGCCACGTAGGACTGAGCTCTTTGCTGAGAGTGACAAAATTACCCTTTGTCCCCTAAAAAGGAAATAAGCCCACAAGTTTCTCTCCTCTATTCAGTGAAAAGACACCTCATAGGACCTGGGGGTCCTCACCTCAAAGGTAAGGATAGCTAATTGGACAGAAGCCAAAAAGTCCCACCCAGGCAATTAAGTAGGAAAAGAATAGAACAAAGAAACTAATGGATTTTGTGAAGTGTTTCACCAGGAGCAGGGACCTCTTGCACCTGGCTCGGTATTTTGTTTGTTATTTTGCCTTTTATTAAACCTTTTTGTTTCCAACACTGCAACAGAAGCCATCCTGCTGATTTTTATGCCTCCAAGGGTAGCTGAGCTATCTGGGTGTGTTATAGGCCTCCAACAGCTTATTAGACCCAGCTCAAAGAAGTTACTGAAACACAGCCACTCTTGGGGATGGCTGCCATCAGGAGTAGCCAGCAGGGGTGGCTTACACAGCAGAAAATGGTACCCACCATCTGGGGAGAAAACCTTCCTATCCATACAGAGGATGAAGCAGAAAACAATATTTCACCAAAGCAGCAGAGCAATGAGTGCCTGCAGTCAGTGCATCTCTGCCCCTCCAGGAGCCACACCCTGAATACACTGAGCTGATTCCAGTTCAGGCCCACCGTGCTCCAGGCATCAAAGGGAATTGCAGTAGTTAAGGTTTATCTTGATGCCAAGAACACAGGAGCTGTTCTGCACACCCCAGTCAGTGTACTGGTTCTGGTTTCTCCAGGGCTGGGAGGAACTGGGATGGCTTTCCCCTGGGATGGCTTTCCACTGGGATGGCTTCCCTGCCTGCCTGGCTTTTTGATCCTCCTCCCTCTCTCCACAAACATGTCTTCCAAATGGCCAGCAAGCCTCAGACCTTTCTCTAAACTCTTCTCTTCTGTGACCAGACCCCTCAGGATTTCTCTGCTGACCCTGGCCCAGGTGCCCAGCACATCCCTTTGCAAAGGTCACAGCCTTAGCTGGGCTCCTGTGAATCATTTCTCTTCACTCTTGTTTCCCCTACATCTCTTAGTCTTCACCCATATGTTATGTTCAACTCACAGACATGGCAGGATACAACTTTTTTGCAACTCCATGTGCCTGGTAACAAGTTTCTGCCTATTAGCATAGCTAAAGCACTTAAAATATAAATAATTCTTCTTCCAGCTCATTAAATCCCACGCCTCCCCCATGTTCAGACATTTATCTGTTCTGGATCTTCACGGTGGCTCAGCAATTTATTTTAACTCTGATAATTAAACAGCCTGTTTCTGGCTTTCAGAGTGATCACAGCCTTGCTGCTCAGAGCAGAGACATGAAATCAATCCTTCATGCAGCACTCACCAACAAAGTACAGAGCCAGGTGATTTCAAAGACCTACCACAAATACAGAGTGTGGCTCCTGTGTTTCGTGGGTGCTGCTTCTGTGCAAGTCCACCTCACCTGAGCCATGTTATGCCACCTCACCTGAGCCATGTTATGCCACCTCACCTGAGCCATGTTAGGCCACCTCACCTGAGCCAGGCCATCCAAGTGCTCCAGCTCCTTGAGCCTCTGCTTCACCTGGGGGATGCTGTCGCCGGTGTCGGGCAGCTCCGCCTGCTGCCCCATTAAAAATTCAATGGCACTCTTGACCTGGACAAAGAGAAGAAAATTGCTGTAAAAGGATACAAAGCACAGGCAGGAAAGCAGTCTGAGCCCAAAATTAATCACACTTGAGCTACGATTGCTAAATCCAATAACACAACTAGTGTCCAAGAACTAATTTGTAAATTGAAAGATGCTTCCATCAGCAGAATCCACGCGACTGCAGGGCAGTGGTTAAATTAGCTCTCAGGGAGGAAGCACAGCCGTCTCCCCAGGCTAGCCAGCCCTGCCACAGTCAAGGAACAGCAGCATAAATTAAACACTCTCAAAAGAAAAAGCATAAGAACTTCTATCCAACAGATCTCCACCTCTCCCTTCTGCCAATGGGAGCACATCTGATCCTACCTCTTGAAAACTTTGCTCAAACTTCCAGAGTTGTAAATATTGCTCCATTTTTAACTGGTGCTTTTCCCAGAAGCCATCAAAAGCAGTCTCCATCTCACGCAGCTGACCAAGCAACCTTGGGCACAGAAAAAGGACAAGACTGGGACAATTTGCAAACAGGGGACAGAGATGGACAAGACCCAGAGATGACGTACACAGGGACCCAAGGTCTCAGAAGAAGTCAACAGACATATACACGTGGCTTGAGATGATCCCAGGGAGAGATTTAATGAAACCAGCACTGCAGAGCAGTGTGATCACACATCTGTGGGAAGCAGTTGTCACTATCTCCATTTATCTGGGTGAAACCTGGGGGCCTGGCAGGGAAGAGCCCTGCACGTGCTCCACAGCCTCATCACAACAGTGGGGACAACGATCAGAGCAAGTCAACATCATGAGAGAAGTCACCCAGCAACCTGATGGAGCAAAATTCTGGCATCTTTGTCTTTGACAGGTGACCTAAAGAACACATCCACGCCTCAGTAATTTGAGTGTTTCCACTGAAAATCAGGGGATTTAGGAACACAGTGCACTCACCGATTCACCGTCTCCCAGTCCCCAGGCCTCTCCTGCTGCTGTTCCTGACTGCATTCCCCTGAGTCTGGCTCTTCAAAACTGCTCAAAAGCAACTTCCCCTCTTTTGTGACTGCCGTGATCTCCTCCTGTATAACACAAAACATTTCTCGTTCAGGCTGCTTATTGTGAGGTAAGGATGAGGCATTCCCTGTGTGAAACAAAGCAGCAACACCCAACAGACCAAAGCACTCCCAGCAGATGTCTCAGTCCTCTTCACACGGAATTAACCCCGGGAGCTGCACGAGGCTGAGCCATGGACAGGGCACCAGGCTGGGTGGAAAGTGCCACACATGAATTCAGCAGGCCACAAAGTGACTCAGGAGGCCAGCACAGCCCCAGCTCTCTCCTGGTGAGCAGTGGTGCTGGTGTGAGACACCTGTCCACAAGTTCGTGTCTTCAAGCAGTGTTTTCCACAGCTTGAAGGCTGTGCTTCTCCATCAAGGTCAGCAGAGGAGGTTGTAAGAGGAACATCCCATGGAGGAACAAAGCCAGTACTTTGCTGTGAGCCCACACAGCAGCACTCAGTACAACCCCTACATCTGAAGCCAACACACCCAATACAACCTCTCTTAGGGGAAATTTAAACCCTTGGGGTCCTCATCAGCACCAGCTGAGGTGCTCTGTGCTGGCTGGGCTCAGCCCCAAAGCAAACATGTGCATTGAGTCAACTATTTTCAGGACAAAGAGGCCAAAGACAGAAGTGAGGAGGGAGAAAACACATGTGGCTGAGGAGCTGAGGTGGCAGAGGCCCTGAAGGAGTGACCTGTCTGTGGTTCCATTGCAGAGCCTGGCCCTGGAGGGTGAGAGCCCTCCCAGGAGATGGCCAGGTCTCTACTGCAAGAGAAACAATGGCAAAATCTCTTCAGGGAGAGGATTCAGAAAGCCCAGAGTGGGTTCAGTGCCTGCCTGCCCCAGAGAGCTCACAGCAGCCCAAACACAGCATCAGCCCCAGGAGCAGGACACAGCTGCAGGAGCCTCCCCTGTCCCAGTGTGCAGTGCCAGCCCTGTCACTGAAACACCCTGGGGATGAACACAAGGCAAACCCCATCTCCTGACACTGCCCAGGCAGGAGACTCAGCAGAGCAATGGTGCAGCGTGTTTCAGACTGCAGGGGGCTGTTATTTATCCTCTTAGCCCTCACTCTGCACAGAGCCATGGTCCTCCTTTGATTCAAAGCCATTCATTATCCATAAAGCAAAGTGGCCTGACTGTCAAACAGGTGGTGACTTGACTTTTTCTGTTCAGTATATCAGTGGGGTTAATTTCTTGGTTAGGCTGTTTAATTAATTTCTGTCATTTTTTCATTGTGCTTGATGCCAGTTTCTGTGCAGCATCACAGCTACATAAATTATTCTGATTTATTGAGTATTTGAATTCAGGAATCGACTGTACCAGTCCTGGGGTTGTCATGAGAGAGACACGGATCCCATGCCTTGCTGTCACCACAATCTGTGCACAGTTTCTCATCTGCTTTTGTGTTTCATGGTCTTAGAAGGAACAAAAGAAAAAAGCCAGCAGACCTCACTTCAGGCAAAAGCCAATGAGTGATTTTGATATTTGAAATTAATAGATGAGGAATTAAAAGCAACAGATGGCTTGTACTGAGTGCTGCTGTGCTTTCTACGCAAATGAAAACACGTGATGTGTTTGACTTCTCCACAGAGTGGGCACTGCTGGCTGGTTTTACACTGTGACCCACCCTGTGGGGCTGGTATCTGCCCCCTGCACTGTGGCCACAGTCCTGAGCACAAAGCTGAAGCCACTGAGTCATGTTGCAATACATGTAGCTGCTATTTCATATTACTCTCTTCATTTTCAAAGAGATGGAGGCCCATTGACAGTATCTATAATGATACTTTCTAAACATGCACACATGTATTATGCCTACACACAGCACAACTTGGATGACATTTTCAGTATTTCTTAGAGGCATCTTTCTGGGAACTTGCTGTCGCATGAATGACAAAGGATTATAAATTAAAATAGATACAATTCTTTGACTTAGGTAAATGAAACCTGTCACAAAGCAAAGGAGCTCATTCTTCAGCCCCACAGAACAGCTATGAACACAGTGATTGCTTCTGAAGGAAGGGTTGGGGGCCTGTGCTGCTCCCTGGAAGGTGCAGGAGCACCAAAGACAACAGGCTGATAAAGCAGCAGCTGGCTGCACTGAACCTTCCATTGACCCCTAGGATAATATTAATCACAAATCCCCTGAGCCACACCCTGAGCTGGCAGTGCCCTGAGCCATACCCTGAGCCATACCCTGAGCTGGCAGTGCCCCTGAGCCATACCCTGAGCCATACCCTGAGCCATACCCTGAGCTGGCAGTGCCTGGGGCTGTGCTGAGCCATACCCTGAGCTGGCAGTGCCCCTGAGCCATACCCTGAGCCACACCCTGAGCTGGCAGTGCCTGGGGCTGTGCTGAGCCATACCCTGAGCTGGCAGTGCCCCTGAGCCATACCCTGAGCCACACCCTGAGCTGGCAGTGCCTGGGGCTGTGCTGAGCCATACCCTGAGCTGGCAGTGCCCCTGTCTGGGCCATACCCTGTGTCTGAGCCATACCCCGAGCTGGCAGTGCCCTGTGCCGTACCCTGTGCCATACCCCGAGCTGGCAGTGCCCTGAGCCATACCCTGAGCCATACCCTGAGCCATACCCTGAGCTGGCAGTGCCCTGAGCCATACCCTGAGCCATACCCTGAGCCATACCCTGAGCTGGCAGTGCCCTGAGCCAAACCCTGAGCCATACCCTGAGCCATACCCTGAGCTGGCAGTGCCCTGAGCCATACCCTGAGCCATACCCTGAGCCATACCCTGAGCTGGCAGTGCCCTGAGCCAAACCCTGAGCCATACCCTGAGCTGGCAGTGCCCTGTGCCATACCCCAAGCTGGCAGTGCCCTGTGCCGTACCCTATGCCATACCTTCAGCTGGCAGTGCCCTGTGCCATACCCCGAGCTGGCAGTGCCCTGTGCCATGCCCTGAGCCATACCCTGAGCCATACCCCGAGCTGGCAGTGCCCTGAGCCACACCCTGAGCTGGCAGTGCCCTGTGCCGTACCCCGAGCTGGCAGTGCCCTGTGCCGTACCCTGTGCCATACCCCGAGCTGGCAGTGCCCTATGCCACACCCTGAGCTGGCAGTGCCCTGAACCATACCCTGAGACATACCCTGTGCCATACCCTGATCTGGCAGTGCCCTGTGCCATACCCTGTGCCATACCCTGAGCCATACCCTGTGCCACACCCCGAGCTGGCAGTGCCCTGTGCCATACCCTGAGCCATACCCTGTACCATACCCTGATCTGGCAGTGCCCTGTGCCATACCCTGTGCCACACCCCGAGCTGGCAGTGCCCTGAGCCATACCCTGAGCCATACCCCGAGCTGGCAGTGCCCTGTGCCACACCCCGAGCTGGCAGTGCCCTGTGCCATACCCTGTGCCATACCCTGTGCCATACCCTGATCTGGCAGTGCCCTGTGCCATACCCTGTGCCACACCCCGAGCTGGCAGTGCCCTGTGCCACACCCCGAGCTGGCAGTGCCCTGTGCCGTACCTTCAGCTGCAGGTACCTCTCGGTGCGCACGGCCAGCAGGCGCTCGATGCAGAACATGTCCTCGGGCAGCTCCGCCTCCGCCAGCTCCGTGCCGAAGCACTGCAACATCTGGGCAATGTCCTTCACAGTCAGGGCAAAGCTCTCTATGGCCTGCAGGGACACAGCGGCTGCAATCGGCCCGGGGTCACCACCATCCTCCTGCAGCTCCTCAGGGGCACCCCAAGAGCCAGGGCTGGGCTGGGCCGGGGCAGCCCAACAGCTCTGACACGGCTGGGTGGGATGTGCAGGCACACAGGGAGAACATCCCACTGGGAACCCAAGCTGCCATCACCTGGGACACAGCATCCCCGGGAAACTGAGTGCACAGGAAGCACAAGGACACACAGCAAGGCACAACTCCTGATTCCTGGCAATATGAAAGTTCTTGCAAAGGGAAAGGAACAAACCGAACTGGAAATTCTCTGAATTCTCTGCATTTGGTCAGTATGCAGTAGGCAGTCTCATTACCCTGCTTCCCAAACACAGTTCTGATATTAATCACATTAAGCAACCATTATTAACAAAAAAGCCTATTTGGTATCTCCCATTAAGGGAACTCTAATAAAGATTTTAAAGACAGATCTTCTGGGAGCAGTTTCAATAGGAGCCTGAGGGAGCCAATCCTGCAAACCCATCAAAGCCTAGCACCCCTTGGCTCCTGTGCACGTGTGATCTGGGAGGTGCAGTGGCTCTGGGGGCTCCCTTCAGCCCCCAGTGCTCAGTGCCTGACTGCAGACGTTCCCCAGGGAGCCCCAGCTGGCTGAGCACCCGTGGCCAGCCCCACTCACCGTCCTGAAGATGACCCACTCGCTGTGGCAGTACTCCAGGGTGCCCCCCAGCTCGGGGGTCAGCTGCTGCTCCTCGATGTACGTCAGCAGGTCACTGACCGAGCTCAGCATCACCACCTGCACACACACAGGGCCTGTGTGACCCCTGGGCCACCCTCCTCCTGCCCCATCACTGACCGAGCTCAGCATCACCACCTGCACACACACACACACACACACACACACACACACACACACAGGGGTTGTGTGATCCCTGGGCCACCCTCCTGCCCCATCACTGACCCCCTGAGCTCAGCATCACCACCTGCACACACACACACACACACACACACACAGGGGCTGTGTGACCCCTGGGCCACCCTCCTCCTGCCCCATCACTGACCGAGCTCAGCATCACCACCTGCACACACACACACACACACACAGGGGCTGTGTGACCCCTGGGCCACCCTCCTGCCCCACACTGAGCCCCTGAGCTCAGCATCACCACCTGCACACACACACACACACACACACACACAGGGGTTGTGTGATCCCTGGGCCACCCTCCTGCCGCACACTGAACCCCTGAGCTCAGCATCACCACCTGCACACACACACACAGGGCCCTGGGTCACCCTCCTGCCCTACACCGACCCCTGATGCACCTCAAACTCTGCTCTACATCCTGTTCTGGAGCAGGGCTTCCTTCTTAACACTTATGGCTTAACACAGCCGTGCCCAGGCTGCTCTGGGCACACACAGCCATGCCCAGGCCTCTCTGGGCACACACAGCCATGCCCAGGCAGCTCTGAGCACACACACAGCCATGCCCAGGCTCCTCTGGGCACACACACAGCCGTGCCCAGGCCTCTCTGGGCACACACAGCCGTGCCCAGGCTGCTCCATACCGGTAACTTGAGCAGGAAATCCTCCTGGCTGAAGCGGAAGCCGATGTCGGTGAAGGTGCGCTGGAAGAAGCCCGTGGGCCGCAGGACCATCACCAAGTGCAGGTTCCCTGGGAAGGATGCCTGCAAGGAAACACAGACAGCATTCACCACCCTGGGCAGAGGCAGCTCCTGCAGCAGCTCCCAACGCACTGAAAGCAGGGGAATCGTTCAGTTTTAGGGGGCCTTTCTTATTTTCAAAACAGGAGGGTGTGGCATTCACGTTTTCTGAAAAATCCCTTTGCCCAGGATTTTTTCCCTGGGAAGCTGAGAAGCCTTGGAGAAAAAGGAAAACAATAATTCTCTCATTTGCTTCTCCTGTGTTTTGCTCATGTGGAATGTGTTTGGGGATTGTTTACCCACAGGTGATTGTTCCATTGGATTCTGCTGGGAGTTGTTTGCACTCTTTGGCCAATTGGTGCCAAGCTGTGTTGGGACAGTCAGGAGTTTTCATTATTATCTTTTTAGCATTCTGTAAGTATCTTGCCTGTATTCTTTACTATAGTTTAGTATAGAATTCTTTAATATAATATTATCATAAAATAATAAATTAGCCTTCTGAGAACATGGAGTCAGATTCATCATTCCTTCCTTCCTTCATTGGGGCACCCCGCAAATAGAACAGGAGGGAGATGCTGGGGGTGGTTCAGAGATATGGGATGGAACTGCAGCAGGGCTGTCCAGCCCCACCTCCCCTTGGAGCAGGCAGGAGGTCAGCCCTGCTCCTCAGAGGCACACTTGTTATAAACTTTAATAATGCAGATACTGTTCATCATTATAACTTGGGGAATGAAATTACAACTTAGCAGGGAGCAGAGGGCTGGAACTTTGAGAGGAATGACAGATTGAGGAAGCAAAATTTATTGCCAAACTTGCTAATCATCCCATAACTGCATGAAGCACACTCGTCTTGTCCTTGGTAATTACCAGGCAACATTTAATTTGTGGCAAGAATTTGGAATTTCCTGTCTACACTGCTGGAGCCCTTTTTCAAGCATATGGTTAGCAGGTGCATTTTTAAATAGATCTGTGAAAAGGGTTCTTGAGAATGAAAAAGAATTTTTAGGAAAGTAGAAGTTGCATCATTAAACTATGGATAAGCACGTGATGCAAAGCCTTGAGTTAATTAAGACAATATTTGCTCCGAGATCCTGCCAGGCCAGGTCACATTTCTCTCCTCCTTATAGCATCCTCCTCCATGAAACATGATAGTAACCTCTATGCCAAGGGTGAGAATAATGAACGTGTTTGGGTACTTGGCACTGCAGGGCACTTCATCCATGCCCTCAAAACAAAGATCATCCCACAAGCATGCATTAGTGCTGTTTGAAACAGGATTTACACGAGCTCTGGCATCCCTGAGCTGCACTGTCACTCATTTGCTCTGTTTTCTGGGTAGGAAGGGGCAGGTTGTGGCTTCCACTGCCCACAGCTTCCCTTAGGAATGGACAGTGAATTTTAGGATCATATAAGCCACATAAATCCAATATATTGATCTGCTGTTATTTTAAGTACGAGCAGAAAAAAAAAGGTTGTGAATGAAATGACAAACTCATACCCTTTGGAAGTCAACAAGAGTGGTGCCAGGGACAAAGACTTGGCACTGGAAACAACAGCAAACCATTAAATAACAGGGACATTGGTGCTGGCTCCAGGCCCTGGTGCTGTGCTCCTGCTCCAGCCCTGGGCAGCACAGAATGCCTCCTCTGTGAACCCTGGGCTCCCACCTTGGCCCTGCCCTGGAAAACGCTGCAGGAATGTCTTTGAGCACAGAAATTCATCCTCCCTCACCCTGACATCATTACTCCCTTCATCCCCTGGCCCTTCAGCCCTGCTGCCACTTGGAGCTTCAGCCTCCCCTACTCCTTCAAGTCCTTTTGAACAGGCACCCTCTGGGTGCAGAGCAATCTCCCTGGAGCAATAGCCTGGGTGTCCAAACCTGGGTGTCCAAACCCAGCTCCCCACGGGAAACCTGCAGGCTTTGAATGTCAGCCCCAGGAGCCCCTGGGCAGGACAGGAAAGGGGAGCAGAGGCAGGAGAAAACCCAGCTCACAGGGACCAGAGGGAGCAGCCTGGCTGGGAGCAGGGATGGCCCTGGACACCTCTGCTGCAGGATGCCAAGGTGTCCCACACCAGGAGAGCACAGCACTGCCCTCCTGCACCCCAGGGACACCTCTGCTGCAGGATGCCAAGGTGTCCCACACCAGGACACACCAGGAGAGCACAGCATTGTCCCCCTTCGCCCCAGGGACACCTCTGGCTGCAGGACAACTCTGCTGCAGGATGCCAAGGTGTCCCACACCAGGAGAGCACAGCACTGCCCTCCTGCACCCCAGGGACACCTCTGGCTGCAGGACACCTCTGCTGCAGGAGGCCAAGGTGTCCCACACCAGGACACCCCAGCACTGCCCTCCTGCACCCCAGGGACAGCCATACACACACCATTGTATCCCTCCTGCTCCTTGGTATTTCACCTCAAAAGTGAAATGCCTGAGTTTCACCCTGAGTTTCCAGGGCAGATGATTGGATTTCCATTCAGTTTAGAAAGCGTCTGGGGATTTTTCAGCTGATCTTATACATACAGGATCAAGGTCAGCACTTAGGAGTAGCTACAAAACAGGAAGCACAGCTTTGCAAATGACACCTAATGTATTCCAAGCATGGGAAAAAATGAACATGACAAGAAATAAGCTTGTAAGAAAGACAGACACCCACAAACCATGTCCTGTCCCCTCTTAGAGACTTAAGGGAAAGGATGAAATGTTAGGAGAAAAAAACCCCACATAGACCAGTAATTCCTCAATATAACATTACTGTAAGGACTGTATTTTTTTAGTTAATGTAACAATTTTAGTTTTTCTCAGAGCTGAAGTGTAGATAAGTTTCCTAAAAACTAATCTCTAATGATACTGAAAATACTGCTGCAAAAGACCCTTCCCCACAATATATTAAAGAAAGCAAAGACAAAAGGATATTTAACATTGCCTCATGCTTTATGTTATCATTTGTAAATCTAAAAAGAATCCTGTGCACTTGATAAGCCTGGGGTTATGTAACAAAACACCTAAAGAACCCTCTAAAGCCTCTGCCCTCTGCAGCTCACCAGGAAAGGCAGAGAACTCCCAGCACAGTCCCCCTAAAGCAGGCAGCTGGCAGCACTTCACTGCTGTTACCTGTCCCACTGACCACAGGCTGCTCACACATCCCTCCTTCCCAGGGCAGACACGGACACCTTCAGGCCACTTCAGCAACTTTTTAAATGCACATTTAACTAGAACCAACAGAGAGCCCTGATTTAATCAATACAGACAAACTGGGCTAATAAAGCACAAGAAAGGACGTGCACTGAAAGGATCACAGTCACTGCCTCATTACTGGATATCTCACTCTCACACATTTAGTGGTATTTCAACATTTCCGCCCATTTCAGGAACTCTGTTTTCAGACACTGTTCTCCCCTGCAGTTCACTGGGGTATCCATGAGGCTGGAAATCAATATATAAAAAAATAATTTTTAAACCCAAAGTATTATGTGCCAGTAAGTTTCTTTCTGAGCTCTGCAGAGTCCAGGAGTCCTTATACAGGTACTGAACTTGATGACTTTCTGCTGCCCCTTGAAGGAAAAGCCATGCAACAAAATGCCAGGTGCTGCTAATCCGAGCCTTTGACTTCCCCCGGAGCCAGAGCCAAACTCCCAAGCTCTGCTACCTTTGCTGCAGCCGGCGGCACGACTGACCCGAGGATGCTGTCAGCACCACCGGGCACGGATCCGTGCGGGGCCGCTCCGTGCCGCGGCTTCTCCTGCCCTGGAGGAGCAATGACAGAGCCGTTCCTGCGGGCGGAGAGCCAGGGCAGCAGCGCTGCGGGCAGCGGGGCCGGCGGTACCCGGGGAACCCGGTGATAGCCGGTGGTACCGGCGGTACCCACTGATACCCGGGGAACCCAGTGATACCCAGCGGTGCCGGCCGTGCCCAGGGTGCCCAGCGGAACCCAGTGATACCCAGCGGTGCCAGCGGCCCCAGCAGTACCAGCGATACCCAGCGGTACCAGCGGTACCCAGTGATACCCGGCGGTACCAGCGATACCCAGCAGTACCAGCGGTACCCAGTGATACCCGGCGGTACCAGCGATACCCAGCGGTACCAGCGGTACCCAGCGGTGCCCAGCGCCGGCCGCTCCCGCACGGAGGATGCCGCCGCTGGCTCCCCCCGCGCCGCCGGAGCCCGAGCGCTGCGGGCCGAGTGCAGCGGCTGCCCGGCCTCCCCCGCTGTCCCGCTGTCCCCTGTCCCCGTGTCCCCCTGTCCCCTGTCCCGCTGTCCGCAGCACGGCGGGCCCGAGCCTTACCGCATCCCGGGCGGGCCGCCCGCCCCGCCGCGGGCCCGCCTCCGCCATGGCCCCGCAGGGATGCGGGGATGCTGCGGGGAGGGGATGCAGGGATGCAGGGATGCAGGGATGCTGCGGGGATGCTGCGGGGATGCTGCGGGGATGCTGCGGGGCGCTGCCCGGCTCTCCCCGCTGCCGGGGCCGGCACGCAGCCGCTCGGTTCGGCTCGGTTCGGCTCGGTTCGGGCAGGCAGCAGCCCTGCCGGCTCCCGGCTGGCAGCCCCGCTCTCCTCCCCAGCGCCGGCTTTGCTTTTAAGGTGGAATGCCAAAAATCATGCTGCAGCCGCTCTTTGCTGCGAGGATTGGGCTCCCAGCTCGGAGCTCTCACCCTTCCCTTTCCCCCCGCCGCTGTCTCCAAGGTGCCTTTCCAGCTGCTCTGGGTTCTGGGGCTGAACCAAGGAAAGAGGCTCCGGCCAAAAGCCGAGGCTTGCCCGGCATCACCTCCCACAGCACTGCTAGCCTGCTCTGCCCAGGCAGTTAGAGACATACAGAAAGAGTTAAAACAAAAATCTGTGCAGTGTGATAGAAAAATTTTCAAGATCAGATGCACAACCGCAGAGCTGCACTTGCATATACATATGCTGGAAAAAATAGGACACAGTCTGTGATTTAAATTCAGCTTCATGGCACTCCTTTACTCCAAAATTGTACAAAGATCAGAAAAAGATTTTTTTAAAATTGCATCAGGGCTTATGATGCGTGACTGGGAAAAAAATCAAGACTTAAATTTTTGTCCTTACACCTCCTGGACACAGCCACAGCCATTTAGGACCTGACTGGTTTTTAAGATCATATTCCCAAGTCTTAAGATTTAGTGGACACAGGTTTCCTGCATCCCTCTTTGCACAGAGCACCTCCCAGTCTTTGCATGGAGAGCCCTGATCCTGCAGGCAAAGTCACCTCTCCACATGGACACATGGCACAAACAGGGTGCCTGCTCAAATAATTCCATTTTCTTATTAAACACAAAATGAATGACACTTCTGTAGAAGCTACAAATTAGGACAGGATTTTTTCCCATTTGACACTTCCAGACTATGCAAAGCAAGTCCTTCATCCTTAAAGGATGCTCTTGGTATTAGCACCTGTTCAAACGCTGGCAGCAGAACTGAATTTTGATGATCACTTTAAAGAACTACTTTCTAAATGCTGCTTCTTCTCTAGTGGTATGGTAACCACACCTGCAAGTTCAGATTCTAACATTCAGAAAAATAAGAACCGAGAATATTCTTAGTGGGATCTCATTCACACTGCAAAAAGGGAGCCCTCTCTGCCTCCTGGGGATGCTGACAGCAAACTGCCAGCAAAGCCAGGTGTTTTTAACACCAACTTCAGCTGTAGCAGCATTAACCATTTAAAATACCATAAATCTAACTTTATCAGAACCAGGCAAGCATTTTCTGTCTCAGTACACTCCCTTCATCCTTCCTCAGATGGACCAATGTCTTTAACCCCTCAATGACTGAGCAGAAACAAGCACAACAACCACAATACACCCAGAATACCTCCCCTGACCCACCCCATGGCATGGTGTGGCTGGGACAGGATTTCTCTGATAGCTCCCACCTCCCCATGCACCCAGAGCTGTGACTTCCCTACAGCTGCACGCTCTGCTGAAAATCCAGGCTCTGGTTCCCAGACACAGAGCAATGCAGAATTGCACAACCCCCTTGTGAGCTGTGCTCAGAGCAGGTGCCAGCCAATGCTTAATGCATGTACCAGATTATTTAAAACACATTAATGCATCCATACACTGTTTAATAGATTTTTCCATCCATGCCCACATACAAATCCTTGTGAAGCCTGTTCAAAGAACCTAAAACTTTCAGTCACCAACAATTAGGTAAAATAAACTTATAACCAGTGTCAAGAAAGAACATACATGGAGCAACATTTTCCACCCATCAAAAGCATAGAACACGGCACAAAACACATTTGAACCAGTGCAAAAGAGCATAAACCCCAGGAAATGGATCAAGCAAGCAAATTAACACACAAACAGCTCATTTACACACTGCAATTAATTACAGGGCTATAAAGCAAAGTGCTGCCTAGAGAGGAAGCAGCAGCACCATTGCTCTGGTTCCCACTGTTTTCTGAAGGAGGTGCACAAAGGCAGGGTGACAGTGCACTAAAAGCAATCCACAATAAAGAGGACTTACTGCTATTTTTTGGAGAGTTGTTTTGACTGATGTCCAGGTGTCCAGTCTTCTGTCCAGGATTAGGATAAATTTAGTGTCAGACTCATGCTGACTGCAAGATAAGAAAATACCAGTAACCAGATAATGTTCCAAGAAAAGTGACTCTGTTCCCAAAAAAAAACCCAAATCCAAGAACTCAGAGTGCAAACCACATTTTAGTATTTCTGCAGTTCCTGAAATTCCCTTTGAAAAAAATTTCCTGAACACCCAAACTCTTTCCAGTGGAGCTTAGCAACAGGACAAGGGCCAACAGGCACAAACTGAACCACAGGGAATTCCATCTGAATATGAGGAAAAACGTCTTTTTCCTGAGGGTGACAGTGCCCTGGGACATGCTGCCAGGAGAGATTGGGAAATCTCCTTCTCTGGATATTTTAAAAACCCACCTGGGGCTTTTCACATCTCCAGCTATTCCAGCACAACCTGCTGCAGGTGAGGCTGCTCTTCCTGGGGGCTTGGATCACCTTTAAGATCCCTTCCAGCCCAGGCTCTGTGATCTCCACAGCTCCCCTCCCAGCCCAGCCCCTGTGATTGTGACTGTGCTACCCAGGTCCAGCATCACCTCTGACTGTGCTACCCATGTCCAGCATCACCTCTGACTGTGCTACCCATGATCAGCATCACCTCTGATTGTGCTACCCATGTCCAGCATCACCTCTGACTGTGCTACCCAGGCCCAGCATCACCTCTAATTGTGCTACCCATGTCCAGCATCACCTCTAATTGTGCTACCCATGTCCAGCATCACCTCTGACTGTGCTACCCATGTCCAGCATCACCTCTGACTGTGCTACCCAGGTCCAGCATCACCTCTGACTGTGCTACCCAGGGTCCAGCATCACCTCTAATTGTGCTACCCACGTTCAGCATCACCTCTGACTGTGCTACCCATGTCCAGCATCACCTCTGACTGTGCTACCCAGGTTCAGCATCACCTCTGACTGTGCTACCCAGGTCCAGCATCACCTCTAATTGTGCTACCCATGATCAGCATCACCTCTAATTGTGCTACCCACGTTCAGCATCACCTCTGACTGTGCTACCCATGTCCAGCATCACCTCTGACTGTGCTACCCATGTCCAGCATCACCTCTGACTGTGCTACCCATGTTCAGCATCACCTCTGACTGTGCTACCCATGTCCAGCATCACCTCTGACTGTGCTACCCAGGGTCCAGCATCACCTCTGACTGTGCTACCCAGGGTTCAGCATCACCTGTGGCTCTGTGAGAGGTGGTGACAGCTGATTGCTCTTGAAACCCAAACTGGCCTTGAGAAGGAGCCTGCAGAGGAGCTGTGCCCTGGCCAGAGGCTCCCCCAGCTGATGGCCCAAACCCCTCTGCCCTCCCTGCCCAGGTTAGAGCAGCCAAGTGGGGACTCCTGCCTTGTTTGGGCAGCAGACAGCAGAGGGGTGACACCAATAGGGCAGGAGACAGCAGAGGGGACACCAACAGGGCAGGAGACAGCAGAGGGGTGACACCAATAGGGCAGGAGACAGCAGAGGGGACACCAACAGGGCAGGAGACAGGAGAGGGGACACCAAGAGGGCAGCAGACAGCAGAGGGGACACCAATAGGGCAGGAGACAGCAGAGGGGACACCAAGAGGGCAGCAGACAGCAGAGGGGACACCAAGGTGGCAGGGCAGGAGACAGCAGAGGGGACACCAATAGGGCAGCAGACAGCAGAGGGGACACCAAGGTGGCAGGGCAGGGCAGTGGCAGCCTGGCAGAGGGGCCAGGGAGCTGTGGTGGATCCCCCAGCCCGTCCTGCAGGGCCACTGCCACTGCCCCAAGGAGTTTTCCAGCACTGCCCAGCTGACTCAGCAAGCACAGGCTCCTGAGTCCCTGTAACTCCCAAAGCCTCTGAGCTGCTCTGAGATGCCCAGTCTGGCCAGGCAGCTGCACCAGGGGTGCCTGCTCTGGCAGGGCCCAAGGCTGCCCTGGCTGTAACTCAAAGGTTCCTTGGCAGGCTGGGGAGCAGCAGGCAGCTGAGCTGGAGCAGCTCTCTCTGTGCTTGCACACAGCCAGCCTGGAACCTCCTCCTCTCCAGGAGTGTATTTACAGCACAGCCAGGCAATGGCTGCAGTGTTTACCCTGTGGATGCTGGCACAGGACAGCCATGCCCACAGCAGCCTGCCCTGCTTCTGGGAGAGGCTCCCAGGACACTGCTGGCTCCCCAGAGGGCTCAGGTGGCTGCCCTGGCACAGCCCTGTGCCAGCATCATCCCTGCTAATCCCTGTGTTTGGCAAGGCAAACACAAGGGGATTGCTCAGAGGTATCACAAGGCAGACAACACTTGGCAACTCGCTACAGGAAAGGAAAAAAAGTCACTTGAAGGCAGTGCAGGAGCCTTCATTCAGTGCACATCTTGCTGCTCTGCTCTGTGCAGCTACAGCTCTGACAAACACATTTAGGAGGAATTAGCAGTGGTGCTCAGAGGGATGAGGACTACAACTCCCTCTGACTCATCACAAAAGCTGACTGAAGGCATGGAGAGGCTCCCAAGCCACCCTGTGCCACATCCTATGGATCTGCACCTTCACAGCCACAGTGCAAAGGTTTGAATTCATTCAGTGGCTTTGAAGTGTAGAAGAAAAGAGTAGAGAAAATGAACATCAAATTTTACAAATGGGTCATACACAGAACACATGGAATAAAGTCTGAGGCTGTGAGTCTGGCTTTTCAGCCAAAACCTTTATTTGCTTAGAATGATTTGGGCCATGTGAGACAACTCTGCAGGTTTCTGTCAGCTCTGTTCCTCCCCACCACGAGCTAAGTGACCCAGGTGGGTAAGAGCAGGCCAAAGGATCCTTTGGTTTGAGGCAAAAATAAAACCCTTTGGTTTTTCAGCACACTCTAGAATTTTAAAAGCTATGTCTCTGAGCTATAAAGAACAATTCCCAACTTCCCTGGTGTTTCCCAAGGGCCTGCAAGTGAAAAAAAAAATAAACTGTGTTTACACAGAACTGCTGTAATCATAATAAAACCTGAGTACAACCCCCAGAATGCAGAAAAGGCAGCCAGACTGCAGTGCAGTGCCAGTTAGGAAAAGCTGGAGTCATTAGCTCAGGACAAGGTTATGCTCAGAGAGCACCTCTGAGCATGCTAATGGACTTTTACCAGTGCCCTACAGAAAATGGACTTTTACCAGTGCCCTTACAGAAACAGAGGGAAGCTCCCAGCACTCTGACAGCCTTGCACCTACTGTGAGAAATTGGTCACTGTAGGCCAGTGGAGAAACTCTGTGACTATTTGCAACCCAGGCCTTGCACGTTTGTCAGATTTCCAGGCCCATGATGTACCTTTTAGAGTGACAATAAAAATAAATGAGTGCTTTCCACCAGGGCTGTGAGGGCTCTCTGTTTGCACCCAGCAGCAGGGAGATGGAGACAGATAACCAGGGCAAGGATTGCTTCTCTCTGGGTGTTTCTTGTCACTTTTTGATGCACCAGACTAAAAATAAAGGCCTGGGATGTTTTGCAGGACTTGAAATTGGACCCTGGAGTCTGCAGCTGTGAGGCTGAGCACAGCCCCCAGAGGCTCCTGGCTGCTGGTGGGATCAGAGCACCAGGACCTGCCCAGTGCTGGAATCCTGGGATATTTATAGGCACCAGCACCCTCCAGTGTGCCACACTCAGTGTCACAGCCCTGAGCCACTCTGCAGCTCACCTCCAGCCCACAGCAAACAGGCAAAGCTTGTCCAAACACCAACCAGCTGTGAGTCAAAGGAAGAACAGAACAGGACAGAACAGGAGGTGACACTGCAGTAGGAAGGGACCCACAGTGATAACCTGTCCAAATGTCTGACCCTTGAGGCTGACCAAAGCTAGAAGATGTGCTCAGGGCATTGTCCAAATGCCCCCTGAACGCTGACAGCTTGGGGAATCAATGGCATCTCCAGGGAAACTGTTCTGGTGTTTGACACCCCCTCAGCAAATGAATGCTTCCCAATGTCTGCTCTAAAGCTGCCCTGGCAGCTTTGGACCATTCCCACATGCCCTGGAGGCCAGGAGGAGAGCCCAGCACCCTCCTCTGGCATCCTCAGGAAGGCCAGGAGCAGGGATCCCCTGCAGCCTCCCCCTCCACAGGGCAGCTGCTCTCATTCTTCCTGCCCTCTCGCCACACCTGGTCCCTCTGCACAGCTCCACATCCTTTGCAATGGGGCACCCAGACCTGCACACAGGCCTGAAGGTAACACCACACCAGGCTACACACACAGGGATTCTTTCAGTTTTCAAGTTTTACTTTAATGGCAATTAAGTCAGTTTTCTGTAGTAACAATCTTACAGATACCATAACTGACTTCAACTGATTTATTTTTTTTTTCAGCTTCTATTGGAATTCTGGCTTAACTTGGAAGAGATCAATTCCTTCAGGCTAGAGAAAAGATTTGTATTTGCTGTAATTTGCACTGTCACAGTGCTCAATCCAAGCCTGGGTAAAGCACACCTCCCTGCTTTCCCACTGCTCAGGTCCCTGTTCTGCAAACACAGATGTGTCACCTCCCTGCCTCCAGCAGCCCCCTGCAGCTGCTGCTCAGCACAGCCAGCCTGAAGGCAGGCAGCATTTTCAGCTGCATGTGCACAGAATAGAAAGTGGGCACCTATTCCTTATTTTCCCTTCCAGCTCATGCACACAAGTACTCCCTGCAGCTGCCTCCTGCCTGCAGCAGTTCCCAGGAACACTAAAAGTTCTCTTGCCTACAGACTCACCTTGCTCCTGGCTCTGCTGTAAATGCACCTGCCTTGAGGACTCGGGAGCAGCTCTCAGCATCCACCTCCTTTACCCAACAATGATTTCCAGGAGAAGAGTGCCTCGTGAAATTCAGCTTCCCAAAATACTCCAAACCACTCAGCTTGCCCAAACACCACCAAGCTGACAGCCCTGAGGTGTTCCCAGGCCCTACAGGCAGGACACCAAGCAGCTCCTTGGCACAGGTGGGTGGTTTTCATCTGCCCCTGCACATCCAGGTAAGCAGGAGTTGGTGCACCCACCTAACCCTGATAACTGAGGAAGTGAAGCTCCTCTAGCAAGGAAACATCTCCCTCTTTTAGGGGCTTTCTGGCCAAGGTCTGACTCTAACCCCACGATGTGATGCTGCTGGGGGATGTGTACCAGGGCTGGCACAGAACCTGCCACCCTCACCCAGGTGATGCTTTCCTGATGCTTTCCTGCTGCCCTGAGCCTTGCAGCCCCAAAGTGCTGGGGAGCACACGCTCCTGAGCTGATCAGACACCGGGGCAGGAGGAGCAGAGCAGGATGATTAAAGTGCTTTTACTAAAAACATGCTGAACGTGTTTGAATCACCAGCAAGCTCGCAGCTCTCATTAGTTGCTTGATTGAGTCTGACCTATTACAGGGACTCAGGACTGCTCATCATGCTAATGCCAGGGTGGAATGAGAAGCCTTGGAGAAAGCAGCCAGAGCTGGGAAGTGCAGCTGCACAGAGCAGGGCTGGGTCCTGTTCCTGCTGGGCCAGGAGCCCCTGAACCCTCAGAGTCCATCAAAAAGAGGACAGAGGAACCAGAGGCTCCTTTTGGTTTTGTTTTGGTTTTTTTTTTTTATTTTGAACAGAGGTGCCTAAACACCCCATACTTCTTCCAAAGCAGCTGCTGATGGAAAGCTCCCATCCAGCTGCTGTCAGCCTGCTCTCCCTGCAGGACAGAATTTGCCAAAACAGGCATTATTCAAGAAAATGAAGGATTCCAGGTAAGTGAGTCACAGGCTCAGCAGCCAGAATTAGGAGGGTCATTAATCCAAGCCTACAGCCCTGTGTGAGGCACAGGCAGGCTGTCAGCAGCTCAGCCCTGACACACAGGCAGGCAATGGGAGCTGCTGCTCTCTGCTGAGCCATCAGCTGCCACAGGGACCCCAAAGGCTTTGTTCTGTAATTAGCCTCTCCCTCTGGTTTCATTTCTCTTTTTCCACAGCAATGACTCTCCATTTGTACACGTCAAAATATTATTTTGCAGTGGCATGGTATATTTAAGCAGTGACACACGCCAAAGCTTGAGGAAAGCTTGTTGCTAATTAGAAACTTAATCAAGGAAATGTGTGGTACGTCCCAGCTGACAGGTCACAGGGATGATGCCCACTCCTTGCCCTGCAGTTGCTGGCACTCAGAACACCTGCCCTGCTGCACCTGCAGAGCCCTGCCCAGGGCAGGCAGGACCCCCCTGCCCACCCGCCCCAGGGCAGGGCTGCCAGCAGCTCCTACCTGGGCACTGAGGTCAGGTAGCTCAGGACTCTGGCCACGCTCTCCTCGGGCACCTGGTTGAAGCCAGCGTTGTCAGGCAGGGTGATGATCCAGGCCTTGTCCTTGCCCCTTCCACCTGCAAACACACAGGGATGCTGCCCTGGGCTGCTCAGAGCGCTCCCTGCCCCTGGCACAGGGGGTTCACAGCGCCAGAGGAGCCAAACAAGGCCAAATCTGCCTCTGAGTCCAACACACGGGGGCAGGTGCTGGAAACAAATGCATCCAGTACCAGGCATTTCCTTTACTCACGGAGTGAACTTTAAAACAGCACAGCAGAAGAAATCAAAAATACAAGGGCAAACCAACATACTGCTCTGGAACCTACAGAAATGCATTTCACAGCAAAGTGCTTGTAATGCATGGAGTGCTGGGAGTCAGAATATTTTACAGTGGCACGGGACAGAAACCTGATCTGCTCTCCAAAGTGCCTCCATGTTTTATTAACAGCATTTCTATGGCACTGGATACCACCTGATGGCCAACAGCCTGTGGGAAGTATCACTCTGACAAACAGCAAAGAACTTGCTCTGGAGTGTTTAATTACCACAGGGGGAGAGAGACCCTGAAGATGTTCTCGTACTCACCAGACAGAAAAGCAAACTCTTTCATCAGATCATCACTGATGTCCTTTGCACAGATGGGTATTGCAGTTTCTGGAGAAAGGGAAAAGCAGCAATCAAAATAAAGCACAGATCCAAAGCAAACACATTTATCTATGAGTTAATCCAAAGGTGGAACCCGAACTTCCCTAAACTACACATGAAATTGTGTAATAAAGGATATGTGGATCTTAGAGATGTTATTTCTAATGTTTCTAATGACTCTGACAGGGTGAAAGCCACGAGTCAGCAACAAATGTATTCCATAGATGCACCAAGGGAGCACTGCCCTCCCCTCAGTGGGCCATGTCCAGTGCAAATTTTTATATTTTGGAGTCAGCAATCCCTCTCCCTGTTTTACCAAGTCCCCCAGTGCCTCCCAGCCCTGGCAATGCAATGGGCTGAGGTTTCTGCTGGGAGCTGCAGCACCCAAGGCTGCTGCCCTTTCAGGCTGTGCCAGTCCTTAATTTTGCACTAATAACCCCCTGAAATTGTGCTTCCACCTGGCACGGGGCCACAGCCATTGCAGAGCTGCTGTTCTTATGGTCAGTTACTAGAGTTCTTCCTAATTAAACCATGGCAGAGCTGTTTCAATGCCATATTTAGCACCAGGATCGTCTCAGAGGCAATGAAGCACATCAGAACAACACACACAACTTCACCTCTCCCTGGGAGAGGAAACAAAGACCACACTGACTAAACACAACAGGAGCTTAAAGCTGGCAGACATTTTTCTGGATTATCTATAAACGGAATGACAGCTAAAAATCAAACATCCTTGTTCCTGCAAATAAATGTTTTGAAGCACATCTATGCAGATTAAAATCCTTGGGCTTTCTGATAATCAAATTTTAAACACTGATTATTTCCCAGAGTTGGTCCTAGGGAATAATCTTCTGGCTGCCTTAAATCAGACAGGCTGCATACTTCAGCACACTCCAGTATAATCAATATTTATTCTATTTCCCCTTTTTTCAAAAGCTTTCTGGTCACTTCTCCTTTATCTGAAGGGTTTTCAGGCCCGCTCTGGCTGTCAGGTGCTGCAGCCCAGATGTGTTTGGGGGTCACTGTGCCTCCCAAATTCCCAGCCAGGGCTGCTCCCAGGCACACACACTGCTGGGTTCCCCTCCTGTGGATAAAAATGGGATTTGTGCTTGTTGAGGATGGAGCCCCAGTCCCACTGGCATCTACAGAAACATTCTTGATTTTAACAGGCCCTAGAATTGGTCTTGGTGAGGAAGAAGTTTGTCTTGCAAAGATATTTCAAATATTTGTCTCTCATTCAACCTCTTCACCCAGCTTGAGGACAAGCAGCAGCAAGAGATTTCTTCTCCATTTGTGGATTCCTTTTTTCACCAGGTCAGTGGTTTCATACTGATAAAATTCACATTTAACAACCTAATGAGCTCCCACACATGAACCAGATGACACCAAACATGTGCCACTGCAAACACAAGAGAAAAGCCCATGCTGTGCCCATGTGTTTGTCACAAACCATTGTGGCTGCCTGGCCCCCAAGCCCACCCTGCCCAGCCCTGGCTGCCCCAAAAGGCAGCAGCAGCAGCCAGGCCTGGTCTGTGCTGGGACCCCCAGGGCAGGCACAGCCCCAGGCTGGCAGCAGACGTGGGCTGGGTTGGGCTCTGCCCTGACACCAGAGGGATGGGCCTGCAACTGAGGCTGGGCAGGAAAGGCTGCAGAAAGGGGCTCACCTTTAAAGCAAACATCTCTTGGTTGAAGGGTTCCACAGGGCATGGTCTCCCTGAGAACCCTGCCAAGGGAGGCAGGGGGAGCCTGTGCCCATGCCCTGGGACAGCCCAACAGGACACAGGAGCAGGATGCTGCCCCTGGGCAAGGCCAGGCACAACAACAGCCTGATTGTGCTTGATCAGAGCCACTCCCTGGGCAGCTCATCCCTGCACCCCCTGTGCTGCCCGCTGAGCCCAGCCTCCTGGGCAAACACTGGGGCAAATCCAGGGCTGGCACCAAACCCAGAGCGCTGCTGTGCCCCAGGCACTCGGTGGGTGCTGCTCTAAACCCTCCACAGACCTCTGTCCTCTGATATTAATCTCTGCAGAAAGGGCAGAGGAAGGCAGGGAGGCACCAAAGGCTCTCAAACAAGGCTTCAGCTGATGCTCTGTGGCAAACTGGGGATTTTTATTTATTTACAGCACAGAGAAGAGCCCAGGGCCCTGCCCTGTGAGCAGCACAGCCTGCCCTGGCACAGGGGCACAAGGCAGGGCTTCAGCAAAGTCCACTCATTTCTTTCCAAGCCAAAAGGAGCCTTTGTGCCCAGCAGCTGTTACAAAACCAAGCCTGAACTCCCCACACAGCACCTCACAAACTGCTGTCCCCACAGGTTTAGGGTCTGACTGAAAGCCAGCAGCAGCACCTGGGTGGGAAATGGTCACAACAGTGGAGAGCCACTTTTATACAGTTCTAAAATGGCCATTCACAAAGTGCTGCAGTTATTGCATCCAGAGGCTCCTTGCAGGGGGAGATTGTGGCCCTGGTACAGAGCTTTGGAGGCTGCATGAGGCCAAGCAGGGAAAAGACAAAGGGGGAATTCGGGGCTCTGCAGCCCCTGAGGGAACCAGAGTGGCTCAGCCAGGAGCCCTGCAGAGCCTGTCCTGCCCCCAGGACACTCTCCCTGCTGGGCTGTGTCTGTCTGTCCTGCCCAGGACACTGTCCCTGCTGGGCTGTGTCAGTCTGTCCTGCCCAGGACACTCTGCTGGGCTGTGTCTGTCTGTCCTGCCCAGGACACTCTGCTGGGCTGTGTCAGTCTGTCCTGCCCAGGACACTCTGCTGGGCTGTGTCTGTCTGTCCTGCCCAGAACAGGACACTCTGCTGGGCTGTGTCAGTCTGTCCTGCCCAGGACACTCTCCCTGCTGGGCTGTGTCTGTCTGTCCTGCCCAGGACACTCTCCTTGCTGGGCTGTGTCAGTCTGTCCTGCCCAGGACACTGTCCCTGCTGGGCTGCTGTCAGTCTGTCCTGCCCAGGACACTCTCCCTGCTGGGCTGTGTCTGTCTGTCCTGCCCAGGACACTCTGCTGGGCTGTGTCTGTCTGTCCTGCCCAGGACACTCTGCTGGGCTGTGTCAGTCTGTCCTGCCCAGGACACTGTCTCTGCTGGGCTGTGTCAGTCTGTCCTGCCCAGGACACTGTCCCTGCTGGGCTGTGTCAGTCTGTCCTGCCCAGGACACTGTCTCTGCTGGGCTGTGTCAGTCTGTCCTGCCCAGGACACTGTCCTGCTGGGCACAGGCAGAGCAGGTGTTTGCACAGCACCCATGGGATCCAGCCCTGGGAGGGGCTGGCACACGCAGGTGGCACGAGGCTGATGGAGCCAGCCCATGGCACGTGTGGCACTCAGCAGCTCCCTGTGCTCCCAGCAGAGCCTGCTCTGTTCAGAGGGTGACTTACAGGGCCTGGCTGGGGCAGAGAACAGACAGCCAAGCTCCTGGGGCTGCTTCCTGGGTGTGAGAGCCAATGCTTGGGGAGCCAGCAGCAAATGGTGTCCCCAGCGGCTTCAGGTGCCCACCTGGGACAGAACAGGCAGTGCCAGCAGGGCTGGCAAAGGGCCATGAGCACCCTGATGCCAAGGGCAGGGAGGACCCTGCAGCCCCCAGCCAGCACCTGCTGCAGGTGCCCATGGCTGTGTCAGACTGGCACCCAGGGCAGTGCTGAACCCTGCTGCAGGTGCCCATGGTGTGTGTGGGACACTGGCACCCAGGGCAGTGCTGAGCCCTGCTGCAGGTGCTGGACTAACCTGGGCACCAGGGTGAACCATGGAATCCCTTGGAATTCCAGCTGGTGTGCCACTCCCCGTGCCAAGCAGGGACACAAAAGACACATTCAAATATTTATGGCAGAAAGCTTCAACGCCTGTGACTGCTGCAAGTGCCTTTGTCCCCAGAGCCCCTGGGGACAGCTCACCCCTCTCTGTGGCCAGGGGCTCACCTGCCCCCCTGAGCCCTGGCTCAGCCTGCAGGCACTGCTGCCTGCCCAGAGCCAGCCAAAGGCAGCTCTCATGCCAAGGGAAAGGTCAGCAGGGAGGTTTATGGATGGCTGTTCCTCTGGGAGATATGATGGGCTGATCCTGAGGGGGATGGCCCCTGCAAGGCCTGAGTCCTGCACGTGGCATCACAGCCCCACCAGATTAGCCCATCCCCAGGAGTGGTGCCTTGGTCACCTCCCCAGGTTCAGGGACTCCCTGAACTCTCTTTTCTCTGACTGGGGGGATTGTTAAGAACAGCTCACTCTATTTCCAAGCTCCTTCTTCTCCTTGTCCCCAAGCACCTGCTCCAGCACGGCGTGGGAAGCAGCAGCAGATGGTTCTCTCCTGTGACCCAGGGCTGTGCATCTCCTCAAAGCCTTCCAGGGCTTGTGTGCAGGAGAGCTTCAGTGCAGGCACATCCCCAGCACCCAGCCTGGGGGTGTGCTCACCCAGAAACCACACAGCAAAAAAAGGAAAGCTCCTGAAAAACCACAATGACCTTTTCAAAAGGCTTAGATTTAGACACACTGAGGATAAGAGGAAAAAGGCAAAAAAAAAAAGATGCTGTGAAAGGAAAAGAAGACAGGAAATAGAAAATGTTAACTGGGTGCAATTCAGGTTTGAGGGCCATCACCCAGGCAGTGTGAGTGACCCATGGAGGAGTGTCCCCATGGGACAGCCAACCCCAGCCTCCAGCAGGAGCCAGCACTGTGCCCAAACAGGGCAGCAACCACCACAGCCAGGAGTGCACTGAGCCAGGGCTCTGGCTCCAGAGCATCCCAGTGCCAGCCTGGGGCAAGCATCCCAGTGCCAGGCATGCCCACAGGAGCAGCACAGAGCATCCCAGTGCCAGCCATGCCCACAGGAGCACAGGACATCCCAGTGCCAGGCATGCCCCAGGAATAGCACAGAGCATCCCAGTGCCAGGCATGCCCACATCAGCACAGAGCATCCCAGTGCCAGGCATGCCCACATCAGCACAGAGCATCCCAGTGCCAGGCATGCCCCAGGAGCTGCAGTGGGACAGCAGGAGCAGCCAGGGCACTGGGGTGGCACAGCTGCAGCACTGCTGACACCCAAACCAGCACAGCCCCACTCCTGCTGGGCAGCCACTGCTGCCACAGGACGAGGTGCAGCCAGCCAAGGAGCCCAGAGCCATGGAAATGCCATCCTGCCACACAGTCCTGGGAGCTGCAGGGAGCACAGGGGCTGCAGGAGCCCTGGCTGAGCCACACTGCCCGTGAGGAGGAGGAAGAGGAGGAGGAAGAGGAGGAGGAAGAGGAGGAGGAAGAGGAAGAAGAGGAGGAAGAGGAGGAAGAGGAGGAAGAGGAGGAAGAGGAGGAAGAGGAGGAAGAGGAGGAAGAGGAGGAAGAGGAGGAAGAGGAGGAAGAGGAGGATCTTCAGGGGAGGTTAAAGATCCCCTCTGCTGGAGACCATGGAGTTTTGGGGCCTGGGGCTGGTGGGGAGGGAATCTCTTCCAGTTTATATTTAGCAGCTGAGAAACTGGGGAGGCTTTGCTAAGAAAAGGTGAAGCAAAAGCAAATTAAGCAGCAGCAAGGCTTAGCTGTTGCCTCCTGCTCTGCTGTGATGTTTTCATGGCCAATCAGAGAAACCCCACTCTCCCAGCACACCGAAGGAAGCACAAATTGGGAATGATAAAAGCCAGCTCCACCATACATGGATTCACGTCAGCTGCAGAAATGTAATAAAAGATTCCCAACACCCCCTCTTTTGGATTCAGCCTCGGTGTGGGAGTTGAGAAAATCTAGTTTCCTGCATTTCTAACATGTAGCAGCTCCAATGTACTTTAGTTGTCTCCTTTTCCCAGCTTCAGGCACTCCTCCCTTACCAAAGAGAGCAGTCCATGTGTTTGCCCACCAGCACCAGGGCACCCCTGCCAGCTGTGCAGGCAAAGGCACATTTAGCATTTAGCACACATCTTCCCAGTCCAAACAATCGGCCCTAAACCAGAGCCCATTCAGCACAAAAGACTTCCAAAACCCAATAAAAATACACAGACATCAGTAACCCTCCCATCATCATTCAGCACCATGCAAACGCTGATTTTTCAAAGAGAAATTGCAGCACAAAGCAACTCCTGGGAGATATTTCAGCAGTAAATCCTGGGGCCTCACTGGCTGCCTGGAGAAGCTGGAATGAAGTTCACTGAGGACACTGGAACAATTCCTTTCACAGCTGACACAGCCAGGAAACTACACTGTGCAGCCAGGTTCCCCCAATGGCATCACCTGGAAACTCTACTGTAAAGCAAGGGAAAATAAACACAATTTTTCCTGAACTGAGAGTGGAAATGCCCAACTCTGGCATTTCCAAGCCAAAGCACATTTGCAGATCCAGCTGATGCTCCTGCAGCAGAGCAGGCCTGGGCAATGGAGAGGGAGGTGGGGAGGACACTGCTGGTGCTTGCTGGCTGTCACCCCCTGTGTGCCCTGACAGACACCCCCAGAGCAGCAGAAAACTGTGCTGGGCTAGGGAACAGCTCTGCCCACAACATCCTGGCTCATCCCGGCCCTAAAACCAAATCCAGCATGGCCTGGGAGCAAAAAGAGATTCAGAAAACAACCCTGCCACCATCAGCTCCTGTGCCCAGCCGCTCTCCACTGGCCTGGCATTGCCCAGCGTGAGGGCAGCTGGCAGCAGAGCAGGCTGGGCAGGGCCCTGCCCTGTGCTCAGCATGGCCCCAACAGCCCCTGCCACAGTGTGGCTGTGCACAGAGGCTGGGGCTGCTCTGGGGCTGCTCTGGGGCTCCAGCACTCCCCTGCAAGTCCCACCTGCCAGAACCAAGGCTAACAAAGGCTCCCGTGGCAGCACAACCAGGGGCAGGGTCCCAGCTCTAACCCCCATCCCCAGGCACTCTGTGTCCCGGGCATCCTCTCGTTCAGTGGCAAACAGAGCTCTTTGGGAAGCTCTTTCTTTCCCTCACCATGTTTTACACCTCAGTTGTTCCCTCCCACACAGCCCTGCTGTCACTGCACTTTTGTCCTGGTACATGAATGATAACCATTAAAGTGGTTGTAGCAAATGTGCTGCAGGGAGAGGAAGCACATCCCACGTACTACTGAGTGCTCCAGACTGCTCCTGCTCCGTGGGCCACCCCGGGGGCCTGGCTGATGCCAGCACAGAGCTCCTGGGGGCTGCCCTGGTTCTGCCATGCTCTGGGGGAGCCCAAGCCATCTTAGAGATGGGAATGGCCATGAAGAGCTTGGCATTTTTATTGCCTTTTATCTAAGGCAGGTACAGGTTTCTACCAGAAACAACCAACAAGTTTCCAGGACTGCTGCATGTAGGGAAATGGTTAAAACATGGTCTCAGATCAGGCTGAACGCTCAGAAATTGGCAATAAGGGAAAAAAGCTTCTGATTTATTTTTAATCTCATGATTTGGAGAGCCTTACTCAACTTTGTCTTTTTCTCAACATTTTATTTTCAGAACCTGTGTGGATGCCAAATCATGGGTCCGGATCCTGCAGCTATAACCACACAAGTGTGCCTTTGTGGGGGTATTTTGGCTCTGTATGACTATTACACAAAGGTCATCTGCCAAAAGCTGGTTGGGAGGGGAGGCTCATGCTCAGAAGAAACCACTGCCTGCTTTCACCTGGTTCCCAGTACACAGCTCACAGCAGACATGCACCAGCTGTGTCCCCATGGCCGTGGCACCAGCTCCTGCTCCAGCAGCGGGGCTGTTCCACACCAACAGCAGCACAGGAGCATTTACCCACATCCATGCTGTTCCACACCAACAGCAGCACAGGAGCATTTACCCACATCCATGCTGTTCCATACCAACAGCAACACAGGAGCATTTACCCACATCCATGATGTTCCATGCCACAGCAGCACAGGAGCATTTACCCACATCCATGCTGTTCCACACCACAGCAGCACAAGGAGCATTTACCCACATCCATGCTGTTCCACACCACAGCAGCACAGGAGCATTTACCCACATCCATGCTGTTCCACACCAACAGCAGCACAGGAGAATTTACCCACATCCATGCTGTTCCACACCACAGCAGCACAAGGAGCATTTACCCACATCCATGCTGTTCCATACCAACAGCAGCACAGGAGCATTTACCCACATCCATGATGTTCCATGCCACAGCAGCACAAGGAGCATTTACCCACATCCATCATCCATGCTGTTCCATGCCACAGCAGCACAAGGAGCATTTACCCACATCCATTCAAGCAGCATCCCTTGCTAACCCCTGCCTACACGTACCTGCCCCATTTGAGGGTGCAGGGAGGGGAACAGGGCAGGCCTTGGGCAGGGCAGGCAGAGCAGCAGGTGCTGTGGCACCACCTCAGAGGAGCATGGACACAGCAGCTCTGGGGAGCAGGGGACACGTTGGTAGAGCCCTCACCTGTGACCTACCCCTGGCAGATTCCTCCTGCACCCCAGCTGTGCCTTGCAAAGATGTCAAGAAGGCTGGCACTAGACAGGGAGCCTTTTTGGGGCCGTGTGTCTTTTCTGTGCCCAGCACAGCTGCAAGCACTCCACCAGCTGCACACCAACAAGGAGTGATGGCTCTGCCTGCTCCCAGTCCTGCCCAGGTAGGCATCCTCTAGTGAGCCTGGAGCCACCCAAGGGCCCCTTCCCCTCCTGGTTTGGGAAAGACCTCACTGCAAAAACACCTGTAACAAAAACACCTGTAACTCCCTCACTGCAAAAACACCTGTAACAAAAACACCTGTAACTCCCTCACTGCAAAAACACCTGTAACAAAAACACCTGTAACTCCCTCACTGCAAAACCACCTGTAACTCCCTCACTGCAAAAACACCTGTAACTCCCCTCGGGAAATCATGAAAATAATGAAAAAGTGAGGGCTCCACACAACTTCTGAGCACATCACCGTCCACCAAAGGAAACATCGCTGAGGCAGCTACGGCCTGAGATAAGGGATCAGATTGCATCTGCTTCTCACGTTCAGGGTGTGCGGGCACAAAAGCACAGCGGCTTCAGTACAATGCTGAATTCCCGACACAGCCGGGCGTTCGGGCGTGCTTGGGGACACGGGACACGGGAGGGGACCGAGGTGTCTGACAGAGGAGCACACCTCACACACATCTATCCCCTGCTTCCCACCCGGGGACGGGCAGCCACGGCCAGAGCTGAGCTACGACTTCCACGGACGAGTTCTTCATTGTGGCCACGGGAGCCGCGCCGGGGCTCGCACGGGGGAACATCCATCCTCGGGCCCGGGCAGCGCCTGCCGCCGGCACCGGGCACTCGGGGCGCTCCGGGCACACCGGGCACTCCGGGCACATCGGACACTCCGGGCACACCGGACACTCCGGGCACACCGAGCACATCGGGCACTCCGGGCACTCGGGGCGCTCCGGGCGCTCGGGGCGCTCCGGGCACACCGGGCGCTCCGGGCACACCGGACGCTCCGGGCACTCCGGGCACTCGGGGCGCTCCGGGCGCGCACTCGGTGACACCGGGACCGCCGGCAGCGCGGGGACAAGGCTCTGCTGAGCCCCTGGGGCCGTCCGCACCCACCGTGCCGTCCGTGAATGAATAACAGAGCAGCAGCTCAACCCTGGGCCAGCCGCGAGAGACGGACCCTGCCGGGCTCCCGCGGGCAGCGGCACCGAGCGCGCAGAACGCGCCCGGCACCGGCACCGTGCAGGGATGTGGCGGGAGGGCCGGGGCACCCCCGGCACCCCTGCCCGCGGTGCCGCTGCCCCAGGGTGCCCGGGAAAGCCGCTGTCCCCCCGCCGCCCGGGCACCTGCGAGCCCCGCGGCCCGGCCGCCCGCACTCACCGGCGGCGGCGGCCTCCAGCAGCGCGGCGGCGCGGAGCAGGCGGTAGTAGCGCTCCATGTCCCCCGCCGAGGTGCCGCCCGGCGGGGGCCCGCCCGGGGCCGGGGCCGGGGCCAGGGCCATGCCGCGGGCAGCGCTCCCCGCCCGCAGCGCCCGCTCCGCGCCCCGGGCCCGACGGGCGGAGCCGCCGCCTCTGCCCGCCCCGGCCCCGCCCCGGCCCGGTACTGTCACCGCCCTGGTACCGGCACCGCCTCCGCCCTGGTACCGCCCCGGCCCCGGCCCGGTACTGACACCACCCCGGCACCGGCACCGCCACCGCCTCTGCCCGCCCCTGGCACCGCTCCGCACCGCCCCGCTCCGGTACCGGTACTGGCACCGCCCCCGGCACCGCCCCGGTACCGATACCGGCACCGCCGCCCCCGGGCATTTCTTTCCCTTTTTTTTAGCTCCTTACCCCGCTTTTTCCTTTCTGGTTTGTTTGTTTGCTTGTTTGTTTGTTTGTTTGTTTCCCTTTTTCTGCCGTTTTTTCCCTCTTCCACCCCTTCCTCTTTTCCCCCTTTTTTCCCCCTTTATTCATTTTTCTTTTTCCCCTTTATTCCTTTTTCTTTTTCCCCTTTTTTCCTTTCGCCCTTTTCCCCTATTTCTTTAGTTTAGACCCTTCCCCCTTTCTCCTCCCTTTTCCCCTCTTTTTTCCTTTTTTCTTTTCCCCCTTCCCCCTTTTTTCCATTCCCCTATTTTTCCTCTTTTGCCCCTTCTTTTTAGTCTTTTTTTCCAGTATTTCCTTCTGTTCCTTCTTTTGTTTCTTCTTCCTTCCCCCCTCCTTTCCTTTCCCTCCCCTTTTAGTCCTTTTTTTTTCTTTAATTCACCATATACCCAGTGCACCCCAGCAAACCACCCTGCAGCTGGATTTACTCCCTGCCTTAGTGCCTACAGCACTTCTGGAGGGGAAAAAAAAAAAAAAACAAACAAAAAACCATTTCCATCCTTTGCAAGCAGCATTCTAGCAAATTCCTTGAACGATTTATGAGCACTACATTAAATTGTACTCCAGCCAGTGCTGGCCAGAGCTCCAAGCACAGCACTGGGCTGACCCATCAGTCTCACTTTTCCTGATGCTGAGGCTCCAACGATGCCAGCTCATTCTCTCAGGAGCCTGAGCTGCCCAGGAAGGCAGCATGGAAAAGTAGATGCTCCTGTTTTTCCAAAACAACCTTTTAATTATGCTCTTTACTATAATAGCAGCCTTTTTCCAACACTTCAGCAGGCAGGGCTATTAATTAAAGAGCCGTGGTCTAACAGTGGTAATATAAAATCCAGCATCTTTTGGTAGGCCCTTCTCACACTGATACAGAATTTTTCAAGGAAAAACAATCAGCCAGTGCTCCTTGTTGGTGCCACAGCAGGTTCTCACCACCAAACAGTTTGGACAGATGACCTTCTGTCTGGTCTTAAAGCACTTCTTTATCTGTGAGACAGGGACAGTTCATGTGCAGGTACTCATGAAAAATCCGTCTGATACACAAGGCTACAAGCCAAGAAAGAGCCTTGCCACATTCCTGCTGTGTTCTTATCACTGGAATGCTGTTTGTCCCAAACTGCCCCGGCCCAGGGAGAACGGGACCCATCCAGGTGCTGAAAGTCCCTGCTCTGCCCCACCTCAGTGCAGGGGATGCTCTGCTGGAGCTGGGGCTCATCCCCCAGTGTCACACACCCGCTTCTGACACAGGGTTTGGGGAGAATGGAGCCACCCCAGGAAGATGCAGCTGCCACCCCCAAGGTTTCACAATCAATCAATTTCTTGCTCTCTGAATGGAGGGAAAGTCATTTAGACAGGATCTGGGTGAGGTCTCTGCAGCCCAGCCCCTGCTCGAGCCCCAGGTGGGCTGGGCTGGCCCCAGTGCAGCCAGTAGGAATAGGAACCCTGCACAGCCAGACAGAGCTGCACTGCTGCAGGAGCCCTGCACAGCCAGAGCTGCACTGCTGCAGGAACCCTGCACAGCCAGCCAGAGCTGCACTGCTGCAGGAACCCTGCACAGCCACAGGAACCCTGCACAGCCACAGGAACCCTGCACAGCCAGAGCTGCACTGCTGCAGGAACCCTGCACAGCCAGAGCTGCACTGCTGCAAGAACCCTGCACAGCCACAGGAACCCTGCACAGGCAGAGCTGCACTGCTGCAGGAACCCTGCACAGGCAGAGCTGCACTGCTGCAGGAACCCTGCACAGCCACAGGAACCCTGCACAGCCAAACAGAGCTGCACTGCTGCAGGAACCCTGCACAGCCACAGGAACCCTGCACAGGCAGAGCTGCACAGCCACAGGAACCCTGCACAGCCACAGGAACCCTGCACAGCCAGACAGAGCTGCACTGCTGCAGACAGCTCAGCTGACACAGGCAGCCTCACAGCTGGAAAAGCTGGGTTAGCTCAGACTGGAGGGCAACTGCTCATGGCTTTCCCTTATGGGGCAACTGCTCATGGATTTCCCTTATGGGGCAACTGCTCATGGCTTTCCCTTATGGGGCAGCTGCTCATGGCTTTCCCTTATGGGGCAGCTGCTCATGGATTTCCCTTATGGGGCAACTGCTCATGGCTTTCCCTTATGGGGCAACTGCTCATGGCTTTCCCTTATGGGGCAGCTGCTCATGGCTTTCCCTTATGGCCACTGAGATTCACAGTTTGGGGCCCTGGCTGCTCACTTTGGGGCATCTCAATGCCCAGTTATCCCAGCAAGGCACTCTGCATCCTCCAGCTGCCCACATTTTACACTGCCAGCAGCCCCTGGGCTCCTCCAGAGCTGTGGTACCCTCTGCCTGCCCAGGAGCTGATAACCTGAGAGAGGAGCAGCAAGGAGACAGATTAAAAGGAAATTCTGACAGCCAGAAACGTGGCTGTTTCTTTTGCAGGGATCTCCTGTCCAGGCCCCATAGCAATGTTAGCACCCTGAGGGTGGCACATACAAACTGGTGTGTGAGGGGCAAGGGCTCTTTAAAGCCGTGGAAAATCTTGACAGCACCTGTTTGCAGAGATTTATTTCATGTGGGTGCAATGCCTCATCCTTAAATCTAATCTTAGGGAGAAGGTGTAGGAAGAACTCCAACTAATTTCATTAATTCCAGATCAGGGGCTGAAAAAAGCCCCACTCAAACAAAATTCTAAAGCTTTTAAATTTGAAAAAAAAACCCAACTTTTTTCTCCCTTTCCCACATTAAGGCTAGAAGGTTGGGTTGAGACTGGAGCCATTATTTGGATTTGAAAGATCACCCTTCAAAAATACCTGTTCAGTCAAGTGCTGAGAACTGGAAAAACAGAGCTGGCTAAACACAGGTTAGAGTCAAAGCGATGTCCAAGGGAATTGCTCACCTCTGGAGTAAGCACAGCCACAGCAAACTACTTGTGCAGAAGAGTAATTAACCTCGGGCTGGTTTCATGAGCAGGGGTTTGGGAGGATTTCTTGTGCAGACTGCAGCATCACCCACTCCAGGGGCACTGCCCAGTGAGGCTCCTCCCAAGCTGGTCCAGGCTGAGCAGATCCTCCAGAGCCTGGCAGAATTCCTGGCCCCACTGGAGTCAGCCACACCTGCATGGTTTAATCAGGAGGAGGATTTTGTGTCTCCTACTTGGATGTGAAATAAAAACGAGGGGCTCCACTCTGTTCTGCCACTCTCACTTTCCCCCGTGTCAGTCAGACTTGCCTTGTTTCTTGTTACAGCTCCTGCTTTTGGGAAGGAACACCCACAGGTGCACACACACACACCCTTTCTCCAGGCCACCGTGTATTTTCCAGCTTAGCAGGTTATCCTGATGTGTGAAAATGTAAAGCAAAGCCCCATGCCAGCAGTGGCTGCATGTCCTGCAACAGCTGCAGGGGACAGCGGGGACAGGGACACCGTGACCCCTCCACGTGCCAAGAGCCCTCACAGGCCAACAGCCCGGCCTTCAAAACCTGCTGTCCTTGTAAAAATCACCGTACAGCACGACACTGCTTCTCCTTTCCGACCAGAAGGGCTACACGGGTGTTTGAAATGCTAATTTTGGTGCTTTCTGAAGCACTGGTGACCTGCGGCCAGCCCCCATCCACAGCTCCTGTCCTGCCAGCCTGGCCAGCCAGCTCAGCGAGCTCCTCTCCACCCTGCAGACATTTTCACTATCACTCCTGGCACTGTTCAGATTCTCAATGCGTGTATCTGGTTTCCAATAGTACTCGGGAAAGGTTAGAGTTTGTTTTAAATAGCTCAGCCATCTGTCCTGCGGTGCCTGATGGGAGCTGCAGGCATCCAAGCAGCCAAAACAGAATTTTTCAAACTGTCAGGTTCTCGTTACAAACATTTCAGCTTGAAACAGAGCCGTGTCCTTAAAAAGAAAGTTAAGCCTATAAATTTCTTGTGCATTACACAAACACTGTGAGTCGTGCTTTCGCAGTTTCCTTGTGTTGTTTGAATTTGATCAATGCAAATATTGGGCCTGAACCTCACCAGCACCAGGCACTTTGCAAACCTCATTTGTGTATTTCGAGGCTTTGAACTAAAAATTACTTATAACAGGCAGCCATGAGACAGAACCAAGAACCAAAACAGCAGTAAGGAAAACACTTTGTGAATGGAAATCAGGCACATGGACCTACATCAGCTCCTAAATGCCAGCTGAAGCCCCGGGTTCACCTATTCTAGAAAGTTAAATCAATTTATTCACTTAATTCACAGGACTCACTTTCATAATTAAACATTCATTTTGAGGGAAAGGAGTTGAGAGCACACAGGCCAGCTATGTGCAGCAGCTGATACCCACAACTGCTAATACACTGCTGGAAAAATAAAAAATGTATGAGAAGCAAGCAGTGTTTCCTTAGGCAAATGCTGCTCCACATCAGACAACCAAGCATGGCCCTGCTGGCACCTACCCCACTGTGAAAATGCTGATTGTGCCCCTGGTACTGCCCTGGAAAAGTCCACACAATCAACTACCCCCGAGAAGTATCCAAGGAGATGAGAGAGACAATAAATATATATTAATCAGAACAACATACCAAAGTTTATTGATTACTTCAAACAAAAGTTTCTGTAATGAAAAAAGAGCAAGTTGCATTCATAAAAGGTAACATTCACATTCAATTTCCTTGATATAAAGCAACATAAATGTATAAAATTGCATTTAAGTGAAAAAAATGTAAGGTTGCAGTCCTTTTTTGCAAGAAGCTGAAAATGTATCTGCTCATTGCCTGTATATAATTTACATTTTCTATACACTACATGGTTTTTTAAAAAAATTCATAGCTGGGAAATTGGATAAATGGTGCAGTATTAGGAAAGTTTTTCAACTGTGTGTATACAAATTCAATTTGAAGCTTTTATGCAATTCCAAGTCATTTATAATATTCTCATAATGATTAGGATTAGTTTTTGAAAAGTCGCTATGACTACACCAAGCTCCACTGTTATCACGTAAGAGTTTTAGAGGGAATCTTAATTACTTTCCTTATCTTTCAGTGTCACTAGTCAGTGATAAAACTTCAACAAATTATTATGAGAAAACCCCAGCCTTTTTTCCTTCAAGTTTCTCCACCGAAAAGCCTGTACTGACCTTGACTGTACCTGGGGGCACCGTGAGGGCACCAGGGAACCCACCAGAGCATCCCTGTGCCACCGCTGCCGCTCCAGTCCTGCTGCCTCACACCTCACAGACCTGGTGAGCACTTCTGCCTCTCTCCAGCCTCAGAAGGGGCCTCCTGTGTCCCCTGAGCCACCCACAACAGCCAGAACTCTGCTTTTGCCATTGCTGAGTGACAGGGATCAGCTCTCCTGCAGGACCAGGGCAGCCTGGCTCTCCTGGCACCCAGCCCTACACCAGTGCACTACCTGCAGATCCAAGCCCAAGAAAAACTGCATTTTCCCCAAAAGAGCTGCAATTCAAGACACTCCACATGAATTCCACCCTGCACACCTTGGGTTTGAACATACAGCTATTGCAATGGGTTGTTCCAGCTGGAGACAGGACACTTGGAAAGGCCAAGATTTGGTTCTCAGAAGGCTCTGTCTTGAGACAGGCAGCAGAAATTATCCTGGTTACATGACTATTTGAACAGTTCACACACATGTCAGGTTCCACTGCTCCCACTGACACTACCAATGGAATCCCAGGGGAACAGACCCTGACCCTTGGAGTAGAGCACGACACAAAGCAAACTGAGAAGCAAGGTGTCAAGCTTGGGACCATTCGGGCTTGGAATGGCTCTGAATCACAGGAATTAGGCATTTCAGTGCCCGTTTTTCAGAGGTTATGTAAACACAAGTCAGCAACCGTGTATTTAAGGAGAATGGTTAGATTTGGCATGTAGAGCACATCTCCATTGCATTCATCACATACTTCATCTGTAGGCACCACATTTCTGCAAGGAAAGCTGAGCACGGGACAAGGTCTGCAAGTCGAATTCTAGGTCTGTGAAATGAGCTAGGAAAATGGGAAAATCAAAGAGAAGCAGGAAATGAGAGCTTTGCCCATGGGCACATGCTGGCAGTGCAGCTCCTGCCCCGCATGCAGCAGGCCATGCACTGAGGCCAGTGCAGGGTGTATGATACAGTGCTCCTGTCCCTCCATCCCTCCCGTGCTGGGCAGGGGCAGAGCAGCCCCAGGGACTGTGCACTGCCCTCTCCCACTCAGGTAAGGCCATCCAACATCCTCATGATGCACGAGAGGATTTGCCAGCAGCCGAACCGCAGGGATGGCAGCCAGAGAGCAAGACTTGATTCTTCCAACAATTAACAGTCTGCAGTTCAACAAATTTGGTGAGGGGAATGTTCTGTCTATCCCAAATTGCTCTGTTGACACAAAGCTGAGCGAGCAGGAGCCAAACCCAGCAGCAGTGCAGAGCTGGCTGCTTCTGAAAGGAGCCCCCAAGCTTCTCGCAGCAGCTCCTCTGGGGGACATCAGCACGAGGCAGGGACTGTCTCACCACCCAGCAGGGGCACACAGCCTGCTCTGTCACTGCTCCTGACTTAACACAACAAAACGAGCTGCTCTTTCCACACGTGAAGTATCAGAGAGAAAAAAAAATATTGAGAGTCAGGCATCTCACCTCTGCTGTGCAGAACCTAAAGAGGAAAGTTCCTACTACCATGGTACAGGTAGATTTAAAAAGAACATGCCAATTTAAAAAACAAAATGTAAAATGAAATCAGGTTCATGTATTCAATTTTAATCTGTCTTCTTTTTTCTTAGTGCAAATAACTCAAGATGCAGTTTTATACAGCTGCAGGTTGACAGGCACAGCCCATGTCCCTGGGATCAGCCAAGGACCACAGTGTCCCTCACCCTTTCAAGTGTTGGAGCCACTGCACCGTGCAGTAATGCAAGCACAGCCACAGGAGCCTGGGCACTGGGGCTCAGAGTCTGGCACAGCTCAACTTCTGGGACTCCTTTTCCCCCACAAAAGCTTCCTTCCATCACAAACAGCCACAGAACAACCTTTTCTTCACTCTCCAGCAGGAATAAACCATCAGCAAACCGGTTGTGGGAGGATGCTCTGGCACTTCCAGCACTGCAGGTCTTCACACGGACACCACTGCTGTGGACACACCACAGACTGTTTCCAGCTCCACCTGGAGGAGACAGTGGCCAAGATTTCTCCCCAGTTTTCAGTGATCCTGCTGTGCCCATCTGGGAACCCATGGCTGGGGGATGGCAGCTGCCAGCCAAGGCAGCACAGCCCCAGCACCAGGACCAGGACCAGGGAGGGGCTCCAGGGCTGCATCCACCTTCTGTGTGAGGGCAGCAGCCTCTTCCCAGTGCCTTCGGGGGGCTGCAGGGGAATGTGACTGGGTTGAAGTCTGTGCTACTTCTTTGGTCAGGCAGAGCAGGAGCTTGAGCAGCCCTGCTGCTCTCGGGCAGATCTGCAGCAGGCACAGAAGCCCCACAGTGTGAGATGGGGCTGGCACTGCACTCTTGCACTTTGATCCATGCTGTTTGGGTGAACTCCTAACGATGCTGTCTCAGCCTCCAATGATGCAGGATTTGGCAGAACTGGTTTTTCTGGGAGGGCAGGGAAGCCTCAAGACCAAAGCCTAACATGGGGCCAGTGCCCTGGCTGCTCTCCCAGCAGGCTGCTTGCAGTCCTTGGTGCTATCAAAGGTCACTGCCAGGTTAAAACCATGGGGTTCCTACAGCATGACAATGTTTGTGTGGAGCACTTTAAGGTATCCTGAGAGGATATCTTTCTGCCAAATTAGTAACAGCATCTTCAGCCTTCACATAACCATTCTCTATACGTTTGTATGACACTAACACAGGCAGATCAAAGGGGCCAGCCTGCAAAAATCAGAAGGAAAACAAACATGTATTGCAACTGTTACATTCCCAAACCCATAAACCTTTCCCTGGGTTATTAAAAAAAATTATATATAGGAGGAGAAGAATGATTAGGCCATGATAAAAGTGCCAAATATCATTCACAACCAAGTAATCAGATGATAAATAAATTTTCACAATTTGCAAAACGCTGCATGAAGTCCAGAAGTGGCATCTGCCCCACTGTCCCCTGCAGCTCCTGTGCTGGCCCAGCCACCTCCCAACAGCAGTCTGCACCAGTAAGTGGTGGTGGAGAGCACCACCTAATGCCAGTGGGGAAGGGCTGGCTGCACGGGCTGGGTGCCAGCTGCACTGGAGGCTGGCAAGGCTGGCTGCTGGCCCTGCCATGCCCACAGAGCTGATTTCTTTAGCAGCAGGGGTGGGCACGGGGGTGTGAGAGGTTTGTAGATAGTCTGCAGGTTTATGTTTGCAGCTCGCCACACATAACATCTCTCCTAAGTGCAGAATTGTGAATTCAATTAGGCACTTTTACTTCTCTTATTCTGCTATTTGCTCACTACAGAGTTGACAATCAGCTCGTAGGAGGATGCTCTGTGTGTGCAGACACACGGAACCGAGCCACGCCTCTGTCCCATGTGCTGACACACAGAGACAAGTACATGTGTTTAGTTCCCATCTGTGCAGATGAATTAAAACATACTTATTTCTATCTGACAGAACAGCATGCACCCTAGAGAAAGGGATTTTGGTACCATTCAGATGCAATACTGGAATCATTTTAACAACTGAGATTTCCATCCTTCACAGTAACGTATCAGCTTTTATAACCAGTGTTAGCACGATTCAGGCTGCACTCAAATTAAATTTTGTGCTAATACTAGACTGAAGCAGCAGTTAGATTGAAAGATTTGTTTACATATTGCCAAATATTTGAAAGGATCTGTACAGATATGGGATTCTGAAGTTGGACAGTACAACATTCCCAAATTAAAATGCATCCCAAGCATTGCATCTCCATTCCACAAGGACAGGTGCCCCACACCGAGAGTCAAGAGGATTACAAGAACCATGGTTTAATTGATTTGGAGGGGGTTACATTTGGTTAATCAATGCCTTTAAAACCATCCCAATCCTCAGGACAGGGTACCTGTTACAACACATTAGACTCATCTGAGAATGTTCTTAAAAGAAGAGGTCTGACAGAAGGTCTGGCCGACAATGAATCAGGTGCCTTCCTGCTGCTCTGCAACAGCGAGGCAAAGAGACTTATAGCACACGAGCCCTGGGCCTGCCTGGTCACACAGTGCAGGACACACAGCCCCTCTCACAGTCCCCCATTTCACAAGGGATGGGGCAGCACACCCTGACCAGCACTGCCTGGGTCTGCAGTGCCAGAGGCATGGGGGGTGCTCAGAAACTGCCCTGCTCCTCAAAGTGTTTGCAGATTCACGCTGCAGGTGCTTTTGAGGGAGCAGAAGACATCTCTGATCTCCTCACAACTGGTATTTTAGAACAGCAAGAAATGGTGGAGAGCTGCAGTGAACCCAAACACCAGGGACAGGCAGTCAGGGTGCTTTGCTGTGGGTGACCCCACCAGTCCCACAGCCAGCAGGTCCAGGACTGGCCCTTGATGTGAGGCTGGTGGGCTGTGGCTTGATCACTCACACAAAGCACAACAGCAGCACTGACAAGTGGGATGGACTGGGGAAGCTCCTCCTAGGTCAGACAGCCCTGAGCCATTGGACAATTCACCCAGAGGACAACCAGCATCAATTCCACCTTGTCCCACTCCTGTCTGGTCCACTGAGACAAAACTACAGCAAGGAAGGAGAGCGTAACCAGCTTTGTCTGTGTCCACCTCACCTGGACACCCTGAGCACGACCAGCTCACCCAGCTGAGCTGCAGCAAGAGACCCAAGGGCAAGAGACAGACAAAATATTTAAGCAGAAGATTTAAATTAAGGCAAAAGGTGAGGGAAAGCGAGGTTCTGCTGTGTGAGCACATCTAAAGGGGCGTTTTCAGGAGTTAGGCATTAGAAGGAAGAAAAAAGCAGTGAGCAAGCAACACATTGCGACTCAGAAAGGAAATCACCTTATTCACTCCAAGAAAAGCTGTGATTGCTGGAAGTTTGAGAAAGCATGAAGATAGTGGATGTTCCTGAGGAAGGAAGGCGCTTCGTTACCTAGTTCACAACAGCACAAAAGACAGAAAATTGCAGTACAAGAAAGAGAAAGGCAGAAACCAAGGAAAACACAAATGCGCCTTGCAGTTAAAAAAACAAACAGAACCAAAACAAAATAAAAACAACCACCACATTACCACACAGAAAATTTAATAAAGGCCGAGCAGAGCTGATGTGCTGTTATAGGACACTGGGAGTGAAACCCTGTCCCTGACTGGGATCAAGGGCAAATGCCCAACAACCTGGCCTAAGTCTTTCCTCCCCTTCCAGAAGGGACCCTTGGCCACCAAGCTGTGGTTCAGGCTCCCATACAACGTCCCTAATTTTGGTTTTCACTGTGTGCTTCCCTGGGGACACTGATCTTTATTTTGTTTCAATATTAAGGTCAGGATTCTTAACAAGGGTTTTGATTTGAAATCATCGACCTGGTCCTAGATGCCTTTACAAATCAGGCAGCTGACTCTGGTGTCTGATGGCTGGCACAGATATCCAGAGCTGGTATCTCCTTCAGGCACTTACAATAAAGCTCTTACTCAAAATGTACATTTAAATATGGCTCAGCCTATGTTTAGTTTGGGATGCACATCTGAAGAGACTTTTCTAGTTGACACTCACTTTGCTTTGCTAAGTGATTTCACAAGAGCCTTTGTTAAATGAATAAAAAGCACTCTTGAAAGTAAGTATTGCAAGAGGGGCCAGATCTTTGCTCAGCAGCTGAAGGCAAAAATGGGTCACCCTCCCAGGTGAGCTGAGCTGGGGCTCAGAAATCCCCAGGTCACCCTTGCAGGACACTGGCCCCAAGCTCTCCTATGTCTGCAGTTGAGAGCAACTCACTCCCAGCCCATTCAACAGGGGTGTCCAGCTGGAAACTACTAAATCACACCCAAGTGGAAGGTACATGGATCCTCACAAAACACAACCACAGCTCTCTCACCATCTCCCCTGCTTTCACCTTCAGTGATGCCCCATCCTTAGGAGTGTCCAAGGCCAGGCAGGATGGGGCCCTGGGCACCCTGATCTAGGAATGGCATCCCTGCCCTGGCAGGGGGCTGGACTGGGTGATTTCAGGGAGCCTTCCAACCCAGAGCTTCCTGTGACTCCTCAATGGCCAGGGGTGGGGGTTACCTGACTGCATGTGAGCCCAGCCCACGCCCCTTCAGCTGTGCCCTGCTGCAGCCCTGGCACAGGAAAACCCCAGGTGTGAGCAGAGCTGACCCTGCTCCCACTGCACAGCACCTGGGGACACAGCCAGGGGAGCAGCCCTGCTGTTCTGACACAAAAACAAACAGCTCTTCCCAGGACAAGATAAAGGGTGTCTGGTGATCAGTTCAGGCTGGACAAGGCCTATGCTCTTCTCTAGGAGACACCACATTCCCACCCAGGGAAGGCACAGCTTGACTCTCTCCCTGCTGCAGATCTAGGCAGGATTTTTAGAATAACTTTTGGACATGTGAAAGAGCAAGGCAAGACTCTAGAAAGCCTTCCTTGAGACATGAGTGGTATGTGCTATTGTTAAAGGTTCACATCTGGTGCCTAAGGGTAAGAACAGTCTTCCTAAAAACACAGTGTGATACATCACCTCCGTTCCTTACCTGATGATTTTTCTCTTTTATATTTTTTAAAACTATTAGAAGAATTTCTGGGAAAAGGCTGATAAAGATCAGGAGAATTATTGCCAGCCATGTGGAAACAGAAGTCAGCATATGAGCAAATACAAAATACATTCTTTGCTGCTTCAAGAAAGGCCTGAAAAAGAAAGGATACAAACAAATTCTGGTTAACGTGGGTTTTCCAAGAAGATCAGAACCAAAGGAGACTTCAGATAAAGCTATTAGCAGTTCTGCCTCCCTTTCAGACACAGATGGATACAGCACAGAAACACACTGTCCATCCTTCTCCTAATGCATCTCCTGCCTCCAGCTGCACTGTTTCTGAAGAGTGCCATGATCCATTTTGCATCTTCCACATCTGTTTCTTTTCAGGGTGGGAAGGGGTTTGAATTTAGCCACCATCACTGATAAATTATTCACCTCATCAAAAATCAGGACATTTTATTTCAGTGTCAGGCTTGGCTATAGCTTCTGGTTTGGTTTTGACAGGGGAAATCCAGAGTCTCCCAATCACAACAGGTTATTTGCCCCTTCCTCCTTTCCTTGATGAGGGAGAGCAACCAAGAGCTGCTTGTGAAAAACACCTCATCAGTAACTCATGACAAGGATCCCCAAGCTGTTTTTGCTTACTGTTAGATCAAAAATATTGAGCTATGCAAGTTAAACAGTAGGAAGAGTTTTCAGTAGAAAATTCACATTTAGGATAGAGATGTGGCCAGATTGCAGATCTGGATCTGTTGGTCAGCAAGAGTTAACTGAAGAGCTAAAGCTTGTGACCTCCACACAAAATACTGAAATCTGTTTCACATCCTTATTAGCAGGTTGCTGGATCAGGGATCCAGCCAATATCCCATGGCAAAGCAAAGGTGTAAAACAGAGGTGCTGTGAATGTCAACTGAACATTGACTGCAGCACAGGAAATGCAAAACTGTCATGTTTGTAATGTACTAATGTCACCTGCTTTTGCAACACATGAAACCTACAATCCTGGGTGCACTCACATCAATGAGAATTTCTCCTACTCAGATCCATCATTTCAACACCAGGACCTGGCTTTCTCCTCCTTATTTTCCCCTCTGTCCCAGAGGACCAGGTCCCCTTTGCCCTGCATCTGCCCCACCTGTTCCTTCTGTTTCACTGAGGTTCTTCCCACCACAAGTTCTTTCTGTCTCTCTCCTCCACATGCACAAACAGACCCTAAAAGGTTTCCTCTAGAACCCCCCAACAAAGACAAGAGCCTCAAGCAGCAGAAAAGCAAACACCTCGTGCCCAAGCCGAGCACCTGGATGATGCCCAGGGTGTTCTCTCTTGGAGGCTCTTCCCTCTGCTGGGCTGAGCCTCCTCCCACAGCTCTCATGGTGCAGCAGCCCTCCTCCAGCCCTGCCCTTGGGGCTGTGGGGGAGGCAGCCCTGTCCAGCCAGCAGGGGAAGGAGCAGCCCCTGGCACCTGCCAGTCTCAGGATGCCCTGAGGAGGGGGTGCTGCACTGCCAAAGCCAGCACCGGGCACTGCCCTAACCGAGGGGAAAGGGAACGGTACTTGCCAAATGACTCCTCCCCAAAAGAATGAGAAAAACACATAGAAAGCAAGGGAGCCCCAAATCACAAAGTGGTTCATCCACGTCCAGAATCGGGTATCTAACGCTAGCTGTGGGAACAGAGAGACAAAAACAGGCTTTAGATGCACAGTGCATTGCATTGCATTGACGTGACATTTCAGACTGGTTTCACATTAAGGCTGAAGGTTCTCCAAACAGCTACCTCTGTGCATATGGGCACCAGGAAAAACATTTTCAATGTCCACAGTCTGGCACAATGTTAGCAGGGAAACAGTGGCGTTCTAATTGTAACTGACACTTTTAAATGGAATAAATTTGATGCAACCCCTGATCCTACAGGAAAGAAACATCTAAAGGTTACAGGGACTGTAATTGCCTCTTGTCACCACCTGCTGTCCTGAACCAAACACAAAAGACCTTTTGTAAGGTCTTATGCAAACAGTTTGTTCTGGAAAGCTCCATGAAACAAAATAGATTTGCTATTGTTATTTGACACATGTGCTTTTGTGATCACTTTGGCACTCAGCCTTGTCTGAAACAAGGTGGACAAACCCAAATTCTCTATTGCTCCTCTCCTCTTGCTGGAACTAAACATCAAGAGGTGAAAGTGTGAGGAAAAGTCAACCGTAACCAACTGCAGTCCTCAAAAGAGGGGAAAAATAGAAAAATAATTTAAACAAAACAAACACTAAAAGAGCACAGACTACACAAAGGAAAGTATAAGCAGGTTCTGCCTCTATGGGAGAAGATTTAAGTGTGGTGGGAAATACTCAGACACTTGAGCACATCCAGCCCACGGTTTCACAGTGCACACCAGCCTTGGAAAGGCCTGCAAGGAGTGCCCGAGAAGGAAGGGAGGGAGGTGCTGACCTTGAGAGTGACGGTGAACACCAGCACGGTGAAGACAATGGTCCCAAAGGTCCAGTTCCCAAACACCTGCAAAACACACGGCACTGCCACAGCGTCCTGGCCTCCTGGGCAGGCACAGCACGGGGACAGGGACAGGCAGGGAGCAGGGGAGGGCAGGGACAGAGCCACAGAGCCACGGGACAGGGACACGGGCGCTCGGCAGCTCCCGGCACGCGCCTCGCACGCCACCCTGAGCCATGCAGTGCCACAGACAGACAGGGGACAGAGCTGGGACGTGACAGGGACAGCCTCCTACTAACAGCAATGTCAATGAGGACACGAGTCACTGCACCACCTGCAGCTCAGGGTTTCTTGGCCATTTACTCAGTTTCTGCTTTCTCGCCACACCCATCATCATCATCATCATCTCTGCAGTCCCCTTGCAGAAGGCACCAGTGGGTACTGGTGCTGTCCCAGCTGGTTTGTTTGTGGGTACTGGGGACTATGCACACAAAGGAAAGCAGATACTGTCTATAAATCCAGTGATGGCAATGAATGGGAGAGATGCTTACCAAAGGCTGTCAAGTTCTGAATGCATACATTAAAACAGAAAGTGAAATGTAAAAGTTTCCAAAAAATGCAAAAAAATTAAAGTCAATAGGAGTGAAAAACGAGTCAATCAAACATACATGGATATTATGAACAATTGCTGGTAGCAGTTCTTACAGGCATAAGTGTTTACAGAACAGGACATAACCACAGATCTTATTGTAGTGCCACATAGATTTGACCTCTGAAGGCATTTGCAGAACACATCAGTGCTTCATGTTTCATTCCAATCCAACCAGAATGGCTACAGATACAGAAGAGCACTGATCTGACAATACAGGGGCTTGGCTGCATATACTGGGGCCATAAGTGCTGGCAGTGATGCAGTGTATGGATGTACATATAGAAATTTCATCAGCTTCTCTCCAAGTGTTAGCCGCTAAAAGGAGTTTTGATGTTTTCAGGGGTCACTTGTGATGGTGTAAAGAAGTTTCCCATCAGCCAAGATCTAATAACACACTGCACATTCCCTTGGGGAAAGGGTCCTGAAACCACTCAGGCCATCTGAGCAGCTGCCCTGCACTAGTGATTTGCTCTGTACTCAGTTAACCAGCAAAATAAGAAAAAATGAGAAAAAAAGGAAAAATAAAAAAACCCTCCATCTTTTTTCCTCCTCTTTCTGTGCAAGTTAACCCCAGCAGCTCCCACAGCAATGCAAGTGCTCATCCCCACAGCAGAGGCACAAGCAAGCAGGCAGCAGGGACAACAACACCCTGCTGCCACCAGCAGCTGAGGACTTGTGCTGGCTCCAAAAGAGAGCAAAAGGCCAGCCCAGCCCTCCCTGGGGCAAAGAGGCTGAAACCAGAGCCCCAGGCACGCACAGCACACAAGGAGCCCTGCACCACGGCTGCCCTAGGGAGCACCATCATCTCAGCAAGGGGGGCTAACTCAGCTGCTCACAACCAGCCCAGCACGTGCTCAGTTCCAGGCTGTCCCTGCTGGAAGGACAGACAGACACTGCCCTGCCCTGGGCCAGTGCCTGGGATCCCACACAGGAGGGGAGAGCACTGTGCAGAGTGTTGAACAGAGCTGTGTGTGAGCCCAGTCCTTTTACCTAGTGAGTGAACCAGCTCTGCCCCGTTTCCATGGCGATCTGGAAAGGTTTTATTTCAAGCATTTGCTGCAGGATCACACCATAAGCAAGGCTCCACTGTTGGACAAGACTGGAGACATAGTGCACAGCTCAAGCAGATATTCCCTGCCAGCACATCAGAGGCAGCACACAACACAAACACTCATCTTCCTCTCTCTGGGGCCATTACCTTTCCGTTGTCTTCCAAGGACGAGTTTTGGAAAAGAAAATAAACCCCAAAGAAAAACACGAGTCCTTCAAAGGCGCCCAGAAAGGTCCAGTAGAGGAAGGGCCTCCACTGCAGCATGGCATTGTCTGACACCTTCCTGCCAAGAGATGGAGTAACAGCACCATCAGCACAGGCCAGGCTGTGCTGCAGGCTCCTCACAGCAGGGCTGGGGGCTTGGAGCCAGCCCTTGCAGAGGAGCCAAGGGGGGAAACCACAGAAATACCTGTCAGGACATAAAGAACACTTCTAATATCAGCTGCTGATCATGGCAAATCACAAGAGGTTCAGCATATGAATTGTTTTGTCTTTCTCCTCTAGTAAAACTTGGATGAAAAAAGCACAAAGTGAACAGAGGCAATGCTGTCCTGAACCTCTCCTACAGCCCCTGTGCTGCCCATGGTAACTGACATTTTCTGCTAAATTTTAAAAGCAGGGTAAGGCTAAAGAGCAGCTGTATGGGATGCATGAAATCCGTGGTGTGTTTCCCTCTTTTTGTTGAAAGCACAAAGTCCTTTTCTGAGAAAAGCTCTGCAAGTCCCGTTCCCTGAGGTGGTGTTTTTCTGCACAGGCTGAAAATAACCTCCTGAGTTGTATGGTGGGTGTTTTTATCACAGGGGTTGTAGCAGGAGGCTCCTGGCTGAATGCAGGATGAGATCTGGCATGGAGGCAGCAGCAGCAAATGGATGGGCCATGATCAGAGCTCTGCAGGGGCCACACACAGGGCCTGGGGAGTGGAGGGTGGCTGTCAGGGCAGGAGGGAGTTAAAAACAGCTCCCTGCATCATTATTTTTTCACATTACTTTCTGTAAAGTCCCCACCTTTTCTGCATTATTCTCCTTAACTCCTAAAGCAATACATCCACTTTCAGCAAGATGCACTTTGCACGCCTGGGGGTGCTGGGCTCGTGTAGCTGCAGTTTCTGAAATGAGATCCTATTGAAACCCACCCAGGATGATGCTGTGACCACACTCTAACATGTCACAACGTGGGTCTGAGAGACCAGCAAGGATAAACCAGACTGGAAGCGTGGGGTACTGCAAGCACAGAAAATACAAGCAGCTTCCTCCCTGTGAGCTCTGTTTTGCATTCCCATTTCTGTCCTGCAGTGCTCGTGGTAAACAGCATTTCCCAGAGTCAGGATCTGCACTGCAGCAGCTCAGCACTTCCTGCAGCAGCAGCACATGCACACTCTGAATACCCCAGCCAGGCTGTTCCCCTCCACACACACCCCAGAGCCCACCAGGGGAAGGCACAGGGGCTGCTGCTCCTGCTCTCTGTCGCACAATATTCAATTACCAAGCTATTTAAATATCCAGACCGTGAGGGAATATAGAGCTCTAATCAATCATGGCCCTGAGTGTTTGCTTCAGAACCACCCAAGCCCCTTCCCAGCCTCACAGCCCTTGCTGCATTCACTGCTGTTTCTATACCTAAGGCAATGTTCACACAGTATTTCAGGCACCTGGTAACTCCCCTTCCCTTTGCTGCACAGAGGTCACTCTTGGCTCGAGCACAGCTGTGCCACACACAGCTCCTCCACTGCTGAGGAGCATCACACCACAGTGGCAGGGCTGGCACGGGCCACTGCCCAGAGCAGCCCTGACCTGGCTTCTTCCCCAGGGCTGAGCTGACTGCCAGGCCAGGGAATTGGCAACAGGGAGGCCTGGAGAGGGGCTTCCTCCAGAAAACATCTTCCTTAGTCTTTGCTGAAGGGTGCCCCAAGCACGTGTGTGGGCAGGGCTGGCAGGAAGATGGAAAGCATCTCTGCTCCTGGGCAAGTTTGGAGCATCCCCCTGCTGCAACCAAGGAGAGAAAACAACAGGCAAAGCAGAGGGAGACAGTCTAAGCTGTCCTTTTCCTGGGCAACGTGGCAGGACACAGTGTGTGGATTGATGAACAGAGATCCCTGGGTTCTGACAAGGGGACCTGGCCTGTGGAGGGGAAGCCTGGGGGACCACATCCATTGAGACAAGCTGAGAACCACCTGCCTGAGCTGGGCTTCAGAAACATTCATCTTCCTGAAAATGAATGGATCTGTTTTCCTCCTGAAGGCTGCACCTCCCCTCCCTGCATTGCACACCCCATCACGTGCTTGGCTCAAAGGTAACGTGAATGAATGGCCTGGCCACACTCACAGCTCCATTTTCTTCTGGATGAATCCCACCTACAGTTTACCCTTCACAGAGATACAGCAGTGCAGTTTGCTAGACCAGATACTGTCAGAGGATAAACAAGCAGCAATAGGCAGTAAACACAAGGCTGCTCAGCCTGAATGCAGGAACAGCAGAGCCAGAGGGACAGAAATGGCTTTTGCTGCCCTTCATGGTGATCCCCATCCCAGGACAGGGACACCTGTCCTGCTCCTGCTTACACTCCTGCACCCAGACAACTCAAACCCCAGGTACAGAGGTGTGCAGAGGCTTGCCCAGCCCAGCAGTACTCACATGTAGAGCTGAGGGTCCGAGGTCAGGGTGTCAATGCTGATGTGCTGCTCCAGGAGGCTGTAAGCCAGGATAGGCAGTGATGTGAAGCAGATGTTGTACATGGTCAGATAAGCAGCATCATACAGTGGCTGGGAGGAGGAACAAAGGGTTACATGAGACAGACAGAAAAAGGCCTCTCCACAAAGAAATGAAACCATAAATTACCAGCCTCTGCATACCCTCTGTCACACAGATGCCCTCCTTGGTCACCCAGCACAGCCTCATTGGATGGAGCTGTGCTCTGTGCAGTGCAAGGGGGCACAAGGCACCTGCAGTGCCCAGGAACCTGCCCCACTGGCAGAAGTTTTGTAACTGGCTGGTCTCATCTCCAGCTTATCCCCAGAAAAACAGGGCTGAGCAGCCCCTGTCACAGCTTTCCTCTTGCTGCTCCTGTGCTGCCATTTCTATTAATACATCTGATGCCTCCTGTGGCTCTCTAAAGACTAGACTGGTTTAGAGGAACTATAGCTCCTTTTTTTAAAAAAAGGCAAGTGTTTCTGCCAAAACAAGCAGAGAATTCTCTCTCACCATTCACTCTTCCTGTCACTTTTGAACCCCAATAGACACAAAAGCCCCTTAAGTTGACACGAAAGCCAAAGCTCCTGTCTCCAAGCACATGAACCCACTCACACATGGATCTGCCCCTCTGATGTTTACTTGGATTAAACAAAGCTCTGCTAACACCCATTGTGTGTCTTCTTTTAAAAGACAGAAAGAAGGAACCATTCTTCCTTCTGAGTGACATTTTTAATGCACTGAAATGCAGCAGAGGAGACAACATCAGGAAACTGCTCAAAACTCGTTCTTGTAAGAAAAGCAGAAGTAGCAAAATCAGGCACTGACAAACCAGCCAAACCCTTCTCTCACTGCTTCAGGAAGGTGTCCACCTGTGCTTACAGCTGGTGGATGGGAAAGGAAAGAAAGCAGATTGCTTTTTTTTCAGTTATGGCCTCAAAATATTATGTTCCAGATATGGTGCTGAGCAACGAGGCCAGCTCCTACTGTCCCCTAGAGCAAGGTGGTGAAGGGACAGGATGCCAAAAGCCAAGTCTCTGCTAGGAGGCCTCATCCTGCCACTTGCTTTTTATCTTGCCTTTATAGACAAATTAGTGGAAGTTACCTGCTGTGAGAATCCACAAAAGAACTGGTATAAAAACTGTGGTAAAATGAAGCAAAGGTTCTGGGAAAACAAAAGACAAATGGTCAGCAGGGAAGCACTTGACTTCTCAGTCTACACCCAAGTAGTTTTTCCTGTTATCAGACGTTAGTGTCTGACATTACAACATCAGACAAGGTAGGGCACTTGTTCAATCAAGCACAAACCCAATCTGTGTTAGTACCTGCAGGAGACACTAGAATGCTCACATTCCTCTGGGAGCACTATTTTCAATGGACAGGCACATGGCAGGCACTGCCTGTCCCAGGGAGGGAAAACAGAGCTACAGAATAGCCCACACATTTTTTTCCTGTTTATTATTTTATTCTACTGCCAAAGAAATGCACAGGATAAACAAAGAAATCAGCTGTACACTGCCCCTTACCTTATAGAAGAAATACTGTACAAGGTGTGCTATTCTCACATAATATAAATGCCCATGTGCTAGTAGCAGTTTTCTTAAATGTTTAAACTTTGGCACAGCATAGTCACTGTTTCTGGAGGCCTGGCGTCCTTCTTTGCCTTTTATCCCTGCAGACAGAAGCATGGCAAGGGTTAATCCCAAGGGCTGGGATCTGGATGCTGCCCCCTGGGTTTGCTCACATCACTCAGTGCCTCAAAGGGACAAAGGCTGAGTTTCCCTCCTGAGAGCCCCAGGAGACCAAACACGAATACTTTGTGTGGTTTTGGCTCCACAACACTCAGACCTGCCTCTGGAGGTTTTAAGCTATATTTAGGCTGCTCTGTGATTTCCTGTAAGAGCTGGTGAAGGGTGTCTGGGCAAACCTGATGGAAGAGAAGGAATTGGCTCCCCTGGGCTGGCCTGCATCTCACACAGCTCAGTTATTCCCCTGCAGCTGCTCAGCCTCCTGAGACACCCCCAGAGCTGTTCTGCTCCCAAAAGCCACATCCAGATGGACTGCATTGGATTCCCTGCATTAGAGGGCACCACAGCATTTCCAACAGCCCAAATGAAGAATGTGCCCTTTCTCTCCCACTGGCCCTTCCTCAGTGGCATTACAGGAGGCTCCCATATTTCAGACACCACCTGCAGACAGGAGGAGTCTCCAGCTGCTGCCAGTCACAGGGACAGGGCAGGCACAGCACACTGGGCCCCAGCCCCACAAAGCCCTGTGGCTGCTGTGCTGAGCTGCTGCCACCAGCTGGCACTGGAGCCTGGCCCTGCCACTGCCCTGCCACCAACCACCATCTGTTTGCTGCTGGTGCCCCTTTTCCCTGAGCCCCAAGCAACCCTTCCCACCACTGCTCTGGTCACAGAGTTTTGGAACACCATCTGCAGTGTGCCCCTGACACAGAGAATGGTGCTAGCACAGGTGAGCAGTAGGTGATGATCTCACCTCTCTCTTCCACAGCAGGGATGGTAAAACATTGGCACAGGCTGCCCAGAGAGGCTGTGGGTGCCCCGTCCCTGGGCACACTCAAGGTCAGGCTGTACACAGCTCTGAGGAACTGGAGGGAGCTGAAGGTCTCCCTGCTCACTGCAGGGTTGGACCCTTTAAAGGCCCCTTCCAACCCACACTGCTCCATGATTCTGTGACCCCAAGCATTAATCTGGAGTTAAACTCTGCCTCCAAGGAAAGCAAGAGCAGACTTCTCACATTTTTCAGTGGGACTGGTTTAGCCATGTGCAACCAGAAACACCAACTGCACCTCAGAAGTGAGCCCCAGCCAGAGCAGACAGGTCTGGGCTGTGAGATGGGTGTTCCAGGGACTCTTACCTATTCCAACATGTGCTTCCAGAATCATGCTGACATCATTTGCACCATCCCCTATCGACAGCGTTATCGGGCTTCCTTTTGTGTTCTTCACCATTCGCACAATCTAAGAGATTTTAAAAAAGGACAGCAGCAGAACCCAAAATTGTTAAAAAGCCTCCAGAGATCTTCCCACTGCTCCAAGGACAAGCAATCAGGCTTTTACAGCAGCAATATAACACCTGGAGAGCTCAGGTTAATAAAAGCCCTCTTTACTTGCTGTGCAGTCACAACCAGAGCAAAAGCCCAACCCAGCTGTGCAGGGCTGAAGGACAAGATTTAAAAACAAACCCCAGCAGCAACATCCTGCTCTTCCCTTCTGCCAGACCCTGTTCTCCCAAGGGTGGGCTCTCTCACGCATCCCAGGGAGCAGAAACACATCACTTATCAGGCTGGGACATCATCTGCTGCAGTGAGGAAGTCACCAACTCCACTTGACAAATTTGGAAAGGAAAAAAAAAAAGAGCAAACTGGGAGGTTTTGTTTATTTCTAATTGGCCCGGGTTTATGGGTTCCTGCCAGCCCATTAAACAAAGGGTTTGCATTCAGATTTGAAAGAATGGTGTGCTTTCATCATGCCCTGAAGCTCAGACAAGGCTTACACACAGCCTGGAGAAGTCCTGCTTGGTTAGGATGCTCAGGTGAAGTCCCAGCTGAGGAATTCAGCCTGTGTCACAGTGAGAGGTGAATAAATACCTGTGCTTTCTGCAGAGGAGCCATCCGGCAGCAGAGCACTGCAGTGCACTTCAAGCAGATCTGCAGGAATATGCTTTTGTAATTGCTGGAGCCACAGTCCTGAGAGGGGTTGAGTATCAGCGACAGCGTGGAGCCATCTATAATCAGTCCATACTCCTGAGTCAACGTCCAGCTTCTGGGCACAACAAGGAACACGTTTGAAACTGCAACACACTAACTCAACCTAGCTGCTGGTATCATCTTAGTGAAAAAAAAACCAAACAACCTGGCTTTGGGTTAATCTTCTTCCCATCCATTTTTTGGGGCTTAGCAATTTTAAAAGGCTTAGGCTTAGCACGTGCCCTCACTAAAGGAACAGTGCAATGAAGTTCAAAGCCAATTGATAGCAGAGATGATGAGCAAAGCAAAGGAACCACTCACAGTGTCTAAAGCACCCAGGGCCCCAGCATGGTCCTACCTCTGCACCTGAAACGGGCACGGCTGGGTCCTCTGGCTCACTCACCTCTTCAGGCCACCCCTGGCTTTGGGCAGGTCCTGGATCAGCTTTTTGTGGTACTCCAGCAGCAGCTCATGGAGCCGATCCTCCTTCCTGTCGCTCTCGCCCACCGTCCTGGCCGTCAGCTCCAGCAGCTCTGTGCTGGTCTGGAACAGCCTGCAGGCGTAGCAGGTGGACTTGGCCGTCTCCATCTTGTCTCCTGTCAGCACCCAGACCTTCATGCCAGCTGCGTGCAGGGCCTCGATGGTCTCTGCCAGCTGCTCCTGCAGCCTGGGAACAGAAGCACAGCATCACTCTGCCTTGTCACACAGCCCTGAGCCTGGCTCTGCACCCAAAAACACCAGCTCAAGAGAAGGGAATCGACTTTTCCCCTGCTGGGGAGACCACTGCCACAGGAATAAGGATTACAAGTCAGCAATACCAAATTTTTATTTGCAGACAAAAAGAGAAATCGCTGCTTTATACTCTTGACTCTTAGGCCTCACAGTAAGAGTTTAATTTACACTTGCAGTTACTATGACTGAATGTGGAATTGAATTTGTTTTGATGTGCAAATAAATGCTGTGTGCTTAATTCACTCTCCAGAAGTGCAAGTATTTCTGTAGTTTCATTAATAAATCCCAATTCCTACTACACCAGCCAATTTAAGCAACTAGGGCACTGTGAAATGGGTTGTGCCATGGTGTAATTAATTGTCCTGGACACTGCCAGCACGTCCCTGGCTGTTCAGCTCCACCACGGCGAGTCCAGGCCAAGGGCCACGTCACAGAGGAACCACAGGCACCACAGTGCTGGTGCTGCAGCTACCTCCTTACCTGTCCTCTACAGCAGTAGCCCCAATCAGGTGCATGTCGGCCTCTGTGTCATCAAAAACCTTGGCCATCTTCTCCTCCCTGTCCTGCAGAGCCATCTTGGCCTCATTGAGCTGCCTGTCAATTTTGTCATACTCCTTTTCAGTCAGCTCCTTGAAGGCCACGCAGAGCGTTCGGTAGCCATCCTGGCAGGGGGAGGGAAAGAAAACAAAGTGGGCAAATGCCCTGAACCCAGATTTTTTACAGCTCCTCACTTTGTGGTTGGTGCTTTTGTCTGCCATCAGTGCTTCTGGCAGTACTCTCCCTGAGGGCACGGATAATTTGTTGGCTTGTGTCAAAAGAGCAATTTTCTGTGTTTGTACAGAGTAATAATTGTGGTTCTGCTTCTTATGTGCAGAAAGAAACCAAGAGAAGGAGCAGGGCTGGGAGTGTGCAGCCAGCAGGGAGAGCAGCACTGGGTGCCACCACACTGGGACCAGGCTGCTGATGTTATTTCTATTTTTAACTTGCCTGGGAGATGCTTGGACAACTGTGATGGAGACCATATAAGTATATCAAATAAAGGTGGAAGCCAACCAAACAGAAAAGGAAAGCCTGACATCAAAACAATGTGAAATGACACTCACGTTTTCAACACTTCACTGCAAAGCAAGGTCACATCCCTATGTTTGGAATAAGGCCTTCCTGACCCCAGAAGCCAGCCAAATTCCACCCGTGTGCTCACCATGGCATTGCGGTCCACATGGACTTTTGTTTGCTGGATTTCTTCTTGCTGCACCCTCGGAAAAATAGAGGAGTCTGCCCCTTTGCAGAAGAGAAGCAACTTTCCTAAAAGCAAATTATAAATAATTTATAGCACTCACAAGCTGCAGAAGGAGTTAACAATGCCAATAGCAAGCAAATGATGCAGAGGGAGGAAATCTGGGAGGACTAAAGAGGGAACTGCCAGAAACCCAACTGCCTACCAAAAATGGCCTTGGACCAGCGTGTGAAACTCCTCTGGCTGAGTCTCTGCGTGTCCCTACCTGCCTCTGAGCAAGTTTTCTGCAACAGGCTGGACAATGTATCTGTAAGCCTTAGCAAGCTTTCCAGGGAGGGTAAGAGCAGCATCCCAAACCTTGCAGGACTGACACTTGAGAAGGATGGTGACCTCTGAATTGTTGTCTGTTATTCCCATGAAACCCCATCCCACCCAGGGGACATTCTCACATGTCTTCCCTGTGCTTGTTCCAGCCTGCAACAAGGCAGGCAGGCAGGGAGCACTCCTTGGGTCACTGTTCTCATCCCCTCATCTGCTGCTGGTCCCTAACAGCTACCATGAAGGAAAATTAACTGTACAGCAGCCAGTCCCAGGACAGAATTTAGCTGGCCCAGCCTAGAACACCGAAGAGCTCAGGCTGTGTGGGTGGCAGGAAGGAGGAGGATGTGCTCCACAGCTGTGCACACAGGGTCAGAGCCCACGGGAGCTCCCTGCCTGTACCTGTGCTGCTTCTCACAATGACACTCATGCGGCGCCGGACAGGGTCGAAGTTCAACACGTGCAGCAGTTGGTACCTTTAGAGAAAGGGGAAAGGCTTTGACTCAGTGAAGGAAAAATAGAAAAATAACTACTTGAGACAGAAAATCACTAACAATGAGCTGCAGAAATCAATACACCCTACAAGTGGCATCAGCCACCTGGGAATGAGTTTTACAGCTACTGCACAAGAAAACGGAGGGAAAAGCCCAAACTGCAGTAGTGCTGTGGTGCTCTGAGCATGGGACTGAGGGTGTGGGTACCCACCAGCCACTAAGCCCCCAGGCTGGGCAGGGGCTCAGCAGGGAATGGGGCACCACATGCCACAAGCAGCTACACTGAGTCTCACAGTTAAATAAGAAGTTTCTTCATGAGGGGAGAAGTGAAACTCGCTTGTGAAGGCAAGTTTTCAGGGAGTGCTGGGATTGGGTGAGTGGCTCACAGATGTCCACCAAGCTGTGAGCACAGGGTAAAATCTAACTATTTTCAGAGGGGAAGAAAAGGTTACAGGGAATGGAGCCAGGTCACAAGTTTAGGCTCAGTGTCCTGCTGTGAGCCCCAGCCACGGCCCATAAGGTCAGCAGCCACCTCATGAATCCCAGGAGCCACCTGCACAAGCTGGTGCAGATGAAGGATTCATACAAAGGACTGCAGGCTCTTGAGGGACCTGAATTTAGACATCAGAAAACCACATGTGGATTTTTACAAGTGGCTCTTTTAGCCCATGCCTTGATGTGCTGTGCTTTGTAAATGGGACAGGAGTCTTGGGGCAGGTCAGCACGGCCTGGCTGCCCCCAAGGAACAGCTTTGGTCAGCCTGGCAAGGTCAAGCTCCATCAGCTGGCTGGGAGTGGTGCAGAAGAGCAGCCCTGTTCCTCAGCAGCACTTACATCTCAGTTTCATTCTTTTGGTTTCGTATTTTCATGAAATTGTTTTCAAGTCCTAGAAAAGTGAAACCATACCTGTCAATAAACAAAAGGACAGAAGAGCATTGAAAACACCCATTGGCACATATCATACACAACAATGTTCTCATTCCACCCCCTGCACTGCAGAGGAGAGCCCGAGCTAAGGAGCAGGGCTGGATGTTTGTCTGCTCCATGCAGAGCCTGCTATGATGTCCTGGCACTGCTCCCATCCCCTGGAGAGCCTGGGCACTGGAGCACGCAGACACACAGAGCTCTGGACATGGTCCACTGCCTCTCTGGCAGCTTTACAAGCCACAGCAAGTGCACACAGCTGCAACAGCCTCCAGCTAAACCTAGGGGCTGGCAAGAGCACACAGTCACTGAATGGTTTGGGCTGGAGACCACCTAGTGCCAAACCCCTGCCAGGGGCAGGGACACCTTTCTCTAGAGCAGGCTGCTCCAAGCCCCACCCAGCCTGCCCTCGAGCATCTCTGGCAGGGCTCAAATGTGGGGTTGACAGAAGTAATCACCCTACACTGCATGGCAAGGAAAAAGCTTCACTGCAATGTGCACATGGTAACTGGTCTCTGTTTCTAGGGATTAAAGCACAAGGCCAGGTGGGCTCCAGCAGAGAAACCTCTGCCACAGCTGGGCACTGCAGCAGCCTGGGACTGCTCTCAGTGCATGCAAACCATGGGCTCCCAGGGAGCTGCTCAGGGAAGATCCTTTACAGAGCATCCCTTTAACACAGAGCTCATTTAAACCCACTGCAGCTCAGGCTCAGCAATGCTATCACAACATGCTTCCCAGAGAGACTGTGGAAAGGGATCTGTCACCTCCAGATCACCCTCACCTCCCTCCTTCCCACCAGAGAGAGCGAATTAAAGAGCCAACATCTTCACATTCTTACTTTTCTGCGCCTTTCACCAGAGCGATTTCATCTGGGGAGGAGGAGATGTAGGTGTATTTGCGTTCTGGGTGTGCCACCAGCCCATCCACCTGGTCTGCCTCCTTGATCTGAACCGTGTGGCACAGGCACAGGGCTCTCAGGAACAGCTCCTCACGGCTCTGGGCAGGGCAGAGGGAGGGAGGGCTCATTACCAGCTGAACACCCAGCCAGGAGCTGCCACAAACCCCCACAGCCATCAGCACACACATCTCTTACCTTCTCAGCCTTGCCATAGTACTTGAGGGGCCCATCAGGCTGGGAGAAGCCATCCACCTCTGCCATGCAGTCCTTGTACTTGTGCCCATCGATGCAGCACTCGATGAACTCCATGCTGTTCTCAGTCAGGGTGCCTGTCTTGTCTGTGAACACGTACTCCACCTGCAACACCAGGCAGCTGCCTCAGGGCTGGCAAGGAGCCCCCAGGAACACAGCCTGGGGCACCTCAGGGTACCTGTGCCCCTGTGCAGGGCCCCTGGCTATCCCAACCCGACTGCAAACACACACAGGTGCCCCACTGCACCCCTCTGTAGCTCTGCTACTCTGCTCCTTTGTTTTTCAGCCTGTTGCACAGGTGGCAGGAGGAAGCTTCTGAAGACTTAAAATCTGTCTCCAGGCCCTTCACTTTCTCCTCATTCACTTTCTTGGGTCCTTTGCTATAGCCCTAGTGCTTGCAGAACTGCTGCTGCAGGTCTGCTGCCTCCTTTGGGGATTTTCATCTTGGAGCTGTACTTCAATTAGCTAATTGCTACTCCAGGTGTATTTTTATTCTTGTTTTTAAGGCAAAATCAAAAGCAGGAGGCACTCAGGTGCCCTGCACTCATCTCTCCTGCTGCAGAGCAGAAAGGGAAGCCTGAGCAGTCCGGGTGCCCCAGCTGCACGTGCTCTGCACGCCCAGGGAGACGACTGGGCAGACATTTTCACTAATCCTCAAAGAGACAGAGGGCTTTTAATTTTTAATTGAAGCAGCGAAAGCAAAGCACCCTGACACGCAGAGCGCTGCGCCTGATCTTCCCCAAAATGGAAACAATTGGCGTGACCCAGTTCCTGCTCTTTCATGCACTATTTATAACCTTATCTGGCTGGCAGAGCCAGTGGAATCACATCAAATGGAAAGTGCCACCACAGCCCTGGGGAAGCTCTGGCCCCAGGGGACTGCCAGGGGTTGCCACAGCAAGGGCTCCTCGCAGGGAGGGCACCCTGAGCCACATCCCCATCCCGACAGATGCAAACGCAGCACGCTCTGACCTGCCCCAGCTCCTCATTCAGGTCCGAGGTGTTCACCAACGCTCCCTCCTGGATTTCTTCATCGTACATCTCCTTGTCCCAGGAGATGAAGAAGGAGCCCAAGAACTTCTGCATCTCCACTGTAACGTACATGGAGACAGGGATAATGAAATTGAAGAGGACCATGAACGACAGGAAGTCCGTGAACATCCGCAGGACCTGCACGGGAAAGAGGAGAAGATGCAGCCTGTGGCTGTCAGGGCACAAGGGCAGTTTGCAGCAACACCTCAGGGGTTCTAGACAGCTTCTCAGAAAAGGTTAAATAGGGGAAAATAACATGAAGATGAATACAGCTGAGATGCAGGGCTAAATCCCATTTCCTTTGGCACTGAAAACCCCACTGTCTTCTGCAGATCTACCAGGAACAGGACCAAAACCATGTTTCATAAGCATTTTCCTCTCAAGAACACACTGCTACAGGCTCATCCTGACCCAAGGTAACCAGAAAAAAGGAGCAGGTGGCTTGAGAGCAGTCAGGCTGTGGCAGGGGTACAAGTGTGCAGTGACATCCCTGTACATAACCCATCAACTCAATAACCCATCCAGTGAAGATCTCTGCACACTTACACTCACTCTTTCAGGCTTGACTGCCCACGTCTGGGCAGGTTTAACAAACTGGTTGACATGGCCTCAATTTAAGTTTACCTACTCAAAGCTGAAAGATATCTCGAGTTCAGATAAGGACCCAGGTTACATCAGCTGCATTTCTGCATTATACAGTATTTATCTATGCTCTGCCCCTGTTCCAAACAAATACCACTGTGCACAAGCACGAGAGAGGCACCAAAGAAGCACAAACAGCAGGAGAGACCAAAGGAAACAACAGCACTTAGTGTGAGCAAACAGGACTCCCAGGGCTGGCAGCAGGCACGATCAGATTAAACTAAACAGGCAGAGCAAGTAAAGCTGGAGGAGGTGCTGAAATACAAATCCACTTACCTTGAACGTGTCTCTCTCTTTTTTAGTCTTTTCGTTGTACCAAGGCTCATCATTAAATGGATTACTCTGCCAGACATATTTCAGAGTGGTGCACACAGTGGCCTTGCCCAATAAGATGCATAAATACACTATCAAGAAAGCGTTGATGGATCTGAAAAACACGTTTCTTTTTTAAATTCTTGCAGCTATTTTTATAGAGAAAAACATGTAAATAGGCAAGAACAAGACTTCCTTACTTTTAAGAAGGGAATTACAGAACAAGTGCTTTTGACACAGCTGATATTCAGGGTCAGGTTCATATATTTAAACATTTCTTAATTTTGTTTTTAAATAAAAAAAGTTACTAAATGATGCTGCTTCTTGCAAGATATGCTTTATCAAATACCCAGATTTTTCTATGCAATCAGAGAGCATCTGAAACAAAAGGCAGCAGATTAGGGGATTACTTCTGCACAAGCCATCCATTAAAAACCAACCCAAACCCAACAGGTTTTACCGATTCTTTCCTGAACATAAATACTCACTTCTCTACTGCAGAGCGTTTCTGAGATTTCCCTTGGTAGTTGAGAGCCATTTTTGTTTCCATGCCAGTGTAGACTGCAACTCCTGCAGGAACCAGAGCAGGGCTCGTAAGGGACCGGGCCTGGAGGGAGGCAGCGGGCACTGGGCCAGCAGGGGCACCAGTGCTTACACCAAAGCCCAGCTGGAGCAGGAGGCATCACCCAGGGACTGCTCAGCTCCAGAAACCTCTGAGGCTGCCCAGGAATGCCACTGCTGCACCCCAGAGCACCAGCAGGAGCCCCTGGATCACACAGAGCCAGCAGCCTCCACATTCCACCATCCACGTCTGAGACTGCGCTCCCAGAGAGGATCTGGGCACAGCTCCCTGCCCTGCGTGTCCCAGGCAAAAGGAAAAGCTTGCTCTGGTGAATTAACACACCTGGGCAGCCCTGCAGATGGAACCAGTGCCTCCCAATTTCACCTGGCCACTCTGCAACCAGCTTGCATGAAAACTGCAGCTGTACAGCCCAGGTAGGCAGGCTGCAGAGATGTTCCCTCTCCAGATTCAGTAGTGAACAAATACATTTGTCATTACTTATCAGAACTATTTAAATAAACAAACAAAAATAACTTCACCATAAATCTTCTTGGTATTTTTGAGGGTAGCACCTTTCAACAACAGGTTTTCAGGACCCAAAGACCTAAACAGAAAAGAAATTATAACATTACATCCCTCAAAGAACATCCAAACTACTTGATAAATTAGAATTAGAAATAGAATAGAAAGATAAACAAAGTTTCCTTACGTCTGATTACATGATTTGTTAAACTGGGGCCTTGCCTGAGTTTGTCTCTTTATGTAATTACATTTCCATTTCATCTTACAAATACAGTCCCTGATGCAAGATTCCACTCTTATTGGGGGATTTTCAGTAAGGCTTTTGAGGAATAACTGCAAAATGTTCAGATTCAGTACGTTCCAGTACTTATACAAAAATGCAATGTTAAAATCATCAGAAGCCTGTCCATTCCAGCCCAGTCAGTCAATGCTGGCAGCCCCATTTGTGTTTTTATTTCTCTTTGAAACCCCCAGTTTTCTGCTCCCAGGGTATGAACAGCCCCAGCAGAGCAAAAACCCCCCCAACGTGCTCTGGTGATAGTCAGCTGTTTTGGATGGTTTATGGACATCACCTATGTTATGGACATGGATGGTTTATGTTCATTTTTTCCACTGAACATTCTGATTGATGTTTGAGTTCTTGCTTACCTTCTAATGACAGTATTTTGCCATTGCCTGATAAATTTGTGCCCCATCAGCAGGGCAGGACATTACCAGGTGGTCCTGCACTGCTTCCCCAAAAGGGGCTCAAACAAACCACAGGATGGCAGAAGGGAGGCCTCCTTTTAGAATGAAATCTTTGGAATGGTTAAAGAAAAAAAATTCCCAAATGATGGCAGGACAAGCTCAGATCTTGTAAATTCTCTGTAGATGCCCAACCCCTCTGAGGAGGGCCAACAGGCAGCTGCAGGACCAACCTGGCTACAGGCTCTTGGTTACTTCCATAGATGATAATTCTTCCAACAAATCTGTGATAAAAATATGAGAAACTTGTATTACAAGCACATTATAGACACTACAAAGGAAATGGAAGCAAATCCAGAAACAAGAGGATTTGAGAGTTTAATGTTCCAGAGGGGTGGCTGTGCTCAGGACAGGGAGAAGCCACAGTCCCCACGCTCAGGGTGCTTACCCAGCCCAGCACATCCCCATAAGGGCTCTAGCCACACAGGCCACTTACTCCTGCAAGTCATTCAGCCCAATGCACCTTACTGGGGAGGGAAATGGCCTAAAAATGGTACAGGGACCATTCCTGGTGCTGAGCTGACAAAAACAAACCAGCTCATTGTGCCACACAAACAGCTGCACAGGGGAGGCTCTTCTGCAAAGACACTGCTGAGCTTTGAAGACTTTGCCATGCTCATGCAGAGGAGGCCCAGCAGCTTATCAGTGCCTTGAGCCACCTTTTGGGCTCTGGCACACAGAAGATGCACTGTGCTTTGCTGAGCTGCAGATCCCCGAGTGACAGCGCTGAGGGGCCTGCAGGGCATGAGCCCAGGCAGGGGAGGGGGCAGGAGGGCCAGACTCACTTGTAGAGGTCGGGCTGGGGCTGCTCACACTCGATGGTGGCCGTGAGGGTGTCGATGGCTTCATCAGTGCAGAGCACGGTGGTGTCCCGCACGGCGTAGTGAGTCTGCCACAGGAGACAGGCAGGGTCACCACAGGCCCCAGCAGCAATCCCACCCCCCCAGTTTTACACCCCGTCACTCAAATGCCACTGTGCACAAGCCTGTCAGCACCAGCAGCTCCCCAGAGCCCTCAGCACGCTCCCACAAAGCGGCTGAAGCATCTCAGAGAGAGAGCAAAGTCACTAATGCTAAGGGAAACCACAGCAGCAAGCAGCTGCTGGCTGTCTCAGCAAGGCATCCACCAAAAGCAGAGCATCCTTGGCTTTTCCCCGGGGACCTGCCCTGGCTGGGGCGGAGGGGAGGCTGCAGGTGGGGCTGTGAAGGAGGGGCTGACCACCTGCCCTGGCTCCTGACGGTAACCACACAGCAGCTCCAGCAGCAGGGAGCAGGCAGAGCACTGGCAGACTCCCAGCTATTTTTAGCAGCTGCTGCTGCAAAGGTTCATCTCTCATAATTAACTGAAAAGCCCACAAAGGATCTGCTCGCTGCCTTTCAGGCTCTATTTATAGGAGCTGCTCAGAGCTCCAAGTCACGGCGGGCTCACGGCAGGCTGCCTCAATCCATCTTCATAAACAAATTCATTAAAGCGCTTCCTCCGCTCCTGACGTGTGCATCCCCTCCCTGTGCATCCCCGGAGTTACACACACTGCAGCCATGGCATGAGCCATCCCCTCCTCCGTGTGCTCTGCTGACCTGCCTGCCTCTTCAGCACACATGGACACATCACAGCTTTTGTCCAAGCTGCTCCTGCAGTGCCCAAAGCCAGCCCTTGTGGGGGGTTTGCAATGCTCCCATCAGCAGAGACACTGTGCAATTACTGAGTGATACTTCAAAGCCACCTCCAAATCAATTCCAGGATCTTTATATCCTTTAGTGCATTTAGAAAACACATGTTCTGTTAGCTAACGTATGGCCAAAGATCTGTGCTTCAAAGACAGAGCCCTGAAAAAATCTCTTTTACATTTTTACTCCAGTTTCCCTCACTCAGACACCTTTCCCACACCCCAACCTGACATGCTCCAAATAGCAGAAAAATCCCCACCAGGAAGGCAGCAGATACCCCTGCAGATGAGGTTTGGTGATTACCCAAACGTGCTTCCCTCACTCCCCTTTCACAGCAAACCCTGGTTCCTAATGTTAGATCTATTTCCCCAAACAGAGCTGGCTTTTCTATTCCCTCTCCCCCTTCAAACTCATCTTCACCTCCTCATGAAACAGGAGACAGCTCCCAGTCACCTACAGGAATCCACAAACCAAGAAAAAACCACCACAGTGCTTGATATAGAAACTCAGCATCACATCTCCAGGCTCACAAGTTGGTAAGAGCCAAGACTCTGCAAAAGTAGCGTGAACTCACACATATAATACACCTGACAAACAAGCAATAGCCTTTTAACAGGGTTAGCTATTTTTAGCCTCAAGCCACTTCAAAGCTCCAACTCCTTCTCACTGGCAGAACCAGCACTGTGCCACCAGCTCCCACTCGGGTGATCCAGCACCAGCTAACAGCCACAAACCCCAGAACAGCACATCAGATCCACAGTGGCATTCCCACTGACTTCAGAGTGTGCTGGAATGAATCATGTCATGTTAAAGTATCTTCCAGTCCTACTGCTGGCTGCAGCTGCTAGTATCTGTATATTTATCATATACTTATTATATCGTTGTAATATTATTATAGTCTGCATTATACTTATACAAATATTTATCAAACTCAAGAGAAACCAAACATTCGTGTCTTCTGACGTATGTAAGTTCTTTGTTGTTGCTTCTTTCCCTAGTTTAGAGACGGGGAGATAGAAAGAAAATAAACTGGAGACACTCATCCTGAGCAAGACAATATTAAGTTTCACTGCTTGCTCCACGGAAAGGGAGGGAAAATCCCAGAAGTGATGCTTTTCTCATGCTGGTGAAAAATTCCCCAAATGAATCTGGACATGCTGCCTCAAAGAAGACCCTAATGTCACTGGAAATGCCTGGGTAAGTACCAGCAGTGTTGGCAGGGCCTGGGAAGGGGCTGGAGAGCTGCAGGCAGTGCTCCCCTGACACAGCAGAGCCCCCAGTGTGGCTGGAGCAAGGAGCACTGACACACTGCCTGTGGTGGGCAGCAGGGCTGGACTGGGAAATGGCAGGCCAGCCTGGCCAAGGGAGGGCAGAAATGGCCCCTGGAGACAAAGAGAGCACAAACACTCCCCAGGGCTGAGCTGAGCACAAACCATGCCCCAGGGCTCACTGCTGAGGCATGGAGGCAGACAAGAGCAGGAGCTGTTCAAGAGCCAAGCAGCCACAGGGATGGGCTCCATCCAGTCCAGCACAGCCCCAGCCCCCCAAGCAGGGCCATGCCCAGGTACCCAGCAGCAGCTGCCCCTCCCAGCCCTCACCTTGAAGTTGGACTCGCCGTCAAGGCTGGCTGTGGTGACGTAGCAGGTGCCATCAGTGCTGCTGGAGGCCAGAAATATCAAGTCACAGGGGAAGGTCTCATCTGCTTTCACTTCTACTATGTCTCCAACCTAGGAGAAAGGAAGCACTCCCATGAAAAGCCCTCTCAGTTGTTTTTAGGTGAGTATGATTCAGCTTCTCTCAAGGCCTAAGAGGCAAGCTGGGGTCCAGGAGGTGCACAGATCCCTGACCATCACTCCAGAGCCTGATGGGTGACCCAGCCCTGCACTGACTCAGAGCACCCACAGGGCACAGGCAGTGTTTATTCCTCTGCTAAATCCTGATGGGGCAAGAGCCTGTACTTGCCTGGAGAGCGGTGTGATAAATTAACATCAAAGCTAAGTGTACTTTCCTGGTGTCCTTGGGAGAGTAGGAAATAGAAGAGGACTGCCTGTCCTGGACAAGTGCAAAATGCTGACAGATGTGTCACCTGTCAGCCCCAGTACAGCTTTTGTGAGACAGCTTTTCAAAAGAAATCAAAGGCAGCTTCACTCCTTAACTGGGAACAGCTCTGGAGCATCTCAGCTGAAAGTGAGCAAGCTGGGGCAGCTCTGACCCAGGACAGCCTCCTCCCCTGCCCCTGTGCCCTCAGCACACAGCTCTGTGCTCCCAGCAGCCCCAGTGAGAGCCACATGCAGGTTCTCAGGTAACAGTTACCTTGATTTTTTCACTCTCTTTCCGCACTTGCTTTGCATTTTCCACAACAAAGACGTTGCTTTTGTTCACCTCGTTGTCAGCTCTGTGCCTCAGCCAGTCCTCGTACCCCTAAGGCACAGACACAGGCAACACAAGCTCATAACAAAGCGAGTAAACTAATGAAAAAGGAGGAGTGAGGATCACAGGGACACATGGAAACAATGAATAAGGCAACCGTCCTCAGACCTCCTTCATGCCTGACAAAACATCAACCAGAGTTGCTCAGACTGAATCAATTCATTTAAAAAACCTCCATATGCATATTTGACAGATTCAGAACAGATTAAAATAACACAAAAATAATCTACATGCGGGGCATGCAACAAGCAGCTCAACTACTGTAACACATTTCTATTATTCTCAGCTGTGGTAAGAACAGACTGATAAATGAATAATACACTCAGCAGCCTGCAACTCTTTCCTATGGTAACGCAGGATGAGGCTCTTCCTCTTCAGTCTTTACTGGAGGAACGAGCATTGAGATCTGAAGCAGAGAGATTTTATTCCAGCTCTCCCTTTCCAGCCCCCATAGATGAAACTTCTTTCTTTTATTATTCACTCAGGAAATTTTAAATGTCACGTGTGCCAGTGATGGGAGGCAAAAGGTCTTTGAGCACTGCAATGAGATGAGGAGTACACGTTTCCAGGACTAGTGAGTGGCTGAGCAGAACCTGTCCTTCCCACCCACCAACACGGGAGCAGAGCGTGGGCTGTGTTTGGAGCACGTCTCTGCAAGGACTCGGGGAGTGTTTCCAAGAAGAGGAAAAACATTCATGTAACACCAGACCTACAGCAGAAAGCTTCACTGACCCCCATGGCCTGCTTCCAACAGCACAGGGCTGCTTTCCATTGCCAGAACAGCAGACACCAAGCCCACAACCAAAGCGCAGCCTCTCTTGAAAAGCACCAGCGCCCGACTCACCCTCTAAAGGGGGCACCAGACCTACCAGCGCACGCTGGTGGCTTCTGAGCATATTTAAACACACGTTTCTGTGCCTGTCTCAAAGAGCATCTCCCCACAGTGACAGCTGTACCTGTTTGATAGCTGTGACAGTGATGACAAAGAAGAGCGGGAGGCCACTGGTCACCGGGCTGGTTGGGGTGTCCACTATCACCTGCAGGAGGAAAATGGATTGCTGAGCCCTGGGTTTCAAAACCAAACCTTTGGCTATGGGGGAAAAGGGTGCTCATCCCACTGAGGGCAGGTCAGAGCCTAGCAGAGGAGAAAGGGAAGGAAGAGCAGTACCAGTCATCTTGAACCACTGACACTGGGAGGCTAAAAATAACACCCATCAGCCCAAATTACCTATGAAATATACTGCAGAACAGAACATGAATATTTAAGTAAAGCAGAAACCCAGGCTCTGTCTTTAAGCTCTCCAAGCTGGAGCTCAGAGCACGCTGTAGGCACCATGGCTGCAGAGGGCCCTGGGGCAGAGCTGGGTCCTACTGAGCTCACTCAAACCAGCACCAAGGAAACACCAAACCCTTGATCAGCACTGAAACCTCCGGGCTGTGGGGAACTGCTGTTCCTTCTGACTGGATCAGGACGTGGCCCAAAGGGTAGGAATGGCAGGGCAGGCTCCTAAGGGGCAGCAGGGAGCACTCCCACCTTCCCATACACCACAACCTGGTCATTCCCTGCTGCTCCTGCAGAGACTGGGAGCACCAGTGGCTCTGATGAAAGGGACAGGGAGGCTCAGCAGAAAGGCTTTGTGTCCCCACAAAGGGACTTTGTCTCTTGTTTGTGCTTCCCCAGCACGCTCACATAACAGCAGCATTTGGGTATTTACTGTTTCAGGCTGCCTGCAAAAAGCTGTGCTAAGGACAGGACTCCTCTTATCAGCTGACTATGAAATGCTGTGCACTGCAATATTACCCTGCCCCACTGAACCCAGAGAGAAAAGCCAGAAGATTCTGAAGTGGAAGAGAGACACCACAAGAAGCAGCCAGATAAATGGCAGATGAGTTAAGCAGCAGCAGGGTAAACCAAGATAAACACCAAAACTATTTCCAGATACACAAAGCCCTGGCTCACTCAAATGGGTGTAAAGTGTTCCCAAGCAGAAAGTCTGGTGGAAGCTGCCCTGTGGAGGAACAGCTGTGAGTGAGGACAGTGCCAAGTGTCACACAGACACTGCACACAGCAGTGATGGCCACTCACCAGGGCAGTGCCACAGAGCTTAGGCCAGTTAGCCAAAAGTTATCTTGTAAAACTGGACAGGTCTTGGGAATCCAAGAAGGAATTTGGCTTTCTGCTGAGAAGGGCATAGTGGAGGACCTCCTGCTGCCCAGCAGGAGAGTTTCCTGCTCTGGACAAGTTATAGTAGTATGTATTTGTATTAAAAAAGCACTATTTCTGTCCACACAGATAGAGGATTACAGATATAGGAACACAATATCAGATTAAGTGCCTGGAATAGCTCATATATGCATCTGGAGTTTGGACTCCCTGCAGAAACTCCATGGCTGGACACCACTCTTCCCCTTTGTGGCTGGTGAAAAGCTGAGGGACACACCAGCAACAAGGCAGGAGAAAGGCAGACTCCCCTGAAACTATTTTGGACTGGTTTAGGACTTCAACAGCTTAATTTGAATCCACTTAAAAGTGACAAAATCCTCTTGTTACTTAATAGTTTCTTCTTAGGGGGTTCCTTAGGATGCTAAGGACCACACTCCAAGTTATCTCCACTTTCCTCCTCAAAGGGACTCTCTGCAGGTTCCTAAAGAAGCTTATTGCCACCAGCCTGGTCTGCCTACAAACACATGGGGCTGTGCTCACTCCAGGCCAGCCCCTTCTGCCAGGAGATTCCCTGCAGGTTCCTGTGAGAGCTGCAGCAGATGAACCAAAGAGCTTTGTACTGTTTGTGTGCAGTGTGCTTTATGTTGAATGCACCCACTTTGTCTTACAAAGAGCTGGACCTGCAGCCCCAGAGAAACAGAAGGTTTGATAAAACATTTCACAACAGTAAGGCAGATGCCTCAGGTAATTCCTTGAGCACTGTGACACTCCCCTCACTCCCCATGCAGCACTCAGGGGGGACAGCCCCAGTAACTTACAGCCATTTAAACAGAAGCATAGACATTCAGGACATAGGTGGCATTTTCCAAGGTATAACCCTTGGTGCTGCAAATGAACAGAGTGGCCCTGAGTGCCTTTTTGAGGCAGGTGCTGCCTCAGCATGACAAGCACGTGGGGCAGGGGCTGCTCTGTACAGCAGCCAGGAGCAGGGCTGGGCTCTGCTCAGGTGGGTTTGTTTGTTCTCTAATCCACCACGAGCACTGCTTCCTGATTTTAGAGGTGCCCACAGAACAAAGGCAAGGAGGAGCAGCCAGGCTCTTCTCTCACCTGCACAGACCTGTGCCTAAAATGGGCAAGCAGCGAGACAAGCCCAGTTTGTAGCTATAATCAGGAATATTCCACGTTCTCCACGGCCAGAGGGTCAATAGATAAAATGTAATAGCACGTCACTAAGTGGCCAGCTACACAAAAAGGACATCCTGACTCCAGGGTATCGCTTCAGTTCAAGGCAAATTACAAATTGGGTCTGACAAAATGGAGCAACGCCAGCGAAATGAAGAGATGGAGGCAAGCCAGCTGATGCCAGAGCAAATTGGCCTTTCATGTCACACTGCCAGCAGAGCCACACACAGCCATGGCTCGGGATCCCTGCTCCTGCACAGCCAGGGGACTGGAACCAGAGCCCTCACTGCACTCATCCTTGTGCCTGTAATAAATCTGCTGCTTTGCCCATGCAGAGCAACTTCCTCAAGCTTCGGGTTTCCAAAACTCATCCTATGCATTTTCTGGATTTTACTGAGTACACCCTATCTCTTTTGCTTGCCTTGAAATTTATGATATCTGAGACATAAAAATATCGTATCACTTGGGGAAATATAGAGATAAGAAACAAAAGTAGTAATGGGATAAAAAACAGATCTTAATTGTGTAGCATCAAGTGTATTTTCAGTGGCTGAACGATCTTAACAGTTAGAATTAAGATGGTTTTTCAGTGTCCCAGCAGTCATTCAAACCCCACCTCAGACAGGCCCAGATATTTTAATTATTTTGATGCCTTGGATGGTGTGGCAGAATTATAACATAGCCTGCAAGTTCAACATTTCCAAACTTCTATAACCACAAACAGTTTTAAAGCTCAGCTCTTGTTCAAGCCGTGTTTAACATCAGTTAAGCCTAAACCAAACTCACCTTCAACCTCAAAGCTCTTACCTGCACGAGGAAGATGATGAGGAAGTAGAAGTTGGCAATTCTTCGAAACTGCTCGAAAAGGTTCTTGGGGAGGAAGTTCCAGAGGGTGTACTGTGGGGAGAGAGGGGCACTGAGACACTGCCAGGCTGGCAGGGAGCAGAGCCCCAGCGGGAATGGGCAGCACCCAGGGAGAGCAGCTCTGCTCTGACATGGCAGGGAAGCACAGCCAGGGGCCCGAGCAGCTCCAGAGCCAGGCCCAGGAGCTCCACAGTGCAGCTGAGATCCCACCAAACCCCACAGTGCAGCTGAGATCCCACCAAACCCCACAGTGCAGCTGAGACCCCACCAAACCCCACAGCGCAGCTGGGGCTGAGACCCCACCAAACCCCACAGCGCAGCTGAGACCCCACCAAACCCCACAGCGCAGCTGAGACCCCACCAAACCCCACCAAACCCCACAGCGCAGCTGAGACCCCACCAAACCCCACAGCGCAGCTGAGACCCCACCAAACCCCACCAAACCCCACAGCGCAGCTGAGACCCCACCAAACCCCACAGTGCAGCTGAGACCCCACCAAACCCCACCAAACCCCACAGCGCAGCTGAGACCCCACCAAACCCCACAGTGCAGCTGAGACCCCACCAAACCCCACAGCGCAGCTGAGACCCCACCAAACCCCACAAATCCCACAGTGCAGCTGGGGCTGAGACCTCACCAAACCCCACAGTGCAGCTGAGATCCCACCAAACCCCACAAATCCCACAGTGCAGCTGGGGCTGAGACCTCACCAAACCCCACAGTGCAGCTGAGATCCCACCAAACCCCACAAATCCCACAGTGCAGCTGGGGCTGAGACCCCACCAAACCCCACAGTGCAGCTGAGATCCCACCAAACCCCACAGTGCAGCTGAGATCCCACCAAACCCCACAATGCAGCTGGGGCTGAGATCCCACCAAACCCCACAATGCAGCTGGGGCTGAGATCCCACCAAATTCCTGCTCCAGCTCTCTCTGCTGGAGCACTGAACAATCAGAGGTGCTCACAGTGAGATAACTTATAAAAAGGCATTTGGACACAGGTGATTTCATTACCACATAACCCACAGTGGATACATTTTTTCCAAATTCCTGAAACCATCTTAGAGCTGCTTTTGTTAAAATAAAAAAAAAAAGAAAAAAAAAAGCCATGCTTGCCCATACAGATTCAGCATTAGGTTGTGCTTCATTATAATTTTAAGAAGGCTGCTGAATCATTTACTTTGGAAAGCATGTGGAATTTAAGAACATGGAAAATAATGGGTCTCATATCTATCTTTCAGTCTGTCTGGAATAAAAAAAAAATAAGCAGTCAAGTCTCAAGACTGATGTCCACTTAATTATAAAAGACTGGACAGGTCCCAGGCCTAGCAAATATAAAAGGAAAAAAGAGCAAGGACATAACATTCAAAAATAAATCAAGGAAGAACTAAAATTAGTGCTAAAGCAAACCATTTGTCAGTGAGGGAACTGAGCTGGGGGAAGGTGTCCTCACTGAGGCCCCTCCTGCATGCCAGGGAAACATCAATGGGAATGCTACACCAGCTAAACAGACTGAAAGCTCTTCCCAAAAATAAACCCAGACATACAAAAACAGATAAGATCCAAGATGTACAAAGAAACAAAGGAGAGGGAAAAACCCCTCTGCAGCTCAAGTACAGCAAAACTGAAGCCTAAGTGCATGCTGAGCATCAGCAATGCTGAGCACTGGCATACGTATCCAGCTGTGTTGACAATATGGAATGCCACTTGTTTGGTATTTTACTCGAATTGGCTTCAAATCTTTTGAAATAGCTTCATGAATGTCATGGAGAAAAGCTAAGCAGAAGGCAGATGGGTGTCATCACAGTTTTGCACCATAAACAAAAGCTGCATTAATACCATATGAATGTTTCCCCCCCTTTCATCCAAAGGGATAAACAGAGCATGGTTATTTTTGTCCTATCTCAAGAAAGAAAAATCCCACAGAATAAAAAAAAAAAAAAATAGGGGAATTGTATTTTTATGTCCCTTTATAAAATAATGCCCTTTATAAAATCAAAATTTGAGCTGCTGTTATCTCATGTTTTATTATACACCTGTCTTTTCTTCCCAAAGGGGATATGAGAAAACTTGACTGACACACCAAAAAAATCCCCAACCCCACAAAATCAACGTGTCCACACACTTTGCTCTCATCCAGCCTACAAGAAAGGAGCTTGTCCACATCCCCAGTGGCAAAAGAAATCCCCAGAGAGAGCTGGAGCTGTGTGCAAGGGCTGTGCCAGGCTGCTCCACCTGCAGAGGCACCTTCGCCTCCATCCTCGGGGAATTTGGGCTCTCCCAGGTTCCAAACCCAGCACCAGAGCAAACCAGGGGGGGCACCCAGGCTGAGTGAGGATGCCCTGGGTGGGCAGGGGGCTCACCTTGGAGGAGACAATCCTGTTGTCACAGAACTTCTGTGCCACGTACGCCTCGGTGTCCGCCACGGGCCGGTGCCCGACCAGCACGGTGCGCGTGCCCACCCGCTTCTCCTCCCCAGCACACTGCAAGGCAAAGAGAGACAGCTGTGAGCCCCAAAGAGCCCAAATATCTGGGTAAAAACAGCTCCTCCTCCCCAGCACACTGCGGGCAAAGAGAGACAGCTGTGAGCCCCAAAGAGCCCAAACATCTGGGTAAAAACAGCTCCTCCTCCCCAGCACCCTGCAGGGCAAAGAGAGACAGCTGTGAGCCCCAAAGAGCCCAAATATCTGGGTAAAAACAGCTTCTCCTCCCCAGCACATTGCAAGGCAAAGAGAGACAGCTGTGAGCCCCAAAGAACCCAAATATCTGGGTAAAACCAGCTTCTCCTCCCCAGCACATTGCAAGGCAAAGAGAGACAGCTGTGAGCCCCAAACATCTGCATTCACAGCTTCTCCTCCCCAGCACACTGCAGGGCAGCAAAGGGAAAGAGCTGTTAGCTCCAAAGAACCCCAATATCTGCATTCACAGCTCCCAGCTCCTCAGCACACTGCACTGCTCACTGGAAGTAAGGCAGCTGGAACTCAGAGATTCACCTCACTGCCTCAGCCAAAGCACTGAGAATGAAGAACACCAAGTTCATCTAGCAAAAGCAAAGATGTGCTGAGCCTGAACCACACCTTGGCTCAGCCATCAGCTCAGGACCACAGCCCTACACCCCACCAGGACAGGTTCCTGCACTGCTGCCCTGAGCAGGACACTGCTGCCTGCATCTGCAGCCTGTGCCAGGTCATTTTTCCTTCTTGAAGGAGAACGTGTCTTTATCAAGCACTTCGAGGCAAGTGTGAGAATTAAGGATTATAGGAATTGGGAATATAATTAGCATCTATACATCTCTTCCCAGTCCTGACCTGGAGAATCCTTCAGCTCTGGGTTTATTCATTACATGAGGAAGATGGCAACTGCACCCTCCCTTACACTCACTCTTCTGTCCAACCCTCAAACCCATGCAGGATGTCTCACCACCACACTGGCACACACAGATTTAGTGCTCAGCTCAAAAACCCAAAAGGGTCTGCTTCTGCTATTTAAAAATCTCAGCTGAAATCACGAATGATGAAGCAGACAGCTTCACAGCACAAACTCCTCGAGATGACACACACGGTGCTGGGAAGCCAGCTGGGCTTGCTGGGGGTTTAATTTAAAGCAGAATGAGATGTCACAAGTGAATGTCAGCCCCACTGCTCAGCAGCAGGATGAGGGAGCTGCAGCAGAATAACCTCAGCAGGGAAGCAGGGCTGACTGCAGGAGAACAGCCCCTGCACAAAGCCAGAAACACCTGTGAGCAGCAGCATGGGGCTCCAGCAGAGCCCAGCCACCCCTCGGGCAGTGACAGCCCCTGCAAAGCACAGACAGACCCCCCCAGCCAAAGAGAGGGTGTTAACACACAGTGAACAAAGTACCCGAATGCACCTAAAGCACCAGAGCTCCTCTATTCCAATGTAACCCTTCAGCATTTCCAACTTCTTGTCACTTCTCTTAAAGCCTTCCCCAGTCTGTGACAGAGGTGAGGCCAGGCAGGTCCCCACAGCTCTCAGGGGCTGAGGCTGCACTGTGAGCTCTGTCCCCAGCAGCCTCCAGCTCTGGCCAGCCCAGCACACACAAGTTCCTCAGTGAACCAGAAAACCTTACTTTCAAAAACACCAGAACTATGCACCAGTTTAAAAATCACCTTTTCATTCTGTCCAGGTTCCCCCTTTCATCTAACAAAGTGTCCTTGCCACAGATGCTCACAGCTAAGGGAGATGACCTGGCCAGCACCACAAAGCATTTTGTGATGCTGAACTTAAAATTACACAGAGAAATTAAAATACCCACTAAGAGCAAATGGGGGAAGAGGGGTGAGGGGGAAGGAGTGGTGTTAGATCAGGGTAAGATTTCCTCAGAGTTCAGTTTTCAAGGTTTAAAACAGGGAAGACGCTGGTCACAGTCTATGGCTCAGGGCATTACCAGGCAGCAGGGCTGCTGAAACACCAGCAGACACTCTGCATACTCCACTCAGCCACACTAATCCTCAGCCCTGCACTTGCTTGCTTTGAAACCCCCCAGAGCAAAGCCAGAACTGCCAAACGCTCCAGGATGGATTCATGGATGCTCCAGGAAAGAGCATCCATGAATCCATCTCAGCATCCTTTGTCCAAAGGGCTCGGCACAGGCAGCTTGGAAAGGTGCAAACAAAACCCAGCTAGAGAAAAGGTGCTCTGAATAAAAACATGCAAAGACAGAAGGCCTGGGACTAACTGCTGCTTTGGGGAAGGTGTCAAAACCAAAAATTTAACATTAAAACCAGTGGTCCTGGAGCAGCAACAACTGAATGGATCCTGCTGCACCAGGAGCAGAATCTGCCTAAAGGAAGCAGTAGCTCTTCCCTTCCTCTGTTTCCCACCCATGTGTGCACACCTGTAACTAAAGAAGGATTTTTACACCATGCCTACACACCTGGGGAGGTGTGCATACCACAGCCATGCTCACAGCTCCAGTGGCTGATGCTCAGAGCAGGAGGATCCTCATGGCCCACACGATGTCCCTGCACCCCGACAGAGCCAGCAGCAGCCACCAGCACCATGTGGGGGAATGCCACCGTGCTCCCAGCCACACCAGCACCACCACAGCAGCAAACTGCACCTCTTCAAACCACAAGCCAGACCCAAAACGGTTCCCTGATGTACCTGCTGCATTATAGAGGTGCCAGCCACGCTCTGACCAACCTGTGCCCCAGGAGCAGGAGGCAGAGCCATCCATCCACGCCACAGCAGCACCAGGCAGCTGAGGCAGACGTCCCCACGCTGGTCCCACCGTGTGCCCGAGCAGGCTCTGGAGCCAGGCGTGCCTGCTGAGCATCCCTGCAGCCCAGGGAGGAAGGAAGAGCTTCCCCTGCCCGCTGGCACGGAGCTGGGGAGGAGCAGGGTCAGGGTCTGCCACTCACACACTGCACGGAAACCACCGAGTTCTGCTTAAAGCACTGCTGGGGAAGCCTTCACAGGGATCTCCCAAAAGTGCTCACAGGGATCTCCCAAAAGTGCTCACAGGGATCTCCTGACTACCCATGGAGAGCCTGGTGCATGTGAAGCCTCAGAGCAGAGGAGAACCCAGACCCAGGTGTGGTGTGTGGGCTGACCACAGCGAGTTCAGCAGCAATCCCAGGGGGGATTTCACCCTCCATCCTCTATTGTTCACCTGCAGCATCACCTCACAGCGAGTGCAATGCCAGGGTAACTAACAGAGGCACTGTAACTCCATGGTGCATGCCAGCCCTCCCTCCCTCCATGGTCTAACCAGGCTCCCCCCACTCCCAGCATTTCATTCCCATTCCCTCCACGGTGTCAGAGCTGCCCACAGCCACAGCAGGAGCTGGAAGGTGTCACAGCCCATCCCTGTGCAGCCCCAGAAGGTGAGCACAGCCCAGGCTGCAGCAGGAGGGGCTGCCTGAGCTCAGCCACCAGGGCTCTCCCTTGGAGCAGCCCAGCCCAGCCCTCGTGGGTCCTTAATAGATTGCTACGTCTTAATAACAGCTCTCAACAGAGACTTAGAGGCAGATTTAGGGAATAACTGCCAAGCTTTTGGGAAAATTATAAAATATGCAGATTAGCAGGGAGAGGATTTACAGGACTTTTTCCAACTGTCTTTCATGAAAAATTTTAATTCTGATGGCAAAAAAAAAAAAAAAAGAAAATATTACTTGGATGCAATTCAAGCAGCTGCCTTGCTGCCTGGTGGGGCTCAAAAGGATTATTCAAGAAAATAAACAATTGCATTCCCTTCCTAGGCACTTTCTCACCTCCCTGGGCCAGAGGTGTTTGTGTGAGCACTGGGAGAAGCAGAGCTGTCTGTAGGGATCAGCAGTGCCAGACTGGGCATGGTGTGGGGACAGTGCCAGGGAAGCCACCCTGTGTTCCCCCACCGAGCCTGGAGGACGTGGGGATGCAGTAGGTGACCACAGAGCCACCTGCTGTACGTGTCCCTGCCAGCCAGAGGAGCTCCCTCCCTGCAGCTGGCAGACTCACAGCAGCACCAGGGGGACCCTGCAGACACCAGGAACTGCGAGCAGGGAGGGAAGGAGGCGAGGAGGGAGGGAAGGAGGTGTTTCTGAGCAGAGCCACCATCCTGTCTGCACCACCTGAGGACCAGCCCCAAAGAGGCAGGAGTCTCCTGCAATGCTTCAAGCTTCAGTTCAGAGCTCCTGCTCCACTCCCCTGGTGCCTGACCAAGCCTAACCAGTGAGCCAGTCCCTCAGCAGGGCATCCAAACCAGATTCCTCCTGAGCCAACAGCCCGAGAGCCAGACACAAATCCCAGCAGGTAAAGGTGAGGTGAGGCTGTTCTGCCAGGGGCAGCCCCCAGGCTGGCAGCTCTGCCAGGGGCATCCCCAAGGCTGGCACCTCTGCCAGGGGCACAGCCCCCCCCAGGCTGGCACCTCTGCCAGGGGCATCCCCAAGGCTGGCACCTCTGCCAGGGGCACAGCCCCCCCAGGCTGGCACCTCTGCCAGGGGCACAGCCCACCCTAGGCTGGCACCTCTGCCAGGGGCACAGCCCCCCCAGGCTGGCAGCCCTGCCAGGGGCACACACAGCCCCCCCAGGCTCACAGCTGGCTGCCCACCCTGGCTTTGCCCCGGGGCAGGTCCCGGTGCCCAGCTGCACTGCCATGGCACACAGGGCTGCTGCTGCAGCACCACCCTTCTCTGCCAGGCAGAAACCCACGTGAGTGTGTTCTGGAAAATGCTTTGGTGTGACCCGGCCTTCCCATACTTGCACCTTCTATAAAGCCCACGTTCTGCCAGAAGCAGCAGTTCTGAAATCAAGGCATTAGGGGGGATCATGGCTATTTTCTTACATTGGCCAAACTCAGAAAGCCCATCTGTGTGCCCATGGAAGGTCACCTGAGGCTTGGCATTCCACTATAAATTTTTCTTTGAGGAGACAAGAACAGGTATGATTTGAAGGTACCAGGCCAGGAGTAAAAATGCCCATGGATGCAATTAATAACCAAACATATTGATGACTTGAAGCTGCTGGAGCATTACATAGAGGCGGCACAATTACATTTGCAGCCCACAGCAGTCCCCAGATTCTCTGCCTGAGTTTGGGCAACTGTCCCTTTGTGCCCCCTTCCCCTTCTCCATCTGTGCCCCCTGCCACAGGAATATCCCTCCCCAGCACAACCTGCCCCTGCCCTGGGGAGAGGCCCCTCCTCACTGTCTGGAATCCATCCATCCTGCACCACGCACTGCACCCTGATGGCACCGGATAAAAGCTGCAAACCTGGGTAAAAATTAGCAAGCCTGGGTAAAAATTAATGGAGTTAGACTGAGTCCAACAGGAGAGGGGAACCTGTGCCCTGCAGTCACTGCTGACAAGGAGCCACTTCAAGAGGACTATTTCTAGGGCAGCTGCAAACAGAGACTTTAATTATATCTCCCATATGGAAAGCAAGTGTCTGTGCTACCTTCTGGCCCTATTTCCAGAAAAAAACCAGCAGCAGAAGTAAAACTAAAAAAACCACCAGCATTTCATTTACTACAGCTCCAGAGAGCACCAAAACCTGAACTAACTAGTAAAAAAAACTTCTTTCATGTTTGCTGAAGATAACTGTAAGCCACAACGTAAACACAAATAACTCATAGAAAACAGATCTAATAAAAACCACAGGCATTTTAAAAAAATCATCTGCCAAACCAGCACAACTACAAAGCTCAAAGACTTGAATGAAAGCACAGCTTATATTAAATAGACGCAAAAGAAAGATTAAATCACATTACTTGGCTTCAATCTCATGAATAGTTTAAAGTCTAATTGCTCCTGTATTGTTCCATTTATGATAAAAGTTGTGGAGAAGGCGACCTGATTTACAAAAAAAGCTTGCAAAAATAACAGCACCTCCCAAAACAGCCTGTTCCAGCTCCTGTTTCATTTAGCCTCAGAAGAACAAAGGAAAACACGGCCACAATTTTAAAAAGCCTCCATAAATTTACGGTAACCTCCCCAAAACATCCATCAGCCTCACTGCCCAGCCGATATATTTTTAATTGAGATTTCTTCTTGCCAATTTTCCTATGACTCTTTGTCCTCAGTCACTTCTGCGAGGACACGAGCCATGCTTTGAGAACAGCCTCAATAATTCAGCAGCTCAGACTGTGCTTACCCACACCGAGCACATCTTCCAGCAGATCTCCTGATTCACAGGGAGAGCTCCATGGATCAGAACCACCCCCCGAGCTCCCTGTGCCTGCACGAGAGGGTCAATAACAGCACAGACCTTGGGAACACAGCCAGCCAACAGGGCATCCGAAACACTGGGAGCTCATAGGCCCAGGGGAAGGGCTGAAGGCACACACTGCCCGACCTCGTTTCCCACTGGATGGGACTCTGCTGCTCACTCCTGGGCAGGGTGGGAGGCTGGTCCCTTGGGAAAACAGCAGGCTGAAATTTAAACCAGGATCCCTTCCTCTGCGCCAGGCTGGAGCTCCCACTGACCCTTCAGCCAGGGACAGAACACGGCCACCAAGGAGGGACCACGGGTCAACCCAGCTCCAGCCAGGGTGGGGGGCAGCAGGGGCAGCCATGAGAGCCCCCAGACCCAAAGAAAAGGCAAGAGCAGAAGGGGAGCCTTGGGAAAAGGGCCAGGGGGGTTTTCACAGCAGTCAGCACGTGGTGGGGTTCAGCACACAGCCCTGGCCCTGGGGATGATCCAGCAGTACAGGTGAGCTCAGCACAGCACCACTACCACAGCACAGCACCCTTAAAGCCAGGGGGGCTGCAGCCAAGTGAGGGGCACCAGCCAGAGCCCACCCCATGTCCCCTCTGTCCCCAGAGCTGCTGCCTCACCCTATGGTCAGAGGGAGGTCACCTTCAGCAAGGACAGAGACCAGCCAGGCTGCATTTCCTGCAAAGGCTGACTTGGCCAACAAAGCCACTGATAAAAACCAACAGAGACATGGCTGGGTGGAGAGAACAGGGGAAAAGGCTACTTGAAAGATTTCATAAGGGTGGAGAGAGGAAATACAGAAGTTTTTTTTCCCTATGTAATAAATTTAAAGGACAGCCCAGCCCTATCCTGGACTTGAGGAGTGCCGTGGACAGGGGTGACAGCTGAACAGACCTTTTTTGGCAGGGATTTTGTTTTTCCTTCTGGAGGCAGCCTACCCTCAAAGCAGGCAGCACTGCATCTTGCCAGCAAGCATGGCACAATGGCTGCAAGCACAGCTCCTGTTCAGCAGCACTCTGCACAGAGTCAGCTCCCCAGGGATGCAGCAAGCCAAAGCCAGGGAGGATCAACTGGGGCAGCATCGCTCCAGTGCTGCTCTCAGTCCAGAATCTGTTGCTCCTGCTCAAACACAACCACCGACCCTCGCAAGTTTTCAGCATCTCAATTCTTCTCTTCCCTCCCCTGCTGGCAGCCAGGGTTATGAAACCATTGCTCATCTTGAAATACAGGCAGCAGATCTTTATTTTTGGCAGTCCAAAAGAAAAGTTCGACCAGCATGCCGCCAGCATATAAAATCCAGGCTCATAGGAACACTTCAGGCTCGAGAACAGAAAAAGGACTTTGAGTAAGAGCCAAATGTTTTGCAGAGGTCACAAAGCAAATACAACGAGGTCTTCCTGTCTTCAAAACTCTTCCTCCCTCCTCTCCCCGGCTCAAGCTGTGCACATATGTCTGTTCATCAGCAGCTATTTTAGCAGGGCAGCAAGCTCTCCAGAGCAGTGATTTGGCCTGGCAAAAACTGAAATAAGAGCAAAATGGAAAAAACCTCCCAGTTTGCAACTGTCAGTGCTTGCACCACCCAGCAGAGCTATAATTTGTTGGTTTTCCCGTTGTTTTCTGGTCCTCTGAAAGCCTGAGCTCTTCAGTTATGGAAAGAAAAAACCCCTAAATACCATGTTATGTATCCCAGCTGGGCCAGACGTTACTGTAACCTCTGCCACCTCCAAACATTTTGCCCCTCGTTAAGTTTTCCCAGCATTTCAGAGCCAGGCTGCCAGCTGGCTGGCGAGAAGCCCATTTCCCAGGGCAGTTTCTTGCCTTTCCCCTGGGAAGCAAAGCTGCCTGGCTGAGCACGCTCCAGGGCAGAGGCTGCAGGCTGCCCTGCCAGGATGTGCCTCACCCCAGCACCCCAGAAACCAGGGCTGGCACCCAGGGCTGCCCAGAGCCATCCCCAGACCAAGCCTGTCCCCACAGGAGCTGTCCTGTCCCCCAGACACAGCCCCCAGGAGGGAGGGGAGGGCAGGTCCGTCCTGCAGAGTCCTGCCCCAGCATCCTGGGGTGCCTCAACCCCCACAATGGGTACCTGAGACCCCAGCACATCCCCATGCTCCTCACTCATGGTTCAGATCAACCTCTGCAACTCCTAAACCATGAAAACTGTGGTTTTCTAACTCTGCCCCTTGCTGTACTACAGACAAATGGTTCCACAGAAGCAGCAGGAGATGAGAGGGAAAAGAGACAGAAATCACCCACTTCACCCCCTGCTCCACAGCCAAAATCAGCTCTGCATGACCCAGACCACACTGGGAATATTTTCATCTCTGGGTACCACAGTGACCAACAGATTTATCCTTGGGGCTTGCAGGCACATGCCAGGACACTGGACCAGTGAAATCCGCCCAGCCAGGACAGAAATCCTCACCATGGGGCCTAGAACTGTTTATCTGCAGGAAATCCTCTGGCTCCTGTTGTGGCCAGGCTGGGGAGGGAAGGCAGCAGGGCAGAGTGAGCAGCGCCCAGCAGAGCTGCAGGCACACAGAGCTGAGGTTGCAGTGGCCCTCAGCCTTGCAGCCTGGGGGTTCCCCCGTGCTGCACCCCAGCAGCAGCTGCAGAGCATCCCTGGGGATGACTCAGCCATCTCCAGCCCATCCGTCTCTTCCCTAGCCAGGCACCAGGACAAGGGCGTTCCTGCTCTCACAGCCACCAACAGCAGCGCCTTCAGCCAAGGCTTCCTCTCTGCCTGAGGGCTTCCCACCCTGCACTCACTGCAGTGGCACCTGCCAAGTACAAAGTGCCACTTCCATCCATCCAACTGCCCCAGAGAAACCACCCCACAGGAATTCTGTGCTCCACAACATCAATCCCCCCATGGAAATTCTGTGCTCCACAACCTCAATCCCCCCATGGAAATTCCGTGCTCCACAACCTCAATCCCCCCATGGAAATTCCGTGCTCCACAACATCAATCCCCCCATGGAAATTCTGTGCTCCACAACCTCAATCCCCCCACAGAAATTCTGTGCCCCACAACATCAGTTTGGCTGATATGAGGACAAAAGCCCTCAGGGCATCACAGCTCATTTTACTGCACTGCCTCCCTGAGCAAACAATGTAAGAAAAGGTGAGCTGTAAGGAAGGAGGAAAAAACAAAAAGAATAAAAGCCTTCCACAACTCAGACTGAACAGAAGTGGCATGCAAAACGCCACCCAAAGCAAACAGAAAAAAAAATTCATGAATACTGCATTTCAAGGCTGGCTTTAGCCCCCTGAGTGCAGTTGAGTCCCTACAGATAGGAGCTGCTTGGCTTTGTATGAATGCTGGGGAGGAATTACACAGAAATCATAATAAAAGATGGAAGGGCTGCTCACAAAAGTGGATTTTTTTTTTTCTCCCTGCATTTAATTTCCCGGCAGTGAGATTTATTTTTTTTATTTTTTTCCCCCTTAAGCCAATTGAGACTCCAGCAGCAGAGCAGAGCGTCGCTGCAGTCAAGCAGTATTTAATTTGTATTACTGCTGAAGAGATCCTGGATGGCAGCACCAAAGAAGCGCTTCAAATTGTCTGGCCTTGCCTGTTGCACATCTTACTCAGCTTTTCTAGGTCCTTTACAGCACAAGAAACAGAGGATCCCTCTGGTCTGCAAATTGGCCACAACAGTGCAAACAAATCACATCAACCACGAGAGCAATGCCTCTGTTTCCCACTTCAATCATCTCACAGGATCTTGTTAAGGTATACAGCATGCTTTAAGACATGCCAGATGAAGAGATTCTCTGAAAACACACAGCAAAAAATCACCAGCCCCTCCATAAACAAGGCCGGAGTCCTTTCACCTACAGATCCTGAAATTCAGCTGAAAACAAGAGCAAAAAGCCTGCAGCAAAGCATTACTCAGCAAAGGCCACAATGGAGTTTAACAGGAATCTGGTTCAAGGTGGGAAATAGAAAAGGAAAGCCTGATTTGAGAGCTGGAACAGCCTTGCAGGAGCTTACCCCTCCTTCTGCTGCAGGAGGCAAACAAAAAGCTCCTTGCAAACAACTGGATCATGCACTAAGCTCTCATTAAGGAGGGCAGGACAAACGTCTCTGAAGCACTATCAATTAGGCTGGATGGCCAGAGGAGATGTGCTTTTAGACTAAACGGGCTTCAGCTGGAATTCCATCCCACCAACACCGCTGAGGTTTGGGGGAAAAACCCCTGGAGCCAGCAGGAGGTGCCCACAGAGCGGGCAGAAGGGGTGGCACAAGGGGCTAAACACTTTAGAGAGTGCTGGTTCTGATCAGCACCTGATGGTGGCAGCGAGCATCCCTGTGAGAGCACAGAAACCACGGAGGGGAGGGGGAGAAAACCCAGGGCAGCTCTCCTGGCACCAGGGAGCCTCAGCTGCTCTCCCCACTGTCCCACGGGGGCTCGGGATCCAAATGCACTTTGCAGCCATCAGAACAGTGCCCTGTGCCAGTCAGTGCCCAGCAGCTCCCTGGGGTTTGGCCCAGCCTGACAAACAGCCCATATGCAAAGATAAATATATATATATTTAATGCATCTGTGTATATTGCTTAAATGCATATTTAATGTGCATCTATTGCAAGCGTGTGTATTTAATGCACATACAGCTACTGAAGTCACTGCAGCCTGGGGCAGAACAGGCTTTTCCTGACCCAGCAGCCCTGCTGCTGCCAGGGCCAGGGCAGGAAACAGGAGACCTTTTCAAAGGGGCAAGTTTCAGTCTCCCCAGGCTACAAGTTAGTAAATCAAGCTTTAAAGCAGTTTGCCACTCACTGCCATCCCCTGCAGCACACAGGCAGCCTGGCCCTCCTCCCACAGCTGGGCTCAGGCACTCCACAGAACAGCTCCCTGCTCAAGTCCTGGAGTCAAGCTTACTGCAAAAAAGCAGAATACTGAGGCCCAAATCAAACATGAGCCAGTTCAGGCACGCCCAGTGAAGAAGGCACTGGTGGCACATTGGAGAATTGAAGGAGCTCAGCAAAGTGCAGCGTGCTGGTTCCAGCAGAGCAGCAGGGGCTGCAGCTGGTCATGGAGCCAGCCTGTGGAACGGGTGCAGGGAGCCAAACTACACGAGATTACTGCACAACCATGTCAATAATAAATCAGAAACGGCTTACCATCATCAGCAACCAGAGCAGCAGTGCCCTTGTTACCTATTTGCAATGAGCAGGACAGGACGCCCCTGTGACTGGCAGGGTGTCCCTAAGGGCAGAGCTGTGTCCCTGTGCCCTCCCTGCTGTGCCCATGCCAGCAGCAGCCCAGGGCTGTGAGCTCCCAGAGCAGCAGTGCCCTTGTTACCTATTTGCAATGAGCAGTCACCCCTGTGCCTGGCAGGGTGTCCCTCTGGGCAGAGCCATGTCCCTGTGCCCATGGCAGCAGCAGCCCAGGGCTGTGAGCTCCCAGAGCAGCAGTGCCCTGGTTACCTATTTGCAATGAGCAGTCACCCCTGTGCCTGGCAGGGTGTCCCTAAGGGCAGAGCCGTGTCCCTGTGCCCATGGCAGCAGCAGCCCAGGGCTGTGAGCTCCCAGGGCAGCAGGGATCACCCCAACAGCCACAGCCCACTGCTGGGGCCAGCCCTGCCTGCAGCCCACCATCTGCACAGCCCCCACGAGTCAGAGAAAGCTGCAAACCTCCAGGCAAACAAGGCACAGCACTAAAAAACCCCACCACTGAACCTCAATATTGCTTGCTAACTGAAGTAGGAAAATAAATCTTGTCTGCTTGCAAGAGTGAGGGAGCTGGCAGGGGCAGAGCTGCAGACATTGCCAGGCTCTCCTGGCTCCCACAGCATCACCTGTGGGCTCCAGGCCCAGGCTGCACACAGGTGTGCCAGCTGGGACAGCACAGGCAGGTGAAGCCCACAACACCCAAAAGCAGCCTGTCCTTCCCAGACCTCAGAAAGCACAGAAATATTTCCAATATGAGTAGTGAGAAGCAGACCTCAGTCCAGATGCACAGGTAAGGCATTCTGCAAGGTACCCCTGGGACAGTCTGTCCTGGCACAGGGCTGCTGCCCTCTCCCTCCTGAGCAGGGGACACACGTGGGCAGAGCCACTGGGTGACTGCCTGAGCCATGCAGCAAAGCTCCCCACTGCCCTGCAGCCCCAGCACCCGCTCCCACACACCAGAAACACAGGAAACTCCCTGGAAACCCCCCAGCAAACACTTTCAGGGAAAGGCAAAGGGGTTGACAGCACAGCCTGTGTCCATGCTGCCTGGAAAACTGCCCCTTGCCAGGCCCCTCCCTTGTCCCTGCAATGGCAGCTCCTCTGCAGGCTCACCTCAGCCACTGAGATGCTCCCCACCTGGCCAGCCCAGCGTTTCCTGGCAATGGGCTTACACCTCCCAAGGGAGCACAGTCACACAATGCCAGGAATTACACAGCTGGGACAGGAGATGCAAGCACGGTGCCATGGGAGGAAGATGCTCACAGGGACCAAACCCGCACTGCTAAAAACATGATCACTGGCAGGCAACAACTCATCTGGGTGTGAAGGCTTCATCTGACTTACAGACACCGTGAATGCTCTCCATCAGCTCTGCTTTTAACTAATACCTAAAAAAAAATAAATCTCTCCACTAGAGACAGCTACAGCCAGAACACAGCAGTTTTAATCAGAATGGAAACACATAAACCAAAGGCAACAGGATGAAATTAAAGGCAAGGCTGAAAAGCTCGTTATTAATAGAGGTCCTGTTTGCTTTTACAAATTTTATTATTAAAAGCAAATTGCCATGTCTTCAGCTGCAACTCCAGTCAGCTCAGCTCCAAACCTCTCCTGCACAGCCCAAACAATCATCATTACTCCCAGCAAAATACCAGCTGGGGACAAAAGTGGCATGGAGGGAAGGAGAAAATACAGCCAAGACTTGTTATTCTCCACAGAAAAGTTTCAGCATGCCCCAGGTTTAATTAGACGCATCATTTATCATTAATGTTTGACCGGTGCTTTCCAGCCCTCCCTGGAGCAAGTCCCAACTTCCCAAACTTTAACTGAACACATGAACACACGCAGCTGTTTATCCCAGGCCAAGCTTTTGCTTTTTGTTTGATTTTTATTTATTTTTAGCCAAATGGCTGAGCTATTTCTGGGAATAAGGCTACAGTTAGGAGACAGTTAAAGACGAAATGGTTACAGGAATTTCACAAACCCCTGTGTCCCCATTGTCCAGGGAAGGAGCAGCAATGGGGGATTGCAGCCCTAAGCTTTTTGCAGCCCCAGCTTCCCTATTTGAGCCTCCCCTGACTTCTCTGTGGTCAAGCATGGGCTGCCCTGTGGCTGCTACAGGGGAACTGCCTGAGCACGTGGAATGCTGCTGTCATGCTAAACACATCTTACAAAATAAAATTCCAGCAACTTTCATGAACATTTCAAGTGGCTTCATTTAAACCCATACTCTTTTCAAGTGTGGGATTTCTCCCAGCAGAACGGCCACCTGGTGTCACAGAGACCCCAGCCCCAACCTTGGCTGCTCACAGGTTTCTGTCACAGCAATGAAAGTAAAACACTTCCTGCAGAAGCTGGCATCAGGTATCTGACATGCAGCCTCACTCCCCAGGTGTTAACAGGGCTGGACTGGGAGGAACAGACAACTCCTACAGCTTCCAACTCCTAACTGTAACCATCTTTATTATTAGAATAGGAACTGCAATCACACACTAATGTTTGGTTCACACTCTATGGGAAAAAAAAAAACACGTGTGAAAGAAAATCACAGATGTGTAATAAAATCTATTTTTGCACACAGAGCACCCTTGCTGCACATCCTAAAGATGGGAGTGCAAATCAGCATCCTCCACCACAGCCTGGGACACCTCCCACAGCCCCACCACCCCTGAGCAGGGCAGGGACAGCCCCACAGGGCCCAGTGCACCCAGGGCTCTCCCCACCCTGCCCTGCCCCTTCTCAGCTATTCCCAGTGCCCGTGGGGAATTCACTTCGTATCTAAAGAGTGACTCTGGGCCACGGCCCTTCTTCAGAATAGGTCTCAGTGGGGTGGGTATCTTCCTGCAGAGCTCCAGGTAGGACCTGCCCCACAGGGCCCCATGCCCCAGCTGGGGTGCCCACTGCTGGCACGGGACAGAGGGATGCCCAAGCTGGGGTACCCACTGCTGGCACGGGACAGAGGGATGCCCAAGCTGGGGTACCCACTGCTGGCACGGGACAGAGGGATGCCCAAGCTGGGGTACCCACTGCTGGCACGGGACAGAGGGATGCCCAAGCTGGGGTACCCATTGCTGGCACGGGACAGAGGGATGCCCAAGCTGGGGTACCCACTGCTGGCACGGGACAGAGGGATGCCCAAGCTGGGGGTACCCACTGCTGGCACGGGACAGAGGGATGCCCAAGCTGGGGTACCCACTGCTGGCATGGGACAGAGGGATGCAGAGGGCCCTATGCCCAAGCTGGGGTGCCCACTGCTGGCACGGGACAGAGGGATGCAGAGGGCCCTATGCCCAAGCTGGGGTGCCCACTGCTGGCACAGGACAGAGGGATGCAGACCCCAGGATGAGCAGCAAGAGACCATCACTGCAGCCTGTGACAGGGCACAGAGCCACACGGTCCAGCCTGCACACCCACCCAAGGGGCACCTTGTCCCCAACACCTGGCACAGTGCTGAGAGCCAGCAGCTCACAAGGAGCCCAGCACTTGCCAGACACCAGGGATTTACCAGCACATGGGCTGCAAAGAGGATCAGGCCCCAAGGTATTTAATTAAACTGGAATAACACAACTAAGGTCCTATTGTTACACTCCACATAAACACTCCAACAGAAGAATTTTGCTCCCAATTACAGACTGTTGGCTGTTTTCTCACTTGTCCAGGGCAAGGAGCTGCACTGACTGCAGAGAGACCCAGCACAGAGCACCAGCCCAGGGGCTCAGCCAGCAGCAGGCACCCAAGAGGAGGGAGAACACCCTGGGGTGCTTCACCCACCACCCCAGTCTTCCTGCCCCATGAGCAGGGTCACAGCTCCCAGGGCTCGATTCCAGACAGGCCTTAAATAAAAGCAAATTGGGAGGAAAAGTGAACACACCGAGGGCATCAGTAAGTTCTCTTTCTGCATTCCTCCCTTATCTCTCCCCCAGCCCTGGCAGAGCTGTGGCCAGAGCGGGGTACAGTGAAGAGCAGGAGAGCAGCAGGTGAGAAAAAGCCCAGTCTGTGATGCAGACACAGGGAGCAGCACAGCTGGAAGTGGACAGTGCTCACCCCAGCCCCTGAGGAGCCCAGCCCAGCAGAGTGACCCCAAACTTCCCCTGGACACCCCCACACTTCCCCACCCCGCTCCTGCACCCTCCCACAACAGCCGTACCAGCAGCAGGAGACTAAAAATAAGACTCCAGTGCTAGAATCTGTTTCCAAAAAAGAATTAAAGTTGTATTTCAAGTTGACAGTATCTCCTAAAAGTGGATTAACCATGGCAATTCAATCCCACCTCCCTGCAGTGATCCCAGCCCCACTCTTCCTTTGACAGGGATTATTTTGGTGGTGCAAATCAAAGTTCAGAATCCAATTTGTTTCTGAGAGCATCAGTCTGCACACCCCCAGGTAGCTGTGCAGACCACATGCACCACTCGACCCTTCCTGCTCTTGTTACCATCCCATTTCATACCCTATCCATGATAAGAGTTCATAGGAGGGAAAAACAGAGCCACAAACAGTCATGCTGACAGGGCAAGTCACCTCCATTGTGCCTAAGCTTCGAGTTACAACTGGAAACAGGATTTTTACAATCTGTTGGTATTTATGAGCCTCAGGCAGAGACCACACAGTGGAGAGGTTACAGTGCTTGTCTGAGCAGCCCTATGGGATCCTAAGTGCCAGAAAATCTGCAGCCTTTAATAACTGCAGTGAACTCCTGCAATGCCATTGCCACAGGATGAGCATCCCTTGAAGCCCAGCACTGCCCATGCAGGAGCGAGGGCCGGGCAGCACCTCAGGCTGCTCCACAGTGACTGGCACAGGCTGTTCTCTCCTCCATGGAGCAGGAGGGAGAGGACTGGCCCAAGGATACCTGGCAGCCTGCAGGGCTGAGGACACGGCAGAGCTACAGCAGCAGGGCACGAGCTGCTCCATCAGCCAAGGCTGATATGGGGGGACCCACACCACTTGCACCAGCCTGATAAACTGCTCCTTGCTGCTGAAATGCTGCTCACAAAGCCAGGAGGGGCAAACAGCGCTAAACCCCACACCAACACTGCAGCTGACCTGGCACTCTGTCCTGGGCCCTGAACAGAGCTGCGCCTCCAGCCAGAGCACCACCCTGCCCTTCCAAAGGGCTGCTGCCACAGCCCAGCCCTGCACAGAGCCTTTGGAAATACCTGGGCTGTGCAGGGAGGGTTTCTCTGCACCCCAGAGGACATCACACCCCAGCAGCACTGACTGTCCCCTCTCCATGCCCAGGGACTCAGCGGTGACACAGGGACTGCGTGGGAGCCCGGGCAGGGCAGGGACTGCTCCTCACCAGGGAGGAGGGTGCTGGGTCCAGAAGCCGGGCAGGCACCTCCAGTTCACCGCTCACAGCAAGCAGCCACGTGAAGGAGCTTTGCACTGAACCGGTGGAGGTGCCTCAAACCACAAACGCCTCTGACAGGAGCGGGACAAAAACTGCCGCTGGGGTGGGTGGGGTAGGAAGCACTCAGGGCAGAGCTGAACTCAAAAGGCATCAAAGCCAGACAGTCAGGGCACTGAGTTTCCATCTCATCTCTCTGTCCCCGAGGCTGCAAAACAATGGTTGAGGTAGGTGTGTTCTCCACAGGGCTAACCCAGAGCCTGCCACAGAAACACCGCCTACAAACAGAAAACCAACCCGAAAATCAAACCCTTCCCTCCCAAACAGAGCTACCTCCAGAACTGACAAAGCGACTTAGAGTCGCTTGGGCTCCAAGCCTGGAAAACCGGCCACAAATATCTCGCTCCAAAGCAAAAGCGAAGAGGAGAGCGCGGCTCGGGGCAGAGCCCGGGATCGCGGCAGGTACCCGGGATCGCGGCCCGGAGCATCGGGCTGTGTCACAGCACACACACACACACACTGCCCCAGCTCCATCGCAGAATGCCAGGGCTGTGTCACAGCACACACACACTGCCCCAGCTCCATCGCAGGGCAGTGTCACATCACACACACAGACAGCCTCAGCTCCATGGCACGGTGCTCGGGCTGTGTCAGAGCACACACACACTGCCCCAGCTCCATGGCACGGTGCTCGGGCTGTGTGTCAGAGCACACACACACTGCCCCAGCTCCATCGCAGGGTGCTCGGGCTGTGTCACAGCACACACACCGCCCCAACTCCAGGAACTTCGCTAACTACGCACTGCGCAATCAATGACACTGCTGAACAAACAGCAGCGCCGGGAACGACGGTAAAACACCGCTTTTCGCACATTTGCTGCGGAAAAGGAAAAAATGAGTAATTACAGAGCTCAGGCCAAGCAGTGAGGTCACGGTGAAATCTCCGAGCAGCCTATGTGGCAGCGGGAAGGGATCGGGATGGAGCCGGCGGGGGCAGAGCCGCATCCCGCCCCGGGCAGGAAGAGCCACGCGGTCCGGGGAGCGCTGCCGGCGGGGGAAGCGCCCTCCGACAGGTCTGGGAGGAAAAAACAAGGTTTGGGCTCCGGCAGCAAAGGCAACTTCTGGAGGGCTCGCAGGGTCGGACGGAGCCGCCGCGGCGGGGCCGGGGCGGAGCCCGCGGGGAGGGGGATGCGGGAGCCCCCGCGGGAGCACAGCCCCAGCACACGGCAGAGAGAGGAAAACAGCGAACTTTGCCCGCCCGCGCCCCGGCCCCGCACTCACCAGGCGGCTGAGGCTGCGGCGGAGCATCGCGGCGGCGCCCGGCCCCGCCGCGCTCACCGCCGCATCGCCCGGCCCGGCCCGGCTCGGCTCCGCTCCTAGAGGGGCTGCGGGCCGCGCCGCCGGCCCCGCTCCGCTCCGCGCTCCATGCCGCCGGCCCGGCCCGGCCCCGCTCGGCCCCGCTTTGTCCCGCCGCTGGAGGCGGCGCCGCCGCCGCCCCGGAGCAGCCTGGGAGCAGGGCGAGCCCCGCCGCCGCCGCCAGGGGGAGCCACCGAGCCCGGGCGGGGACACGCGGGACGGGGACAGCCGGGGACGGGGGACAGGGGACACGCGGGGACAGGGAGGGGACAGGGGACACGCGGGGACAGCCGGGGAGGGGGACAGGGGACACGCGGGGACAGGGAGGGGACAGCCGGGGACAGGGGAGGGGGGACGGGGGACATGCGGGGACAGCCGGGGACAGGGGAGGGGGGGGACAGGGGACACGCGGGGACAGCCTCGCCCCGCCGCGCTGCCGTCCTTGCCAGAGCCGCTGCCGTCCCCTCCGCCGGCCCTGTGTCCCACCGCAGGGCCCCCGTGCTGTGTCACTGGCGCAGAACGGGACGCGGTGTAACCGACCCTAAAGACCATGGCGGTCCCACCCCTGTCCTGGCAGGGACACCTTCTGCAAGTCCTGTCCCATCTGGCCTTGAGCATCCACACCTCTTCTGGACAGCCTTCTCAGAGGGAAGAATTTCTTCCTAATATTAATCAAAACCTGCCCCCTTTCAGTTTAGAGAGCTAGCCCTTATGTGACCTGCCCCAACCGTCATTCCCCCGGCCCTATAACTACATGCCCCATAAAAAGTCCCTGTCCAGCAATCCTGCACCCACTTGAGGCACTGGAAGGGACTCCAATGCCTCCTCAGAGCCTTCTCTTCCACAATCATACATCCCCAGCTCCCTCAGCCTGTCACCATGGCAGAGATGCTCCAGCCCTCAGAGCTTCTTCGTGGCCTCCTCTGAACTTGCTCTAACAGGTTTCCATGGCACTGAGGGCAGGGATCTCAGGAGAATTAGGGGCAGAACCCTCCCCTCACCTGGTGATGCAGCCCCGGACAGGGACAGGGCAACGGGGGAGCAAAACTCACCTGAAATGCTTCCTCCAGGAACCTTCTCCCTACTCGAGCAGGCACAGAGCATGAGAATATTAATGTAAACCACCAAAACTGAAAAAGACCAGATGTGACCTAACAAAATGTACATGTTTTAGTTGTTTTCAACACCAAATTGAAAAAGACGAGACATAACCTAACAAAATCTACATGTTTTTGTTATGTTTTCAACACCATTATTGCCTAGTAGTAAAACAGCCTTTTCTGGAGCAATATCCTCTGCATGAGGGCAGGGAGCTTCCCTGGGCTGTCCCGGGCTGACAGCTCCAAGCACCTCCAGGAGTGGGCAGGTTCCCTGACCCCAGGGCCCAGGGGCCACTGCCATTCCAGCAGTTTGCATTGCTCCCATTTTAAAGCCAGCTTCTTCCTGGAAACTGAGCAAAACTCACCTTGTGGCACCACAACTGAGCCTAGAGAGCAGCTGGCAGCTTCCAGAGGCCTGGAAAACACAGATTTTTCACTTTGCATTTCTAAAGCGAAAATAGCATCCTATTGATTTACTAAGGCTAAACCCAGTCACATTTGCTCTGCATAAGCACCCACTGTCTGGCAGTTTCACACAGTGTGACACATCCAAGCCTGCCCCAGCACCAAAATAGGAGTCAGGTGTCGGGCAGGCAGGAGCTGTGGGGGTTTTTAACCCCACTTCTGCCAAGGCAGCAAGCAGAGGGATCAGGGAGGCTCCACATCCCTGCAGAGCAGGGCAGCACTGCTCTGCATCCCAAGGGCAGCCTCCCACTGCTCCCTGTGCAGCTGGGCTCTTACTCACCTTTCCACACAAAGGCCTCACCACAACAGAGGAAACCAGAAAACAATGCCAGCCACTTTAAAATAATGAATGGCAATTGTTAAACACCTCTAAATAATGCCCAACCAGTTTGGCTGTAGAGTTCCCTCCCCCACAAAGCAACAGAGCACCGAAGTCAGACCAACGCTACCCTGCAGCTTCTGCCTCGCTTTTTGGGTACTTTCCTGGTGTTTTTCTAGCCTGTTTGTGTTGGTAGAAGAGGGAGCTGTTCTCAGACACTTTTCCTGTGGCAGGTGCTGAACAGACCAGCCAGAGCCCAGCCTTTAGGGTTTGACCCCTGCATGTCTCCAAAGGCCAAGGCAATCTGGCTTACCTGGCCCACAGAAAAACAGCTTTAGTCTTCTCCTCAATATATCACTACAGGTACAGCTGCTCCTCACCTTTCACCTGAATTAACTGATCAGGAGAGTTGGCCTCACCAGCAGAAGGATCCCTACAACTGCACTTGTCCTTACAACTCCTGTGCCATACAAATTGCAGCCCCTACCCAGTTTAGTTTGAAATTATGATGTTTTAATTTTTGTTAAGTTTACTAGGATTAGAAGCAAAATGCAAGACTTGGACTATGACACAAAATTAAAAATGAGATTATTAGCTTTACTGCAGTGCCACTAGGGACAGAGACCCTTTTCCAGGGAGCTCCAGGATGAAATAAGTGCAATCACAGCTGGGAAGAGCCACAGGTGAGTGTCTGGTCCCCAAACCCGGCCAGAGCAGAGCCACAGCGTCCTGCAGTGAGCCAGATCGTTTGGATCCATCCATCCATCTCCTTACTTGACCCCGCAGGGTTCCACTAAGCTGCTGTCACCCCCCTGCTGCTGACACAGTGGCTGCGGGGCAGCAAAACCCCATCTCAGCAAAACCAGCCCTGCGCAGGGGAAGCAAACAGCCCTGACTGGGCTTTTTCACAGCCTGGAACCGCCCGCACGGTTCCGCTGCTGATTTGGTGGCAATTCTAGCGGCTCCCGGGTCTGCGGAAGGGAAATCTGTGTTAATGCGCCTCTTTCAGCCGCGCACGGGCGGAGCCGTGCCCAAAGCTCCTGCACGGACTGCGGCCAGCCCAGGCACGCCCTGCCCATGGCAGGGACCGCGAGGGACAATGCAGCATCACACGGCTTGGTTGGAGTCCCTCGCCACTTCGATTAGCACAAAAATGAGCGCAAACCAGTCCGGAGCATCAGCCGAGCGCCGGGCAGGCTGCAAGCAGGGCACGGACGGAGCGGCCGAGGGAGAACCTCGCAGCGTGGGCAGAGTCATGAAATCCTCCCACAGCATCGTTCTCCCGGCCGTGTTTTGGCTGTTCTCGGCCACGGGGGTGTCGGAGCTCAGTCCCTGGCAGGTGCCACAGCAGGAGCGGCCGGGCTCCCTCCGGCCTCGGGACACACTCTAACATCGTCAGGGTTTTGGGGTTTTTTTTCTTTTTAACATTTATTATTGCAGTGTTTGCTTCTTCCGCCATCGTGTGGCCAGTTGGAGGATAAAGCGCTGTCGGCAAAACCAGCAATCGGCTTTCCACGTCTTCCAAATATCGGAAGGATTTTATAATATCCGATGTCCTAGGAAGTCGATGGAGATGCATTAATTCTCACCAAGTCCCTCCCACCGCCGGACGGGTACTGCAGGTTTGTCCTTGGCCTGAAGCAGGTCTCGTTAATCCGAGCGTGTGGGTCGGCAGCTCACTTACTGCCAGGGCATCCCCTGCCCATTGCCTCGCTGCTCCTCAGCCCGGGCAGAAGCACCCGGGAAAGGCACTGCCTGCTGAGTGCCACCACTGCTGAGGCCACCTGTCCCCTGGCAGCCACGGCAGGGCCATCTCCAGCTGCAGAGGGGAGTTCATGCTCAGGGCTGTTCAGTCCCAGGCTCTGTTGTGAGGCACAGGTACAACACAGCGTGCTGGGATCATGGGGGGAATGCCAAGGAAAAGCTGACATCAGGTTTTTCCTTCACTTCTCCTGAACGGGACAAATCCTTCACTGACTTGGTGAAACAGGTTTTATAAGAAATGAGAATATTTTTGCCGGCCGATTCCAGCAGAGAATTCTTGTCTGTGCACACCTGAGACTCCCAAACCTACCCTGCCAGCACGAGGCGACCAGCAGGCACAGAACAAGGACCTCACTGTGTGAAAACAGCCAAAACCACCCAAATTCTGCATCTGCTGGAGTCCTACTGATGGCCTGGAGCTGCTGCCACCCCTGGCAGTGCCCACAGCCCCTCAGCAGGGCAGGGTGCCCGTTCCATGCTCCCCTCATGCCCACCTGCCTGGGAGAACCAGCGAGGCTGGGGATTGCAGGAGGGATTGCATCACTCTCACAAACACCCAGGAGGGCAGGAGCTGTCTGCAGAGGGTGTGCTGTGCATGCAGCCCTGCCTCCAGAGCTGCCCTGCAGCAGCAGGGCTGGCCAGCACCAGCTGGGCACGGCTCTGAGCCCCAGCTCCCCAGTCCTGCCTCACGCCTGTGCCAAGCACCAGCTTCAGGTGCAGGACTGTCCCTGTGATGTGCTAACCTGCAGCAGGGACTTCTCCTGGGCCTTCCCCAGCCACCCTGGGAAAGGAAGGAAAAGGCAAGTCCAGGGCCAGCACTGAGCACTGACACCACACAGCAGGGTCCATCACACATGGGACCTGCACGCGCTTTTCTCCACCCCTCAAGTGCATCTTCAATCAGTTCATCACTCCTTTTCTCCACCCCTCAAGTGCATCTTCAGTCAGTTCATGACTCCACCTGCAGCTCTCTTTGCTGGAGCAGGGCACAGAGCTCAGATGCTGGTTGCTGCAAGCCTCTGCAGCAATTGTGCCTGCAATCTATTAACACAAGGCTAGCCCAAAAAATAAACACAGAAAAACCCCACAAAGTCCCCCCCAAGCCTCTCCTACAGCTGCACTGTGCATGGAAGGTGGGGTGCAAGGTCTAAGATGGGAGCTTGGGTAGCAGGCAGGATTTATGCCAGCAGGTCAGGGATTTGGGCTACAGCCTTGCTAAACTCAGCTGCACTGAAATGAAAGTGCAGTTTAAGGAGGTGAAAGATCTCTCACAGACAAGGCCCGAGCTCTGATTGCTGCAGCTGACTTGCAAATGAAAAAATTTGGTTAATAAATTGGCTCTTGATCCCACACCCAGAGATATCCTGTAGCAAAGCCCTAATTAATACACTGATAGGCATCCTCAAGAGGGACTTTGTCCTTACAGTGTGAAATAACCTGTTCAAATATGCAGCAACTTACAGGGTTACCATTTACAGAAGAGAATACTAATTTTAGTTAACAAAATCCCCCATTTTACAAAGAAGACTTTCTTTTTCAGAGGAGGGGAAACCCAACAAATACATTTGGTACATGACGTGACAAATTTATGTACCTCAGACTCCAGCACATTTCCTGGTGCCCCAAGACAAACGTATCTACTAAATAAATTGGATTATATCCTTCCTTCTGCCAGCAACAATGTCTCCAACAAGGCTCCTTTAACCTAGAAAGGGAAAGTTTTCATAGCTTCTCATTTTCCAGTCCTTTGTCCTCTCCCTCCTTACAAAGTATTAACAACCTCCTCCATGACCATCAAAAGAAGCTTAGGGAGTTATTGTCAATTAATTCAGCCTTGTTTTTTCTAACATTTTTCCAGCACACATGACAGCAAACACTCCAGATCTCATTTTTAGTGTAGCACAACAGAGGGTCTACAACAGATAATAAAACACCCAAAAGAAACTCTGTGCATGGTTGCTCATTCTCACTATTGAGCTTATTGAGAGCTGCCTGTTATCACATATATTGCAATCTCTTGAATGATCTCTGAAAATCCCCTGGGCCCTGGTGTGCTCATCTGAAAAAAGCTGAGCCTCTTGCCAACACTCGCTGTTTCACTGGGGAACTTCCACAAGAGCGTGCTGGCACCCAGCCCACCCAGCAGGAGAAAGTGTACATAGCAACCAGCTTCTCAAGTACAAAAAGCACCCACCCCAGGCTTTTATCAACCCTGACACCCATGCCAAGGTTTAAAATCCACTTACCTTCTTTACACGTGTTCCTTTAGGTCTGTACATACTCCAAGGAGCTTTCAGAGAGCAGCACAACACAGGTCAGAGCCCACAGCCCAGCAGTGCCTCCCACAGCCCAGCAAAGCCAAGGGGCTGCTCGCCTTCCCCCACAGCCGCTGCTCTGCTGGGCTAAGAGATCCATTTTAATTAATTTTTATACCTTTTTCACAAAGCAGGGCGGGCAGAGCTCCATGTGAAAGCCCCTCACCAGCCCAAAGCTCAGGCTCTATACCCAGGAATGCCCTCCCCTTTCCCTGGCTGCTGATATGCCCCAGGGCAGGTGATGGGATTTAGAGATTTACAGTGGGCAATGAGAGTCACCTGCAGGCACCCCACAGGCTGTGTCCCATTCCATTTGCCTTTCCAAACACCCATTAACCTGCATCACTTGTAATTAATTCCCTTTATTGCTCTAAATCACTGTTCACACTCCAGTGTCTGAGATATTCTCAGAAACCACTCGCTGGCTCCTTCTTCTGTAAATTTGGGATAGTGGAGAACAAGGAACTGCCATGTTTTTCACACGTCACAAATCTCTGTCTCTTATTTCAGTTCTTTTCCTTTGTCAGGCCTGGTTGCTGGTGGGTTTGCCACCCCACACTCCCTGATGTGTGCAGCAGGCTCTCCTTCCCTGTCCTGCCCCTCGGGCATGGGGCATCCTCACTGCAGCTGCCAGCAAGGCTGATCCCCAAAGCGTGTCTCCATCAGAATCCTGGAAATTATTGTGAAATATGCAATGGTTCTGTTATAAATGATCAAATCGCAAACCAAATTTATAAGAAAATTTAGCAATGATTTATTAGGTCGTTAACAAAATAGAATTTCGAGAAAAAAACCACCACAGCCAAGGCAGCGTCAGCCTCAGGTGCTGGTGCTGGGTGAACCTGGATCCGACCGACAAAGTGTCAACATCTCCCCAGTGGCTCACCCCAGTGCTTCATGCAGCCAGCTTATAAACAGTTTATTCAGCCTGAGGCAGAGATGAGAGCTTATAAACAGTTTATTCTGCCTGGGGCAGAGATGGCCGAATGTTCCTTTGTGTCCCTTCACATGCAGAACTGGGGCCATACATGTGCAGGGATGGACAACAGTGAGTCCAGGTGTCTGGATGGATGTCTGAGCACTTGGGCAGAGCCTGCATTCACAGGTAGCAGAGTGGCACCAGTGCTTGAGTGTGGTAGATGCAATAGATGCAATCTCCCAGGTGCAGGTCCCAGCAATCATGGCCCAGGAAGGTTCCATTCAGACAGACTTGATATTATCTTAACGTTGTCGGGAACTAATTGAATAAAAATAAGACTCTGCTCCCAGCCGGGGTGGTCAGACACACTTTGGAGTCTACAATATTTTTATACATATATTGCATGAATTATCTCTACCATATACTACAGTTCCCACTCCCCTGGAAACTCTAATGTATATGGGAAGAGCCACAGAGTGTAGTTTTTATTGAGAAAACACAGCAGTGGATGTAGAGCAGCAGAGGGGCCTGTGCTCTCAGCAAGAGCTTGCAGTGGGGAACCTGCTGCCCTGCCCATGTGTGTGGGGCAAACCAAGGGCTCAGAGGAGGTTTCAGAGTCAACATCACCCCCATCCTCTTCTGGGGGGGCTGTAACAAAGTGTAGCTGCTGGCTAAGCCCAGGCAGCATGCAGAAAGTGAAATGTAATGACACTGGAGAAAGCACAGCAGGGCCATGGGTGGAACTAGAGGGGCTGGCAGGCTCAGCACATGGACCCATCTTCCAGGCTCTCCTGCAGGCCTCTCCTGTGCTGCCTGGCAGGACTGGGGTGTCCACAGGAGACTCGGCAGGGTTTGAACACTGACCTGGCAGTGCTCTTCACAAAAGAGCAGCAGGCTCACTACCCAACTTTAGATCCTGATAGTGATCACAGCCACCAGGAAACAGTCCAATTGTGCAAAGCAACCTTGGTAGGAGGGGGTGGGAGGTGTATTCCCACAGGCACTTGCTGAAACATCTCTTCATCTTCTCCTGGCAGCACACAAACAGCCATCGACTTTGGCAGAGCCCAGCCAGGCTCAGAATCTCTGCCTCCATCTCTGGCTCTCTCCATCCTTCAGGCTCAGGAGGGCCCAGGCTGTGGGCAGAGCTGCTGGTGACCCTGCTGGCAGATGTGGGTCTCTGAGAGAGCAGCACCAAGAGCTGCAGAAATGCAGAGCTCACACACCACTTTACAGCAATGCAGCCACAGCCCAGGCTGGGGCACCACCACAGTGCTGGTGGCACCAGACACAATATTTTGCCTACCCTGGTGCTCCTGCATCAGCTTCTCTGGAAACTGGAAAGGGAGGGTGTGCTAGATAACATTCAAGTGCTGAAATGCAAAGCAGGGCTGTGTCACCCAGCTGGCTCCCTGTAGAAAGTGCTGCTGGTACTATGCACAAGAGATAGAAAATGTGTCCCTCCAGAGCAGCTGCTGAGGCACTGCTTCCTGCTTGCATTTTCTAAAAAACCCAGAATTCATGGCAGGGTACCCCTCGCCACCGTCTTGTTTTTGGTCCCCACTTTGCCCTGTACCCACAGCACCCACACCCCAGGGAACTCCACCAGACTGAGACAGGGGGTTACTGGAAGTGCTGTATTTACAGGGCAGTATTAACTTCTGCTGCTGCTATTTACAGTTTATTTACAAATAACCCCTGTAGTCACCAACAGTTGAACACGGCAGAGTCAGACAGGGCTTTATGGCAGGCTGGCACGGCAGAGCAGGCAGTTTCTGTTCCTTTCCCTTTCCAGCCCTGCCAAGGGAAGGGCTTCCTTGATTTGCCTTCCCCTGGACAGCAGAGGCAGCGCCTGTTAATGAGTAACAGGGGAGCAGAGGTGACTAACGCACACCTCAGCTTCTAATGCTGCTTGCTGCAGGTGCCACGAGGAAAACACCAAGCCCAGGCTTCAGGTGAAGTGTTTCCAGGGCTGAGGGCAGCTGTGCCCACTGGCACGGCTCGGTGCCCAGGAAGCACAGCTCTGGCACACACAGTGTGTCACAGGTGTGCTGGGACAGGTGTGCTGTGCTCTGGCAGTGACGGTGTGTCACAGGCTGGGCTCACACAGACTGTGCTGCTCTGGCACACACATTGTGTCACAGGCTGTGCTGTGCTCTGGCACACACGGGGTGTCACAGGCTGGGCTGTGCTCTGGCACACACAGGGTGTCACAGGTGTGCTGTGCTCTGGCACACACAGTGTGTCACAGGCTGCTGCTCTGGCACACACAGTGTGTCACAGGTGTGCTGTGCTCTGGCACACACGGGGTGTCACAGGCTGCTGCTCTGGCACACAGTGTGTCACAGGCTGGGCTCACACAGGTGTGCTGCTGCTGTCCCATGTCACTTGGGGCAGCAGAGTACCAGGCTGCCAGCGACAGTGTCCCTCCTGGAAGGGTGGCAGGCTCACTCCTGGGGATGGAGCCTCCGCCACCAGCTGCCTTTGAACTTAAATGTTCACTGACGGGCTGCAGGGTGCACAAACGCCGACATCGCCTTCCCGCAGTGTGGGAAGCGGGTCTGACAGCCCTGCCAGATGTGGAGCTCCTCTGCAGACCGCCCGGGGCTGCCCTCCTCGGTCACCAGCAGGGAACGGGACCGTTCCGGGCAGCAGGCAGGGGGTGCCGGGCCAGGTCAGCCCTGCCCTGCGAACACAGCTTTCCCCGGGCACAGGGCAATAAAAGAGACGAGCTTTCCCCGTGGTGTTTGTCGGATCTCCCTCTCCACACAGATCAGTCCGGGTTTAGATGGAGTCTTCCAGGGAATACTAACAGGGGGCAGCAAGGGGCCGGCCGTTCCCTTTTCACTCGGGTTTGCAGCCCGGCTGCCAGAGAGGCGCCTTACAAAGGGACTTTTGGCTCGCCCCTGTGGTTCCCGGGTTTTCAGCCACGCAGGGGACAAAGATGCAGTTTATGCCCCAGGACCGATTTCCCAGCTCTGCCCGCCCTGGCCAAGCACCCGGCAGCTCTGCCCTGCCCCTGCAGCCCGGGACCACAGCCCGTGCTCGGTGCCTGCCTGCTCAGGGCGCGATGGCCGATGGCTGCTTCCTCTGCTCCTGCCTCATCTTCAGGGCCAGCATGGCCCGGCGGTACAAATCTGGGAACAAGGGGGCAGTCAGGCCCTGAGCTGGACCAGCTGCACGGCCCAGCTGCAGCCTGTGCTCAGTGCTCAGGCAGGGACAGCCCAGACCCCAGCACAGACACCCGGGTGACCTCCCTGCATCCCACCCCACAGCATGGGTGACCTCCCTGCATCCCACCCCATAGCATGGGTGACCTCCCTGCATCCCACCCCACAGCATGGGTGACCTCTCTGCATCCCACCCCACAGCATGGGTGGCCTCCCTGTATCCCACCCCACAGCAGAGGCAGCAGCCTCTGCCCCCACAGCAGCGCCCCAAGCCCTGCAGCAGCACTTGTCTGTGCCCATGTCCCCACACCAGGCCCCCCATGGCCAGTGTCCCTGCACAGCCTGCTGCCAGCAGGCCAGACCCCTGGTGCTTTCAGCAAAATCTGTCCTGAGAAATACCAACCAAAGGTGCTTGAGACCTCCTCACGCTGCTGCTCCAGAGAAGGTTCCCGTGACTTGATTTTATTCTTGATTTTCTTCTTTTTTTTCTTTTTCATACCCTGTGCTGAATAGAGAAATACAAAATTTCAGGCACCACACACCTGAGCAAGGGTGCCTTTGTCACCAAACCAGCTGAGAGCACTGCTGGTGGCGGGTGTGCAGTCCTCCATTGCACCATCCCCTGTGGAGATGCTCAGGTGTCTCCTCTTCCCCTCTGGATCCCTGTGACCTGGCTCTGCACTCAGCTGGTCTGCAGGCAGAGCTGATGGAGGTGGCGGCCACCAGTGGTCCTGTATTTGGTCACATTGCCAGGCCTGCCCACAGGCCCCTCTCACCTGGGTGTGCGGTGGCCATCCCGATGGCTGAGGGCTCCTCCTGCCCGACCCTGTTGGGGAGCAGCAGCCCCCCGGCAGCCCCTACTCCCGGCCCCTCCGGCTCTTCGGCTGGGCCTGGCTGCCCCAAGCCCTTCTTCTTCACCTTCACCTTCCTCTTCCTCCTCCTGGGGCCCTTAGCGCTCTCCTCCTGGGCAGGGAAGGGGGATGAGGGGAGGGTGGCAGAGCCCCTCTCGCACCCCGTCCATCCCAGTCCCATCCCGGTCCCATCCCTCACTCACCAGGGGCAGGAGGCGGCAGACGGGGCGCACCGCCCGGGGCTCCCCGTTCTCCCGAGCATCCTCCGCGGGGAGCGGCCGGTCCCTGCGGGGGGAGCACAGCGCGGTGAGCCCGAGCGCTGCGGGGGGAGCCGGGGCCAGGACGGGCTCTGGGACCCGCACCCACCTGCGGGCGGGCGGGCGGCCGCGGGCGGCCCGAGGGGCGGGAGGCACCGGGGCGGCGTCCGGCGGGGCCGGGGCGGCGGCGGCGGCGCGGAGGAGCCAGCGCAGCCCCTGCAGGGTGGTGCGGGCCGGGCCGGCGGGGGGAACCCGCTTGGCGACACAGGGCTCCTGGGGACGGGAGAGCGGGGATCAGCGCCGGGCGGGGAGCGGGACCGGGAGAGGGAGCCGGGACGGGAACGGGAGCGGGGAGAGGGAACGGGAACGGGGAACAGGAGCGGGAATGGGAACAGGAACGGGTGCGGGGAGAGGGAACGGGAACGGGAGCGGGAACGGGAGCGGGAACGGGAGAGGGAGCGGGAACAGGGAACAGGAGCGGGAATGGGAACGGGAACGGGAGCGGGGAGCGGGAACGGGAACGGGAGCGGGGAACAGGAGCGGGAATGGGAGCGGGAACGGGAGAGGGGAGAGGGAACGGGAGCGGGAACGGGGAACGGGAGCGGGGCCGGGCCCGCACTCACGATGCGGCACGGAGAGCGGTTCTCGTTGACCAGGCGCTCCAGGCACAGCCGCTCGATCAGCTCGCAGGGCAGCAGCGCGGCCGGCGCGTCCTGCTTGTTGGCCAGCCTGGGGCACGGCAGAGCGGCCGTCACCGCCGCCTGGGCCCCGCGCCTCGCCAGGGAGGCTGTGTGCTTTATCCCGTCTGGCTGCGCTCAGGTGGAGCACTGCCCCAGCCTCGCCTGGCACCGCAGCCCCCTCCCCTCCCCACCTCACCTCCTCCCCACGGATGCTCCGATCTCCCAAGCGCTGCAGGGCTGCTCGTGTCCCCGCGCCCCCCGACAGCTCCCGGGGCGCCACCTCCCGCAGCCCCCGCCGCAGGGTCCCGCTCTGCCCCTCAGCCCCAGCTCACGGCCTGCATCTCAATCTTACAGCAAGAGGGGCTTCCCGGAGACATCAGGGTGGCTGAGGACGCGGCCCAGGACCTTGCGGGCCTCCTCCATCCGTGCCAGGTCAGCGGAGTCCAGCACGAAGAGGAGCCCGTGAGCCTCGCTGTAGTGGCTGCGCCAGGCGCTGCGGGAGCGCTGTGCCCCGGGCAGGTCCCGCAGGGTCACCTCGAACCTGTCCACCCGCAGGCGGCTCTGGCCGGGCTGCGCCCCGGGCAGCGCCTCCCCGGCCAGCGCTGGGGTGGGGAGAGCGCACGGCGCTGGCACAGGGACCCGGGAGCATCCCTGTGCCCCGTGCCCCTGTGCCCCGGCCACATCCCCGCTCCACCGCCAGGGCTGCCCGGGACACGCCGTGCCCTGCGCCCACAACAGCCCTGGGGCTCGGGAGCATTGGTCCCTTGGCTCCAGAGGACCACAACAGCCCTGGGGCTCGGGAGCATTGGTCCCTTGGCTCCAGAGGACCACAAAGCTGCTGCCCCCGCCCGGGGCTGGCTCGGGGCTGTGCCGCTCCTCACCTCTCTCTATGTCCGCGATGACGGAGGTTTTCCCCGCATTGTCCAGCCCCATGACAAGGAGGGTCACCTTCCTGGGGAGCAACAACAGCAGCTGAGCACCCCAGGAATGGCTGTGCTCCCTGGGGACAGTGAGCACCGCTGGCCCCAGGCAGGGGACCCTGCCCATGGCACCACATTGCAGCCAGGAGAGGGGCAGGACAGGGACACAGGCTCTGTCTCAGCTGGGGACAAGTGCAGGGACAATCCCTGGCGCACGGGAGAGGGTGAGGACAGGCACAAGTGCCTGGAGCCACCCCAACACCATGGGACAGCCACGCTGCAGAGCCTCCAAGGTGCTTCCTATGGCAAGGATTTATTTTCAAAGCATGTAAGATTAAGCAATCATATGAACAGGCCAGCATGATTCTTCCTTATATGCAGTCAATGATTACACCTCCCTTGCAGTAAATTTTGAGTATTCACAGGTAGGGAAAGGTTGCAAGGATGATTTTATGAGCTTCTGCCTGGACTCAGGTGTTTTTCCTGATGCTAAACAGTCCTGTCCACTCTCCAGCAACCTGGTCCACCAGAGCCACACAGGCAACATTTTCTCTGCCACTGACCAGCCACTACAGCTATTTGCAATACCATTTTCTCCTCTAAACATATGGAGCAGGCTGCATGGCAGTGGGGGTGGCACGGCTCCACCTCCAGAATTACAGCAGGTAAGGGAAGGTAAGGTAAGGTGTCCTCTCTGAGGGAGAGGAGCATAAACCTCCTTGCAGTGCTGTCCCAGGGAATTAGCCTGGATGTCCTGACACATGCAAACAAGGCAGGTGTTTCAGTCCATCCTCCCCAGCTTTCCTGGGGAGCTGCTGACTCTGCAGAGCCGGGTGGAACCATCCCTGCATTTCATCCCTGCCCAGCCTGCTTCCCTGCCTGCCAGCTCCTGCCTGCTGCAGGGGCAGCGAGGACACACGTGTGCCCAGCAGTCTGGGGACGGTTCAGGCACCTGTGTTCCCCTGTCACCACCCTGGTGACACTCAAAACACACGGGTAAATATTGTCACCCCTGGGAGCCCCAGAGAGGGCACAGGGACCTACCTGACGGGCTCCTGTACGGCCTGCAGCCACGACCAGCAGTGGGAGAAGAGGTGGAACATGGTCTGCAGCCCTGCACGGAGGGGTGGCCTCTGCAGCACCCACAAAGCGAGCAGCCCAGCGTGTCCTGTGCTTCATCCTCCTCTGGGCTCTCTCTTCACAGCAGGGAACGTCTCATCCACGGTGCCCTGTCCCATGGCCAACACTGCTGCCTTCTGTCTGCTGTGCACAAGCCAAGCCTGCAGAAAAATCTGTCCTGGGCAATACCCCATGAGCACAGCCCCTGCTCTCAGTGCCCCTCACATCAGGGGTGCCACTCACTCTCTCACCTGCTCATCCCCTCTGCTCACATGCCCTTTGCGTAGCAGCTGCTTAAATCTAATCTGGATTTAAGTTACTTACTCCTGCAGGCTCCTTAATCCGGGTGGGTCGGGCCAGGCCAGTGGCTGCAGGGGCACGGCTGTGGTGGCACTGCCACGCTGGGTGGCACTGACCCACCCACCCCGCTGCAGCCCTGTGTCCCCATGGCTGCTGGACGTGGCCCATGGTGGGGACACTGCCTGACAGCCACGTGGGCTGAGCCAGGGGCTCCTCTGAGGAGCAGCATCCCTGATGTTTGTCTGCAGCCCCTCCACAGGGCATGTGTGCACAGCTCTGCTGCTCGCCAGGGTCCCCTGTGAGCTGGGCTGGGGACAGCACTGCTCACTGCGTGAGTCTTGTGCCCTAGCAAGGGCACTGAGTGGCAGCAGGCCCTGTGCTCCCAGGGGTGGAAACAGCAACCAGCCCCAGCAGGAGCCTGGCTGGGAGCAGGGAAGTGGTGGAGACCCTCAGACCACAGGGCAGAGAGTGGAGGAAAAAACAGGCCAGCCCTTCGATCTTCATCTCTGAAGCTCTTATCTTGCTTCTCAGGTTTCCTGCTTCTTTTCCCAGCCAGAGCTGCCCTCCCTGGCTGGCTGCCACTGATGTGTGTGGAGAAGTCACACTGGGATGTCTGAGCTGCAGGAGCTCTGGGTGGGGGCAGTGGAGTCAAGGGGACAGGGATCCTTCAAAAGCCATGCCCAGGAGCAAACAGGGAGCCTGCTGCCTCACATCAGTCTGTGCCAAATACCCAGCACCAGCAGGACCAGCTGGGCACCAACCATGAGCCAAAGATGCTGAGACACTGCCCTGGCCCCAGGGGTGCCAGCCCAGGATGGGCACGGCCCCAAGCCCTTCCCTCAGCCCCACACACTGCTGGGAGCTCAGCACCTGTCCTGGGCAAGGGAGGGGCCCCAGTGCCGTGCCATGGGCAGGCAGCCATGCATGGTTAATGGTTGATGAAGTTGCTGCTCTGATATCACAGCCAGATGCCATATTTGGGGTGACTGGTCACCCTGTGCTGCTGATGCTGGGGCAGTGGCAGCACCTCCCTGTCCCCATCCTGGTGCCTTTCCCAGTTTGTCTGTGCCTGTGCCAGCAGGCTGCACTGGGGAGCAGCGGCCGGGGCAGGTTCACACGCAGCTTGGGCTGTGATGCTTTTTGCAGAATTTGCTGTCTGAGGGCTGAAATGATCTGCTCCAAGTGTCAGCTCTTGCCTCTGTGTCTAGGGGTGGCACTGCAAGGGGACAGCCCAGCAGGGACAGGAATGTGCTATAACATGACCACAGGTGCTATAAATAGGGAAGTGCCGTGTGTCAGGCAGCCTGGAGGCAGCGGCTCAGCTTCCTGAGGGGCAGCAGGATCTGCTCTCCCTCTGCCACCAATGGATTTCCAGGCATCTCCGAACACTTGGGGTGCCACTGCTTTTAAAACAAGTGTCCAAAATCCCTGGTGAGACTGGAACTGGGGACAGGAAACCCCCCAGGAGCCTGAGGCAGCTCCAGGTCATGCCTCCCAGTGCACACACACCAGGATCAACAGCCAGGAAAACCTCAAAATCCACCCCAAATCTGGTGAAAGCCACACTCGGCTCCAGGGAAGCAGCACGAGGCCTGAGCCCACATGGATGTGAGTTCTGCTGTGAGTTCTGCTGTGAGTTCTGCTGTGAGTTCTGCTGGGGCTGAGCTCAGGTTAGGAGCGGGCAGCTGGCCCCGTGCCCACCCACCCGCCCAGGGTGCAGCCACACACACAGCCCTGCCAGGGCCACTGGGCCTCCCCAGGCGGTGCCAGCGGGGACCAGCCACAGCCATTCTGGTTTCCTTGGTGACTGTTGCCAGGTGAGAAACTCTGAGGCAGAATTTATTATCTTGGCAGATGAATGAAGATGTTCCCCAGCAGAGCTGTGAGCAGCCCGTGCCCCGAGCCGGGCTGGAGCCCCTAGTGCTGCCAGCAGCCCCCAGGGAGGGCAGTGCCTGCCCTGGCATCGCTGCCCAGAAGGCAGCACGTGCTCTGGGGCCATTCCTGCCCGCTGGGAGCCGCAGGAAGGGAGTGAGGAGGAACCACGGGCAGCACGCAGAGGCGCAGATGGCCGCGGGCTGGCGGGCTGCCCTGCCTGGGCTCCACTAGACCCCGTGAGTACGTGGGGCACAGGGGGGAAAAGGGAACCCCCTGGCACCCCGGGCAAGCAGCAGGGCTGGGGGGATGGCTGGGGACCTTGGACCTGGGCAATGAGGGCTGGCAAGGGAACACAGAGGGCAGAGCAATAGGGGCTGCTGCAGCCTGCAGAGCCTTGAGCTGAGCTGACACCAGAGCCAAGGTGATGGCAGAGACCAAAAAGTCCTGGCAGAAATATCAGCAAGCTGCTCTGCTTTGCCTGGAACCGCAGCAACTCTGCCCAAAAAGGGACCTGTGGTGGGCAGGGACACACACAGGCTCTGAGGGGAGCCTCATCTCTGTGTTTAATGTGTGATAGGACAGCTCTGAGCTGGCAGGTATGCCAACAGCCACATTGTCCCTTTAAATCCCAGCACAGCGCTGGTGGCTAACGATAACCCCGGATCACAGCGGCTCCCAAATCCCAGGAGCTAATTACAGGCACACGCCCTGCAGCCAGGCTGGGAACACAGGATATTTACAGCCTGTGACACCGAGACCTCTTGCTGAGGAACTGGGGCACCACGGGGGTTTGCTGGCAGGGCACTGGGGACAGGGGATGGTTTGCACCCCACTGCCATGCCAACATCGTGGGCAGCAATTCCCCGAGCTCTTTGGGGTATGGGAGATGGTTTCTCCAGAGCGTTCTTTGCTCCCCCAGGCCGGTGGTGGGGCAGGGGCAGGCAGGAAGCAGGCAGGGAGCTGTTTGCTTTTCACCCCATTCCTGGCACGGAGCTTCCCAGCCAAAGCACACACACATTTCTGGGAGAGGCTGGGATCTGACCCTGTTTGCTCTGCTCCCTGCTGCAGGACGAGCTGAGCTCCCTCCTCATTCCCTGCCCCGTGCCACAGCTCAGGGAGCCCCTGCCATGGCCACAGGCCCTACCCAGGCTCCTGCACTGCTTTGCTGGGAGCATTCTGCTGCTCCTGCTCTCTTCCTGCGTGGGGGAGAGGCGAGCATAAACTGTTCCTCCTGCCTGCCAGGATGCCCAGGGCACAGTGGGGTAGCACTGTGCCAGGGCTGTATACTCTTACAGCAGGGACCAGGGGAATCAGTTAATTAAAGGTAATTTTAACCCTTCCTGCCTGGTTTAGTGTTACAGCATCACCCACTGCCTGTGCTGGGGCTGTAGCCAAGGAGGCACGACTTCAAAATGTGTAATTACCACAAAGATCTGTAAATGCACCCAAAGGTAACTCTGCTTTCCTGTTAAAGAATTGAATTGTGAGGCAGCTGGCATGGCCTGTGCTGTGCCTGCAAGCACCCTCTGGCAGCACTGAGCCCGTGCCCAGATCCAGCAGGCTCAGCACAGCCCCCAGTGAGCTTTAGAGGGATGAGGTGCTCAGCACAGACACCAGATTCCCTCCCTGCAGGGTCAGAGTGGGGCTGCACGAGGAACTGGAGTGCTGAAAGCAGTCGCATGATGAAGCAAATGGAATAAATATTTCCCCAACCAGAAACTATTCCACAGACTGCTGGGGCAGGGAAAAATACAGCTGAGTTACTGTGAAAGCAATACAAAATCCAAACAGTTTAGGCTGTGGAAACCAGTCGTTTGCAAAGCTATTTCCAAACTAAGTCAAAAATTCCCAGCTCACAGACTGCTGGGAAGCTCCCAGCCCTGCCAGGGGGGCAGTGTGGCTGCACTGAGGGGACAAAGCTGTGTCCCCTTCTCACACACCCGTCAGGCTGGGGGACACTTTGTGGCTGCCACTTCCCCCAGCCCACGGGGCCGAGCCACCGTCCCCAGTGTCACTGCCTGGCACCTGCTGGGTTTGTGGTGCCCCATGCCAGCACAGCCCGTGCTCCTGAGCAGCTCTCAGGCCTGAAGGCAGCCTGGCCATCCCCACAGCCCTGCTGCTGCCTCCCCCTCCGTGTGCAGGCTATATTTGGGAAGGCAGCAGAGTGCTGGGCATGTTCCAGCGAGCACCCTGGGAGTGGTGTTTGCTCTGGGTCCCAGAGAGGAGAGCTGGGGGAGCAGCTGGCAGCTCTCCCTACCTGGGCTCTTTAAGAGCCTGGCTCGGAGCTCCCTGTCTTTTCCAAACAATTTTCTCTTCTCCTTTTACAGGAGCTGAGCCGCCAGGCAGGCATGTGCAAAGCAGACAGGGCTATTTTGAGACTGAGAGCCGGTGAGGAAGCTTGCTCCCACCCCACATACAGCCCAGGCTCCCACACACAAGTGCCCTGGCACATCCAAGGGGCTGGGAAAGCTGCACAGCAAACCCTGAGGCTTCACACAGTGGGCAGCCACCACCGCCACTGCCCCTGGTGCAAGATGTGCTCTGTGAACGCTGGGATTAATAAAAAATAAATTATGGAGGCTGGGATTAAGAAATTAATGAAGCTGGGATGCTGTCCAGGGCAGGGCAGGCACCTTTGGAGACAGGAAAATTGACATTTGCACCTGGTAGTGAGACTCAGGCTGGTGCCTTGGGCATCCCCAATGATCCTTGTGGGTCCGGTCCCTTCCAGCTCAGGAGATTCTGTGGTTCTGTGAATCTGTGATTCTGTGATTCTGTGATTCTGTGATTCTGTAATTCTCTGAATCTGTGATTCCATGATTCTGTTATTCTGTGATTCTGTGATTCTCTGAATCTGTGATTCCGTGTTTCTGTTATTCTGTGATTCTGTGATTCCATTATTCTGTTATTCTGTTATTCCATGATTCCGTGATTCTGTGATTCTCTGAATCTGTGATTCCATGATTCTGTGATTCTGTTATTCTGTGATTCTGTGATTCCATGTCACTTCACATCCCCCAGCCCAGGGGCTGTTCTGCATCTGGGAGGTTCCAGAGTGAGGGGCAGTGAGCAGCCACAGCTCTGCTGGTCCAGAATGCAGCCACTCTGGAGAGGGGACACCAGGGTAGGATGTCCCAGTGCGTGGCCTGGCCCTGCTGGCCTGTGGCAGCTCTGGCTCAGGCAGTGTCTCTGACAGGGGTGTCCCAGGGTGTCTGTGCAGCCCCAGCTGTGCTGGGCTGGCAGGCAGAGGTGTGGGTGTGGGGCTGGCAGGGACAGGGAGTGGCAGTGGGACAGGAGCTCTGCTGATGCTATCTGTGACCCACATCACTTTTATGGTCTGTCTGCTGTTTACAGCACAGAGGACAGGTGGGGTCAGGCTCGAGAGGTGACTCACAGCTGGAACAGCTCCTGCTGCTCCGTGCTTGGGACAGAAAATGGGATAATAACTGGTGTGGAAAGCACTGTGAGGCTTTGTCCATTCCTCTCGGTGGCTGCTGGGGCTTATGGATACAGGACTGGAATTCTTGCTTGTTAAACAGTTGCTCTTAAGGATTTCGTCATGAAGCAGGGGAAGCTGAAATTAAAAATATGATGAGTCGAAGCCCAGGCATTGCTCAGCCGAGGGCTTGGTGACCTGCCAGACTCCTGGGGAATGCTTTTAATTTGGATGAGTGGAAGTTGCACAAATGGAACAAACGGCACGCTGCTCTTGCTGCTCACACAGAGCCGTGGGTGCAGTTGGCAGTGCCACAGGATGTGTTGTCGCTGGCTGAGCACCCAGCCAGGCACAGCTGCTCCCATGCACAGCTCCCAGCCTGGCTGGCCACCGTCACCACTCAGCCTGGACACTGCTGCCTTCACCCTCTGCCCTGCCAGAGGATTTTTTTGGAGAGGCTGTTTTCCAAAAACAGCTTGAAAATATGTAACTGTCATACCAGAGCTGAGTGGTCACACACAGATCTCCCATCCCTGCCAGTCAGGCCAGTCCCCATGAGCTCATGGCGTTTGTGGTTTCCCAAAGCAGCTGTTCAGCTTGGAAGGAACAGCTCTGAGCAGCTGCAGGGACAGGGATTGCTTCTGTGTGGGAGCAGTTGCTGGGGGAGGTATGGCCTCCAAAGTCCCAGGCAGTTTTATTCTCAGCTCTCCTGCTGATAAGCCTGATAGCCCTGGAAACGCTTCCAGCCTGGTGCAATGGGGAAAGCCTGGTGCATGTGGTTTGGGAGGTTTTGTGCTTTTGGCTGGCGTGGGGCAGGTGAGTGGACAGTGTCTCTGTTCCTGATGTGGGCACCTCCTTGTGAGATGGCCTAGAGGCTCAGGGCTGAGCACTGAGAGCCTTTTACAAGTTACCTAAAAATTCCTGGTCTGCCTGAACTGGGGAAAACTGACCAGTGTCCAACAGTCTTTGCCTTGTCCCAGGTGTCCCAGGCAGGCAGCGTGTGCCCAGGCTGAATGAGGGGGTGCTCAGGGGTGTGTTCATCCCCCTGTGCCCACCCCAGCCCTCCTGGGGAAAAGTGGGCAGGGCTGGAGCTGGGGGCAGCGTGAGCCGGGCACAGCAGGGACCCCATGGGGACAGCCCAGCCAGCCTTGTGTTCCCACCACGGGCAGGTGAACAAGGGGGGACAGACAGGACAGAGGGGGGCTGAGAGTGCGGGGGTTTGGCTCTGTCAGTGAGTCCACATATCCCATTATTGAAGGTGATGGGAAAAGCACTCTTGCTCAGCTGTAGCACAAGGTCACAGCTGGAGGCATGAGGAACATCCAAGGTACAGGAAACACATCTCCCGTGTTACAATGTTCCCAAATCTCCATACACACGCCAGGCACTGCACCTGGACCGTGTCCCTGACACAGCTTGTCTTGCTGGATGCCAGAATGCTCCTGCCCTGACAACACCCTCCCTCCCACACGCTGCCCATTGAGCACAGGGCCATGTGGTGCCATTTCTGGGCCATGTGGGGCCATTTCTGGGCCTGGAGCTGGGGTCAGGCCCCAGATCTGAGGTGCTGCTGGGTGCAGGCAGCTCTCTGGCAGCTGTGTGATTCAGGCAAGCCTGGCACCCACACTGGCATCCTTCCTGCCCCACAGTGAGACCCCAGTGTCCCTGGGGCTACCTGACAATTCTGCCCTGGAGGGACCCTCCTTGTGCTGCTGCACCTTGGGGTGCTGGCACCTACCAGGAACTGATTTGGCCTGGACTCGACAGGGGGTCCTGGGGAGGGCTCCAAAGTCTCAAGGGCACACTCGAGGGGTAGCATGGGGATTGTCCCGCTGTATCTGGGGAGGGGGAGTCCTGAGGGGGGTTCTGGGGGGCTCTGGGCTGTGGGGCCATGGGGCCATGGGGCTCTTCCCTGCAGAGATGGGGAGCCCTCGGCGGAAGGTCCTGGTCCGAGACAAGGATGTGGGGGCAGAGAGGCAGGTGGGGCTGTCCTGGGGCAGGGACCTGCACACCTGATGGGGACAGGGCACAGCAGCTCGGGGGTCCCGGAGCAGGAGGGTGGCGGCCAGGGCAGGGCTGCGGCACCGGGAGCCGGAGGACCCGGGCTGGAGGATATGGACCTGGTGGGGATGGATCCGGCCGGTGCAGCCCGGACCAAGGGCTCGGGGCGGTCCCGGAGCGGTGCCGGTGCCGGAGCGGTCCTGGATCGGTCCCGGTGCGGGGCCGGTGCCGCGGGGCTCGGGGCGGTCCCGGAGCGGTGCCGGTGCCGGAGTGGTCCCGGTGCGGGGCCGGTGCCGCGGGGCTCAGGGCGGTCCCGGAGCGGTGCCGGTGCCGGTGCCGGAGCGGTCCCGGATGGGTCCCGGTGCGGGGCCGCCCGTCGGGGCCCGGTGCGGCGGGGGAGCCCCGCCCCGGCCGTCCCGCCCCGCAGCGCGGCTCCTCTCTCTCTCTCTCTCCGCTGCAGCCCGGGATGGCGCCGCGGCGGGGCTGAGCGGCCGGGCCGGGCCGGGCCGGGCCGGGGCCGCCATGGACGCTCCGAGCGGGGGCTGCCCGCCCGCCGCCGCCCCGTCGCGGGCGAAGCTGCCGCTCGGCATCGTCTTCTCGACGGCGCTGTTCTGCGGCGAGGGGGCGGCGGCCGCCGTGCTCTGCCTCTCCTACGGCCACTCCGACGACCGCTTCTGGCTGGCGCTCACCGTCTTCTTCGTGCTCTGCCCCTCCGTCCTGGTGCAGCTCACCCTCATCTTCGTGCACCGCGACCTCAGCCGCGACCGCCCGCTCGTCCTGCTCATGCACCTGCTGCAGCTCGGGCCCATCATCAGGTGAGCGAACCCTGGGCACGCCCGGGCACCCCCGGTACCCCCGGCACCCCTGGCACCTCCGTCAGGGGCGTGGGCACCGGGTGGGAGCAGGGAGCAGCGCCGGGCAGCTCGGGCACCCCGGCTCCGTGTGTCAGCGGGCACCTGCCCGGAGCTGCTCCTGCCGCCTCCCCGTCCCTCCGCCCCGGCCCTGCTGCTCCGGGCCCGCGGGGACCCCGTGCCCGCCGGTGCTGCCGCGGGTGCTCCCGCTGCTGGAGCCCGCTCCGGGCAGGACACGACTCTGCCAGCCTGTTGCGTCCCAGCTGCTGGGAAAGCTCTGCCCGAGGTCCCGGAGCCAGCCAGCGATTCACTCAGCCTCTCGGGTTTGCCATCATTTGGCTGTGCTTGTGCTGGGAATCCCCGGTGGGTGCTCCGGGGTGAATACTGACATGGTACGGGGCTGAGTCAGGAGAAGTTTACATTAGATATCAGGAAAAGGCTTTACACCCAGAGAGAGGGTGGTGCAGCTCTCAAACAGGCTCCCCAGGGAAGTGGTCACAGCACCTGGCCTGTCTGAGTTCAACAAACCTTTGGACAACACTCTTGGGCACGTAGTGGGATTCTGGGGGTGTCCTGCATAGGGCCAGGAGTGGGACTCAGTGGGGTTATGGGACATGGAGAAGAGCTAGGTGCGGGAGTGGGGCTGGCATGGGAGCTGTGGGGCACCGGGCTGTGCTGGGAGGAGGACGATGAGGGGGTGGATGGATGTTGCACAAGCCGATCCCTCATTCCTTGGGAATGCTGCGGTGCCTCCCGGGCTGTCATCACCGGGCAGCCTGCTCCATGAGGAGGCACTGCAGGAGGCATGGCACAGCCCTGGCATGCAGGGGGCATGGCACAGCCACCACCTCCACGGGCTCCTTCCCAAGGGCAGCCCAGCAGCCACACTTTGGGCTCGCTGTACCACAGGCTCCCAAACCACCGCGGCCGCTCCGCACTTCCTCTGCCACCGGAAACAAGCAGTGCACCAGATGTGTGTCCCTGTCACCATGGCTTAACTTGAGAGCCACCCTTGCCTGGTGCTGCCAGCCTGTGCTGGCCCACAGCAGTGCTGTGACTGTCACCACACCAGCGAGGCTGGCTGAGCTGGGTGGGTGCTGCCCAGCTGCTGTAGGAGCCAGCCGGGGCTGCCCGGGCCAGGCTGCTCGGGCTGGAGCTGGAGCCCAGCCTGCTGAGAAGGTCTGGCAGGGCACTGGGAGCCAGCTGGGACTACCCTGCAAGCTGGACCTTCGGGATGAAACTGTTTTTCCCATTAGAGTTTGCAATGAGCCATGAGTGCTGGCTTGATCTGTCGAGAGAATTTATCCTAAACCCTCCCTCCTTTTGGGTTTGGTACACAGCAATTTGTGCTGTCCTGATAAGCACCCATAAACAATGGTGTCCAGCTGGGCCCCAGGCAGAGCCAAGCTGATCCCCTGTGGCCATGCACACCCCTCCATGGCTCTGTGGAGGGGCTGGGGGTCCCCTGTCCCTGCAGGCATGGCAGAGAGTCCAGCCCTGCCCACAGTGAGGCCTGCAGAGAAGGGGCTGAGGAAACTCTCCCTTATCTGCCCATGCCACACACGGCTTCACCCTGCGCCCTCCTTCCTGCTGTCCCCAGCAAGCAGGAAGTGTAGAAGCCTTCTTCTGCTCAAGATGAGAGATCAAAGAGAAGTCTGATATTCAGCTCTGATACTTCAGAGTTTCTGTTGCCTCTGCTTAGAGGAAGAGGTTTCTGCCGGTTGGGAAAAACAGAACCCAAGGGTGATTAACACCTTCCTGTAGCTGCAGCTCCCAGCAGGGTCGCTGCTTTGTACCCTGGATGCTGCACCTCTTCCAGCAGCTCTCTGGAGCAGTCGTTGCCCCCCTGGTACCCATGATCCCCCTGAATGCTGGAGCAGAGGAGCAGCCACGGGCCATGCCCATGGTCCTGGTGTGCCCACAGCACTTTGGGCAGTTGCCCAGAGCAGTCGGGCTGCACTCACCGGGAGTGGGCTCTGGGCAGCAGCGGCAGGGTGGGGCTGCAGGTGCTGGAATGGGACATCAGGAGGGCTGGGGTGACGGCTGCCGTGTCCCCACAGGTGTGTGGAGGCCCTGGTGGTGTACTGCTGGTCGGGGAGGGAGGAGGAGCCCTACGTGACCATCACCCGCAAGCGGCGGCTGCGGCAGGGCTACGAGCTGGAGCTGGAGCAGGAGGTGGGGCACTCGGAGCGGCGCCTGGCCACGCACCGCAACGCCTTCAAGCGCATGGCCGTCATCCAGGCCTTCCTGGGCTCCACCCCGCAGCTCACCCTGCAGCTCTACATCAGCGTGCTTGAGAAGTACGTCCCCGCTGCCCGAGGTAAGGCTCCCCAGAACCCCACCAGGGCACCGGGGCAGCTCCTCAGCTGCTTGTGCTGATGGGGCATCCCCAGGCAATTCAAAAAGTCCCTCCTGGGCACAGCTTCCATTGGACTCCCTGAAATGTGGAGCACGACCCACAAATCTTGGGCACTCATCAGCTCTCTGCTTTCCTGCTTGCAGTGATGCAAAGTGGGAAAGAGCAGGCATAGCTGAGGTGCCAGGCTCTGCTCCCAGCCCCGTGCTCATGAGTATCTGCCCTCCAGAGCCAAGCCATCCACTCAGTGCCATGTCTCATAAGAGGGTCAGGTCCCTGTCCTAGCCTGCTCCAGTCTCCATTCGTTTTTTTCCATCTAGCGACAGGCTCTGGCTCCCTCAAGTCCCCCCACTGTATCTATTTCTGCACATTTTCCAGCAGCCAGAGCTCCCAGCCCAGCACTCCCACTCCAAGGCTCCCTTGCCTGCTCCCAGGATGTTTATGTGCTTGGGGGTGGATATGCCAGAGCAAACTTTTAACTCCCATTTTGGCTCCGAGCTGGGCAGGCAGGTGTGCTCTGCACCATTCCAATTACAGTGCTGGCTGAAGAGCTGCCCTCACCCAGCAGTGCAGGGAGCCCAGACCTTGTCATCGGTGCCCACAGCAGGTGCATGAAAAGGGAAGCACAGGAGATGCCCCGTAGAAACCGCCTAATTTGCCACAGCCCTCTGCAAAGGCATTTTGGGGAGTTGCAGATGCACAGGAAGAATGAGTGCCAGTGCTGCTTTAGCAGTAGATGCATGAAGTAAATACCAAATGATGTGTTCTGGGTGATTCCCTCGCAGCTGGAGTGCCAGCTCAGCCCTGCAGCTGGCAGCCACCGTGGATGGGACCAGCTGCACTCTTCTATTTCTCTCCATGGTATTCCTGGCAGTGCTGAATGTGAGCAGCTGCTGGCATTCCCTACAAATGACCTTGGCTCTGCAGCCCTCGGATGGGGCTGGCTCTTGGGATGCCTCTGGGGCTACAGTGCTGCAGCTCTTGGCTGGGGTGAAGGCAGAGGGGCCCTCGCAGCACTGACTGTGCCCTGCTCACCCTTGAGCAGCATTTCCTGCACAGGGCAGGGGGCTGGGGCATGGTCCAACCACAGAAATGGCTCCAGTTTGGCCAAGGCTTGTGTTTTATTGGTGTAGGGAGAACCTTTGGGTTTTGAGCCTCCTGCTGCCAGCAGCCTCCTCATCATGGGGACTGTCACCACCATCCATGAGCTGTTCCAGCAGTGCTCACACTGAACCTTCTGCTGTGAGCCCAGGTGTTGGGCACCCTGTGCTTCTCACCAGGACAGGCACCCCAGGTTTCCCACCTGGAGCTGTCACCCCACACTCCGCACCCCAGGCAGTGGAGAGGCTGGACACAGCCTGGTCCCTCCACTGCCTGACTGGCCTGCTCTGTCCCTCTGCAGCCGTGCTCATGGCCATCTGCCTGGTGTCAGTCACCTACGGGGCCCTGGTCTGCAACATCCTGGCCATCCAGGTCAAGTACGACGACTACAAGGTGCAGCTGCGGCCGCTGGCCTTCCTGTGCATCGTGCTGTGGCGCAGCCTGGAGATCTCCACCCGCATCGCCGTCCTCGTGCTCTTCAGCACCGTCTTCAAGCACTGGATCATCCCCATCGCCCTGGCCAACCTCCTGGTGGTTTTCTTCTTGCCCTGGGTGCAGTTCTGGCGCAGCGGCAGCCGCCTGCCCGACAACATCGAGAAGAACTTCAGCCGCCTGGGCACGGTGGTGGTGCTGTGCGCCTTCACCCTGCTGTACTCCAGCATCAACATGTTCTGCTGGTCGGCCGTGCAGCTCAAGCTGGCCGACCGGGACCTCATTGACAAGTCCCAGAACTGGGGCCGCCTGGCCGTGTACTACGTGGCCCGGCTGGCCGAGAACACGGCCCTGGTCATCCTCTGGTACTTCTTCAAGACTGATGTCTATGAGAACGTCTGCACCGCGCTGCTGGTGCTGCAGCTGCTCCTCGGCTACTGCCTGGGCATCTACTTCATGCTGCTCTTCTTCCAGTACCTGCACCCCTGCCGCCAGCTCTTCAGGCACAACGTGGCTGACTTCCTGCACTGCGTGTGCTGCCGCCGGCGCCCCGCAGGGACCCCGCTGTGCCTCGAGGCACCCCTGGAGCCCGGCGTGAGGCACAGCATTGTCTGAGCACCCGGCTCCTCCAGCCGGCCTCGGACATGGCACGGGCAGCACAGGGCTGTGCCAGCAGCTGGAGGATGCCCGTGGCACAGGCTGAGTGCTGCCTGGTGGCAGCAGGTCCCAGTGCATCCCCTCGGGGGCAGGGGGACAGGAGTGTGCTTGTCTGCCCAGGACCACTCATGAACATGAAGGAGGGTTGATTTGGATTGGACATAAGGAAGTTTTTTGCAGTGAGAGTGGTGTGGGACTGGCACATGTTGCCCAGAGAGATGGTGGATGTCCCGTCCCTGAAAACATTCAAGGCCAGGTTGGGTGGGCTCTGAGCAACCTGGCCTGGTTGAAGATGTCCCTGCCCATCTCTGGAGTGTAACTAGATGGCCTTTCGAGGTCCCTTCCAACCCAAACTATTCTACAATTTGACAATTCTACAGCTTATGGGGTGCCCCAACCAGTTGCCCATGCCAGCTGGCTGCCACATGGTGCAGAGCCCCTGGGGTGCCCCGACACCCCCACTGCTGCTATGGTGCATACGGTGACCTTGGGCCACGGTTGCCACTGGGACTGTTGTAAGCAGTAAAGAAACTTTGCTGTGACTGCGAGTCTGGGTGCTGGCAGTGACTCACACGGAGGGTGGGGCCCGTCCCAGGGGCTGGCACTGGTGCACACACCTGCTGTCCACGTAAAATTCCTTTACAGGCACTGAAATGGGGCTGTGCCAGCGGGAAGCGGGGATGGGGGAGCCCCTCTGTGGAGGTCCAGGAGCACGGCGGGATGGGGCTGGCCTCGTCCTGTGCTTCTGTGAGCATGGCCGTGGCTGCAGGCCAGCAGAGAGCAGCATGCCAGCAAGGAGCAAGCCTGTCTGACCTGTTCCTCCAGGCTCAGGGGCCCAGAACAGGCTGCTGTTCCCAGCTGGAGCACTGGACGCCCCAGGGCTCAGGGCCCTGCAGTGGAGGGCAGGCAGGAGGGGAAGGGTGGCTGGCACAGCAGTGGCAGTGGGTGCTGATGGGACCCAGACATCCTGGCCCCAAAACAGGAGTGTGACACCCCCCACCCCAGCACCCATTTCTGGGGTCAGCTCAGTTTGGGTGCTGGACTGAGGATGCTCATCAGCCCTGGGGGCCCATGGAGGTGCAGCACTACTGGTGCTTGGTCTTAAATCACCCACCTGTAATGGATGCCCAGGCTGGATCCTGGCACCAGGGCAGCACTGTGACCCCAGGAGGCTTCTCTTCCTTTGGTGGTTTCCCTGGAAGATGGGCAGTGCAGGCTGGGGAGAGAGGCCAGGGAAAACAGAGCTGTTGAGCCAGAACAGGATGGATCCTCCACAACGTCTTCCCAGGAAATTCCTGCCTTACAAAAAAAGCCCATTTTTGTCCTCAGAGGTTGCAAAACCCCGGGAGGAGCAGGCAGACACCCTGTGTGACCCAGCCGTGGGGAACAGGGGATCTCTCAGCTGGGGCCATCCCCCGGCCAGCACAAGGGGCTCGTTCTGGTGTTGGCCTATTGGGTCAGCCCTGCCTTCCTGGAAGGAGCCTTTGAAAGCTCCGGCATTTCCTCCAAGTGCTCTCAGGGGAAAGTCCCCAGGTGCCGTTCCCAGGCCGGGCTGTCTCACCTCCTGTGCTCCATAAAAGCGGCTGGCAGCGGCGGGCGCGGGCACAGCGCACCATGGGCAACTGGCTGGTCAACCACTGGTTCTCAGCTGCTGTGCTCGTGAGTCTGTGGGGCTGGGGGCTCTGCAGGGTGCTGGGCTGTGCTGGGGGACCCTGGGGGTTTATGGGGGAGATGGGGGCTGATGAGCTGCCCCGGGGCTGGGCTGTGGGCAGAGGCAAGCATCCCCTCTGCTCCCCAACCCACACACCCTGGCAGCCAGGGGAGGGATGGGCTCTGGAAACCTGAAGTCTCGGGGGAAACACAGCTCATGGGAAAGGAGGTCCTGGAAAACTTCAAAATGCTGCTGCTTTGCTTGGCCACTTTGGCTGGGGGCCTGCCACGTGCCTCTTCTCCCCTTGTGAGAGGAGGAGGATCCTGTGAGAACTCGTGGCAGGGTGAGGAGCTGGCACCATAGGGACCATCTGCCGTGCTGCAGCATCTCTGGTGTAACAGAGCTTGCCTGGCCAGCACCCATCAGCTGCTCAGAGCTGTGTAAGGAGCTGTGAATGCCTGGGAACATGGGGTTTACTGACAGTTGGGCTATTTTAATTTTTTAAGTTACTTAAAAAAGAAAAAGAAAACAGCCAAAAACCAAATACACAGCAGGGTGTAATTTTTTGGGTGTTTTTTTTGGGACCTGTGCAAAAATTCAGTGGCTGTGAGAGGCGGCAGTGTGGGATGCAGTGGGGTTAGGCAGGGGACAGCAGCACGGTGGGGCCAGGTGAGCCAGCTCTCTGTGAAACTTCCCTCTCCCAGAATCTTTCCCACACAGTCCTGACCACACTCTGGATCTGCTTTCCCTCCCATTACACGGGTGTTGCCTGCTCCTGCCTTTCCTCCTTCATCATGCTCGGTGATGCACAGGGCAGTGTGTGACAAGACACAAGACTTCCACACCTCTCCCCACCTTTGACCCTGTGTCCCAGCCCTGTGTGTGACAGGGCAGCTCACAAGGGAACAGGATGGATACTGTCTGCTGTCTGTCCTGACACCCTCTGACTGCACCCAGCCTGAGTGCTGCAGCGTGGGAGGCTCCCAGGACAGGGTTCCTCACAAGGCTGTGACTTTCCCCTGCAGGCAGCCTGGCTGGGCATCAACATCTTCCTCTTCACCTACTACTTTCTGTTCTTTGACCGGGATGAGCGCTATTTCTACACCAGGGCCATCCTTGGGGTAAGGGGCTCCCCACAGCACCCTGCCTGCCCAGGCAGGGCCCCTCGGGGTCTCCTGCAGTGGGGTGGGGGCTGCAACATCCCACGCCCCTCTCATGTTCTGTTCCCTTCCAGCCCACCATCATTCCATCCCACTCCACAGCCTGGCATTGCACCATGCTAGTCCCTGTCCTGATCCCTGTCTGCTCTCAGCCCAGCAGCATCCCAGCCCAGCCTAGCATAGCATCTCCCCCTCCAGTCCTCTCCTAGCTCACCCCTCCCAGTTCCCATGCCAGCCCAGCATCCCTCCATCCCAGTTCCCAGCCTAGCTCAGCACTGACTGATCCCACCCTGACCCAGTCCTGCCCAGCCACGACAGGACAGTGGTGCTCACCCCTCTCTCCTCCCCAGTCTGCCTTGGCATGGGCTCGAGCATCAGCCAAGTGCCTCAACTTCAACAGCATGCTGATCCTGCTGCCCGTCTGCCGCAACCTGCTCTCCTTCCTCCGTGGGACCTGCTCGGTGAGTGTCCGTGGTGGCACAGCCAGCGTGGCCGTCCCCATCCCTGTCCCATCCTGACACCGTCCTGCTGCCTCTCCCTGCAGTGCTGCAGGCGGACCTTGCGGAAGCAGCTGGACCACAACCTCGCCTTCCACAAGCTGGTGGCCTACACACTGGCCCTGCTCACAGGTACCCCTGGACTGGGATGGGGTGACAGTGGGGACTGGGAGCTGCCCGGTGGTGACTGCCTGTGCCCTGTCCAGCTGTGCACACCATCGCCCACCTCTTCAACCTGGAGCGCTACAACCAGAGCCAACAAGCCTCTGACAGCAGCCTCCCCGCTGTCCTCTCCAAGATGCACCTGCAGGGCAGCGAGTGGCTGAACCCCATCCACTCCAACCAGACGGTGAGTGTGGCCTTGGCATCCAGCAACCCAGCACCCCCTGTCCCCTGCTCCCCTGACCCCCCTGCTGCCCCTGCAGACCGTCGAGTACGTGGCTTTCACCACCATCCCGGGGCTCACGGGGGTGATCATCACACTGGCACTCATCCTCATGGTCACGTCCTCCACCGAGTTCATCCGCAGGAACTACTTTGAGCTCTTCTGGTACACACACCACCTCTTCCTCGTCTACTTCGCTGGCCTCGTCATCCACGGCATCGCGTAAGGCTCCTCAGCAGTGCCAGGGCAGGACAGCGAGGGGCAGTGCGCACACACCCTGGTGGGACAGCCCAGTGGGCTGTGACCTGCCATTCCCAGGGCGGGCCAGCCCAGCTGGCCTCACTCAGTGTGGCTCAGCCCTGGCTGGGGGCAGAGCTGGCCCCTGGGCTCATCCCTCACCTCCCTGCAGCGGGCTGGTGCGTGGGCAGACGGAGCAGAGCCTGGCAGAGGTGCCCCCCTATGACTGCGCAGAGTACCTCACACAGCGGGAGCAGAACTGCACCCACAGCTGCTGCAAAGACCCCGAGTTCGGGAGCATCCCTGCCGAGGTAGGGCAGTGGTGGGGTGGCTCTGGGGGAGAAACTTCCCTTGCCCTGGCCCTGCCCAATCCTTTGCTCTCCTCCATCCTCACAGTCCTGGAAGTGGGTTCTTGCCCCCATCATCCTCTATGTCTTTGAGCGGCTCCTGCGGGTCTGGCGTGCGCAGCAGAAGGTGGTTATCAAAAAGGTGGGTGGTGCAGGAGCCTGCTCCTCTGCCAGCTCCTCCCCTTGGAGTCACCTGTGCCACAGCCCCTCGCTGTGGTGGCCATGGGGAGGCGGGCAGGGGCCACAGGCACAGCCCCTTCCTAGGGACAGGGGCCAGGCTGAGCCCTGCCCGTGCCCCCAGGTGGTCATGCACCCTGCCCGCGTGCTGGAGCTGCAGATGCAGAAGAGGGGTTTCTCTATGGAAGTGGGGCAGTACATCTTTGTCAACTGCCCTGCCATATCTGCTCTGGAGTGGCACCCCTTCACCCTCACCTCTGCCCCCGAGGAGGACTTCTTCTCCATCCACATCCGGGCAGCCGGTGACTGGACGGAGCGTCTCATCAACACCTTCCAACTGGAAACGCCCAGGTAGGCTGGGCAGTGCCCAACAGGTCATGCCAGGGATCTGGGGAGGCCGTAGCTCTCACCCAGGCCCTGCTCTGGCCAGGGTCGAGGTGGATGGTCCCTTTGGCACAGCCAGTGAAGACGTGTTCCAGTACGAGGTGGCCATGCTGGTTGGAGCGGGCATTGGTGTCACCCCCTTCGCCTCCATCCTCAAGTCCATCTGGTACAAGTTCCAGCAGGGTGACCAGACCCTCAAGACTAAGAAGGTATGGAGCGTCCCCTGGCACCAGCTGTGGGTTTCTTCCTCTGGCTCTGCTCCGCCCTGACCAATCCCTCTCCCCCTGCATCCCAGATCTACTTCTACTGGCTGTGCCGGGACACAGGAGCCTTTGCCTGGTTCAACGACCTGCTTGCCTCCCTGGAGCAGAAGATGGCTGAGTCGGGCAAGGCAGACTTCCTCACCTACCGTCTCTTCCTCACTGGCTGGGACACCAGCATTGTGAGTCAAGCATGGGCTGGCATGGCTGCAAGAGGGGGACACAGGGCGGCCAAGCTGGGCAACAAGGGCAGGGCAAGCATGACAACGGCTTTTAGGCACCAAGTCCAGGCACAGTGTTTGGTGGGATCAGCAATGGATGCCCCTCTGTGGTGAGGGACTGGAGGGGGGCTCGTGGGTGGTGCCTGGGTTCTCACCATCCCTGCCTGCCCAGGCCAACAACGTGGCACTGCACTTTGACACCGCTACGGACACAGTGACGGGCCTCAGGCACAAAACCATCTTCGGGCGGCCCATGTGGAACACGGAGTTTGCAGCAGTGGCTGCAGCCCACCCCAGGTGAGAGCTGAGCAGGGAATTCGGGATGTTGGAGTCAGAGGCACGCCCTCTACCCTGGCACTCAGCACTGGGCTGGCTTTGGGAGAGGGGTGCTATCCCAGGCAGGGAGCCCACAAAGCTTTTCAATCCCTTTTCCCTGAGTTGCCCTCCTGCCCTCCTGCCCCACTGACATGCCCGTGCTGTTTGCAGGTCAGTGGTTGGTGTGTTCCTCTGTGGGCCACAGGCCCTGGCAAAGAGCCTGCAGAAGTCTTGTCACCAGTACTCCAGCCTGGACCCCAGGAAGGTCAAATTCTACTTCAACAAGGAAAACTTTTAAGTGGCAGCGAGGCTGGTGCCCCAATGTGCAGGGACTGTACTGCCTCAAGCCTTTCCAAAGCAAGGCCAGGAATACACATCTGTGCATGCACTGAAGCCAAGCTGAACACAGCAAGGTACTCTGTCTCCATGAGAAATTCCAGGTTCAAAGACTGCTGCCTGCCTGTCCTTGTGTTCAGGGGGTCCTCATGGAGCAAGTGGGCCTGTAGCTCACTGGGAAAGCAGAGCCACGTTCTGTGATGCTGCTGGAGCAGCAGGAAGCCATGGGAGCCCAGCAGGTTGGGCAGAACCACTGGATGGGGATGGGACATGGGCATCCATGCAGGTGTCAGGGGCCAAATGTGCCCCTCAGGGTTTAAACACTCTTTTGTATAAGAATAAATTAAACTTCCTTTTCTTTGTAATGAAAGCCTCTGTGGTGCCTCAGCTGTGCAGGTACAAGAAGCCCATGCTCTGCCCCTTGCAGGGCTTCTACAGAAGAGCTGGTAGATAGCAAACCCTCTGGGGTGCAGGATCAGACACCCCTCTGCATGGCACCCCAGAGCCAGCCTGCACCTAGCACACAGCTCAGCTCCCACTGCAGCTCCCAGCAGGTTCTGCTCCAGCATGAGCAGGAGGGAAACCCCGCTCCCTGAGCAGGCTGGCATGGAAAGTGATACTGCAATCGGATCCAGAGCCCTTCCTGCCCTGCCAGCAGGGACAGAAAGCCAAGCTCTCTGTCCTGCCCTTCCCCTAGACCCCTGTAAACAGCACACTACAAGAAATTCCATTATTAATTCTTGCCCTGGTGTGGGGAGGAGGGAGGATGGCAAGTGGTTTGGACAAGACTGGAGCCAGGTCACATTGCTCCCAGAAGCCAACACTCCCACTCTGGCCTCCATGAGAGACCAAACAAGGCAGCCAGGGACATGAATTTACTCAAACCCTCCTCCCACTTTATTTCAAACACCATAAAATATACACAGAAAAAAAAAAAAAGATGAACTGGAGGAAAAAACCTCTTGAGGGTGATATAACCTCTCCTAAAATGCACCATCAGCTCAGGTAGCAATGGGAAGCAGCTGCCATGGAGCATCACCTCTATCCAGGCACACGGCATCTCCATCTTGTGCCTGCCAGAAAGAAGGAGCAGAGGGTCAGCCAGGCACAGAGGTAAGCAGGGAAGAGTCCCATTCTAGGCAGCTCTGTTTTACTGGAGGGGAGCAGGCACAGGATGAGACCAGGTTAAGGACATCACCTGTCAGGGTGCCCCCGTGGATTTCTGGATTTGCTCCTTCAGAATGAGGATGCTCTGCCGCTGTTCTGGGGGCAGCATGGCGATCTGGTCTGCTGTCAGCTGCAGGACCTGCATGATCAGTGCTGCCTGTGGGGAAAGAGGGGTCAGAGACTTGTCCTGCCAGAGCAGCCACAGCATACCAGAGCCAGGGAGGGGCTGACCCCGCCACAGAAAGGCACACAGGAAGTGCTGCTCCTACTGTCTCACCCTTTCCCTTTTGTTCTCTCACCTTCTCGTGATCCTGGGGGGTGACCTGGCTCTGTCCAGGGCTAAAGCCTCCAGGCTGACCAGCTCCCTGGACTCCTGCCCCAGGTATGCCTCCTCCCTGCATGCCTGCCCCAGCCATGTTAGGAACCTGGGGGAGAAAGACAGGGGTTAGGGACTGGGGGTTTCTGGACTGAGCAGTACAAATTCAGGAAGGTAAAAGAGATTGTTAGATGGATGCCCTCACGGGCTGCTTGAAGATGCCTGAGCACAAAGAGAGAGTGCATTTTATGTGCTCTCCCCTCCCAACTCCTGTGCTCCTTTCTGTGTCTCAGGAAGAGGTGAAGAGAGGCCTGAGCCTTGTCCTGTCCTCAGCTGATGGGGAGTGCCTGGGGAAATGGGACAGATGCCCTGACCCCTCAGTGACCAAAGCCTGGTGCTTCCCACACCCCTGCCCAGCCCCAGCCCACAGGGTGCTGCTGGTGCCCGAGCAGCTGAGCAGAGCCGTGTGTACCTGGCGGGGCCCCTGCGGGCCACTGGCTCCCATGTTAAGTGGCCCAGGGCCCTGTATCCCCCCAGGCATCGGGCCACGCGGGGTGGGACCCGGCCCTCGGGGCTCCAGGCCCCGGGGCTCCAGGACCCTGGCCTCCATGGCCCTGGCTTCCAGCACTCGTGGCTCCAGCACCCGCGGCTCCAGGCCTCGCGCCTCCAGCGCCCGCGCCTCCATCACGCGCGGCTCCAGCCCTCGCGGCTCCAGCCCCCGGGGATCTCTTCCGACTGCGGAGGAAACACAAGGTCAGCTCCTGAAGGAAGCAGCGCTGCAAGGAGTGTGGCAGCGAGCCTGCTGCCTCCTTTGTCTGGGGGCCAGCAAGCACCCAAGAAGTGCAGGGCGGGGGGCAGAGGGGACATGCCTGGAGAAAGTCCCTTGCACCCTGGGACTGTCCCTCCTTGCCTGGAGTCAGTCATTTCACTGCCCAAACCCCCTTCCTATGCCTTGGGTCGGGGCAGCCGGCTCCACTCTGACTTCCTGCCTGCACAATCCAAGCCACCCATATTTCATGCCCCCTCTCTCACCTCGAGCATCCATCAAGGGCCCCCGCGGCTCTCCCATCAGTGGTCGGGGTTCTCCCATGGGTCCCCCCCTCATCTCATGGGGGGGGCCACGGCTGTCATGACCAGGCATATGGTGCATAGGGGCTCCCTGGTGGGGCGGCCCAAGGTAACCTCTGACGCAGAGAGACGAGGAGAGCAAAGCAGGAGGAGGAGAAAAAGCGAGAGAGTGTGAATCAGACACTGGCTTGGCACGGTCTGGGCAGAGCGCTGGGATTGCCCCCGAAGCCGGCCACAGGGGAGGAGGGTGAGGCTGGCACAGGGATGGGTGCTGGTGGCCCCATGCCACAGGGCAGCTGCCATCACCCCGGGGAGGTCCCTTCCCCGGGGAAACGGGCGGGCCCCCACGGTTGGCAGCACACAGGCCTCCGACCAGGCAGCAGTGACTCCCGGAAGGCTGGTGCCATCCCTGTCCTCAGCGAGAGGCTACCCTTGGGCAGGGGACAGTGCCAAGGGCTCCTCTCCTTCCCTCTCCCCTCACCTGGGCTCCACTTCTCCAGTGACTGAGAGCAGGGTCCCTCCGCGAGGGTCATTCGGGGCATCTCCCAAAAGGCCTCGGGGCGGCGGGCCACTAGCAGGTAGAGGTCCACGCTGCATAGGGGCCCTCGGGTCTGGCATGGGCACTGCCAGGGAGACACACAAGAACTCGTGAGGATCTGCATGACCAGTGCCGTGCCAAGACTGTCCCGGCGCTCTCAGGCCGGGCGTGGGGCAGCCATGCTGCTCCCCTGAGCTGTGCTGTCTGCTGGGGACACAGCCCCACACACGAGGCTGGAGCACACCAAAGCTCCTTCCCTGGCTGCCAATTCTATTCCTTTCCTTTTCTTCTCGGGTTTTACTTAAGGTTCCTTATGGCACCAGGGGCCAAACCAAGCATGGGTGCCCCCATGGCAATCCCTACCAGTGTGGGCATCAACACCCTGCTGACTGACGTGGGGCCAGGAGCAAAGCAAGACCTGGAAGGCTCCTGGAAGCACAGTGTCAAAGAGGGCTGGATCTGAGACAAAAGCCCTTTCCAAACAAGCTCTCCTTTTCCACTGGAGGCTCCATGCATGGTTCTAGCCTGTTCTCTCCTGTAGCCCTATAAGAAATCCTGCCTCCTTCCTTTCCTCTTACAGCTGTCAGGCTACAAGGAGTGACATGCCAGTCCCTGGCCCTGAGAACAGCAGGGTGAGAGCTGCTCTCTGCACACTCCACAACGAGCTCCATGGGAAGAGGGAGCTGGTGCCGGGGTACCTTGAACGCGTTCGATAGACGCAGGCCTGGCAGGTCCCACGGGCGAGAGCTGCAGGTTCCCTGGGCAAGCAGCAGGAAAAGAGGGAAAGAGCAGACACGTAAATAGTGTATGCACGCATGCACTGGCTTTGGGGACAGTGCTGCCTGCAGGATCACGCACCCTGAAGTCCCCAGAAAACCTACAGAGAAAATGTTCCAAGTCTGGTTTATCAACCTGGTCCGTTCACACCCCGTTTGTCAGCACAGGCAGGACAGGCAGCATGGCACAGTCCTTCCCTCACTCAGGGACAGAGGCAGGCACAGAAGACATCCTGCCAAGAGACGTGGCATTCTGTGGGGCCACGCCGGCCCCACAACGCACACCAGCTTCTGCTCTCCAAAACCTTCTGGGTGCCAAGAACTACCAGACAGCGTTCAGGAAGACAGTGCCCACCCCAAAGAAAATGAGAGTCAGCTGACCCTAAGGCCAAAGGATCTCAGACTGGGTTTGCATGTTGCTGAAACAAGGCCTGTGATAGATGTCAAGGCAACACAGGTGACAGTGTCTGCATGTGCTGTTCCTGGGAGAACAGAACACCGGGGCCGTACTAACCTACACATGGACACGTGTGAACCGTAAGGAATCGGGGCCCAGGGCTGGGCCGGACAGACCGTGCCTGCGGAGGGAAAGCCGAGCCGTCACCCTCCGTCCGGGAAGTGCCTGCCAAGCCTCAAGCCAAACGGAGACCCAGCTCCCTCTGCTGGGCACGGCGCGGGAGGACGCGGGGCCGCACCAGCTGCTCCCCAGCACCCAGGCAGCGAAGGAGTAGGACAAGGACCAGAGAGGAGCAAGCTCTGCCTGCCCGCACAAGCACAGGGACAGATATGGGCTCGCAGAGGTGGAAAACACAGACACATCCCGCTCGGTGGGGACAGGCAGCTCTCCTGGCTGCCAGGGCACGACTGCACAACAGCGTGCAGAACGAGCTGGGAGCCAATCTGGGCATGGGCTGAGCCCTGGGAGCCAGGGAGCTGCTACCACAGCCTTGTGCCTCAGTGAACGAACCTGGGCACAGCCCCGGGGCTGGGCACAGCCAGGCTGCAGACAGCTGGGACACAGCACTGCTCACTGGAGTGAGGCTCACACCACACACAGCACTACACACGTCTGTTTTACCTTGTCCACGCTCCAAGGGGACTGGCCCTGCACCTGGCATCCCAACCTGTGGCTGCATCCCACCTGAGAGGGGACAGGCAGAGATCAGACCCCTCCTCAACCATCCCTGATGACTAACCTGTTCCTTTGGTCCCAAATACCTTCTCGCACCCAGCTCCTGGGGGAGCATCTGGAGGTTTATTCCCTTGGTGTTGGTTCCCCCCAGGGATAATCCAACTTTGCAGCCCACCTCTGGCAGCAGCACAATGTACAGCACAGGATTACGTGTGCTCTCACAGGGCTGAGCCCTCTGGTTAGGGGGAAGGTAGAGTGGGGTGTGTGCAGGACCCGTGTGCTCACGGTGGGGCAGCTCGGCCCAAACTCACCTCCTGGAGCCATGGGGCCAGGGCCTGGGCCCTGCACAGGGGCTGCCATCTGTCCCGGGGCTGGCACTCCCCCCTGCATGGGTGGCTGCATCAGAGGAGGAGCGCCATTGACATGCATCCCGCCCTGCCGGAGAGACACTGGGTCTCAGGGACACCCCAACACCTGGGCACGTGCCCCAGCTGGGGAGCTGGCACTGCCCATCCTCCTGCACAGCTCATGCGTTGTGCAGGTTCTTACTATGGCCTGTGGCTGGGACGATGGGGTGTTCTGGGGGTTCAGCTGCGCGTTGGGCCCTGGCCCAGGCCCCGGTCCTGGCCCAGGCCCCGGGCCTGGCACTGCTTGCTGGTTGCCTGGGATCAGAGGAGGAACACTGGTCTGGCGATGCAGGATTTTCTAGGGAAGGAAGAAGGAGAAAGGAGTTCTTTTCCACTGCCATTCCACAAAGGCTACCACCAATATCCTCCAAGATATCCTCCCACCTCCCCTCCCAACCCTGGACGAGCAGCAAGGCACAAACCAGGGCAATCTCCGGGTCGACGATCCTCATGACCACCTGGGCCTGCAGCAGTGCATAAGCCAGCTGGGGGTTCTGGAGCAGCATGTTCCTGGCTTCCTGGGGGCTGTTCTGGACACACAGCTGAGGAGACAGGCACTGATCAGAGCTCTGACAAGCTGTGACACGGCTGGGAGGGTGCAGGCAGTGGCGGGAGGAGCTGTGCTCACACAGGGAGCACGGCCCTCCTGCACTCACCTTCATCTGCTTCATCAGCTCAAACATCTGCTCAGGGGGCAGGCTGGCCACGGCCCGGCTGATGGACTCGGGGGCGTCCTCTGGGTTGACAGGGTCCCCATAGGGTGACTCTATGATGGGTGCACCCGTGCCCAAGCCTGCAACATGAACAGCACATGGAACAGGCTCATCAGGAGGGGAGCACCAGCCCACCAGAGGGAAAAGGAGGCAGCAAAACCAGGGAGACTTTAGGAGGAATTTCTTCCCAGAAAGGGTGATTAGGCATTGGAACAGGCTGCTCAGGGAGGTTGTGGAGTCACTGCTCCTGGAAGCGTTTAAGTAAAGACTGGAAGTGGCATTTACTGCCTCAATCTATTGGGGCAATACAATTTGATGCAGTGTGTTTGGTCAAAGGCTGGACCATGATATTTACAAACCTTTTCCAACCCACGTAATTCTGTGATTCTGCAATCACCTGGGAGCGAAATCCCAGAGCTGAGCTCGTGCATCCCTCTGGGGCACTACTCACAACCCCTCTCAGATCAGGTCAGCTCAGCCAGCCTGGCAGAAGAGACCCACCGTGCCCTGCAGCTGCCAAGGCCGGGCCCAGCATGAGGGAGCCCCCAGAATCCTGGCTGACTCACTCTTGAGCTCCTCCTTGTTCTTCTCGCTGGCGGCGTTGTCCACGCGCAGGGCCCTGCCGCTGAACTCGCGCCCGTTGAGGTTGCGCATGGCGCTGAGCGCCGTCTCCTGGTCCTGGTACTCACAGAAGCCATAGCCCTTGGGCTTGCCCGTCTCCCTGTCGTACACCAGCCTGCCAGGGAGCAGAGACATGCTGCTGCTGAGGGAGTGTGGGCATCTCACTGTGCCCATGGCTCCTGCAGCTCGGGGGGGATACAGGGACGGAGCCCCAGCAGTGCTGGGAGCATGGGGAGAGCTCAGGGGATACAGGGACAGAGCCCCAGCAGTGCTGGTAGCATGGTGAGAGCTCGGGGGGGATACAGGGACAGAGCCCCAACAGTGCTGGGAGCATGGGGACAGCTCAGGGGGATACAGGGACAGAGCCCCAGCAGTGCTGGGAGCACAGGGAGAGCTCAGGGGATACAGGGACAGAGCCCCAACAGTGCTGGGAGCATGGGGACAGCTCAGGGGGATACAGGGACAGAGCCCCAGCAGTGCTGGCAGCATAGGGAGGGCTCCCCAAGGCACACAGCAGTCAGGCCCATGCCCAAGCCAAAGGGCCTGCTGGCTCCTGGCACGGCTGCTCCCAAGGCTGTGGTTTGCAGGATGCCCACCTGTGCCAGCTGTGTGCCTCCCGTGACCCCACGAGGGACAGGATGGGATTGGCTGCTCCCAGAACTCCCAAAAGCTGAACTGAGAGCAACAGGGCCTGGTGTCCAGCCTGGAAAACACCTGTGGGAGGCACAGGGACAGCAGTGAGGAGCACAGAGCCCGACCAGCACCTGAGCCCTCAGCAGACACAGCAGGGCAGCTCCACATCCACCTGCTGTGCTGGGGACACTGTGCTCCATCTCCAGGTGACCCTGGCACAGCCTCACAACCCCTGCAGCTGCTGCTCTGTGAGGAACCAGCCTCAGGGGGTCGAGGAGGTTTACATGGGATCTCAGACAAAGTTCCTTCGCCAAAGCGGCTGCCAAGCACCAGAGCAGGCAGCCCGAGGCAGTGGCTGAGCCACCGTCTCTGGAAGTGGCCAAAAGGTGTGTGTGCATGTGGCACTTGGGGACACGGTGGGCTGGGCAGTGATGGGGGAACGGTTGGGCTGGAGGGTTTTAGAGGCCTTTCCCAACGTTACGGATTTGCGGTTCCACGGTTCCGAGGCCGCGGGGCTCGGTCTGCGCCGAGGAGGGGGACCCGGGGTAGGCCTGCGGCCGCTCTCACCTAAAGCTGACCACGGGCCCAACCTCCGAGAATATGTCCTTCAGCTGTTCCTCCGTGGCCTCATACGGGATGTTTCCCACTGCGGAGACAGACGGTGCCGCCGGTCAGCGCGGCGGGTACCGGCCCCGACGGCGAGGGGGGGATACCCGCCGGCCCCCCGCCTGCCCCTGCCCGTCCGTGCCCCTTTCCCTTTGCATGTCGCTGTCCCGCCCCGCGGCCTCACCGAACACGGAGCGCAGGGACCGATCCACGGCGGGGTCCCGCACCGACAGCCCCGCCATCGCGCCGCCCGCGCCGCTTCCGGTCCGCGCCGCAGCCGTCCCCCGCTTCCGCTTCCGCCCGCAACAGCTCGGCAGCGGCGCTTTCAAAAAGCGCTCCGGCGAGAAACGCGGCACCGGCGGCAGCGGGGTGCGGGTGCCGGGACTCCCCGGGATCCCCGGACGGGGCGGCCGCGGCCTCGGGGATCCCCCGGGAGCGGCTCCGGGCGGCCCCGCGGCCTCAGGGATGCCGCTTCGGGCAGCGGTCCCGAGGCACAGCCCCTGGCGAGCCTAACACCGCCCGGGGCTCGGCATGATGGAAAGCACGGAGGTCCCCACGACTGTCCCCACGGCTGTCCCCGCGCTGGCCACAGAGCCGAGGTTCGCCCAGCGCCTCAGGTGAGGGGCAGTGGGGACGGGAGCCCTGTGCCGCTCCGGCAGACGGTGCAGCCGGAGGCTCCGCGGGGCTGCAGGGCTGAGCGCGCCTGGCCGTGCAGGCAGTGTCTGGAACAGGAGCGGCTCCTGGACGGGCGCTACGGGCTGCAGCGGGTGCCGGGGGGCCGCGTGGCCGTGCCGGTGCTGCCGGAGAAGCTCTCCCAGCTCTGCCTGCCCGCGGAGGTGCCGTGTGAGCTGCTCGGGATCCAGGTGAGCGCAGCCGCCCAGCCCCGAGCCCTGCCTGCAGCGGGGGGTGCCCAGCCCCTGGCACAGCCCTGCCGCAGGACCCTGTCCCCTCCAGGGCCGCCCGCCGGCTCTCGCCGGCCCAGAGGCTGCGGGAGGAGCTGCGGCGGCTGCTGGGGGCCGGCTGGTCGGGAGAGCTGGAGCGGGACGTGCCGCACGCCTGGCAGAGGCACGGGGACCTGGTGCTGCTGAGCGAGGACAGCTTCAGGGCTGAGCCCTGGGAGAGGCTGGGTAAGGAGAGCAGGGCTGCCTGTCCCGGGAGAGGCTGGGTAAGGCGAACAGGGCAGCCTGCCCCAGCCCAGCCCACTTCACCCACATCTCCCGGGTGCTGTGTTGCAGGCTCAGTGCTCTGGGAGACGGTCGCCAAGGCTTTGGGGGCCCGGCGGGTGGCCAGGCGAGGACGGGTGATGCCGGACGGGATGCGGAGCCCCAGGGTCACCCTGCTGCTGGGCCAGCACGGGTGGGTGGAGCACGTGGACAACGGCATCAGGTGGGCAGGAGTTGTGGGATGTGGGTGGCGGGGAAGGGACTGCCCTCACTGTCTGTGTGGGGTCTTCCAGGTACACCTTTGACGTGACCAAGTGCATGTTCTCCCCGGGAAACATCACCGAGAAGCTGCGTGTGGCCTCACTGCCCTGCTCCGGGGAGGTCCTGGTGGATCTCTATGCAGGTAACAGGGATGGAGGAGGTGCTGATGGCACCCATGAAATGTCATTTCCAGTTTGGAATGAAAAAATAGTCAAGCTTAGAGCTCCTGTCTTGTCTGTGAGCTCTTCAGCTATGCTGGCACTGCTGTCCTGCCTGTGTCCCTGCAGCAGGATCGCTGGACGCTTAGGATGTCCTGTTCTCAGGCTCTGTGCCTAGTGCTGCTTTGGGGAATCACTTGGACCCAGGGGAAAGATTTGCCACTGTTTGTGCTTAAGGAAGTTAGTGCTTCCAATTTGTGCCACACCCACAAAACTGCTCTACATTAATCAAACTAAGTGGTAATCTGGACACTTCTGCAGAGCCAGGCAGGTTTCAACCTGATGGCCAAAGACTGAAGGTAAAATAAACCCCTCTAAACATTTTCCAAGGCAGATTTTGCTTTTGCAGAAAAGGGAGGGATAAACTTCCATTTTTCCAGTGTTTGGGCTTTCTCTCACCCAGAGCAAAGCAGACTTGGAGAGGCAGGGTGGCAGTGTGCATCCTGCCCTGCCCTCAGGGAGGAGTGTGGGTCTCTGGAGGTCCCTGCCCTCAGCCACTGCCTGCTCCTGCCTGCAGGCATTGGCTATTTCACGCTGCCATTCCTGGTGCACGCCGGAGCCGCCTTTGTCCATGCCTGTGAGTGGAACAGCCACGCTGTGGAGGCCCTGCACAGGAGCCTGGTGCTGAACGGGGTGCGGGATCGCTGCCACATCCACAGCGGGGACAGCCGGCAGGTGAGCTCTGTGCTGGGCTGGGCAGGGCTGCTCCCTCGGGCATCCCCTCCCCTCCGCTCTGCCCCCCATCCCCTCCCCTCTGCTCTGCCCCCAGCTGCATCCCCCTCACCTCTGCTCTGCCCCCCATCCCCTCCCCTCTGCTCTGTCCCCAGCTGCAGCTGTGCGATGTGGCAGACAGGGTGAACCTGGGGCTGATCCCCAGCTCGGAGGAAGGCTGGCCAGTCGCCTGCCGCGTCCTGAAGAAGGACACGGGTGGGGTTCTCCACATCCACCACAACGTGGAGACTCGGCCCGTGCCAGCCACGCCGCAGAGCGCGGTGCTGCTGGCTGAGCGGGGCTCTCCAGAGGCAGCCAGCCCCGGGGGAGAGGCACAGGACCCGGCACAGCACGGTGGGGAGGAGCCTCTGGGGGCCAGGCTCAGGCCCGAGTGGCAGAGCTGGGCTGAAGGCACGGCCACACGCATCCAGGGGCTGCTGGCGGAGCTGCACGGGCGGCCGTGGCGCAGCAGCGTCCTGCACATCGAGCCGGTGAAGTCCTACGCGCCACACGTGCATCACCTCGTGCTGGACCTCGAGTGCCGGCCTGTGCTGCCTGTCTAGTGAGGCACGGGCACTGCTGGGGCTCCAGCTCCTTTGGAAGGGTGGCCAGCAGTGTCCTGCTGCCAGCAGGATGTGCCTTGTGTCCCCTAGTTCCCAGGCAGCAGCACTGCCCAGCAGTGCCTCCCCGTGCCCGGGGCACCCAGGGTTGTGCTCCCCACAGCAGATCCTGTCAGGATCCAGACAAGGATGGAGCAAGCTGGGGCTCAGAGTGCCAATGTTCTACCCTGGCTCTGCCAGTCGCTGCCCAGGTCTTGGACATGTGGTAGCACCTTGAGCCCCATTTTCACACAGGAGAGAGCCACAGTGCTGGGAAGCCTTGAGTTCCTGCTGGGTTCATTTCAGCAGGTCAGGGACAAGCTTTGTGCTTGTATTTACCAGCATGCTTTTTTAATGTACTGGAAGCAAGTCTGTTCATCTTGTTTCCTTCCTATCTTTTTTTTCAGAAATAAAGATATTTCTCACCACCTCTTGTTGGTGTCCAGTTAAAACATAAACACTGGTGCAAGCGTGGGGGTCTGGCCTGGGGACTTTGGGTCCTAGGGTGGTGTGTGGAGGGGCTCAGGGAGCAAAGCCTCTGTGGCATTGTCTGCCTGCTAGCCCAAAGCCTTCAACATCTGTACTGTGTATTCCCAACGGAGCAAACCCCTGCCCCATGAGGAAGCTCCCGCTCGCCCTTTGATGTCTCCGCGGTTTTTTCCACTGTGTCAGTGTCGCATCGCTTCCCATCCCTGGGGTGCGGCCGAAAGTGTGGGCAGAGCCGCGTCCTCCCGTTTGCCTTGGGGCTGCACCCAGGTGGCCTCCCCTGCTGTCCTGCGCGGCGAGAAGCCGCCTCCCCTCGGGTGGAGCCCCACGGCTCGGCCAGCCGCGTGTGCTCGGCGTCCCCGGTGCCGTGTGCGGGGGGCCGGGACCAGGCGCCCTGCGGGGCCCGTATCTCTGCCGCCAAGGACAAGGGCAGCGGCTGGAGCCTTGCGGCGGGGACACCGCGGCCGCTGCCTGGGCTCCTCCTCGGGGCTGCCGGGGGGTTCCCCGCAGTTCGGGTGTCGGTGCCTCTGTGCTCTGCGGGAGAGGCCGCCCACCCAGCTAGGGCCACGGGGCACCGGGGGAAGGGCCCGCAGCTCTGCCGGGGGTGATCGGGCGGGAAGGGGCTGGAGGGAGCGGGCACCGCCTCCCGCACGGGCCGCCCCGTCGGTGCCGTCGGTGCTGCAGGTGCGGCCGGCGCGGCTCCTTTAAGGCACCAGCACCGCCCTCCCCTCCCGGCTCCCCCTCCCGCTGCCGGGAGGCGCCGGCCGGAGCCGCCGCAGGTACCGGGAGGATCGGGGGGTCGGGCGGCGCTCCCCTGGCGGGGTACCGGGGGATCCCTCGGCTGCTGGGGAGTCGGGGGAGCCAGGGGTCCCTCTGTGGTCCGGGGGTCGAGCCGCGGTGTCCCAGGGCGGGGGCGATTCCCAGCCCCGGTGGCCGCGCTGGGAACACGGTGCTCCCGGTCCCGTACCCCCTTTCCCCGACAGAGGAACCTGGGGTCGGTCCCGCCGCCCCCTCCTCCCCGAGGGACGCGGCTGCGGGGCCGGGAAGGTCCCTCCCGCCGGTTCCTCCGAGCCGGGCGGGAGCGGGGAGCGGCTGCAGCCCCCGAGCGAGCGCTCCGGCTCCGTCCCGGTGCCGCCGCTGCAGCCGGGTCCTGTCCCTGCCGCGGGTCCTGGTGCGCGTCCGCTCCCGGCGGCTCCTCCGGCGGCTCCGCGGGCAGCTCCGAGCCCCGGTGCGCTCGTGGGAGGGAGGGGCAGCCCGGGGCGGCTCCTTCCTGCCGGGGCTGCCGCGGGTGCTGGGCGTCAGCCCGGTCCCACGGAGCCGGCTGAGGTCACCGGGGCTGGCGGGCGGCCCGAGCCCGGCCCGGGGCAGGGCGGAGAGACGGCGGGCGGGCCGGTGTCGCGGGTGCCCCGTCCAGCCCCGGCAGCGGGCACGGGGCACCTCAGCAGCTGGCACGTCCCTAGCTGGCAGCCGGTGAGGGCCAGCCAGGCCGGGTGGAGCGATGTCGGAGGCTGTGGACCTGTCCTTCCTGTCGGACGTGGAGCGAGATCTGATCCTGCAGGTCCTGCAGCGCGACGAGGAGCTCCGCAAGGCAGAGGAGAGGAGGATCAGGTGCGAACGCGGCTGGAGCTGGGCAGGAGCTGCTTCCCCGCTTTGCTCTGGGGCGGGTGAGTGACGGTGTGGGTGACGGGTGTCGCCGGGGTCCCTCTGACCGCTCCTGGTGTCGGCTCTGAGCAGGCGCCTGAAGAATGAGCTGCTGGAGATCCGGCGCAGGGGAGCCAAGCGGGGCAGCCAGCGCTACAGCGAGCGGACCTGCGCCCGCTGCCAGCAGAGCCTGGGCCGCCTCAGCCCCAAGGCCAACACCTGCCGGGGCTGCAACCACTTGGTGTGTCGGGACTGCCGCTCCTACAGCCCCAGCGGCTCCTGGCGCTGCAAAGTCTGCACCAAGGAGGCGTGAGTAGCCTGGACAAGTGGCAGGGACATTCTGTACATCCCTCCTGTCTCCTTCCTCCTCTCAGTTGCCTCAACTTGATGCCCCATGGCCAGTCTTTCCTAGCCTGGCTGCTCCTCCCCAGTGCAGGGCGCTTGCTCTGCTGTCACTCCTGGGGAGGGTTCCCACATTTGGGTGATGGAGAAATGCATCATACCCCACTTTTGTGTCTCCTACATGTCCTGCTCCTTCACCTCCTGAGATGACTGCAGTGTGCCCCTTGCACAGCCTGTGTTTCAAGCATCCCAGGTTTCCTCCCTTTTGGCCTCCCCTGTCCTACAAAACTCGGCTTGCTCCCGTGTTTGCTGAGGATGTAGCTGAGCCTGTCAGCTGCCCGGTGGATGGTCCCTGCCCAGTCACCTGCTGATTTTGCCCATTGTGCCTGTGTTGTTGGGTTGTGGCAGCACCCGGGGTGGGTTGGGGCACAGCAGACAGCCCCCCTTGCCCCTGACTGCCCCCACCACCCCTGCCCTGCAGTGAGCTGAAGAAGACAACGGGTGACTGGTTCTATGACCAGAGGGTGAACCGCTTTGCCAACCACCTGGGCAGCGACATGGTGCGGCTGTCCCTGCGGCACAGACCAGCAGGTAGGGTGCCACAGCAAAGCCCTCTCCCTCAGCCCAGCCTTCTGGGGTGCTCCAGCTTTCCCCAGTGCACCTCTGCCCGTCGTGGAGCTGAATGGGAGCAATTCCTGCTCCCACTCACTCAATGAGTGAGCTTGCAGCAGTGTTCCTCCTGATGCCTCTCTGCTTCCAGCCAACAAAAGAGAGACTGTGGGACAAACCCTGCTCCAGAAAGCCCAGCTCAGTGAGCCTAAAAGCTCCTCTGCAGTCCGACAGCCGAGCCCCCCTGCACCCCGGGAGGGGTCCAGGTAAGAATCCCTGCTGTCCCCCGTGCTCCAGCAGCAGCTCTCATCTGCTGCAGGTTTGAGAGCAATCTGCTGCCCCATGTGGATCATTGGTGGCACAGAAGCTCTCTCAGACCGACCTCCTCGCCAAACAGGACATACCTGTGGTTTTGCTTGTCTGCAGTTTGTTTCCAGATGCCTCAGAGCCTCGGGATGGCAAAAGCGACACAGAGTCCATGGAAAACATGAGCCTGGACAGCTACAGACCTAGTCCTGCTGATGGGGGGGGCAGGTGAGAGGATCCCGGGGTGGGTTGTCCTTGGCAAGACTGGCTGGCAGAGGATGGCACCTTCATCTGAAGTGTGTTTTTCTGTCTAGTGAGGGAAAGCTGGCTCCTCAGGCTGGGCTGAAGCCTGTCCCTGTCCTCTGCTCCCAGGCTGCCACAGGCAGCTCAAGTGGCACTTCCTGGCCAGCACTGTCTCTGCCAGCAGTGCTTGTGGCCTGGGACAGACCTTTCTGTGTCTGCCACAGGAGGAACTCCCTGGAGAGAGCCATCCCTGGAAAACAGGTTGTTGGGCCAGCAGGACCTGCTTCCTCCAGCCTGACCCTGCCCGTGTGCTCCAAGAAGGCATTCTCTGAAGGACGGGTGCGTGACGCTGCTCCAGCAGCCTCAGCCCTGTCCTGGGGCGTGGGGCTGGGCACACACAGGGCTCCCAGCCCTGCCCTGCTCTGAAGGGACTCTTCCTGCCCAGGATGCCGCCGTGGGGACCCACAGCAGCACCTTGGTGGACGAGCATGAAACGATATTCAAGAAGAACCCCCGGCGGGTGGTGAGGCCTGCGGGTGAGAGATGTGCGGGTGCTGACACGGCCAGGGTGGGCACCTCCTCCTCCCTGGGCTGGGAAGGGCTTTCAGTGCAGCTGGGAGAGCCTGGGGCAGCCCCCTGGGCTCTGCTGGTCCTGCTCTGTGCCACTGTTCACCCCCTGTCGTGCAGAGTACACCAAGTCCGTGATCGACCTGCGCCCCGAGGACCTTGTGGGGGAAGGTGGCTCTCTGGGGGACAGGAGCAAGTCAGTGCCTGGCCTCAACACGGAGCTGGTGAGACCCTGAGCCCACGGGATGGCTGCCAGGTGTCAGCTGGCTGTGCCCTACCGCTGCCCTCCCTGGCGGCTTGTCCCTGTCCTTGCAGGAGGAGGAGGAGGAGGACATCGATAACCTGGTGGAGATCCACCGGCAGCGGGTGGCCCGGGGCAGCATGCGCAGCGGCACCTCCTCGGTGAGCCCCGGGGCATGGCCCTGCTCTGCTCTGCTCTGCTCTGCTCTGCTCAGGGAGGCAGTGCCAAAGGCTTGGGTGGGAGGGACGCAGGGCAGGCAGCTCCTGGAGGGAAGGGGTAAGGGTCTTGTGTGTGGGGGCTCCTTCCCTTAGAAGGGACTCAAAATGCAGAGACTCGGCTCTCTTCCAGGCAGCTGTGTGTGGGCATCCCCAGCCATGGGGAGGTGAGGGGGGCTGTGCAGAGGAGGCACAGGGAATAACCTTGCTGAGGATGAGGAGGGACTGTCAGGTGATGCTGTGCCCACTCAGCCCTGCCTTGTCTTGCAGAGCACACTGGGGAGCATGGTCAGCATTTACAGCGAGGCCGGTGACTTCGGCAGCGTGGCTGTCACCGGGGGCATCTCCTTCTCCCTGAGCTACGAGCAGAAGACGCAGACCTTGTTCATCCACGTGAAGGAGTGTCGGCAGCTGGCCTTTGGGGACGAGGGCAGGAAGCGCTCCAACCCGTGAGAGCCAGGGGGGCGATGGCTGCTGCCACCACTGGTGGTGCCCAGCTGGGTGGTGGGTGCCCACCAGAGATGGGAGCTGTAAGTGGGAGGGTCCTGGTGAGGCAGGAGGTCTGGGGCTGCCCTGGGGAGCTGGGAGGATGAATTGTGGGGGGCCTTGCTGAAGTGCTGCCTGTTCTCCCCTCAGCTATGTGAAGACCTACCTCCTGCCCGACAAATCCCGGCAAGGGAAGCGCAAGACAACCATCAAACGCAACACCATCAACCCCCTGTACAACGAGCTGCTGAAGGTGAGAGGGGCTGGGCTGCTCAGGGGATGCTGCTGCAACAAGCAAGGGGAGGGGTGAGCTCGTAACCCTGCAGCGGGGTCTCTGCAGAGGACTCATGTCCAGAGGCTGCGCCCTGAAAGCTGCAAAATCCCTGCACTCCCAGCTGTGCCCTGGCTGTGCTGCCAAGCCCCAGTGCCATGGTGGGGTGGAGGCACAGCTGCAGATGTGACTGTGTCACAGGACATGTCCCTGGTTCCTGTGGCATTCCCCAGAGCAGAGGCATCCTGCTTACCCTGGATGTTTCCTTCCAAGGTGAAGGCTTCCTGGCCCCGGGGGCATGTTACAGTGGCAGGAGGGAGGGCAGCACACCACAGGGGCAGAGATAAACTCTGGGCCCCAGGGCAGAAAACTTGGCACTGCCCTTCACCATCCGTGCTGTCTGACTCTGTCCCTGAGTCTGGCAGTGCACCTCTGGGGCCAGGCACTCTTGCACAGCAGGAAGTGCGAGCTGTGCTTTGGTTTTCAGGCTCCCACAGACAGGTTTGCTGAGGTCTTGTGCTCTGACCACCTGAGGCTCTGTGGTCTGGCAGAGCTCTGCTGGTGGTGGGATGGCTGCATGCCGTGAATCCAGGCTCCAAGGGCCATCTCCTGGCTCCTGCACCTCTGCCCTGGGACTCTGCAGGCATGGAAGGAAAGAGGAGCAGGCTCCCGTGCACACCCATTGCTGCTCAGTGTCCTCTCGTGCCTGTGGGCTGTAGCTGATGGAGTTTGCCAGGCTGTGCTGCCTGCTCACCAGTGGTTTTCTCTCTCTCTCTCTCTCTCTCTCTCCCCACTCCCAGTATGAGATTAGCAAGTCCCTGCTGCTGGCGAGGACGCTGCAGTTCTCGGTGTGGCACCACGACCGCTTCGGCCGCAACACCTTCCTGGGGGAGGCAGAGGTCCCTCTGGGGGCCTGGAACTTTGAGAGCCACCTGGAGGAGTTCCTGCCCCTGCATGGCAAGGTGTGCCCCTGCTGCCCACAGCCCCCTTGCCTGGTCCTGCTGGGGGTATGGCCCTGGGTGGGCAGAGGGGTGTGGAGACCTCAGCCAAGCATTGCCAAAAGGCTTGTGCCAAATCCAGTATTTGGAGGTATGAAAACCCTAGATGCAGACAGCAGTGCTGTTGTAGTAAAAAAGGGAAAATCTTCTGCCTTGAGCCTAGCTTCCATCTCCTTGTCAGGTGATTGGGCCAAAATAAGATCCCAGAGGAGCTGGGTTACACTGGTCATGCTGGGGAGAGTTTTCAGGCACTTGTGCCAGCTCAGCCACATCTAGGAGAGGCCAAGTCCTTTGTCCCAGCCTGGGGAGGCGCTGCACACCAGGCTGTCACTGTGTGTGCCATGGCTTCTCTGCAGGGGTTGGTAATTCTCACCTCTTGGCAGATTGGGGCAGATGCTGCTGGTCTCCACCAGTACAAGGGGGAGCTGGTTGTCTCCATGAAGTACATCCCATCTGCCAAGCATCCTGGGGCTGGGAATGGCAGGAAAGGTGAGTGCTGGAGCTCTGGGATCAGCCCCCTGCAGGGCCTGCTCCTGGCCATGCAGGCTGGCTCTGGATGGGGTTCTTGGGTGGTGTCACTGCAGCCTTCTCTGCCAAGCTGCTCTGCCTGTCCTCAGGCTGCCTGAACCATCTCATTCTTCCCTGGGGCTGGACCATCGGGCCCTGCATGAAGCAATTTTGTCTGCCTTTGCCCTCAGCAGGCAGGGCCAATACAGGAGAAGGCAAGAGGAGATGCCAGTCCAGGCTCTGCACCTACCTCTGGGATGAAGGGTGCTCAGCAGGAACTTTCCAGAAGTTTGCAGTGGTAGCAATTAAATTTGATTAATTTCTACTGTGTTGGGTTTTTCCTAGGCAAAACAGGGGAAGGTGGTGAGCTCCAGGTCTGGATCAAAGAAGCCAAGAACCTGACAGCAGCCAAGTCTGGAGGGACCTCAGACAGCTTTGTCAAGGGGTGAGTGAGGGCCCTGGGGCAGGGGTGAGGAGGGCACGGTCCTCCCTGGCTGTACTCCCAAAGCTGCTGGGGGACCTGGAGGAGGCCCTTGCAGGGTGCCGTGGTCCTTCTTGCTGAGCCCTGCCAGGCCAGGCAGGAAGGGGGCTCCAGGCCAGGTCCTGGGGTGCTGAGGTGCCCCAGCCCCCAGAGCAGGAGGCAGGTGCCCATGTGCTGCTGACCCAAGGGCTGCTCCCCCAGCTACCTCCTGCCACACAAAAACAAAGCCTCCAAGAGGAAGACGCCCGTGGTGAAGAAGACACTGAACCCTCACTACAACCACACCTTTGTCTACAACGGCATCAAGGCCGAGGAGCTGCAGCACCTGTGCCTGGAGCTGACGGTCTGGGACCGGGAGCCGCTGTCCAGCAACGACTTCCTGGGGGGAGTGCGCCTGGGGATGGGCACTGGTGAGAGCTGCACCCCTCACACCCTGGCACAGCACCTGGGGATGGGCACTGGTGAGAGCTGCGCCCCTCACACCCTGGTACAGCAGCTGGGGATGGGCACTGGTGAGAGCTGCACCCCTCACACCCTGGTACAGCAGCCTGGGGATGGGCACTGGTGAGAGCTGCACCCCTCACACTCTGGTACAGCAGCCTGGGGATGGGCACTGGTGAGAGCTGCACCCCTCAAACCCTGGCACAGCACCTGGGGATGGGCACTGGTGAGAGCTGCGCCCCTCACACCCTGGTACAGCAGCTGGGGATGGGCACTGGTGAGAGCTGCACCCCTCACACCCGGGCACAGCAGCTGGGGATGGGCACTGGTGAGAGCTGCACCCCTCACACCCTGGCACAGCAGCAGCCTGGGGATGGGCACTGGTGAGAGCTGCACCCCTCACACCCGGGCACAGCAGCAGCCTGGGGATGGGCACTGGTGAGAGCTGCACCCCTCACACCCGGGCACAGCAGCCTGGGGATGGGCACTGGTGAGAGCTGCACCCCTCACACCCTGGGCACAGCAGCTGGGGATGGGCACTGGTGAGAGCTGCACCCCTCACACCCGGGCACAGCAGCAGCCTTGCTGGGGGGCTGTGCTGCGGGCACCAGGCTGCCCCAGCAGCCACCTGTGCCCTCCCTTTCCCCAGGCATGAGCAACGGGCAGGCTGTGGACTGGATGGACTCCACGGGCGAGGAGCTGAACCTGTGGCAGAAGATGTGCCAGTACCCGGGCTCCTGGGCAGAGGGGACCCTGCAGCTCCGTGCCACCATGGCCAAGCTGGGGCCCTAGGCTGTGGCCCCAGGGCTGGCACTGCTGTTGGGAGCCACGCTCGCTGCACAGGCAAGGCAGCCAAACATGCGTTGGGTTTTTTTCTTATACTTTAATAAACATGACCTTCTCTAAACAGGCTTGGGCAGAAAGTCTTCTTGGCCTAGCTTCATTTAAAGCTTAATTTTCCTCTTGTCATAAGCCTTGTACCAGATTTCAGGCTGAGCTGCAGTTCGTGTGAACCCTCCCTTCTTCTCCCCCAGGCAAAATGCTTTTAAATGTCATTGTGTTTTTATTTCTTCCCATTCTTTTTCCTACCACCCTGTCCCAGAGTCTGCTCTCTCCTTGTCCTCTCCACCCTGTTCCCCATACACAGCCCAGCCCCAGCTGCAGCACTGGTGGATGGAGCTGTGTGGGGTCAGCCTGGGGGGGTTGGGGATTGTGGTCTCCAGGAAACATTTGTTTCCCAGGTCTCTCAGTGACACATGTGCCAGCACTGACTTTTTATACAAATCTATTTATTTCAACTTAATATTCTACTGCCAAAGCAGTTCCCGGAAAGGGTTCCCCGTGGGTGGTGGGAGAGGGAGTGAGTGCCAGGGGAGATGGCAAAGCCCTTTAGGGTGGACTGCACGCTGGCTGGCTGCTGTGGGCTCTGCTGAGTGTGGGGCCATTGGCTTTCTGAGTGGGAGGCATTGGGTCCAGGTCGTGCACAGGGTGAGCTGTGGGGAGGCTGAAGCTGCTGTGCTAGAGGCTGTTGCACTGCTGGCTGGCCTGCCCTGCCTGCTCTGCCTGCCCTGCCAGGCTCCTCTGGCTCCCCCTGCCCTGGATTTGAGCAGGGGCCCTCCAGTGTCTCCCAGCAGGGTCCTGTTGGGCTGAACCATGCCTCAGCTGGAAACAGCTCCTGGCCCTGGGCAGGGGCACACTGCTGGCACACAGTCCCTGCTCACCTCTGTTCTGTGTGCCAGAGCAGCCAGGGAGGGCTCCCCTTCCCCGGAGCTCCCTGCTCCTGCTCTACAGTGGCCGCTGGGGAAGCAGAAAGGGCGGTGTCCGTGCCCGGAGGGCAGCGCGGGGTCACTCGCAGGGGTCCCCGCTCTGTGCCCGCCGTGCTGCCTCACGCTCGCTCAGCAGGTAGGTGTCGATGAACACGAAGAGCTCGTCGGGGCTCACCGGGGCGATGTAGCGCTCGCGGTCCGAGCCCGCCTTGTCCAGCAGCACGGCGTTGAAGTGCGAGCGTGTGAGGTGCAGGTAGCGCCTGCAGGTGCAAGGGGGTCGCTGCTCAGGGCTTGCACTGGGGGCTGAGCCTGCCCGCCCTCTGCAGCCACGCTCAGGTCCTCCTGCAGTGCGGGCTCCACCTCCTGCTGGGGGCTGTGAGCTCTGGGAAGCTCTGGTGCCACTGCATTCAGACTTGCAGGGGTTCCCCCACTGCACGAGCCCCTCTGGTGCAGCAGAAAGGGGCTGTTCGTGAACCCAGCTGCCACCTCACGCTTTGCCATTGCTGGTGGCACTCCCGTTCCCCGTCCCCTGGAATAGCCACCTGGCTGTGCAGGACGGCCCCGCCTGCCCTACCTGAGCTCCTCGATGATGCCCAGGGACAGCCGGTGCTCCCGGATGCGTCCCACCTCGTGCGGGGGCTGCCCCAGCAGCTCCACGGTGGTGACGTGCCGCAGGTCCAGCCCGCAGGCAGCTTGCTGCGGAGGGGGACAGTGAGGGGTGCTGGCCGTGCAGGTGGGGCAGGGGGCGGCAGGCAGCTCTGCTCACCTGCAGCATGGAGATCTGCATCTTGTAGAAGCGGTTCGAGGGGTCGGGGGCCGAGATGACCAAGAGGCGGCGCTTCTCGTGGAACTGGTCCAGCAGGCTGGCGGCCGAGCTCACGTCCGTGTTGATCTGCATGGCTGGGGCACGACACCAGTGTGTGGGGAGGCGCCATCGTGCCCCCCGTCACCCCTCGGACCCACAGGGCAGCACCCCCCGAAGCTCTGGGCGAGTCCCGCCCTGCCCGCAGCACTTACGAGCACAGAGGGGCTGGGAGCCCGTCCAGTGCTGGCTGGACTGGCACACCCGCAGGGAGGTGCCCTGCCGCTCGAAGCCCCCGTCGCACAGGTACTCGCAGGTGGCGCCGTAGTTGTTGCCGTCGGAGGTGCAGGAGATGTACCCGTTCTGCGGGGGCTTCAGGACAGGGCAGCGCCTCACTGCAGAGGGAGAAGGTGCCTGAGGGCTGGGTGCCGGGTGCCCAGCAGCGAGGGCTGAGCAGGCTGCAGCTGGGGCGGCAGCGGGGGCCCGCAGCCGCGCTCTCACCGTGGACGCGGATGCTGAACTTGCAGCTGGCGCGGTTGTAAGCCTGGTCGTGGGCGGTGTAGCGGATCACATGCTCTCCTTCGGGGAGCTCCGAGCCGGGCTCCGGGCCCCGCAGCATCACCCTGACCCACAGACGGGTTTGTGCATCGGCACCCCGGGCAGCGGCCCCGGCACGGCCCCCAGCCCCCGCTGGCAGTGCCGCAGCGCCTCTGCCCTCACCTCTTGATGACACCGTCAGCAGAGTCCCTGACGCGGGGAGGGTCCCAGTACACGGTGGCAGTCAGCTTGCCCGGCTCTGCTATGCGCTCCCGGGAGTCTGGGCAGCGGATCTTGGGAGGCTCCAGATCTGCCAGAGGGAGAGAGGGATTCATGGAACCTGTGGGTGCCTTGGCTGAGCCGTGAGAGCGGTGTTGAACCACCCCGGGCACCTCGGAGCCACCCGGAGCTGCTGTAAAGCCAGTGCTGAGTGCCCCAGTCCCGGGCTGGTGCCAGTGTTTCAGGGCTAATGGCACTGCGGGGACAGGGACAGGGGTCCCAAGGGAGGGAGGTGCAGGAAATGCCAGGGTTGGCTGTGGGGTGACACCTGCAGACACCCCAGGCACGGGTGGTGAGCCCCTGCGTGCCCCAGCAGCGCAGGGGGAGAATTTACTTACACAGGGGGAGAATTTACTTACACAGGGGGAGAATTCACCTACACAGGGCCAGAATTCACCTACACAGGGCGAGAATTCACCTACACAGGGGGAGGATTTACCTACACAGACTGGCTCGCTGCCGCTCCAGCGCCCATCCTCCATGCAGATGCGGCTCCGGTCGCCCTCCAGCTGGTAGCCGGGCTGGCAGGTGTAGTCGCAGCGGGAATCCATCTGCACGCCTGCTGAGCACACGTAGGAGCCCCGCAGCACCGCGGGCAGCACGTGGCACCGGATTTCTGGGGTGGAGAGAGCAGAGAGGGGAGGGCAGCGGCTGCCGGCCGTGCGGGCGGGCAGAGCCCCCAGGGCTGGGTGCTGAGGGGGGCTGGCAGGGCAGGGCCGGGGGCACTCACGTCGGCAGTACGCCATCCCCGACCAGTGGCGGCTGGGCAGGCAGTGCACGGCGCTGGGACCCACCAGGCGGTAGCCGCGGGCGCAGCTCAGCTCGCAGCGCGTCCCCAGGCTGCTGCGGTAGGAGCTGCCCCGCGGCGAGTGGCAGGCGGCCTCTCCGCGGTGGATGGTGAGCGTGGCGCACCACTGGGGCACTGCGGGAGAGCAGGGGGCTGACGGAGGAATCTGCCGCGCCTCGGTTTCCCCACGAGGACACAGAGGATGGGTTGGGTGCTGTTACCTCGGCGGTAATCCAGGGCGGGCTCAGGCGGGGGTTCTTCTGCGTACACCTCGTTGGTGTGGCTCTCCAGGTAGTAGCCAGAGCCTGGCAGGAAGGAAGAGACGAGCAGGCTGCAGGGCAGCTCATGGCTGCGAAACCGAGGAGCAATCCCAGCCCTGGGCAGAGCCTGTCCTTGGGGCTGCTGTCAAGGGTTAAAGCGGGCAGAGAGGAGCCCAGCCCCGGTGGCACGGAGGGCCTGGCACCAGCCGCAGACTAAACAGCGGCAGCGGCAGCCGCGGTTGTGGCAGGAAACGGGCGCTGGCGCGGACTGGGCTGGCACCGACCCCCAGCTTCTGCTGCCGGGAAGCCCTTCCACCCCCTCCCATGGCACCGCACTGCCACGGGGCATCCCCAGGGAGGGAAGGGAGCTGCTCTGTCCTGCCCTTGCCTGCCCTTTCCTGCCCGTCCCTCACCCAGGAAGGGATGGCGAGCACGCTGCCCGGCCGGGGGCTGCTGGGGGTGCCCGTGCTCCAGGGAAGGATGGAGCTGCTGGAGGGGCTCGGCCGGAGATGCTGGCTCCTCTCCAGCCGTGCTGCCCCGCGGACGGGGTGAGAACGGCCCTGTGCCATCCTTGCGGGCCGCCCTGCGCCCTTCACGGGCACTGTGCTCGCCGTGGGGAGGGGGCCGTGCAGGGGGAGAGGCTGCGGCCCCTGGGCGCCTCGGCCGGCCGCGGCATTCCCCAGCACTGAGCTCACGTTTCCGCCGCGTTTCCGCCGGCCCCCGCCGGCGCTGCCCCCTCCTCGCCGCCCGCCCAGCGCACCGCGCTGCCCTGGGCACGGGGGATGCCCGGCCCGGGCACCCCCAACGGCGGCAGCCGCGCCCGCACCGTGTCCCCCTGTCCCTGGCCCGGGTTCCGGGAAGGGGGTGTCCGCCGGGAACAGGAGCCCTCCCGTCACGGGGAGGAAACTCCATTACGGATCTTCCCAAAGTGAACTTCATTCACTGTGGAGCGGCTCGCCCCCGCGCCCCACGAGCCCCCCCGTTCCGCAGCGCGTTTATCCAGCTGCCCTCTCACGCTGCCACGGGCCCTCGGGGAGCAGAGGGGAGGGACGGCACCGTGGGGATGGATCCGTGACCTGGGAGACGAAGCTGTTTCCCGGGGGGCTGCCAAGACTCCGGCCGGGGCTCTGGGGACAGAGTGCAGGGTGTCCCCGCAGGCAGATGTGCCATTTAATGGTGATGTTCCTTCCACTGCCAGTGCTGCCTTTTCCATCTCACCTGGAGCCAGCTCAGCCCCGCTGCACGGGGCAGGAGCATCCCCAGGCGTGCTGGCAGCATGGCCAGGGGAGGGGATGGGAGGGAAAATCACCCCAAACAAAGCCCGTGACCCAGCCATGGGGCAGGGAGGGGAAATCCCCCCAAACAAAGCCTGTGACCCAGCCGTGGGGCAGTCAGGAGTGTGGGCTCGGTCCAGCACACATCTGCGGCCCCGCGGGAGCAGGCAGTCAGCGGGAAGCTGCGGGCGGGGGTGTGAGGAAGGCAGGCTGGCTTTCTGCTCCTCCCTGGGTGCCTGCCAGCACCCCCTCCGTTCCTCCCTGTACCCACAGCTCACCCGCACAGCCACCCCATTCCTCAGGCACCGATGCTCTCCCGGCATCGCCGTTCCCGGGCTCCCTCCATCCCTTCCCACCAGGAGCCCTCAGCAGGGGCAGAAGGCGCACGCTGCCACCCCCAGGAGCCCGCGGTGCCCGCACAGCCCGCGCTCACCTTCGTGCCACGTGGATGACACCAGCCTGGCGAGGAGCAGCAGCAGCACGGGGGCTGCCATGCCGGGCTGGGCAGCCCTCCCGCCGTGCTGGGGCCGGGAGCAGCCGCGGGCCCTGGCGAGGATGGAGAGGAGCTGGAGGCAGGGGACGGCCCCCTCTGCCGCCTGATGTCCGTCGCTCCTGCCTGCCCGCTCCGCTTCTGCTGAGCAAACTTACTTTCCCCCTTGGCTGCCCATCCCAAACATTCAAAAGCCGTGAGTCAGGCCCAAAATGATGAGATTGTAAAAAATAATAAATCCCAGGACGGCCCGTTTTTCGACGCGCGTCCTGCTTCTCCGGGGCTTTAAAAAGTTGTAAGAGGCTTTCTTCTGCGAGCAGAAGAGCCAGGAGCCTGTTTGGACACAGGAGAGAGCCAAGCCCAGCCCGTGCCAGCCCTGACGGGCTCCGGGAACGCGGGGCCTGCAGGGGCGAGCACCAAACCGCAGGAGCCAGGTCCCCCTTCCCACCTCCTGCCAGAGGGAGGGAGGGAGGGAGGAGAGACCCCGCTGCAGACGGAAGGCTCCGAGCCCGCTGCCGAGAAAAGCGCTTCCAGCTGGGGTCTGTTCCCTGCCGCAGCCCGGCCCCCCGAGGCACGGGGACCGCAGCGCTTTGTCAGGGGCCAGGAGCCGGGGCCGGGGCCGCTGGGGTCGGGCAGGCGGGGCAGGAGCCGGGGCAGGAGCCGGGGCAGGAGCCGGGGCAGGAGCCGGGGCAGGAGCCGGGGCCGCTGGGGTCGGAGCCGGGGCAGGAGCCGGGGCCTCTGGGGTCGGGGCAGGCGGGGCAGGAGCCGGGGCAGGAGCCGGGGCAGGAGCCGGGGCCGGGGCCGGGGCCGCTGGGGTCGGGCAGGCGGGGCAGGAGCCGGGGCAGGAGCCGGGGCCGCTGGGGTCGGGGCAGGAGCCGGGGCCGGGGCCGCTGGGGTCGGGCAGGCGGGGCAGGAGCCGGGGCAGGAGCCGCTGGGGTCGGGCAGGCGGGGCAGGAGCCGGGGCAGGAGCCGGGGCAGGAGCCGGGGCAGGAGCCGGGGCAGGAGCCGGGGCCGGGGCCGCTGGGGTCGGGCAGGCGGGGCAGGAGCCGGGGCAGGAGCCGGGCCCGGGCCTCTGCTGGGCAGGGAGAAGGGATGGGCTGGCACGGCCAGGTAGGAGCGCTCCGTGGGGTGTGCCGGGGGGGACGCGCTGCTGGCTCAATGGGCTAATTAATTATGTGTCGGCCAGGCTGGGAGAGCGCTAATTAATGACTGTCGCAGGCAGGAGAGGGCAGCCGGGAGGGGCTGCGGCTGCCGGGGTGGGGACCCCGCAGCCCCCCGCAGCCCGCCCCAGGCCGGGGACACCCCCGGGACACCCCCGGGACACCCCGGCAGGGCTCAGCCGGCGCTGTTGGCGTGCTGGCAGTGCCATGTGCCGGGCGCGGGGTGGCTGTCCCGCTGGACACCTGGACACGGGGTGGGGCACGGCAGGGCTGCAGCAGGAGAGCAGGGGCTGGCGCTGGCTGGAACCGCGCAGGAGGTGGCACGGGACAGGCAGGGGGTGGCACCGGGGAGGCAGGGAACGATGGCATGGGTCGGGCAAGGGGTGGCACCGGGTGGCACGGGGCAAGCGGGAGGTGGCAGCGGGTGGTGCCAAGCAGGTAGGAGGTGGCATGAGGCAAGCAGGGGGTGACACCAGCAGGCGGTGGCACGGGGGAGGCAGTGGGTGGCACTGGAGAGAGGGTGACGCGGGCTAAGCAGGGAGTGGCACTGGACAGGAGGTAGCAGGGATAGGTACGGGGTGGCACGGGCTAGACAGCAGATGATACCGGACAGGTCGTGACAGGGGACAGGCAGGAGGTGACACCAGACAAGGGGGTGTCACAGGACAGGGGATGGCTCCGGACAGGGGGTGACAACGGATAGGGAGTGTCACGGGACAGAGGGTGGCCCGGGACAGGCGGTGTCACAAGACAGGCGTGTCACAGGACAGGGGGTGACAGCAGACAGGGGGTGACAGTGGATAGGGGATGTTACAGGACAGGGGGTGACAGGGGACAGGGGTTGATAGGGGACAGGGGGGTCACAGGACAGGGGGTGACAGGACAGGGGGTGTCACAGGACAGGGGGTGACAGGGGACAGGGGGTGACAGGGGACAGGGGGTGTCACAGGACAGGGGGTGTCGCAGGACAAGAGGTGGCCCCTGGCAGGGCTGGCTGGGGCGCCCTCTGCTGGAGGAGTGGCGCAGAGCACGGTGCCGGCCGGCTCGCTCGGCCGTTTCCGTGAGCGCTCGGGCTCCTTCGGCGGGGGGCGGGCCCGGCCCGCGCGGGGGCGTGTCCGGGGCGTGTCCGGGGCGTGTCCGGGGCGTGTCCGGGGCGTGTCCGGGGCGTGTCGCGAGGCCCCGCCCCGCCCCGCCCGTCCCGCAGCCGCCCCGTGTCGGCCATGGCGTCCCCGTCGCGGCGGCTGCAGACCAAGCCGGTGATCACCTGCCTCAAGAGCGTCCTGCTCACCTACACCTTCGTCTTCTGGGTGAGCGCCCGCCCTTTCCCCCGCCGCACGCTGCGGCTGCGCCGCCCTGTCGCGACAGTCGCGAGCCACCGCGGCTTTCCCCTCTTCCCACCAGGTGTCGGGCATTGTGCTGCTGGCCGTGGGCATCTGGGGTAGGGTGAGCCTGGCCGTCTACTTCTCCCTGCTGGACGAGAAAGCCACCAATGTCCCGTTCGTGCTGGTGGGCGCTGGCACCGTCGTTGTCCTCCTGGGCACCTTCGGCTGCTTCGCCACCTGCCGCGGCAGCACCTGGATGCTCAAGCTGGTGGGTGGCCTGGGACAGGGCGGGATGGAGCCCCCTCCTCTCCTGATCCATCCCGAAACACCCCATCCTATTCCTGTCTGGTCCCATCCCTGCCCTACCCCGTCCCATCCTGTCCTACCCCATCCTCTCCTCCTCCACTCCCCCTCCCGTCCCATCCCATCCTGTCCTGTCCCATCCTCTCCTCCTCCACTCTCCCCATCCTGTCCCATCCCATCCCGTCCCGTCCCGTCGCGTCCCGTCCCATCCTGTCCCATCCTCACCTCCTCCACTCTCCCCTCCTGTCCCATCCCCTCCCGTCCTGCCCCATCCCCTCCATCCCCTCCCGTCCCATCCTTTCTGCCCGCAGTATGCCATGCTCCTGTCCCTCATCTTCCTCATCGTCCTGGTGGCCGCCATCGTGGGGTTCGTCTTCAGGCACGAGGTGAGTCTGGGTGGCCACTGCCATCTCCCAGTGCTGCAGAGTGAGTTTGATGATGCTTTTACCCCAGTGCAGTCGCAGATGTCACCGAGGGACAGAGGGGCTGCCTGGGAGCGGTGCTTAGTTTGGCAAAGATAGGGTTAAACCAGCGCAAAGAGCAGCTTGGTCCCTGTAAGGACCCAGAAGGAGCAGCCTGGGTGCAGGGTCAGTCCAGCACAGCACGTTGTCCCTCCATCAGAACAGGCAGAGTAGCCCTGGACTGTAATTTCTGGCTTTGGTCTATCTTCTGCAATAATTTCAGTAATTAAAGCTCCTGGGAGGGTTTCTGTGCCTGCTTGGGAGGGAGCTGGCACGGTGCAGCTCCTTGTTATTACAGACAGCATCCCTGCTGCCACAGTGCATCCAGCCTGCCCTCTAATACAGCCTCTAATTGCCTGTGCTGGGAAATGGCTGCTGGCCATGGCCAGAGTCACTGCTGCCATCCCCAGCGGTGACTAACGCAGGACAGGAGGGACAGCAGGGCAGGAGGGACAGCAGGGCCCTGACACCTCTGTCCTACAGATAAAGACCAGCTTTGAGAGCAACCTGGACCTGGCCTTGAAGAACTACAACGCGACTGCAGATCCACACAGCGAGGCTGTGGACACCATCCAGAGAACGGTGAGAGCCCCAGGTGGGGATGGCTGAGAGCCCCAGGTGGGGATGGCTGAGAGCCCAGGCTGGCAGCAGGTGGGGATGGGTGAGAGCCATCCCATTCCCAGGTGGGAATGCTGCCCTGGCCCAGGGTGTCCCCTCTGGCCTCTGTGGCACCAGCATTCCCTCACAGGCTTTGGAATTTGGCAGATGCTGGGTGAGATGGGGGAGCCATGGCAGTGGTGGGGGAGCAGGGGTCAGTTCCCTGGTGTGACCAGGCTCCCCACATGTGCTTCCCACTCCAGCTGCACTGCTGTGGAGTGCAGAACTATTCTGACTGGGAGAGGACTGAGTACTTCAGCCAGAAGGGTATCCCCAGCAGCTGCTGCAAGAACCCGAACGACTGCTCGGAGGAAGATCTCAAAGATCCAAACAAGGCCCAGCTGAAAGTGTTTGTGAATGTAAGTTAAGCTCAGAAAAGCCTGCCTGCTGGCCCTAGAGGTGGGAAGGCCAGGGATGGGTGTGTGCAGGGGGGTTAGTTTGTTCCTGGCAGGCTGGGAAGGAGAACTGCCCTGTTGATGCTGATGTTCAGTGGCCCAGGGGCTCCCCTGGAGTGGGTAAGGGTATAGAATCCTCCCTTCTGTCTGAGCTTGCCTCACTCCTTGCTTCAAGATCAGGGCCCAGCCAGACCCAAGCATGGGCTTTGGGGATTTGTGTTTTGAAGAACAGGTGAGTAAGGAAGCAGCTTCCCAGTAAAGTTTGTTTCAGCAGTGCTGACATCTCCCTTGGGTGCAAAGTCCTGACCCGGTGCTGAGGGCCTGTGACCTCATCCACAGGGATGGTTGGGTGATGCAAAGGTTCCTCTGATGAGTCACCTGGCTCAGGCTGGGAGCAGCCCAAGGGCAGTGCTGCCCTTGGTAAGGCATCTGGGCTGGGACACTGGAAATGGCTTTGCTGGGGCCTGGCAGGAGGGGTCAGCCAGGACCCCCCTGCTGCCTGCAGGGGGGTCTTCCCCTGGAGCTTTGGGGAGGAGCTGCTCTGTGCTCCTGGGGGTGCAAAGCACTGGATCCACGTGCTTGCTTGGCTTCCTCTGCAGGGTTGTTTTTTCCTGGTAACATCAACAATGGAGTCCAAGATGAGCGTTGTGGCCGGAATCTCCTTTGGCATCGCTTGTTTCCAGGTAAATCTTGTCTGGCTCGGGAGGAGGGCAGGGTGAAGCCAGCACATCTCCAGAGGGATTTAATTTCAGTGCAAAGTCTGGTGTGTACAAAAGGCACAGTTGGTTTCAGTCAGGGAGGAGCAGCTACTCTGTGGATTCCCCTTGGATTCATTCTGACTGCTGTGCAGGCCCCAGTCTCTCACACCCAGGCCTGAAGCCCCAGCTCTGTTTCCTTGAGCCCAGGTTTGTTTGGGAAGATCTTCTCTCTGTTTTTTGCTTGGAGCCTGTTCTTTCAAACGGAGATGGACGAACTCTGCGCCTGCTGTTGGCAGGGATCAGATCTGTGCCCTCCCTTTTCCTACCCACCCACACTGTTATCAGGAGGGTGCTTGGCATCGCTCCTCTCTGGTGGGGTTGTCGTGAGTGCTGGTGTGGCACCGCTTGTGCTGGTGGCTGACCACCCTCCCCTGCCCTATGTCCTCTGCTGCAATGTCTCCTTCACTTTATCGTGCAGGGCACTTCCAGCAGCAGCATTAGTGTGCTGGCCAGCCCCAGCTCCAGAGCTGTGTCCCGGCAGGAAGCGGGAGGCCCCTGCCCCCGGCCGGGGCTTTCCCGAGGTGCCGAGGGCTTTCCGACGCTGCAGGATGTGCAGCTGGCCCTCCTCCAGCTGCACTGGGCCAGCGTGCTGGGCTCTGGGGCTGAGCAGGCAGCCCTGCCTTTGGAGGGGCTCACATTCTGCCTCCCCTTGACCCAGCACCCAGTGGCTGTGGTGTGAGCAGCAAGGTGCTGCTGGCTGAGGCTGCAGGCTGGGGAGCAGGAACCTGTGAGATACTCAGCTGTCTGAGCTTGTCACTGTGTGTTTTCTGTACAGATGGACTGAACTGGGGAGTGGTACTGAGTGCTTTGGGAGAGCCCGAGAGCCGGAGCTGCTCCGCTGTGCCTGCTGCTCCCTGGCTGGGCTGGGCTGGCTCTGGGCTCACTGAGATGTGCCCCATATACCAGTGGTGACCTGCACACACACTCCCAGCTGCAGCATTATCTCAGCTGATGGCAGGCTTGGGCATTGCCACCAGTTCCTGGCTTTTATCGCCCCCTTGACAAGCTTGGCTGGGTCACACCTCAGCCAGGGAGCCATTGTGCTGATGTACCTCTAACCTGGCTCGTGGAGGTCAGAGTCATGCAGGATCTGGCCCTGGAGTCTGCACGGGTGCTGGGAGGCTGTGTTGTGATAACAGAGCACGTGTGATAGCAGTACCTTCCTGATGTGAGAGCAGCAGCCTTGCTTCCCCAGCGTCCTTGCAGCAGGGAGAGGTGCTGCCATTCTCCAGTGGCTGTGTAATTGGCTGTGACACTCCTGGTACCTGTGTAATCTCTGCAATTACCATAAAACAGTCAATGCTTCACGTAGCAACTTGTAATGGGATGGGACTTTGAGCATCTCTTGTGAGGAGCTTGTTTAGTTGGTGCTGCCAGGATCCTGTGCTTCAGCCGCTTTCGGTGATTCTGAAGCAGGGTGCAGCAGCCCTTGCTGTGGTTTGTAAATCCCACTGTCCATCCTTGCATTTCATAAAACCCTGAATCAGTTTGTCAGGTTTTCTCCTGAAAACACCTCTCCCTGGTGTTGGCTGCCTCTGACATGCAGGGTTTGTTTTTTCTCTTTTTCAGTTGATTGGCATCATCCTGTCCTGCTGCCTGTCCCGGTACATCACCAACAATCAGTATGAGATGGTGTAGCTGGCCCCCAGCACTCTGTGCCTGTGCTTGGGTATGTCTGTAAGTCTAGGGGGCTGCCTCTGCCCCCCTGGCTGCTGCTGGTTACCCATGGGGTGGGGGTACCACATCTGGGGGGTTTAGGGTTAGAGGGCGCCTGCAAGACCAGGTCTGCTGTGTCGTTTTACCCTGTGCCATTTCAGCCTGTGCATAAATCCATATAAATCCATCCTGCCTGCTAACACTCTCTGTGTGCATTGCAGGGAATGCCTGGGGAGGATGCCTCCACCTCCAGTTTTCCTCTGGATGCCACGTTGTGAAATCTTGCTTTGAACTGACTGATCTTCTCAACTAGCTCATAGAAAGGAGTGCAGCAGCTGTCCTGCTGCACTCAGGGACTTGTCCTGACACTACTCTGCTGTGCCACTGCCTGGGAGAATAACTGGTGTGACTGTGGTGGCTGCAGCCCCCAGCTGCTGCCCCGAGTGCCACACTGTGCTGAGCTGCCTGTGCCGGTTCAGCACAGCTCCCACGTGTCCCAGTGCTCATCTTCAGTGCCTCCACTGGGAAAGGGCTGCTTCCCCTTGCCTTGGGCAGCCCCTGGACATCCCCTCACTCTGCAGACACAGTTGTTCTTGAGACAGGGCTGTTAAACACAGTCCTGCCTGCCTGAAGCCTTGGCTCAGCAAGGTTGTTGCCAAGCTGCCTCCTCCCTCCCTGGGTTTTATATACTTTTTTATAGTTGTACTTCTTTAAGGACGGGCTGTAGTGGTTCTTTTAAGCTGTAGTGAGGTTTGGTGATGTAGCTCCTGGTGCCTTTACCTTGGTAGGTGTCCTTGCACCGATTCAGCTGTGACTTGATTGTCAGTATTATATGCTGCTTCAACTCATTTTATGTATTGAGTAGAATTCTTTTTGTCCTGAGACACAATAAATATTAAGATATTTTACTCTATGAAACCTCCTTGACTTTTCTTTTCATGTCCTGGAAATTCCTCTGCTTGAAGAGCAGCAAGTGCCCCCTGGGCTGATCTGCTCACTCTGGGCCAGCCAGGAACCTCTGGCCACTGCAGTTTGCATTCCTCCAATGTGCACTGGTGCACTTCTGCCTGCAAATAACTTCTGTAATTGAATTTTCTTCATAACAGTGGTTGTGTAACAGTGCTGGAGGAGAGGGCCTGGAGCACCCCAGCCCAGGAGCAGGGTGAGTAACTTCAGCCCAGTGTGAGCCATCCTTGGCCTGCTGGCAGCTGGCTTGGAGCAAAGGGCAGGGAAGTGCCAGGCCCCAGCTGCTCCCCAGGGCAAGAAATGTGCATTCAAGCTTTTAAATTAATTTGTTACTGCTCATTTTTGGGCTGTTTTGTCAGCAAGCCTCTGCCTTTGTGAGCCTGGTGCTGCAGTGAAGCACTCCTCTGCCAAGCTTGGGGGGTTTTTGGGTCTCGGGCACTGAACTCAAACGAGCTGTGTCTGCCTGTCCTGTTGCTAGGGAGGAGGCAGGTGTAACCAGAGCAGGGAAGCCCCCACCAGCAGTGGTGGCCCTTTGTCAGTGTCACCCCTCTGGCCAAAGCTGCCTGGGTGCTGGGTGAGCTGCCCCAACAATGCCCTGGTGTGGGCCAGCCTGGCTGCTGAGGGAGGGAAACGCCCCAAACCCTCGTGTTCATTTATCCCAGGTGAGTAAATCAGGCTGTTGTCAGCTCCTCCTGGCTCGGGATGGTGAGGCAGAATGTGTCAGAGCTGGGCTGGAGACTGGTTAAGGGCAGTGAATGCATGGATGGAGACAGGGCAGGGACACACGAGAGACAGGAATGGGTTTGGATAAACCCATTGTCATCTTCAACCCTGCACAGAGGGAAGGACCCTGCCCTGCTCTGTGCCCTGCAGGCAGATTCCTCCTGGGGCACCCAGTGATGCCAGGTGAACGGGGATGGTTCTGGCAGGGGCTGGCACAGGGAGCCCAGAGGTTTCCAAGGAGCTGCAGGAAAACCAGCAAGGGTTGTGGAGGCTGGTGCAAGCCCACTCATCCCCACAGGCAGCAGAAGTACTGCAGCCATCAGGGGGTGTGGATCTTACCTGGTTAAATAGCACTGCCATAGACAACTCACTTGAATTTGGAGAGGTGTTCTGGATGTCCTGGCAAAGGCATGGGCTGCACCCTGGTCACCTGCCTGGACACTGAGCAGGGACAGAAGCCTTGCTGGCAGCAGCTGTGGCTGGGTGTGTGCTCGGTTCCTCAGGGAGCTCCTTGTGCCAGCTCCCTGTGCCTGTGCTGCCACAGCTGCAGCGGGGACTGGTGGCACCCCTGAGCTGTCAGCAGCTGAACTGAGCACATGGGAGCACGCTGGAACGGGAGGTCAGGCCATGCTGAGCAGCCCCCAGCAGCAGCTGCAGGGCGCTCCGCAGGCTGCAGCGCCCGCACTGAGCTGTGGATGCTCCTGGAGGCAGCCGCGCACTCAGATCCCTTCGCAGACCCCTTGAGCATCAGACTGAGACTGAACGACTTTCCATTGTCTTTGCAATCGCTCATACAGGACCTTTATTGTTTGCCTCTTGCTGCTCAGCCTGGCTCCCGCAGCCCCGCGGGGCAGCGCAGGGTGCGGGGTCACAACCCGGGCGGTGCCGCGGCCGGCGGGGATCACCGGGCACCGGCCGGGCAGGGCTGGGATCACCGGGCACCGGCCGGGCAGGGTGCGGGATCACCGGGCACTGCCCAGGCAGGGCTGGGAGCTCACCGGGCACCGGCCGGGCGGGATGCGGGATCACCGGCCGGGCCGTGCCCCGCGGTGCTGCCGGTGTGCCAGCGGGCTCCTGGAGGCTGGCAGCGGGCACGGCCCCGCTACACCCTGCCCAGCATCCGCGCGATCCACCAGTTGCAGGGCATGATGACGCGGCAGATGACCCTGCCGCCCTGGTAGCAGTACGGGTAGGGGTAGTAGCCCAGCAGCGGCTCGCACACCCGCCGGCAGTAGCGGTGGGCACGGCGGCACTGGGCACAGCAGTAGCCCCGCTCATCCCACAGAGGGTGGAACTCCAGCCCGTTCTCCGACTGCCGGCAAGAGGCGCAGTCAGAGGGGGCTGCGTGGCTGAGGCACCCGGGCAACCTTTCCAATCACCTGGGCACCCCAGGGGAGGAGCAGGGCTCCCCGGGGACGTGGGGACACCCCCAGGGCATGCACAGGGCATCATCATCCCAAGGAGCACAGCCGGGGGGGCACTCCTGACCACGGCCAGGACGGTGGGCAGGGCAGCCCAGGGTGGGGGTCCCTCACTCAGGCAGGGCAGCCCAGGGTGGGTTTCTCTCACTCAGGCAGGGCAGCCCAGGGTGGGTTTCTCTCAATCAGGCAGGGCAGCCCAGGGTGGGGGTCCCTCACTCAGGCAGGCAGCCCAGGGTGGGTTTCTCTCACTCAGGCAGGGCAGCCCAGGGTGGGGGTCCCTCACTCAGGCAGGCAGCCCAGGGTGGGTTTCTCTCACTCACGTAGTCATTGACAGGCAGCTCCTCCTCGGTGAGCTGCCGTGCCCGACGCTTGGGCCCTGCCTGTGTGTCCTCCTCCAGCTCGTGTTCATTCCCCCCATCCAGCCAGCTCTGGCTGTCCATCTGCAGCTCAGGCTCTTCTTCTTCTGCCCCTTCAAGGTTGGCCAGCTCAGGAGCTACAGGGAGAGTCCAAATGTCACTGCCAATAACCACGGAACAGGGCACAAATGCAGCAGCAAGAATTAATGTCTCTACCAGAGTTTGGTGCCAGGGTACGTGTGCCAGGGTACACGAAAAGCCCACTGCAAGCCAGTGCTCCATTGCCTCCTGCTCTCACCCAGCCTGGGGCAGGGCTGAGGGAGACAATGGCCCATTCCATCCCCATGCCCATGGGTGGGTGCTGTTGGCATCTCCTGCATGGGGCTGTGGGTGTGCAGAAGCACATCCTCCTGCTGGGCTCTGCTGCTGGGGGTGGATTTGTAGAGCCCCATCAGAGCAACATGGTTTGGGGCAGATTATGCTCAGTTTCAGCTCTCTTAGCTTAGGAAAGAACCACAGCAGCGATAGTTTCCTTTGCTAGGGAAGGTGCCAGACAAGCCTTGGGACACTGCTGTCCTGGCAAAGGCTTTGGATGCACCTTGGTGGCCCAGCTGGACCCACTGAGCCAGGACACTGCTGCAGGTGGTCCAAAAGCAGGGACAAGGAAGCAGAAAGGGGACAGCAGTCAGGGACACCAGCCTCCCTCTGCACCAGGGAGCTCTGGTGCCCACCTGCCCTCCAGAGCACAGGTGAGCTGGCCAGTACCTGTGAGCAATGCCATGTGCCTCTGTGGCTGCAGAGCAGAGGGAGTTTGCTCAGCAGGGATTTTTAAACTGCCTCATTCGGCTGGAAGTGGGTTAGAGAGAGCAGGTAATTACAGCAGCACATCTCAGAGGCCACAACCTCTGCGAGGGCTGTGCAGTGAGCAGCTGGAGGTGGCAACCCCGCCGTGTGATTTAGATGCAGATGTCTGCTCACACTCTGATGTTCATGTGGTGTCGAGGATTTAGGCGTCCCAGTTTCCAGCAGCGCTGCTTTCTTTGCAGGTACAAGGGATTATTTTTTTTTTTTCTCCCTTGTTATGAGGAGGGTGGCCACTCTGCAAAGTGCAGGGCGGCGGGGAGCTGGCAGAAACAAGTGCTTTGTAGAGAGAATCCTCAGCCCCTGCTATTACATTGGCCAGGATCTCCTGTGGTCATGGGCAACACGGTGTTCATGCCTGAGATGTACACGAGGCTGTCAAAGTGGGCTCCCAGCATGGCACAGGGGGGACAAGGCAGGGGCCACAGGCAGGGCTGTTCCCAGTGAGAGGAGGGCTCATGAGCCCCTTGGGGAGGAGATGGCTCCTTGTACCTGCTATTGGCGTGGGGTGGATCCAGAAGATGGTCACGTTTTTGCAGATGTCAAAAATTTTGGAGCTCCTCAGGAATTCCTTGTTCTGAATGGGCTTTTCCCCAGGCACCCAGACCACAGACTGCTCAAAGTAGGTGGTGGTGATTTCTTGTCCCTGGAAGAAGAGGAAGACATTACCCTGGCGTGGTGAGACACCCTGCTCCCAGCACTGGCTGCTTCTCCTCCCCTTGGCTTAGAGGCACCTCTGCCCTCCCAGAGAGCAGCTGGGCTCCACCTGCCTTGGCTCGTGGTGTTCATGGGATGCACACACAATACCCTGACAGCCCTTACCATCCTGCTCTCCTCTCTCTTAGTTCATCACCCAAGACCCTTTTCCTGCCCAGTCCCCACTATCTGGAAGAGCCTTCTGGAGCCCCCCAAGTCATTTAAAACCCAAGTTTAAACCACCTCTGCTCTACTTCGCTCCTAGGATTTAATTCCTCTCTCCTTCTGCTGCTGATTTTTTGATCGAACACTTTAATTTACTCCTCACAGAAATTCTTTGCACGGCTGTGTTCAGTAATTTATACCACATGTCTCTGCCGTTGCATTAGTCTGTGGTGTGTTTTGGCAGGCACTTAGGGAGGGAGATATATAAAGATTATGGGATGGGTCTGCGCTGAGCTCTCTGCCAAGGCAACATTGTCTGTGTTGGTGGTGGTAGCCCATAGAGCAAGCTGGCAAAAAGTGTTTTTCTCTCCAGAAGGCATCCAGAGCTGTATATCTCTTTTATAGAGTTTTTCCTTACGGCTTTGGGAAGTCACAGGAAGGAGCCAACACAACCCGACCCAGACTGGGTCATTTTTGGAGTCTCTGGTGGAAGCTGCAGGGTCGGGGAGGTGCTGCCTGCAGGACCTGGCAGCGTGCAGGCTCCAAGAAGACATGACTGGAGCTTAAATCTACATTTATCTCACTGGCTTTTACATCTCAGCTCTCTACCCGGGGCAATGTTCTGCTGAAGCCTGGGAAGTTATATCCCTTTTACGACGGTAGCTGGAAAGATCTATTAGCTTCTTAGGGCATAATCAAAGAATCGGTGTCTGGGAATTTGGGTCATGATTCAGGGAAATGTTTCTGCCCACGCTTCATTTCAAACACGTGTCCTGCTGGCGTTTTATCTGCAGCAGCTTCCCTGGGGGGGATTCAATCTGCCAACACCCCTCCTCTTGCAAATGGGGAGGCAGGAGGGCTGTGCCCTGTGCCACCACCAGGACCTGGGGATGGGGACAGGGACAAAGGACCACTGCTGTCACTGCAGGTCACACTGTCAGGGACGGGGTCAGTCATGGAGGCCATGCTCTTTTCCATGCAGCATGCAAGGCTCCTTGCAGCAGGATGCAGGGCAGTTAAACAGGTGCAGGAAGCAATCAGGCACACCAGTGGGATGAAGGTCCATGTGGGACAAGGAAGTGGCCCCAGCCTGGTGTTTCCTATCTCTCAGGTCTGCATGCCAAGGGTGTTCTCAATTTGCATTTCTTAAACGTGGCTGCTCTTTTAAATCCCTTATTTCTGCCTCATTCTGTTTGAAAACACGAGGCTCAAATCTTGGAGAAAACAATTGATTGACTTTTTGGTGCCTGCTAATCCTGAGCTGCCTTACGACCTTTTGACTACAACAGGATTATTGTTCTTGATCTCTGGTATTGTGCTGAGAGGCTTTTGTCTGTTGCTTTCTAATCCCGTCTCTTTTCACTTGTTTTCATAAGCAATCCTCTGAAATAAGATCAGTTTATGAAGCGATCACAACTCATTATTTCTTTATTGCACATCTCTGGGAAGGCTGGAGCAGATGGGAAGGCAGCAGGAATGGCAGCCCCTATGTCAGGGAGATCAGTGGGTTTCACAGGGCAGAGGGGGGCCCTGCTCTATTCACCTACCTCAAGCTCAGGGATCTTGGCCTCTGTCGTCTCAGGCAGGACTTTGGTCTGACTTTTGATGAAACATTTTTGAAGTCCCACAAAGAAGATGCCAGTTATTCCCTACAGGATCAAAGCAAACACCCAAAAAGCAGTCAGGGCAGAGAGTAGGATGAATAACCCATTGGAGGCAGGGTACAGCTGGACGAGGAAGGTTCAGTCATATTTTTCCTGTTGCTATTTTTGTGCCAGTTCCGTTCAGCAGCGGTGCTAACACGTACTAACAGGTTCTCATAAGGGATATTGCATTTTATGGTTTGGGAGAACTGGGCTTTTTACAAATATTTTAAGGCAGGTAGTCATAAAATTTTACTCTGCTCCTCTTCTCCTGATAACTATCACGAGCTCTCATTATAATAAATAAAAATATGCAGAATAGCATCTGACCGTTATGGTTATATGAACATTCAGCCCCCAGTTCCTGCTAGGTTATTAGCTCAAACTTTTGCCATATGTCACTGCACAGGGTATTTCCCTACAAATTTTAATTAGGTTTCATAGAGAGCTTTCTTCAGTGTCATGAGGTTTTAATGCTCTCCAGACAGACAAATGCACTGGGCTCAGATAGACTGATGATCATTGCCTTCCTTTGCAAGGGTAAATCCAATAGCTATCTCTGGCTTCCAAGATGTATTTCATTGGAACTCAACCACACCACTATTAAATACAGGTGGAAGCTCATGTAGATAGCACATCTCCTTTCCTTTGAGAGCATCCCCAGCGTGTCTGGGTCTTGCTCTCCCTGATGCAGGAATAAATAGTCCTGGGACTTGCTCTGGGGGCTTCACAGTGTCCTGCAGGGCCCATCAGTCCTTCTGCAGGACTGCAGGGTCTCAGGGACAAGCTGCCACACTCACGTTTTTGAAGTCATGGATCTCCAGGATCTCCTCACTGCCATTCCCGCTGCTGAAGGTCTCTGTCCTGGCCAGGGGGTCAATCTCCATCACAATCTTCTTCTTCTCACCATTGCTGAAGAACGTGTGCTCCATGTCATAAACCTGGGAGGCCACAGTCACACAGGGGTCAGCTCACACCCTCTGGTTTCAGAGGCTGTCCAGTGGGTGGACAGGCTGTGCTGGGTGTGTGACCAGCACTGCTGGGGACCTTGCCATGGCTCTGGCTGCTCCCTCAAGCCCAGCTGTGAGCCAGAGCAATCACCAGGACAGCCCGAGGGGAGGCAGGAGCCTGGGCTGGGTGAAAGGGCAGCTGCAGCCGGGGTGAGGGGTAATGTTTGTCAAGCCTGGGACGTGTGTCAAACCTGGGAGAAGATGCTCCTCACACACCTGCAGCAGGAGCTTTGCCCCAGCTCAGCCTTTGCTGGTGCTTTCTGTGGCCTGAGCCTGGTTACAGCCCAGGCTGGACTGAATTCCTGAATCCACAGGTACTTTACTCTCCTTCTGCCTGGTCTGCTTGTTGCCCACTGCATCCCTGGCTGCTCTGCTCCATCACGGTGTCCCCGGCTCACCTGCTGCACCGTGTCCCCCCCAGCTTACTCGCTCCATCTCTGCACCCTCTGTTTCTCCCCAAAGGCAGAGGGAAGAGCCTCTCTCTGCCTGGAGGAGATCAAGGATTGCCTGCGGATCAAAGACCTCCTGGAGGGCTGCTGCAGAGCTCCGGGGCGTTAGCAGCCGCTTCCCGGCGGGCCCATCCCCGGGGCGCGGCGCCGGCAGCGGCAGCAGCAGCAGCAGCATCAGTGCTCTCCCTCTCCCGCTCGCACTCGGCAGCCCTCGGTCCCTGCGGATGCCTGACCCTTCCTGGGTGAGTAGTGGCAGATGCTCTTTGAAGCACAAAAACGATCCTGCTGGCTCTGGGGAGCCTCCTTTCCCAGATCGAACGGGGCCGCGTGGAAGTAAAAGCGATTCTGCAAATCCCCTCAAGCCAGTGGGGCAGGGAGCAGAGATGGAGGCACAGCGATGGGAGAGCCCTGTTCAGCCCATGGCATGGCCATGAGCCAGGGCAGGAGATGGAGCAGAGATGGAAGCACAGCGATGGGAGAGCCCTGTTCAGCCCATGGCATGGCCATGGAGCAGAGATGGAGGCGCAGCGATGGGAGAGCCCTGTTCAGCCCACGGCATGGCCATGGAGCAGAGATGGAAGCACAGCAATGGGAGAGCCCTGCTCAGCCCACGGCATGGCCATGGAGCAGAGATGGAGGCACAGCGATGGGAGAGCCCTGTTTATCCCATGGCATGGCCATGAGCCAGGGCAGGAGCATGTTGGCCCCACTGGTGAGGGGCAGGAGCTCTGCCCTTAGTGCCAGCCCAAACCCCCATTCACAGTCCCCTGGTTGCTGCACATCCCTCCCCTTGGGGGTTCAGAGCCTCTCAGCAGTGCTCCCAGCATTGGTATCCCCTGTTTGGCACCCAACTGGGTGCAGAACTGCCTGTGCAGATGGGAACTGATAGGAACATTCACCCCTGCTCAAAGGTTAGAGGAGTGATGTGTGCCTTGGCAGCCATGGACATCTCCTGATGGTCTGCAGGAAGACTTTGTGAAGATATACAGCTCTCCATGGATTTCATGATATGGTAAAACAGTCTGAAGCCTAAAATGGGTGGAAGGCTGCTGGTTTTGACTGACAAAATGCACACAGTGCCATAAATCATTTCAAGGAGGGCAGGATCCCAGGTGGCACCTTACCTTCAAGTGCCTCTCCATTTACAGAGAATGACTTTGGCCAGCACAGCAGCCAGCCAACCCACTTGGGCTTTGCCAGCTCTGTGCTGCTCAGAGAGCTATGAGATGTTTTATAGGGCTAAAAATGACACTTGCTGGGGAATGGTTGAAATATGTCCCTCTGCAAGGCTGTGATGAGCCCCTCGTTAGCTGAATCATCAGCTGTGCTGGCTGGCGAGGAGGCTGCTGTGCAGAGGGCAGAGCCGTGTCCAAGGCCACCCCTCAGAGGAACAACTCTTCTTTCAAGTTTTTTTTTCCACTCTCCAGTTACACGAAGGAAGCTTGAAGGGTTTCATGTTCTTTAAAGAGTTTAATTCCCCTTGGCTGATATTTTTGAGCGTTACTAACTTCCAGCCCCCTCCAGCCTGTTTGTCCTGAGGATTCCTGGGCCAGCTGGAGAAGCCACAGGGATGGGGCAGTGCTGGGCTCTGGGAGTGTCTGGGTTCATCTCTGCTGCAGGAGCAGCTCTGCTTTCTCCTGGCCTCACACCCTGCTTGCCTGCCCATCAGGTGTTGGGGAGTGCTGCATGGACTCCATCCTCCACCAGTGAGGACACCAAGGGCTCTGGTTGTCCCTCCTGAAGCTGTGCATTGTCTCTGCACTGTCTTCTTGGAGAAAACTGCCCCTCCAGGGGTTAACAGCCTCTTCCTCTCATGGCTGGCATGACCCCTGTTTTTCTAGGAACAGTAGAGACTTTATAATCGTCTTGGCAGGATTCTGGAGGAACATATGGCTTTTATTGTTTTTCCTTTTATTTCAGGGGGTATTTATTTCTATTTGCTGATAAGAAGATAAAGTTTCCAGTGAGCAAGGTGCTTCCTCTGCCCGGCAGGAGGGCGGCCTGGCCGGCTGGAGCGGCTCCAGGACAGTGCAGGGAGCAGACTGGAGATGCCAGCGTGGGAAAGAGGCTGCCTTGGCTGTGCACAGGAATTTGGAGATGCTCTTGAGAGCCAGCAAACCCCACTGGTGATGGGGTGCAAAGCGGGGCCTCCTGGATGAGCATGGAAATTCGAAGGAAGGGAGGACGAGGGGCAGCAGGCAGGCTGTGGGTTTCAAGGTTAAACGATGCCCTGGGGGTGTGAGATAAAAGGGTTTTGGCAGCAGTGTCAGGACGCTGGGCAGCAGCGGGCAGAGACGGCTGGGGAGGCACAGTCCCGCTGCCGCCCCGACACGGCACTCACAGCAGTGCTGGGCTGCAGCTGGGAATAAAGGAGCCCAATCCTGTTAGCACAGGCTCCTGCAGAAGCTAATCCGTCTCACCGTCCCTCACATTGCAGACACATTAAAGTAAGAAATATAATCCATGACAATCAATCACCGCTGCGTCCTGGCTTTCTCTCCTCTTTATGCGGTGGCATAATGACTTTTCCACCGGTTTCTGGCAAGATAATTGAAATGAAATGGAAAATATTTTCTTACTTGTCATAAAATTTGCTGCTGGTGAAATAAGAGAAACTTTAACTCTTCATGGTGTAGCTCCCATCCCCTGTAATTGTCAACTGGGGAAAGAGCGCAGTGACGGGGGAGAAAACCAGCCTGCATAAAGCAAAAGCTAGTTATGAATAATACAAAGATTTTTAAAAGTCCCAGGAGTACCTGTGGTCTGAGAAAATGCATCTTGTGAAGTTGCCTGGGTTTTGGGGAGTTGTTAAAAGTTTCAGCGAGTCAAGGGGAGAGGGACAGCTCTGTCTGGGGAAGCAGCGCTCTGAAATGCCGGATCAAAGAGTTTTTACTTACTTTTCTGGGTGCCGGGTTCCAGAGGTATCTGACACCAAAAAATATCAGGATAAGGGAAAGGAGCAGCAGGCTGAAGAGCAGTCCGCAGAGCTGGTACCTGGGGCAGCCCTTCTCCCGCGGCTTGGCTGCTTCTGCCTGGTGAAGGAGAAAGCGGCAATGGCCGGGCTGTGCCGAGGGTCCCAGCAGGAGGGGACAGCACAGCTCGGACCCTGCTGGCCCCGCGGGGATCGGGGGGCAGGCCAGCCGTGAACTCACGTCCAGAAAGCGGCAGCGCTCCGGGCTGCGCCCCGCCGTCCCTCCCATGGTCTGTGCGCTCCGTGTGCGAGCAGCCAGCCCGCTCCGAGGTGGAGTCACCGAGCTCGGGCTGCACACGCGGGGGGAAGGCAGGGCCACGGCCACCCCCTCGCAGGGACAGCCGGCTGTCCCCAGCGCTGCTGGCCCCACGGTGTGATGGCTGTCACACGGCCAGGGCCACGCTTCTCTCTGATCGGTGCTTCTGCTCCAGCTCGGGCCCTTGTGCCAATGGCTGGACATGCCCACACTGCAGGTGCCCCATGAGCCTGGGGACAGGGACACTGCTGCACTGTCCTTGAGGGCGTGGGAACAGCCTGGGAGCTGCCAGTGGGGTCCCTGCATGGCAGGGACACGGGATGGCAGGGGACATGGGTATGGCAGGGCACATGGGATGGCAGGGGACATGGGTATGGCAGGGGACACGGGATGGCAGGGGACATGGGTATGGCAGGGGACACGGGATGGCAGGGGACACAGGATGGCAGGGACACGGCATGGCAGGGGGACACGGGATGGCAGGGGACATGGGCATGGCAGGGGGACATGGGATGGCAGGGGATATGGGATGGCAGGGGGACGTGGGTATGGCAGGGGACACAGGGGACACAGAAATAGCAGGGGACACAGACATGGCAGGGGACACGGGATGGCAGGGGACACAGACATGGCAGGGGACAGTGTGACACACAGGTGTGTGTGTGTAATATGTGCCACCAGGTGAGCAGGCTGTGCCTGGCCATGCAGTGTGCCCATGTCTGCCATGTGTGCAGCTGTGTGTGGGGTGAGGCCTCAGCTCCCTCTCGTGCACAGCCCTACCCCAATGTTGGCCTAGCCAGGAATTTCCTGACTAATTTTTTTTTTTTCTTTTTTCTACGTTCAAAAATTTCCATTTGTTGAAATCGTAGCGTTCCTTCATGGAAATGAACCCATCTTAAGAAAGGCTTTCAGAAATCCAGCGTGAGGTTTCTGGTCTGAACAGGATGAGGCTTCCTGGTGTAGAAGAGCTGGCATGGACTTTTTTTCCAAGCTGTTTACTCTAATAAAAACCCAAAGTGCATCATGCACTAATTAAAATTGCACTGAAAAAAGAAAATCCACATTGAATTTTGCTCAGGATGAGAAATGGAGAAAGAAATTGCTTTTAGCAGGTCTGGCACTGGCTTTGTGAGCATTGGGATGTTGCTGCCTGCAACCAGGGGTAAATCCTGGAGGGACAGGAGTGGAGATTCTGAATAGCCTGGGGAGAGCACTGTGCACATGTGTGTGCTGGGGGTGTGCCCTGGTGTGTATCTGCTCCCTGCAAAGGGGTTTGGGCTCCCTGGCCCCAGAGCAGCAGGAGCTCCTCACCCCACAGCCCCTCAGCAGTGCAGGGGTGTAAAACACACTGGGGGGGGGGTTAATAATTGAGGTGGCTGTAAGAGAAGGGAATCGTACTGACAAGGTTATTTGGAGGAGAAAAAAAAAAACCCTTTTTAATGGAAAGCAATCACAGGCAGCCTTTGAAAACATCTGAGGGGTTCTGGAAATCTAAATGCAGCAAATCTGTGCAGCCACCAGCCTTGTCTGTCTCCACTTCCCACCAGAAAGTTCCATCTCGGAAGCTTTTGTTATTCACTGGAAACTCAAGTATTTGAAAACATTTTCTTTTCTTGTCAAAATTAGAGTTTCAGAGGAAAACTTTGGAGCAGCTCTACTGAAAGATGGTTCTGATTACAGGAAAGAATTACAGCAGTGCTGCTTAGCAGACATAATTGATCAGCAGATCTTCACCATATCCCCCACTCAAGGCACAGGAAACACTGCAAATACCACTCATAAACCAAATTAGGCATTATTATTTTATTACTGTTGTAAGGTAAATGTCAAGCCTTTTAATGGCAATCACTGTAACTCCATCAGGAGTCGGGTGTCTGAATTAGCTGCAAGAGGTGAGGAGCTCCCAGGGCTGGGAGTTAATAAAACTCAATAAATATCACAGGCCCCTTGCAGCACTGGCAGTGCTGGGGATGGCTGGCCCCAGGAGGGCAGGGAGCAGGATCAGAGCCCTCCACACTGCTGCTCTGCACACAGAGTGTTCTGAATATCCAGCCTTGCTCTGGGGCTTTGAGAGCAGCAAACCCCTGTGCAAGCCCTGGTGTCCCCCCATCTGCACCTGAGGCTGTGCTCCAGCCACTGGATCCTGGCAAGGAGACACATGGCTGGGATGCAGAGAGGGGCAGAAACTGCAGGATGACACTTGTGAAATGTTGGGTTTTTTTCCCATTCCCTAATGCTCTGGCTCAGGCTTCAGAGTTTCAGAGAGGAAAAAAAAAAAAAAAAAAGTATTTTTTATGAAAAGACAATAATTTTGGGGAAAAACCTCTTAGTGTCCTTAGGATGACAAGCAGGTCCTCTGTATAAAAAGCAGTTCTGATGAAAATCTCCCATCAATGCCAATGGAGAGGGAACAATTACTAATTTTCCATGAAGCTAATGAGAGCGAGTGTATATGACAGGGGAGAATTTAATCTGATGTGAACTGAGGAAGAGAAGCAATACTGATATTAATGTGTGACTAATTGATACCCAGAAGAACATTTGAAATGATTAAAAGGCATTTGATTTTTATTCAGGACAATAAGAGGCTCATTGGCTATGACTGGTGCATCCTTTCAGTTTTCTACTCCGTGTTCCAATTTGCCCAGAAAAATCTATCATATCTGCAGTGTAGCTTGACTGCCGCATAAAATCTCTGTGCCTGGAAATGTTACACCAAGAAATTCCTCCTGGACAGCACAAAGGATTGTACACGCTGTGAGCAGGGGTGAGCAGCCTGGCAGAAATAAAACAGGTCCCCAAACCACTAAAAAGCAGCTCCTCAAAGCAGTGGGGCTTGGGCAGCAGCCTCCAGCTGAAAGCCCCTCGTGATTAATATCGTGCTCTTTGTTATAATGAAAAACCCATTAAGGTCAGTGGCAGCATCTCTGAGCAGCACTAAATTGGAACGATGGAGACAGTAAAGTTAAAAATGAGCCATAATATTAATGTGGATAGTGAATTAATTGGGCAATTCCATAGGTAGTAAGTAAATCATATCATTTGCTGTGGCACGTGGTGCCGGGCAGCTCTCAGTGCTGGCAGTGGTGACACCTGCTCCTGGATGGGGCCAGAGGGGCAGCACAGAGCCACAGCACCCCAGGGACCCTCTGTGCCCCCCTCCACAGCAGCCCTTGGCCTTGTCTGCCACTGGCAGATCTCTCAGTAGGGAAAATGCTCTTGCTTTGCTCTTTTTGGTGCTTCAGCCCCAAAATGATGAATGCTGGCTGGCTGCATGGCTGAAGAGCTGCAGCCCTGCTCCAAGGTGCTTTTCCCTCCGTCCTCAGCTGTGCTCTCTGTATCCCTTTGCTTTGGGAATGGCTGCTCCTCTCTTTGGGTGGGTCTCTCAGGAAAGGCTTCCTTAGCCCAGAGGAAGTGCAGGACCACCAGACAGCCCTCGACAGTCTGCTGCTGCTTTTGTGCCTTGTGCTGGGATGCATGTGGGGCCGAGGGCAGGGATTTGTACCAAGGTGCAGCATTGGCAGCACATGGCGCAGGCTGAGGGCTCCCTCTCCACTTCCAGCATTATGGGCAGCAAACAGAGAAAGGGAAGAATCACATATAAAAGAAAGGTGCTCATTAGCCAGCGCCTGATTACCCAGGACTGTCTTCGCTTCAAACTGTGCAATTTTCGGTAACATTTGCCAGATGAGAGGACGTGTGCCTCCTCTTATCAGCCAGCCTCAGCCGAGGGTTTCAGTGAGGGAGGCTTCAGTAATTGGCCTATTCATCATTCATTGTTTATCTTAAGTTCACATCGTCGTAGGGAACTCCAGAGACATCCTTGATTCAAGTTAAGAAACTTAATCATGATGATAAAACTGCTCAGGGAGCTGGAGTTCATGTCGGAGGCGCACGTGCCTCCATGTGGCACTCCAGCAGCTGCTACTCACAGCAAATTACTCAAAACTGACAAAGCTTTGGGAGAGAGCAGAAAAAGATGAATTCGTGGTGGCCGTTGTGACGGAGGCGCCCAGAAAGTTATTACAGCAGGCACACGCTTGCCTTGCTCACAGCCCATGAAAAATCTCACTCCTGTGAGCTCTGGGGACAGCTGCCTCAGCGCTGCTCTCGCAGCTCCCTCGTCAACAGAAGTTATTAACAGCGCCGGAGAATTTTATCCAAATGCCAGTTTCATCTTGATAAATAACAATTTCATGTCTCTGTTCTACCAGATGACTGCACAGTTTTACTTCAAACACTTAACTTCTCCCGAAATGCTTCCCCATGCACGAGGCTTAGCTCAGCTACGGAATGTGTGCTGAGCAGTTTTTATTTTCAGCGGGCTTTGAATACCTGTAATGCAAAGAGCAAACCCATAATCCTGCACCAGCGTCAGTCACTTTTCCCAATAAAGAGCTGCTTCCTTCTGGGACAGCTAAAATGTAATTGAGAGCTCCATGTGTTTTGGTGCCACATCGAAAAGCCTTTTATTAAAAAATAGTTTGAGGGTTGTTGAGGAAGAGTCTGCAGCTCCTCTGGGATGTGCAGGAAAGGAGAGCAAGAAGAGGATGCCCTGGGGGCGATGGGTTGGTGTGTCCCCCTGCCCTGCAGGGATCTGCCCCTCAGAACCACCAGGGCTGTCACTGGTTCCCTGCTCACGGATGCTCGGAGTGATGCCAGCGCTCTGCTGGCTGCAGTTAATTGCCAGCCTGCTTCATTAGCAGCAGGCAGCTTGGGGATGGCTGTGTCTGAGGGGCGGGAGCTGGGTGAGGCTGCCCTGGTCACCTACAGAGGGGCAGGTGTGGGGTGGAGGTATGGGGTGCAGGTGTGGGGATGCAGGTGTGGGGTGCAGGTGTGGGGCTGCAGGTGTGGGGTGCAGGTGTGGGCTGCAGGTGTAGGGCTGCAGGTGTGGGGATGCAGGTGTGGGCTGCAGGTGTGGGGTGCAGGTGTGGGGCTGCAGGTGTGGGGCTGCAGGTTTGGGGCTGCAGGTGTGGGGTGCAGGTGTGGGGCTGCAGGTGTGGGGTGCAGGTGTGGGATGCAGATATGGGGTGCAGGTGTGGGGTGCAGGTGTGGGGTGCAGGTGTGGGGTGCAGGTGTAGGGCTGCAGGTGTGGGGTGCAGGTGTGGGGTGCAGGTATGGGGCTGCAGGTGTGGGCTGCAGGGATGGGGTGCAGGTGTGGGGTGCAGATGTGGGGCTGCAGGTACGGGGTGCAGGTGTGGGGATGCAGGTGTGGGGTGCAGGTGTGGGGTGCAGGTGTGGGATGCAGATATGGGCTGCAGGTGTGGGGTGCAGGTGTGGGGTGCAGGGATGGGGTGCAGGTGTGGGGTGCAGGTGTGGGGTGCAGGTGTGGGGTGCAGGTGTGGGGTGCCGTGCAGGATGCAGGGATGCTCTGGGTACCAGCAATGAACTCATCAGCACGTGGAGAGGCACCAGGTCCCTTCTGAGGAACTGCCAGGTCAGTCTCTTACCTCAACTGAGAACTTGGCAGGGGGAAACCCACAGGGAGAAGAAAAAATTTGGTGAAAGGGACTGCATTGCTCTGGGATTGTGTGAGGAGAATAACCAGCATTTTATCACTGCTTAGCAAACCTAAAGTGTTTAATGTTAACATATTGAACATTTCCTACTGAATCGTGAAGCACCACAATGTCTCCTGCCTTATTTTACTGTCACCTGATACATGCATTAATGTTGTTTACTCTAAAGCAAGTAAAGAAAGAGTTGAGATTACTCCCACATGCTACTAATCAAGAAAGGATCCATTAAACTGAAGAATTTCAACACAGTTAGTTTTTCTTTGAATGTCATTAACTCTCCCATTGACGGCTTTTGCCATTAATTGCCCAGTGATGATGCAAACACCATTTTCCCTGGTCCTTTGAGAGCACAGGCAGCTGCAGCCCAGTGCTGGGAGGGTGAATTCCCCAGCTCTCCTGGGTGCACCAAGGTTCCTGGTGAGATTCTGAGGCTCAGGAGATGGGCTTTGCCTGGTTCTTCTCCGTGGAGTCTCCATGCAGCCTCACCTGTTTCCCTGCACCTCCAGCTCTGCCTCTTTCCCTGCTCTCCCATGCACATCAAGCTGTTCACAGCCCCAGGGCGCTTTTGGAAAAAACCAGCTATTTTAAAAATCAATAAAATAAATGAAACGAAACAAAGTCAGCATGATTGCCCACGTCTGCCTCGAACAGAACAAAGTGCTGGAGGGCTCTGTATCCCCCTGGCTTTTGGGGTTCATCAGCTGATGCTGGCTCCCCTCTGGATGTTCGCTGGCAGCTGGGGGGGCCTGGGGGTGCCCAGATCCAGATGGGGGGCACTCCTGACAGCCCAGCTCCTTCCTGGGCCATCAGGTGCTCCTCATGAGCAGAGGTGGTTGGAGCCAACGCTGCTCAGCTGCCTGGGAGGGTATATAGGGGATGGGATGGCTCTGGGCTGTGCCCTTGGCTGCAGAGTGGGGCTGCAGGGTTCCTAGCAGCAGTGTGTGCTGAGCATCAGCTAGAGGAAACAGACCAAAAAGGTAGGAAAGGGAGATGGGAGGAGGCCCTGGGGCACACAGGGGAGGTGGGAGCCGTGGAGCAGTGAGGTGGGCACTGACCAGCCCTGCTGCTGTGGGGCACTGCACCAGGCTGGGCTGTGTGCCCACAGGGCAGTGATGGCAGGGGCTGGTCCCTTCCTCCTCCTCCTCCTGCTCTGCTTTCTCTCTGCCTTGGCCATGTGTGGTGGCAGAAGGGCTGCAGAGGGGGCAGGAGGAACCAGCATCTCCATGGATAACCCATCCCCTGCAGGGCAAAACTGATTTTTTGAAATTAATCTATTTACAGAGCAGGAGTTGAGCTAGCTTGGGTGCTGTTTAAGCTGCTTTCCCTGTGCCTCATGTTCAGCATTTGTATGGTGTGTCAGCCCTCACCTTCCATTCCTGAGGATCTGTTCTGGGGGCCCAGCTCACTGTCCCAGCCTGGCTGTGGCTCTGGCTCTGTTCTGGGGCCCAGCTCACTGTCCCAGCCTGGCTGTGGCTCTGTTCTGGGGCCCAGCTCACTGTCCCAGCCTGGCTGTGGCCCTGCTCTGGGGGCCCAGCTCACTGTCCCAGCCTGGCTGTGGCTCTGTTCTGGGGCCCAGCTCACTGTCCCAGCCTGGCTGTGGCTCTGTTCTGGGCCCCAGCTCACTGTCCCAGCCTGGCTGTGGCCCTGTTCTGGGGGCCCAGCTCACTGTCCCAGCCTGGCTGTGGCCATGGCTCTGCTCTGGGGGCCCAGCTCACTGTCCCAGCCTGGCTGTGGCCCTGCTCTGGGGGCCCAGCTCGCTGTCCCAGCCTGGCTCTGACTCTGTTCTGGGGCCCAGCTCACTGTCCCAGCCTGGCCCTGGGGGCCCAGCTCACTGTCCCAGCCTGGCTGTGGCCCTGCTCTGGGGCCCAGCTCACTGTCCCAGCCTGGCCCTGGGGGCCCAGCTCACTGTCCCAGCCTGGCTATGCCTCAGAAAGCCCACAGAGGCAGCCCCTGTGCCTTTGGAGCAGGCTGGCAATGCAGAGAGCATCTGCAGTGCCCTCTCTCAGATAACACCTCCCTCTTTCATTTTTTCCTTGACATTAAGGCTTGAAGCTCCATCTCACGCTCTTTCTCTTCTACTGCTCTGCTCTCCCTTGCTATACCTGGCAGGTTCTTTTTTATTTTTTTCCCTCCCTCCCTGCCAAGGTTCTTCCCTTCTGTTGGATTTCTCTCTCTGCTGTTGCTTTGTTCCCACTCTCCCTCCTGGTTCCTGCTGCTTCCCCCTTGTTCTGTCCCTCTCTGTGCCGCCTGCTGTGATCTTCTCTTCCCATTGCACCTCCAGCATCTCCCCTGCTCCCTGGTTCTGCAGCCCTTGGGAAGGGACCCTGCCTCTGTCCCTGCTGATGGCTTGGCTGGGATGTGGAAATTCCCAGGAGAATCTGCTTTACTTTGCTGTCACCTACAGTGATTGGTTCCTACCTTTCTACAATTTTTTTCATCCTGTGAGAAACTGCTCGCTAAAGAAAGCACATTTTTCTTGCTTACTGGGAGTTCCTGTTTGTCATTTTTATAAATCAGTGTTTATTGGCCTAATTATTGTAAATGCAGAGCCCAATAAAGGTGACTGTGATTGCAATATCTGATAATGAATTTTATAACAAACCTGCTGAGCCTGAAAGCTGCCAGCAGGAAAGACATTATGTCAGGTTAATGACAGAGAGGAGAAATCCTCCTCGCTAAGCTTTTTTTCCAAAGCATGAAGGATCTCTGTTGGAGGGTGCTGGGGGTCCTGCTGGGCTGCAGCACCTCAGGCTGGTGGGGTCTGACCCTCCAATGCTGCATCCTGAAGCTTTTGGGGCTCCTTTGCTGCTGCCCCATGGGGGATGCTTTAGGCATGCAGGATGGAGGCCTCTGAGGAGGTTCAGACCCTGCTCTGGGTGTGCAGATTGCAGGCACCCAGAGGTGCTTGTTACCTCTGCTCCTGCTCCCCCCATCTCATTTAATCCCACCATGCAAATGCTGAACGTGAGGCACAGGGAAAGCAGCTTAAACAGCACCTAAAGGTAGCTCAACTCCAGCTCTGTAAATAAATTAATTCCAAAAAATCAGTTTTGCCCTGCAGGGGATGGGTTATCCATGGAGATGCTGGTGCCTGCTCCAGCCTCATGGGTGCCCTTAGGGGCCAGAGTCCCCTCCTGCCAAGCAGGGGGAGCAGCCCCCAGCCTTTACTGGGCTGTGGAGGGGCTGCCCTCTGTCCCCCAGCCCTTCCTGCCCGTGGTGGCTCTGGGGGCCCTGCAGGTGAAATTTCCTGCTGCTCCTGCAGGGTCTAGGGTGCTGGAGGGTGGGGGATTTGTGGGATGAGGGAGTTTTGCAGGCACCCCCAACATGGACGAGATGAGGATCTGACTCCATGTTTTGGAAGGCTTGATTTATTATTTTATGATATATCTTATATTAAAACTATACTAAAAGAATAGAAGAAAGGATTTCATCAGAAGGCTGGCTAAGAATAGAGAAAGAATGATAACAAAGGCTTGTGACTGACTGAGACAGTCCGGACAGCTGGACTGGGATTGGCCATGGAATTAAATCAAGAGCTCCAAGCCCAGGTGTGCTCAGCTCCAGGTGTGGCTGATCCCAGGGCTGGCTCTGTCCTGCTGCAGGAACAGGGATGCCTTTCTAGCCCTACACTACACCCAGAGTGTGATCAGAGAGTCTTCATGAAACCTGGGCTTGGAGCGCTTGATTTAATTCACTCCCCCACAGCGGGGATTGAGTGCAAAAGAGAATAAAGACTAGAAGAGAACATGTTTTCTCTTCAATAATGCAGGGAAACATGGTGGAGGAGGCTGTACAAATGTGATTTGGTCCTTTGCCCCCGTGTTACTCGCTGCTGGTCACTGGTGCACCCCAGCTGTGTCTCAGGGCCATGAGAGCTGTTTGCCCTCTCCATGGGCGATGCCCACACGGAGCCTCCTCTCCCAAACCATGAGCAAGGGCCTGGAGCTGCTTTTTTGAATATTTCTTTGGCAGCCACTGTGTTTGATGTGACTCAATGCAAGAGCAAATTGGATTAACTGAAACATATTTACTGGGATAAGCAGGGGGGAAAAAACCTGCACAGGGGTGGTTTGCAGAAACTGGTGTCTGCAGATGTGGCTGAACCCTCCAGGGACTCCCAGCACACAACAAAGCAAGACCCTGGTGTGTGGAAAAGGACAATGGGGGTTGAGAGGGCCACAAACGAGGTGGCCCATCAGGGTCTCCCTGGCAGCAGTGGGACCCAGTGATTTATTGGTGTCACCTGCCACACTCAGAAAAATGCTTGTCTTTAGCAGGTGACCCTTCCAAAAGACCAGGACAGGGACGCCTTAGGAGGTGTGCACTTGGGTAGATAAAAACCAGGCACTGGGCTGGTCACACTGAACAAATCAGGCAGGGTTCAGTGCTCCTGATCAGAGTAACTTGTCTCTGCACCTGGGAATGACCCTCCCTTGCACAGGAGGGGACAAGGCAGAGGAAAGGTGCCGACAGAAGAAGTTTTTGCTGCTAGGGGCAGAAGGTTTGTGCCTGTAGCTGCCCTGCCTTGCTCAGCTTGCTGCCAGGAGCATTGCCAGGGCAATATCCTGCCCTGCTCTCTGCTCAGCCCACAGAGCACGATTATTTCATTCATCTCGTGTCATCTCCTCCTTGGTTGATCCAGCTGCAATATTGCAGAAATAACTTCCCACTGCTCCCTGAGGAGCAGCAGACTTCAGAGGCCAGGAGAGCTCTTCCCTCTCCCCCCTGCTTGCAGTGGGCCCCAGAGCTGACAGAAGGTTTGAAAGTCTTTGAATCCTTCTAACTCCTACAGTCAGGGATGCATAAAAAGCAGCTGATGCAAAAAAAAAGAAACCAAAAAAAACCCCAATCAGTTATTATAATCATCAGACCCTTCAAAATCCCTGGGAATTTAGCAAGGTCTGGATGAAGTCAGGTCCCTTTCCCAGGCACCAAAACGTCACCTGGCACTGGCTGGTGCCAGCACAGGCTGTCAGGCTGTGGTGCTGTGGGTCATTCCCCATTCTCTTTGTGTGCCTTCTCCCCTGGCTTCATGCTGCTCCTCTGCCTGTGCCACGCTCTGGCCTGAGCACTCCAGGGCTGCTGCTTGGTGGAGATTCATTAGCTGCAGATAAATGAGGAGCCAGGTGAATCCTTACTCCAACTCTTAAAATACTGTTTTAATTCAAAATATATGTCCTGGAGTAAATCCCTGTTTCCATTTAAATGTGGGGAAGAGTGCAGTGCTGAATTTTAAGCACGTTGTCACAGGGAACAATGGCAGTGCTGAGTGAGTGACACATCTAATGAGCACAGCAAGGGGAGTGGGGCTGGCACTGCCACCCCCTTGTGCCAGGGCAGCCTCTGTCCCCTGCAGGGGGAATGCTTTCCCCAAGCACAGGAGTGACAAATTATGGGATCAATACCCAGGCTAATTGTAGTCTAATCTTGCTTAGCCCCACTAAGGCTGGGATTGATCCAGATCTAATCTTGCTTATCCTGGACAAGCCCAGGAGCAGATCCAGATCCCAGGGTAATGCATCCCATGCAAATCCAGAGTGGCTCTATTGATGTGCTGGCTGTGGCCTCTGCAGAGGGGTTTATCAGCATTATCTGCCCCTTGATGTGTAATGCAATCAAAGCCGTGGATGAATCTTGATGAAGTGCTGGCAGAGAGTGCCAGCAGCCCTGGCTGCAGGGCTGTGGTGCCTGCTGCAGCTGTGTGAGCACTCCCTCCATCAGTGCAGTGCCATAGAGGAGGAGGTCAGTGCTGGCTGGGAACCAGGGCTCCCCTGCTCCCTCTCACCCGAGCTGGGCAGGTTTCCTGTGCTCTGAGAGGTGACCGGGGGTGCCTGCAGAAGGTGCAGTCTGTGTCAGCGAGGCTCCTGCTCCCACTAGAGTGCTCTCTGGCCTCCTCCTTGGCCCTGCAGGTTTCCACCTCCAAATTTAGTTAATAGAAGGGTTGTGACACCTGACAGTCCTGTTACTTTGCTGCGCTGCCCTGCAAAGGCTGGAACCTGCAGCCCACGCAGAGAGCTCCACACACACTGGGCTGCTGCTCCTGTGATCCAAGGTGCTTCTGTTGCAATGCCTTCCTGCACTCTAATAACTTCAGGAAGGAAAAAAAAAAGCAAGTAATTACCTTCTGGGGTGGAATTTCTCCAGCCTTTACGGAGCCCACTGGGGAATTTGTCAGGAACATGGACTGTGGTTTTGTTCAGCGATTCCTGACTTATACCAGCACAGGGAGAATGGCATGTCTTGCAGCTTGATGTTTTTGTGATGTCTTTCTTTGCTCTCAGGTTTGAAAGAAAAATACCAGACCCAAAAAAAATCTCTCTTCAAAACGTAAAACTTGCCCTTAGCTTAATTCAGTGGAGACTTGAGCAGCTGCTCCTGCATCTCAGAGAAAAAAGGCCTCGTGCTATTAACATGTCTAAAGAAATTGGATGTAGAAATATGAAGGTCCCTCATCCTTTAAGAGCTGCACTCCCTGCCTCGGGCTCCTGGCTTCTGCCTGAGCAGAGCTGTGGGATGCAAATGGGTTCCAGGAGATGACCCTGCTGGGCTGAAAGGGGCAGTGCTGAACCCCAGCCCTCTGAGGAGAGCTGCCAGGAGGTGATGAGGGGCTCCCTTCCATCCCACAGCTTTTGAACCCCCCTGCCAGGTGTGTTGTGAGAGATTGTGCTACTGAGTCCTGGGGGCTTGGTGCCAGAGCTGAGCTACAGCTGTGTCTGCAGCCTGGACCCATATTTTTCAGAGTGCTTTGATCTGAAAAGTGCTTTAGCAGTGCAAATATAACCTAGAAGGTTCTCAAATGCCCCAGAAACATTCTCCAAGAAAATATGTTGCCTCTCCCCTTCCTTTCCCTTGAAGGGGAAATAATTCCAACTTCATCCAAATGTGCTTTTCTAATCAAAGGGGCCACTTTGTACATCTGAATCCAAGGGGAGGGGATGGGAGCAGGGCTAAAACAAAACTCCTTCTCAGCGCTGCCTTTGTGAGATGGATCTCCCGTGGCTAAATCCATCTGTGTTTCTCCTTTGGCAGGAGTGGGGGGATCTTCCCCCTGCAGCTGGGCACTTCCCTCAGAGCCTGAGCTGCTGCACAGGGAGGAGGAGGAGGAAGTACTGGAGTGGCCCAGGTTTCTATGGCACTGTGTGCAGCAGCCTCTCTCCTTATCTTCCTAACTTGATCGGGAGAAATTGCTTTTGTCAATTTTAATTTCAGCTGAGCTGAGCAGGATAAACAAAGGGAGGTGCAGGAGAAGCAGATGGTTTGTCACAGAGCAGTCAGGAAGACTCTGCAGCTTTTTATAGCATATAATGGCCTTTCCTTCCATCTAGCTATCCATCACCATGTAATTCCCAAAATAAACTGGGATTGTGCAATACAATATGTGAAGTAACCCGGATGTCACAGCAGGTTTGGAATATTTGGCCTGCAGGAGGTTTGGTGGTGGCTGGGAGCACTCACACAAAACCCTTTTGGTGGTCAGTGTGGGCTTCTTGTTTGGAAAGTCCCTGTGGTGGCTGCTGGTCCCACAGCTGGGGCAGGACAGCTCTGCTGAGTCTGGAGATGTGGCAGTGGCTCCAACACTTCTTGGTGTAAGAGGATAAATGAGGGGTTTGTGCCTTACCCACAGCCCTGCCCTCTGATTACCCCAGCCAGGGTCACCCAGACCTCCTGGCCCAGGTCAGAGGGGCTGAAGGAGCAGGGGAAGGAGATATCTCATGGCCCTGCTGTGCCTTTCCTCACCCATGTGGGAGCCTCATGCTCACGGAGCTCTGTTATCCATGCAGGAATTGTTGTGGGGGTGGAGAATGTGTGCTTGGCCTTCTGCCTGGGCTGGGGTGCTCCCACCACAGGGAGCGTTTTGGCCATGAGGTGTCCCCTGTGGCATGGCAGGGCTGCCGGAGGCTGCCTGTGGCCAGGATGCTCCAAGGCTGCTGCTGTGGCACCGTGTCCGAGGCAGCTGGGGGCACAGGATGGTTCCCAGGGCTGCTGCTGTCGGGTGCTGACGCAGGCTGGTGGAGATTTGTTTCAATAAGAGCCGTGCTGCTGTTTGCAAACCCTTTCAAATTGCTCTCAGCGTCTGGAGCAAAGTCTGCTCGCAGCAGAGCCTGTGGAAGGGAGGGCTGGGGTGGTGGAAGGAGCCTGAATCCCTGCCAGGTTTCCATCCTGCAGAGTGTGTCAGGGTGAGCAGGGACGTGCTGGGGCTGCTGCCTGCCTTGGAACAACGGGCAGCCTGTCCCCCTCCGGAGCGTCCCCATTAAAGCATCCCTCTGCAATTCCCAATAATGAGCAAATATGAAGAAAATCAAAGTATGTTTGAACTTCGTTAATGAACAGAAAGAGGGCTAAATGTTTCCAATAAGCTGTTTGCTGCAAATTTGCTGAATACCAAAACCAGCACTGTCCATTCCAGCTCAGGTTCTGCAGAGCCCAAAGCCATGAAATTCTGAGGGCTGGGATGACAGGAGCAGCCAGAGCTGCAGCTGGTGGCTGTGATTTCTGGAGACAGGGGTTTAATTCACCATCCCAGGGAGACTGTTCCACACCTGGGACAGGCAGGAACGTCCCTCGGGGCGGACAGCAGGGGACAGCGCCTGTGCCAGGAAAGGGGAGATGCGCTCCTGGGCATGGGACAAAACAGCTTAAAGGAGGCTCCCGGAGGGGTGGGCAGCCAGCTCGCATTAAGGAGAGCGGTGCCCCTGGCGCTTGCTGCAGGACAGCCGGTGGGTGTTCGTGTCCCTGGCTGTCCCCGAGGCTGAGCCGCGCTCCCGGCTGTGTGCGCTCCAGCCGGCACCCGCTGTGCAGGGGACACCCGCGCTCTGCTCTGCGGCATTGCAGCCGGCTGCCTTTCCATCCCTCAGCGCTGGAAACCTGATCCTGGTCACGGGCTGGCTGCTCAGGCCTTCCCCAACGGACAGACGGACAGGGACGGACAGCTGAGCCCCACCTGCACCCTCTGGGCTGAGCCTGGCCCCGGCTGGGGGTGCCCTGCGGGGGTCTCTGGCTGGGGCTGTCCCTTATGGGACCCTCAGCTGTCCCCCAGGGCCACCCCTGGCTGCACGGCGCCGACAGGTGATTAGCTGGCTAATTAGGGTAAATGCTGATGGCGGGTAGGGTATGGTTAGCCCTGCATGAAGGGTGTGTTTTCAGCGTAACTCGCAGCTCTGACGCAGGCTCTCGGCTGTAATTGCTGTTTTCCCTCTGAACTTCAATGGTTCTTTGCTGCCCGGCTGCAGGAGAGCTCGGTGCCCTGGGTGACAGCCACAGGAGGGTCCTGGCTGTGGCAGAGAGCCAGGGAATCACAGAATGGCTTGAAAGGTTGGAAAGGACCTTAAAGCTGCTGTCACCCAACCCCCTGCCATGGGCAGGGACACCCTCCCCTGCTCCACGCTGCCCACAGCCACTTCCAGCCAGGTCTTGGATGCTTCCAGGGATGGAGCAGCCACAGCTTCTCTGGGCAGCCTGTGCCAGGGCCTCCCCACCCTCTGAGTAAAGAAATTCCTCCTTACATCTGATCTAAATCTGTCCTCTCAGTTTAAAACCATTTCCCCTTGTTTTTCATCACTATCTGCCTGGGGAAGAGAAATGTCAGGAGGGTGTAGAGGGAGAGCTACAGGCAACAGCCTTCTCTGGGATCCTGCAGTGTCCCCCTTTGGTGCCAGGCCTTCTCTGGGCTCCTGCAGCGTCCCCCTTTGGTGCCAGGCCTTCTCTGGGCTCCTGCAGCGTCCCCCTTTGGTGCCAGGCCTTCTCTGGGATCCTGCAGTGTCCCCCTTTGGTGCCAGGCCTTCTCTGGGATCCTGCAGCGTCCCCCTTTGGTGCCAGGCCTGGGTCTCTGGTGCCAGCTCTGCCCAGTGCCTGGGTGTCTGTCCCTGCTGCTGCTCCTTCCCCAGAGCTGGGTGATGGCTGTGATGTCTCCTTGCTCCTCCTGGCTCCACGTGGCACTCCTGAGGTGTCACCCACTGCAGCAGGTCTTGCTCTCAAGGCAGCTCCTCCATCAGGTGGGTGCTGAGCCTCCCCACGTGCCACCCTGGCTTTCAGGGGTGACTCCTGCCTGCAGAAATACAAAATCTCCCTCAAGCAGCACACCCAGTCTCTGGGTCTTGTTTACATCACCTGTAAACAAGATGAACCCAGGGAACAGATGCACCTTTTACTGTTAATAGATCAAAATTATAGATGATCACAAAATAACAGCGTGCAGAATGCTTAGCTGATGTAAATTATCTTTTCCTCTATTTCCTTCCATTAGCCACCAGCCATTTACCCCAGGCAGAGCTCTGTGCCAGGGAAACACCAAGCTGGATGTGGAGCAGCAGGCTGGGTAAGTGCTGGATAAGATAGCACTGCTGATGGACTGTGATGAGATGGAGTGTGAAAATCAGAGGGACTGGGAGATGGAAGATGCTGCATGTCATATTATCTCTATTTCTTATGAAAAAAAGGCAGAAAGCTGTTTCTGTCTGATTTGTGGTCTTCTGTCCAGGGTATTGCTTGCTCCAGGACAGGATTTGGCCTGCAGAGCAGAGAGGAAAGTTTGTAGCATTGGCAACAACACTGTGTGATTCAGGAGCGAGCCCTTAAACAAGATTATTACTCATTTTACCAGGCACAGCTATCCATTATGGTTAATAAAACACTGCATAAGTGATTCTCAGCCTGATCCAAACAATATATCTTGTGGCCCAGCTGGGCTCACTTTTATCCTGAGCCTCACAATCAGGATATGTTGGCATCAGCAGACACTGAGAGATTGGTACCTGATGGCACCGGCAGCCAAGATCTGCCTCTTCCTTTCCAAAGGGATGAGTGCTGCTGGATGGGTTCTGCTGCCACCTCCCCAGCACGTCCTTCTCTGAAGGACAGGGTCTGTGCTGGCACCTTGTCCCAGGGCTCTGGGGAGAGGGCAGATCCTCCCCAGGCTGGGCACCCTGTTCCCCTGCTCCAGGGCAGCTGGGTGGCCTCGAGGGGACAGTGCTTTTTCCTTTTGCCTGCTGGAGCAGCAGCTGCTGCTTTGGGTGCACACTTGGGGATGTCTCATCATCCCAGGGCAAATGAGTGCTGCCTGCTGGGGAAGGGGAGGAAGAGCAGCCTGGGCTGTGGAAGGAAGGCTTGGTCAGGGCACTGCTGGTGGAAATGGGGCCCAGGAAGCTGTTGTGGAGGTGCAGCTGCTGCAGGGATGGTGACACAGCTGCCTCCCCATGCCTGAGCTGCAGGAGGGTGGAGCCAGCCCCCTGCCTGCATGCTGCCCCTTGTATTCAGCATCCCACCTGCTGTGCCAGGCACTGGGAACAGCTCGAGGAGTGCTGGGACAGCAGCAGGAGCTGGTCCCTGCCAGGATGCCCTTACCCCACAAATAAGCAAGCAAGGCCTTGCTCTGCAGCGTGCTGGTGGCAGGCTGGGGGGCTCTGCTCCAGGCCATCCATCTGGCATCTTTTTGAGACACTGTACTCCTTTTTTCTACCATGCCAAAACAAATCCTTGCAGACTATTAATCACTGGCTTGGAACAGCATCCACCCAGGTTCAGTTGTGCTAAGATATGCCAGCCCTTGTCTGACATCGTGTAGCCATTTCAAGAGGACATAATTACAGCAATTGTTAGGCATTTTTCTAGCTTTTCCTGCCTTCTCTCCCAGGTAATGTTATGTGAGGAATCCCTTTCCCTGACATCCTCAGCTCAAACACCACTGCTCACCCGGCTGTGCTTTGGTGCAGGAACATCAGGCTCACTGCAGACAGTGCAGGTGGGGAGCCACAACCTGCCAATCTCAGTTTGATGGGTGAAAATGACCCATGTGGCAATGCTGGGGGAGAGCTGGGGCTTTGATGGGTGCGTTCTGCAGTCTCCTGTGTCTGCAGTTGCAGGAGTGGTGGGGGATGCCAGGGAGGAGGGAAGTGCACCGGGACTGGTGCCTGGGCTGCCAGTTGCTGGGTGTGGGATGTGGGCAGGCAGCGTTGAAATGCCAAAGTCAAAACCAGGGAGGAACCAGAGCCAGATTCCCTGATGTGGGCACCTTGGTGGGATGGAGCTGGAGCCTGCTCTCAGCCCTGTGGCTGCTTCTCAGCTGGTGCTGGATCTCTGTCGGCAGCTCTGGAGCCAGGACAAATTGCACGGGCTGAGGAATGCTGCTGAAATGCCCCAGCTGATGCTCAGGGCTGCAGCAGGAGGCTGCACATCCCAGAAATGAATCCTGCCTGTTGGCGTGCTGGGAAGGAGCCTTGTGGCTCAGGGGTAAAGGCAGATGAACGTTTGGGAGCTCTCAACGTTCTGCCAGTGCCAGGTATCTGGTTTGTGCTGGAAGATGGAAGATGTGCAGTGTCTCTGACCCCTTGCATGGGGTCAGCAGCAGACTAAGCAGCATGCAGGAATAAAGGGGGAGAAAAGCAGAAAGAGAAATGCAGAACAAGTGATTTAGCTCTGTTCACGAGTGTTTTGAAAGATGGGCTGGGTGTTGCTGGAGCGGCGGTGCGGAGTTGGCTGAGCTCTCTGTGTTATCTGTGGAGCCGTTCAGACTCGAGACACTGCGCTGCTCTGTTCCACTAAATCACTGTCTTTCCCCAGGTGTCTTTATTCCCCGACCTTCACAATCTGTTTGTCCATGCGGGGACCCGGAGCCTGAATTAAGATGTGCTGTTTGTAAGCAGGGCAGAAAGAGCAGAGATTGTCCCATCACCTGGGATAACCTTCACCAGCAGGCGGATCTCCTGCAGGGAGAGCTTTGGCTGCCTCTTAATCCATCCGTGGCACGGCTGCCCTGCGGAGCCCGGGGCCGTCTGCTGCTCACCTGCGGAGCCCGGGGCCGTCTGCTGCTCACCTGCGGGGCCAGCAGCGGCTCTGGCCCGCAGGCAGGCGGCCGAGCCCGTGTGCTGTGCGGGGCCGCTCCTGCCCCTGCCCCGGGAGCGGCTCCCGCTCCTGCCCCTGCCCCGGGAGCCGCCCCTGCCCCGGGGACTGCTCCTGTCCCGCCCCCTGCACGTGCCAGCGGCGCACATCCCAACCTCCCTGAGCTTCGCCTTCTGCCCTCCCTCCTCTCTCCTCCTCGCTTTTAATCTTTGCTTAACTTGTTGTGCAGGCGAGCGCAGGGCAGTTAGCGCGCGGTGATGTGTGTTTGGGGCCCGGGCTGGAAATACGGCTCATTACCTGGAGTGGGGAATATTAAGCACTTCTCTCTGTTGGCCATTTGATCACAAGGTTATCCTGTTTGATGGTTTTATACCCTGGAATTGATTGCATGGGAAATATTTAGCCAGCATGGCTGGAATGTGTGTCTCCCCACAGGCTGCCAGGTGCAGGTGAGCTACTGCACTGTGGGGAGCCACTCAGGGGGTGATCAGCAGCCCCCTCCAGACCTTCAGGTCATCTTTCCTTGCAGGATATGGGATTGAATCGAGCAAGCTGCAGTTTTTTGTGTGATCCTGCAGCAGCCAGCGGGACACAGCCCAGTGAGGTGGGGGAAAAGGCTGTGTCACTTATGGCAGCCCCCTGAACCATGCAGCATGCTTTGCTTCGTGTCTCGGGTACAGGGAGACCTTGGAGCCCCCTGCAGTACCTAAAGGGGCTGCAGGAGAGCTGGAGAGGGATTTGAACAAGGGCATGGAATGACAGAGCAAGGGGAAATGACTTTACACTGGCAGAGGATAGATTTAGGCGAGATATTAGAAAGAAATTCTTCCCTGTGAGAGTGGGGAGGCCCTGGCACAGGGTGCCCAGAGAAGCCATGGATACCCCATGTCTGTGAGTGCTCAAGGACAGATTGGACAGGGCTTGGAGCAGCCTGGGATGATGGAAGGTGTCCCTGGCTGTGGGAAGGTTTGGAACTGGAAGCTCCTTCAGGCCCCTTCCAACCCACACCGTTCTGTGATGCTGGCTGCCCTTGCCTTGCTCTTGCCCCGTGCAGGCTGGTGAGAGGCAGCTCCCTCCCAGCTCCTGGCTATGCCCTGTGCTGCTTCTGTTCACACAGGATGGGCCTGCCTGGCTCCTCAGGCACCTTCAGAAAGCCCCAGCCGATTATTTCTCCTCTTTCCCCACGATTATTTCTCCTCTTTGCCCACGGTTATTTCTCCTCTTTCCCCACGCTGTGCTGCCAGGCAGGCTGTGTAAATTGGGAGTGGGTCCAGCGGGCTTCCTCTAGACTGACACCAGTGTCAGAGCAGAGAATTAGCCCTGCACCTGTCACTTTTATAATATAGGCTTTAAATCTGATTATGGCTGCCTGTCTGGCTCTACATTATGTTCTTCATGATTATTCAGCATTATGTAATCTTTGATAAAAGATGCTGCATCAGTAAAAGTGAATTAAACTATTGAGTGATAGGAGTTTATCGAATTCCTTAGAGTGATGTTGTCCTCTCTTTGGCACTTTAACCTCTTCAGTGCAAGGAGTGTGCCAGACTCTGCCCTTGCTAACAGCCAGGAAACCCTGCTGACTTGGGTGGAATTGCAGGAGTACAAATAAAGTTAGATTTCAGCTTAGAAAGACAGTTTTTTATAGTCCAAAGACTCAATATTTTACAGCAGCAGTCTCTTATCTGCATTATGTGCAAACTGCTAACAGAGTTACACAGACAGATGTCTGCAAGTCCTGCAGATGCTCAAGGAGGTTTGGCTCTCTGATGGGCAGAGCTGGCCAGGATCTCCTTACTCCAAACCCTCTTGAGAATGGGCGCTGAATTCCCTTGAGATGAAAAGAAAAAAGTCTTTAAATCTAAGCTGAATACTTTGTCTCATTTTCCAAACACCCCCTGAATATAAAAACTTGTATTTTTCTCCGTTTAGGGCTTCTCTTTCTCATCACACAGTAGATGTTTCATGGCTGAATGGTCTGAGGATTTTGCTCTGAGTCTTCCTATTTCTTCACTTCCTTTTTCTATGCCACAAGTTTTTTCTTTTTCTACTTCACTGTGATATTAGAAACATTTCAAGGGGAAGAAAAACCACAAACCTAAAGTGTAACTCCTGACACCCGATACTTTGAAAAGCTTTCAAGTTGTGCAGAACTGGATAAGCAAAGAAAGGAAAAAATAAACCTACATCATTTATTTTACTTCACCTAGTAGCTAAAAGAAAAGGTGCTGGAAAGGGGAAAAACAACACTTCAGAACTGAGAAACTAAAAGAAAGGTTCTGAAAAATTAAAAAGATAAAGTTCCTCTTTGATGTTTAAAACAGATTTCAAATTTTCAAACTATTTTGTGTGTTCTCTCCCCAGTTGTGCAGAGAGCTGGGGTGCTGAGGTGCTGCCTTGGCTCCCCCTGGCCCCAGCAGAGGATGAGGGGGGCTGGTGCAGGACCTGAGGGAGCCTGGGCTGGCAGGGATGAGGGCAGGCACTGAATCCCCCAGCCCACCCTGCTGTGCAGCCCCACAGCCCAGGGGAGGCAGTGATGTGAGCAGGAGCAGATTTCTGTGAGCTGATCCCTGCACAAGGAATGCTTAATAAAACCCCTGATACCATAGTTTTAAATATACATCTTTCAGATGCTGAGATTTACTTTTTGACAGGGATGAGGGCTGGAAGGGAGTCGTCACATTAATGCTCAAACAAAGGGCTGCAAGCTGCACCTCTTGCTTGTAATTCAAAGCTTTCCCTGTTCTACAGGGTGGGCAGATCAGGATCTCTGTTCCATGCTGCCCAGCCCCAGCAGTGAGGTGGGTGAGAGACAGGTCTGGTGCCATCCTGCTCCTCAGCCTCCTCCTGTGGCCCCTGGGCTCCCCAGCAGCAGCAGGAGGTGCTCCTACAGAAGGGGCTTGCAGGGCCAGCTGCTGCAGGGAGTTTGGCCAAGGGAAACGTGGGCACCACCCTGTCACCAGCTCCTTCCCAGCCAGGCCACCAGGAGTGATGCCAAGGGCATCACCAGGTGCACTGCAACAGGAGCGCTGGGCTTGGCATGAGCTAATTGTGTTGCAAGGAGTGGAGCAAAGCTTTTAGATTCCAGAGCCAACGTGTGGCATCTTTATTAATGTGCCTACTTGAGTTCCCTGGGACGCGATGTTTTCTCCTCACCCTGGCCATCCATCTGAACTGATAACAGGACTATTAATCCATTCTGCTGACAGCACACACAGACCTCCAGTGAGGCAGGAGATGGGGAAGAGGTGGGGCTGCAATCGATGCTTGTTTGGTTCCAAGGGATCCCTCTGACACAGCGAGCGGGAGCTGCAGGTGAACAGCAGGAGGGTGACCAAGGCCACGGGTGATGGCCACAGCTGTGCTCAGCTGGAGAGCCCCTGCAGGAAAGCACCGAGAGATGAAATGTTCTACAGGGGGCACACCTGGAGACCTTGTGCTCCAGGGCACATCAACTGCTCAGGTTCTACACTCAGCAACCTCCTATCAGTTATTGACCCACTTCTCATCCCCCTTCATACCCACACAGAGGTGAAGTTCCTCTAATCCCAGGGCCTTTTCAGCCCTGCCTGGCTATGAGGTGACTGGCACAGCATCCATTGTCCATGATTTCCTTTACAGCAGCAGAAATACAATGCAATAAATAAAGAAATGCAGGTCTTTCATAGGTATGATCTATAAAGAAATAGTTCAGTAGGAAAAGAGCTGGGAAATGAGGTGCATCCCTGCCCAGCTCTTGCTCCTTTGCCCAGCCCCTGCCAGTAGCTGATCCCAGGCGCTTTTATATTCAGACTGATCCTGTCTGGTTTTAAATATCTCAAGCCACAGAACTTTCTCCCTCCAGGGAACCACGTTGCAGTCTCATAATTTTCGCTGTCAGCAGAGGGGATTTTTTCCCCTGTGACATTCAACCTAAATGCTCCATTTCTTCATTTCCTGTCATCCCTTCTGGTGATGGCCCTTGTACTCTATTAAATAATTCCTTCCCTCCCTCTCTATTTACTCCAACCAGATCTGTAAGGCTCTTAGTTTGTCTCCCCACGGACAGCTCTTAACCAAGCAATATATATATTTAAGCCTTTTAATCTTCTTTCGGAAATCAGTCTCTCCGTGCCTTTGATCATTTGTGCGGCTTCCCTGTGAACGGCCGCCAGTCCGTCTGTGCCGAGGGAGCGGCGCTGGGGCTGCGGCCGCACCTGAGCCCCGCAGCGCCGGGGGCCGCCCGGTCCCTGCTGCCCTCGGGCACAGCAGCGTCCCCCTGCTGACCCCTGGCCCCAGGCTTTTCTCTGGGGCGTCGCTCTGCACCGTGGCTTGGCTTGGCTTGGCTTGGCTTGGCTCGGCTCAGCCATCACTGCCTGTCCTGCTGTCGCTCCGACTCGCCTTTGCGTCCCAGCCGCGCTCGCTCACATCTGTGCACGGCACAGCTCCTTTCGCTGCTTCCTGCCCGCATTTCTAATCTCACCAGGCCCTTTTTGTGTTAATTTTCTATGCTTGCTGGAGCTCACAGCACCTCCCAGTATAGCATCATCTGCCAAATTCATTAATGTGTAGTTTACTCCCTCTTTCCAGGTCATTAATGAGGGTATTAAATGAGAGCAGCCCTAACCTAGATCCCTGCAGTACCCCATAAACACCTCCCCCTGCTTCTAATTACCCTTTGTTTATGATCCCTCAGCCAGGTTTTCAATCCGCATGGCACAGTTCAAGTCATCAGAATTAATTTTTTCATGGAAGATTTCGACAGGGCCTTGCCTCCTCGTGCCGTCCCCACCTGCCACCCCTCCGTGTCCCACTGCCACTCCCCCGTGGGTCACAGTGACCTACGCTGCTGCTTGCCGGACAGGAGAAGGAACACCTGGCAAAGGCTTTTTCCTCTGCCGGCTTTTGTCCCTCTGCTTCAGGACACGGCAGAGGAAATGGAGGCGCCCTGCGTCCCTCCGCTGTCCTGCGGGGAGGAGCGGGCTCCCCTCGGCTGTCCCTGGGCAGTGTCCCTCCCTGGACGGGGGCACCCATGGGGTGCTGTCCCTGGAGGGATGCTGTCCCGGGGCATGGAGACAAAGGGCGGATGCTGTCCGGGACAGGTGTCACCGAGAGTGGTGGGTGGCCCCGGACAGATGTTGTGGCGCGGGATGGGATCACGGGGACGGTGTCTCTGAACGGATGCTGTCCCAGGGACTGTGACCGTGCATGGAGGCTGTCCCTGGCGGCAGGCGGTGTCCCGGTCACCCTCTACAGGCGCTCCCAGCCGGGAGGGGCCCGTGCCGCCTGAGGACCCCGCCCAGGCCGGGTGTCCCGGGGTCCCGGGGTCCCGTTCTCTCGGGGTCCCAGTGTCTCGGTGTCCCGTTGTCTCGGTGTCCCGTTGTCTCGGTGTCGCGGTGTCCCGGTGTCGCGGTGTCCCGGTGTTCCGTTCTCTCGGTGTCCCGGTGTTCCGTTCTCTCGGTATCCCGTTCTCTCAGTATCCCCTTCTCTCGGTGTCGCGGTGTCCCGTTCTCTCGGTGTCCCGGTGTCCCGGTGTCCCGTTCTCTCGGTATCCCGTTCTCTCGGTGTCTCAGTGTCCTGGTGTTCCGTTCTCTCGGTATCCCGTTCTCTCAGTATCCCCTTCTCTCGGTGTCGCGGTATCCCGTTCTCTCAGTATCCCCTTCTCTCGGTGTCGCGGTATCCCGTTCTCTCGGTATCCCGTTCTCTCAGTATCCCCTTCTCTCGGTGTCGCGGTATCCCGTTCTCTCGGTATCCCCTTCTCTCGGTGTCGCGGTATCCCGTTCTCTCTCGGTATCCCGTTCTCTCGGCGTCTCGGTGTCCCGGTGTTCCGTTCTCTCGGTGTCTCAGTGTCCCGGTATCCCGTTCTCTCGGTGTCTCTGTGTCGCCCCCCGCGCGGCCGCGAGATGGCGCCCTTGTGCCTGGGAAGGCGCGCGGGGCCCGACGGCGCGGCCGGCCCGGGCCGGGCTGGGCCGAGCCGGGCTGGGCCGGGCGGGGCGGGGCAGGGCCGGGCCGGGCCACACCGGGCCGTGCCCGCGGGGCGCGGCACCGCCCAGGTGTCGGTTCCCGATGCCAACCACCCAATGGGACCTGTGCCGCGGCGGATGCACCGGACCCCCGCCCCGCTGCCCCCCTCTCCCTTCGCCGCCTGGCCGCTGCCGACCGGCGGGCTGCGGGGCGCTTTGCCGACGGCCGCGCCGGCACCGGCCCCGCTGTAACCCCGGGGAAGGGAACGGCGTGTTGGGAGGTTTCCGAGCCGAGAACTGCCGGGGATTTTCCCGGTGACAGCTTCCCCCGGCCCCGTACGGAGCCCCCGGGACCCTGCGGACGGCGCGGAGACGGGAGGTAAGGTACGGGCACACGCACCCGGGAACGCTTTATTTCATCGTTAGGAGGACTCGGTACCGCGGTGGTTTCGCCAGGGATCAGCACGGTGCAGCGAGCGCTGCGGGGCTGGAGCCTCCCGGGGGCGTTGGGCGGTCCCGGGCCCCTCGCCGGCTCCCGGGAACACTGCCCGGTGGGGCGGAGTCCTCCTGCCCCAGAGGGTTCGGTCTCTACTGAACGGACTTGGGGCGCTCCGCGGGACCCGGTGGTCCCCGCGCTGCCCGCGGAGATCCGCCACCGCCCAGTGCGCACTGGCTAAAGAAGTAACCACCGGTGACCGCGGCCGCGGAGCCAAAACACCGCTGCGTCCGCAGCTCCCTGGCAACGGGACGGTCTCAGCGGGGCAGCGGAGCAGGGACAGCAGGGACAGAGGGCTCCCGGCTTGGGAAGCGGCTCCGTCCGGTTCCGCTCCGCTCCGCGCGGCTCCGTGCCCGCTCCGCTCCCGTCCGCGCCGCCGGCCCCGCCCCGGCCCCGCCCCCGGCCAGCGGCGCTATCCCATTGGCGGCGGCGCGGCGCGCAGGTCCCGCCCCCGAACGCCCATTGGCTGCGGCCGGGCGCCGCCCGCCCCCGCGCCGCCCGCCCCCGCGCCGCCCGCCGGCGCTCCGGACTGCGGGCAGTGGCGTGCGGCCGCCGCAGCGAGCGCCGGCGGGAGCGGGCTCGGCTGGCTCGGCACTGCACTGCACGGCTCGGCTCGGCTCGGCTCGGCTGCTCGCCTCGCTCCTCGCTCCGGTACCGCTCGGCTCAGCACCCCGCTTCTGCTCCCGCACCCGCTCGCCATGCCCGGCCCTTCCGCGGCGCCGCCGGCACGGAGCGCCTGAGCGGACGGCGTTGGCGTGTGCGCGGGGAACCGCGGCTCCGGTGCCCGCAGCCGCCCGCCCGCCGCCGGGGCAGCCCGGCGGGCGCTGCCCGCATGAGCGCGGCGGGCCGCTGAGGCGCGCGGCCGGCGGCCGTCGGGGCGCGGCGCGGCGGGCGGAGCGGCGGCGCGGCCATGGGGGCTCTCCCGGCGCTGCTGGGGGCCGCCTTGCTGTGGGCCGGCGCCGGGGCCCTCGTCAACCTCAAGTACTCGGTGGAGGAGGAGCAGCGGGCCGGCACGGTGATCGCCAACGTCGCCAAGGACGCCCGGGACGCCGGTTTCGTGCTGGACCCTCGGCAACCCGCCGCCTTCCGGGTGGTCTCCAACTCGGCCCCCCACTTGGTGGACATCAGCCCCGGGTCCGGGCTGCTGGTGACCAAGCAGAAGATCGACAGGGACCTGCTATGCCGACAGAGCCCCAAGTGTGTCATCTCGCTGGAGGTGATGTCCAGCTCCATGGAGATCTGCGTGATCAAGCTGGAGATCAAGGACCTTAATGACAATGCGCCCAGCTTCCCCACTGACCAAATCGAGCTGGAGATCTCGGAGACGGCCAGCCCTGGCACCCGGGTGCCACTGGAGAGTGCCTATGACCCGGACTCGGGCAGCTTTGGTGTGCAGAGCTATGAGATCACCCCCAATGACCTCTTTGGGCTGGAGACCAAGACGCGGGGTGACGGGTCTCGTTTTGCTGAGCTGGTGGTGGAGAAGAGTCTGGACCGTGAGACCCAGTCCCACTACAGCTACGTGATCACGGCGCTGGATGGTGGTGACCCGCCCAACTTTGGCACGGTGGAGCTCAGCATCCGCGTCATCGACTCCAATGACAACAACCCGCTCTTCGAGGAGCCAGCCTACACCGTCAGCGTGCCTGAAAATGCCCCGCCGGGGACGCCAGTCATCCGCCTCAACGCCTCCGACCCGGACGAGGGCACCAACGGCCAGGTCCTCTACTCTTTCCACAGCTACGTCTCTGAGCGGGCCCGGGAGCTCTTCCAGATTGACCCCCAGAGCGGCCTCATCACGGTGAGTGGTGCCATCGACTACGAGGAGGGTCACGTCTATGAGCTGGACGTGCAGGCCAAGGACTTGGGGCCTAACTCCATCCCTGCCCATTGCAAAGTGACCATCAGCGTCCAGGATGCCAACGACAACCCGCCCCTCATCAACCTGCTGTCTGTCAACAGCGAGCTGGTGGAGGTGAGCGAGAACGCCCCGCCGGGGTACGTCATCGCCCTGGTGCGCGTCTCGGACCGCGACTCCGGGGCCAACGGGCGCGTGCAGTGCAAGCTCCTGGGCAACGTGCCTTTCCGGCTCCAGGAGTACGAGAGCTTCTCCACCATCCTGGTGGACGGGCGGCTGGACCGCGAGCAGAGGGACCAGTACAACCTCACCATCCAGGCCAGGGATAATGGCATCCCATCCCTGCAGGCCACCAAGTCCTTCACCGTCAAGATCACTGATGAGAATGACAACCATCCCCACTTCTCCAAGCCCTATTACCAAGTCATCGTGCAGGAGAACAACACTCCGGGGGCCTACCTGCTCTCGGTGTCGGCCAGAGACCCTGACCTGGGCCTCAATGGCAGTGTGTCTTACCAGATCGTGCCGTCCCAAGTCAGGGACATGCCTGTTTTCACCTATGTCTCCATCAACCCCAACTCTGGAGATATCTATGCTCTGAGGTCCTTCAATCATGAGCAGACCAAGGCCTTTGAGTTCAAGGTCTTGGCAAAAGACGGGGGTAATCCCTCTCTGCAGAGCAATGCCACCGTCAGGGTGATTGTCCTGGACGTCAATGACAACACGCCCGTGATCACGGCCCCGCCGCTGGTCAACGGGACGGCGGAGGTGTACATCCCCAGGAACGCGGGGGTTGGCTACTTGGTCACCGTGGTCAAGGCAGATGACTATGATGAGGGTGAAAATGGCAGACTTTCCTACGAAATGGTGGAAGGAGACAGAGGATTTTTTGAGATCGACCAGGTCAATGGAGAGATAAGGACCACCAGAGCCTTTGGGGAGAACGCCAAAACAGCCTATGAGCTCATCGTGGTGGCTCATGACCATGGGAAAACATCTCTCTCGGCTTCTGCCTTGATTTTGATATACCTGTCTCCAGCTCTGGATGCCCAGGAGTCCATAGGATCTGTTAACCTCTCCTTGATTTTCATTATTGCCCTGGGGTCTATTGCAGCCATTCTTTTTGTCACCATGATCTTTGTGGCAGTCAAGTGCAAAAGGGATAACAAGGAAATCAGGACCTACAACTGCAGGTAAAGATACCTTTGTTTACGTGCACCTGCGGGTCTGCTTTGATTTTTGCCACCGCGGTTACTTTTGCATTTGCTGCTGTATACTCGGGGGCGGTGAAGAGGGGTGGATTTGCCTGAGCAAATTTGAACAAAACTGAGCTTCCTACCCCTGCAAGAAAATTTCTTGCAAAGCTTTAAGAAATTGCTCTCTGCGAGGAGAGCGCAGAGTAACGAATCGACTTAATCGTGCGGCTTGACAATCTGTTGCGGCACCGCCGATTTGCCGTGCTCCATCACTCGCGGCGGGCAGAGCGGCGTTCCTGCCTTTTCCAGGAGCACGGCTGGATCCCGGCGGGGCTGCCGAGGGGGGAGAGCCCCCGGGCCCGCAGCATCCCCGCAGCAGCCGCTGCCAGCGGCATCCCCGAGCCTCGGCGGGCGCTCAAAGGAGCTATTGTGTGCCCGCTGCGGCTCCCGGCCACGGCACGGCACGGCGAGCAGCCCCGAGCGGCTCCGGCACCGGCCAGGGCTGCCGGCGACGGCTCCGGGGCATTTTTGTGTCGTTTTGCCCCGGCTGGGCCAGCGCTCCTCGGTCCGAAATGCCGGAGGGGAGGTCAGCCCCGCGCCTGGAGCCGCTGAAAGGCTGATCGGGGAAATCCAGTCCCCTGAATATGTAACAGCCTGGCGATTATTGTCTCTCTTTTACTATTCTCTGTGTTACACAAGTTAGGAGACAAATGCTAACCACACATGAATATCAATCAGATGCCATAAAAGAGCAGCTGCAATGCCTCATAAATGGTTTAATCCTGTTACTAGTGAAATAGCCATGACTTCTCCATTCCTTCGGCACCGAGTCGTTTCAGAGAGGAGGGATGGAAATTAATTTTGCTCTACCTTGGAAACGCACGCTCGCCCCTGGCAATTCAGCGGCGCGGGGGGATGTGCGGTCTTTAAAGTTTTATTTACGCAGAAATAATGCCGGAGAGTCGGGGCATTGTACCCCGTTTTCACAGCGTAAAGTGCGTATATAAGCCTTTTTGCTCGATGGGGGAAAAATCATCTGCAAATAAAGGTCGGTCTGTGCTGTATTATGGGATGTCTAGCTTCGAGTGAAAGCTCACAGACCAGATTTCTTGCCAGCTCGGCCCATTAAAAGGGGATGGGACCTGAATGGATAAAAATCATGTTGTGGTGGTGCCCCTAACAGCTACCCACAAACGTATAAGCCCCGGGTTTACTGTGACGGCTTGGGGATTAATGAAGTGCGGTTTAATTAAATAATTGGTCAATAGAGAAAGGACAGAAAAATGAATGCCTGCAGGAAATAATTGGGCTCTCGCATTGCCAAACTTAAACATTTAGGTAAACAAAACAATTAAATCTTCATCAGGCATTGTTAGACGAGTCAGCAGCATATAGACTGTTGGCACAACAGCAGTCCCTGCCTCCCTGTGATTTATCTGCAGGCTCGGGGTGCTCGGGCTGTGATCAGTGTGTGTCTGAGCAGGAGTCAGTGCAGCGGTGGGGAGGCACCAGGCAGGCTCGGCGATCGTGGGGCACCCTCTCCCCACGCCTTTGGGCTTTGCAGTGCCTTGTGTGAGAGATTGTTCACTCGAGCTGCTGGAGACTCTTCACATGACGTGTTAATTTATGAGGCACATATGAGGGCTGTTCGACTTAGTGGCATTTTCATGCTCAGGCAATTGGCTTTCTGGAACAAGGATATTTGTCCAAGATTTGCCTTTCCAGATAAACTGTATTATTTATTTATCCCGTTATTTCTGTTGCAGCTATTGGATTTTTTTTTTTTAATGCTGTTGTCATAACAAGAAGAGGAGCAAAATCCTGACTTTCAGATGTGCATTTCTGACTGTGCATGGCATTTGATGTGCTTCCCTAGGAAATACCGAGTTGCCCAGTGCTGTGCATGTACAAATTAATGGCAGGGACTGTTGTGGTGCTCACTGTGGGAAGATGAGCCACAGCCACTCTGAGCCCAGCAGACCCAACTAATGCAAGGTGCAAATAATTTGTCATTATTTGCTTGGGTGTTGTTTTGCAGTAACTTTTTTCCTCTGGTGTTTTGCAGAAGGCAAACAAGGCAGTTCATCAGTTGATTCTTTTGGCAGGTGGGAAGCGAAGAGGGAAGGAAAGGCAGAGAAAAACAAGCTTGCAGTGAAATAAAAAGGTCAAAAAGGATCATTTTTCTTTGCAAAACACACGGTTGTTGTTCTCTGGTTTTGAGAAGGTGAAAGCATTTCCCAGCAGAAGGGGATGTGTGTGTCAGTGTGAGGCAGGAATGGAATTCAATTGGAGAAAAGATCAGGTGTGATCAGGAGACAGTCAAAACACCAGCAATTTAGATAAAGCATTAATAAACAAACAGCCTTTGGAGTGTGAGAGAATTGAGCTTGCCAGCTAGGACTGCTTCTGGGTCTGCTTTATTTACTGCTATGGAAAACGAACCGGGGAAAAAATCTGCTATTTGTTTTGAATTTTCATTATGGGGACCAAATGAAATCACTTTTAAAATCCTTATTATGCATGGAAATGAATGCAGATACCCTTTTCAGTTCATGGATTTTAACATCTCCATTTTTCTCTTCTGCAGGATGGACTTTACTTCTAGTAACTAAATATCAGCAAATACATAGACTAGGTCAAAACAGAAGCATTCTCCCTTCCCATTTTTTTTTTTTACATGTTTGACCTGAAAACGTTATGCATGTGAAAATAAGCTAAAGGCCGTGTTGTGCCACCAGCCCCAAACCATGATGTAACGTGCATGACTAAGAACCTGCACGGAGATGGGGCCAGGCCCTCTGGGTTCCTGTGTGGGAGTTTAGCGGGGCAGGGTTTCGGATGCTCTCAGCTTCTCATTTCCCCTCTGTCCCCCAGGATCGCGGAGTACTCCTACGGGCATCAGAAGAAATCCAGCAAGAAGAAGAAGATCAGCAAGAACGACATCCGCCTGGTGCCGCGGGACGTGGAGGAGACGGACAAAATGAACGTGGTCAGCTGCTCCTCCCTCACCTCCTCCCTCAACTACTTCGACTACCACCAGCAGACCCTGCCGCTGGGCTGCCGCCGCTCCGAGAGCACCTTCCTCAACGTGGAGAGCCAGAACAGCAGGAACGCGGGCTCCAACCACATCTACCACCACACCTTCACGGGCCAGAGCCCCCAGCAGCCCGACCTCATCATCAACGGCATGCCGCTGCCCGAGGTGAGTGCGGCCAGGGCTGTGCCCGGGGTCAGCAGGGGCTTGTGCTGAGCTGTGCCCGGGGTCAGCAGGGGCTTGTGCTGAGCTGTGCCCAGGGTCAGCAGGGGCTTGTGCTGAGCTGTGCCCGGGGTCAGCAGGGGCTTGTGCTGAGCTGTGCCCGGGGTCAGCAGGGGCTTGTGCTGAGCTGTGCCCAGGGTCAGCAGGGGCTTGTGCTGAGCTGTGCCCGGGGTCAGCAGGGGCTTGTGCTGAGCTGTGCCCGGGGGGGTTTGTGCTGAGCTGTGCCCAGGGGGGTTTGTGCTGAGCTGTGCCCAGGGGGGTTTGTGCTGAGCTGTGCCCGGGGGAATTTGTGCTGAGCTGTGCCCAGGGTCAGCAGGGGCTTGTGCTGAGCTGTGCCCGGGGGAATTTGTGCTGAGCTGTGCCCAGGGTGGGTTTGTGTTGAGCTGTGCCCAGTATGGGTTTGTGCTGAGCTGTGCCCGGGGGGGTTTGTGCTGAGCTGTGCCCGGGGGGGGTTTGTGTTGGGCTGTGCCCAGTATGGGTTTGTGCTGAGCTGTGCCCAGGGGTCTGACAGTGCCAGCGCTGCCAAAATGGCTCTGTTGGTGCCAGCGCTGCCAAAACGGGCACTGCTGGCTTCTGTGTGCTGCACAGAGCAGGCTTTGGTGGCTTCTGTGTGCTGGACAGGGCAGGCTTTGGTGGTTTCTGTGTTCTGCACAGAGCAGGCTTTAGTGGCTTCTGTGTGCTGCACAGAGCACAGTCTGGTGGTTTCTGTGTGCTGGACAGGGCAGGCTTTGGTGGCTTCCATGTGCTGGACAGGGCAGGCTTCAGTGGTTTCCGTGTGCTGGGCAGAGCACAGTTCAGTGGTTTCTGTGTGTTGCACAGAGCACAGTCTGGTGGTTTCTGTGTGCTGGGCAGAGCAGGCTTTGGTGATTTCTGTGTGCTGGGCAGAGCACACTCTGGTGATTTCTGTGTGCTGCACAGAGCACACTCTGGTGATTTCTGTGTGCTGGACACCCCAGGGGGAGGCAGTGATGGAGGATGGGCAGGGGGGAGCAGCCAGCACTCACCTGTGGGTTCTGGGGCAGCCCTGACGTGTGGCCATGGGTGGATGTTTTGTGCCCAGACACTGCAGAGACCCTCAGAGGTGACCCTCAGGGCCAGCCCAGGCTGTCTCCACGTGCCCCAGAGGCTGGAGGTGGCTGCTTGGCAGGAGGATTCTGAGTGTGGCAATGGCAGTGCTCAGGAGAGGAGACACTCTCCTTCACAGGAGTTCTTTTAAAAGGCTGTTGGAAGCAGTGTTGGTGGCTGTTCTCTGGAGGCAGCTGGCCCTGCTGGGGGTGCAGACTGTGTGGGATGTCCCATTGTGACCACTGGCCTAATGCTGTCCCTGCACTCTGCAGGCCCCTGGCTGGCATGGGAGGGATGTGTGGTACCTGCCAAAGGCAGGGAAAGGGACTGCCCTGATCCACACCATCCTCATCAGTTTCTTCTAATTCTTTGGCTTTCCTGTACATCACAGGCATCATTTAATGTTGCTTGTTTGTCTCTCTTTGAATTATTGTTTGGTTTTAAGCAAAACAATCAAAGGTTTGTCATGTTTCCTGCTTTGAACAGAATAACAAAGCTGAAAAAGCAGCTGAAATATTTATGGCTCATTCTGTTTTGTGTTCAGTGTGCTGGTGTAAATGCAAAATGCTGTTGCTGAAGGCAGTGGAGCCGCTTCAGATTCATCCTGGAGCTGCAGAGAGCCGAGCCCAGTGCTCTGCAGGGCTGCTGGAGAGGGCTGGTGCTGGGGGCCTGGTCCTGCTGTGGTGGTATTGGCAGAATGCTCACTGAGCCCTGGTGTTTGACCTCCCCTGAGGCAGAGCCAGCTCTGAGAGGTTGTGTACCAGTGTTGGCCCACATGAGTGAACACTGCTGTTGTGGGCAGTGGTCCCTGAGAAATTCCTGTTTTCCTGGAGCAGTGTCTTCTGGAGAGGACTCTGGAGTGCATCTCTGGCTGGTGCCTTGCTCTGGGCACTGGAGCAGTGGAGCATCCTGTCAGCCTGTGGTTCACAAAGCCCATCACAGGCTGGCATTCTCCAGGAGTGCAGGCTGGCAGTGGGCGGTCTCAGGTGCCAGGGAGGATGGAGGGACCATCAGGACCATCAGAACTCAGGTGATAAACTTAGCAGGCAGCTGCATGCAGAAGGCTCTGCTGCCTGTGCTTCTCTGTGATGCAACAGCTGGGCTGGGCTCTCATGGAGTGTGCCCTCCAGAGATGTCCCTGCCTTGGTCACCCTCTTGTGAGGGACACGGGATTCTTGTTTCTCCCTGTGGCTGCAGCTCGCCCCATCTTCCCATCACTCGTGCAGGTGAGATGCACTGTGCAGGGCTGGTAGCTTGCCTGGAGAGAGAAGTCTGTCTCTTGTAATGAGTGGCTGGAGTGTCAGTGGAGCAGCAGCCCCGGGAGCTGGCCGAGGGCAGCAGCAGCTCACCAGTCCTGCCAAGGCTCTGGTGTGAGAGAAACACGTCCTGGCAGGGTCTGCTCCCCCTCTGGAGGTGCTTCTGGACAAAAGGGCAGGATCAGGGTATGGGGTGGAGAAATCCCAATGGGAAGCTGTTTGGAAGTTTAGTTCAGGGTGGGAATGTTGATGTTTTTTGGCAGAACCCCCGTGTTATGCTTCCAGCTGTTGCAGGCGCAGCTATCTTGCTGGTGGTTGGGTTCTGTTGGCTCCTAAAACTCCCAGTGACCCCTGAGAGCGAGGTGGTTCTTTGGTGCTGGAGTGCCAGCCCTGTCCTGGCCCTCGGGGTGGCACAGACACTCTGCAGCAGCTGTTCCCAAGGGGGAGCAGGCAGCCCTGAGCCCTGGCAGGAGCAGGGAGCCCTGAGCCGGAGCAGCGCTGTGCTGTGCTGTGCTGTGCTGTGCTGTGCTGCTCTGGCTGTGCTGTGCTGTGCTGTGCTGTGCTGTGCTGTGCTGCTCTGGCTGTGCTGTGCTGTGCTGTGCTGTGCTGTGCTGCTCTGGCTGTGCAGGGTGCTATTGGCACAGCTCCGGGGGCTGAGGGTGTAATAAACACAGTCCCTGCCCCGAGTTTACAGAGCCAGAGCCTTCCCTGCAGTGCTTGCAGGGCTGCTTTGTCTGGGCTGGTTTGAATGGCTCCCAGCGATGAAGCTGCCGTTGTTTCCCCGGGGAGGCTCTGAGAGGTGCCAGCATCAGGGAGAGATCATTGCTGCTCCACCCAGGAGTGACTTTTCCTGATGGGAAGGCAGAGCACAGGTTGAGAACAGATGAAATACGAGGTAAATGTGTCTGTGGCAGTGTCACTTGGCATATGGTGGCTGTGGCTGAGGGTAAGCTATTGCCTCTGCAGGCACGTGCTGCCCCAGCAGCGGTGGGTTTGTGATGTGGCTGGTCTTTAACGTGAGCCTCATTTATTTTAACAGTCAGGAGCCTTGAAATAAAAGTCCCCAAGGATGGCTTGTTTGTGGAGCTTCAGGAAATGTTTCTTCTAGTGTGGTGGCAGGTCTCGGGGCTGGGAATAATTGGGTTTGTTGGTGCTTCTCATCTTTCCCTGGTGATCTGGAAAGGATTAAAGAGTGGTGTCTGAGGGGCTGCAACCCCGCTCTGAGGATGCAACAGAAGTTTGAGCCCACCCTTATAAAGCTTTTCCCTTTGGCTGGGGCTGGGCTTGGCTGTCAGCTCTGCTTGTGCCAAGAGAGCAAGGAGGGGATATCCTGGGGTGCTCTGGCCCTGCTGGGAATCAGTGGGTGCCAGGGAGCCACTCAGGGCACTGCCCACAGCCCCTCAGTGCCCTGTGGCTCTAGGCAGTGATGGCAGGAAGCGTTTGTGAGCGGCTCTGGTGATCCTGGCTGACAGCAGGAGGCTTGGCCCCTGTTAGTTCAGACTTGTCTTGCAGCAGGGAGCGTGGGACATGTTGGAGCTGCAAGGGCATTGCTGCTCTGGGGCTTTGCTGCTGCTGAGAGCTCTTTTTCATCTTCCTTGAGCTGGAGGAGAAGTCAGCTTTGAAACCAAAAGGGCTTGTTGTCAGGTTTTGCATGTATATTGCTGGGAGTTGTACCAGGAGATTAAAAATCAAAATTAATAGGAGCCATTAGGCAGCTTCCTTGATAAAAATGTGTGTTGCATTGGGCTGGTGTGGAAATTGGTCTGAATACTGAGCCTTTTAGGATCCAGGGCACATGATCTGCATGTAGAGCAGCCACCCTTGGGTAGCACTTACATGCCTGCACCTTGACTTGGTGGTTTAAAAGTAAACAGTGTGCGTGTGTGATGGCTGTATCTGTGCTTCAGAGGCAGTTTTACATCCCAGATTTGCACTGCTTTGGGAGGTGGTGTTCATTTGCTGCTCCAGGATGGGAAATACCCTGGGTACAGCAGCTCACTGTCCCCAGGGCTGCCCTGGGGGCACCGTGGTGGCAGGGCCCGGCTGCCAGAGGCCAGGAGGTGTGACATGGAGAGGGAGAGCCCTCTTTGAGAGGCTGTGTGTGCCAGGGTGGAACTGGCAGGGAGGTTCTTGGCTGGCTCTGTGGGATGGCTCTGTGGGATGCTCTCTGGGATGGCTCTCTGGGATGGCTCTCTGGGATGGCTCTCTGGGATGGCTCTCCAGAATGGCTTTCTGGGATGGCTCTCTGGGATGGCTCTCCAGAATGGCTCTCTGGGATGGCTTTTTGGGATGGCTCGGTGGGGTGGCTCGGTGGTGGCAGCGTTGGGAGGGAAGTGGCAGCCCTGACATTGCTCTGTGAACAGAGCATGGATCAGGTGTGCTCCTGCTCTGGTTCTGCTTCGGTAGGGCCCACTGGAGGAGAAGGTCAAGGTGGAGCAGCCTCTGACCCAGCAGGACCCACACACCCAGCAGTGCCCAGCCCCGGGGGCTGTGGCCATCCGGAGCTGATGGCCACCATCAGTAAGATGGGGAATTACTGGTTTTAGTGATAATCCCGGTCTAATCCCCCAACCTTGATACACTCCCCCATAATCCTCACTCACACTGATTTAGCTGGGGCTCCTCATGGCTGCAGGGATTATTTGAGGGAGCAACAGTTGCAGGATAAGGCCCCGTTGGTTTCTGATCTGCTTTGTACTACCTGGAAAGCGTTCTGCTCACTGTGGGAAATGGTTTTCTGAGCACAATAGAGCAATTTTCGTTTCAGGCAGCACCGGCAGCTTTTGCTCTGGCTATCTGGCGGTGTTAACTAAAGCACATTTCTACAACACACAAAGATTTTTGTTTTGTAAGAAATGAAATCAGCGTGGCTGTTTCTCTTTCTCTGTCATTTCTCTACTTGTCAATTCTTTCTTCCCCTCCAGCTTATCCTCCTCTTCTCCGCTAGCCTTAAAAAGCCCCCAAAGTGTCTGTTATAATCACATTTTGTGTGTTACAACCAGAATGAATGTACTCACTTTAATATGCTGGGTTTGAGGAAATCAGTTTCTGTCTGGTATAACAGACAATTTGTTATAAACCGTGCCATTTAGAAGTGAAGGGCCTCGCTTTAGTGCGGCGCTGGGGAAACGTCATGATATATAATTGGAAGGGATTTGGCTTGCTTCTGAGTAATGCTGTGTATAGAGCAGGGAAAAAGGGGAAAAAAGGAGATGATTTCCAACCCGGAGAAAGTTTGCAGTGTTGAGGCAGGCGGGGCTGATGAGATGAGGCTTATTTTCAGGAGCCATAATAATTAAAGCATTATCAGGGATGATGTTCCACTCGTGGGAAGGCTGACTTCGCAGGCAGCGCTGCCAGTCTTGTTTTCTCCTTGGGAGGTCACTGTAACTCAGCACTTTTTTGTGCCTGCCACTGATGCACGGTGCTGGGGAAGGCAGGTCAGGCTCTGCTCTGCTCTGCTCTGCCCCCAGAGCCCGAGCAGCCCTGCCTGGAGCCAGCCCAGCCTCAAACAGGAGTGATGCTCTCAGCTTTAGACATGCACGGCTTGTCCCCTCCCTGGGGATGGCTTCTGTCCCTGCCTGGGCACCCAGCCCCACTCTGCATTGCCAGGGATCATGAGACCCCCAAGCTCCCTGTGTACTGCCCCTGCTGGCCCCAAACCCCAGCAGATCTCTCATTTAACTGTTCCCAGAGTGGTTTGTGTATCGCTGTAGGTTCCCTGACCTCTCTGAGTGTCAGAGGCTGACATGGAAATCAGCAGCTCTTTATTCCATTCTGAGGTCAGCCTAACCAAATTATACAACTCTTAATGCAGTCGCTCCAAGCTGTTGTATGGAGAAATTCCCTTCAATACCTTGCAACAGAGATAAATACAGCAGCTCCCATTTGTGTTTAACCACGCCACGCTCCCTGGGTTTTGGGCAGCCCCTTAGTTCAACGCTCTTTGGCTTTTCCTAAGATCATCACATCATTTAGGTTGGAAAAGGCAGTTGAGGTTGAGTTCAGCTAACAGCTGAACATTGCCATGTTCCCCAGTAAACAGCACATGTTTTGTATTGGTGATGTGGGGCTGCCACCCCATCCTGGCAGCTCCTGGGGCTTTCCAAGGGTTTTCTGGCCTGTGGTAGGGTCCTGGTCGGGAGGGACCAAAGGGGTTTTCTCCAAGGGTTCTTGGAGGATTAGGGCTGGTGTGCCAGTAGCTGCTTGTAATTAGCAGCAAGACCTGAGTGCTGCCATGGATATGATCACATTGTTATGTATTACATACTGTATGTTGTATCTTGTATTTGTGATATCCTACATAGAATCACAGAATCCTTTAGCTTGAGGATTTAAGATCATGGGGTTGAGACAGTCATCTAACACTGCAGTGTTCACACTTGTATCCCTATGCCTACAGAAAGTGTGTATGGAATTATTACATATTGCACCTAATTATGTGGGTATATAATATGTCATATAATCAGATACATCTCATTTGTTTTTATGCTACGGCTTTTATGGTTCACTTTTACTGGAAGTGGAGAGGCTTCTCTTGTTTTCATAGAATCATAGAATGGTTTGGGTTGGTAGGTTCCTTAAATATTTCCTCTTGGAAAATTTGAATTTCTGATGCACATTTTTAATGCATAACTCGTGAAGTCTATAAAAAAGCTTCTGCAACTATATTTACATGGCAGATAAGAATTTTCTCTTAAATTGGGAAAGATTTCTAGTAAGGTTTTTTTAAAAATTTCATCAAAAGGATAGTCTTGCAAGGTACTTTATGGGCTTTCTTGCAGCAGTATCCCAGTGTATTTGTGTTGTATCAAGTGATTTGAACTCTGTGGTTTCTCCCTCTGGTTTCCTTTACTTCCAGCACGTGCTCATGCAGAGGCATCACTGAGGCCAAGTGCAGTAGCCTTTGAATAACCTTGTGTGCATCTGCTTGGCTGGGTGGAAGAGCTGGATTTTCCAGCTGCCATTTCCTGAAGTCCCTCCTGAGGGCTTTGAGCCAGAGCAGCTCCTCAGCCAGGTGCCCTTCCAGGCCCTTGGGCTCCTGCCCTCACCGGCTGTGCCCTGCTGAGGTCTCTCCTGAGTTCCCATCAGCCAGCAAGGGCAGAGCCACTGTGCCCTGCCTGCTTCCATCCCCAGGCTTTGCCTGCAGGCTGCCCGGGGAGGAGCCTCCATCTCTCCTGGCAGCCCCCTCTCCTGGCAGCCCCCTCTCCTCCATCTCTCCTGGCAGCCCCCTCTCCTCCCTCTCTCCTGGCAGCCCTCTCTCCTCCCTCTCTCCTGGCAGCCCTCTCTCCTCCCTCTCTCCTGGCAGCCCCCTCTCCTCCATCTCTCCTCCATCTCTCCTCCATCTCTCCTCCATCTCTCCTCCATCTCTCCTCTCTCCTCCATCTCTCCTCTCTCCCCCCTCTCTCCTCCCTGCCCTCTCTCCTGACCTCTTGCCCTCTCTGGCAGCAGCTCCCGCTCTTGTGTGAGGGCTCAGATGGGTGAGACCCCCAGCCCTGCCCACTCCCCCTCTCCTGCCAGGCTGCTTGTGGGGCTGGCGTGGCCTTGCTTCAATAAATTGTTAGATATTGTTCCCAGTAGAGGCTATAGTTGAGTTCCAATCATTTTCTGTTAATTAAAATACAGGATGGTCTTATTTGTAGCATAAATAGTTGTAATCTGTGTACTTATAAGTGTAATTATAATTCAAATTAGAGCGTGCTCTGCATAGGAGATGGGTGGGGTGCTGTGCAGGCAGTGCTGCCCTGGCAGGGCTGTGCTGGGGCTCATCCCCTGGGGCACCCACAGTCCCCAGGGTCCCCAGGACAGCATCACCCCGGGCTCAGCACAGGGCACTGGGGCTGCTGGCTGCTCCCAGTGTCACTGTTCCTGCTGGGGCTGGGCTTGTCTCTGGCACCTGTTGGAGGGTTTGCTGGAGAAGAGGCACAACATCTCTGCTTCAGTGTCTCCCTCTAGCTCCTTGTCTAAATTTGGAGTGAAGTAATGGCTTATGTCAGCTGGACAAGTGATTTATGCTGAGCCTTGAAGTGTCTCCTGTTTAACATGGAATTACAGAGAATTCTCCCAGGCCTGCTGAAGGCTGGGGACAGCTGATGCTGCAGCAGGCAGGTGTGTGACAGGTACTGCACTTCTACAGCCTCTGATGGCAGCTGAGCAGCCACAGGTGATGCCAGCACTGCCGCACCTGACACCCAGGACAGGCAGGCAGGTGATGAACCCTGTCAGTCAGAGTGTGCTGCAGAGTCACCTGCAGGTGAGCTCCTCATCTCAGCACCCTCTTGAGTGAGATCTGGGTGTGAATGCCTCGTGTTTCTCACGGGGAGCTGGAGCTTGTTGGATTATACCATCGTTTGTACTGGCAGGTGTATGCCACAGGGCAGGTTGTAAATTCCCGTGTTGGTGGATTGCATTAACCCATCCTAAGTCAGGTATGTAAAATTCCATTAAGAGAAACCCCTCTGGCATTTTCTCACCCGTGCTCCAGCTCTGCAGGCTATGCTAATGCAGTGTGTTTGCTCATCTATTAGAAGGATGATGGCTCTAAAATAATAACATTTATCTTTGGCAGCAGACTTACAATAGTGCACACCGAGTACAATTTTGTGAAAGGCTCTGCAGATGTTGCCTCATTCAATCTGGGTCAAAAAGAGTGCTTAGAATCATAAAGGTTAGAAAGAGATCAAATAATTCGGTGGTTTTATTGCTGAATAATGTACTTGGAAAATATCATTCACCATTATTAGACTAAGTGAGTACAGAAAACACAGGACTCAATAGTCATTTCTCAGTATTGGCTGATTTTACTGTTTTTATAATGTAGCTAAATTCCCTGCTATTGATTCCAGCATCGATTATCGATCTGGAAATGTAAATGTAAGTGATGGTGGGAGCACACAGGAGTTGGACACTTGGGGAATCAGGCAGCTCCTCCCTGCAGTGCCTGCTGGTGGGCAGCACATGCTGCGGCAGACTGAGGCTGCTTTTGGGGAGCTGGCAGGGTTTTGAGAGCTGTTTTCACAAGTGAAGATGAAAAAACAGGAAAACACCCATTCTGTGTGTTCTTTTCCGTGCCTGAGAGCTTATGTAAACTTGCTGAGACAAACCCAGATGGGCTGGGACGCCGGCACCAGGATGGGGCTGGAGCCTCTGTCACCTGCTCCCTCCTGGACCTTTCATATTCAGATTCACATCTGGATGCTCTGGCAGGGACCCAGCTCAGACGTTCAGTAAGCAAAGCCTCAGGGCTGTGCCTCAGATACAGACCTGAACCTGTCTGCCCTGAAACACTTCCCGGGCGTTTGGGAGCAGTTCCTCTGCCTCCTGCTTCAGCCCCCAGGGTGCTGTGCCTAGGGGCAGTGCCAGCTTGGGCTGAGACTCTCCCTGAGCAACAGCTGATAATGGGGATTGGGTCAGTGGGAGCAAAGCCACGTCCCATCTGGGCTCTGTGTCCTGTGCTGAGCTGCACCAGAGCTGGCAGCATCACTGAGGGAGCCACAGGCTCCTGCTGGGCTGGGGCTCGCTCAGCCACGCCATGGGCTCCTTTGAGGAAAAAGAAGAGATAAATTTTGGATTATGTTCATCTCCTGTTCCCTGCACTTAGTTGTTGTCAGCATTAATATGCCATTAACACATGCTCATTAGGAGGAGAATGATTGTACCCTGCAGAGTAAGGGGGAAACCTTCATTAGGCACTAACATATTGAACTGAGCTGCAAACTTCACTTGGGAGAGCTGGGGAGTGCACTGCTCCCCTTCAGGTTTCCCTAATTTCTCCTTTTGCTCTGATAAAAAAAGCAACTCATCTTCTGGAATGTATTTTTGGTTATAAGTGGGGAGGATGTGCAGGCAAGCCTGGGCTCAGCCTGGGCTCAGGGTCCAGCACTGAAATCCTTTTGGGACCTCAAATCCATCTTTCCCCAGATAAAACTTCCCCATCAGTGCTTATTTTGCCATGCAGAGAGAACACAAGCCCAAGTCACCCCTCCAAGGGCTCTGTTGGCTCTTCAGCCTTAATGAGATGAATTCTTCACGGGGCTGGGAGATGCTGGGGGAGCAGATTTGTAGAGAAGGGAGGTGTCATTTCTGCGTGCTCGCTTTTCACACTGTGAGGACGTTTTAAGTGTCCGTGTGGCCTTGCTGCCCGCGGTCTGCAGCCATTCCCTGCCACGTGTGACAGGGCACTTGCTGGCCCTGCTGATGACTGCAGCGGGGCTCCCTTGCTTGCTCACAGCTCCAGGCTGTGCCTGGTGCTGTCTTGAAGTCAATCAATAGGAGTAATTGCAGGTTCAGGTGGGGGGGAGGGAGGAGGGGCCCTGGCAGACAAATATTTGGTGATCAAGACCCTGTTTAGGTGCAGATGCCTCTGTGATAGGTAAGAAGGGATGGACAATAAGGACCATATGTGGTATTAAATCAGAATTTATTCCAAATGTAGTGATTTCGTAGATTTCCACAGAGCTGGCAGCTGTCCTCTGTATTAGGAGTGAATGTCCTGGCTCAGTCCCTGCCCCACTGCCCTCTGCCCTGGGGCTTTGCAGGATTTTTCAGCGTGGGTGCAGTGTGGTCCCATCCTCTCTTGCCTCTGTGTAGGCATAGCCAGAGGGAATCCCACAGATCAGTTTTCACCAATAAACCTCAGCAAAGCTGAAATGACATTGGATTGGCCTGGGCTTGCTGTTGTGAAGGTAAATGAGAGCCTAGCCCAGACTGGAGCACGGGCAGGTCCTGGAGGAGGCAGCTCCTTCTGCAGCCAGCAGCAGCCCCAGCAGGAGCAGTGCTGGCTGAGCAGTGCTGTGGGACAGTCCTGATTGCAGGGGGGTGTGCTGCAGCTGCGGCTCCTTGTGGGGACACCCACACTGGGGCTGGGGCTCAGCAGGAGCAGTGCTGCTGCCTGAGGGACAGTCCTGATTGCAGGGTGTGCTGCAGCTGCGGCTCCTTGTGGGGACACCCAGACTCAGGTTGGAGGGCTTCACCCTGCAAAGGTGAAGACAGAGGGCTGGGACTGTCACCTCAAGGTCACTTTGCCTTTGGTGCTCTAACCCCCCTTTTGTCATTGATCCTAAACCTAATGGCAGCCTGGCAAAACCAGACAGGTGATCCATGATCACCTGTCCTTGTCAGGGAGGGAAATGAGCTGGTGAGGTGAGATACCACCGTGGGACAGGCTGGGCTTGGGAGCTTTTTGGGCCTCTGTTCAAGACCATCTCCAGTGGTGGCAGCTGGCCCCTGCAGCAGTGCAGGTGGGTGGCTGTCCTGGCTCAACCCAGCTCTTGGGTATTTTCTGTCTCCCTCTCATCCTGCCACGCTGTCTGCAGGCAGAGCAGCCACAGGCTGGATCTGGTCCCAGCTCTCCATGTTGGAGATGTGGCTGTGTCCATTTGCTGGCTGCTGGCGTGACTCATGTAATCACCATGCGAAATGCATCATTCATAAACTGTTTAGCGTGACCTTTTGTACAGTAGCACTAATTATTATTATCACAGAAGCCCAGTAAACTAGACTAGTAATTATCAGGGATTTATTTGAATGGACAGCTAAGCTATTCTTGGCAAGTTAGTCAAAGCAGTTGTCATGACAGCCACACAAATGTGTCTTATGAATTGGGTTAATTAGGGTAATTAATAACTGTTGTTTTGCCCTTTTTTAACAAGGTATTGCTGAGACACTATCAAAAAATAGCAATTGTACCTAACAGAAATAGTCTTATTTTAGCAGCAACCCTCACATCACCAAACAGAAATAGTAAATACCTGTTGGGTTGTTGTTTCACAGAGAAATGTGCCATCCAACCTTGTCTTTGAGAAAAAGCAGGGGGTTAGAGGCTCTGCTGTAATTTTTCTGTTGTGCTTCCCCTCCTGGGCCATATTACCAAGAAGTTGATCATCATCCTTGCTGATACTGTCCTTATTTATTGCAATGCTGTGCTGCACTGAGCCGTGGGCACAGAGAGGTCTCTGCCATGCCCGGCTCCGTGCGGGTGGTCAGGGCAGTCCCAAGGTGCTCCCGTCGGTGGGAGCAGGCTCCACAAGGACTCGGAGCCAGTTTTGAAGTTGTGGCCATAAATTAGAGCTGTTTTGCTGATGCATCGTCACCGTCGTCATCAGGACAGCAGGTGCCAAAGCGCCGCGGCCTCGCTCAGCACAGCATCTGCTTCCCCTGAAAGGAGCTTCTGCTGAATAAATGCATTTGCTTCTCTGGGAATCTCAGAGGATCCTGAGCTGAAAGAGACCCACAAGGATCCTGGAACCCACTCCTGGCTCCCTCCAAAAACAAAACCATGGTTGTCGTGCTTGTTGTTGATATTGAGTAATGGTAGTTAAAGCTCTTAATAACCAAATAGCATCAAAACATCTCAAAAGGAACAAAAACCAAAGTGCCCATCTCAGGGAGCACCCTGGGTGCCCTTGGTGGCCTCATAGTGGATTGCAGCCTGTGGTGGGTGATGATCCTGTCCCACAGCACTGGGCTGGTGCTTTCCAGCACAGAGCACTGTCTCCCCAAGGACTGCAAGATGTGGTGCTGATGATTAAAAATGACCCAAGATTATGGATGCAACTGAGGAATATTACGTAAGTTTTGTAGAAAAATGACCTGAATAGATGAGTGAAGGCTGAGCTCTATCTATTTATATCACCCCTGGGCTTTCCAAGCCCTCTCTTAACTAAAGCTCATTTGATAACGCATGTGTTTTAAAAAGAAAATAATAATAATAAAAAAAGAAGGAATAAAAAAATAAAGAAGGAAAGGAGGAAAAAAACCCTAAAGAAAAACACCTCTATGGAGAAGGTAGGGTTTTAATGAAGAAATATTTTATACTATTCTCCTACAACCTTAGGGCTAATAGCCTGGAACTGGTACTTTGGCTCCTTAAAAAGCCCAACAAGACAAGCCAATTACGGCCTCTGAAACATTTTTATTTTTAGTTCCTTGTAATAGCAATTTATCCTCGGCTATGGTACATTAACTGGAAGGAACAAGAAGTAGTAAGGTTTTGGCATCTTTGTAATAACCAAGGGGCTGTGTTTACCAGGCTGTTAATAATGTGGGGTGGCTGTGGGCAGGGGAGAGGGCAGGGTGGGGATGGAAAAGGGCACCCAGCTAGTGCCAGGCTGAGATCCCCTCATCTGGAGAGGGCTGTGCTGTCATTCATTTCCCTGCAGTTTGTTCTGGGAGAGCACAGGCTCCTGCTAGCTTGAATTCTTCAGTGTCTGCTGGCCCAGAGCTGGAAGCTTGGCTCAGAGGGGAGGAAGGGCTGTGCAGAGGGTGCTGCTGTGTCCCCAGGGATGCTGGAGCTGCTGGCACCTCTGGGAAGGGCTGAGCTGAGCAAAGGCAGCCTCACATCCACTCCCCGTGCAGGTGAGACAGCGATGGCAGTGGGAGGAAGGCCAGTCCTGCTCAGATTTGCTGCCAGTCTCATGGCTGCAGGGTAATTCTGTGGGCTGGAGAGCTGCACAAGTAGGGAAAAAACATTAAAATAGGGGAAAACTGGTTTTGATAAAGAGTTTTGTTTTGAGCGAAATCCCCTGGAGGCTTCGAGTGGGAGCTGCCTGAGGCTATCCTGATTGCAAGCCTTCCCATGCAATTCCAGATAAACACTGTGAATGATAAAGCCATGAGCACCAGGACAGCGTTTGTCTGCGTTTGATTATCTGCCAGGGTGGGGGCATGTGAGCTGAAGCGAGGCAGGAGCTGCTGCTGCAGAGGTTCCAGGGCTGGGTCTGAGTGCCTGTGACCGTGTGCCAGGGCAAGCCTGGGACCAGGTCTGGCCTCTGGTGAGGCCGTGGCGGGAAGATGCCTGGGGCTGTGTGGGTTGGGAAGCTCTGTTTGCTTGCCCAAAACCCAGAGAAATGGGGTTTGCACTGGGAAATGGGGCAGGGCCAAGGTCCCTGTGGCCCCTGAGTGCCCCAGGGCTGGTGCATGCTCGGGGGGCATCCCCTGGCTCTGATGTACTGAACTGGCAGCAGCATTTCACACCTTCCCTATTTTTAACTCAGCTGCAATGATTTTTGGTTTTTGGTTTTTCTTTTCCCTTTCTTTTTCCTCCTCCTTTTTGCAGTGACAAATCTGTGATTTCTCCTGTTCCCTACAAAATGCATTGGCCTGACCTGCCACTCCAGAAGGTGAATGACAGGGAGTTTTATTTAGCCCTAGAGATGGGAACATTTAAAAAAAGGTTCTTCTGTTATATTTGTTTTCATTCCTAATGGCAGGAGGCAGGGAAAGGACAGTTCTGAAAGGTTTTTTTAACAAATCTCTAAGTCATGCCCCATCACCCTGGGCCTGCTGATTAGATCCAGATTGTTTCTCTCAGTGCCTAGGGAGGGGTGTAGTCTGTGCTGGGAGCTGCATGTGTGGATCCATTGCACATCTGAAAGTCCCAGGTACAGGGAATGAGAAAACCCCCTTCTATCAGGTTTATTGGCTGTTCTGTCCCTGCAGGGAGCTTTCCTTGGCACGCTGAGGCAGGGCTGTGCCCCATCAGTGGGCACATGGGAGGGAGGCATTGCCCCTGCTGCCCCCAAATCCCTCCTGTCCCAGCCAGGGTGGCTGCCAGAGCATCACCAGCCCCTGGCTGCTCGTGGCCCCTGTGAGGAGGTGTCTGTGTGCTCCTCTCTCGATAGCCTGCCCCACTGTTGGGTCAGGATTTTGCTCTTCAGTAGATTTTGAGGAGTGATGCCAAGCTGGTATCTGCTGTGATGGTTCCAGTGGAGGAGCCCTGTGCCGTGCCCCCCAAAAAGCTTTGGGGTTATAGATACCATGTCAATGTAAGGCAGGTGTTTCAGGATTTTTGCTCTTCATAGCCATACTGTAGATTTCTGATCTGCTGACAAATCCAGCCTGGTGACACAGTTTGTGGCTTTGTGGAGTGTAATTTTGGCTTTGTTGTGTGTTGCTGCTCCTGGATTCAATCTGAGTTTTTAATCCTATACCTCTTTTTCAAAATCACATCTCAGCAGCAGCTTTTCTCTTGCCTCCCATCCATTTTCAAACAAAAAATGACAAAAGCCTGTGTTTATTTGGGGAGGGGACAGGAGTTCAGCGTGGATTAGTGGGATGCTTGCGCTATAATAGAGTCTGGCTTGATACTGCTGCTTAGTCTGATGAGAGGAGTGATGCTAAAGGATGAACTCTCCCAGTGATTTCTCTGCAGTGCTTTTTATTTCATCAAGAGAAAATGGAGGCTGGACTCAGTTCCTCCAGTGTTTAATAATGTCCATCATAACGGAATGCCCTTCATTTAAGCTGCAGTAGTAATTAGAGGCTTGGTGGTGTTAAGTAGCCATAGAGTCTGGCTCTGAGGAATGTTCATTGTACCTCATTAAATTTGGAATTACTACTTAAAAGGCCAGAAATAAATATTCTGTTTATATTTCGGGGATAGTAAATCTAAATGGATGCTGTGTTTGCACATCCTTGTCTCTGCTTGTTCCTGCTGAAGTGAGCAAGGCACTGCTCCAGTAGGCTTAGGCAGCAATCAGTCTGCAAAACAGCCTAACCCCAAACCCAGCCCTGGTTTCATTGATCAAGTGCAGGAAAATGATCTGCTGTATTACATCTAATTATAAAACATCAATATCAGATGCTAGATGCACTTACTGGTTCAGAGGCACTACGCTGTAGTTCATAGTTGGCAGGCTCCTGTAGGAGAAGCTCTGGCAGCGAGCTGGGCATGGGGAGAGGGCTGCAGAGGGAGATGCCAGAGGTCAGGTCCTTCCAGCTCTTCCAGGTGATGGCTCCTCAATGCTCTTCAAGGGCTGAATTGCTTCATGTGTTCCCTCTGTCTTGCTGGGGCTGTTGGCAGTTAGAGGTGCATCCTCTGCCTCCTCCCTGGCTTGTGCTGCAGTGCCCGTGGAGTGGCTGCAGCTACGATGGGCACCAGTGGCCAGATGGGTCCTATGCAAAGGTGCTGACCCTGCAGGGGTGTCAGCCACAGCACAGCCTGGCTGTCAGGGACACATGGTGGCTTCCTTGCTGTGACCTGGGCATCGCTCCCCCACTGTGTCTGTCAGCGTTTGCTGATTTTCCCCCATGGTGGAAGCCCCAGTAGCTGTGTGGTGGGGTTTGCACTGGTGTTTAACCCAAAGCCTCGAGCTGCTGCTGCTGCTCCCAAACCTCTGGCACCCACCATGCCAGGAGGTGCCACTGTGGGAGGGTCAGGACCTGGGGAGCAGGAGTTTGGCATCTCCCAGCTGTGCGTGGCTGTGGGTGCTGCAGGTACTGCCAGTCCCAGAGCAGAGCAGGAACAGAGCTCCTCATGTGGGTCAGGCACTGCACCTGGTCACGTCCTGGCCCCTGACCCCGCTCTGGGGCAGAGGAGGGCTGGTAGCACAGGGCTAATTACTAATTACGAGCCATCACACACAGTGGGGAAATCTCTCCTGACGTCCTTTGAGATGTGCTCCCAGCCCAGAGCTGGATCTGCCTCTCCTGCCAGTGTGCAGGGGGACACCAGCTCTGGATCTGCTGGGTCTCTGTGCAGGGGGACACCAGCCCCTGGACCTGCTGGGTCTCTGTGCAGGGGGACACCAGCCCTGGATCTGCTGGGTCTCTGCTGCTGTGCAGAGGGACACCAGCCCTGGATCTGCTGGGTCTCTGCTGCTGTGCAGGGGGACACCAGCCCTGGATCTGCTGGGTCTCTGCTGCAGGGGGACACCAGCCCTGGATCTGCTGGGTCTGTGCTGCTGTGCAGAGGGACACCAGCCCTAGATCTGATGGGTCTGTGCTGCAGCCCTGGATGTACTGGGTCTCTGTGCAGGGGGACACCAGCCCTGGATCTGCTGGGTCTGTGCTGCAGCCCTGGATCTGCTGGGTCTCTGCTGCAGGGGGACACCAGCCCTGGATCTGCTGGGTCTGTGCTGCTGTGCAGAGGGACACCAGCCCTGGATCTGATGGGTCTGAGCTGCAGCCCTGGATCTGAGGGTCTCTGCTGCTGTGCAGAGGGACACCAGCCATGTGGCTGGGTGTGAGAGCATCAGTCCCAGCCTGGCTGCTCCTCTGGGCCGTGGGCTCCATCCCAGTGCTCCATGGGGTTTCCCACTGCGCCTGCTCCCAGCAGGAAGGAGTCTCAGACCGCTTCTTTATTTCCCATGGGCTAAGTAAGCAGCTTGCTAAATGATAATGACTTTCCCTCATTGCTGATGCATACTTCATTTGACCTGGTCCCTACTTGGAAATTTTCAGTTTCCCGAGTGCAGCTGGAGCATTCTTATTTAATTTGCATGAATTTTGTATCACCCACAATATAATTCAAACCATAAGAATTAAATGCTGGTGAGATCTCCTAATAGGCAGCATCAGTTCTATTGCAGATGCTGGAGCCTGAGATTGAGTGGCCCATGGAGAACAGGACTGAGGATACACAAGGACCAGGAGAAGTGGTCTTACAAGTCCTACCCTTCCCACCAGGGAGGCCCAGTGGACTTTGGGGAACAATTTGCCATTTCTGTGGTCCCCAGTGATGCCTGCAGCACAAAGGGGAGTCAGGAGACTGGTGCTCCGGGTGGAGATGTGCAGCTTGAAGCAGAGGATGAGGAGCCGTCGATGTTTCTGGAGGATTTTGTGAAACCAAAAGGAGAGATGCACATTGCAGCCTTGGAGAAAAGTCCGCTTTGTTTTTTAATAATAAAGGGTGACATGCAAGCTTTATTAACAAGGCATGTAGGGGAAAAAAGGCTCAAGGGATAACCCTGAAAAAGTGGTGCTAAATGTGTCATTTTTATGAAGCTGATTTTGTGAAGAGTCCCTACATGCTTTGGCAGGAGGTTGCAGCAGGTTTACAGTAATTTGTGGAAAGATAGAAATGTTTTCACCCTGAAGTGAGAAGAAGGGCAAAAATCCCCTGTGTTGAGATGCTTTAGAGCCATCTTGTGAGGCAGAGGCTGGCAGATGGATGGATACCTGTCACTTCGGGTCGGGAGAGATGGGTCCAGCTCCAAACAGCCATAGACTGTGCTGGGGGCTGATGGGAAGGAACCAAAGCCTTTGTCGAGAGCCTGCATCCACATGCCATGGAGAAAGCTGGATTTTCACCTTGTGGAGTTCGGTTTGAAAGATATCCCTCATCTGAAACTGCTGAAAGGAGGAAGAGTGATAAAGAACCAGCTGCCAGGATTGCCCTGAGGCGAGCGGGCTGCAGGGACATGCCCGAGCTGCTCCCAGCCCGCTGGCATGGCCCAGGACACGTCCCCCTACCCTGGCACTGACCCTGGCAGCATCCTCTGTTTGTGCAGCCCTGCACAGTGCTGCTGGTGCCTGGAGCTGCTGCAGGCTGCTGCCCTTTCTGCTGGCACTGCATGAGTTCCTCTTGACGCGCCTTGGATGCGCCAGGGTTTATTTCTGTTTCTGAGGCAGGGAGTGAGCAGTCCTTAGAGCAGTGCCCTGTTGCTAACAGGCCCTTTGCTGTCAGGGAAGTCCCCCCATTGATATCCAGGTCAAGAAGAGTTACACTGACGTTTGTACATCTTTTTTTTTTTTAATTTAATGGAATTGGCAGTCCTCAACCAAAAGCAACCACTAGGGGAAAAAAAAAAATTAATATTTCCCTCCTGATTGCTCAGTTTGGAGTGTGTCTGTTGTTATATTTATATTTGTGTTGCTAAGGCAGCGGTTAAGAGTGTTTTTCAAATTAGGCACTGGTAAGCAGTGTGGCAAGCCAGGGCTCTCTTTGATGGCACTGCCACCAACACGTCTGCATCTGGAAAGCAAGGACAGACCTGTCCCTGGAGGACAGCAGGGCTTCTCTCCTCCAAGAGAAATGCGGGCTGAGTTCTCAGACTTCATGCAAGGTGTACTTCAGCATTTCTCATGTCTGGAATGTGTTGTTTATTCCTGGCACGGCGGCTGTGGGGCTGATGGTGACAAGTGTGAGCATCCTTTCTTCAGTTACAACGAGGAGATAAGAGCTGGCAGCATGTCTGGGAGGTCCTCGCTGTGCCTGGCTCTGAACATGGAAAGGAGAGGCTGGACTTGGGGCTGGGCTCCCCTTTGATTTCTACAGCAGTGATGCTGATTAGTGAGAAAGTGACAGTTCGTTTGCTTTTGCCAAAATAATGAAGAAGATGAGGGCCAGCCTCTCAGTGATGCACTTGATGAAGAGCACACTTTCATCGGTGCCAGCCAGCCTTACCTTTTCCCTCTTTTTTGTGCTTTGACTTTGTTCTTTGGGTCTCATTAAGAGAGGGAGTGGATCCTTTCCCAATTAAAATGTTGACATGTCGAAGACGCTCTCCTCTCCCATCATTTTGCCTCTGTTTGTAAGTGGTTGCACCTTGCAGGATGAACTAGAATTAAATCAAGTGAACTTTGATTGAATAATGCAAGCTGTAAAGCAACCCTTCTCCGTGAAAAATCTCATTTCTTTTTTATTTTTCTGGTTTGGTCCCCTAGTCTGCTTGGAGATAACCTTGACAGATAATCCCATGGCTAAGTAAAGAAACTGGGCTGGAGGGAAGGATGAGCAGCCCACCCTTGTGCCAGCATGGACAGCACAGGCAGCTCTCACCTCTGAGGGTGCAGACCCAGGGAAGAGGATTTCCCATCCTTGTGGCCGTGTCACTGCTTGTTTTGCCTGGAATCTGGAAGCAATTATCATTCCTTGTGCTGTGTCCAGTGGTGGGGGAATTCCGAGCCTGGGAACGGATGCTGTGTCCAGCCCCTCAGGAGCCCTTTTGTTCTGTGTGGATGTGGGGGTTTCATCAGTGCTGCAGAGCATCCTGAGCAGGGGACACGTGGAGCAGGGAATGCACAGGAAGGACATTGCTCCAGTCCATTGGACAGAAATCAGGGGGAATTTGCTTGTTGGTGAATGAGTTGAGCCAGGATATGATCTTTGTTTTTGGTTTGAAATCCATAGGAAAGCTCCCAGGGATGTTGTTCCGAGGGGGATTTAGTGCCAGGTCTGTGTCTGGGCTGTGGCACTTTGATGGCAGCACGTGTGGTGGTGTCTCCTCAGCCTCTGGGATTTTGGTGGCAGTGGTCAGACTTTCCCTGTGGATCACCTGGGGTGTTCCTTGGCTCCTGAAGCCTTGGTGATGCAGTGTCCATGCTCTGAGTGTTTTAAAGCTCTTCAGTGTACCTGTGTACATTGAAATTTGCTGTCTGCATCCTCTCACCCAGCTGTTCCTCTCCTGGCTTTCCCAGGGCTGTGCACACACAGGGATGGAGGTGATGAGGCAGTGGTGGGTGCAGGGGTCTCCCTGTTGCTGGGCACGGTGATGGGGGCTGGGGATGCAGGGATGGAGCCAGGCTCTGGGCTTGTGATCCCACATCTGCCAGTGCAGGGTGATGGGGGCTCCCCACGCTGTGAGGATTGTGCCAAAAGTGGCTCCCATCCCTTCTGCCCTCTATTGCTTGGCTGCTCTCAGCTCATTGCAGGGCTGGGGGCTGCTGTGAGGCTGCCTGGGGGGAATGCTGTGGGACCCCCTTGGCATGGCAGCCCTGGGACAGACGGACAAACACAGGGTCAGGTGATTTCTGTGCTGTTTGGGTTCTCAGGTATCACATGCTTTGAAAATCCGTGTGTCTGTCTGCTCCTGAGCTCTCAGCACCAAAGTCACCCGGCAGGAGCAGGGATGCAGGAGCTGCAGGGACAGTGGTTTGTGCAGTAAATCTCCAGCGTGGCTCCCCAGCAGTAATTACTGTGTGCAGTAATAACAGAGCCGTGCTCAGCGCTGGGCCAGCTCCCCCGGCTCGCTGCTCCTCGCCTGTTTCTCTCTGGGAGGTTCCTGTTTGGTAAATTGGACATTGTGCTGTATTTCAGAAAAGGTTACACTTAACCAAGGCTGCCTGTGCTTTATGATCTTGGCAGAGCCGTGTAACCTCTGCTGGGGCATGATTGGATTTCACATTGGGCTCTGCTGCAGCAGCCCCACTCCCTGCATCCTGCCATTGTGATTACGTTAGCAGCAGACTCTGCTTTCCTTTATTTATTGAGACATTAAAGATGCATGCATTTATTTTTACCGTGTTCATAATTGCCATAAAAACAGGCCCTGGTATCCCGGAGCAGCTCTTTGGGAAGGAGAAGAGCCCCGGGGCTGGGGCCAGGAGGAGCGTGGCAGAGAGAAGGCAGGACAGGGCTGGGGGCAGGTGGATGCTCCCATTTCTGTCCTGGGAGGATGCTGCTGCTGTCCTGGAGGAAGGGGAGCAGAGCAAAGCCTGCTCCTTCTGCTGCTCAGGGGGCAAGGAGCACCCCAGGGCTGGTGCTGGTGGGAGCCCGGGTGGGATCCCTGCAGGTGTGGGGGGATTTGGGGTGGATGGACAGGTGGGCTGGAGTGCCTGACTTGTGCAAGATCCTGCATCCTCTGGGGTCCCTGCAGTGCAGGAAGGATCCTGGCCAGGCTGTGCACATCCCAACATGCTCCACCACTGTGGTGCACCATGCATCATCTCCCATCACATGCTACCATGCACCTGCCACTGCATGACACTGCACAGCTCCCTCTGCATGGCACTGCACAGCTCCCACTGCATGGCACTGCACAGCTCCCTCTGCACAGCTCCCTCTGCGTGGCACTGCACAGCTCCCACTGCTCAGCTCCCACTGCTCAGCTCCCTCTGCGTGGCACTGCACAGCTCCCACTGCATGGCACTGCACAGCTCCCACTGCACAGCTCCCTCTGCATGGCACTGCACAGCTCCCTCTGCATGGCACTGCACAGCTCTCACTGCATGGCACTGCCCAGCTCCCACTGCATGGCACTGCACAGCTCCCTCTGCATGGCACTGCACAGCTCCCACTGCTCAGCTCCCACTGCACAGCTCCCACCATGTGCCCCCTGATGGCTCCCACCATGGCCTCATGGCTTTCCCCCTGCTCTCTCCCCTCCCTTCTGGTTTCTTTTTTTGGTTCCTTACCTGCTGCCAGCACCAGAGCCCCGGGGCTGTGTAATCTGAGTTTAAAAGATGTGTTTCAACTGAAGAATGAGTTAGTGGGTTTTGCTTGTAAGTAACAACTCCTTTGACTTTTCTCTCCTTCTTTTACTCCCCTCCAACTTTTAAGCATGTCACCCATTGTTTGCTTTCTTATTAATAACAGAGCCCACTGTCTCTGCAAATGAAATGATGTAAAACAAAGAAAAGTGCCTGCATTAAATTCTTTGGCAGGGGATTACCTTGCTGGCATTTACATATCTATGCAATAAAAATTTTAACATGTTAATTATACACTAATAAGAAAAATGCCTTTTGAACTTTCAGTCAAATTGACACACACAGAACTGAGTCCATCAGGGAATTAAAAGCAATTAGTTTTGTAACAGAGCATAGTCACATTGTTTCTTCTTTGCAAATTGTTCTGTGGTCACCAACCAGCCTTTTTTATTGGTGAAAGTTGGTGGAAAGACTGACAGGTCCTGGAGTTTTCCAGGCCTGCCTCTGTCCTGCTCACAGGGGCCTGTGCCATCATGGGATGCTCCTTCCCTCTCCAAAGGTTTCATCCTGGCCCTGCAGACCTGGCTCTTCCCACTCACGGAGAAATCAGACTTGTAACCATCTCCTGTTTTCTTTTTCCTCCTTCCAGACTGAAAACTACTCCTTTGATTCCAACTACGTGAACAGCAGAGCTCATTTAATAAAAAGGTACGTAGGCTTGCTTGGAGGGCTTGCTTTGGCCAGCCAGATCCCAAGGGTTTAATGTTCTTTCATGCTGCCTTATATACTACTTGCTTATTTTAATATGCAAAACTTTTTAAGAGTAATAATTTGATTTTAAAACAGTACTTATTTACCATTAAGTCCCATTGCTCGTGGTTTGCAGTAAAGGAAATATTTTTTTCCTTCTCTTTGGCTTCTTCATGCTGGGAAGGTACAGTAAGTGAGGTAGAGTGCTGTTACCCTGACAACTTTCAAATTCTGAAAGTTTATTCCATTTGAATGCACAGGAATAAAAGGATAGATTTGGGTGGTGAGATCTCCCTGCCATGTGAGGCGGGGAAAATTAAAAAAAAACAACGAGTTGTTTGGGGGCAGGTAATTGGGTTGGATGCAGCTCATGGCTCTAGCTCACTGTTTTAGTTTGAATACCAAGGCAAACAGCACTTGGCTAGGCTGATTTTTTCCCATGTGGGAAACAATCAGTTCAACTGCAACCTAGCAGTCACCCTTGGGGAAACAGAGCCCTCTGGGTGAAACACTGCTGTCCTCAGAGCCTGGCAGTGGGGAGGGAATGTCTCTGGGGGTTTCACACCGGGGTTACCCAGCTGAACCCTGCTGGGCTCTGTTAACCCAGAGGTGAGCATCGCCCCAGGGGCAGGAGGCTCAGGAAGGGTCACCCAGCGTGGTCAGTGCTCCTCACCAGGGCTGCAGGGCTGCAGGGCCAGCTCCCTGCACAGGAGCAGGGTGCAGGACAGGGCCAGCAGCTCCTTGCCCACCTCCCTGCTCTCCCCAGGGCCTGGCCAAGGTGTGTGAGCACCAAGCCGTGGCCGTGGCCATGCCCATGCCCAGCACAGCTGTGCTTGTGACTCTGCAGAAGCCATCACTGAGCCAAGGGTTTTACAGAGAGCAGAAGCCAGCCCTGAACTGTTGAGATCTGATCTGAGCAGTAAAAATATCCAATTATCTGCCTGGCTGAGAGCCCATTTGTTTACACCTTAGGAGCCCGAGCAGCGAGGGAGCTGCGAGCGGGTTCAGCTGTGGAGGGCAGGTGTGCTTGCCCATGTGGCTCGTGGTGTTTAACCATGCTAATGTGACACTGAGAGAGCTGGCTGGCCCGTGCCACGCTGCTCCTGCCAGAGACTCTTCAGGCACACTGAAAAGCCCCCAGATCTATTAATCTTTCCCCGTTCTCACCTAAGATAAAGGCAGGCAGCGCTGCCGCCTGCGCGGCGGGGCTGACTCCGAGCCTGTATTGTTTGGGAGCTGCTGCTGCTGCCGATTCCCCCAGACCTGCCCATCCTTTAGGAAGTGTCAGCCGTGGAGGCACGTCTGAGGCTGCTGCATTCCAGTCTGGCTCACTGCAGGGAAGATAAATGCCTTGTAACACGGGCTGCCTGTGCATTATGAGCAGCAGCCCCGTGTAGGACAGCGCTTCCCCTGCTTTCTGCCTTTGTCTGTATCTTAAGTACAACGGGTGCCAGGAGTGCTGTGCAGACATCTGAGAACAAAACATATTTTCTGTAACATACTGTGGCATCATTTTCATCCTTTGCCTTTATGAAGATGTTGTAGTTCTGCTATCTTTGGTGAGTGAACCTTCTCAAATCCAGCACTTAATTAATCTATTTGTACTTTTCCTGTGTTGTCTGCCTGCCTCTCCTGCTCATCTACACTCACACAAATGAATTGTAGATTTGTAGTGCTTTCTTAACTTAAAAATCTTTGATGTCACCTGGAATCAAAGTCAGCGGCTTCAATAGGGACATCTTTATTTAAAAGGTAATGTTTGAAGGTTTACCAATTTATATGTATTTCAGAGCTCCCCCCTCGTGTGCTTTTGCAGAGCATTAGATGGTAGGTGGTCTGCTTGGTTTCCGTGGAGACACAAAAGGGCTTTTCAAAGTAATGAAAATCTCCAGCTCTTCGGGGCTTTGAAGCCCAGGCTGAGTCTTTCACTGACGTCTCACACCAGATCAGCCAGTGAGAAAGTTCAGAGAAGTGGGTGCAGGTGGATCCTCCCAATGGGTGCAGTTCTGCCATGCCATGGCTGGCTGTGGAAGGAGCACAGGGTGTGTCCCCCCAGGGACACCCTGATGGCTGCTCCACCTGGGTCAGGTGTGTCCCAAGGTGTCCCTGCTGCTCACAGCACCCCTGGTCCTGGGGCATGGCCCTTCTCAGGCTGTTGGGGTCCCAAATGCAGCCAGAAATGCAGCTCTTCATAGAGTCACAGGATGGTTGGGGTTGGAAGGGACCTTAAAGATCACCCAGTGCCACCCCTGCCATGGCAGGGACACCTCCCACTGTCCCAGGTGCTCCCAGCCCCAATGTCCAGCCTGGCCTTGGGCACTGCCAGGGATCCAGGGGCAGCCCCAGCTGCTCTGGGCACCTGTGCCAGGGCTGCCCACCCTGCCAGGGAAGAATTTCTTTGTATCATCAAAATATCATCTCTCTTCTTCCAGTTTAAAACCATTCCTCCTTATCCTATCACTATCTGCCTGTGTAAAAAGTCCCTCTCCCTCTTTTTTGTATGTCCTATCACTGTTTGCCCTTGTAGAAAGTGACTCCTGTAGGAGCTGGAAGGGGCTCTGTTCCCAGAACATTGTCCAGGATGAGCAGTCCCAGCTCCCTCAGCCTTCATAGGATCTGCCCTTCCTCCATCCCTCTGGCCTGGGGGCTGCTCAGCCCTGGGGGAGATCTGGGAGCAGCTCAGTCCTTGGTCCTTCCAGCAGTGGCTGTGCTTGCAGAGGCTGTCAAGGATGTTTGACTGTGTATCAGATTTCCTTAAAGCTGCATGAACTTGGACCCAGAATCACTGGTTTATTTTTAAAAATGAGAATGCATCATCATGATTAAAAGACATTCCTGTTTCCAGGAAGACTTTTTTTTTTTAAGCTTGAAGTGATTAGGACTTGGCTTATAACCTAAAAAAATGGGGTTTAGATCTTGTGTAACTTCAGTATGAGGTAGTGCAACTTGGGAGAGCCAAGTTGTAGGAACAGCTCATTTAACGTATATTTTTTAAAATTTTATTTCAAATTCTGCTTCACCCTGAGCTTCTGTAAGATGAGGGCAGCCTGAGGGTACCCACAGGCTGATGCTAGGGCAGGAGGGGCAGGGATGGTGCAAGCTGGATGCTGTGTTTTGGGGTGCAGAGGTGCCAGTCAGGGAGTGTCCCCCCCAGTCCCTGCCCAGCTCTCCGTGCCTGGCAGTGTCACTGGGTGCCACTGGGCGTCACTGGGTACCACTGGGTGCTGGGGTGGGCAGGGATCTCCCATCCCCACAGGTCTCACTGCAGCACCACGGGGTGTCAGGGCCCACCTTGTCCCACCCAGGAAGTGACAGCTGTGTTTCCCCAGCAGCTCCACGTTCAAGGACTTGGAGGGGAACAGTCTGAAGGACAGCGGGCACGAGGAGAGTGACCAGACGGACAGCGAGCACGACGTGCAGCGCGGGCTCTACTGCGACACGGCCGTCAACGATGTGCTGAACACCAGCGTGCCCTCCATGGGCTCCCAGGGCCCCGAGCAAGGTGAGCCACCACCCGGGGGTGCCCCCTGCCCCCACTGCCCCTCTGGTGCTGCCCTGGTGGGTGTGCAGTGAGGATGCTTGGTGCTTGCTGGGGATGATGCCGTGCATTGGCAGAGTGCTGGCTAGGTATGAATTAACCTTCACGCCACGCCTGTCAGTAAGCGAGCAGTTGGGATTATCCTCTGCTCACGGGCAGGAAAGCCAAGGCCCTGAGACGTGCCTGACAGTGAGGGAGTGCTGGAGTTGGGATTAGGGCAGGAATCAGGGTGCTGTGCCCAGGGCTGGTCCCTGCCTGCCTCCCCTCAGGAGCCTTGATGGTGTGTGCCCATCCCAGCCCTCCCATCCCAGCCCTCCCACCCCAGCTCTCCCACAGGTCAGCAGAGCATGTGGGCAGTCAGCCAGGCATCCCACAAGGGATTAGCTCAGGCCAGTGGGTGAGGGTTTGCATCTTTTCCCTTGCAAAGGTGGCAGCTTTCAGCCCTTCTCGTGCCCATGTGCAGGGATGAAGTCCTGCTCTGAAACCAGACTGGTATTAGCTGCAGGAAGGAAGTCAGAGGAGTTCAGCTGAGCCCAAGTGTCGTTTGTACTTGGGCATGAATGTCGCTTTTAATGTCTGAGGGATGCAAACATCCAATGCAAACATCCTGTCTTTTTCAATTAAGGAGGTTTGGTGCTGGGGCACGGGGGAGCCTCGGGGCACTTGGCTATATCTTGAGATAAGCTGGAGCTGAGGCTCAACTGGAAGCCCCACTGCTAAAAGACTTAAGGATATGAAAACAAAATGCTGTGATTATGAACTGGTCTTCAGCTGTTAAATTCAATTCATGGTAAACATCATTAAAAGCCTTTGTTTTGCTGTCACAAAAGAGTCAAACGGGGGAGAGAGAGTTCTTGCCATCTGCGCCACCGGGTGTGGGATTTTTCTGGGGAGATTCTGATGGCTGTATTAATTCTGGATAGAGTCTGTTAAATGGCCACAGTTAACCCTGTGAGACTCCACGAGGAGGGGAACACAGAGGTCACCTCCACATTCCACGCTGCCAGCCGCACTAATTGGAGAGGGATGGCATCCGCAGCGATAATGTATTTCCAGACAACCCTACTGTGGCCAAAGATGAAAAAAATTAAACATTTCTATAACTGTACAGTGGCAGTTTGATTCTCTGCGGACCAGCACCATGTCAGAGAATGCAGGCTGATAGCTATCATTTATTATTCTTCTATTACAAAGAAATGCTTTTTCATTTCGATCAGGAGAGGGTTTCCTAAGATGCGTTTGTAGTAAGGGATGACTGTGGAAGCAAAAATGTTCATAATTGATTCCCATCCTGGTGAATGGTCTGAGCAACATCTGTTAATTTTTTGTCACATTTCTTTAGCAAAAAACCCAATCTCAATGGGCTGCAGATAGGGTTTTACAGGGATTACATTTCTGATAAGTCTGCGTGCTGGCTCTGATAACAATGCAAACAAGTTAAAAAGGCTGAGTTGGAGGCAGAGCTCCTCGGAGGAGTCAGATGGGAGTAAATATGGTTCAGTCCATTGTAGCATGGACTCCTCACTGCATGTAAAATACACCCAAAATTCAGGTGTATTTCCAGAAGGTGACTTCTGAGGGCAGCCTGTCTGTGTCCCAGTCCTGCAATGGCCCAGGGGGTTGGTGCTCCTGGATCTGGTTTGTTCTGGGAGGAAAGCTGCACTGACACCCAGCTGCACCTGCAGGCCACAATCAGCTCTCTTGTCCTGCAGGACCCACGCTGTCGAGTGTGGGAGAGCTCAGGGTGACCCTGTGAGGTTATCGGGGTGCTGGTGGAGCAATGAGAGGAGCAGCACAGGCGGGGAAGTGAGTGGTTACTGTCACAGAAGCTGAAAAAAAGGTTAAAGAGAGTGTTGCCTGAGCTGATTTGTGAAACAGGAGCTGCAGAAAATAATCAGGAAAATCAAGATGCTGAGATGATGGTGATAACAGCAGTTCCCACATGATTAAAGTGATGGTTTTCACTTGGTAATTTTTACCTGATTTTGGGGCAGAGTGGCAGGGTGGGGAGAAAACACCAGAAATTCATTGAGAAGGATGTGCAGGACTGTTGGCTGGCTCCTGCTCCAAACACACAGTCCTTATCTGGAGAGCAGCCTGGCAGCTCATGTACCCATGCTTTGCTTTTCCTTGTTGTCCCTGCCCAAACTGCATCTCATGTAATCCCAGAGAAATGGGGTGGAGAGTTGTTGGAGTTTGCTTGTTAATGGTAATGATCTCCTGGCTGGGAGCCTGGCGTGGCTCCCCTGTGGCCAGTCTCTGCTGGGCTTGGGCCTCAGCTTGAGACACCACGAGTCCTTCATGAGTGGCTAGCCCTCAGACTGTGTCCCAGAAATCTGTGAGTCTTCATCTGCTCACTGGGTAACCCTGGATCTGCCAGGGGAGACAGTGGTTGGCAGAAATCCCTGTAGCTGGCTGGTGGAGGATGATCCCTGTGTGGTGGCTCAGGGTGGTCAGTGTGGACCTGTCTGGGCAGCCTTTGCCTTCTGAGATGCTGCATTTCCTGCAGAGGGAGGTAAGCTTGGATGGATCCAAGCTCCTTTGTCTTCTTAAACCAATGGCACCAGCGGTCAGTACTCAGGCGTGGGAGCCCCAGGGAGCTGCTGGTGTTTCACTTTCCTGCTGCCACTCTTGGGTGGGAGTGACACCAGCTGCCAGTCCTGCTGGCAGGAGCCCTTTCTCCTCCTTTGGAAGTGACCTAGATTGCCAGAAAAATGGCAAAAAAAATGGAGAGTGCTGAGCTCTAGTGGGTAGCAGCAGGTCATCAGAAATACTGCCTGGAGCTCAGCCACATTGCGTATTTTGGGAGCAGGACTTCTGCCCAGTCCCTCTTTACCTCAGGATCTTAATTATTGATTATAAATTCATCTGATGAAAAGATGGCTTTAATTGCTCTAATATGTACCCAATTTGGAGTTCATTATAGGCCAGGATTGTTTTCCTTCCCTTGCTAATTGGCACCGAATGGGATGCAGAGGAAGGCGGGCACTGGTGCTGTTCCACCTTCAGCGATTGCCTGGCTGCCTGTAATTGTTTGTTTATTTGTGGAGGTGCTAAGTGCTGCTGGAAGTTTGTATGTGCTCTCTTCCTAACGAGTCCTCAGCTGAACCTCCAGGATTTCTGTGAGACAGGGGTGTTTTCAAGCAGCTGCTGGATCTCAGCGATGTTTTGGGATGGCTGGAGTACTCTGCTGGAGGATGGGACTGAATCCTGGGCTCCCCTTTGTGCCTTGGCCTATTTCCCTGCAGGAGGGGGTGGATTTTCTCTGTATCCTGGTGTACCTGAGGCTCCCAGTGCAGCTCTGGAGGAAGCCCTGGCTTGCAGGAGGAGCTGAGGTGTGGAGCTGGTACAGGGACGCTGCCCTGAGGACAGGTGTGGGGTGCTCCTGACCCTGTTCCTCCCAGCACCACGGGCAGAGCTCAGTGGGAGATGTTTTCCAGCCCTGCAGACTGTGGTGGTGGTTTTCCTTGGAAATGGCAGCGTGGACCAGATGTTCACAGGGTAATTGAAAATTCCATTTTATCAGAAAGCGTTTGCTGTCAAAAAGTTTTATCTTTACTTCAACAAAGAGGCTGATTAGATCCCTCAGGACCTGAATTAGCATCTTTGAGGCTGGATACTCTGTTTTGTGATTCAGGTAGTTATTCCTGCCTTGGTTTTCCTCATACTGGTACTTTTTTCTTTAAATCCCTTTGCCCTCTTCCAATCATAGTGTTTGTGCAGGTTTGGCTTGTTTTCTTTGTGTGGATGTGCACCAGCACCTAGATATGCTTAAATGTATTCTACTGCCTTTTTCACCTTGCCTTGAGCAAGAGCCATTCTCGCACTCTCTAAGTCGTGGGAGCCAGCATAGAAATCAGAAAGGAGATATTTCCAATATAAGTTTTTAATGTTAGAAGCAACAGATTTCACACTTATCTTAATTCCCAGTGCTGGCCAGTATTTTAGCCATCAATTACAGAAAGAAAATCATTGGTCCAATGAAGCAGTGATTCACTGTTTAAGACAAAAATAGAAAATATGAAAATAATAAGCACACGCTAATCATAAAATGGCAGTGTTAGAAATAGTCACCACCGACATAAAATAGTGAAAAAGCTTTAAAATCAAAATGAGAGGGTTTTAAGCAATGTCAGTAATGGTTCTCTACAGAGAATTGCTTCTAAAAGCATCACTTCCACTTTTCTGGTGCCAGATCAGCAGTAAAGGTTCACATGAAATGTCATCTGGAAAGACCTGGTCCCGCATTCATTTCCTCATCTGTGTAACTTTGCTCACAGGGGAGATTTAATTGTGTCTGAGTCCCATAAACTCCAGCAAGATGTAGGGTTCTTTGAATAGAAATGGGTTATATTTAAATAGTTATGTTAAGTCTTCTTTATACTATCACACAGTATAGAAATAAGATTTGGATGTAAAGGAGAAATGGGCCCGTGATCTTCACTGAAACTTTTCCTGCTGGTTGCATCCCAAATTATTCGGATGTATCATCATTTAGGGGATCAGGTTTTATCTGGAATATTCCAATTGGTTCTTATGCTCATCTCCATAGTATCTGGGTGTTTTCAGTTGTGAATTGAGAACATGACTAATGGTATTAACTGGAGGCAAACTCAGGTATTAGAAACTGTTGATTTTTTGTAAGCTGATTTCCAGCAGTCGTTCTACCTACAACCCCCTTTCACTCTGCAGAAAAGCCTTTCTGTAGAGCTGCATGCACATAAAGACCTCAGTGACATATTCTGGGGCTTTGGAGGCTGCATTTCTCTGGAAGCTTCTACAAATTAATAAAACTACCTAATTTCTTGTATTCATACATGCAGCACAAGACATAAAGTATAACATTAATGTGTGAGTGACAGCACATCCCTTAAGATGGATGAATGCTGTAAGCTTTCTTTCAGGGCAGTGTCAATTATTCCAGCTCCTCTGATTTCTGTATTATTGCACAGCTCTGGTAAAGCAGCCTCAGTGAGCTCAGTGGTGCTCCTGCAGTGGCCAGCCTGGAGGGAGCAATCAGCTTCTCACAGCACTCTGAAAGCCCTGAGGAGGATTTTCCTGACGAGTGGGTAAGCTGGTCTTTGGGAAGAGGAGTTGATTGTCTTATGATCCCCACACTTTTGAATGATTGTGTGTTGAGCATCTGAGCTCAGCTCTGTGTGGAGGTCACTGATGCTTTTGTCCATGCTCTCTCCATCCTCCCCAAGCTCCTGCTGACATTTCCTAACCGGGCTTGTGGAGGGCATAATGTCTGTTGTTGGACCATTGAATGTAACTCAGCTCCTTCAGAGGCTGATGTGGACAGGCAGAGCTGGCCAGGGGGACAGGTGGCCCCACTTTGGACTCAGCTGCCTTCACCCCTGTGCTGCAGCAGGCAGGGCTCACGTCAGGAGGGTTGGTCTGTGCTGGGAGTTGCTGCTTGGCACGGACGGATCCCCTGTGCTGCTCTGCCTTAGTGCTGCTCTCCCTGAGCCTGGAGCATCCTTGCTGGAAGGTCCTGGGGGGCAGGGGTGACACTGAAGTCATCTCCCTAGCAGTGAGGGAAGCCAATCCCTCTTTGCAAGAGCAGAACTAAATAACAAACAGATGTGCAACCTCCTTGGTTTGCATGAGAAGCATTGTCCTATATCCCACGTTCCTGGCACTCTTCCTTCAGCTTGCAGGGTCCTTCAAAGATAGTTCTTGTGGAGTCTTCATCACTGAAGTTTCTCCATTCAGGCTCACAGGAGTTATAACCTTTAGGTCCTCAAGTTTTTTTCCCCCTAAGCACAGAGAACACTCAGCAGATGTGAACATTTTGGCAACTTGGAGAGGAAAATTAAAACTTGAATCCATGCCCTGTTGTGTAGGTTTGCAATGGATGAATGATCAGCCCAGAAATTTGGAGAGTTTCTACTGTTTTATTGTACTTTTTAATGAGATTTTCTCCAATTCAGTCATTGCTTACCCATATTTTTACTGGGTGACTGGAGAGCAATTTATAGGAGATATGAAGAAGAGGTATTTCAGATTAGAGAATTTCAGCTTCTATTTCTGCTTGGTTTTTTTAACTGTTCCTAAACTCCAGCCCAAGGAGAACCTTTGCAGAGAAGATCTTTGTCTCAGGGTTCAGCTGAAGATGGGGTGGTTCTAACCCTGGCTCTGCCAAAGCCTCCTTTTCCAGAACCACTACCCCATACTTGGATTTTAAGATATTTGCAGATAAACAAACAGTTCAGGCAAGCTTGCAGCTTCCTTTTGCCTTACAAACAAGTCAGAAAAGGCTCCTGTGGCCTCTTTTGCCCCTCTGCCAGTAACTTCTAAGGAAGCCTTTAACACTTTCCTTCTCCCAGCAGTCAAGTCTGGCAAGGTGGTCAAGGTAATGGCCATCGGATTGAGCAGTGGGGAAGGTACATGAATAAAACCAAACCTTCTGCTCACGCAGCAAGCCAGCACTTCCCAATCTCCTCCTGTAATCAATCTACATCGTTAATGACTCTGAAAACAGACTGAACTGCTGGGGCTGGCACTGGGAAACTTGCATTACAAACTAACCATCTCTTATTAACCTTTCGGTGTTTCCTTCACAACACTAATTAGATCCAAATAAAACCAATGTTTGTGAAACTCTTAAGTTAAAATATAATTTTCAGAGAAAATATGGTAAACTCCAGAGCTCCTGTTTGCTTGGCCTTTCTTTTTAATTATGATAGGGGATGGCTGTTACTTGTTTTACAGAGGCTTACATGATTAATGCTGCAATGTTACTGTAATTAAAACAGCAAAAAAAAAAAGATGTGATTGGGGCCTGTATAATTTACAGACATCTCGGCATTCTGGTGGCAGAGCTGCTCTGAGCGTTGCAAAGACGAATCATAAAAATTTATTCTAATTAAAATTGCCAGATTGACTAAACAACAGGTGACTTACATAACTTGAGCGACTTGCACTTGGGGTGAGAAATCATCTGAAATCAGTGAATTATACAAAGCTGCCTATTATTCTGCTAAATGGGAAAGTGTGTGCTTACCATGGCAACCCGCATCAATTTTGCAGCCTCTGGAAAATACAGGGCCCTTTATTAAAGGAATAATCAGCACCAGCAGCGTGGTGACCCCGGGCTCTGCAGGGGCAGGGACACGGCCTGGGGGCTTTGGGGCAGCCCCTGGGCACAGGTGGGGCCAGCAGGTGAAACCCTGCCCTGGTACCTGGGGGCTCAGGTGTGAGCCAGCCTCTCCAGAGGGGCTGCCACAAGTTGGGTGCCTGTTGTTTTTCCCTCCGAAACGTGGTGCAGTTAAATTAATGTGTGTGATAAGGATAAATTGTTTGGACCTCTGCCAATTAGGCTGCATGCTGCAGAGAGCTGTAGGGCAGGGACTGTGTCTCCCCTGGTGCAGGGGAAGGAGCCCACCTGTCTCCAAAATACGGAGATATGGGTGAGTGTCTGAGCTGCTCCAGATCCTGCAGATATCTGCTGAGGGGAGACACACCACTGGGTTTGTATGTAGGTTGTTTTACTAAATGATCTATGTAATAATATATAAGTCAAAACTCTGTAATAATTGGCACCAAACAGCAAAAAGAACTCGCAGCTTTTATCTGTCTTGAGGGAAGTGCTGCCACTCAAAACTTGGGAGTGCTATATTTTATTTCTCATACAGCATATGTGAATGTAAGACTAGATAGTTCTAAATGGGTCACAGAATTATTAAGAAGTTTGGCAGCCTTTCCTCCTGGTGTACGTGGGGAGCAGGAGCATGGGCTGTGCCAGGCTCTGGCTGGGTGTGTGTTGCCTTTGCACAGTCATTTCCCCTTCCCTCCTGCATTTAACCCCTCTGTCTGTTTGGGAAATAAGTTCTTTATAAAGTACTATTATAGATGTGTGTTAGTCACAATGTTTATAATCACGGCACTCATAAGGTGGCCCCTGTTTTTGCTGAGTATCTGTAATGGTAGTGATCAGTTCCCCACCCTCAGCATTAGCTCCCTTAGTGTTTTTATTTTTCAACAGAAACCCCTTTTTTTTCCATTTCCCTTATTGTATTTCACCCTTTTCCAAGTGTGAAGAACAACTTGCTTTGTAACTGGCTTCACTGTTAGGTTGTGTTTCATTACCAACATCCACAGCTGGCCGGGGGTGCTGGCACGTGGCAGCAGGTGACAGCAGGGCACTGCTGTGCCACCTCACCTCTGGGCAGTGCCAGTCACACCTGGGCAGGGCACTGGAGCTGGGCCAAGGTGGGTCAGCCTCGAGGTCGGGGTGTGTGGAATGACTGGCTGTAGTACCAGAGCTTCATCCCAAAGAAATCCTGGCTTAGCATCAGTCCCTGCAGGAAAAAGAGTTTAAATTGAACCACAGGGAAAAAAAAAAAGAAAAAAAAGATGAAAAGCCCCCTCTCTGAATTGAAGCAATAGGAAATGAAAACTGCTGAGATACACTGTCATGTGGGTAGTGGTGCTACCAACCTTGTGCTGCAGTAATTACCTCTATGCATGCAATTTGTGCTCAGCTACGACTGATTTCCCACATCATCCGGTGCCCAGGCTATATTCAATCAGTCCCAGCTGGAGAGAGCTATCTTGGATTATTTGGTGAGATTTCCCCACAGATGCTGCCTGGCACGCCAGGGAAGGGCTGCGGAGCCCCCCTGGCCCAGGCTGGAGCTGTGGGGACAGTCACAGCAGGGTCCCTGCCCCAGGGACATGGGTGCTGAGGACCTGCAGCGGCTGGGGTGACAGGTGAGGAGCTTCTGGCACCTCCTGGGGAGAAGTCTTGGCTCTGCTGGGTGCGTGCTGGAGGGAGAGCAGGTTCTGTGCTTGTTCCTGTGCTGTTTCATGTGAGAAATGAAAGAGGAGAGCGTCAGCTGGGAATCTTCCTGAGAAGCCAAGGGAGGTGGGAGTCCTCATCTCCTGCAAACCAAAATAGGTCGAGCACTTGATTTCCTCTGACTGCTTTGGAAGTGTCAGCTTCAGTAAGGAGCTGAGCAGAGCAGGAGCTCTGGTGTGAGTGCAGCCCTGCCTCGCCTGCTCGGGCACGTCCTGTCAGCTCCTGCAGGAGCCAGAGGGCTCCGAGCCATTGCCTCAGGACAGGAACTTCCTCAACTCAGCTACCTGCAATCCTGGATTAGGTACAGCTTGGTGAGGGGTTATCGAGGGGCAGCTCTTGTGTGGGCAGAGGAATTTGGCAGGAAACCTGAAGTTAAAGCTGTGCACAGTAGTAATTCAGGAACTGTCAGAGAAGGGGTTTTTTTGGGAGCAGTAGCTGCATTATTGGAGGGTCAGGCATACTCAGGTGTGTCCTGGAAGGTTACTGTGTGTATACTGGACTTGGATTTGTTTTTTTACTCTCTGTGTTTACCAGTCCATCATCATCATCATCATCATCATCATCATCATCATCACACAATGGTTTGGGTTGGAAGGGACCTTAAGGATCATCTGCTTCCAACCCCCTACAAAGGGCAGGGACACCTTCCACTATCCCGTGTTTCTCAGAGCCCCATCCAGCTTGCCTTGGACACTTCCAGGAGTGAGGCACCCTCGGCTTCTCTGGGCAAGCTGTGCCAGGGTCTCACCACCCTCACAGTAAAGAATTCCTTCCTAGTGTCTTATCTAACCTGTGAGTCTAAAGCTATTCCCCCTTGCCCTGTCACTTTTGCCCTTGTCAGCAGTCCCTTCCAGCTCTCCTGCAGCCCTGCATTTGTTATTTGTGCCACTGCTGGTTCCAGTGGGAGCTGTGTGGGCAGGATGTCCTGCTGTGTGTCCTGGCAGGCTCCCAGGAGCCACCCCTGCAGCCAGGGATGAGTGCCTGGCAGCACTCACAGGGTCACTGCTGTGTCCTGCATTGTTCTGACAGGCCGTGCTTGTGCAGCCACTCTCAGGTTAGTGTGGGTCCCACTGATTTACAGACCTCTCCTGTGCAGGGCAGCCTGTGTCCATGACAGGCCATGAAGCACATGATAACTCAGCAGCCTAAATTATTCAGGCAAATTGAATGTGTTTGGCTTGTTCCGAACTTTAGTTTCCTTTCAGTGCTGTCAGGAGCACAGGTAGCCCTGATGCTTGTATTGGAACTCACTCGAGTGCCAAGGAGACACAGACAGCTCAGGTATAACTTATGTTTTACCTCGTTTGTTGCTTACTTCCACCTTGCTGGGCTCTTTCTGGGCACTTCTGTGCCTCATGAGAATGTTTGTCTTGCTCCTACTGATGCTGCCCTCTGGTATGCTGCTGGGTTCTGGGAATTCTCTGCGTCACGTGGTGGAAAAGCCCCTGTAAAATCCAAAACAAATTCTGTGTCTGTTCCACCCTTTAGTGGAAGTATATTCACTCATGCAAAAATTTTGACCCATTAGTCATCACTGGAGGATCCAGAAACCTCATCTTAATGAAGACAAGTAATTAAAATTAACAATTCTACCTGCAATTCCCTCATTGCCTGACCTCTGCTTTGTCAGTCTTCCTCCATTGTTACTAGGTGGATATATCGAATTAATTCACTGTAAAAATCCACACAACCCTTCTGTGAGCAGCCTTGCCTTGCAAGGACCACCGAGCTATGGCCAGCAGATGGACAGGAGATGCCTTGTCAGTGCAAACATGTCCCCTGGCTTTCTGGACACTGTTCAGAAGCTTCTGGGATAGGTGAACAAATTGGCTTTCACCCTCCAAACATGTGTCTGGAGATTTAGGAGCTCACTCAAAGCCTTTTGAATCCACAAGGATTCTTTCAGCTGAGACCACTGGGCTTGAAATAGGACCCGAGGGAGATGGCATCCTCAGGGACGTGCCCTGAGACATTGGTCATCTAAGCCTGTGTTCAGAAAAGAACTGAGGGAAGAGGGGATCTCTGCTGCTGAGCATCTCCCTAATTCAGTGAGCAAGACAGAGCCTTGGGAGATGGAGATTTGCCTTGGAAAATTCCAGCTGCAAATGAGATGCATGATTTTAGGAATTAGAATAATTACCCCCTGGAACAGGTTCCCAAGGGATGTGATATATTCTGTATCACTTAGAGTCTTTAAATCACATTTGCATATTTTTCTCAAAAGCGTGCCTAGTCACTCAGAGTGCAGGGCTGTCCTTGAGGAGCACAGTGTGACAGGGCTGAGCCTCCCCTGCTTTCAGGGCAGGAGTCACCTGGTCCTGCATGGGCTGAGCTCTGCAGATCCCTGCAGCAGAGGCTTTGGCACATCCTGGAGAAGAGCTCAGGGCTGTCCCTTGGCCGGCGCTGGCGGCTGTGCAGGAATGTGCAGAACTGAGCAAGTAACTGAGCTGGGGATGATTCAGAAGCCAATTCCCCCAGCCAAAATCTGCCTTCTCTTCCCCAACACACGCAGTCCCTTCCTCTGAATCAGATGTCCCCAGGCGCTGAGCAATCCTGGCTCTATCAGTGTTTCCAGGACCTTCCCTCCCACCACCCCCTGAGTGATGAGAATATTTTTGTAGATCTCATTTCCTGGCCTTTCCCTTTCATCTCTCAAAGCAGCAAGTAAATGAACAGCCCTTTAGTTTTTAGTTACTGCTCTGCACCCAGTGAGCTATCAGAGGCTGTTGACAATGGCTTTTCTCTTTTCCGTGCTCCTGCCTGCAGGATTTGGGGAGATAATTCATTTGGTCCTGGTGCTTTGTCAACTTTCAGCACTTGTAATTGCCTAATGATCAGTGCTGATGCTGTTGTTAAGCCTGTTAAAACTTTGTCCTGCTGAACAGCCAGACTGTGCCTGTCTCATCATGTTGTGCCTGCTGTGCTGGCTGGGGCTGCCTTTGATGCTCCCACCCTGGCCCCATCTTTGGTTGCTGCTTCCCACCCACCCCAGGCACTGCCGAGGGGATGGATGGATGCAGCAGGGTGCTGCCCACGCTGAGGAGCTGCACCTGGAGTTACAAATAGCTGAAGAATAATCCCTCAGAGAGTCAGATGCTCTCCAGGGTGAATCCCCTCTCGGCCCCAAGGAGCCTGGAGCTGCTTGGGGAAGGTGGGCTGGTGTCTGTGCCTGGTGGGGTGGGTGAGAGCAGCTCTCTGGAGCAGGCTATCACTGCTAGAGCACTGCTGTTTAGCAACATGCCGCTATTTCTGCTTTTCCATCTCTCTTGTGCCTTTTCCACCATCATTATAGTTTTTCTAGGGCTCTAATTGGCCACATTTCACGCCACCACCTCTTCTGCTGCTCATCCGGGGTGCCCAACTGGCTGGTGCCATCTCTGGAAGCCCCTGTCGCTCATCCTCGCCTCCTCCAAGGCTGGTTTTTAATGGCACACACTGAACATTAGTGCATTACCATCCCTTTTCCAAGAGCAGTCTCCATCCACTCTTCTCTCGTCCCCCAGTGCCTCATCCAATTTAATTAATTATACTTAGTATATTACGCATCCTGTCAAAGTTTTTCCTTTCCGAGGTTTAATGGTTTTTTAATTCTAATGCATGCTGCATGTGGAAGCGTTTGAGCAGTGAGGGAGTGTGCAGTGGCAAGGAGGCAGCATTACAGCATGTGCTGCAGGCAGCCAGGGTGGGTCCCTGTAGAGAGGCTCCAGCTGAGCTGCTGCAGGACTGAGCTGCCTCCTTCCCTCTGCTGCTGCTCAGGGGCACAATCAGGGGCTGGGGCCAGTGCAGGGGGCACTGCAAGGGTTTGGGTTGAGCCCACTCGCCCTTGGTGCATCTGGTGGAACAGGAGAGAGAGGGCTGGTGGCTCAGCCCCAGTGTCCTCTCTGCAGCTGCAGCCCGTGCTGAACTCAGGGTAATGAACCTGCCTCTTCTCCTTGTGCTAACTGTGTCTGAAAGCACCGATTCCATCAGTCATTGCAGGCCTGCCTTATCCCCTTGCAGAAGGGAGGTGTTGAGGATGTGGTGGGGACTGGGCTGAGCAGGTAACGCCGGCTGGGGCTGGTTCCTATCGCTCTGAATTTCCCAGAGACACTTAAAAGGCTTGGTCAGGAAAGTGGTTCAGCAGGAATGACTTTGTGGGGTCTTACACTGACTAGCTTTGGGTATTTCCAGATAAAACCTGCTCAGACTAAGAGGGTTGTGGGTTGGTGGTTGTTTTTTTCCTGCCTGTCAGTGTTGCAAAGTGCTTAGGTTTTGAAAATCCAGCTGGGCTCTGTCTGTCTGTCACACCATCACTGAGAGTAACGATGCTGTGGTGCAATTTAGCTGACAGCCCTGTGAACTGGGGCCAGGAGCCAACACAATCCAGCCTGACCTCGGGGCAGTGCTGCAGGAATGTGCCTCAGGAAACCAGAAACCCTGCGAGGCTGCACTGGCAGGAGCTGGGGCAGAGCTGGAGCAGCCCATCCTGGGGAGCAAGGGCATCCCACCTCTGCACTGTATCCACAGCAAGGGGTGTGTGGGACGATCCCAGTGAGGTGTGCAGCCCCCAGGTGGGACTCAGAATCACTGCCCAGGTGCCCATGGGTCGGCAGCTGGGAGGGCTGGAGCTGTGGAGCTGAGTGCTTTCCTTGCAGTGCTTGTGCAAGTCATGGAAATGCAGTTATTTTCCATTCCAGTTGTTCAGCAATCCCCCTGTGGCTGTGGAGCTGACAACCCCAGACACACTGCAGGGCTTGTTCTCCATCTCACCCCCGTGGCTGTGGGCCCAACAGAGCGGGGTAGGGTCGGACAGGATGACACCCCAGCTGGATTGCTGGAGTTGAGCTTGTCCATGACTCACAGGTAAAGACATTTCCCCAAGCTTATAATGAGGTTTTAGATTTAGCTATTGACCTTATAGTAGTTTTACATGCATGTTTATCTGCCCTTTGGATTAATGAAGGTAAACTTAATTGCCAGAACAAAGTTTCATCTAATTAAATGGATCAGATTCTCAGACTCTGGCAATTCTGTCATGTCTTCTCTTGGCCCTGGGGCACTGTAACCCACAGCTGGCATTTCCCTGGCATTCTTGTTATCCCTTGTGGAGCTGGAGCCTGCTTTGAGCCCTCTCTGCAGCTCCATGGCCATGCAGAGAGAGCAGGAATGTCCCTGTGAGTCAGGTGCTGGGTCAGGCTGGACAATGCAGAGCAGCTTTTGCAGACCTGTCCCAGATCCCTGTGGGATTTTCTGATGCACCTGCCCCCCTAGGCAAACATCTCATTGTGGTCCATCCCTGTGCTTCAGAGCAAAGATCCACCAGCATGGAAAATCCCTGTGTTCATCTGAAAGAGACTTCAAGTAGAGCACCAGGGAGGGGATAATGCTGAGCTCCAGGGTGGAAGCACGAGAGGTCAATGTCATGATGAGAGATGGCCAGCAACCAACATTTCGGTTTTCTAAGAAAAGGCGTAAAATTCCCCAGCTCTCCCTTGATGGTGGGGAACGCCCCATTGTGCTGGGAAGCCTTCCAGCTCCCTCCACTCTTCAGAGCTGCACACTTTTAGAAAGTACAAAGAGCTTCTCATAATGTTTTGCCTTGTGGGTACGTCTATGATTAATTCCGTGCAAGCATTACTGGTGCAATAACAATACTGAAGGTCCTAAAACTGAAAAAGGAAACACATTTGGCTCGTACTTCATACACAATCACTTACACTTAAGCTATTGATAGTTGATTGGGATCTGTAGACTGCTGGGCTGGTGCCACTGGGTTTCTGAGCGCGCTCAATGGCTGGAACAGACAGCGAGGCTGTAGGTTTTGGCAAGCTGTAGGTCTCATTAGTCAGGCTGACTGTATCTGACACGAGAGATTCCCATCCACCAAGATGAAGCTCACTTCCCTAGGCTTTGGCTGACATCCCAACAATATTTACATGAAGGACAACAGAGGATCAGTGTTAGATTAAGGCTGTGAGTTTCCAGTAGGCAGACAGTTAAATATTCTATTGAAATACTCTTTTGATTATTTAGATAATAATGAAGTTTATGCATGTCCTTGAGAAATCTGGGGAAAGGCAGTTGTTTTATGCTAAGCATGCAAAGATGTGTTTAATCTTGATAATAGGAGTAAATTATGTATCAGCGTTTATAACCTCAGCTCCTTTCTTTCTCACTTGTTGTGTGGAGCCACCAGAAGCCTTGCAGGGAAGGGTGGCAGGAGGAGGGGGCAGCAGCCTCCCCACGGCACCCTGGCCTTCACATCCCCGCGGGAGGAGGATCAGGATGGCTTGTTCTGCTTTGTGCTGGCCGAGGGAGGTGCTGGTTGAAGTTATGGCATTGACCACGAGCCCCCGAGGAGAGAGCAGGGATGTGCTCTGACAGGCGCTGGGCCAGGAGTTGGCCCAGTACAGGCATCCAGGAATTGCTTCTTATCTCCCCCAGCTGTAATTTCTGTTTTGTTGGATTTTTATCAGGATCGTTGAGTTGCCATTTTCTGACCGACGCCTGATTTTGAATAGGACTGAGTAATAATTTGATTTATTGCTGCCGTTGGAATGTGGCTGCCTGGCTGGTCCTGCCTTACCCTCACAGAATATGTGAATTTGCTTTGTCTATGACAATAGCAGAGAACAGTAACCTTTGGATTAATTTGTTTCAGTGACCGAAGTCCCATTAAATGGAAGGCAGCTGGTGTCAGAGGCATAAACTGAGACAAAGTTTTGCTCCCAATTGTGGGAAATGTGTTTAAACAGACTAGAAATGTTTCCATCTCTGCAGGGTATAATATACTCAAATGGTTGCATTAACATGAAAAAAGTCTAAGGAAGAGTGTATTTAGGACAATCCCTCTGTATCCAGTGCTAATGAAATTGAATTGCAGTAATGAAGTCAGGGGTTGTGTCTGCGCCCGTGCAGGAGCTGCCTCAGCATTGATGGAGCCGTGCCCAAGAGTGGTGGAGCACTAATGGCTCGAGATGGAAGAGGTCCATCAGAGCCCAGAGTGCTCTCCTCTCCCTGCCAGGGCTGGATCCCACATCCCAGAGCTGTTAGGATGCTAATGAGCCCTGGATGGAGGCAGAGTGCTGGAGTTTCGGAGGTGCTCCATCCCCGCTGCTCAGGGGCCAGCAGAGCTCCACAGACCACTTAAGAAAAGGATTAATTGGAGTTTAAATGGTGTGTTCCGCCGGCCCTCTGAAAGGGAATTAATTTTTCCTTGTGAATGAGGTGGGGATTGGCCTGCGGTCCTGGATAAAGGGGAGCAGCCAGCATTAAATTGCATTCCAGCCCATAATAATACCTTCTGGGTCTGACTCTGCCGTGGTGCATGGCATAGCCACACCACAGCTCCTTCTGGTGATCACCCTCCTTCCCACAGCCTGCTCCTCACCCAGAGGCATCAGCATCCCCAGGAAATCCTTGACATCGACTCTGTCCTTGCCCTCTGCTTGCAGCTGGCCAGGCACCCAGGTCTGCCTGTCCCTCAGTCCTCATTCACAAAGCAGGGACAGCTCTGCAGAAGGGAGGGAGTTATTCATGGTGATGCAGAGCAGGGCAAGAGGGGAATGGGCCAGCTGTAAATCAGAGGGAATCCTCAGCATTTCCTGGGAGCTGTCTGTGTCTGCAGCAGCTGGGGACAAGCCCCCTTGCTCACCTCTGCTGACCATCCCAGAAGCACTGCCCATGAGCTGCATGCAGCCACAGGTCCTTATCAGCAATTGCTCAATAAATTAATCTAAATGACAGCCCTTGTTTCATTAAAATAATTCCTGTGCTTTGTCCAAGCACTGTTGACCTTCTGTGTTGGGACAGACAATCCAGGATTAAAAATACAGCATTTTTAGCTTGCATAAATCCCAAATAATGGTGAAAGAGAGGAAGAGAAAGGCTTCTTGTGGCAGTAAAGAGCATTTGTCACTGTCCCTGGTTATTAGTATCCTCTGAGCATTGTGCAGGGGAAGCCACGCCAGGATTACATTGCTGCATTGACTGGAGATTTCTTATTAGGAAAGGCAAGGAAGGCTCTGTGAAGCCCATAGGTCAAAAATATAATACACTATTCCTCACCTCTCATTTCCTGATGTTATGCTATTAGAGGAGATAAGGGAGAGGTGCAGAGTCTTAATTTACAAGCGAATGATGAACCGCGGCTCGGGACTGTTTGTATTTTGCTGGAGCTTATTATTTTATCTGGAGTGTGATGCAGAGGATCGCTGCCCCTGAGCCAGAAACAGCCACTCCTGTTGGGGTGGAGGGGTGTGGGCTCCACTGGTGTGCTGAGGGTGCTGGGTCCTGAGAAGATGAAGGTGCTGGAGTTGAAAAGAAACCCCGAAGTAGCTGGAAGAGGAGGAGTGTTAAATAATGCAGTCGCGCTTTGTCCATGAAAGATGGCTAACCATGAGTAAACAGCCACAACAGTGTTTGATCCCTTCGTGTTTACTATTTATTCATATTTATTATTCATAAATTCTGTCACAAATGTTGGGCGCGCACCCCAGTGAGACATTTGCATTTTATTTTAAGTTTGATTCCCCCCCGCCCCTCAGTTTCATGAACGGAGATTTAATGATTTGCTTTTCCACATTGCTCCCGTGCTGGCTCTCCCTGGTTCTCCTCTTCTTGTTTCAGGAAGAGATTTCTAACATGGAAAAGTGATATTTGAATAGATTCCCCTAAGGCAATCAATTTACTTCTAATTTGTCTGGAACTAAGCTTTTCTTTGTTGCAATGAGAAAGGATTGAAACTGCTGTAAAATTTATTAGCTTCCAGGAAGATTTTGAAATGAATTTTTTAATGATCGTGCTGTTTGCTGTACCCAGGAGCAGTGTCATCGTGATTACAGTATAATCACACGTTTGCTGAAGGAACACTGAAATGTGGAGCTAGAGCTGGGCTCCTGCACGAGGGGACCTTTGGCACTGCCCAGGTATGGGCACCGCCTAGGTACGGGTTGTAGCCAGGTACGGGCACCGCCCAGGTTTGGGTAGTACCCAGGTATGGGCATTGCCCAGGTACTGGCACTGCCAAGGTACTGGCACTGCCCAGGTCCTGGCACTGCCCAATACAGGTACTGCCGAGGTACTGGCACTGCCCAGGTACCAGCACTGCCCAGGTACTGGCACTGCCAAGATACAGGCACCACCCAGTTATGGGCACTGCCGAGGTACTGGCACTGCCCAGGTACCAGCACTGCCCAGGTATGGACATTGCCCAGGTACTGGCACCGCCCAATACAGGTACTGCCCAGGTATGGGCACTGCCTAGGTGCTGCTACTGCCCAGATACTGTCACTGCCCAGGTACTGGCACCGCCCAATACAGGCACTGCCCAGGTACTGGCACTGCCCAGTACAGGCACTGCCCAGATACTGTCACTGCCCAGATACTGTCACTGCCCAGGTGCTGGCACCGTGGCTGGCACTGCCCAGATACTGTCACTGCCCAGGTGCTGGCACCATGCCTGGCGCAGCTGCAGGGCTGGGGGCTCTGGGCTGGGGCTGCTCATCACAACGCTCCCCCAGGCTGTGCATGTCCCAGCAGCCTGGGATCCCTCGGTCCCTCTTTGTCTCCCCTTATTTCTTGCTCTCAAGCAGCTCCTGCTCCTCTTCCTTGCTCGCCTGTAACAGCACAAACGAGCTCTAGTTATTCACCGTGGCAAAGCTGCTCTGACACGGATTGGATTGAACTGAGCGCCTGTTTGGAAATGGAAACTCCAGGGACTATTGTCATCGCCCAAATTGCACCTTAGATTGTATAACAGCACATGTCATCTGGCCATTTATCAGGAATATTACATTCCCAGGCACTTGCACCTTGCTACGATTTAACTTTGTCTCTTTGGCCAGCGTTGCAATTCCACTGGAGATAATTCAATTGCTGGGAGCTGAACGGGCACCTCGCGCACCCGCTCCGCGTTGCGGTGCCTCAGGTACCCGGGTGTTGGACAGGGGACTGGGGGATTTGTTCACCAGGGCCATTCCTCAATCCCCCTGTGATGAGGGAAGAGCCCGTGCTGTGTGGAGCTGGGGGCTCTTGCTGCAGTGCCCACCACGTGTCCTCTGCCAGCTCCTGCTGGGCTCTGCCTGTTGGGCATCCGTCCTGTGTCCCTGCTCTTCCGACCAAGAGCTTGCACAGTGGGATTGGAAAGTGCCAAGGGTCTTGGCTGGGTGGGGGATTTTTATCTCTCCCACCAGGTCTACCTGCAGCTGCTGGTCCTCGGCAGCTGCTGCCTGGCTGAGACCACAGCAGTTGTGGGTCTTTGTAACCCATAAAGTTGCCTTTGTGCTGGTCTTCTGAGTTCCAAGTAGAGCTCTGATTTGAAATCTGGAGCTTAACATGGATTTTGGTTGACTTGTTGAGGAACGTGTTTATTCCAGAGGTGGCTGTGGATTTTATGTTATTTCATATTTGCTATGCAAGAGCTTATGTTTAGTAATGACATTTTTCCTGCCAAGTCTGACTTCAGGATAACTGCTCACCTCTTGACGAAAAGGCTTGTGCCAGGATGTTTTGTCCCTGGGGAATGTTTTAAAAGTGACCCTGCTCTAAGGTGCCCTGAAACAAAGTTCTGGGTTTGTGCTGGGTGAGGGCAGTCTGGCTGAAACACGGGTATTGCTGCAGTGTGACCTGCACATCTTTCATATGTATAGGGCACTTACCCTCAAGCGAGCTGCTCAGCGTGTCTCTGGGCCAGCTGGGTGCCACATGGGTGCCCCCACGGGTGTCCCCACAGCCTGACTGGCAACTGAACTATCCCCTCTGTGTTTGCAGTGTCCTCAGCTCCTTAGAGAGTGCAGCCCAGGTCATGCCCTGGGCCGTGGTGGTCTCAGCCCCTGGCCATGGTGTTCTCCAGCCCATGGTGTTCTCAGTCCCCAGCCCATGGTGTTCTCAGTCCCCAGCCCATGGTGTTCTCAGTCCCTGGCCATGGTGTTCCCCAGCCCATGGTGGTCTCAGTCCCTGGCCATGGTGTTCCCCAGCCCATGGTGGTCTCAGTCCCTGACCATGGTGGTCTCAGTCCCTGGCCATGGTGTTCCCCAGCTGTGCCAGCTGGCAGGTCCTTGCCAGCCTGGAGCACTGGGGCCCTTGGGGGCTGTGTCAGGATAAGGTGCTCATGCTCACACAGAGCAGTGCCAGAGCTTGGGGTCTCACCCCACTTTGCCCCTCTGTTGCTCCCCCTCCCTTTGCCTGTCTCTAGCTCTGGTCAGGCAGAGTTTCAGCCTGCTTAGCCCTGCCATGAGCACAGGGGTGGGAGCTGTCTGCTTTGGCTGCCAGGCACTCACCACGTCGTGGTTCTGGTGGTTATTACCTGGGCTTTGCTCCATGCATCAAGAACATTTTGTCACTGCAGACAGTAACAGCTGTATTGACTAGGGCAGGTCTAGGGCTGTAAAAGAATTTCCTGTTGTTCTATTTCTGATTGTTAAAGTGGTAAAGAACAAGACAGAACAGTACAGTAATGTGAATGTGAACGTGAATGGCTGTCCTGGGTGCCATCAAAGCTGGGTGAGTCAGACTGAGCTGCAAAGGGCAGCACCAGGAGCGTGCCCAGCAGCTCCCTGCCTGCTGCCTCTGTTGGGGCGGGAGCAGCATGCAGGGATCAGCCCTGGCTCAGCCACTGGAGGGGCTCAGACCCTGCTGTGCATGCCTTTGGATCTGGGACAGCAGAGGAATGGCATTTCTGTGTATCAACAGGCCTTGCTTGAGGCGTAAAAATAATATTTTATACCAGCTACAGGGCTAAGGCAGTGATGGATGGGTGGGTAGCTGAAGATGCCCGTTCTGCCATGTTGAAGAGGCTGCTGCTGGGGGCTCTGTGCTGGTCCTTGTGTCTGCTGCCAGGTCAGGGCTGCTCTGGGCAGCCTGGACACATGTTGTCCCCGAGAGCAGGATGGTTCTGGCTGCAGGGCATGGTCTCAAAGCTGAGATGTGTGCTGAGCACAGAAGCAGAGCAGCAGAATGTGCCATGGAACTACCTGTTGTCTCAGGTCTGTGGATGGTGGTGACTTGTGACCCTCTGTCTGTCAGCCTGGCCTCTTTGAGACTTGTTAACATTCCCTTCCTCATACAAAAGATTGAAACAGTATAATTTAATGTAATGCTTCTCAGCTCCTTTCCTCCCTGCATTTCAGCTGCTGCAGGTTCTAGACAAGCATTGTAATGTCCAAAACTGATCATCTCCCTGGCAGAGAGGCACCAGGCCCTTTAGTGAGCTGCTCTTAAAGCACAGGTGCCTTTCTAGGCTTTGAGGAATATCCACTTGCATTAATCAGGGAAGTCCTCCATTTGTTTCTAGCTGTAAAATGTGGCAGTTGGAATAAATGGGTCAAGGCAAGACCAACCTGCCTGTGCTCCCTCTGGAGTGAGGTTTGCCTTGGCTATGGCAGACCCATGGACTGGGGGCTGAGCTGTGCTGCTGGGCAGGGAGGGTGAGGAGAAGGAGCTCCCCTGTGCCTTCTCGTGCTGGACCAGCCAGCCCAGCACGCTCACAGATCCAGCTTTTCATGTTTGTGGAGAGACTGAAGTGATGTGTGCTCCAGCAACACGCCCAAGGTCACACAGCACAATAAATCAGTGTCTCATCGGGATGAGAATCCAAGATATTTCTGTAGCCCCTCCAGCCATCACCAAGTCCTCTGCTATCACAGCCAGACTACACAACTTTGTATGCCTGTAGCACCCTTTTGAAGTTAAGCTGTGGATAAATAGGGAGACAGCAATATTTTCTGGGCCATTTTTCTTTTTTTTTTTTCTATTTTGCTCAAGTACTTGAAATTAGCAGTATCAAAGTATAAGATCATGGGCTTTTAGAGCTCAGTGCTGGTTGTTCAGTGTGTAGGGCTCAGGGCATCCTTCTCTCAAGCTGCTGTAAAGGCAGCTGCCAAAACCCAGACCTCCTCCCCTCCACCCAGCCCTGTGCTCCACATCACTGGGTTGCTGCTCTGATGTAGAGAAAAAGCTGATGTTTTACCCATATATTTTTCAATTAATTGGCTTCTTCTCTTTCTTTAAAAAAAACCCTTTCTTGGTGGTTTTTTCTTTTTTTCTTCTTTTTTTTTTTTTTTTTTTTTTTGAGGTCTGCCTTTTACTCGTTTATTCTCTGTAAGTGTTAAGCTGCTCATATTTTGGTGCATTGTGTTATGTGCTGAGAATTTTTATCAGCCGCCCTAGTGCTCGCATGTGGTGGAAATACCAATGTGTCTGAGGAGCGGAGGTTATGCACACAGATGTACAGAGCAGCAGAAGGAATGGTTTTCAGACAGAGGGAAGGAAATCTGGGCTGAGCCTGCTCCTTCCATCCATCAGCCCAGCCCCGACTGAGCGTGGGCTCCTGGGGGTGATGGCGTTGGAGCTTTGGTGCTGCTCCCAGCGTGTGTGGGTTACGGGAGGAAGGAGCCCCGTCTCTGCGTGGGGAAAGGCTGTGCTTTATGAGGGCTGCTGCAATTACAAGCTCTTATCAAATGAAGGAAAAGCCGAGACTGAAAAGCAGCCAGGATCCTGCGGTGTTCGGCAGGAGCCACGGTCGGATGCTCAGCAAAGGCTGGGCATGGTGAAACTGCTGAATTTCATTTCCAGCTTTGCACTTGGCTGAGCCTGGCTGCTTCCCTGAGCCTCGGTTTGTCCATCTGTGATGTGGAGGTGAAGCTGTGCAGTCCTCCGGGATTGACTGACAGTGCAGGAATGCACACAGGCCCTGGGCACCAGGGTTTGCACTCGCCTGAGAGCCCTTGGACCTGGTCTTGGAGGATCCTTGGGAAGGGTTAAACCACCAGTCCGTATTTCAGCACTGTAAAGTGGTGTTGGGACGACAGCCCCAAGTCGAGAGAAGGAATCTTTATTGCTCCTGTATGAATAAAGCCCCGGCACTGGGAATGACACATTTAATCTTCAGTGGAGTGGACAATCTTGGAGATTTATAAAGCCTCTGTTGTGTGAGAGGTCAGTGGGGATTAAGCAACAAGTTAAAACTCACATATACAGCAGAACCACAAAGAACCTTCCCTCCTCCCCCTCTTCTTTCCTCCCTCTGTTCCTTTCCCCTCCTTGCAAAAAGTCAAACTTAAATGTCACGTCAAACCAAGCTTAAAACATGGTGGCTTTTAACACTGGCCACTAAACCCAGGAACCACTGGCTCTGAGGGCTTGACACATGGTCAGCCCTGTTGTGATGGATTTGCTGCCGTCACTCCTTTTCCAGGCTCCTGTGCTGGTGCTGACAGGTGACACACAACCTACTGGAAATTAAACTCCAGTCTGTAGAGCCTCGAAAGCGACGGCTGTTTGAGGTTCAGTCAGTGCTGCTTGGGGCAGGATCCCCTCTGCAGTGCCCGGGCAGGCTGGAGGCTGTGGGCACCCCATTCACCGTGCCTTGTGCTTTCTCCCCACAGAGCCGAGCGAGGGCTTCCACTGCCGGGAGGAGTGCCGCATCCTGGGCCACTCGGACAGGTGCTGGATGCCGCGCGGCGCCGTGCCCAGCCGCGCCAAGTCCCCCGAGCACGGCAGGAACGTCATCGCGCTGTCCATCGAGGCCACGGCGGTGGACGCGGAGCCTTACGCGGACTGCGGCGCCAAAAGGACCTTCGCCACCTTCGGCAAGGAGGGCGGCGAGCCCCCGGCCGAGGAGCGCCTCGCCAACCCCAAAGGCAAAAGAACGGTGGACTCGGCCGCCTGCTGCAGCCCCAAGGTGAGCGGCGCCGTCCGCGAGGCCGGCAACGGCTGCGAGGCCGTCAGCCCCGTCACCTCGCCCCTGCACCTGAAGAGCCCCTTGGCCGGCAAGCCGGCGGCGCCCTACGGAGCCGGGCACTGCGCCGGCGGCCGGGAGCCCTTTGGGAACAGTGGCCCTTCCCGGCCCAGCGAGGCAGAGCCCCGGGGCGCGGACAGCGAGAGCAGCGGGCAGGAGGGCAACCCGCTCCTGCAGGCAAGCCGGGAAAAGGACTCGCCCGGCGCCCGGAGACTAAAGGACATCGTCCTCTGAGCAGCGCTCGGCCACAGGAGCATGAGGATGAGGATGAGGGACCGCACGACTCCCAGCGCAGATTGTTTTTATCGCTTACCAATGGTTCACAGATTGCTGTATTTAAAAGCTTTCCCTAAATGTATTGTTTATAAATGGAGCTATCGTTGATGTGACAATCCCACGTGTCTCGAGGGCGGCAGGGGTGTGCAGCCCGAGCGAGGAGCCGGTGTTCGGCTTTGGCCGGGAGGCAGCGGGTGGCGGGGGCAGAGGCCAGACCCCCCCGGTCCTCAGGAGCGCTCGGTACCCCCTCCTCGGAGTTTATATATTTTTGTATCTCAAAACGAAGATAAATTTCCATTCCTGGAGAGAATTGAGTGGCCAATTCCTTATTCGGACATCTTTAGTAACCACCCCGGCGGTTTTGTAGTCTGGACGAAGTAGCGGCTGTTTCTTGTGTGGGACTGTTCAAAGTGACAGTCGGGTGAGTTTCAGTTCAAATTCACCCAGCACGAGGTTGTTTGTCTTTTAAGGTGTTGGTGTTTTGCTATGGACACCCCTGCATTTACGAATCCTTTTGCTGTCACATACTTATCTGTACTATTATTGTATTTGATATTGCAAATTACTGTATGTCTAGTGATGGCAAAAGGCTTTCAGGCTTAAAAAAAAAAAAGGAATAGAAAAAAAAATAAATCACAATCATCTTACTTAAACTTTGGGGAGCCTGCAGTTTGCAGCCCCGGTGGAGCAAGCGCTTCTTCCAGCCCCCACCATTGCCTGCAGCCTCTCCCTGCTCCTGCAGGAAAATATCAGGGCATTATGGGAAGACGTTTTTGGGAAAATCCTGCCTGGATTGCAATTGTCAGATGCACTGTGCTGAACTTTTCCCCTTACCCGTTTCTTTTGCATAATTTCAAGGCAATGCATGGAAAGGTTTTTTTCCAGAAGTTGGTTATTTTGGTTTTTTTCCAGTTCCCAGATTTAGATATCCCTCGCCTCCAGTCATTTCCAAGTCAAAGAGATGGAATTATTTTAAGAGATCTAAATTACCTTCTCAATTAGACACACACACTTCCCAGTCAGCGTTTCCTAGCCATGATTACACCAAGAGGGTGTGTGTAGGTATGACATCATGGCATGGATTTTAGACCCTTCTGATTTCTTTCTATCCCTGCATCATAAATAAGTATGGAATGAGCAATAGTGATGTTAATTTAGGGGCAGACAGGTGATACGTAACAACGCTACTAATTCAATTAATGTGCCTTCTTAATGGAGAAAAAATTAAAGCAATTCTTTATTTTTTCTCATAATTAAGGACTTTTTTGTGTGGGTACAAATCTACTCATGTAAAATTGATTTGAAAATTGAGCTACTTTAATAGCCATTTTGTAGAAGGGAGAGAGGGAAGGGATTCCACAGCTCTCTGCTCTCTTGCAGTGATGATTCCTCAGTGAGGTATGAGTAAGGTAGAAGGATTTCAGTTAGTGTATTATTATTATTATTATTATTATTATTATTGCTATTATTATTAACCCTTCACTGAACAGATTTTTCCTACCCTCAATAATGTTTCCTAGAATTTAAAATTGATTATGGAAGGAAAAATATATAGCTCTTGCCAATGTTTGCTGTACCAGCAAGTTGAAATTAGTGGTTTCTAGAGAAAGAGTCTTTCTAGGTCTACATATCATGATAAAGTATTTGTTACTTGATTTATTTAAATGAAAAACAACAAGAAAACAAGTTCCAGTTGTTATCATCCTCAAAATAAAATTAAACTCCAGCCATTTATTTCTTCAGGGCAGATTGATCTTGCCTGAAGCCACAGCTGGTCTGAGACAGGTCCAGAGTCAGCCTGTTCCCCCTGCCACTTGCTAGGGCCAGGAATTGGGAAAGAATCAACAAAAAAACAGTTGTCTAATGAAATTTGTGATGCTTCCCTCACTGGTGTGATGACTACCTCATTCAGCTCCCATCCCACGTGCTAACATGATGTCCTGCATCCCTCCAGAAAGCAAACTGGGCGTTTTCTCCCCTCTTCTGGATTCTGAGCCCATTTTTCAGGGATATGTTGTTTCTGTTCCCGCTGTGTTTCCTGCCTGTGTACTGTTACTGCTGTCATTTATTTCTGGGTTTTTTCCCCAAATGTGTGTTTTATTATAACACGAGCAAAGAGGAGAGGGGCTGGCTCGGGGCTGTTGGAGTAACTGGGTGTTCTGTAACTGTTCAGCTGAGTTTATTCTGATCTTACCTGGTTTTGTCAGCTCTGGGAGGTTTGTTTTTGGCGGGAGGGGGGAACTTCTCCCGTGTGTTTGCGGAGAGACAGAACCTGCCTTGCCCATCTGTCAGGTGCTCTTGGCTTCACAGGGCAACGGCTCCACGTGGCCCCATCATCACCAACACCTCTGCCAGGAGGGGACCCAGCTTCCCCATGGCCCGGGGTGGGGTGGGGAGTGGGGGTCCCCCCAGGTGCCCCACCACCGTCCCCAGGTGCCTGGAAAAGCACCAGCCTTAATTCCTGCCGAGCGTTGCCCCCTGCCTGCGGAGCTGCCACCACCAGCCTTGTGTTTCGGGTGAAAAATAGATGCTAACTGAAAAGGAAGAGAGGAAAAAAAAAAAAAAAAAGAAAAAATAGAAACATTTCTCTAATTTACCCAGAGGAAACGTTCCTTGCCACTCTGAATAAAAGCACAGCCGAGAAAGAATGTGAAATAATTCTGTATTAAAAGGGGACATTAAGGAGGTCAGTAAACCCTTATGCCTCCAAGAAAATCATTTAAACACCAGTTTTCTGGGCTGACCCAGGCTGCAGCGGGGGATGTGAGCGAGGGGCCCTTCCCTGGCATGGCCTTGCTGTGCGGGGCCAAGGGGAGACCCAGAGAGCTGCCCTGGCTTTGCTGCCTTGGCCCTCTCCAGAATATTTTGGTACTCCTGTCACTGTCCCTCTGTGTCACTCGAGATGAGTTCAGGCTCCTGGGCAAATTGCAGTCCCTTGGTTTTTTTCCTACTTGCATCGAAACTGGCCATGCAAAAAATGTTCCAAGCTGCAGGGCGGGCAGGAAGGCTTTTTGGAAGGGTTCCAGATGTAATTATTGTGCTTTTTAATAACTTAAACCTGTCCTCAGATTTGGTTTAGGAAAAATCGCTGGGATCTGTTGGTTCCCTTCAGGCAAACTTGCTCTGCTCCCCTGTTAATCCAGGAGAGCAGCAAGCACCGACGATTCTCCCCCGAGCATGACGAGGACCCCATCTGGAGCAGCTTTGGGGCTGGGGGCCAGGGGCTGAGCTCTTCCCTGCTCCCTTGGGCGCCCCTGGCCTTTCCCACCCTCGAGGCTGCAGGGCTGTGCTGGGAAGGATGGTGGAGGGCTGGGGGGCACAACTGATGGCTGGAAACATCCCCCCTCCAAGCACTGTCTGCTGAGGTTGCTGCCGTTCCCTGTTTGTTGTGAGCTGGAGGTCGCCTGTGGATCACACTTTGTGCAAAAGTGAATTCCTTTCTTTTTTAATTTTTATTTTTCCAAACAGGAAACAAGTTGCTTTTGTGAAGAACACACTGTCTGATGAATATGTTGAAATTATTCTTGGGGAGGGCAGGGTGGGAGGGAGAGAAAAAAAAAAAACCAATCTAATTTTGAATGGAAACACATTTGTCTGTCATTGGGGAAAAGTGATGGTCTTGTTGCTACAGCTGCTTTTGCAGCTCTGGGTAATCTCTGATCCAACCTGTGAGCTGTGGTACCGCCGGGGAGAAACCCCACTGCCCCCACTGCCAGCTCTGCTGGGGCTGAGATGGAGCCTCCGCTGGTGCCAGCTGATGTTCAGCTGATCTGAGCTGGGGGAGAGCCTCCAGACACCCCTGGGGTAGGGTCTCAGACACCCCTCCCTCACCCACTGGCTCTATTCAGCTGATCTGAGCTGGGATGGGGTCTCAGACACCCCTCCCTCACCCACTGGCTCTATTCAGCTGATCTGAGCTGGGCTGGGGTCTCAGACACCCCTCCCTCACCCACTGGCTCTGTTCAGCTGATCTGAGCTGGGCTGGGGTCTCAGACACCCCTCCCTCACCCACTGGCTCTGTTCAGCTGATCTGAGCTGGGCTGGGGTCTCAGACACCCCTGGGCTGGGGTCTCAGCCCCCCTCCCTCAGCAGTGGCTCCCAGCAGCAGCAGCAGCAGCCACCCGGCGGCCGCGGCACCGAGCGCGGTACGTTCTCGTCATGGTGTCTCCGTTGCCGAGTATATGAAGAATAAATTGTTGTATATGCTGATATGTATGTTATGTACATTTTCACAGTGATTGAATCATTGTAAACAACAAAATGGAAAAAGGAAAAAAAAAAAAAGAAGAATCACCATTCTGTCTATTTTATGAAGATGATAAAGCAGCTTTATTAAATTATTATGATTCTGTTTCCAAATGGTGTACCTGCCACATTGGGATTTTTTCATCTGATGAGAACTTTGTTTTCCACCTAAATGTGATTTTCTTTTCTCTGCTTTGAGCATCTAATGCATTTTAGTATTAAAGCAATTATTGAATAAAATGGAAAGTAAGTGTTTGGTTAAATATGCCTCAGTGGGTTTGCTTTGATGGGCTCCAGGTGCTGGTCCTGCAGAAGCCAACGCACGGCTGGGTGCCACCCCAGCCCCGTCCCTGTCCCATGGCTGGTCAGCTTTGGCACCCCAGAGGCTGCAAAGCTCAGACAGAACTTTCCTGGTCCTGAGGAGGGGTCATCACCATCCCCAGTGGTGACCAACTGGCACAGGCAGACTCTGAGCCCCCGTGAAACTGCGCTCGGTGCTGGTGCTCTGCTCTGCCACCTTCACCTGCAAGGGGAACACCACTGGGAGAGGGATGAGCACAGGTAGGAAACGCCTCCAACACACACTTCTCCACTGAGGCATGGCAGAGACTTTCTTTTCTGCAGTTTTTCAGGAGGGTGCTTTGGAGGAGATGGTGAGGAGCATCCACTGCCTCTGAATTAACTGGTTGATGGACCGTATTTACACATGGAGCATCCAAGCACTTTGTGGCTACCAGGCTAAATGCTCCCACAAGGTCTCTGCTCACTCAGTGGCTCAGTCAGGGTGACACCAAGGTGGAGCTGGAACAAGAGCAGTGGCACGGGAAGCCCTTTCCCTGGCATGGGAAGATGCTTGAGCTGCACACCGAGCATCATCCTGCCTGACAGGGACACGGGAACAGAGGTCAGCTGCAGGTAACCACACCTGGGTGAGGCCCCATCACTTCAAACCAGCAGGGTCTGACCGGCCTGGGGTCAGCTTTGTCACAGGTGTGTGCTGGCACGGGGACGCCAGGTAACGGTGCCCAGCCAGCCGGGCACCAGCACCTGCAGCTTGTTCGCACCCTCATTAGTGACTCATTTGGCAGGTGGGTAAGAGGAGATAATCCAGGCTGTGGGAGGGAGGCTGCTGTTTGTCTGAGGGGGGTGGATTGCTGCCGGGCTGGGGAGCAGCGGTGCCGCAGCAGCAGCGGTTCCGTGCCCGGGTGGGCTCCTGCGGTGTGCCCGGGCTGGGACCCTGCCTGCACCGGGGACCTGGAGCCGGAGCTGTGCCAGCACCGTGACTCGGCTGCCAGGTAGGAGCTGAGCCTGTCTGGGGAGGAGCTGCCCAGGTGAGCGGTGGGCAGAGGGGCTGCCCAGGCTGCGTGGGGTTCGCTGGGGGAGCAGGGCGCAGCCCCAGCCCGGGGGCTGTCTGGGGGATGCGATGGGGCTGAAAGCCCCTCGGACGGAAGGGTTTTCTCGTGGTATCGCAGCCTGCCGGAGCCCTGCGGGTGCTGGGCTTGTCCTGGTTTAGTCGCCTCCCTCCGCTCGCTGTGCTGGCTGGGCGAGCGGCGACGGCAGCTGCAGCCGGGTCCCCGCCGTGCTCCCCGGCCAGGTGTCACTGTCCCCTGTGCCCCCCGTGTCCCCTGTGCCCCCCGTGCCCCCCGTGTCCGTGCCAGCGCCGGGGAGGGCCGGGAGGGCGGCCCGGGAGCGATCGAGCGTCTGCCGCAGATAAAACCGGGATTGCCTGTCTGGAACCGGGGATGTGCGAGGGGAGGATCCCGGGATGCAGCGAGCCCAGGCAGCCCCTGGCACTGGGGGCTCTGGCTGGGCACTGCTGTGTGTGGCACTGCTGGGATGCTCTGTGAGCCCCTGGCACTGCCTGGCACTAGGGGCTGTGTGTGGCACTGCTGGGCTGCTCTGTGCGCTGCTGATAACCGAGTCCTCGGGGTGCAGTAGGCTGTGGGCTGCACGCCCAGGGAGGGACCCGTGGGCATCCATCGCTGGTGGCCTGAGCTCCCCACCCTCCCTAGGAGGCCGTTCTGGGGTTGGGTAGGTGGCTGGCTGCCCCTCTCCCATGGGAGAGAGTTTCTGGGGGTGCTGCAGGGCACCCCGAGGGACAGAGTCCCCACCCTGCTGTGCCTCTGGCTGCAGTGAGGGGCTCAGTGTGAAGCCAGTGAGAGAATAAATCAGCAAAGAAAGCAGGCAGCCCTCACCAGGCAAGGTTCAGAGCCATGGATCTCGTTCCTGTTTCTTCTGGACGTTATTCTATATTACATTTGATGTTAAACTGGAATATCTAAACAGAGCCAAATTGGATTAAGAAGCAATGACTTATTGTACAGTCTGACTGTTAAGCCCACAAAGACAAGAATAAATAAATTGGAGGAATCAAAGGCGTGAAAGCATAGAGCAAAAATATATATAATTTATCTCTGTTTGAGGCAGGGCTCTGCTCAGGGCCTGTTGTGGGCCCGGAGGGGCAAGTGATGGTCCCTGTTCTGCTTTTCTGTTGTCTGGATTTAGGTTCTGCTCCTGTGTCTGGTGCTGGACCAGCTGCCTGCTTGCCTTGGGCAGGAACTGGAGTCCAACAGCCCCAGCGGGCTCCCACTTGTTTAACTTGCAGCTGTTTTTTGTTTTGTGTTGTTGTCCTTTCCTCCTGAACGTGATGTAAGCGAGCGTCCCCAAAGAGCCGTGGCAGAACAAACACAGGCAGGTGCACAATTACAGAGCTCACCTCTGCTGCCACACGCAGCCTGCTCAGCTCCCCCTCCCTGCTGGCTGCTGGAACGGGCTCTGCAGGAGGGATGGCTCTTTGGGGACACTCTCTGGGCTTTGGGGCAGCCATCACCCGCTGGCAGGGCTGTCTGGGCAGCTTCTGTGGGGACACAGCCCGATCTGCTGTGCTGCAGAGTGATCAGTCACTGCAGCCCAGCCTGCAAAATACAGCAACCCAAGAAAGCAGCACTGTGGTGCTGCTGTGGAAAACCCAGCCGTGGCAGTTTCCATTAATACAGATAAAAAATTGAGACACAGGGCAAACAATATTAACCCCATCACTGATCAAGCTTAAAAGCTTTTCCCAAGAAAAATTGTCTCTGGATTGCAGTTAAATAATGGGCAGGGGGGTGGCTGTGTGCAGAAGCCTCTGCCATGGTGCTGGCAGGTGCTCCTGGCCAGGGCAAGGGAAGGTGGCTGGGGTGGCAGCAGAGGGTCAAACACCAGGCTGATCCCTTGCAAAGCTTCAGGACATAAGAAGCTCCAAGTGCTCTGTGCTTTAGGGGAAAATGGCACAGAAGCAGATCATCAGCCTTGGCAGAGGCCAATCTCTGCTGCCTGAGGGTGATAAATTGTCTTCCAAGGCAAAAATAAAAAGGAATTAGGATAATAAAACCTCCAAGAGAGAAGCTTAGTGTGAGGGTTTTCAGCTTCCCAGGCAGGAGGAATGGAGGCTGATTGCTGGGAGCTCATATCCCCAAGCGTGGAGGTAACTGGGGCAGGGACTGCCCCTCACCTGTGCGAGCCCTGGTGGGTGTGAGAGCCCAGCATGTCAGACCTGCTGGGCCACTGTGCTGCTGGTGCAGCTTCATGGGCCAGGGCCCACCTTGGAAGGGCTGGAAGGGAGGTGGGATCTGGGCAGGAGGCTCCAGGGATGGGGACTGCAGCAGCTTCATCCTGGCACTGCCATCAGAAACCTTCTGTGCCCATGAGGGGAGCAGGCAGCAACAGGGTTGTTTGGACTGAGAAAGGGAAAATGAGCAAATAACATCCTCCAGGTTTTCTTTTTTCCCTTTTTTTTTTTTTCTTTCCTAACTCTCCTGATAAGGAAAGAACCTTTTTTTAAACTCCCCCCTCTGTGTCTGCTGCACACCAGCTCAAAGGCTGTTCTTTATGTATTTGATTCTCTGTAAAATTGATCTTATTCTCTTTGGAGGAGTTAGGTTTAAATCACAGGATGAAATTCTGGCCACAGTGAATCAATAACAAATCTCCAATCAACCTCAGCCTGGGCTAGAGACTTTGGTCATGGAACTTAGGTTCCCTGCTTCCCAGTGGGAAATGTCATCTGTTGATGGAGGACATTCTTTCTTTGCTCAGTGAGCAAGTCCCAAGGTCTCCATTAGAGCACTTTGGTTCTTCTGTCTTTCTGCTCCAGCCCTGCCTGCCTGTGCTTGGGACTGAGAAAAGGGATGAAGTCTCCAGCTCTAAATTCCAGTGGGAAGCCTCCAACACGCTGCCATGGGCCTCCCCAGCCTTCCTCTGGTTCACTCTCCCCCCCTGTGCTGTGTGAAGGCACAGCACAACAATGGCTGGCCTGGCTGGGTGAGGCTTTGCTAAGCCAGCCGTGAGCTCTGGCTCTGCACCATCCCTCCTCCATCGTTAGTCCCACTCTCCAAACCCTCTGCATCCTGCAGTGCCTCGTCCCTGGCTGGTGGCGTAGGGAAGTTGGCCAGCATTGACACTCACAGCCATTCTGAGAGGGTCTCCCAGGCAAAAAAAAAAAAAAAAAAAAAAAAAAAAAAAAAAAAAAAATTTAAAAAGTTACTATTTTAATTTTTAAAATTTTTAAAAAAAAATTTTAATTCTTCTTGTTGCTATAGTAAATTCATCCACCTCCTTGAAGGTGATGGGGGCTGGCAGCTGGGTGCCATCAGCTGCAGTGGTGGGCTGGGTCATGGCTGTGTCCCCCCCCGACCTCTGCGGGGCTGTGTCCCCCCCTCTCTCCCGGTCTGTCCCCACGGCAGCCCCGTCCCCCTCCCCACCGCCGGCGCAGGGAAGATCCCCCGAGGCAGATGGTACAGCAAAGCTGTGTCTTTATCGGGCGATACTGGTAGTGTTCAGCTGCTTTTGAAGTCTCCAAAGAGAGCTGGGATATTTCTTGATCTGCTCTTAAATAAGTCATTGGCGCTGCTGTTAGCTCGCATTAAGCACGGAGGATGCGGGGAAGCAGCGGGACCGGAGCTCGCCCGCACGGGGCTCGCAGCCCTGGGCCAGCCTCGGGAGGAGATTTCGGGCTGCTCAATATTTGATGTGAGAAGTTTATTTTAGCCCGAGCCAGGCTGAATCGCTGCGCCTCCACTGTGCCGTTAGTCGGAGGGGCAGCCTCGGATGGTTCAGGGCTGGTTTTGCTCCTCAGTTTCTCATTTCAATCTCAGCCTGGTCCCCGCGCATCCCTGGCCACGGGGGCTGTGCCCGAGCCCTTCAGCGCTGGTTTTGCTCCTCAGTTTCTCGTTCCCATCTCATCCCTGGCCACAGGGGCTGTGCCCCAGCCCCGCTGCAGCCCCCGGAGCAGCTCCCTGCCCATGCCCACGCCTGCCGGGCTCTGCATCCCTCCCGAAGCCTGACGGAGGCAGGAGCTGCTTTCTGCTCCACCGCTCGTGGTTGGCACCCGGGTACCCTTTATTTCCTGGTCCTTTGCTTGTGCTGAGCAGTGGAAGGAGGAGGGCTTGGGAGGCTGAACCCGTGCCCGATGTCCGGGAGGGATTCAGTGCTAACAGAAACATTGACAGGTCGGGCTGTGTTTTTTAAATGCGCCTTTTTCACTTTTGCTCGTTCCCCTTGGACTCTCTTCCCACCAGCAGCACCTTTAGCATTTATCTCATTCGAGTCCTCTAAGCAAATCTTATCTCTACATTTATTGCATCTTCGGGAATAGTAATTTTCGAGTCAGCTTTCACATTACTCCATATTTGTTACTAGTCCTCTGTCGAGGGAAAAACCTGGCTCTTTATTAGTTCTCTGCCTGATACAAAACATTTAATTTGAACAGAAACCACCAGGAGAGAGATACATATTGCTTTTCATAACCAAAGTGTCAACATCTTGACCAGACTGTAGCTGAAGCAATCTTTACCATATGGTGGATTTTTATACTTGAACGTCACATCTGCATCCCCGCTGCCTCTCCTTTCATTCCAGAGATGCTGTGCTGGTGATAAAAGGCGCTGTCTCCGTGTCCTTCCACAACACAATCACAAAAGGACCCCTCAGCAGATAAGGAACTAAACCAGAGATACAATAGCTGTGGCTTCCCACTGGCTTTCTGCTCAATAGCTTTCTGCTATGCAGTTCACACAAAAAAAAAAAAAAAAAAAGGAAAAGAAGAAGAAGAATAGCAATGAAGGAGCATGTGTTGGGAAAATAAGCCCCAGTAAATCCCAGGGAGGGCACGGCTGCAGAACATGCTGGGAATAGCGACTAGAAGTGGGCTGAAACAAGATGAAATATTTTTTAAACATTTTTTTTCCCCCCAGATTCCTGGTAAATGGGATGCTCCCCACAGCTTCACTGAAGCTTGGGGGCCTTCAGAGTACTCAAACTTGGTTTTTGGGAAAATGGGGCTGTGCTAGCATTGAGTTTTACTGCAAGGTAATGCAGAAATCTGTATCAGCTGCTGTTGGATCCTGGTAGGAGCAGGATGTAGGAAGTTTCTCACTGGAAAGCGTGTTCAGAGCCCAGGGCAGTGGGGAAGGAGCTGTGTGTAGCTGTCACTGAGCAGCAGGCAGAGGCCATGCACAGCCCCTGCTGAGCCAGGGCTGTGCCAAAAGAGCTCCAGTCTCACCTCTGGTCTCTGCCTGCTCAGGCACTGCCCCTGTGCTGCTCCCCAGCCCTCCTGAAGGATGTTTTGTTCCTTGGAGAGTGATGGGAGCCTCAGAGCCCTTCCTGGCAACAGGATTTCTTGCCATGCTGTGTAAATTGGCTACAGATGCCTGCTTTTGCTGTATTGAGGACGCAAAGGCTCTGCTGCCAGCCCTTCCCTTCTCTCACCTGGGCTGGGCTCTGCCCTGTGGGCCACCCCACCGTGTTTCCACAATGGATATTTTCATTCTGCCATTTCCTTACACTCCTGTCTGCCCTCTTTCCCACCCCTGGGGCCTCGCCTTTTGCCACTGGCCTTCCCACACTGCTTTCCACATCCCTGCTTTGCAGAGCCTGTGGGCTTTGCTTGGGTGCAAGGATTCCAGGGTTGGGCTCCGTGCTTGGCACGTGCCCCAAACGCTTGCCTCAGCATTTTGCATGCCGCAGAGGATTTTATTGTATTGCTTTAATGGGAAGTCATGCAGCTCTGAACCCCAAATACACAGCTCTGTAAGAGTAGTGGCTGGAGGAATCCGCAGATAATTCAGTCCTGCCTCCCTTAAGTGAAATAGGATGTTAATACAATACAGTGGAGAATCGCTAATACAATCCTATTTTTATACTAGCACTTTCATGTCATATTAGAAGAAGATTCGACTTTTAGATCTTTTTTAGCAATTTAGCACAGTGAGGATTTCATTATACTGACAAGAACTATTGACAAAAAGAAACACATTAGAATTGGGAGGATAATGGTCCTGGGGAAGAGGAAGTTTTGCAAGGCTTTTCATTTAAAACTGGACTGGGCAAAGTAACAGGCACTGTGCTGAGGGGAATAATCCTGCATTAGCAAAGGGGTGGACTGGCTGACCTTTTAAGTCTTGTCACAGACTAATAGAAGTCAGAGATGGAAGAGACTTTTAGGTCACATCAAACACTTCTTCCAACCCAGCGCAAGATTATTTCTCGATATATTTGATGGTGTTTTTTTCCACTCCTAAAAGTTCCAAGTCACGAAGCTTTCTCTCCTAAGGAGCCTTTTCATACTGTTTTACCCAGTAAGCGTGCGCTTAACTTTGCGCACTATCATTAATTCCCCTGAATTAAAGTTGTTAAATCCTGCCGAGACTTAAATTGGATTACTCGCAGCCTGCAAAGTTAAGCACCTGCATAAGACTTTGCAAGAGGGAGGTTTAACAGATCTTAGCATTAAGTTCTTCTCACTTTTCCACCTTAATCTTTATTTTACTTCGCAGTTCTCTCACCTTTCCCTTGCCTGGTTCAGCTCAGCCGCTCCTTCTCCCTCCCCCTGATGCACTGACAGTTCTCACCTTCCCCGAGGTCTGAGATCTCCTCCCCAGACTGGCTCTGGCTCTGCAGGCATGTGAGGCACAGGGAATGCCTTGGCAGCAGTGGCTTCTGGCACTGGATTAAACTGGGATAGCCTTGCCACAGTGAACAATTAAAGTGTTTTTGCCGCCCCCTGCTCCATGGCACAGCTTTGGAGTGAGAGGAGAGGGAAGCACGGGGATGGGTGGTGAACCTCGCTTGCTGTGGGTCTGTGACAGGAGGAGGAGAAACTTTCCTGCTCCATCTGCTCCCAGCCTCCTCGACTAGGTACCCACTTTCCACACTGAGAGCAGATGTTCCTGCTGGAAATAGGCTTCCCTTCTGAAGCTGGAGCCATCACTTTGCATTAGAGCCTGCAAGCCTGCTTCCTGCCTTATAGTGCTTTCCCTGCTGACAGGGTGTGAGGCGCAAAACATTTTAAATGAAGATCTTTACAATTGTGAACATGCTGCAATAAATATTAATGCTGACTTGTTAAATGGCGAACCAGCAGCTCCTGCAGTGGCTGGGGATGCCTCTCCTTAGGTGACACAGGACAGCTGGGTGCTGCCCTGTGCTCCCCAGCCTTGGCTCCTGCTGCCCAGGGGATGTGTCCCTGCTGCTGTGCCCCTCCTGCCACCTCGAGGGACTGCAGCACCAGTGGCTCGTGGGGAGGGCTTGGAGCTGCTCTGGCTGGTGCCAGGATTTTCTGTGTGAACCATCCAGGAGGGTTGGAGGGCTGCCCTGCAATGCCCAGACTCCCTCTTACTCTGTTTAATCACCTCAAAGGGACAGACAAGTGTAGCCATGATATTTTCTGAAAAATCCCTTTGCCAGGATTTTCCTCCTGAGAAGCCGAGAGAGGCCTCAGGAACAAAATGCAAACATTGATTATCTGCTGCTGTGGAATGCAACAGGTGCATCTGGGATTGGCCTCATGTGGTTGTTTCTAATTAATGGCCAATCACAGCCAGCTTGGACTGTCTTGGTCAGTCACAAGTTTTTGTTATCATTCCTTTTCTATTCTTAGCCAGCCTTCTGATGAAATCCTTTCTTCTATTCTTTTAGTATAGTTTTAATGTAATATATACCATAAAATAATACATCAAGCCTTCTGAAACGTGGAGTCAACATTCTCATCTCTTCCCTCATCCTGGGACCCCTGCAAACACCATCACAGACAAGAGCCCTGTGTAACTTGGTTCTGGGGGGTGCAGATGAGCACTGGTGGAATTGTTATCACTGAATGAAAGGCTGCTCAGAGGGTGACCTGTTGCTGTTAATTAATGTATTACATTAATATGGGGGAGGTCTGAATAGGCTGACCAAGGCACATGCTCAGGTTCAGTTGTTCCCCTGGTGAGGGCTGGGGCTGCAAGCAGGGTTTGTCCAGGCTGCAGCCCAGCTCTCTGGCTGCCTCTTGCCTGCTGAATAGCCGTGTATTGTCCAGGCAGGAGGTGGATTTTCAGCGGAGACAAAAGCAAGACAAGTTCCTTTTTGAGATTTTAAGCTTGAGTTCATCCAGAGGAGACAATTTACTTCTCTTTGTTGTTTCCAGCATCATTCATCCCTTCTGTTTGTGCTCTGTAGACGCTGAGCCTGGGATATCATCTGAAAGAAGTTTCTCTTTCAGGATCTTTGATGTTAGGTTTGTTATATGTATATTTGAAAAGTACTTCTGCAGTGACAAAGCTCGGCACTGCTCCTGCTGGGCTGATGTGTGTGTGAACCTCTCCAGTGAGTGGCAGTGATTAATCCTGCAGCACCATGTGCTTTTGTTGCTGCACCCTCCCAGTGTGGGCAGGGCAGCAGCACTTGGGTTTGAGCTGGTGACAAAGGGGATGGAGCAGTTTTCCTCCTCCTCAGGTGTGGAGGAGTTTGGGGTGGGGCAGTGCTGTGCCCTCTGTGGCCTGCCAGGGCTGCTGGGGATGGGAGGGCAGGGCAGGTCCAGCCGGGGTGTGTGAAATGCTGCAGGGCCCCCGGCGGGCCTGTGAAGATGGGCTCCTTGTGCAGTACACTGCTTTCAAACAAAAAAAAGCCCTGCAGGTGGCCACCCCCAACCAGGAGGGCTCAGCTGAGGATCTGAACCATCCCTCAAGCACCAGCCCTGCAGAGAGCAGCTGGAGCCCTGCCCAGCTCCTGTCAGGGTGCCGTTGACTCCAGGTTGGCTCCTTAGCACCTTGCCACCCGTGAGCAGAGCAGAGGGTGCTTGTGCCAGCCCCGGGCTCAGCTCTGTGCTCAGCCAGCAGCAGGTTCTGGGAGAAGGTCTTGGAAACAGGGTCTGAGCTTTCCTGCAGCAGAGCCTGCTGGCTTCCAGCAGGGAGGGACTGGGCTGCCCCGAGCCAGGGATGGCAGCCAGGCCTGCTAGCCAGCTGATCCACTCCCCTGTTTGTGTGTGTTGTCTCTTTTGAAGCAGCTCCTGCCCTTGGCTACCGCAACATCTGGTGGTAATAAACAGTGCCATGTAATTGTGCTCTGTGTGGAAAAGGGTTTCCTTTTTTTTCAGTTTAAATTTACTCATTGTGGCACTGGTGGTAATTTGTGGGGTGTTCTTTTTGCCACAGCCTGTGGTGCTGTGGAAGACCTGACACCCATGGGGACATGCTGAGTGCACCCAGCGTGTGGCCCTGCCAGGCTCTGTGTCCCTGTTGTAGGGGCTGAAACCTGCTTTTGTTTGCTAGATGCTACATAAATAAAATCCAGATCTGTCACATTTGCTGCTAATTGGCTTGCAAGGGCTGCTTGTTTGAATTGTGGAGCTCTCACAGAAATGGGTGACCTTTGGCAGCACTAATGTTTCCAGAGAAATCCCCGAAGCTCCGTGCCTTCCCTCACTCCTGCTGTGAAAATCTGCTGAGAGGAGCTGCTCCCCTGCTCTCCCATGCCTTCCCCCACTGCCCTGCTCTCCCCAGCCTTCCCCCTCTCCCATTCTCCCATTGCCTTCCCACCACTGCACTCAGCTCCTCTTCAATGACACATGCCGGGAATGCTGCTCGTTAATTAACAACGAGTTAATTAATGAGAAGCAAAAGTCCAGTGCTCAGAGTTGTTAAGAAAGGGCACTGAAGAAAACATTCTCAACTTTTTTGGCTTCTGGGCTGTTTCTGAGGCCCCACTCAGGTCACTGGCACATCTGTAGGTGTTTCCCAGGTTAGAGAGGAGCAAAAATTTCCCTGCAGGAGAAAATCCTGATGTGGCTTGGATTGTGATGTGCAGAGGATGTGGTTGGAAGGCGGTGTGCTGCCCAGCCCTGTGCTGAGCCAGCTGTGCTGCTCTGTGTGGGGATGGGGCCGTGTGCCTCTGGAACAGCCTGGCTCTGTCATCCCATGGGGCTCTATTTGTAGGTTTCAGTTTTTGCTGGTTCAGCTGCTTGACTCAGCTCAGCAACCCACCAGCTAAGCACCTAGTGCTGGGCCAGGGCAGGGTGAGCAGTGGAGTGGGGCAGCACCCTGAACCTGCCCCACAACACCCCAAACCTCCATGGAACTGCATTGGGCTCAGCAGCATTTGTGCTTTTATCCTAGCAGAGTAGCTGGCTACTTCTTTCCCATCTGTCCTTGCAATGTCTCTCCTTATTATTCCTTTATTTGTATTGATTTTGGTTCACTGGAACCTGAATTGCTGGGTGTGTAAATTGCTGGAGTCTGGCTCTCCCTTGTGTGTGGCTCTGACCTGGGGTGCAATCCCCAAACCAAAACCCCCCAATGGTCAGGGCCCCCACGCCAGCCCCTCTATCGTGTCCCTCCATCCTTGCCCACTGTCCCGAGGTGTCCCTGGGTTGTGCTGCTGCCGGGGAGGTTTGGGTGATGCATGCTCAGCCCCTGCTATTTGTGCTCTCCCTTTCCAGCCTAACCATGGTGATTTACATGGCAACCTGATGAGGCCTGGCATTTCAGTGCCTTTATGCATTTAGCGGCATCAGCTCCCATGTAATTTAATTGTCTGTGTTTTAAACATAAATCAGCAAACTGTGGGCTGGAGCAGAGCAAACTCCTCACTGGGCACAGAGGCTGTTCCTGCTGCCTGCCCCTTGGGCAAGACATGGCCCTCAGGGATGCTCCTCAGGGATGCTCCCTGCAGAAAATGAGGCTCTGTGCGTGTTTCAGTGAGGCTTTGGGGGGTTTCAAGCAAGGTTTTGGGGGGTTTCAGCGAGGCCATGGGTGTTTCAGCTGGATGAGCTTCCCTTCAGGGCTCTGGTTAGGTCAGCATGGAGCAGAGTCCTGGCAGTGTTCACCCTGGAAGGTGGTTCCTGCATCCCCCCCTCTGCAGCCCCACAAAGCCCCTCGGAATGTGACACCTCTGTGGACTCCCCTTCCAGCCAGTTTTTGTTTGAACTTGGCCAAGGGGCTCAGAATTCATTAGGCACTGTGACTAATAGTTGTGACTCAACCAGCCTCATTTCCTGAGGAAATTGGGCTAAATGCTTCCCCACAAGTTCACGGGGAGCGGCTGCTCTCAGCAAGGCTTTGATCACCCCGTGTCAAGCGTCTGGGCAAAGTGATGTTTGGGTTTCACTGGCCTCTCTTTGTGGCTCCCTGGTTGGAGCATGGTGAGAGCAGCACCCGTGCTGTGCCGCCTGCTGCTTCCCCAGGGCCTGGGGAGAAGGTGCCAGCAGAGTGGGAATGAGAGCAGGGATGTGCTAATTGGGCAGTGTTTGGGCTGGGGACAGGCTCCCCCTGCCCTGCTGGCTCCGGGGGATTTCCGTGGCAGATTCCCGCTGCCACAGCTGTGTCCCTGCGTGTGAGTGGTGCTGGGGAGCAGTGCCAAAATCCTCGAGGGCACTTGGCCCTGCTGTCCTCCTATCCCTGGGCAGCCGCTGTGCTGGCCAAGGCCGCTGCTTCCCTTCACAGCCAAGGCCAGGGATGAGCTGCCTGTCCCTGCCAGCTCCCTGGGCTGTGGGGAGCACACGGGGAGTGATCCCACGCTGGGCAAGTCACAGCTGCAGGCTTGGGAGCCAAGGTGATGCTTTTCCCAGACATCCCCCAGTGTGTCCTGCCTTCAGTCCAGTGAGGGGAGCTGGGATGGAGCTGCTTGTGTGGCCACCCCAGCAGCCCCTTGGACTTCTCTCACACTCCCTTCCTTCACCCCTGGCCAGCTGTGTCCAGCCCACAGGAGCAGCAAATACCAGTGCTGTTTTACCCTTCTTTTGCACTCTTCCACAAAGTGTTTTGCAGGCTCTTTGGAACGTATAAATCCTCCCATGCAGGGTAAATCAAGGACCAGAGGGAGGTAAAAAATAACTTAGGGGAAAAAATAAACCTCACACTGCCAGGTCTTAGCAGATGTATGTATGTCAGGGTACATGTTACACTGGAGCTCTGGCAGTAAGGAGCTTCTCTACACCAGCTTTTTGTAAGCCTTTTTGTATGTGAGTGCTCCCTGTAGGGTAAAGCAGCTTCCTGGAGCAGTTATCTCCTGCAGCTGCACGGCATCTCCACACACGGCTGGGGCTGGCATGGTCCAGGCTGGGCAGGTCCTTGCAGGGTCAGGGCTGGGCAGGTCCTTGCAGGGTCCAGGCTGGGCAGGTCCTTGCAGGGTCAGGGCTGGGCAGGTCCTTGCAGATGAGGCTATCCTGATGTGGAGCCCGCTCTGCGCGGGGCAGGAGCAGGGGGTGCTGTAGCTGTGATATTTTCTGAAAAATCCTTTCCTTGGGAATTTTTCTCCTGAGAAGCTGAGAGGCCTCAGGAACAAAATGTAACCAATGGTTATCTGCTGCTGTGGAATGCAACAGAGGCATCTGGGATTGGTCTCATGTGGTTGTTTCTAATTAATGGCAAATCACAGTCAGCTGGCTCGGACTCTCTGTCTGAGACACAAGCTTTTGTTATTCATTCAATCTTTTGCTATTCTTAGCCAGCCTTCTGATGAAATCCTTTCTTCTATTCTTTTAGTATAGTTTTAATATAAGGTATATCATAAAATAATAAATCAAGCCTTCTGAACCATGGAGTCAGATCCTCATCTCTTCCCTCACCCTCGGACCCCTGTGAACACCATCACAGTGTGCAGCTGATTTCCATAGCTAATTCAGCTCCGTGGCTCTCCCTGGAGGAGGTTGATATTTTGGGATGCAGCAGGTGTGAGTCAGGGTGAGCCAGGTGTGACCTGTGAGCATTGCCACAAACACCTTGGTGGGCTGGGGCCAGGAGGGCACAGGGTAGCTGGGGGCAATTTATTCCCGTAACGACATTCACAGTCTGCAGGCTCCAACAGAGAATGATCTATTTTTGTGTGCTGGGTTTCTGCCCATGGAAAGGCTTGTCTCGTGTCCTTAGCACAGAGCATGTGGCTTGTGCAGAGCACAGTCACTGTCTCCCAGGATGGGCTGGAGGTGTGAGAACAGACCTGTGCTACAAACCCTCCCCTTGCTGGGGCTCTGCTCTTCCTGCCTGGTGCCAGCTGAGTCCCCCCTCGTGGTGCCCAAGGTGCTGCTCCCCCATCCTTGCAGGAGAGCCTGGGAAGGGGATGCAGGCTGGAACTGCTGCATGCCCTGAGGCAGAGGGGCTGGGAGCAGGGTGGATGCTGGGCAGCTGCAGCCAGCCTGGCAGGGCTGTGCTGGGCACAGGCACTGGCAGCAGAAGGATTATCCCTGCCAGCAGTGGGGCTGGAGTCCTTGTGGGGGCAGAAGGAGGTGGCACTGTGTTTAGTAGAGACGCTCGCAGCTCCAGACAGTGTGAGAGCGATGCAGAGGCTGCACCCCCGACAGACAGAGCTGCCAGGCACACTGACAGCAGCTCCAGCTCGTGACTGAGGCTGGCTGTGGTGAGGGATGCTCTGAGCCCCATGTACAGCCTCTAGCTCGCCTCCCAGACGGGGCCTTTGCTGCGTGGGTCGGGCCCTTGGAGCACAGCGAGGGTGGTGGGCACAGCCCTGCTGCTCCTGGAGCCCGGGCATGCAGCAGGAAACTCTGCCGGGCCCGCTGCCCTTCTCATCCAGCAGCTCCTGGATAATTTACGAGCAGCCTCCGCTGGATGAATATTTCCCATAATGAACGTCGGGCTCATTTTCACGTTTTTCTTCTGCTCTGTTTGTTTTATTTGTTTTTATCATGAGAGAGATCCACTCTTTGCCTCCTGCCTAGCCCTGTCCCGGCCATGCCGTGTCCCCCTGTCCCGGCCATGCCGTGTCCCCTATCCTGGCCATGCCGTGTCCCCCTGTCCCATACCAGGCCGTGTCCCCCTGTCCCATACCATGCCGTGTCCCCTGTCCTGGCCAGGCCGTGTCCCCCTGTCCCTGTCATGCCATGTCCCCTATCCTGGCCAGGCTGTGTCCCTGTCCCTGCCATGCCATGTCCCCTGTCCGGCCAGGCTGTGTCCCTGCCATGCCGTGTCCCCCTGTCCCTGCCATGCCGTGTCCCCTGTCCTGGCCAGGCTGTGTCCCTGTCCCTTTGCTGGCTCCTTTCAGAGGTCGGTGCGGGCAGCGTGGGGCAGGGACAGCCACAAAGGGAAGCAAAGAATCCTCCCCAAAGGGCCGGGGAGGAAGGCAGGTGGCCTGTGAGCATCGGGCAGGCAGACAAAGGGCCGTGAACAATGAATGGGAGCTCCGGGAGCACAAACTCGCCACTCTCGTTTTCCCCCCATTGCCCAGCGGCACCCCAGGGCTGCCAAAAGGGAGGTTTTATCTCCCAAGGGCTCTGCAATGGTGTTGGAGGCTGCAGATGCAGCCTGAGGAGCGGGTCCCCAGAGAGAGGGGATGCGGTGCCACTGAGGCATTTCCCTGGAAATCTTCCTGAGCTGCTCGGAGGGTGCAGAAACGTGTGCCTGGTGAAAGATGAAACTGCCAGCACTGAAGTAGAGAAAATAAACCTCTTAGGCAGATGGATTCCGCAGGTCAGGCATCGGCTGCCGGCAAATAGAGAGCTAATGACTTGGTTTTTGTCATGTACCAGGCATAACTATTCCAGGGACCTGCCGGTGCGCAGGTGGAGGGCAGGGGCAGGTTTTATCTTAGCACACTCATATTTAAAGGTGCTACCTTGTGATTATGTCAATTTTTCCTGCTTTTTCCATTCATCTATCACTCTGTGATGAGCATCTGTTTGTGTCAGAACAAGGAGTTGTTGACGGCACTCGAGCTGAGCTGCTTTGACCCGCACTTGGCGGCGCACAAAGGCATTTCTCTTGCGGAGATTAGCTCTGTGCTGCAGCGCCGGGCGCCGGCCCCCTCCTTTCCTCGGGGCCTCTTGCAGAGCCTGCGAGGTGAGGAGCTCCGCAGAGCCGTGCTGGATGGAGGGTCCTGCGGCTGGGTGACTCAGAGCTGCGGCTGCCCTCGCTCCCCCTGGAGCAGGAACCGCCTGACTCAGTGCGGCTCCATCACGAATGTGCAGAGCGAGGAGAGATGCAGGGGGAGATTACCGTGTGCAACGGGAGCCCCGGCCTGTGCAGGGCTGTTCTGGCTGGGATTGGGTGTTTATAGGTGCAGGGGCAATGTGTGGGTGAGAGGAACATGGAAACAAGGGCTCAGGGGGGACAGGGATGTGCCTGCAGGAGGCTTGGGGTCACCACGACTCCTCTCTTTCTGCCTGTTGCTGGCTGCTGCTCTCTTCCACCCCGCAAAACAGCCCAGAATTAGCTGGGAAAGCAATCCAGGAGCTGCCAGGCTGTGAAGGTAAACTGCTCGGTGCTTGAAGGTCCTCCTGAGCTGTTCCATGGACTCTCCCATAGATGGGGATAGTATTTTTCCTAGAAGGAGACAGCATTTTTCCTACACCCAAACCCCTTGATTTCTCACTGGTTGGGACTCCAACTTTCTGGAAACATTTGTGAAGTGTCTTGTGTGACCCCAAACATCTTTGGGCTTTGTCATTGTCACCTGAGCTCCTGCTGCCACAGGGTGCCCATGGGCTGAGGCACTGACTGACCCTAGAACCTGAGCTTCAGCACAGATTTCTGGGCTTGGGTATCACACAGTGACCACTCTTCCCCCACTTATGTGTGACCAGAGAATTAGTCTCATCTCTTCCCAGTTCTTTGGTAGAAATCTGAGAAGGGAAGCCTTTTCCTTCCATCCCTTTTCTTTGATAATTAATTAAATAAATAGAACCCTTGAGCAAATGAAATGTCATTTCCCATTCAGGCAAATACATTTGGGTTAGAAATCTAGGTCAGAATGTAAATTATCATGCTGCCTTCTTGAAGGTGAAGTCCCTGAAATGCACTCAATTTAACTGAAATTGGGGATTTCCCAGTTTTTGCAAGCACTTTATTTTCCTTCTAATGAATACAAGGAAAAAACTTTTCTGAAATTGCCAGGGGATACAATCTATCCCGAATGGCTGTAATATTATATAATAAAATAAACCTTAACAACACATGCCTTATGCTCTCAGAGGTTCTATTTTGAGCATGACATGTAGGGTGTTAAATTTGGTGGAAAATCTGACCAGAAGTCAGAAAATAAGTTGTGTTTTTTTCAGAGAGAAAATGAGACTTTGTTCATTTTGGTGCCATGGAGAAGAGGGACCCATGGGTGCCCCTCACACAGGCCAGGGGGGCACAGAGCATCTCCCAGTGCTGGTGGCACCTCCCTGTGCCAAGGTGTGGGATCAGGGACACCCACATGGAAAGGTGGAGTGAGAGGGACCTTTCCAGTGCTCCCATCCCCTGGGCTCTGCTCTCCCTTTGCCCAGCTGAAGTGGCCCCAGCCTGCCCAGTTTGGCTGTACATGAACCACCAGTGGGAGGGAATGGGAGGGAACGCACAAATTCAGTCTTGTGGTTGATAGGGAAAGACAAACTTCCAGTATTACACTGGGCTGAGACCGTTTGGACAGCAAAAACCTCATTAGCACTGTAAATTATTTGTCAGAAGGTGCAACCAGGAACAGGAGCTGCAATCAGTTCTGAGGAATTCTGTGATAGGAGCTCTCTGCTCTCACTGCCCCCTCCCACCTCTTATCCAGGGAATTAAATCCTTGAGTGTTTCTATTTATCACACAGTCAGTGTTTGTTTGTCTCAGCGTTAACATTTCCTTTCTTTTTTGTCTTTAATCAGCTGCAATTATTCACTTATATTCACGGGTAGCACTAATATAAAAATAGGTGCATTATGAATATTAAACTCCTGCAAACAAAGCCCCGAATTAGATGATTTGTGTGCTCTGTGTACGTAGCTTTTCCTGCCTGGATTATGCAGTGAGCCATATATTTTCCCTCTTCTTTTCTCTTTCATGCGATGCAAACGCCAAAGGGTTCACGGGGGAAAGGAGATGGGGAAACTCTGGTGCCCTCTGAACATTGCTGTGAGGTGCTGCTCACAGTGAAGTCTGCAGGGGGGAGCCTGCAAAGATGAGCTTTAAATTGCTTTAAACCTGGATTGCAGCTGGGAGACCCAGGGTGGTGGGGAAGCGCCTGCTGCTGCCCTGCCCAGAGAGAGGATGGCTCAGTTATCTCCCCTGCCTGAGACCTGCCCAGGGCAAAGCCAGGTTCCTCACCTCCCCAAGGCCAAAGCCAGGCTCCTCACCTCCCCAAGGCCAAAGCCAGGCTCCTCACCCTCCCAAGGGCAAAGGCAGGCTCCTCACCTCCCCAAGGCCAAAGCCAGGTTCCTCATCTCCCCAAGGCCAAAGGCAGGCTCCTCACCTTCCCAGAGGCCAAAGCCAGGCTCCTCACCTCCCCAGAGGCCAAAGCCAGGCTCCTCACCTCCCCAAGGCCAAAGGCAGGCTCCTCACCTTCCCAGAGGCCAAAGCCAGGCTCCTCACGTCCCCAAGGCCAAAGCCAGGCTCCTCACCCTCCCAAGGGCAAAGCCAGGCTCCTCACCTCCCCAAGGCCAAAGGCAGGCTCCTCACCTCCCCAAGGGCAAAGCCAGGCTCCTCATCTCCTCAGAGGCCAAAGCCAGGCTCCTCACCTCCTCAAAGCCAGGCTCCTCACCTCCCCAGAGGCCAAAGGCAGAAGGATCAGTCCCTGGGCATCCTGCCTGCATTTTCAGCAAGTCTGGTTTTGGGGCTCCTCTCCCAAGCACCCCTTCAGCATGGGCTCTCCCAGGGAACTCACATCATCCCTGGCTGGGGCTGTTGTAGGGTGTGGGGCTATATAGGGTGGGAGTTTTTTGCTCTAGGTCACTAGGGGACAGAGTGGGGGACTGGGACCAGGCTTTAGGGGATTTGGGATGTCTCCCTGCTGCTGTGGGCACACCATCCTCGTGTGTTCCCATTGCTGGTGCCCTGGGATGAAGTTGGACCCACTGCTGTTACCTTTGACCAGGGCTGCTGCCCTTGCTCCCCTGGAATGCTTTTGTGGGCAAAGTCAGGATTACACACCAGCTTTGTCTTTGTCCTCTTCTGCCTCAGATTGCCCTGGGTTTGTTGAAGGGCAGCTGGGGGCCAGTGCCACAGCCTGCTGCTGCTGCCATTGCTCATGCCCCTGGTCTTTGGCTGCGTGGATGGCTCTTTGCATTTTTAATGGTATTTTGTATTGCTTTTCTTGTACTGCTCCTGGATATTTTGCAGTCCACATCTTTGTGGATGGATGCAATGAATCAATAGCGAATAATAATCTGAGTCTAGAGGGAACAGAGTTTGCAAAGCAACTCACCATTCACACTTGCTGGAAGCATGGTGAGAAATCACCAGCATAAGGCCGAGTAGAGAGAAAATTACCTGGGAGAGGGACAAGAAGGAAATCCAATCTCTGAAAATGAAAATAGATTTTTTAAAGTGCTGTGTAAAATTATACATTTAATTCTTTCTCTTTTAGCATCAAACCTTAGAGCAAATTGTGCCGTAGCAGCTTCCTTGCTGCTCTCTTTTGCTGACTCTCAGGAGCTGGGGTGTTAGCCACTTATTTTTCCCAGTACTGCTATAGTTTTCCATCTTGTTCCTTAAAGGATTGGATTTGGGAGTCTTTTAAATCGCTGCAGTCATCTGGGGTGAGCGGTGTTGTTGCCATTTAGACCTGCAGGCTGTCCTGGGGAGGCTGCCATCCTCAGCCTGGCTCTCCACAGCCCTGGCACCGCTCATTCCCGGGGCTGTGCCTTCCACCACAGCTCCCCCTTCAGCTGGACTGTGCCTCTGGGGCTGCTGTGCCTGATGGATGTCCCCGGTGTAAATAAAATCTGTTCCAGGGGCTTGAGCCGCTGGCCATGTTCATCCCCTGTCCCTGCTGCTGCTCACTCTCCGGCCAGGACGATTGTCTCAATCTATCACAATTACCAAGAGCCTTCAGCTAAATAACTTGGTAAAGATCCACTGGGAAAATTCATTGGTTTGAGATCTTAGAAATAGATTTTATTTACAGGGAATCCTAGACAAGAGCTGGCCCATGTGCCTGTGCTCGTGGGCAGTTCAGCCCCATAGGACAGGCTGTCTCTGCCCTGTGGTCCACAGTCCTCACCACCCACCAGCACTGGAAACTTGAAAGTCTTCTTGGAAGGGGATCCAATAAGAGAATGGTTTGAGCGGGAAGGGACCTCAAAGACCACCTAGTTCCAACCCTTCCACACCTGGATTCCTTATAGAGGGATGTTTAACCCCACCTTCACTGAGAATAAAGGCATAGGAAGGATTTGCTGGCAGTGCCTCTATCCTGGACAAAGTTTCCCAAAGCCTTTCCTGTCTGGGCTGCCCATACTCCATTTTCAGGACTAATGTTAGCATCGGAGGGCTGGCTGGAGATAGGATCATGTTACAGCAACATAACAAATTACCTGCTGTCAGCAGAGCCCTGATACGGGCTGGGGATGTGCTCTTCCCAGTGATCTTTCACTGACATTTAAACTAAGCTGTTTTAAGGATTTAAGAGCAGTCATAACAGATCATAGCAGAGGGCCAGCCAGCCTGGGAGGGGCTCTGGCCACAGCCCTGGGAAGTGAGTAGGAAGAGGCAGAACTGCCCTGCTGCCTCCCCAGGGCTCCCACCACCCCCAGCACCGGGGCGGGCTGGAGGAGCTGCAAAGGGATGGGATGGGTTGGGTTGGGATGCTTCAGCCCACGAGGGAATTTTCTCCTACTCATTTCCTTTCTTTTCTTGAACTCCAGTAAATTTTAATCATCTGTAAAATCCTGTGGTGAGATATTTCAAAGCTTAACCCCATGCTGGGCTTAGGGAAGTTTCCTGGCTCAGTATTTGATGTTCTGTGGATCATTTCTGCTGTGGTTTGGGGTGTACATACGTAGCAGAGGATCTACTCCCGTGTCCCAGCCCATATTCCTGGGCTCAGCAGGGCTGTGGCTCCTAAATCCCCTACAATTTGGTGCCTAAACCCTGTGAATTCCAGGAGGCTTTATACACTGGGTGAGGAGCAGTGTGTACAGTGAGATGCCTGATTTTGGCCGGGTCACTGCGTGCTGCTGTGGCTGTGCTGCTCAGCACCAGGCTGACTCTGCTCTGGCCATGTCCCTGCTGCCAGTGTCCAGGCAGAGTGGCACATAGAGGGGACAAGCATTTGTAAAAAATCACGTGAGTGGTGGGAGCTGAATAAATGGTGCTTATTTCGTGCTCTCTGAGGGCCAGCTCCTGGCTGCTCTCTGGAAGGGAGCTGTGCACGCTCTGTCAGGGATAGCTCTTGTTCCAAGCACTAAATGCCAATTTGGCTCCCTTCACCCGTTCCCAGTTCACTACAATTGACTCGCCCAGTGCTGAGTGTGATGGGCCAATGGGTCTGGGCACTGTCTGGGGCCTGGCCCTGCTGGAAGGGGCTGGTCTGGCCAGGGGTGGTCAGAGCAGGGCTCCCTCTGCCTCTCCCTGCCCCATGGACCTTCCTTCCTTCCTTCCTTCCCCTGCTAATTTAAATACGATAATCTTCGTTTAGCTACTGCATGCAAATCCCTAAATATCGTAATTTTGATTGCCTCTCTGGCAGTTTAAAGGATTATATCTAGGTTATTTTTAGCCCAGATCATTTCCTTGATCTGATTTCCAGGCTGTGCCCAGAAGGAGCGTGAGGCAGGTGGGATGCAGAGGGAAGCCATGGGGGCTGAGCATCCCAGGGAGGCTGCAGCCACAGAGGGGGTGAGGGAGAGGCCCCAGGGTGGAGGTGCAGTGTTTCCATCTCGTGCAGAGTGACGAGCTGCATCATTGCAGCACAGCTGGGCCTGCGGAGCTGGGTTGGTGCTGCAAAGTGGTTCCTCATCTCTCCATGGCTTTGGCAAAAAACTCCGTGATTTTCTTCACCTCCCTCTCAGAGCATGTTTAGGACAGACAGGAGGTGCAGGGCACCCTTTGTCAGCTCTAGCTGCCTCTTGAGCCCCTGTCCTCTCTCCTCCACCTCTGTCCAGCTGGCTCAAGGTTCCCAGGCAGCCTCTTCCATCTCCCATGCTTCAAAGTCAGCATCAGTGGCACAGCAAGCCCCCTTGCTCCTTTCACTGGGGGATTTAGCTAATGCTCCCTCCAATCCCCTTTGCTTCCCTGCAGCTTAGTGTGGATTTCCATCCCCATCTCATCAGCCCACTTGGGTGCAGCCCTGAGGCAGCTCAGCCCCTCCTGTGCTGGGGGCCCAGGCAGGGCTGAGGGTGCTGAGCACCAGATGAGCACAATGGGGAGCAGCTCCAGGCCCAAGAGAAGAAGTTAAAGACAGAGAAAATCCTGTTGTGGCATGTTTGGGCTCCAGAAACCCTGCTTGTGTGCCTGCACATCTTGGGGCTCTGGAGGGGGAGCCCAGGGAGGAGCAGCAGAGTGGCAGAACCAGCTGTGCCATGGTCCCAGAGATGGCTCTCGGGCTGCTGAGCCTTCCCTGGTGATGGAGCAGAGCTCTGGACTCATCAGTCATGTCACATTGCATTACGTGATGCAACGCAACGTGCCATGACTGATGCGAGCCAACGTTAAATGTCATAGAGCAATGGATCAGCTCAAGGCTACGGTAATTTTATGTGCCCATTTAATCTGGTATTTAAAAACAAACACTCATAGCAATCTGCATCACACGCTACATTTTGCAAAATTGAGCAGCAAATCTGTACCAAGCAAATTATATAATTCTGTCATCTCTCAGCCTTGTGTACATGTGTGCAATGCTGCAGTCAGGTTTACATTGGTGTCTGGCTCCCCTCTCACGCCATGAGCATCACCAGGGCTGTGCAGAGTGCCCAAGGATGGGGTGTGCACTCCTCAGGCCCTGCTGGGGCAGGTCCCACTCTGGCATTCCCCACCTCGGGCTGGGTGCCACTCTCACCACTGCAGGTAGAGCAGCCCCTGCCACCACCCACTCCAGGCAGGTCAGCCAGGCTGCTTTAGATCAGTCACTTACACTCCCAAGCTGCAAATGACAAAGGGTTTGGTCTGGAGGGCATTTTGGGTGGCCTGAGCTAAGGTGAGTGCAGGTGTGGGGGCACAGCTGCACCCACATCTGTCTGCAGCTGCACAGAATTCCAGGGCTTCCCTCTCCCTGGTGGCCTGCAGATGCATCTGCCATGTGTCCCATGGCCCAGGCTCTTCTGCAGACTCAGTCTTGCTGTCTTTCAAATCATCTCGATCTTTTGAAAGGGAAAAGCCTCTCCTGTTGTTTCTCCTCCCAGCTCTGTGTCTGTGTGGCCTTGGTTTGTCTCTGCTTGGAGAACAAAAAAAAAATCCCTTAAGTGCTTGCTTAGTCCAGCCCAAATGAGGGAAACACTTTGACATGAGCTGAATTTCAAGCAGGTGCTTAAGGGCTGTCCTGGGATGCTTTCCCAGAGCAGAGCAGGGCAGAGCTCTCCAGAGCAGGGGCCATTCCTCCTGTTAATGGCCAGAGCAGCAATAATGGGAATGGATGTTTCCCCTGCCTGTCGTAGCACCGTCACATTTTATCACCAAAAGAAGTACCTGGGTCCCTTTGCCTTGCTGGGCTCCTTTGCTGTGTCCCTGTGCTGGGTCAGGGGGGCACCCCTCTGGATGCCCTGCCCACTGCCTGCCCTGCCTGCTGGGCAGTGATTCCTGGCAGGAATGCTGCTTTCCCTTCAAGGCAAAGAAAAACCACTCAAACCAAGCCAAAGGAGGGGACCCACTGGCCTGCCAGGTGTCCCTGCCCTGTGGGTGTTTTCTGGTGGCTTGTGCTGAAGACCTCCACTGGCATCAGTCCATGTGGATTCCTGCTCCTTCCATCCCCAGCCTCTCACCATTCAGCTCTTGGTGTGCTTTGCAGGGCTCGTGTCTGCATTTGCAAGGACACCCTGGTGTCAGAGCATCCCCTTTGCCAGCAGAGATGGGCTGCTGAGGTCTGGAGGCTGACAGGCTTGGGAGAGCACGGGCTCCCCATCCAAACCTCTCCCTTCCAAGGCTGGGTGCTCCCTAGACAGCGTGGCTGGGGCAGGAGAGCTCAGCACAGCACGAACCAGAGCCAGGCTGGGCTCAGCTGGTGCCAGGCACGCTGCTGGGCTGGGATCTGTGTTTGTGCACAGACCTTTCCACGGGGGGCTGTGTTTTGCAGCATTCTCCAGCCCTTTTCCCTTTAATTTCTGAGGCTGCCTGGCAGCGTGCAGCCAGGTAGGGATCCAGGGCTGGGCTGGAGAGAGCAGCTCCAGAGAGGCTCAGCAGCAGCAGCACGGCCAGGCAGCGTGGCTGTCTGCAGGGTGTGTGCTCAGCAAACACATCCCAGGGCTCTGCAGGTACCTGCTCGCGGCCTCGGAAGTCTGTTTTTACATCTTGAATCAGAAACATGCAATGAAAAATTCATATTTCGGTTCAGATCTTATTTTTGGCTCAAGATCAGAAAAAAAAAGTTAAGTGGGGAATCTAATGTGCATTTATATTTGCGGAACTCGCTAGCAGTGGAACTGCTTTGTGTCTCACACAGCTCATGCCAAAGTGAAGGATTTGCTCTTTCATTTTCAGCCTGGGGTGAAATTTTACAGTTGAGATTATAGGATCCTGAAAATAATTGTTGCCCCAACCTTAACTCTTACATTATAAATGAGGATGCATCATACTCAGCATGACTGGGAATTACAGAAATTAAGGATGAAAAAGACCTCATCTCCCAGCCAGTGTAGGATTATTTTGTATGGTGTATTTGATTTTTTAAAGCATTCTCTCTCCTGTTGTGATGGCCATTTTCCTCCCAGAGCAGTGCTCTTAATGAACACCTCCATTTCAGGAAAGACACAACGGTGGTGTCCTCATGCTGTTCTTCTCCAGAAAAAGGCAAGAGCAGTTTCTTTGCCTTGCTCTGTTATTCTTCTGGCCCAGGGAGCTCAAACATATTCAGGGCTGAGGTGAGGCTGAGGTTTGCTGCATGCCAGGGCTGCCAGCATTTGGCTGGCACCATGTGCCACTGACTGTGTGAGCCTGGGAACAAGGAGACTCCAGCTCCATCCCCACCAGTGACCTGCCATGCTTCCCCCTCACCCTGCCTCCGAGTGCTCTGCCACCCTGGCACCAGCCTGGGCTCAGGACAGCAGCACTGGCACTGTCCCCACCCTGTCCTTCCAGCGTGGAGCACAGGCAGAGAGCCACAGCTCTAGTGGCACTGGTTTTCTTCCTGAGCTTATCAGGACAGATTTCTGCTGTGGAAAGAATAACCAAAAGCTGTGAAAAGGAAGTTTTCTTTCTGTGCTTTCTTTTTCTCCCTCTTTGCCCATCCAGGCTGGCTCCTTTCCACCCTCCTTCCACTTCTCTTTGTTGTTGCTAAAAAGATTAAACTTGTTTGACCAGGTTCTGAGTCAGCACAGTTGTAAGGGGAAGATGAATGAGGCTCTTTAACCCTGCTTATCCTTCCAAATGCCCTCCTCCTGGAAAGAAACACACACACGTATGCTCCGGGAAACATCAGTTTTAATGTTCCTTTTATTTTTAAGTCATTCTTTCCCCCAGTCTTATTTCTACTTCTGTCAGATAATGGGGCTGCTCTCACTCCTGCTGCTCTCTGTGCTGAACCTTTCTCTGCTTTTCCATGCTGAAAGGGCTCTCCCTTTCTTCTGCATCTTCTGCAGTAAGCCAGAGCAGGATGCGTGATCCTGAAAGGCCAAAGTGCCTTTGTTCTTTTGTCCCCAAAACCTTTCCCCTCTCCCCTTGAGTCTCACATCTTGATCCTTTTTTTCCCTGAGTCCTCGGAGGAGTCTGCTTTCAAAGCCCTTTCATCCTAGCAGTAAAAATTGGAAGCATGAAGAGAAAGATGGAAGAGGGTACAGAGGGATGGGGCCTAAACCCAGCCAGAGCAGGTTTGGGATGGGCTGGGATGCTGCTGAGCACTGGGGGAACTTTGGGAACCTTGGCTCTTGCATCTCCTGACTTGTGGTCAGACCTGACCTGTCCCATCCCTGAGCACTGCCGTTGTAGGGTCCTGGCACCTGCAGCATCCCAGCCCCAGAGCATCTCCCCAGCCCCGGGTGGAGCCAAGGTGGAATGGAGCCTCAGGGCGGGATTGCAGTCCCGCTGTGTTTATTGCTCCCTGCATTCCTGTTTGTTTGACATCCTGCCGCCAAAGTCCACAGAGATCCAAGAAATGTCTTAAGCTTGAGCCTTGGGAGAGGCAAATATTTTGCTTTCCTGTTTGGGGGATAAACAGAAGTAAATGGTGCATCCATAATCCTGGAGCCTGCTTTACAAATGCCTCTGTGGTGGTACTGCGTGTCATTCATGTAGGTGACTTTTACAATGAAAAATCCCATTTAAGCCTGACCTTTCACGTTCTGGAACATAATAGACTGTGCAACCAGATCACATCCTGCTGCTGGGGACACCACTGACCTGCAATATTAGTTTTGTAAGGGAATGGGACACTGCAATCCTGGAAATTCATTGGTCAGAAGTTGTGTTCCAGGAAACCCTTGGGGAACTTTGCGGGCAGTGCAGGGCACAGAGGCTGCCCTCAGCTGCCATCACCATGGTCTGGAGGAGGTGAGAATCTCCCTGATGAAAGGTGGGCAAAGGAAAGAGTCTCCTCTCTGCAGGGGGGTCTGCTTGTCTCCCAGGGACCAGGGCAATGGAAATGCAGAGAAGGTAAATGAGACAGAAACGAGCCCTGCTCTAGAGCAAGCACAGAGCCATGTGGGTGATGTGTATTCTGCCTGCATGAGATGGAATGGGACAGGTCTAGTTCCCAATCCCAGCACCACTGCCTGTCCTGTCTCTGGGTGGAGGCCAGGAGGGGCAGCCCATGCAGGTGGGCCAATTTTGGCTAATTTCCAGCTAACAGTTAATTATCACTGCCATGCTCCTCGCGGGGCTCTTTGTGCAGCAGCTCAGTGTTGGCTGAGGAGGCTGAAATTCCCCTGCTCCCTCTGGCTCCCGGGGCTGCAGTGGCTGCTGCTGGAAGCATTTATGTTAATACACTATCAGGCAGCCACATCCCATGGCTTATCATTTTCATCAAGTCTTGGTTTTATGGTTGAAAGGAATTACTTTCAAAAGACCATTACCACCTCCCTGTTTCTCATGGCCTTATGCCTACCTGCTGTTAAGCTTTTATAAAGGCATATTTTTCCTGTGTAAAGCTCATAAAAGCTCCTACTCAAGTCCCATGCTTGAGTCCACTTCCCTCAGTCGGGCTCTGACTGATCCTGGCTGGAGCTGCTGGGAGCTGGGCAGGGCAGGGGGGAGCAGCTGCTGCCCTGGCTCTGCAGGGCTGAGTGGTGCTGCCAGCACCCCGAGGCCAGGAGTGATTCTGGGAGGGTGCCCCAGGTCCTGCTCAGGGAGGACTGAGAGTTTTGAGAGTTGAGAGTTTTTTGCAGATTGAGGAGTTTTTGCAGGACAATGGCCACGTTCAGCCGATGCACAATCCAGCCTGCCTGTACTAACGGACAATGCACACGTGCACAAACAATGAATAATGGACATATTCACAAATGGGGTCGGTATATCCTTGAAAGAGATACAGGAGGAGTCATCAGGACTCAGCAGGTTTGTCAGTGAGCTTGGGAAAGTAAGAAAAAAGTGGGCCAGATGACCACAGCAAGACGTGTGAAAAATTAGATGATCCAATCAGCATTCTAATTTATATGTGTGAACAGCTAGGATTAACCAATCATATATTAGCTAGAGACACGTGGACAGTAGAGATTTATTATAAATACAGTCTTTTTAGGGATAATAAATTTGGCTTCACTGGATCATATTGGTCATGGCCTGATGTCCCTGAACCTCTGCACCCTGCAGAGGACAAGGGGACACAGGAGTGCTTGGCCATCTTCAGGCAGGGAGAGGCAGCTGACCCCGAGCCTCTGAGGTCCTGCTCACCCCAAGCACAGATTTCAGCACCTCTTTAACCTCTGGGTTCCTTTTGGAGCCGAGCTCCTCACTGCTGAGGGGGGCAGCCCTGGGCTGTGCCACAGGTTCTAGGGCTGGGGCAGGCACTGCTGGCAGGGCAGCATCTCCTTTAGCATTCCTGCCACATCCACTGCTGCTTTACTTTTTATTTTTTCACTGGTGGGTTGAAAAGGGGCAGGCAGCTAGTCACACTGCCTGATAGTCACTTGCCAGTAACATAAAAACTCTCATGCGCCAATATATCAATCAGCGTTACGTGTCAGCCTTGACTACTGCATTCAGCTTCCATCACCCAAACAAAATCATGCTGGAGCAGCTGAGGAGGAGGCTAATACTGCTGGCTGGAGGCATGGCTGGGCATACAAAACAAGGCTGGGGAGCTGGGTGGCCGAGCTGGCTGCTGAAGCTGGGGATGAAAGCTGGGGAGATGCAGGATGCAGGCAGGGATGGGGTGTGCCCAGCAGAGCCTGGGGTGCTCCCTGCCCCTTGGGGACAGACGTGGTGGCCAGAGCAGGGTGGGGGTGCCCTGCATGGTCACTGCCAGGAAGGGGTCACAATCACATGGCAGATAAGAGATGCCCATGGCTCTAGGCAGGAACGGCCAGGGGTCAGTACCTGCAGCTCCCCAGCCTCCTCCTGCTGCCCTCCACACCTGCCACTCCTCTCCATCCAATTAGAGTAATTGCAGCCTGTTAAAAGGAGGTAATGGTTTCCAGAGGAGCACTGTGTGCTGTCACCATGTCCCTTTCCATGAGGTGTTTGCTGCTTGTTAGAACCTGTGCCAGCCCAGGTGCCCGTGGTCACTGCTGGGCACGGACAGTGACCATGGTCACTGCTGGGCAGGGACAGTGGCCGTGGTCACTGCTGGGCAGGGACAGTGCCCGTGGTCACTCCTGGGCAGGGACAGTGGTCACTCCTGGGCAGGGACAGTGCCCGTGGTCACTGCTGGGCAGGGACAGTGGTCACTCCTAGGCAGGGACAGTGCCAGTGGTCACTCCTGGGCAGGGACAGTGGTCACTCCTGGGCAGGGACAGTGGCTGTGGTCAGTGCTGGGCAGGGACAGTGCCTGTGGTCACTCCTGGGCAGGGACAGTGGTCACTCCTGGGCAGGGACAGTGCCCGTGGTCACTCCTGGGCAGGGACAGTGGTCACTCCTGGGCAGGGACAGTGCCTGTGGTCACTCCTGGGCAGGGACAGTGGTCACTCCTGGGCAGGGACAGTGCCCGTGGTCACTCCTGGGCAGGGACAGTGCCTGTGGTCACTCCTGGGCAGGGACAGTGGTCACTCCTAGGCAGGGACAGTGCTCGTGGTCACTCCTGGGCAGGGACAGTGGCTGTGGTCACTCCTGGGCAGGGACAGTGCCTATGGTCACTCCTGGGCAGGGACAGTGGTCACTCCTGGGCAGGGACAGTGGCTGTGGTCACTCCTGGGCAGGGACAGTGCCCATGGTCACTCCTGGGCAGGGACAGTGGCTGTGGTCACTCCTGGGCAGGGACAGTGGCCGTGTCCTGGTCCTGGCAGTGCTGGGGGACTGGGGAGCCCCTGCAGCCTGTGCTGGGCAGGCAGGCAGGGCTGTCAGTGAACACTAAGTTATGTTTTGGATTAAATTGCACAGAAATGTGAATGTGACCGGGGCAGCCCCCAGGTGCTCAGTTACCTGCTGATGAGGGGTTTGCATCCCCTGGCTTTGCACAGGAGGCTTCCTGAGGAGCCCCTTGCAGACCATCTCTGGCCCCAGGCTGCTGCAGGACACAGAGCTGGCCTCAATTGTCCCTGGGGTGGTACCTGGGATGGAGAGCTGCAGTGTGGGTGCTTTCACAGCAGCACAAACCTCCAGGCTTTGTGCTTCTTCATATTCAATATGCGAGTGGCCACTGTATCTCCTGATTATTTAATTTGACTGGAATAAGAGGTATTTGTATTCATTTCCAGAGATGATGTACAGGCCTGATCTTAAACTGATTTAGACAGTATTGTACATCATGAAAAATGAGAATGGGGAAATCTAATGTATGGGTTTTTTTCCTTTAAAAAAAAAAAAGGGCACTTCACAAACCTGTACAGAATTACAAGAGATAGGCAAATGCTGTCACAAAAGTCTCTCTTAAATGACAAAAGGACATGAAGAATAGCACTGCTCAGCAGCACAATACAAGCTCCAATAATACCATCACATGCTTCCTCTCAGTAGTTTGTAGTAGGAGGGCTTTGACAGATGTCCTGTGTCAAACCTTCCCCTGGTCACTGGAGCTGTTACCGGTGTCTCCGTGCCCTCTGGGGCAGGGACTTGGCTTTTCCAGGTGCCTGCACATCCCCTGGGCACGTCCACCCCTCCATGTCTGTGCTCCAGGCCTGGACTCATCTTGTGTCTGTGTTGGCTGGCTCAGGCACGATACCATAGAATTGTAGAATGATTTGGGTTGGAAGGGACCTTAAATATCAGAAGTTCCAACTCCCCCACCGTGCCTGTGCTCTGTGTGGGCAGTGGCCTGTGAGCCTGGAGCTCTCTGGGGGATGTGTCTGTCCCGGCCAGCCCAGGTTTGGGAGGGTGAGTGCAGAGGCAGAGGTGAGGGCTGCTGCTCTGGGTGCTTCCAGCAGCGTGTGGCTCTCCTTGCACACACAGACACCTGCAGAGAGAGGTGCTGCTCCGTGCTGGGGGGCTGCAGGCCAGGAGAGGTGACACCAATGCCTTAATGACAGCGCTCCAGGTGGGAATTAAAGCCCTGGCTGTGGCTCAGGGGTGCTGTGACCTCTGCAGGCTCTGATTCTAAGCAGTTATTAAAGCTGATGTGATGGAGGGGGAGAGGCTGGAGCAGGTGCCCTGGCTGGGTGGGAGCACACACACACACACACACACACACACACACACACACACACACACACACACTCATCTCTTGCTGTGTGATTTCTGTAGCTGCTGCTCTGATCCTCCTTCCAAAATCATCACAGAGCAGTTGTGGGAGCTGCTAGGAAACAGCAGTGTGATTGGAGGTGGCTGTGTGCCTGTCAGAGGTACATGGATCCTTCTGGGAATCGCTAGGATCAGCTCAAACCTTTCCATGGAAGCACATATGTTTGGATGAGGGCCATGTTTTGACCTTGACTGGATGGGAGGTTTTAATTATCAGAGCTGGCTGAATAGCACACAGCATTTTGCCACGGGCAATTTCTAGGAATTCTTTTCAGCACTGCTTACACCTTTTGGGCTCTGCGTGTATGAGCACACAAATAAACCCTCTCCAAAGCAGGTGTTTTCACCTAAGTCACATGCTGAGTTCACGGTGATATTATTTACACCTCTTTGTGCTGTTTCTGTGCTGTAGTTATAAATATAACTTACACTTTGCCGTGTCGCTGCAAAGAAAGTGTGAGATCCCAGTTCAAGGAGTCACAAACCTTCAGTCAGTGCCACGGGGTGGTCTGGGGGTCAAAGCTGGGTTTGCAGAGCCTGCTCCTGCATGGTAGGAGTAGAGGAGCCACTGCAGGCAGTGTGAGTGTGCTGGGCATGGCCTGTCCCACCCCACCTCATGCCATCCCTGTGTCCTTCAGAGCTGTCCTGCCTCCTTCCCAAAGCATCCCACTGTCGCAGACAACTTTTATGAAAAATCCTTTCTTTAGGATTTTTCCTCCTGAGAAGCTGAGAGACCTCAGGAACAAAATGTAACCAATGGTTATCTGCTGCTGTGGAATGCAACAGGTGCATCTGAGATTGGTCTCATGTGGTTGTTTCTAATGAATGGCCAATCACAGCCCAGCTGGCTTGGACACTCTATCCGAGATAGAAGCTTTTATCATTCCTTTCTATTCTTAGCCAGTCTTCTGATTAAATCCTTTCTTCTATTCTTTTAGTATAGTTTTAATGTAATATATATCATAAAATAATAAATCAAGCCTTCTGAAACATGGAGTCAACATTCCCATCTCTTCCCCAGTCCCAGAACCCCTGTGAACACGGTCACATCCCACAGTCCCTCCTGGGCTGCCCCTCCCGACAGCCAGGGAAGCACTGGGAGGTTTGGAACTTTGAGCTTTAGGAGACGCTTGTTGCTGCTTAAATAGATAACAATCAAACGAAAACAGTCTTGTGCGGCTCAGGGGAGCGCTCCATCTTCGCGGTGGCACGGAGTGATTTAGCCATTAAGGTTAATGCTTGTCTTCCTGCTGTCTGCTGGAACTCTGGGCCAGGCAATGCAAATAGCTTAGCCAGTACTTTTAAAGGTCATTGTGCATGAAAAAATAAAGATCATACACCGCTCATGGAAATGTCCTTAGTAATCACTGCCTTCTCCGGGAGGAGGGACCCGGTGCTCCCTCCTGGAGCGTTTATCTCATCCCACTGGGAGTTCAGGGACAGCCCTTGGATTTTCGGCAGCTTGAGCTGCAGGTTGGCATCACCTCCAGCACTCGTGTCCCCCGTGTGGTTTGTGCCCTGGGTGATGGTGGTTTGGCAGCCCCTGAGCACGGAGGCTGCTGGCTCCAGGCACACACCACCAAGGCACACAGGGCAGGTCTCACCTCTGGGCTCTTCTCTGGGTTTCCTGCAGGAATCCTTCGTGTTCAGACCTTCCTTTGTCTGCCTTCCCCACAGGATGTCTTGCTCCTAATTTATCTAGGAGGTAATTTTAATCCTTCTCTCCTCAGACAACTGGCTACCTCCATGCATAATTAATTTATTAACACACTAACCTACTTTAAGGTGATAATCTCATTAGGGTCACAGCGATCTCAGCCTGGCCGTGTGACAGGAGATTTCAGAGAACCTAAATTCCTTGGTATCCGTGTGGACAGTGCCATTCCCTGCAGACAGCCCTTTCCATCTCCTGGGGCTGCCCCACAGCCAAGGCTCTGGACCAGGAGCAGTCAGTCCTTTTGGCAGTGCCCTTTAGGAGCTCCCTCCTCTCATTCTTTGCTGAGTGGAGCTGCAGGATTGTGACTCCCGCGGGGAGGAGAGGAGGGAGCTGCTGTGCCCAGCCTCTCTGATGTGGGTGTTTAGCAGCACTCTAATAGCCTCCCCTCTCAGCCAAGTGAACTGCATCCTCTGCTCATTACTGCAGCCCTTCAGAGGAGAGGAGAGCAAGAGAAAAGATCCCGTTCAGTCTCGCTGTTTGCAAACAATGCCAAGAGGACGAGGACTCCTCTGTTTGTAGTGAGCTTATATAAGAAATAAGCAATAAATGAGGAAATCCTGGTGACCCGCAGTGTGCCCCAAGCCCCAACGTTTCTGGAGTTCGACTGTCCATGGACATAGCTGCAAAGTGAAATGAAAGCAGCTTTTAAAGTCTCTATTCTTCTCTTCTGCTGTGAAATTCCTGCCTCTCTTTGTCGAGTATGATCTTTGTTGGTGTTTTCTTTGTGCCTGGAGTAATTTCTGTGTTGAGAGGCTGTTGTGCTGCCGCGCAGTCGTTGCTTACCCTGACACACAGCCCTTCTCCCTCCTTCTCCCTCCTTCTCCCTCCTTCTCCCTCCTTCTCCCTCCTTCTCCCTCCTTGGGAAGCTGCTGTGCCAGCGAGGCGCTGCCTCTGCTGCTGGGGTGGGGGGACACCAGCAGCCCCCAAACCCAGGGAAGGCAGCTGGGCTTTTGAGACTGTTCCATGCCATACAGAAAGGATATCAATGAATATGAATAAATATTGATATTAATTGTCTCAGCCTGCTGGAAGCTCCTGAAAAGTACATGTCTGGGGCTCTGTAAGAGGCAAGCTGGCCTTAATTCTGCTGCCACTGAGCAGGCTGTGCTGACAGCCCTGCACAGGTGCTGATGTTTCTGCAGTGCTGGTGGAACCAGGGGGACAGGTGAGATTATGCACAGTGTGAGGAGTGAAACGTGCCCTGTACATCTGCAGGAGAGCAGGGACTGAACCTTGTACTTTATAACTTCTCTGGCTTCTCATCTGTAAACTTCCCAGTCAGGGTAACAGATGGGGACAGCTTGGATGTTGCAGATACAGTTTGATGTGTATGGACTTGAGCCAGTGTCCTGTTGAAGCTGAGGGTTGCCTTCCAGCCGCAGCATCATGGCAAATGAATGAATGCAGGCTCTGGGGTCATCAGAAATACTCACCCTGTCCAAGGAGTGGTGTGTGTGGCTGGAATACCACACCTTGTGAAGGCAGGCTCTAGTCCAAAGCTGCACTGAGCTCTCCCACCCTGATGCAAGCCTTGTTCTTGCTGGGAGTGCTGCAGGCTGGCAGGGGAAGGAGGGTAACACACCCAGGGAGATGATGAAGGATGATGGGGGATATTCCCAAAGAGTCTGTGTGGCTGCTGTGAGACCAAAGCCAGGGCTCCTGGCTGAGCCAGACCCCGTGCAGAGGGTGGAGGGCAGAGCAGGGGCTGCCCCTGGGGGCTGCTCACACCCACCAGGGCTGCCCAGCTCCCGCTCCCCAGCTGGCAGGGGAGGAAGGTGAGGAGGCACCCAGCCTCCTCCAGAGGGGAGCTGATGCAGATCTTCTCCCTGCTTTAGCCCATCTGTGTGATGGTTCACCCTCCTGGACACCCACAAGCCCCTCTGTGCCATGGCAGATGTGGGATGCTCCCTTCTTTCTGTCACTCACCCCTGTGCTGCAGTGTTGTGCTGTCACTGCGAGGCATCACAGCCTGGCCAGGCGACATCCTTGGCTCCTTTTGCCCCTCTGCCAGAGGATGTCTCCTTTGGAGAGGCCACCAGAGCTTGCACCCAGCTTGGCTGTGTGACTGTGAGCTGGTAAATCAGGCAGAGAGACTTGTCACCCTGGCTTGGGACGCTGCAGCTGTCCCTGGCTGGGCTGGCACTGCCCTCACTGTCCCCAGTGGCTCTGGGGCCGCGCTGGCAGCAAAACCTGCCCGTAAAACTTCAAATCTCTCTGGGGGCAGAAATGGGGGATTCAGTCCTCCCTTTCCCCTCCCTCTGGCAGCACATTTCCTTGGAATAAAGCTGCTTTAAACTGCTTCCCTGGCTGGTCCTGCTGGGGTGAGCTGCATCTGCCTGTCATGTCACGTTAGCGTTCCTGGGAGTGTGTCCTGACATCCCAGGCAGGCCGGCGGGCCAGGGAAATAAAGTTGCTCTATGTGAAAATGGAAAAGTCGGCGCTTTCCAGAAAATAGGGCTGGAGAACATCAGCTGCAAATGGGAAGGAAGGAAAGAAAGGGCTTGTCTGAGTGGATGAAGGGATGGCTTTTAAAAGGCAGACCCAGCTTCCACCGGTGTCAATGGAAAGCCTTACACAAACGCTAATGGCTGTGGAGTCATGCCCTGAGGCATTATATTTTTTGGGATGATGTCAAATTGTAGCATCTTAAACGAAGCCTTTGTGTAGGGACTTTTTTGATTCGACTGCTTAGGTAAGGTCTTTAGTGAAGTCACTTCACCTCTCCCTGCCCCTGGAAAACAGCTCTCATGAAACCGTGAAACTTTATCGAGTGCTTTGGGATCTGTAGGTGGAGCGAGGCTGTTGGGGATGCATTGTTATCACTCTCACTAGAGAATGATTTGGGGCAGGAAAAGTGTTTGTGATTCTTTGGACAGATCTGCAGAGGGTAGAAAAAAATGAGTAATTTGTCCCCTATTAAAACATTGTGAAATACTCCAACTCTGGAATAATTTCCCTTGGGCTTTTAGAAACCCCCTGAGTTCAAAGCATCCACCCCCTGACGCTCCAGCCTAAGCTGTATCTTGTAATCTCTGCTGTACCCTTTGGGAAATCTGCCCACAGCTTTGTGTACACAAGAGAGACTCTGCTCAGGAAATTTTATTAAGAAAGACATTTTTTTTAAAGCGGGATTTAAATAGTAAGCTACATTCTCCCTGTCAGCAGCTCTCTCCCTGCATGCCTGGTGGGTCCTGCTCTGGAGCAGATATCCATCTCCTGTCTGGCACCTGGGCATCTCTGGTAAGCAGGGCTGGTGCTGCCTGCAAGGAGCGGGGCCCCAGCTGGTGTGGAGGCTGTGAGCACTCACAGCCCCTGCAGATACACCCTGCACTCCCCTGGCTGTCCTCTCAGCAGCCCTGGCAGGATGAATTGGGCTCAACCAAACACAAATCCTAAAAAATCCTGGCCTTTTCTTCCATCTCCCACCTAGGCTGAATAGCAATCATTATCATCTACAACCCTAAACTCACCCTCCTCAACTTCTACCTATAGGCTGTAGTAACTGCAACCTAAACACCATCAAAGTCCTAAAGCTGTCTACCCTAAGGCTTTGCCTGGAAGGGGAGAGGGGAGCAGCTCCTCCAGGATGTGGCAGGTCACAGGGACAAGGACAGGGCTGGCATGGTCTGTGAGCTGCATCTCTGCTCAAGGACGCAGCCTGGAACAGGCTGATGGCTCATTTTTATTGTGGTGGTCCTTGTGGGGAGGAGGCTCAAACTGTTTCCCTGAATTCCCATCACATCACAGAGGCAGCACTGAATATTATGGATTCTTTTTGCATTGCTCTGATAAATACTGTCTACAGGGTATGTTGCAACAAATGTTACAAGTCCCAAATATAGCGTTTCAGAAGCAGTACACAACTTGATAATCTCATTATTTGCTACTCCTACACAATATAAGAGCATCATCACATCAGCCTTATGTTTTGCTGCAATAGAAATAATTAATAAAAATCAAACTGCCACCTATAATGTCTTTAAAAAGCAATAGAGAACATGCAGAATCTACTCTGAAAACAGCTTCAGGACTAGAGCTTCTGAAACTTCTCACCTAAAAAAAGGAAGAATTGTTTTGCATTCAGATTCACTTTGAAAGTTGTAAATACTTTATGGCAGTTTACTTGCAGAAAACGGTGAATTTTTAAAACATGAATTTTGAGCTGGTGCTCGTTCTCAGGGTTGTGGGTGGCTGAGCAAAGTGCAGTTCCCTCTGCAGGTCCTCCTTCCCAGGTGTGCCCAGCTCCCCTGGCACAGCTTTGGGCCATTCCCTCGGGTCCTGTGGCTGTCACCACAGAGCAGGGTTGGTGTCTGTCCCTCCTCTTCCCCTCCTAAGGAAATTGGAACTGCTCTGAGCTCTCCCCTCAGCTCCTCGAGCCTGAACAAGCCAAGTGACCCCAGCTTCTCCTCATGTGGCTTCCCCTCCAGACCCTCCACCTTCCCCATAGCCCTCCTTTGGGAGCTCATCGTGGTGTTCTAGAGCTCACCAGTGTTTCTCCATCTATAACAATTGTATGTCTGGGCCATGGTTTGAGCTTGGGCCAGCCTCACTCAGGTAGGAATCGTCACAGCACTCCCCGTCTGGTGGTGGCCATGGGGTTATTTTCCATTCGGATTGAAACACTCTGCCCTCCCAGCCACCGAGCAGCCCAGGCTGGGCTGGAGGTGCCCGAGCAGCGAGCAGGAGGCTCTGGCTGTGTCTGAGGAGTTCCCCAAGGGGCTGGCATTGCCAACCACCGTTTAAAAGCAGCAGCAGCAGCAGCAGGAGCTCTGTATTCATAATGAAAAATTCTTCAGCAAGCAAAGCAGTCTAAGGGACTGCTAGAAGGGAGCCTGCCCAGCTGGGAGTCATTTGCAGATGGTTCTGGTTCATTTGTTGGCTGCTTTTTGCCTGTCTCCATCAGCCACCACTTGCCTTGGCTTAGCAGCACACTCGGAGCAAATTCTTTGCTTTAAGCACCTGAGAAGTCCCATTGACTTCAATGGAGCGACTAATGCTCCTGATTAAAGGTAAGTAACTGCTCCCGTGTTCTGCTGAATATGAGGCTTGGGAATAGAAAGAAACGGGAGGATCCTGCCCGCACAGGAGGGAAACTTCAGTGGAAATGTTTACTCCGGAGGAGTGGCCGATTTCCTACCCACGGTGACTTTGGCCATCTCCTTTTGGGAAGCTGTCCACACTGAATGTGTGGCTCCAGACTGAACCTGGACCCTTTCCTGGCCAGGAAAATGTTCCTGTTCCATAGGATCCGTCATGTAAAGTCAGCAACGAGTGGGTGGGAGCAGACACAAAGTGTTTTGGAGGAGGAAGAGGAAGGTGAGGAAGCCATCTCACCTTCCAGAGCACCAGCCCGGGGTGGGAGCAGTAAACCCATCACTCCCTGAGCACGTTTTGAAGCTGGCTCGGTGATGGCCCGGGCTGGTCCCTGCGAAGGCTCCCAGGTGGGAGCAGATCTGCTGTGGCTGCTCTGCCTGGCAGTGAGAGCCAATCTCCTGGAGAGAGTGAAGCACTGCCAGGACCAGGACAGAGCTGATGGGCCACTGGCCTCGGGGGACTAATGGGCTGGCTAATAAGGACACGGGTTTTGACATGGCAGAGCAAATAAGAATTGGCAGGCATTAACCTCAGACATGTCTGCTACCTAGAGAAATCCAAGCCCCTCTCTCACTCTTGTCCTGTTTAGCATATTAATGTTTAATTCCATTAGCATCAGCAGCGGTGGCTGTGTTCAGCTGGGGAGCTGCTCAGGAGCCTCAGGAGCTGCTGCTCTTGGAAGGGGGGCCCGTGGCTGCCCAGGAGCCCTCAGCCCCTGCCCCAGCTCTGCAGCATTTGCCAGCCCTGCTGTGGCTCCCAGCATCTGCCTCTTGCTTGTGCTCCCCTGCTAATTCAGCATCAGCTCCACAGGCTGTCTCCTGCCTGGCTGTGCATTCCATTGCTGCTCTCAGAGGGATTTCCCATCCTTCTCTCTCTCTCTCACCCCTTTCCCCTTCACGTCCAGGGTGCAGTTCCCCTGTGCCTCCCAGGAGAACAAGGTTGCAGGGGTTGCTTCCAGGATGGAAATAGGACAGGGCAAGAGCTCCTGACAGAGAAATGAAGCATGTTGATTCATCTCCTGCAGCCTCCCCTCACTAAGTGGCCGTGGCAGCAGCAGCACGGTGCTCAGTGGTGCATTTCCCCTGTTCGACCCGGCAGCCCTGCACCTCTGCAGGAGGATTGATCACAGGAGCCCGGGAGAGGAGCAGACCCAGTGTCTGCTGCGATTCCTTGCAGAGCTGATAAATCTAATCAGTGAGGTGCTGTTCTATTTTCCCCTCCTTTCTCCCCTTAATGTTTCCCTTTAAACGAGATATTAAAAATAGGAATATTAATTTGGCAGATGGTGCAATTGGGCTTTTGGCAGGAGTCTGCACACTGTGCTGTGGAGCTGCAGACCTCTGTCTCCACGCTGGAGCTCTGAGGGATGCTCTGGCTCCTCTCCAGGCTCTGCCTTCCTCCAGCTCCTGCTCCCTCCTCCAGCTCTCAGTGCTGGGGCACAGGGAGCTCTGATGGGTTCTTGCTCCAACTGCAGCCAAGCAGATTTGATTTCTGACAGTTCTGAGCCATCACCAAAGGGTGGAAAGCTCGTTTCTGCTTTAATTGCAGCCAGGTTTGATGGCAGTGGGAGCACTGTATGTGTGGTGCTTTACTTTTGTGGGGTCAGGTGAGTCTCAGTTCTGAATTTGTGGGGCTCCTGGGTGCCCTGGGCTTTTGCAGCGTCCAAGAACCCCTCCTCAGGAGGGCCTGTGGGGGCTGAGTCTGATGGGGAGATGCAAGCAGAGCATTTCCACCCAGAGACTTCTCTGGGCACTGGGATCAGTTTTTTATCTTTTTCTTTTTTTGTGTGCTGTGTCTGATTGGTCTCAGCTCCATCCAAGAGGAGGGTTCTGGTATTTCACTGCTTTCCATTGCCTGAATTTTCAGAAACACTACAGAGTTAAGTTTCCCCTGAATTTTCTCTGCTGGAGCTTTGGCCCAGTGCTGCAATTTCACCAGGGGCAAAATGAGCCCTGATTAATCCCAGCATCAGTGCTGTGTCCCTTTAGTCCATCCTGTTGTTTAACATGTCTCCCCTCACCCTGTGGCTGAGCCCAGGCTCAGTTTTGGGGCTGTATCTCAGCAGGGTCCTGGGAATGGCAGGGAACAAAGGCAGAGCCAGGCCTCGCACTTGCTGTTCATTTTTCACATGCACACAAAGATTTTTTTTGTTTTCCCGAATTCTTTTGGCAAATTTTGTTGTCCTTTGAACTCCTTCTGGCTTGTCTGTCTTTGTTAGAGTGTGATGCCCAGATCTGGGTGTGTTGCTTCAAACAGCAGCCCGAGGAGCACTGGGAAGAGCAGAATAATTACCTTGCAGGGATGCAGCAGCCTGGTGCTATTGACTTCTGTTCAATCGATCATCCCCCCCAGCCCACTCTCTGTTGGATGGCTGTTTGGCCAGATATCTCCATACAGCCTCTCTGCTTTTGTTTATTCCTTCCTATGTGTTAATCTTTTGCATTTGTCCTCCTGAATCTCTTTGTATTGATTGCAGGCCACTTCTTTAATTCATCAAGCTCGTATTGTATTTTATTCCTGTCCTGCAAATTATTTGCTACCCTCCCATCCTGGTAAAATGCTCAGATTTCATTAGCATACCCCTGGTCTGGCTTCCAAGTTGTTAATAAAACTATTGAATGGTATTGACCTTGCAGGGCACTCAGTGGGACCCCACTTAACATTTCTGCCCACTGGACTCTGACCTGTTGAGGTGCATGCACATGTATTTTTAATCAGCAGTACATCTTTGCTCCTGTAGTTCATCTCATTTACACGATGTAAGGAGCCATATGATGTTTTGATAATGGAAATGATGATCTGTGCAGCCTGAGGATCTTCCTGGAGGCAGACACAGCCCCTGCCACGGTGCTCTCTGAGCCCCTGTCTGCTGGGCAGCTGCTGATAACAACGGGCAGGGCTGGTGTCAGATCTGAAATGAAAATATGCTACTGCTCTTTAAACCCTCAAAACTCCTCTTTGGGCCCCTTCTGCCAAGCTGTAGGGTCTGCTCTGCCCCTTGGGCCTGTCTGCAGGCAGAGGGTGTTGTTCCATCAAAAGGGGATCACCTTCAGCCACACCATTGTTTCCCAGTTGTTCTGTAACCGAGGTATCTCAAAGCTTGTTTTCATTTCAATCTCGCTGATAATTTCCATATTCTCACAATCTTTTGCCAGGCAGTCACATTGATAAGGCTTTCCTGCTTCATCTTCCCCAGCACCGTGGGTCCTGCCTGGTGGGAGCACCAAGGTGGGCACTGTGCAGGGCAGGGGCTGTGCCAGGCTGCTCCCGAAGGAGGGCATCACCCACAGGGGCAGCTCTGCCCTGGGTGCTGCCATCTCCACCTTCCCTGGCTGCTCCCAGCTCCCTGCCAGGGCTCTGTTCTGTAAAGGAGCTTATCCTGAGCGTGTTTGCCTCGCTCTGCTGGGGATGGAAGTTACCTTTAAGTACAGGGAGAGGCGACAGGGAAAAAAACACCTCTCACTAATTCAGTAATGTGCTTTTGACTGCCAGAACCAGCTTGCATTTCACACTCCTGCTTTAGGTGCTGCTCCTTTTGCCAGGGCCAGTGGCTTGAGGGCCAGGGCTTGCTGGGAGCATCCCCTGAGCTTTGGTCCTGACTGTTCTGAGCCATCACCAAAGGGTGCAGAGCTCGTTTCTGTTTTAATTGCAGGCAGGTTTGATGGCAGTGGGAGCACTGTGTGTGTGGAAACACCATGGATTCCTGGCCAGCAAACATCAGCCCATCCCTTGACCACTGATGGACAATATGCTCCCAACACATGAGAAAATTAAACCCTAATGAAAATGGATCCTTCTGATCTAGAGACCACTTTAGAAAATTTGGGGATAAATTGCTCTGGCAGCCTTTGCCTGGATGGGGCTTGCCTTTCATCTCTTTAGTTTATTGGAAGCTCCTTCCCCCACACACTTCATTTGATGCCCTTGGATTTTATCTGGAGTTGGAGGAGGCTGAGCTGTGTTCATCCTGATTTCCCTCACTCTCCTGGGGTGCTGCATGCTTTCCCCTCCCTTCCCTCAGCCTCCTGAGGGGCTGGGGACAGCCCAGGGCTCTGGCACGGCTCCCCTGGCCCTGGGGCAGTGCCAGGCCATGTCCCACTGCTCCTTTCCTCTGCAGGGTGTCTGCTCTGGCACTGCTGCTTGTGCCTGTGACAGCTCCTCTTCCTGCTAACTGTTATTGAATTACAGAGCCTCTTAATTGTCTCCTTTTCCTTGAAGACTAAATCAAAGCAACTCTTTAGTTCATTAGTCTCCTTGCTGTCTGTCAGAACTGACTTTTTTGACTGAGTCTGTCAGGCTGTGCGCCTCCTCCCTTCTCTCCCAGTGACTCTGAAGGAATTCACCTTCCAGTGGTGTTTTTATGCCTCAAAGTTGCATTTTGGGGACTCCCCTGTGATCACCAGTGAAAACCAGCCACGGTTGCATTGGGGGACCAATAGAAGTGAGGGAAAGGGTGTCCTGGCCCATCCTGTCCCATCCTGGCCCATCCTGTCCCATCCTGTCCAGCCCCCATCCCTGGTGGGCAGCTGAGCTCCCAAAGAGTCAGAGCAGCTGCCCTTGGGCAGGGCTGGCAGGATCTGCCCCTGGTGCCTGACATGTGGTGAGGCAAGATATCTTTCCTAGAGTGTGGATGCAAAAATTGTTCCTACAAGGTGCAGAGTTACATTGATTGTATTACTGGATTATCAAATGATTAAAGCCATTAACAATCCACTCTTGAGCAATCAACGTAACAATGTTTAGTTGCCTTGCAGTAACAATTAAAAGATGAAGCAATTTGCAATAATTAGGTAGTATCTGGAAAAAGTAGTCCTCATTAAGAGAAGTTAAAAAGACTTTTTCTTTTGGTTGAGATGAACCTAGCAGGCCAATTTTGCTCCTTCTCGCCCTCTTTCCTTCCCCCCCTGCATTTTAAGAAAACAATGTTCTTTTTCAGCCTTTTATAGCAGCAGAGATCAAAGGGGATGCAGTGACTGGCTGCACCCAGGGGATGGTGGGGATGGTGGGGATGGTGGCACATGGCGCTGGAGGTGGCAGCTCCTTTCCCAGGAAAGCTGTCCTGGGTTAGTGCTGGGCTCTCGGGCTGTTTGCTGCCCACTGGGGTTCCAGGGCAGAGCCTCAGCAGTTTCTGTGCAGGGAGGCCTTGGGAGCCAGCACCTGCTCAGGCACTGCCTGCTCTGCCCTCCCTCTGCCCCCACGAGGAACGGGCACCACCTCCAGGCTGGTGCCAAGAGCAGAGCACGGCCAGGGCAGGGCCAGCAGCAGGGCTGGCTGCTGCAGGAGGGTGTGGGTGCTGTGCCCTCCTCGTGCCCTGGGCACTGAGCCCCTGGGAGGGCTCGGAGCTGCTGCCAATCCAGCTGTGGGGGCTGCTTCTGCTCCAGCTGTGGGGGCTTCTGCCAATCCAGCTGTGGGGGCTGCTGCCAATCCAGCTGCGGGGGCTGCTGCTCATCCAGCTGTGGGGGCTGCTGCTAATCCAGCTGTGGAGGGGCTGCTGCTCATCCAGCTGTGGGGGCTGCTGCTGTTCCAGCTGTGGGGGCTGCTGCTGTTCCAGCTGTGGGAGCTGCTGTTCCAGCTGTGGGGGCTGCTGCATGCCCAGGTGCTGCAGGACCACACAGCCACGTCCCGATGCTCATGTGGGGGCTTCTGGATGTGACAAGCCAGGGCAACCTCAGTGCTCAGGAGCAGGAAAGCAACTAAGGGCCCAGCTATACTGGGCTGAATTACTGAATTACTTAGCTGAATTCAGGTGTTTTGAGGTAGTGAGTCAGGATTTTGGGATACCTGGTGCTGTTCTGATGGCCACGGGAACTGGCTCCAAAGGAGACCTCATCTGTGTACATCATTGTCAGGCTTTGCTGGGGCTGGTGCCTCAGAAGATGCTCCATTTCCTCACACAGTGTAAAAGTAGACATGTTTCTCTTCTGTGCCCTGTCTCCAGGCACATACTTGGGTGATGTTTCTTTGTGTTTAGTGCCATCAGCCAGAGGGAAGTGGAGGAAGAGGGATGTGGGATGTGCTGTGCAGAGGGGCTCTGTAAGAAACTTGGGTGTGCAAGTGCTGGGCTCTGTGTGTGGAAGTAAAAATGAATCCAGTGCTTGTGTGGAAGTGCATATCCACCATGGAGGGGCACTGGGAAACTTCCAGGAACAGGTTTGTCAGATGCATAGCTCATGCAGAGATGGGTATGTTACTTCACTGGAAAATAATCTCCTTGGTGACAGTCCAATCATCCTGTCTGGAAGGTTCTGCTCCAGAATTTCAAACAGATTTTCCACCTGAAGGTACAAGTGAAGATGTTCAGGTCAATAAGTAATTACAGACATTGGGATCTTGGGATCTGGCTCCTACCCTGGGATTCCCTCTTCTGCTCTGGCAGAGTGAGCTGTGGCCAGGATCTCCTCTGGCTGGCACCAGGCAGGCTTAGATTATCTGCTGCACTCACGTGGCAGCTGGTCTGTGGCCCCTGAACCTCACTGGCACACATATCCCTGGAGAAATGCCATCCATCTCCACGTGGGCTCCAGAGCTGCATGGTGGGGCTCAGGAGCTCGTGGGTGGAGTAGAGAAACGTGAGTTCAGAGCACCAGCTTGGGGTGGGGTGATACAAACAGGGTGGCACAGTCTGGGGCCTGTGTGGCAGGATTTGGGATTCAGGACTCCCAGCACTGTGCAGAGCCGCCAGTCAGAGCGTGCTGGGGAAAGGGCCTGGATTGCCTCTGGTGAGTGAAGCAGCACCAGTGTGTCCTCCTGTGCTGTGGCCATATGGGAACCATCTGGTGGGGATGCAGGCTGTGCCTTGGCGCTTCCCTGGAACACGCAGCTGTGGGCTGAGCTGCCGTGGAGGCACAGCAATCAGGAGTGATAGCAGAGACTGGAAAGTTGTCACCAACGATAGGAACTGATAGCAGCCCGTGTTCTTTAGCAAACCACTGCTGTCACAAATGGAAAATGAGAATGGATTGAGCTGCATTAGGACTGTGAGAGTAAATCATCTGCAGTTTCTGGGATATTTAGAAATACGAGGATACCCTGAAGGTATCTTTGCTGATGAGAAGGCTGGAGTGAAAAAGTCATTTGAATAGTGGATAGACAGGAAAGATGCAGGCACTATGATAATTTATATAGTCATCAGGAGCCGAGCAGCATCTGCAATAAATGGTCACAAAACCATCAGAAAGTACTCAGGCACATATTGGCTGTAGCTGTTTCTGGGCTGGAGCAGGGCTGACTGGAGCAGAGATCATTCCACACTCACTGCTGGGCACGGTAGATGTAGATCAGACACGTTTGTTCTGGCTGCTGAAAGATGAACATGGATTACAGCTCAGGTGTAGGCACAAGGAGCTGGCTCCATCCATCACTGTCACTGGCTGACGTTGTTGGAGCCCCAGGAATGCATCATCCAGTCTGAGCCTAAAGCTGAGGGAAACTGGAACCACAGGAGTGCACCATCCAGTCTGAGCCTAAAGCTGAGGGAACCTGGAGCCCCAGGAATGCATCATCCAGTCTGAGCCTAAAGCTGAGGGAAACTGGAGCCCCAGGAGTGCACCATCCAGTCTGAGCCTAAAGCTCAGGCCAGCCAAGCCCTCCCAACAGGATCCATGGGGATCCCTCAGTGTGCCTGGGAGGAGCTGTGGGGCAGCTGCAGTCTGTCTGCTCACACCAAAGCTCAGGAGGAGCTGGGGCAGCTCAGCAGCGTGGCCAGAGCAGGGCTGACAGGGCTGCTGGGGGTGTGTGGTGCTCTGGGGGTGGCACAGCAGGGGCACAGCATGGCACAGGCACCCTCCTCCTCTGCCTGGCACAGGCTGGTGGCAGCCCTGACTTGAGCAAAAGGGGATGCAGTGCAAGGGAAGAGTGACTGAAGGATGTTTTGATGTTTCTCTTGACTGTCATTCAGTATTTCTTAAAAAATCCTGCCGGTTGCAGATTTAAATGAAAACCCACTATTTTTCTACTGCCGTCCTCCTCAGCTGCTCCCAGTTTTCCCCCCCAAAATGCCCATGTATTCTCTTGCCCCCAGAGAAGTGTCAGCTATTAATTGTGCCTTCTAAGGAACCCATCCCTGCACAGTGCTGCCTGTGTGGGTGCCCACGGGCTCCATGTGCCCAGGCTTGCCAGGGCAGAGCTGGCACAGCTCCGGGTGCAGCAGCAGCAGCAGCAGCAGAATTGTGCCAGTGGCTGGAGCCCAGGGGAGAGGCTGGGGCTGTCCCTTGCCTTGGGGCAGCAGAGTGAGCCCCTTGCTGCTGGCCCAGGGCCTGTGGGTGGCACTGGGAGGGCTCACAGTGCTCAGCAGAGCTCCCGTGGCAGTCTGGGACAAGCATTGCAAACGCTGCTGGCAGACTCAGACTGGTGTGAGTCTTGCTCTATATTTATGTTGCCAGGTATTCAGACTACTTCCCAGAGTAATGGGCTCTGCCAAAATAATTTATTCCTGATTTCAGCAGTGTGTGTGCGCATCTTTCTGCTTTTATTCACAAATAAAAGTTATGTGGAATGCTGTCTTACAAGAACAGAAATATATTTAGTGATTCAGGTTGTGTTATAAAGCATGAAAATGAAGCTCATGTTGTCAGTCAGTGGTAGGCTAAGACGTATTTATACCTTTGGTCATAATTTCTTTGCTTTAAAATACGTGGTTCGGGGTTTGAACTTGCACAGGAAAAGCAATAGCACTTACAGGGGAAATGTAACAGACATGCTTTAAAGAAAAATTCTGTGTGTGAGTATATATATGTATATACAACATATACTTTGTAATATCTATTTATCTGTCTTTAATGTTTTAAACCAAATATACTGTCAGAGAAAAACACAGCCTTGCGCTTTGCTGAATTTCTTAGGAATTTTCAAAGCCTAAGCATGTCATACAAGTCCTGAATTGGCCACAATTATTAAGGCTGAGGTTTTTATTTTAATGGGCTGGACACCCTGCTGTACTGGGCAACACACAGCTGCCTCTAGCAGCTCGTGGTGCTGCTGCAAATTAATAGAAATAGGTTATTTCCATTTTGGAAATGGAGATAAATGATATATTTGGTCCCATCCAGGAAATCTGCAGCAGAGTGGAAAATCAGGCCTCTGTCACAGAGTCCCCTCCAAGCACTGCACCATGAGCCTGTCTCACCTCTTGTCTCTATCAAAGGTTTCTGAGTGGTTTTAAGTCCTGAGCTCGGTTTGGCACAGTTCCTTGGTGCTTTTACACCAATGCTGAAAGCAGTAATTACATCATTGCTTGTAAAATCACCTAAAGTGAAAGATGCCACAGCTCCTGGTGCTGCTGCCTGCTCCAGTGGCATCTCCTGGCACGGCTGTCAGAGTGCTGCCCAATCCCCTGGCTGTGCCCAGCACACGGGGGTGCCCCATGCAGGTGCCCTGTTGCACACATCTTTTCATGAAAAATCCTTTTTTCAGGATTTTTTCTTCTTGAGAAGCTGAGAGGCTTCAAGAACAAAATGTAAACAATGGTTATCTGTTGCTGTGGAATGCAACAGGTGCATCTGGGATTGGTCTTATGTAGTTGTTTGTAATTAATAGCCAATCACAGCCCAGCTGGTTTGGACACAGTGTCCGAGCCACAAACTTTTGTTATTGTTCTTTTCTATTCTTAGCTTAGCTAGCTTTCTGATGAAATCCTTTCTTCTATTCTTTTAGTATAGTTTTAATGTAATATATATCATAAAATAATAAATCAAGCCTTCTGACACATGGAGTCAGATCCTCATCTCTTCTCTCATCCTCAGACCCCTGTGACCACCGTCACAGGGCCCCCTTCCTTCATCCCCACCTGGGTTCCCAAGGGCAGGAGAGCTGAGCCCAGGGGCTCACAGCAAGGGATGCTGACCCTGGCAAAGGGAGCTCCTGGCAGGGCCTGCCCTGACCAGGGGTGTTTGTCCCTGCTGTGTTTGGGGTGTGGGAAGCAGCCTGGGCACTGCCATGCTCTGCTTTCCGCTGGCACTGCTTGTCCTTTTCCCCAGGAGAAGCCCCAGGCACCCCTGCCCTCTCAGCAAAGGGAAAGCCCACGAGCCAAGGTCCATCCTCCAGCCCAGGAGAGCTTCCCTGGCTGGCCATAAATTCTCATTAGGCTGGTGCTGCCGAGTGCTGGGCGGCCCAGGGCGGGCCCAGGATAGGTCAGCTCCAATGACTCGGTCGTGTTCACACTCAGACTCGTCCCTGGTCGCAATGGTGGCTGCTCAGCAGCGCACACAGAGCACAGTATGTGGGGAATTAATTAGCTGTGTGCTTCTCAGAGGGAGCTGCTGAGTGCTGCCCTGGGCACTGCAGTGATAGCAGTGCCTTCTGGAAGCACCAGGGTCAGCCCTGCCTTTCCAGAGCTGCCAGGGAGGGCTCCTGCCTCTGCTCCTGCGTTTCTCCCTGCTGAAGAGGCAAAGGCCCTTCCCAGCTGTCCCTCCCGAGGCAGAGGAGCTGGGCCAGCAGCATCCTGCCCTGGTGAGATCACCCTGCTGCACTGCTGAGGGGCCTCGGCCTGCCCGAGAGCTCTCTGCAGCGCAGCAGGGGATTGGTGCTTTATTCTTCTTCCCTACTTGATCTTCTATTTTCACCTTGGGCTGCTGTGCAAATAGTCTGGGAGATGGGCTGTGTGTCAGGGTTGGGCCAGAAGCTGGCCAGAGGCCCTTTGCATATGCAGTTGTTTGATGTCTGCTCCCTGTCCCGATCTATTTATAGGCCAGAACTTTCTGCAAATTTGAAATTCGTTCTATGAAAACTTACCCAAACTTTCTTTAAATGCTTCCTTGTCCCTGCAGTCCTTGTGGAAAGGTCAAGCTGTGCTCATCAATGTATTGATTACACATTTCTCCTTCTATTGATTCTGGTTAAAGACTCTCATGATAGGTGCCCTGGATACTAATCCCTAAATGCATTGGAGGCTGCAGGAAAAGAGGAGGAAGATCCTAAAATTGTTTCAAAGTTTGCTGGCTTTTAACATGTCAGCCATGATTTACCCCCATAGAACAGACCTGAAAGCTCGGGGAAAAGATAATTCCTGTGATTTCAGAATGTTTGATGTCAGGCATTTAGGGAACAACAAAGATTTAGTGACTGTGTGCAGCTTGAAAGGGGGAAGTGGGCTTTTTTCCCCATTCCAGCTTTATGAAACAGAATCACTTTTGTCCTGAAATACAGAAGGGGAAATCCTGGTTGAGACCTGTCCACATGGAACTTGGCAGAGCCTTTGTTTCAGTCGGCAGCCCCTCACAGCCAGGAGGAGCTGCATTTCTTGTTACTGATGCCAGGCTCTGGCTTACCACCAAACCTTCATTTCTTTTATTATGGGGCAGAGGACCCACGGTGGCAGATGCATTTGGTTGAATTATCTCCCGTGGTGTTTTCACAGCTCTGCTGACACTCAAGTTTCACTTTCCTCCGCCGTGCTCAGTGCAATTCTGTCAGCTTCATTGGGAATTCCTTTCAAGCTGCAGGATGTAACGCAGTAATTAGCACTGTTCCCTGCACAAGGCAGGAAAAGAGGCACCAGGGGATTGAGCTAATATCCCCTCTGTGGGGGCTTGGTGCAAAGCAGTGGGCAGAGCAGAGGGGAAGGAGGAAGCCCCAGCCAGATGTGATCCTGCTCGGGAGGCTTGGCCCTGCAGGGAATGAGAGCTGCGGGCAGGAAGCCAGGCCAGGCAGGGTAATGGTGCCAGGGGTGAGGGACGAGCTCGTCCTCACTGCACCAAGCAGATAATTGAGCAAGAACCTGTGGCTGTTTGAGCACAAGAGGATGGTTCCCAGCTGGCAGAGCTCTGCTGTGCCCTACATAGCACGGGCTGGCTTCATGCTGGGCTGGCATGGCTCACAGAGCTCCTGGCATGAGGAGGAGGAGGAGGAGGAGGAGGAGGAGGAGGAGGAGGGATTGGCTGAGGTGAGGCTGCTCCTGCCACCTGCAGAGGTTCAGGTGGTGGGGACAGCAAGCACACTGAGGGCTGTCCCACTGCACTGCACAGAGGTGGAGGGAAACAGCTGCCAACCTCTCACAAACTCATCCAAACCACCCGAACATATTTGTTCATTAATTTGTTACCAAGAAGGTTGTAATTGGAGCCATTTTTGGTGTTGCCAGTAGGAGAATTTAATGTGCCATCCAAGACACCCAAAACCCTGAAGGTTGTTGTGACAGTGTTCACAGGGGTGAGGGAAGAGACTAGGATCTGACTCCATGTTTCACAAGGCTTGATTTATTATTTTATGATATATATTATATCAAAACTATACTAAAAGAATAGAATTTCATCAGAAAGGCTAGCTAAGAATAGAATAGGGAAGAATGATAACAAAGGGTTGTGTCTTGGACTCTCTGTCCGAGACAGCTGGACTGTGATTGGCCATTAATTAGAAACAACCACATGAGCCCAATCCCAGATGCACCTGTTGCATTCCACAGCAGCAGATGAGCATTGCTTACATTTTGCTCCTGAGGCCTCTCAGCTTCTCAGGAGGAGCAATGCTAAGGAAAGGGTTTTCCATAAAAGATGTCTGTGACAGGTTTTGAGCAGAGTGAGCACAGGAAGCTCCCAGAGGTGCTGGTCAGGACCTGCCCAGGTCAGAGAGGTGCCAGCTCCAGCAGAGCCCCTGGCAGCCACCACATCCGCTCAGCCGCGCTCCCAGGCACAGCAGCTCTGCAAAGACAACATTGATCTGAAATTTAAATCCAATGTAGTAACTTAAGCATTTTAAAGTGCCTGTGAATCAATGGAAATGATTGAAGTCAAAATCCGGACGGCCACACGGCTGTATCATATAATACTGGCCCAAGGTTGGCTTTCTCTGAGCAAGGGTATCTTCTAACACAGACTTAATCTTCAAAGCATTTTAAATGCTGCAAAATGCTCATCCTGCTAAAAGTCTTTAATATGAGCCTTTTCTGTGCCCCCTTAGTAATCGGCAGTGCTGTCGCTGGGATTGTGATCTAATGCTTTATGGATGTTTTTCTGCTTCATGCTTCCCAGGGCCCTGGGAGTGAGTCATGTGTGCTGGTGAGCACAGATCCGATTGCAAAATGCACTGAGATGCTCTGGGAGCACACCCAGGCTCTCCCAGGATCTGTGCTGCAGTTCTTGCTGGATAAGCCACAAGATACTAAATGTGATGGGTATTTAGGATTTGTTTTCAGAGCATAATCCCACTAATACTTTCCTGTCCGTTTGTCTGATCGATGCAAACGCCACTGGAGCAGGCTGGCCAAAGCCTGCAGGACTGTGGGGTGGGAGGCATTGCCTCTGATCACACCAGGGCCGTGGAGAGACCAGGAGCCAGAGATCAGGATTTCACACGGCGCCTCTAGGGTGCTTGCACTGAATGAGGCTGTGAATAAATAGGATTTGCTCGGGGTGCTGGGCTTTATGGAGGGGCTGCCATGCACGTCCTGTCTTCTGGAGGCTTGACTAAGCCTGCACCCACGTGTGCCCAGGGAACCTTCCCTGATGTGTTTCTATTTGATATAAAAAGACCTTCCACCCTTGGACATCAGTGACCAACAGCCCTGTGCATGTGGGGGCCCGCTGGAGTTTAGCTTAGCTCTGCAGCATGGGACAAAGGGCTTCCCTCAGTTTCTGTTCAATCAGCTGCAAATCACTTCCAGACAGCCATGTCTCCTACTTGTATTGCAGGAAACAGTGAATAATTGTCCCCTTCGTTTTTCCTACGTGACATTCCTGATTTTATGGCCTACTTAGATGCCTCTTTCCTGGGAGTAGGGAATCCCAGCCCAGGTAATGGCTTCTTGGATGGGAGCCCTTTCACAGCCATGTCCACATCTGTGCTCTTTATTTGTTGTTTCCACTTGAACACATTCAGAAGCTGCAGACCAAAGCAGAGCATTTCCCATTTCAAACAGAAATATGCTGGGCAGTCCCGAGTGAAAATAACCTTCTCCACTGCAGGCTCTGGCCATTTATTCCCCTTTTTAGCTTTGTTTCTATGGAACAGTTGTTATTTCAAGAGAAGTTTTGGTTTTTGCACCATGGCCCCTTGGTTCCAGCAGCACTTTGAGGGCTCCCATGACTTCCATCAGCTGCATCCCCCTGATTCCCACACCAGGGGGAAATAATCAGGTTTTGATGCTCCCCACAGGTACCAGAGCAGCTAGATAAGGTACTCACAAACAGGTGGCATCAGTGCCTGTGCCTCAATCTGTGCCTCACTTCCTCAGTTTCTGGTTTTACACGGGCTCTACAAGCTCAAGGATCCAAGCAGGATGCACTCAGCAATTCTGATGGCGAGGATTCTGTGTGCACACGGCCATACATAAAGATTATTTCCACCTTTAGATTGGAATAAAAATTGCACATGAGCCGTTTGGGACTGCCCCACCTATGGATTTTATTGAGCTAGAACCCCGTCTTCTGAAAAATCCCCGCTGTAAGGTTTTGATTGCATCTCAGAAGCTGCTGGAGGAATTGTATTTTAATGTGGTTTATTTTCCTCTGACAGCTCTCGGGAGGCACACACCCACATGGGGCTGTTCTAAATGATTGTGTCATTACATTTGAACCCTCAGTAAAAGGGTGGTTTTCGGCAATTGAATTCATATGTTTAATTTGGAATTTTTGTTTTGTTGCTGTATACAAATTAAGGTCTCTGCCGGTACAAACACAGCTTTCTAGTAAGCCTGGAGGTGTTGAAATGAAAATTAGAACTGTGCAAAGGTTGGTTCTTTTTTTTTTTTTTTTTTCTTTTTTTGTTAATGAGGTCTGTAAGGCACAGGCTGGAGTTTGCTGCAGCCTGAAAGCTCAGTCCAGAATCACAGTACAACCTGAATTACAGCACAGCTCCTGCTGGCAGTGTGGGATCCTTGAGACTGCTGCATGGCCTGGGTGGGAGGAACCAGCTCAGGGATGGCCAATGCTGCCAGCAGCCCCTGCCCGTGATGTGCAGTGCCAGGGGATGGTGGGGCTTGGCACAGGGCTTTGGCAAAAGCCAGAATTTGTGGAAGTTCTTGGGTCCTTTTACACATAGCAGGGTTCCAGGTGAAGCTGTGGAAGTTCTTGGGTCCTTTTGCACATAGCAGGGTTCCAGGTGAAGCTGTGGAAGTTCTTGGGTCCTTTTGCACATGGCAGGGTTCCAGGTGAAGCTGTGGAAGTTCTTGTTCTTCTGTGCCATGTCCTTTTGCACATGGCAGGGATGCCTGGGGTAGGGTACAGAATCACAGAATGGTTTGGGAGGGACCTGAGGGATCACCCACTGCAAACCCCCCTGCCCTGGGCAGGGACACCTTCACTATCCCAGGCTGCTCAGAGCATCCAGCCCAGCCTTGAGCATCTCCAGGGATGGGGCATCCACAGCTTCTCTGAGCTGCCTGTGCCCCTGCCTCTCCATCCTCACCGTGGAGATTTTCTCCCTAATATCAAATTAAGAATCTGATGCCCAAACCCACTTCTTTCAGCCTGAAGTCATTGCCCCCTGTCCTGTGGCTCCATGCCCCTGTCCAAAGCCCCTCTCAGCTCTCTGAGAGCTCCCTCAGGCCCTGCCAGGGGCTCCCAGCTCCCCCCAGAGCCTCCTCCTCTCCAGCCTGATCCAGAGGAGAGGGGCAGAGCCCCCTGAGCACCTCTGTCGGACTCATTGCAGCAGCTCTGTGCCCTTCCTGTGCTGGGCACATTCAGTCTGGGACACCAAGGACTGGCCATGGCCTGTGACCTGAAGAAAGTCACCAGATGCCACTTTGTCCCTCAGCACTTTCCCCCAGGGGGGTTTGGCCCCCTGTGCTCCATCACAGCAGGGCAGAAGCAGGACAGGTCCTGATCCCCCTCCTTGCACTGAGTCATGGCTTGGAAAAGCAGCAAGTCCTGCTCTGCTTCCCACATCTGGGTTATGAGATATCCATGTCTTGAATTATAATGTTTTAATACAGACACATAAAACTTCTGCCTTAAGACACAAAATGATCTGTAACTATTAGGGATTACAGTTGAATGTTCCTGTTGGGGGAGTTTGAATCCTGAGGCTGCTCAGGGGATTTTAATACTCTTGTCTGGAACAGCTGGTGCCAGTGGAAGTGTGCTGGATGAGACAGTCAATGGGCCTTGTCTTATCTCTCATTCCTCTTTTCATATATTTTTATTTCCATCTGTGAGAGATGTGCCTGTGTTTCAAGATATGAGCAGAGAGCAGGCAATGTGGATTATCAGTGGAAAGGCTGAGCAGGGAGGCAGGAGAGCCCAGGGAAGTAGGGATGCAGCAGGGAGACAGAGCAGAACTAGAGACCAGGAGATGGCAGAAAAAAAGTGGGGTTTTGGTAGGCCCTGAGTGATGGAAGGAAAGGGACTGAGTGGTGGAAAGGCTGAGGGACAAAACCTCCACAGGGAGACAAAAAACTGGGACAGCTGGAAACTGGGAAGGGAAGGAGTTCTGGAGAGTGGGCACTAGGCAAGAAACAGGCAAGGGTTGAAGAGAAGGAGAAACCAGCAGAAAACATCTGAGGGAGGCACCATCCCTGCAATGCACTGGGAAACTGCCAAGGGGAAGGAGCAGTTTCCCTGTTATTCCTGCAGCATCTACCACAGATTCTATAGTGTGGAGCAGGATCATGATGCACAAGTTTCTCCACAAGAAGTTTGTCTCCACCTTACACAACTTTTCATTTAAGAGACAAGACAAACAGAAATGCAGACATTGAGATGGAAAAATAGGAGATAATGAGACCACAGTCTGGACATGCAGGACACCCTTTTAAATGCTGTTTGCCACACATGAACAGTGTAATTGATGTCTGTATTTCTGTAGCACAAACTGGCATCTTAAGGAATGTTTGAGGAGAACAGCAAGGCGAAGGTTTACAAAGACTCTGTGTTGTCCTGAAGGGTCAGAAGAGGAAGAAAAGGTTTGCCAGGCAATAGAACAGCAGAGGTTTGCACCATCGGGGGAAATGGCGAGACTGGGAGTGGTGGTGAGTTGTGGGAAGGATGCATGGATAGAGATTCTGTGTGGTGCCACAGGGACCAGGGCTCTGGGAAAGCTGTACAAAGGGTGATGGGGTCAGGAAAGGAGCTGGCTTTGGCAGCAATATTCACCGTGAGCTTTAATGCCTCAGGATCCTGGAGGATGTCATGTTAATGGAGGTCTGAGATAATGAGAGGGCAGACAAGAGCCCTGGTGATGTAAATGAATACAGAATGCAAGGGACATGATGCAGAACTTCTAAAAATTCAGACAAGCTCTGGCTGTGAGGTGGCAAGGGCTCCAAGGGGAAGCTGTGTCTGAGGAAGGTGCCCTCGTGACCAGCAGCACAGTGAGGGTCTGAGGGGAAGGGAGTGACCACATGAGGGCAAGGAATGTCCTTGCCTTGAGGACAGAAACTGCACCCACTGTCTGGAGGAAAATGAGGACAGCAGACAATGGAAAGAATAAGTTATCTGCCTGTGTGTGAGAAACATTCTTTTAGCACAGAAAAGATTCACCCAGGGCAAGAGAAGAAATAACTCTAATCACCACCCACCTGCTCCTCTCAGGCATCGTTGCTAATGCCTCACTTCAGCGTGGTGCTTCACCAGCTGAGGCAGGCTGAGATGAGGAATTGCAGTGCACAGCTCCTCCATTTACCCTTCTTTCATCCTCCAGAAACCTCTCCAACATCCAAGAGCAGGAATATTGCAGGGTTATTGTTCATCCGTGGATGCAGAGTGCAAGTGTGCAGTGCAGCTCACAGCTGCTGACACAACCTGTGCTTATCCCCAGCTGGGCAAACATCTGCTTAGGTGCTCCAAGAAGATCATCCTTGGTTGCTTGTGTTTATCCTCTGTGTCCCAGGATACTGTAGGGGAAGAGAAGAGAACCCTAAGCCATTAGTTGTGATCATTAAAACCACAGCACTGGATTTTATTCAGCATCTGCATCCTCATTTTGGCAGCCAAAAGTCCGTACTGCTCCCTAAGGCACTTGCCAGTGGCTGTTCTTGTACTGTGGGCTTGCAATGACTTTCAAGAGAGCTGTTCAGCCCCTCTTTTTGGGGCTGGGAAATGGTTAATAGCTCCTGTACTTCTCTGCATACTTCCCACAGTGCTGCACTTTCTGCAGTGCCATCCATCACAGTGTGAGGTGCTCAGTGATCACCCACGCCAGCCAGGGCACCGCTGTGGTGCCACAGCCTGCCTGTGTCTGTGCCCTGCCATCCTCCTCACACCTCTCCCCTGGGCTGCTCGGGGAAAAGACATCTCAGCCTGCTTCAGGAGCACCATTAAGGGAGAAAACAAGCTGGCAGATATCAGTTTTTGAGCCATTCTTATCTGATTTATTGCGAAAGTCACCCCTTTTGATTTAGGTGGTGCTGATAGTGAATGAGAAAACATGTGTTTCTAAAACAATGGCAATGAAAACATTTCTTGTCAGGGACTGTAGTTTATTGTCTTACTGCTTGAAAAGTAAAATATCCAGCAGGGAAGACAGTGTGTCATCATAAAGCAAATGTGGATTATACAATACGACAATAACTTCACGGGAAATGCCCAGAGCCGCTTCTGAGCACAAGTTATGTCGAGTGGTTTGTGCTCAGCAATGCTGCAAACCCCCTCCATCACCCAGAGGTCTGCCAGGACAGGCTTTCTACAGCTGAGAATGTGACTCATCTGGCTGTGCCTCTGATTCTTCATTTTGTATTGGCTCTTGACCTGGGCTGTTCTCCAGGGAAGGATCCCCGGGGCTGTGTTCAGCATCTCTTTGCTTTCTTGTGTTAGGTGGCCCTCCAAAAACACAAACACCTGCTCTGAGCCATGTCTTAGGGTACCTGAGCAGAACAGCCTTCTCAGCATCAGCATTTGTGCTCACATTTGGTGCCTGGGACCATGCTAGCTTTGGCTTCTCCTCAGAAGGAGCTGCTGGTCTCAGTGCAGGCACTTGGCAGTGCATCCTGCATTTCTCTGTCCCTCTCATTTCCCTGCCTGGGCTCCTCTCCCTGATTCTGTTTGACAATGTTTTCTTTCCCCATTTGGCAAGTCAGCTCACCTCTAAGCCTTATCATATTTAAATGTTTAACTGCTCTCAGACCTTAATTAAGAGTAGTAGCAGCAGCAATAGCTGTAGCTGCAGGAATGGCAGTGATTTTCCTGTCTTAAATTTTAATGGCTTTTGTACCAGGCTTTCCAGAAAGGGTGATTAATGGTACCTAGAGAGGCTGAGGTAAATGTTTCTCCATGCTGATTTTTGCCCTTTCTATTCATGGCCCCCTTTTTTTGACATGAAAAACTAAAAAGTCCATTTAGAAATAATTCTGTGATTATATTTTTTCTGGGGTTCAGTAGGTGCTTAATACAGCACTTAATATATGTGTTGAATAGGAGCTGATCCCTTAAAGACCCAGCTCTTGGTGGTCTCCATGCCAACTCAGCTTTGCTTTGAGCAGTAATTACTAATATTGTTGGTAGTCTCCAAGGATTTGATGGTTTTTGGGACTTAAGCTTCCCTAGGCTAACCTTTGTTTTTTCATCTTTTGTACCAGGCTGAAAGGAGTATATGGACTTTTCATTTGATAGAAACACCCGTGCCTGAAGTTTTAGTGTTTTAGGTTTGTAGAATGGGTCATTGAGTCAAGGTGTGAAACATCTGTTTGCATTTGCGGTGAGACACCTAAGGGAGTTTTAAGACCAAAATAAAAAAAGAAAAGGAAAAAAAAAAAACCACCCCAAAATCAAAGGATGTGAAAACTCCCTCAGGTCAGGTGGCAGCATCCTGATTATTCCCTTGGACAGAAAATATTTATTGTGGCTTGTAACCGTGTCCACCAGGCGGTTAATTAGCAAAGCAGATATTGTCACAGTGGAAGCAAGTGAATGCAATTCATAGCAAATCCTCCAAGATAAGCAGCAGCCACAAAGGTGATTAAGCTGTGAATAAAGAAAAAGCCCAGAGCAGGGGGGAAAGCAGGTGGATTTCGGTACATGCCCACAAACCCAACCCGTGGCACTGAGCAGGGAGCCGTTTACATCGGTAATGTTTGTACTCCCACGAGCCAGGATCCCACACCGAGCTGATTGATCCCGAGCAAGGAGTGCCTCTGCATTAAAGACCTTATGATTTAAACGTTACAAACGCTGGCCAGGGGCTGGAGCTGGAGCAGCAGAGCAGCGTGTCCATGGAGCACTGCCACAACCTGCCTGCTGTCACCTGCTCCCCTCGTCAGCAGCGAGGCACTGGCGTTCTGACAGGGCAGGCACCGTGCAGGGATCCTCCCAGCCCTTAATTAAGCATCAGAGAGGCACGGCTGTATTATTGCAATCTCGTGCTTTGCAGTGAGGGGGTCTGGGACAGCTGGGCTGGGCTGGGTAGCCCAAGGCTGCTTGGTGAGGGGGTGAAGCTGCCATCCTCTCTGGCATTCCCATGCTGGCTTCTCCCAGCTGATTGCACTAAGGGATGATTGTAAGAGGTATTTACTTGTATTTCAAAGCATGGGAACAAAGGCAGCAGCAAAAGGAAAACTTTAGATGACAGAAGGAAGAAATTTATACTACATTTTTAGAATTACTGTATTGTCATCCTTGGTTGGAAAGAGCTCAGATCTAAGCTCTCAGGTTATTTTTTTCAGCTATGTAGGAGCATCTCTGCTTCCTCTTAGCTTGGCACAGTCTAAGATTAGCATGTGAGTGCCTCTGGCTTACAGAGCCTGGCTGTACACATGCCTTCTCTCTAGATCATCAGATACCAGCTCCAGGTTTGGACAGGTTATTTCAGATTATTGGGCCATTCGTGTGCTGATATACCCCCATAAAACCAGAACTCTGCCTCATGGTGTTAGAGTACATGCTATGAAATCTACAATACTTTAAACATCTGTTTTAAGGCTTTATCTAGTAAAGACAATAAGCTTTGATGATTTTTTATTTTGTCTTTCTGGAAACCGAATGTGTTTCCTATGGCTTATGACCACAATTCATTTCTAAGTGATTTTCCCTGGCCAATTTCCATTTATCATTTAAATAATCTAGGAACAAAGATGAGGTATTCTGCAAGAAGGTATATGACTCTGTAATCATTCTAGCTTCATATCCCCTTTGGGGGAATTATCAGAGATGAAATGACCTTCCTGGCTATCAAGCACTGCCAGTGTAACAGGGATGGATAATGTGACACCCCTGACACAGAGCCAAAGGCAGGTCGAGCTGATCACGCTGCACCCGGACCTGAAAATGACAGAAACTTGATTAAAATAAATGTGAGAAAGAAGTCTGAGAGTGATGGGAGCCCTCTGCCAGCTTGCAGGAGAGTGGGGAATCTCACTGTGATGTATGGCCTTTACTGTACTTTTCATTTGGACTGTGATGAGGGAAATTTACCATTTTACTGTCCTCTCCAGGGACCTTGTTCTGTTCTCTTTGTGCTCTTTAGAAGGAATCCATACCTAGTGCCTGGGAAAAGTTGGTCTCTGGCATCCTGTACAACAGCATTTGACACCTACAAAACTCAGCTTCCCCATTTGGTGGATGATGAGTACTGTACATCTCTTATATGAGTTGTTAAGAGCTTGGGTTGCTGAACTTGTAGCATGCTCCATCACACAAAACTACATGGAAAAATCAATATTCTATATTAGTGCCACTATTTATTTTTCCTCCAGAGACTTCTAGAGCAGTCAACAAGATACTTTAGCACTTATTTGCTCAACTTTTGGGCTGAGAAACTTACATAAGATTTTTGCTTTTTATACTCCCAGGAGCTCTTATCACACTTCTTGGGTAGGCAGCCATCTGTGGCATGTAACACTGCAGAACAGTGTCTAACAGAACTGAAATTGCAGACAAAAGTCTGGAAAAAACTTTTGTGTAGACCCTCAAGCTCGAATTTGGCCAAGGGAAATTAATTTTGTTAGTTCTATCTAAGATTTTTGCTGTTAAGGAACATATGATATCTGAAGTGATGTGGAAGCCCTAATGGTCCCAGTGTAAGCTTCCTTAGAGGGTAAATTGGAATGTTGGTAAATATGGGCAGGGCTGAGGGGTCATAGCTGATCTCCAGTGTAATTTGGAGTGTTGATAAATATGGGCAGGGCTGAGGGGTCATAGCTGATCTCCAGTGTAATTTGGAGTGTTGTTAAATATGGGCAGGGCTGAGGGGTCATAGCTGATCTCCAATGGTGAGCACTTTGGCTTTGGCCATGGCTGTGGGACTGTACATTCATTCCTGTTCTTTGAAAGCAGTGCTCTATTTAACACAAGGCTGTGCCCAGGGAATATTCCAAGGAGCTCTTGGCTGTAGATGCCACCTCCCTTTAAATAAGAAACACTGACCCTGGACTTTCAGGGAGGAAGATGAGTGGAAGGGATGAGCAGGAGTGCACTTGCAGAGCTGTGGGACAGCAGGGCCGGGGCACAGGAGCCCTGAGCCTGGATGAGAGGGAATCTGAGTGCTTCCCCTCATCACACCCCAGTGCCAGAGGGTGCCCTTGCTGCTCTGCATCCTGGAGCAGAGAGGTTCTGGACTCCTCTAACTTCATTTTCCGGTTCATCCTCAGGAATAGTTGTGCAAAGAGCGTGATTTATCATGTCTGTTATGGTGATCTACCTTGATTTAGTGGTGGAATTACAATGATGGATCATACTTAATTATGATCATTAAAAGACATCAAAAATGTAATCGGCTGTTCATCATATACCTTATAAAGGAAAAAAAAATACCTCAGGATTTTAAAGACTGGGACTCTAGGTGTTGATAAAATTAGAATATGTTTTATTCATGCGGTGACACAGCGTTCTTCCTTCGCTGATTCCTTGTCCAGGCGTTTAACTTCGAAGGCATTGGGGAAGGATTTGAGCGAGACTTTAATGAGGGATAAGCAACCACGTGTCCTGGTTTTTCCACGGGCCCTGTGGGGTGCAGGTCTTGCCCCAGGTTAAGGAAATCCACTGGGCCCCATCCTCGGGGAGAGCCCGTGCAGCGAGACAAGCTGCAGATCAGCACCCAGGTGCGAGCTGTTTGGATTCTGGAAAGGCAGATTTGCCCCTATTTGACCTTGATTAAAGTCTAGCACAGTTTAATGAGGCAACATAAAATGCAAGTCAAATGCTCAATAGGGAAAATCTTGTCAGACATAAGGAACAATTGGGATCAAGTCAGTCAGGGCTTCCCTGGGCTTTTAATGACCTGTTAGATTCAGCTTTACCGAGGGTTTTACAAAAAAAAATAAGTGATAATGACTGAAGGGAGCATCATTAGTATCGGAGTGAAATGGCTAATGGCTCCAGATTGCTCACAGGTGTCAGAGAAGAAAAGTTCCTCCCTGGGCAGCAGGCTGTGTGATGCCCCCGAGCGCTGTTATTGGCACTGCAGGAGAACCCACCAAGGTTAATGGAGATGGGGCCCCCTTGGTGCCATGGGAATGCGAGCAGAGCACAGGAGGGGCAGGAGCTCAGCGCTGACATCCCTTCCCTGGTGCCAAACCCGCTGAGGGGACCTTGGCAAGATCGGGGAGGAACCATATGGCTGAAGGCAGGCGCTGGAACATTTGATAAATATTACTATTAGAGTGTGTTATTAGTACAGTTTGGTGCCACAACAGGAAAGGAAAGGTGCTTTGGTCGTGGTCTGAGCTATCTGAGCAGCAAACCTTTCTGTTGGCCACTTGTGCTCAGCAAATGCAGGAGTCCATCCGGGGAGCTGAACACAGACATATCTGTCTGTGATGGTAATTAACGTTGGCACCGTTTATCACATTTCCTTTGCATCCTCAGAGTGTAGCTATGAGCAAATCAAAGCAGGATACATTTTCCAAGAGGTTTGCTTTGATTGAAAAGAGAATTCAGGGAAGTCCAGTGGCCTCTATTATACAGCACTCCAACTCAGATGATTGCTTATCCCATTTGGCTCTAAAACCTGTAGCACATTATCATGCCCCAGTTAACAGATGGCAAACTGAAGACCAGAGAAGATGTGCCCAAGGTCGTACAAGGTTGGGAGACTCAGAGGGTATGGAAAACATCTGGTAATTGCATGTGGTAGTGAAATGATTCCACAGAGCATCTCAGCCAGTGGTCAGCAGGGGAAGCAGAGAGGGTCACTGAGAGGCTTTCATGCTCATGGAGGTGGCCAGGGGTGAGCAGGAGAAGCAGAGAGGGTCACTGAGAGGCTTTCATGCTCATGGAGGTGGCCAGGGGTGAGCAGGGGAAGCAGAGAGGGTCACGGAGAGGCTTTCATGCTCATGGAGGTGGCCAGGGGTGAGCAGGAGAAGCAGAGAGGGTCACTGAGAGGCTTTCATGCTCATGGAGGTGGCCAGGGGTGAGCAGGAGAAGCAGAGAGGGTCACTGAGAGGCTTTCATGCTCATAGAGGTGGCCAGTGGTCAGCAGGAGAAGCAGAGAGGGTCACTGAGAGGCTTTCATGCTCATGGAGGTGCTTGCTGTGGCCAGAGGGGGCTGGCTGCCAGGGCAGGACAGGCACAGAGGGACATCAGGGGCTCAGTGTTGTCCTTCTCATGGTGAGGCTGTGGCTGTGGCTGGGAGTGAGTGCCCTTGGCTGGAGCTGACCGCAGGTGCACAAGGAGGAGCAGACACTCCTCCTCCTCCTCTCCTCTGACGCTGCTCTGAGTCCTGGGCTGGGAGCTGAGCTGGGGATCCACACGGTGGAGAAGGGACCACCATGGTGTGGTGGGCCCAGCTCAGGTTGTTCCTTTCTAGACCTGAGAGGGGATGGAATTTAATCTCCTCCCTGCAGCAATCCAAGTCCCAGCCAGGGGCTGTACAGCAGGGTTTTGACCTTTTCCTTTAGAAGAGCTCCACTTCTTGCCAAAAGGGCAAATTCTTACAAGTGTGTTTCCCTCTCTCCTGTGGGGCCGGAATGCATGTGACTCACTTTTCATTCTAAGAGCAAAGTGTTTTCACAGAGACAATTGAAAGAAATTAAGAATGGCACATCATGATCATTTATATCATGTGTATCTCAGAAAGTTCATCAATTCATATTACATTAGGGAATATGTAAACTAAATGTGCACTCATTTGGCATAGTCCTCAGAGCAATTATTCTTCAGTTGATTTAGTACACTTGATAAAAATAAAGGTTAAGGAGGATGTTAATTTGGGATTTATTTTTTTTTTTTTGCTGGTTTTTATAATATATTAGAATGCAGATTAATTCCAGACTTTATAATACTGCATCCAATTCACTATCATATAAAAATAACTTGCATAAATCAGGGAAGTGGGCCTGATCCTTGTGCTTGAACACTGGCAGGGAATTTTGACATTGACTTCTATAGGAGCAGGCCCAATGTCAAAACCTAGATATAACATGAATCCGTGCCAGACACGTTAGAGCTCTGCTAGGAACATCCTCATTGGAGCATAATAATATGTGAGAGAGACACACACTGTGAGCACTCCTGGGGTTGGGGGCCCTGGGCAAAATGTTGGTGGCAGAACTAATTCTAGTCTGAGGAAATTAGAAAGCCAGTGTCGTGAAATGTTGTTGCTTCCAAATCTCAGCCCATCAGACTACCCAAGACCTACATTTTTCTGTCCAATTTTGGGGGTGGGGGAGTGTTGGCAGGACATCCTCAGGAGACAGTGAAAAGAGATAAAACTACTGCAGATTTTTTATTTTTTCTCTGAGTTCAAGAGAGAGGAGTGAAAAACCTGCCAGAGCTGCCCTAAAATTGCTAATGAAAGAGAGTGAGAGAGGCATTTGCTTCAATATGCTCAGCCAAAATGGGATTTTCAAAGGAGTCTGGATAAAGACATCAGACACAAAGAAATCAGTACCTAATAAAAGAACTTACCTGAGTCAATCCTGCTGATTGGCTTCAATAGCAGACATGTGGGTGTTGAAGCAGAATTCACTGCAGAAGTAAAAAAAAAAAAAAAAAAAAAAGAGAATGAAGAGGAAAAAGAAAAATAACATGCAAGTAGTAGGGAATGCTAATAACCCGAGTAGGAAAGGGTCCTGCCTCTGCAGGGCTGAGAGGCTGCTTCACAGCACTGGGAGGAGTGCTGACAGTCCTCTCCCTCAGGAGCAAACCCAGCCTCTATCCTGGTGTGGATCTGGGGGCAGACGAAGCGGAGGAAATCTCCCCAGAAGAAAAATAGGATTAGAGAAGCATTGAATAAGGAATTACATGGGAGTTATACACGGGAGCTTTCACTGTAGAAAAATGGGGTTACATACAAAAACCTGTGCTTGGTTCAGAAGACTCTTACCCATTGCCTTGTGACTGAGGGATGGCATGGCACACCTTCATTCTGCTTTCACTGCCACTCCCTGTCCCTGGTGCTGTGGGGACAACCCTGGTGTCCCTAGAGCTGCCCCAACCCATCACAGCCATGGGAAAAGGCTTTTTCTCCATCAAAATTTCCCCCTGTACACTGATCCCACAGCCCTGGTGCATTTGGGGTTTGCAGACAGCCTGTCCTCCCTGGCAAATCCAAAAGCAGCCACACAGGAGCTGGCATGCAGGGAGTGAGAGTAGCTTGCCATCCTTTCCCTGTCCCTTGGCACTGCCAGCCCTGAGAAACCTGCTCCCAGGAGTGCTCTTGACAGCTGTGGCTGCCCAGGGATGGGGTCAGTTCTGTACAGGGATGGGGGGGTCAGCTCTGTACAGGGATGGGGTCAGCTCTGCACAGGGATGGGGTCAGCTCTGCCCAGGGATGGGGGGGTCAGGTCTGCACAGGGATGGGGTCAGCTCTGCACAGGGATGGGGGTCAGCTCTGCACAGGGATGGGGGTCAGCTCTGTACAGGGATGGGGGTCAGCTCTGTACAGGGATGGGGTCAGCTCTGTACAGGGATGGGGTCAGCTCTGTACAGGGATGGGGGGGTCAGCTCTGTACAGGGATGGGGTCAGCTCTGCCCAGGGATGGGGGTCAGCTCTGCACAGGGATGGGGGTCAGCTCTGTACAGGGATGGGGGTCAGCTCTGTACAGGGATGGGGTCAGCTCTGTACAGGGATGGGGTCAGCTCTGTACAGGGATGGGGGGGTCAGCTCTGTACAGGGATGGGGTCAGCTCTGCCCAGGGATGGGGTCAGCTCTGCCCAGGGATGGGGATCAGGTCTGTACAGGGATGGAGCTCTCCCTTTTATCCTTTCTGCATCTCCCTTCTGTTCCGGGCCCAGGTTCCTGTGGACACGGGTACACAAGCAGGGAAGGTTTTGTTGTGCTCCTTTGACATTGTCCCTGTTTGGATCTGTGTGTGTAGGAGACAGCTGGATTCACGAGGATGCCAAGCTCCAGCCATCCTTGGTGCAAATCCTGTTGGACCATGTGCATCCAATTCTCCTCCCTCCCCCGGGTCGGGGGCGCTGGGATGCTGGAAGAGCTCGCCTTGGCTGGGGAGATGGGGGCTAAAATTAGGCACAGACCTTCCTCTGTCCTCAACACAGCCGTGGCAGGATTTATTTCTATCTTTTGTGCATCCTTGGGTGCCTTTTGGTGGCAGTCTCCAAGTGCAGGCCTGAGGGGTTGCGGTGAGGGTGGCTGGGAGCTCTCGTCTGCTCAGGGCTTTGCTTTGGATTATCAGGCAGCACAGGCAGGCCCGTGGTGCCTGGCTTCCATTAAGCTCATTTTTTGGACCAGTGAGTAAAACTACACATTTCCACATTTTTTGGAATAAGAGAAGCGTGCTGAGCTGGAGTTCTCAAGATGCCAAATGTGATTTCACAGCCACTATCCAGATAGAATTGCCCTTTAACATCATCCAAGAAGTTCTTATACACAAAAATTATTCTGTCATACATAAAATGGCCCAAGTAATTTGGATGAGTTATTTAATCAACTCTGCCTTGCTGTAATCCATGAACAATTTATGATGTTCTTGAATGTCCTCATAATTCAGTTATTTCTTGCTAGATAAGTTGCACGAATAAGTTGTGGCCTGTTGTCTGCATGTAAGTGATTAATTAATTGCATATTTCTGGATGCTGGAGTTTAAGTGCATTGGTCAGTCTAATTGGATCAGTAGGCCACATGGTGTACTTATGTTCTCAGGTTGGATGGATGCTTCTCCTTGAAAGAATCCTCCAAGAATAAAAATTCCTGATCAAGCATTTAAAGCAGGCTGAAATGCCAGGATGCAGGCAACCACAAACTCCATCAATTAGGAGAGTGCTGCTGGCATCCCGGAAAGCAAAGTGCTGCATTGTGCAAGCCTTTTTCCAAAGGAGAATTCCAGCTCCTGAAAGTATTCATAGAAGTATTACCTAATAATCACTTTGCCAAGCTCACTCCTGCCAGCAAGTTCAGTTGTTAAAACACATGTAAAGTACAAGCTCAACTGAAGCAAATTTCTATGAAAATTATGTATAGCACATGCTTTCATCCGCTCTTCTGAGCTCTCACAGGGCTGATATTAAAAGGATCAGCAGCATCTCTCTTTGCACCATGTTTATTGCAGTTTCATGTAACCTGAATGCCACGTACATCCTGGCTCTGTCATTAATTTTAAGCTAGGTCAAATTCATACATATTAGATAATAAGCATTTTTAGTCCCCAAATGTGTGTGTTAATTAATTTTATTTCATTCAGAGTAATTGTCCTTATAGCTCTGTGCTCATTAAAGGAAGAGGTTGAGAATCCTCCTTTGTGCTGGGCTTAATTTGGGTGGAAATCACAGAAGCTGCCTCACAACTTCTCTGTCAATGTAGATGAGTTCTGACTTGCAGGCAGCCCCCCTCCTCCCCAGCACTATTACTGACTCAGGAGTCCTTTCCAACCCCTCCGTGTAAGCACACATGACTCTGAGGAGGCAGAAATTACATCCAAAGCAGTAGAAATAGCCAGGGAGACCGAGTTTTGTGTGTTTTCCTTTTGAAAGATCTGAGCACCTTGTACTGAGTGGCAATGCCCACAATGGGGCAGGTGCTGGAGGGCCCCCTCCCCATCCCCTCCCTGTCCTGTTCACCTGGCCAGGTTAACCAGCTCTCCTTGCAGGTGGCACCCAGGGTCTGTCACAGTGCATGAGCCCCAGCAGGAGCTTCCTCATCTGTACCTGACAGCACAAACTGGGGTTTAGAAGCAGCTCTTGGGAGATCAGGTAGACTTGCTGAGGTTGGTACAGATTCTGAAACTATTTGTGTTGGTTTTTTATTATTTTGTTTTGTTATCTCGTGTTTATTAGCAGGGCTTGGGTGCCCCAGACTTGTCCTTTCTCAGTGTCAACCACTTGAGCCTTGAGACCACTGCTGCAGGTGCTGTTCATTAAAAACCCATTTCTCATTTCTTGGGAATTTGTAAATGAGCCCTGCACAGGCTGTTCTCTCCTGCAGCACTGGTGCTGCTGGACACCTTTGTGTCCCTTTGTGTCCCCTTGTGTTTCTCACCCATTTTTGCTGTGAGAGAAGGGCTTTTTAGGGGTTCTGCTGTGGAGCCAGTGTTTGAGCTTTGGATTTAGAGGAGGTGTGGCTCAAGCTCATCTCTCACAGATCACAGCAGAGGATGAAGATGCTCAGCACCAGCTGGGTTGGTGAATATTCCCTGGTGAAAGGCTGCCCTCAGCTTCTGCCTCCCCCAATTGTCATTTGCAGTTGACATCTTTCCTGACTCAACCAGACATGTAATACTGAATAACACATTTTAGCCCTGAGTTGGCTCCTTGAGGTGTGTCTAAAAAATGTATGAAGCACCAGCCTGGGTCTTGGCTTTCCTTGGTGAACTTCCGAAGATGTGATGGGTGAGGAAGCATTTGAGGAGGAGGCAGTCCCGAAGGGAACGTGTCCCTCCAGAAGGTGATCCTTAGAGAGCAGAGCAGCCCAGCCTCTCCTATAAATACAGCATTTCTCCTCACCTGAAGAGGGCAATAAGATGTGCAGCGTGTCCTGATGATCATCAGACATGCAGCATTCCCTGGGCAAAGGAGAAAAGGCAGTTTAGAAAGAAAAGGCCATTTAAAACCAAAGGGTCTTGAGGAGACTTCTCTTGCAGCTGAAAGTCTTCCACAGAAAGCGCCTCTGATGGCCCTGCACAGGGAGCCTGCCTTTCTCCAGCCCTCTTGAGGGTTCTGTTTGCACCATTTTTGCAATGCTGATCTTCTCAGCTAACGCCTTGAATTCCTCTGCCTGGTAACGCAGTGTGGTCCTCTGAGGCCCCTGGGCCTATTTAATTTCATGCATGTGTAAGATACCTTTTCCCTTTTGGCACCATGATACCAGCTGCAGTCACTTTAAACACTGCCAGTTATCAGAATCTGTACGGGGGACAGGAGGAGGGAGAAGATAATGGATTTGCCTTGAGAGCTCATCTAGAAATCCAGCCCTACACAGCACACTGCCTATGTAATGTATTACTTTTTAATAATGTAAATATATTAACATTAGAGCGGTCTTCTCAATCTTCCATACCTAAACATTACATCACCATCAGGAGCAAATGTAATTAGATATCATAAATATGAAAAATATTGGGGCATTAACATAAAGAGCACCAATAAGTTGCTTTGCTTGTCATGTAATGGAAAGGCATTAAGGGTTCAGTGTGCTGCACAGGGATGGAGCCTAATGCGAAGGGACAGCTCTGGTCTGCAGAACCTCACCCGAAATAACTTCACAGGGACACTGGCAGGGCTTTTTTAGGTCTGAAAGTGAACATTTCTGTGAAGTTGATTAGTGCTTGCAAGCGCTCTGTGCTATTTTCTAATCAGTGACATTCGCTCTCTTGGTTATTTAATGGTATTAGCAGCAGCAAAAGTGGAACCATTTGTTTCAGGCCAAGCAATCATAATCCTGCTCACTCTGGGTGCTGGTATTTAAGTATGCGTGGGATGCTGTTTTCATCCCACACTCTTCTATAAGATTTTTGCTTTGCAAAGTTTTCCAGTCTCTTGGTCTTCTGCTTAGCACCCTCCAGGTAAGCCTGGAATTGAAGAAATGTCAACCATTTTAAGTAAGGTACAATGCCAAAATGACAGATGAAGATTTTAAACTTCCAAAGCAAAAAGGAATTATTTAGCATGGCTCTACTGGGAGTACAGGCTCATGCTGAGAAAAAATGGGATGCTTTGAATGACTTTCTGGTGAGGAAATCTGTGGAATAGCCCAAGAGGGAAATGCTGAGTCCTTGTTGCTGGGGTAGATTAGATCCACGCTGGAGACACCTAACCTTGGCTGGAAGACAGGTCAGTGGTGCTTTCCCAGCAGCTGTGCAGGGGTTTTCTAGGCTGGCCATGAGCTCCTGGAGCCCCAGGATCACATTGTCCATGTGCAGGGGAGGGCTTGGTGAGTGATTCTGACCCAGGAGCCGCATCCTCGGGCACGGAGGGGAAGCAGAGCGGCGCAGCGTGGCTGTGTGCAGCCAGCAGCAGCTGAGATAGCTCAGCTATCTGAGATAAGGCTGTCCCTGCTGCTCCCCACCCCGTGCTGCCTCTCTGTGCCAGCTTTCTGGAGCATCCACCGCTTCCCTGCCTGCTCCAGCCCGTGGGCACGAGCAGGGTGTGACAGTGAGTGGGGTCAGCCTGGCTTTGCAGGGAGCACCTGCAGAGGGGCTGAGCAGGGAGTGGGGGTTCCCTGGTGCTCAAGCCTTGCACTGAGCTCTCAGCGCAAGCAAGCCCAGCCAAGAGGGTGTAACTGGGCCTGGCCTTGGAGAGCCAGAGGTGTGCCAGGGGTGTCCCCTGGCTGTAGGGTGGGAGGAGACCCTGACACTGCTGGCAGTGGCTGAGCTGGGTGTCCCAAAGCAACCTGTCACTGGCAGTTCTTCTTTTGCCTCCTGCAATTACCCTTGGTCTAGGTTGGGATGCCAAATCCTCTTTCACCTATATCTCTTTTTCTTTCTGTACATACCTTGTTCTCTAATTAGTTGAATTTCTGTCTCTGCTTTACTTCCACTTTAGTCCTTTCCCCAGCTCTGCTCTTAGATCTTGCTGTTCTTTACTTTTTGTCTGCCCTCTCATGGCTGGATATTTACTTGCTTATTTTAATTTCTCCGGTGGGAAAGAAGCCTTTCCCTCACCACGTCTTGTAGACATCAGAGGATCTTCTGGGCCCCTTTCTGTCCTCCCCTTCCCCGTGCAGGCGTTTTTCCTTTGCTCTCTCCCCCTCTGCGAGCTGTGCTGTTGCTCTGCTCTCACTGCCATGGTAACTTCAAAAAGCCACGGCCATTTGATATAGCAGAAGTCCGCAGGAGAGAGTGTGTGCGTGTGGATGTGCCAGGGGAGGAGAGGGAGCATCCTTTCCCTTCCTCCTTTCATTTCTAGGTTCAAAGCCCTCCATTGCAGCTGCTGGGAGGAGGCAGGCCGGCTCTCTGTGGGACAGGAGCCGTGAGCCCCACCCTGCTCCCCGTTTTGGGGCTGGGGATGCTCAGCTGCTCCCCGAGCCCAGCTCCTGCCTCTGCAGCAGCCAGGAGGGGGAAAAACGAGGCAGGAACATCTTGAAAGTCTAAAGCATAGCAAGGAATAGCTCTGCTCCTGGGGGAAAGAAACACAGGGGGCATTAGGAGCTCTTTCCCCAGCTCTCACGTTTATTCTTGAAAGTGGAGGAGAACAAACACAGCACTCCAAACCACAGCAGGCACGGGGGATGTGGGCCTGCAGCAGCAGCATGGGGTGGCACTGGGCCCTCGGGGAGGGTGAATGTTGGGGGGGCTCTCCCTGAGCCTTTGGGCTGGAGGGGAGGCAGAGGAGGCAGAGATTCCTCAGGTGTGGCCCCAGGTAAGGCTGGGGATCCCAGCTGGGACTGCAGCACCCTGCAGCCAGCCCTGGGGCTGTGGAAGGGGTGGTGGAGGCTGTGGCTGCAGCTTTCAGCCCCATCCCTACAGAGCAGGCAGCACCATTAGCCCATGGAATCATCAAACAAGAAGCACAGAGCCACAGGTTCAGGAATGGTTTGGGTTGGAAGGAGCCTGAACAGAGAGCTCATTCCAAACTCCCTGCCATGGGCAGGGACACCTTCCACTGGACCTGGCTGCTCACAGCCCCATCCAACCTGGTCCCAAATACTTCCAGGGCCTCCCCATCCCTGCCCTGTGTGCTGGTGTGCCCAGAGCTGGCTGGGGATGAGGGGCCAGAGCTGGAGCTCCACAGGGACCAAGGAGGGCATTCTCTGCAAAGATTTCCTTGTGTAAATACCCTCCTGTGGCTTTTGGTATGGCTGGGGAGGAGGGAGGAGCAATCTGGGCCAGCAAAGTGAAACCTGGTTTTCTAGTCTGTGAAAACCAAGCAGGTAAAGGATAGAGGGAGGAAAGGAGCAGACAGTGGTGACCTTGCTGTGTGTCTTGGAGGAGCAGAAAGAGGTGCCTGGAATGATGCTGTGCCCTGAAATGATGCTCTGCCCTGCTCAGCTGTCCCCCTCACACCTCTAGAGCTTTGCAGTGCACCTTTAATGCCTGGTGCTGCTAATGAAGCAGGATGTGGCTGGAACCCCTTCCCTGGTGCAGTGGGAACTCAGGTCCATGATCTTTGTCATGGTAGCACCACGACCAGGCTGTGTGGATGCAGAACACTTTTCATTTGCACGACTTTCTCAAGTTACCCATAGAGGATTGACCAGGGGCTGGTGCTGCTCCTCAGCTGCTGTGCTGTGCTCCCACCAAGGAGCTGCAGCCTGAGACACAGCAGGAAAAATGCAGCAAATCTTCCTCAGTGGGAGAAGCAGAGGCACACCTGGCCAGGTGGGGCAGGTTGGCCCCAGGACTGGGCACTCCTTGTGCCTCCTGCAGGGTCTGGGTTCAGCTGCTGGCCCTGTTTCAGCAGGCAGGGACAGCCATGGAAACTCCTTGGTCTTGGCTGTGCATCCTTGAACGGATCTGCAGAGCTCCCTGGAGAGGAGAGAACTGATGGGGACGGTCCCAGAGGGAAAATCCAGTGAGAAAAGATGGAAAGAGAAAAAGGGAATTCCATTTGGATTAATGCTGGTTTGGCTTTCATCTGAAAGTGCTATAAAAAATTGGAAGAAAATTGTAAATGAACTGAAGTTTTGAGCTGAAAAGACCTGAAAGTCTGCTAGTGAAGGCTTTGACTTTATATTTTTCTGTAAGCAAATGGCAGACATGTTTTGATGCTTAATCTCATTTATTTTTATTGGAAAGGGTGTTTGGCTGTTTGGTTTTGTTTTCCCATGCTTTATATTGGAGAGAAAACATCCTTGATGGAAATGTGTGATCCAGGAGGGAATCTGAGAGTCTGCCACCAAACACATCTTTTCAGTACAAAATGTCCCCAGCACCAGAATCCTGGGTTAATTTGCCATTCTTGCTGGGCTACAGACAAACTGTTTAGCTGATTAGAGCAGTGCAAACACTCCCACCAGCACACACACTGTGTGTGCTCAAAAACCCACAAACAACAACAAGCCAGGGGCTGCTGTTTCCTACCCAGAGCCATTCAGTCTTTAACCCTGCCCAGCTCCTGGGTGTGAAATCAGCCCAAAAACACCTTTATCCCTGTGAGCCCTGGCTGTGTCTTTGTGTCCTTCTGCCTCCCCACTCCCCCTGGTCTGGAGCCCCCCAGCCCTGAGCAATGCCCAGCTCAACCCTGGGGCTGCACTGCACCTGTGGGGCTGCAGGAGCCTGGGCTGGGCATCAGGAGCTCTATCCCATCCTGGAGGAGATGGAATTGTCCTCTCAGTGTGGTTTGGGAGTGGGATTGAGGAGCTCTATCCCATCCTGGGGAGATGGAATTGTCCTGTCAGTGTGGTTTGGGGCTGGGATTGAGGAGCTCTGTCCCATCCTGGGGAGATGGAATTGTCCTGTCAGTGTGGTTTGGGGCTGGGATTGAGGGGCTCTATCCCATCCTGGGGAGATGGAATTGTCCTCTCAGTGTGCTTTGGGGCTGGGATTGAGGGGCTCTATCCCATCCTGGGGAGATGGAATTGTCCTGTCAGTGTGGTTTGGGAGTGGGATTGAGGAGCTCTATCCCATCCTGGGGAGATGGAATTGTCCTCTCAGTGTGGTTTGGGGGGCTCTATCCCATCCTGGGGAGATGGAATTGTCCTCTCAGTGTGGTTTGGGGGGCTCTGTCCCATCCTGGGGAGATGGAATTGTCCTCTCAGTGTGTTTGGGAGTGGTGTGGGAGCTGCTCATGCTCCTCACAGCAGCTGCAGCAGAACCTGCTCCTCTGGGAAGGCACAGGCTGGGAGCCTTCCTCACCTTCCTCAGCCTCCCTTGTGGCAGGCAGGGGGATGAAGGGTGAAGGGTGGAGGGAGCAGATGGAGGCAGACTCGGGGATGTGGAGCCTGGAGGCGCCACTGGTTCGTTCCCAGGGGAGGTGGGAGGGCTGGCCAGCCTCTCCACAAGGGATGCCTGGAGGAGAATTCAAAAATACTGATGCCAGGTGTGACAGGGCTGCTCCCAAAGCCACCCAAGCCCCAAGGGCAGCTGAGCCCCTCTGCTCCCTGTTTTGGGGTGAGCCTCGTGGCTGTGACACCCTGCTCTGCTGCTGGGGGTGCTCTCAGTGCCTGCCCAGATGAGCTCCTTGTGGCTGGAGCAGCACAGAGCAGTGGCAGCACCTGCTTCCCAAAATCCAGCAGCAGAGCCCCGTGGTGCTTCTGAGGCAGGGACACACACACAGAGCTGTGCCCATCATTCCTACCTGGGGCACTCAGAACCCCACCTCTGCTCCTGGGGAAAACACACCCACACCTCTGTTCTCATGCAGCTTGGGAAAACAAATTTAACACAAAAAAACAACCCACCAAAAAGGGGTGTTTTAAATTGAGCTGATATTTTCCCAAACTTCCTTTCTCTTTGTCCTTGAAGAAAGGCTCTTGGTTTCCTCTGTCTGCTTGCTGAGAATGAATTTCCTAGCAGGGACACCTTGTCAGCTTTTTTTCTTGGGCTCGAATTCAATGTTTCAAATGAAATGCCTCTTTTAGTCTCATCTACTTCATCTACAAGAAGATGGGTGAAAAAATCTATTTTTTTCTTCTTTTTAGAAGATTTCTGTTTTCCCTCCAAGTGGCCTTATGGCTCCTTTTAAGAAATTATATAACAAATTGTGAAAATCTGGAAGGGAGCTGGTAGTTTGATTTCTTTAAGACTCTCCCTTCTGCCACCAAGACAAAGAAAGGGAAAGTAACATTCAGTACACAAAAAAAATATAATAAAAAAAATCAAACCTACTGTTTTGCTTTTGAACAAGGTGCAAATTAGTGAATATTTGTTAAAATTTGAGACAGCAATTGTCTAAAAAAAATAATTTCAAAGAAGAGAAGGTTGTTTTTTCTTCTTAAGTAAAAAAGCCCCTGCACCTTTCTTTCTTTTAACTTCAAAAGGGAGCCAGATTGCAGAGGAAGAGAGAAAAACCTTAAATCTCCTCTGAAGGGAAAGCAAGTAACTTAGTCAAAGTGATCTTATTTGTGAGGGAATAATTTTTGGCTCACTGTGGGGTTTTCCCCTAAGATCACGATCAAGTGGTTTGTACATTTTTAACTGAGCTGGTGGGACCTGTGCTCCACCTGTAGAGCTGTGGGATTGCCACTCACCTGGGCATGGCTGGGCATGGCTGGGCTCTTTCCAAAGCCTCCATCAGCAGGCAGGGGCTGCCCCTTGGCTTTGAGGAGGTGTTTTCAGTGTGCAGGAGCTCAGGGAGATGCTCCCAGCCCCTGCCAGGGCGTTTTGTGTTTGTTTCTGCCCTGATGCAGGCACCAGAGGCACCGAGGGCTGGATCCAGGGCTGGGGCAGGGAAGTGCTGCCTGTCCTGCCTGGCTCCTCTGACAGCCCCTGCTGTATTCATTCCAAATGAACAGCCAGACACAGGGGGATTGCAGGTGTGACCCACAGGTGCTTCATGTTTATGTAAGGGATCATCTGTGGGGACAGGGCCCTCTAAGGAGTGTTCTGTGCTGGATCTGAAGGGCAGAGCCAGCCTTGTCCACAGCAATATTAACCTCCCTACACATCTGTACCCAGCCTTGTGCTGCTGATTTGCCACTGAACTCTTCATTTCAGCCCCAACAAGGTGCCCCAGGGGCACAGAGTGCTCCAGCCCTACCAGTGCCTGTGCCAGCTGCTGCCCAGGAGCTGCAGAGCATCACCACAGAGCTGGGGCAAACTCAGACTCAGCCTCTTGTGCCTGCTGGGATAAACTAAAACTCAGCCTCTTGTGCCTGCTGGGACAAACTCAGACTCAGCCTCCTGTGCCTGCTGGGACAAACTCAAACTCAGCCTCCTGTGCCTGCTGGGACAAACTCAAACTCAGCCTCCCGTGCCTGCTGCTGCCCTCCAGCCCCTGTCCTGGTGGAGATGTGTTGCTCTAGAACATGTAATAAACGACACAGACACACAAATCTCCAAGGTAAAAAAGAGGGAAGTTTAATTTCTGACTCCGACATTTATAGATGTCCAAAAGTGACAGTGGGTTGGAGGGTAACAGTGCCACCTCTCCAATGACATTGGGCAAACCAACAGCCCATCAGATTTCTCCTCCTCCAGAAAAGAATGAAGAACAATGAGTTATTTACATAAAGTGTGGGAGAAAGTTCGTTGCAAGAATGTAAATATCAGAAGGCTTAGAAAAGCTTAAAAAAGCAGGGAGACAGAGGTGCCCTGTGGAGAGCTTTGTGTGTGCTTTCCACCACAGCAGCACAAACACAGGGATGCAGCCTGGCACACTGGGCACCGTGGTTTGGAAGGGGAGGACAATCTGGGGAAGTGATGTAAAGTTTTTTGTGTAATTGACAGTGTGTTAAGCTACTTTTCCAGTTACACTTCTTTTCTTGGAAGTATAGATTTACTTTTTTTTTTTTTCCTGTTTAAACTTCTGATGCGATCACAGTTGTTTATTTTAACACCTGTTTACCTTTTCCTCCCATTCCACACCAGGACAGGGGCGTTGTGTGGGGCTCTCTGCTGCCTGCCTGCCCTCAGGGCACCCAGAGCTGCCACCCCTGATGGAGCTCCAGCAGTCACAGGCACCAAAACCACCAGCAGGACCTGGCAGGTGAAAGGTTTGGCTCTCCCCATTTCCCTCAGGGTCCTGGAAGCTCAGGGGAGCACATGGGAGCTGCCCCAGCCAGGGCCAGGGTGGGCACAGAGATGCTCCTGCATCCGCAATAGGGTAAAAAAAATAAAATTAAATCAGTAAAAGAGCACAAAGCTGGGCAAAATGTGACAACAGAATTACAAACGCTGCAGCCCAAGGCTGGGCTCTAGCTGGGCCTGGTGTCCCCAGAAGTTGAACATTTCCCCTCTTTTGTAGAGCAGCAAAAGCTATTCTGGTAGCTGTCGAGTCCTTTTTGAAAGTTAGTAAAGGTTCTTTTTCTTTTTTGCCTCAATAACCTACAGCAGAGAGTCCTACAGGCTAATTATATGTTTCATTTTGAATCCTTTAATTTTTTTTTGGAGTTCAAATAGATAACTGCGTTTTTTCCCCCACATCTTTGATTCAGACAGATGATTTGCTTCATTAATTGATATGTGGAGGAGGGGGGCCAGAAATGAGCTATATTTATGCTTCAAAAATATCTTTTCCCAACTGCATTTTTTTCTTCTATGAATCCTCATATTTATTTCAAAATTATCCTGAAGTGAATGTCATCAACCTTTGTGCAGGAGTCTTCTGCTGGCTTAATTAGTCTATAATGAATCTACTTCTCATCCACTTTGATTTTCAGCTCTCAGGTTGGCCGGGTGTCAGACTGCACCCAGAAATCTGCTTTCTCTCCTGAGCTGTCACACTGAGGAGGAGGGCAGGGTGCTGGGGCTGCCTGAAGAAATCACAGTTTGGGAGAGCTGGCATTTTGGTTGTCGAGGTGAGAACACATTTGGGAAGTGCTTGATTGCTGCAGAAGCTGCTGAAAACCAGCAGAGAGAATGGAGAGAATGAGAGGAGAATGGAGCCATCCCAGAGCCCAGCCTGCTCTGGGCCCAGCTGCTCTCCTGTGCCAGGGTGATTCACATCCCACAGGGCAGATTCTGTGTGGCCCTGTCCCTTGGTGATGGTTATTTCAGCTCTTCCTTTCCCTGGACAGAAGGGGCAGCTTGTGAAGGGCCCAGCCCTGAGAAGCAAACTCCAGAGTGAATCACACTCGGGGTCTCATCTCCCCAGGGACTTCTCCAGCTCCTCTTGCTTGCTGCTTTCTTCTTTGGCTTTTTCTCTTTGGCTTTCAACACACTTTGGTGAGAAAAAAATGGGTGTGAACAATTTTTCAGGAGAAGCTTCCATTGCAAAAAAAGTGCTTTTTTTAGGAACTCAGCATCTTTGTAAGTGAAATGCCAGAAATCTCACAAGCTGAAGCTGAAATGTGCTGGTTGCAACATTAGGTGCTAACAGTTGGCAAAGCTTGAGTCCCAGTGGCTAAAACAGCAGAGAAAATGGCAGACAGCTCCTTGGCTTTTAAATTTGGGCTGTCTCACTTGTGTGACAGGAGGAGAGAGGGTAGGGCTGGGCTTGGGCTGGCTGGCTGTGGCTGACACTGCTCAGGGACAGCTTTTTATGGCTCTCATCATGGAGACGCTCTGATTGCCTCCCCAGTGCTAACGAAGACATCCCTGATGGGCCTGCCAGGTAGGGAAATGTTATTATCTCTGATTTCCAGATGAGCTGCTCCACGTGGCTCCCTTTGCCTGGCCCGTGACAGTGGTGATGACACATCCTGTGCAGGTGCTGCCTGCATGGGGCTGGGGCTGGCCCCACCATGGGCTCTGAGATGCTCCTAAAACCACCAAAAAGCCTCTCCAGATCAGCAATGGTTTTGGCTGAGAAATGTGGAAAAGATGCCATGTTCACTGTTGGTTTTGTCTTGAAATCTTCAAACCAAACCAGTTGGTGGTTTTTGGGGAGGATTGTCAGTGGTTTTGTCTAGATATGTGAGAATTTTTATAGAAATGACTGCAAAAAGAAAAAAAAAAAGTGCATAACATGTTAGTAACAGTCTCAAGAAAGCTGGGAGAGCAGAAAACTTTTTTTAGGAGAGTAAAAATGGATAGAATATTTTGTGAGGTTAAAAATGTTCGATGCTGGCACTAGCTTGGGGTAAGGTGGGGAGAAATGTTTGTGAAAACCTTCATTTGGGATGAAACCTTTCCTGTGGCAGCTCAGCTCAGCCTCCAGCACGGCACAGGGGCTGTGACCCCTGGCTGGGCAGTGTGTGTGCCTGCCAAAATCTCAGAGCTGTCCCCTCCTGTGCAGTGCAGCTGGCTGGGGACACACCTGGGCTGCAGGCTGGGGACACACCTGAGCTGAAGATTGGGGACACACCTGAGCTGCAGATTGGGGACACACCTGAGCTGAAGATTGGGGACACACCTGAGCTGAAGGCTGGGGACACACCTGAGCTGCAGGCTGGGGACACACCTGAGCTGCAGGCTGGGGACACAGCTGAGCTGAAGCTGGGGACACACCTGAGCTGCAGGTCAGGGACACACCTGAGCTGAAGATTGGGGACACACCTGAGCTGAAGGCTGGGGACACACCTGAGCTGCAGGTTGGGGACACACCTGAGCTGCAGGTGCTGGGGACACACCTGAGCTGCAGATTGGGGACACACCTGAGCTGAAGGCTGGGGACACACCTGAGCTGCAGGTGCTGGGGACACACCTGAGCTGAAGATTGGGGACACACCTGAGCTGAAGGCTGGGGACACACCTGAGCTGCAGGTCAGGGACACACCTGAGCTGCAGGCTGGGGACACACATGAGCTGAAGGCTGGGGACACACCTGAGCTGCAGGCTGGGGACACACCTGAGCTGCAGACTGGGGACACACCTGAGCTGCAGGTTCTGCCCCATCCCTGCTGCCCCATCCCTGCTTCTCCATTCCTGCTTCTCCATCCCTGCTGTCCCTGCCCTGCTTCTCCATCCCTGCTTCTCGATCCCTGTTTCTCCATCCCTGCTGTCCCTGCCCTGCTTCTCCATTCCTGCTTCTCGATCCCTGTTTCTCCATCCCTGCTGTCCCTGCCCTGCTTCTCCATCCCTGCTTCTCGATCCCTGTTTCTCCATCCCTGCTGTCCCTGCCCTGCTTCTCCATCCCTGCTTCTCCATCCCTGTTTCTCCATCCCTGCTGCTCCATCCCTGCTGCCCCTGCCCTGCTGCTCCTGTGCCTGGGACAGACCCCAGGGCTCTGCAGGCACATTTGTGGCAGTGGAAGTTGTGCAGGTCAGGGACAGCCCGAGATGAAGGATGGGGACTGTGCTCTGCTCCCCTTTGACCTGAGCCCAGCAGCAAACTCAGCTTGGCCTCTGGCTGCAGAGGTGGCACATATGGATTTTGATAACTTTCTTCTGCTTAGAGGTCACTGTCCACTTTAAATATTCATGTTCTGAGGGACATTAAATAAATAATGCTGAACTTGTTAAGCTGAGTGGCTTGCAACTTTTGCATTTTGTGCCTTGTTTGCAATTGAGAAGGGATGTGAGGCTGCTAAGTACAACCTGCTCTTGAACTAGGAAAGGTTTTGCTGTTCAGACCCTGTTATCTGCTCACTGGCTTTGAAAAGCAGGACTGAAATGGTTTGCAGACAGGTGTCTCCAATACCTACAGGCTGGTTTCCACTCTGGGGGGGAGAAAAGCTAAAAAAGGGTCCTGCAAATGGATGGTTTTGTTTTGATCAGGCCTCAGTGCCCAGCATGGATGGTTGTGTGTAGTGATGGTCACTCCATGCAGCCTCAGGGCTCCTGGCAGGGTGTCAGGCTCTGCCCATCCCTTCATGAGGATTCTGATGTGCTGCCTGCAGTATTTGCAATAAAGGACAATTTGCAAGAAATCCCTGTGGCATGAGATGGAAAACAAATGGCCAGCACCTCATATGTTATTTTTTTCATCCATTTGATTGGTACCAGAATATCCCCAGGTGCCTTGGGACTTGCAGCTCAATCCAGACACTGGCTTTTGCAGAAGGTGGTTAATGAATATGAGGTTTCAAGGTAGGAGCCTTTCAGTGACATGAGATTTATGCAGAGACAGTGATTATACTTCCTCCCTCCCCCCCCCATCTGCTTCAGCAGGAATATGAATCACCAGCTGAAGGCCTCCTGTATTTGTAAATCAGCTGAAACATAACGGTGATGTTGGGAAGTTGTACTGAGTTAACTGAGCTACTTCTCAATCTCAGAGCTTTACATAACCCCTTCTTAACACACTGTTATTTCCTTTCTGGATAGACTCATAAATTACTCCTGGTACACAGAATGTGTGGGAGGCTGCCTGTTTGCACAGCATGGGACCAGGACCTGCACACTCAAATATCAGCAGACAGCTGGAACACAATCTGTGAAAAGGCACTCAGAGCCTCCAGGTCTATTAAATACAAACTCAGAACATCCACCAAGAATTTTATATCTTGCACTACGTGGGTAATGCCAGAAAGAATAGGTGCAGTACCTCGGGGACTTTGTCAATAAATGTCACAGCAGAGCATCCAAAGCATCTTCTGTGGGCAGGTGGAGGGGTGTGCATGCAGAGCTGGGACATATGTGTGCTTCTGCATGGACGTGACTTTCTGCAGAGCTGATATCTCAGTCAGGAGGCTCAGCCTGTGATAGCTGAATTTCATTTGGTTTCCCATTTTGTGCTGAACCCTAACCATGTAAGAGAATTAGGAAACGTGTCACTTTGGGTTCTGCAGACGTTTTACTGCAGTCATATAAACCCACAATGTATGCAGAACCCAAATTGTCCTTTTCTGAAGTTATTTCCTTCCTAATGTGGGGAAAATTTCCATTATGGACAAAGTTGCCTTATTTGCTTCCAGCAGTACTTCCAAATCACACGCACAGTTTTTACCAGATGAGTGTGGGAGGTGCAGCCCTTTGATGATGGACACAAAGGGAGGCAGGATGGAGACTGCATCTGGTTGCACTCCCATTTCATTGCCTTTTTTATCTTACTGTCTGTCTTCTTCAAACATCAGCATCTGATTTTGAAATGTGGTCCAAGGCCATCTCTTACCCCAAACCCTCCAGTGGTGTGTGGTAACATTTACGCTGCTTTTTGCTCATGTAGCAGCCCAGATGTTACTGATATATCTCAGTTTCCTGTTACCCACATCCAGTAACCAAAATCTGGAAAAACATGGATAAAATTTTCTTTGGTTTTAATCTAAAGGACACTTCTTGATTACACAGATTTTGATACATCTCCAGCTGTGAATAAGGCGTAGGTGTTCAGGCTGGTGAGATGTTGGATTTGATAAGTAGCCCAATCCTTTGGGCATGGAAACAATTCACTGCTCCCAAGAAAATCATCATTTCTGGGGTATTTTGTTTCTTTGAGGAATAAGTTGTGGTCAGGAGGGAAGAGAGAGATGTGACAACAAGTAATGGTCATGAATGGCTGGGTGGATGGTGGGCTGGAGGGAGGACAGGCTGTTCCCTGCCAGTCCTGCTGCCTGCTCATGTGTGGCACGGTTTCAGTTGCATTGCTGCATCCTTCAGTCACCAGAGGATAAAAGCTCTTGCCTACGAGGCCTACCAGATGCAAGGAAAATGCTTTGGGATTTTGGAATAAGAAATGGATAAAAGCCCAAGTGTCTATTTCTCATTGCACTGCTAAGGAATTTTAATAAAATTTGATTTAAGAGGCAGGGATTAGGTATGGTGCCGTGTAAAAACATCAATTAGCAGAAGAACAAAAGGCAGTCATACAGCTTGAGATTGTTAGGAACTCCTGCTAGAAATATTTGGTGGAGAATTTCAGAAGCATAAGTTGCCATGAAGCTGACAATTCTCTTCCTGATTCCTCTGGTAGCTTTCTGTTTTTATAGTCATGGGGGAAAAGAAAAAAAAAGATTAATGTATCTGGTTTTTAGCAATCTATCCAGGGTGTGGAAAAAAGCCCTTCTTACGCTTTGCCTTTCCATTCTCCAGTAATAAATTAACTATCCCAGTTTAAGATGCAATTGTTGTTCTTTTATGTCTCCAGACTAATGCATCGTGACACCTCGATTACACGGAGTGTGGATGGCTCCTGCTGCCCTCTCTCTTCCAGGTGAAAGCCTGTGAGCAGACCAAGGGAATGCTCACCTGCTGCCGGGCTGGGTCTGCCCCATTCCTGCAGCAGCAGCGGTCCCGGCTGGCAGGGAGGACACCATGGGGCACCCGTCCCACGCTGCTGTCAGAGCTCTCAGTGACACCTCTGAAGGGACAATGCTGCTATTTGTGCTCCTGTGTACCTGCTGTCCCTAACAACTGTAGGAAACAATGAGAAGAGGGGGATTGCAGAGCAGCAGGGCAGAACGCGCAGCAGCGCTGTGCCCCTGCTCCTGCTCGGCTGGGCTGGGGACAGAGGGACAACAGGACCACAGCACAGTGAGAGTAATGAAATGTTGTGAGGCTGAGGCTGCCTGGCCCCAGAGCTGCAATAATCAAATCCCGGTAAGGCAATTTAGCAAGCTGAGGGTTTTTTCCCCCAAGAGAAAAGAGTTGGTTGTTCTTTTATTCCATCAGCTGGGCTGTGCATTCCACCCACCCCCTCTGGCTGCTCTGCCCTGGCCAAGCTCTGCTCACCATGGCTGGACCAGCAAAAGCCATCACTGATGTCACCGAAGCCATCCTGGCCCTCAGAGCTGCCTGAGCCCCAGTCCCTGGGCAGAGCTGCTCAGTTTGGACACTCCCAGGCGTAGGCAGTGTTCCTCAGCCCAAGTGCATGAAAACATGATTATTGTCATGAATACACCCTGTGATGCCCTCAGGATGCCCTGACTGAGCCTCCCAGCTCCTGCTGGAGCTACACACAGTGCCCAGCTGTGGAGGCCCTGCTCTGTGCTGGGCTCCCACTGCTGCTGAGGGTCTGTGGAGGGCTGGAGATCATTGTCACACCCTGAGAGTCACACACAGAATAAAGGTGTCTGCTTTCTTTCCCTCCCGCTCCCTGCAGGGCTCGCTTTGCAAACTGCAGCTACAGAGAATGGGAAGCCAGCTAGAGCAGCATCACTCCAGCTGTGGAACTGGGAGGCTGCAACAGAAGACTGCAGGAGGAGGACAAACACACTGGGCTCCTGAAGCACCGTGTTTTGATGGACTTACACTTCCACTAGTGAGACAATGTACTGAGGAGCCAGTGGCACTGCTGCTGCCGGGATCTGGTGACAATGCTGTGACCACGAGAACACGTGTGGCCATGTCCTGCTGGTGCAGGTGGTGGCTGTCACCCTACAGCTCCTTGGCTGTGTCCATCCCAGGCTCAGGACCAGGTGAGTAGCCAGTGGTCATTGGGTCAGCATACAAATCCCCTCCTGCTCCATCCCAACAACTCCTTTGTTGTTTGGCCCTTTAGGAATCTTAATGGGACCCATAACATTTAATGGGTTTGCTAGTGATAATGTCATTTTAAGTGACATAGCTGTGATAAATTGCTTCCACACGTCATTGAATTCTATTTCTAAATTTTTATGTATTTTTGATAGGCCAATTTATCCCTGTTGCAGCTCCAGCCCGTGCAGTCAATGGCATTCCACTGGGGGTGAATTTTGTCTGCTATTTACAGTGTGTGCTTTTAAGCAGTGATTGGTGTGACAGTGTGATCTGTACAGCTGTCTCTCTGTATTTATTCTTTTGCCTATAAGTTTGATTTATACTAGCTTCAAAAAAAAAAAAAAAAAGCTCCAAGCTTTTCATGTGAATGACTTTAGGTAACTGATTAACGATTACTATTAGCACGGCTCTAATGGAACTGGGCTTGCCAAGTTTATGGGCTTGGCTGAACAATTGCAGGTAAATCTGCTGGGTGCCCCTCTCCAACTCCAAACCTTTTCTGAGGTTTCCTTTATAATTGGACAGTGCCCTCTGGGTTCAACCCGAGCTGATGTGTCTGACACGAGGTTCACTGCCAGGGCTGTTTGATGTCTGCTGGCAGCGTGGGTACGCGGGAGCCAGGGGTGCTGTGCACCAGCCTGCTGCTGCTGCTGGGGACAGCCAGCCCACGCCCCCAGCCCACAGAGGGGCTGGCAGGGGCAGGCAGTGCTCCCGTGCTCTGCCTGAACTCGTGCTCTAGTCCTCAGATTTGTTTGCAGTGTTCTAAGGGCTTCACACAGTGTCTGGGAGAGGCAGCATCCTTTCGGGTTCGTGGCACTCAAAGAGCCCCCAAAGCTCTGCTTGCAAAGCTGCCTCTGTGTGTGTGTGTGGGGCTCTGTGGCTGCAGTGAGCTGTCTCCTGCCCCTCTGGGGGCTCATTCTGGAGTGGTACTGATTTGTTCTGGGGGCTCATTCTGGGGTGGTACTGCTTTATTCTGGGGGCTCATTCTGGGGTGGTACTGATTTATTCTGGGGTGGTACTGATTTATTCTGGGGGCTCATTCTGGGGTGGTACTGATTTATTCTGGGGGCTCATTCTGGGGTGGTACTGATTTATTCTGGGGTGGTACTGATTTATTCTGGGGGCTCATTCTGGGGTGGTACAGATTTGTTCTGGGGGCTCATTCTGGAGTGGTACGGATTTGTTCTGGGGGCTCATTCTGGGGTGGTGCTGATTTATTCAGTACCACCCCAGAAATCTCTTGGAGATTTTGAAGGAGTGCAGTGCTGAGTTAACCCCCTCTGCTTGGCTTTGTGTTTCTTCTCTCCCCCTGGACCAATAATGGCAGAGTCTGGTGGCCAGGAGCACCTGCAAGCAGCAAAGCTCTGCTCCTGTGTGTCTGTGTGTCCCAGGGATGGTGCAGGGATGGGCTCCTTGCTGCTGAGCCCTTGTGGAGAGCAGCACAACCAGCCCCACCTCACCCAAACCTGCCTCGAGGTGCCAGTTGGGACCACTCATCAGCACAAACTCCCTCCCAGCAGAGCAGCTAGTACACAGTTAACATTTTCCAGCACTGAGACCTCTGGGATGTTTATTCCAGCATTTTCCTGCTTGAGTTACCACCTGTGGTAATAGGAGGAAGGATGGCTATGTCAGTGAGATGTTCATGTCCTGCAAAAAGAAGGAACTTGCAGGCCAGGAAATGTGTGTGTTTTCCTGAAAGTTTGAGTCCTGAATTCCTGAATGTGTTTGTTTTGATGTGTTTGCAGAAGGGGCACCAGGAGCAGCAGCAGAGGGGTTCCATTTTCCCCAATCTCGTGCAGTGCAGCCATCCAGCTAGGAGCACCCTGGCTATTTAGTTGTCAGATTTGTTCCTGTCAAAGTCCTAGGAAGGGAATAATATGGGGATTTTTTTCTCTTTTCTTTAATAAGACAGCAATGCTTCAAAAGTAGTAGGGGATAAGGCAAAATCTGGGAATACAAAGCTTTTTTATTGTTGTTACTATTAATCACAGCTCAAGCAGTCCTGCCTGAGAATCACTCTTGTTATTTTGTCTGCTTTCCTCTGGTTTATGTTCCCTGAGAAGAGTTTGATTAAAAACTGTTGCATCTCATTTTGCTCACAAGGCTGAGGTACTGTACTGCTGTCACCTGTCTGCAGCCAAAATTATACGACACATCATGGAAGAGGCTGAATATTTTCTACTGGTTTTGATCTTCTTCAAAATATCGTTTTCACTTTGTGTAGCTAGAGAATAGTTGGCCTCCTGCCGTTCCCATTCACTTCTTACCCTTGAACAATGAGAATAAAATCTGCCTGCAGTAATGTTCAGTTTATGTTGGGGAATTTTTCCAATACAGAAAGGAAAATAAAGAAGCTTTATGAAATAGCGGTGCCATGCTCAGATAAACAGATATTTTTGCTGTTAACTTCATATTCAAGGGGTAGCAAGGAGGTCAAGTCTGGCTGAACTCATAGCAGAACTCTGGAACTGTGCGGCCATTCATTTGGCCTTTTGCACTTTTGGGGATTTTTTTGACAATACGCTTAACTCATGCAGATTTTACCTTCCTGTGTGAAAAATGGGCAGGTTTATTGCAGATGTAATGGTGTGAATATGGGTTCCTCAGGGCTGGGGGATGCCATGTCCCCGCAAGCAGCCCAGAACAGGAATGTGTGCTGGGCAAGGCAAATATCAGCTGGGAGTGTCTGTGCTTGTGTTTGTCACTGCTCTCAGTGGTGCCAGGGGACCCTGACCTCCAGGAGTTCTGCCCTGCCCAGCCCTGGGACCCTTTCCTGCTCCCTGCCTGCCCTGGCACTGATGCTGTGCCAGCCCAGCAGTGGCCCCATGGAAATGGGGATGCCAAGCAGGTTTCTCAAGAGCACCATGGCTGTAGGAAACATGTGCATTTGCTAGCATGACTCTGCAACCAAACATCAGCTCAACTACTTTTTATTACTAATTTCAAGCTCCAGCTGCTGCCTTGAAGCATTTTGTTTTGTCATTTTGAGAGTTGCTGCTCAGAACAAACAAAAGGGAGGGAAAAATGAAAGCAAGGCCCCTAAAACTCCCTAGTAACGTCAAGTCTAGCAAGGATGGCTAACCGTGACTAATCACCCATCAGGGTGGCTCATCTGTCAGCTATCAAAGCATCATCCCTAGAAGTTTACTAAAGCTTTTTAAGGTCTAAGCTGAGTTTGCTGCTTGTGACAGAAGCAGGGTGGTGGCAGTGTGTGGCCAAATGTCTGTCACAGGGTCTCCTTCAGGCCTGGCCACAGAGGACAGTCAGTGCCTGGGTATGTGACTCTGGCCAGAGGTAACCAAGAACTCCAACAGCCTGGGGGATTGCCCAAGTGTAAGGGGACAGAACATAAGTAAATAAAGGTAGTATAGAAAGTAATCATACCCCCTAAAGAGTGCAGCTGGGTTAATTATTAAAGATTAGGAGCGGGCCTGATGTTAATAGGCCGCAGTTGTAGCCAATAAGAAGAGTGTTATAAAAGGGTGGATTGGTTGGTTGAGGGAACTGGAGTCAGTTGGGTACTGTGAGGATAGGGAAGAGTCAGTGCCCAGAGGAGCTGCCTACAGGAAACATCGAGGAGGTGTGAAACTCTAGTGATGTGGAACCCTTGCAAGGTAATGACAATAGAGCTCTTGTACTATAGTGACAGCACCCAAGAGGGGGTTAGGAAGGGGCCTGCTTTGGGGGGGTCCTTGTGCCTGCTTTCACACAGCATTCTTGTTGGTCTCTGATTCTTGCAAAGCTTTGCTCATCCTCTCCTCAGCTCTGCTGTCACAGTGCAGACCAGGTACCTGGTGGGGCTGTGTGGAGGGCAGGGCATCCCTGGCTGCTCCTGCCCACTGGAGGACACGCAGCTCTCACCCTGCCTGCCTCTGCCAGCACAGACTCTCCCTCCCCAGCTGGCTCTGCCTGGCCCAAGCAGGACCAGCTCTGTGAGAGATGGGCTGAGTACAGGGAGGGCACGAGGGCTCCCAGGAGCGGCTGAGGTTGATCCATCTGGAGTGGGCCCTGCTGAGGGTTGTGAGAGCAGCACGTGGCTGTTTGTCACCAGCAGATATTCGCTCTGTGCCTCCTGTAATGTCTCAGTCACCTTCTCCAATCTCCCTGCCAGCGACTTTCCCTCTGCCCTTAACTAATCCATCATTTGGAGCAGCCCCTGGTGCATTTGCTGTTTTACACTGCTGACCTTCAGGCTTTGCTCCCACCATGGCTCCAGGGCCACACTGATCCCTTTTCCCCTCGGAGCCTGCCAACACAGTCTGGTTTTGAAACAGCTTCATATAAAACTGGAAGGAGGTCTCAAATCCAGATCAAGCTTAACATCCACTGCCGATCCCCCACGTACTCAGCCTCTTCCCTCCTGCAAGTTTTAAGCCATTCTTTTCACTCTGCTGCTTTGTGGGGCTAATGAATTTGCTGCTGCTATTCCCTCTGAGGAGGGGATGGGAACAGTCACACAATTGCTGTGAAAGGCTTAGAAACACATGTAAGTAGTTTGGGTTTCTCTGTGAAATCTGAATTCACATCCCTGCTCTCAGTAAAAAAGAAAAAAAAATAATAAAAGGGAGAAACACCAACACTGAAGAGCAACAACTTAAAAAAAAATGTTCATAGGGAGTCTGAGGTTTCTCTGCCTTTATCTCTGGATGGGGATGTTGTAGTGTTGCCTACAGAGCCTTTCTTCTCCGCATTAGGCGAGCGAGGAGATTTCATTTCATACATCATTTACAATGGAGTGCATCAAGAGCAGAGTTGGTGCATATTAACAGGGATGTGGGCAAAGAGTTGGGTTCTTTGAAAGTTTCAAAGCATCTCCACCAAGGAGGGGAGCCCGGGCTGCTGATTCCCTCTCACTCTGTTGTGGAAACTGCGCAAACCAAAAGCCCATGGAATGGAAGGAGGGGAGAACAAAGGCCCTAGAGGCCTGTACTGCAGCAGCATTACTCACTGGGGGCTGGAGTAGCACAGGGATGCTGGAACTGACTGCCCCTAAGCCCTGAGAGGCTCTGCTATCCCTTCTTGCTCTCCTAACTGCAGTACAGGCTCCTTGCAGTCCCTGGCAAGGGTGGTCATGGCTTTGGAGACCATGAGGAAGACATTGTCCTTCTTCCTGCCCAGCCCATCTGACCTGCAGCTGCCATAACCAAGCTTTCTTCAGTGCCTCATGCTGCACGTTGAGCCAGGTCTCCAGATCACTACAGAATGGCCACCCCATGTATTCATGGCAGGATCTTGTAGATAATGACTTGGGCTAAGGATTGATTCCCTTCTTTGTTCATTGTATTTGGGTTGGTTTTGATTTCCTCCTGGCATCTGCATTCATAAGATACTCTTGAGAAAATTGTAGCTTGTGATGAGCTGCAAAACTGCATCTAAGGATGCTGCTGTTGTCTCATCACAGAACTCAAGGTACTGGAGCTCTCTGGAGAGCAGCAGGCACCACAAAACCTGCTGGCAAGGTCTTCTCCCTTCCCTGTTCCTATCTGCTGCTCCTTTGGCAGGAACTGCTCAGGCCACCCTGCAGGAGTGAGCAGGAGAGTCCCCAGTGCCTTGTGGCATCCATGCCAACACCTTGCCACCTTCCTCGTGGCTGGAGAGAGCCTTTGGCCAGGGAAGGAGGGGACCTTGGGCCTTTGTGTGTGGAGAAATCCTCTCAGCCTGCTGTCCCTTGCCTGCTCCACAGAAGGCCACCTATGTGGTCTTGGATTTTGTCTGGAAGAGTCTGGCAGAGAGCCTTAGGAACAGCTCCAGTATCAAGGGCATCTTCCAGGACTGCTGCCCTGGGAGCACAATGATTGCCTTCTCTGCCTGATGCTGCTCTTCCACGTACACATTTGTAGGTCAAGGGATTGGGAGAGATTTAAATAGGAGTTCCCATGGCTCCTGAAATTAATACAAAGTCTTATTTGGCAGACATTGATATAAAGCCTTTCCCGGCTGTTATAAAATTCACCACATTCCATTCTGGTGGGTCACCTTAGCACTGTGATCTGAGGGAGGGCAGAAACAGCAGCAAAAATTCCCCCCACCATGTTTGGGATTACCTACCTGGGCTCAAACACCTTTGGGTTTGTCCAGTAATTGATGTTGAACAGAGAGGTTTCCCTGGATTTACAGCGTTTATTTTCAATTAAACTGTTGACTGGTACTTGCTCAGAGTCTGTTTCCAGAGCTGGTGATGGATTTAAGTTGCTCAGGAGACATTCAGCTTGCTCCAGGTGACATCTTCAAGGTTACAGGAAAAAAAAAAACCCAACATGTTGGGTTTCTGTCAGCTGCAATTTTTGCCCTGTTAGAGTTAGGAAATGAAAATTTACCCATCCCTCCCCCATGACTGTGCTCAAAACTCCACAATCTATTTTCTCTCACTCTTCACCTCTTCTCCTTTATATTGGCTGCTTTGCACCAAAAGCCCCACAGTTACATGCACTTTGACACTTGCATTTCAAAATGCCTGATTGTGGAATTCTGCCAATACCAGCAATTGATCTGGTGCCACAGACCAGCTTAATTATTCAAGGTCAGTCTCCCTCTGTCTCCTCTCGTCCAGGGAGCAGCAGCTATGGGGAATAAAACTTGAACAGTCTTTAAATTTTAATCATAAACTTTAGTAAGTCCCAGGTTTGTTTTGCTGTATGTGGGGTTTTCTCCATTGTGCTGGCTGCAACTTTTGCAGCCTCCTTGCTCAGAGCAGGGCTTTCCTGCTCAGTACAACACTGGGCTTTTGTCAAGCACTGTATTTTACACTGCTATTTAAAATGCATAAGTTGTGTGATCTAAGCAGTTTCCAGTTCACTTTTGAGCTCCTGTAAAACGTATCCCTGAAGGCATTTCAGCTGAGCAACTAAGAAGGTGAGGGTATTAGAGGTTGTGAAATGGCTTGTCTGCTAATTCTTTCTATGTGCATCTCTTCAGATAAATCTCCTGTGACCTCCTGCTACAAGCAGAACATTAGTTAAGTATCTTCTTGGTAATGGAGTGTCCTGGACATGATCCTATATTATACTAAGGGCTCTTCACAATATCTGGGAAGATGTTTGCCTGCAGGGGAATAGCAGAGGCATCCCTGAAAGCACACGAGGTGCAGATGGCTGCTCTGAGCAGTGCTAGGCTGGCTTAAAGTGCCCTGTCCAGCCTGTGGGGCTCACCAGGGCAGGCTGGAGGCTCGGGGGCTGCCCTGCCCCAGGCTGGCTCATGGAGGGCTAAAGAGATCCATTCACAGCAGCCTTGGGCATGCCCTGCGCTTCTTCTGCCCCGAGCTATGGGCAAACAAGGAAGCCTTTGGACCCCTCAGTCCACCCCTGAAGCAACCTGGATAACTGGCAGAGCCTAAGGAGATATAATTTTAATAATAAGTCATTGAAATAATGAGTCTGGCTTTCAGAATAGTAATTATAAAATGAGACATTCTGAAAAAACAAGATCCAAATGGCTTATAAAATTGTTATCATTATTATTGTTGTATTTGTTAATAATAATAATGATAATAATGATGATATTAATAATAATATAGTACTAACGTGGAAGGGGGGCAATATTGCAAGGATGCAAGAGGTAGAGTTATTTTTGTCAGACAAAGGGAGGGAGAGTTGTGGGAAAGCAAGGAAACTGGGGTTGTTAGACAGAGCTCCAGGTTAGACAGTGATCCTGTGAGTAGGAAATGGAGCCTGTGCTGGGACCTGTCCCCACAAGGGCAGTGCCAGAGCTGCCTGGGCAGAGCCCTGCAGAGGTGAGGGGGCACTGAAGGCCCCTGGCCCAAGGGCAAGGTGGTGAGGGGCTGGGCATGCTGGGGACACCCAGCCTGCCCAGGGCTGGGGCTGTGCCAGCTGCCAGGGCTGAGGGTGGCACTGGGCTGAGGGTGGCACTGGGCTGAGGGTGGCACTGGGCTGAGGGCTGGCGCTTCTTCCATATTTTTGGGTGGGGAAACAAAGCCCAGCAATCCCCGTTAATTTTCCAACTCAGCGTGATTACGGTATCTCAGTTTTCCAGCTCCCAGCAATGAGAGGAAAGCTCTGTGTGAGTCAATTATTGATAATGTCTCTGTGCTGGAGATGAAATGGTTCGCTCTTGCAGCGGGCTGGGCTGCCCTCGGTGCTGCGGTGCCTTCCGCGGCGCTCGCCGCCTTTGTCACAGATTTAAACAGCCCTGCTTGAAGCCTTGCCTCTATAGCTGTGCTGTGCTGTCCTCCTTTGTCATGAAAACGTCTCCTTTTTCATCATTTTTAATTTCAAAGCCTTCAGGGCTTGGCTTCCTCAAGGCTGCCTCTCAGTCTGGCTCTGCTCTCCCTCGCCAGCCCAATGGCCAAGGCTAGTTGGCTCTCGCCTTCCTCAGCAATGGTTTATAGCTCTTGGCTGGTGTTTACCCAGCACCTTGTCTCGCTTCAAAATGGATTTCTCGATGTGAAACATTTGTTCCTGAGCTGAAGCACTCGCTGTTGGTTTGGGGGAGGTTTGTTTACTGCAGTAACCAGCTTGCTCTGTATGTATTCCCATCACTCTCCCTTGCTATAACCTACAAATCTCTTCAACTTATTCAGCTCAATACTGGAGATGGTTTTTGAAGTCTTCTTTAAAGTACAGTGAGTGCCTTTAAAAATTTTCCCAGCTTTGAAAGGTTCTACCTGTTCTAATGCAATTCCCAATTTTAAAGATAGGAAATAAATATCTTGGGGATGGTTGGCTCACATACAGCTCCTATCTCTTAAAACATTAATGGTCTATGCTGTTTGATTCTTTTTGAAAGTACTCTGTTCCTGCTTTGTTTATTTAAGTTCTTTTCTCTGTGCTGGGACTTGCCAAATGGAGTTGTGTCTCCCCCAAACCCCCACTGCCACCCTTTCATTCACAGAAATCAGTGAGATGTAAATACGGCTCATTTGGCTTTAGCACTGCCAACTTTTGTTTCAAAAATCAGACATAAGGTCCCTTGAATTTGGAAAAGGGTTTCAAAAACCTTTGTTGAAGAAATAAATTCTGAATAATTTCTGGTTTTGCTTTCTGCATTTTGTGCCTTTGAAGGTTCACACTTCTGAGCCTTCATGTCCAATCATAAGAGATTGAAACTTGCTTTACTGTTAATAACTGCTGCATCCCCTGCAATCACACAGCTCCGAGAGGGAGCCACTTGTAGGAAAGGAGCCAAGTCAAATACTGCAGCTTAACAAACTCCTGATACTTGACAACAACAAATTCTGCTCCTGAAAATGGGCCCTTGGTTTGCCTGCAGCAGCTCTGAGTGCTGGGAGGACCTGGGGGCAGGATGGGGGCATGGTCTCCACACACACTGGGGGCTACAGAAATCAAGTTTGAAGGGAGCAAAGAATGAGTGCCCTGAAGAGTGCATGGGCCTGAAGGGTTTATCAAAGCTCAGCACTGCTTTGTGTTAGGGCTGGTCCTTCAGCCCTGTGGCTGAGCCTGGGCTGGTTGAGCCTCCCAGGACACCCCTGTGGTTCACCCAGCACTGTAAATCACTGGGCTGATCAGCTGGAGCTGTCTCTCCTCTATCAGTGTCGTTTGAGCTTGTCCTGTCCTGTGGCAGGTATCCACAGCTGTTTGGCTGGGTATGACTGATGTCTGCTCTCATTCATGTCATGTGTCAAGAAGAGAAAAGCTGGGGGAAGAGGGAGCTGCCCTTGGCCAGCACCAGGGCTGGAACCAGGGCCCTGCTGCAGGCTGGGGAGAGCAGGGCTGGGACAGACACCTGAGCTCCTCTGGGGTGAGCACAGAGCTCTGCTGGGCACGTATTGATGGCACAGCTTTGCTGTGGGTTCTGTTTCTGGCAGCTCTTGTGCAGGAGGTGAGCAGGGGCTGAACAGCAGATGAAGATGATTCGGTCTGTCAGAAATATGGACTGGTTTTTTCTCTGCTGTTGGGATGTGGTGGTGACATTGCACAGATGGTCAGGAGCCAAAGCTCGGGATGGCTGTGCCTGGTCATCTCTGCCCCAAGTCTGGGTGATGCTGACAAAACCTTCTCCAGTGAAATCTGGCCTTCCATGCAGAGCAGCAGTGACACCAGCAAGAGAGGGGGACTGAAAGCATCTGTGCACAGCCTTGGCAGTTTGGAACAGAGGCTTGTGCAGGACTTCATTAATCTGACAGGATTTTTGGGCAGCCAGGGCTGGCAGGCAGCTCACCTAACCCCCCAAACTTCAGTCAAGGCACCAAAATTCCCCTTTCTATTCTGCCTTTTAAGTCTTTTATCTTTCCAATCTGCAAGATGTGAGATAGCAGCACAGGCTTTCTTCCTTTTTTCTTCACACATTATATATATATATATATTTATATAAAAGTATATATAATTTATAGATAACGTATACATAAAATAATATTCAGTCTAAATACATGCAGACACACACACGAAGCATGTTGCAGAGCCTGTGGGAAATACTGTCTGCAATGGAGTTTGCTAATTACAGCAGCTCTAATGGCAACTTCCCCCCACCCTTCCCAACAGCAACAGAGATCAAAACCTTTTTTGTTTAAAATATTTACTGTACAGCTTGCAAAGCTTTAATCAACGTAACATGACGTTTCCTTGCAGCAGCCGAGTAATAAATATGCAATTAATAGGGAATTGAAATACCCCCATTAGCTGTTTGCAGAGCCTCACTTCCCATTGCACAAACGCTTTCAGAGCGTTTATTGCTGTGCCTGCAGCCAGCTGTGCCACCCCAGCACAGAGCCAGGCAATGCCCCCTCTTTGGCAGGGGCACAGGGGCTTTCAGAGCAGCTTTGGGACTTTTGGAGTGAGGATCATTCCTGCTCCTGCTCTGGCAGCCACCACAAACCTGGGTGGCACAGGTGGGCTGGGAGCAGCGGATCCACCCACAATTTCTGTCTCTCCCACCTGGGAATGGGGCTTTTGAGGCTGTTGGTTTTGCTTTAGTGAGTGTGAGTCTGCACAGCTGCCAGGGCCAGGCAGGCTCTGCTCCAGTGAGGCTGGCAGGGGAAGCAGGGCTCTGCACATCCCTGGGTGCCATGGAGCAGGGCTGCTCCTGCCCTGGGGCACCCCTTGGGCAGCCTGGCACCTGCTGCATGGGCTACAGCCCTGCTCTGGAGTGGTCCATTGGCCAGGTCAGCACGTGCTTTCTGCAATTCATGTGCTGCTTTTACAAAATTCAACTTCCCACCGCGGCTGGAGCACCGTCCTGGCTCTGCCTTAGGAGGCAGCACGGAGGTGGCTCTGAGCCCCTCAATAACAAAGTGATAAAATGCACACAGCAGAACCACTTCAGAGCATTCCCCAAAGCCTTGTCCCACACCTAAACCACAGTGTGAGACAAGAGCCTGAGCTGAAGCCCCAGCCCCAGCAGCCAAGCAGCTCCTTGCTGGACAGCTGCTCACGTGCCCTGCAGCCATTCCCTCCAGCACTGCTCAGGATTGCATTCAGTGATGCCAGGTGGGTGCTGGGGCACTGGGGGAGCTGCTCTGTACCCAGCCAGAGCCATCCCCTCCAGCACTGCTCAGGTTCAGTGAGGCCAGGTGGGTGCTGGGGCACTGGGGGAGCTGCTCTGTACCCAGCCAGAGCCATCCCTTCCAGCACTGCTCAGGTTCAGTGATGCCAGGTGGGTGTTGGGGCACTGGGGGAGCTCTCTGTACCCAGCCAGAGCCATCATTCCAGCACTGCTCAGGTTCAGTGATGCCAGGTGAGTGCTGGGGCACTGGGGGAGCTCTCTGTACCCAGCCAGAGCAGCACCAGCTGCTGCTTGCCAGCAAAGGCTCCCCACTGCACGGGGAGGAGGCAGCACAGAGCCCTGTGCCTCCCAGCTAAGCATTAGTGAAGCTTTTTAATCTCTCACTGTGGGATTTCTTTTTGCTTCAGCATCGCACCATAAAGTATTTCAGACAAGGTGACATTTTCCATCTGCATGAAGTGCTTGCAAACAGTGTGAATTTAACTTTTATTGGCCTGATTTAGGGGTATAGAACTGTGCATAAGTCTTGGTCTCTCAACCTATAGCCTTGCACTTTAAGTGATGAATTAGTCAGTAAAATAAACAGGGCATTATCTAGCTGTACACACGTCTGCATCTTCCAAAGAAAATTAAAGTGTGTCTGAACGTACAAAAGCTAATGATGGTGAAATCAACTTGGCTATAAATTAACCAAAACTCAAAACTAATGCAGAACTTTCTGAGAGCTTGGGAAAGCTCTTCTCCTGGAGCAAAGGGCTTTGCATGTAGGAGGGCAGGGTGACCATGCTGAGTGGCCTGTGCCACCCTGTCCCTCTGTGTGTGTGGGTGTCCCACGGGGTGTGAGCAGTGCTTGGGCTGAGATGCTGCTGTTCCTGCAGCTCCCGTGCCATCCCCAGTGCCCAGGGAAGGGGGGATCCATCAGGGACCGTCTGCAGCCGTTCACACACGCTGATGTCTCAGTGGCAAGCACCACACCTGCAGCTGGTGTGATGGAATACTGATAGAGACGTTAGTGCCGGCCTGGCCATGGGGTTTTATATTTCATTTAACCCAGGACACAGCACACTGCAATGTATACATTTGTAACTGCTCCCCTGATGGTCTCTCTGGAGTATTATAAAGATTTATCATGTAGTGTTTGGTCAATACTAAATACCGTGAAATGTCAGCAGAGCAGTGCTTGGGACTGCTTGAGCAGTAAATAACAGAATCCTGCAATATCCAAAAAGAAATGAGCAGGTGAGCAAGTAACCTTAGAGAAACAGAATGAAACAAACCCAATCCCTAACCTTTAGAAAAAAACAAAGCAGGAAGGATTTTATTATTAAGTGCCCTTGAGTTTTAATGCGATCTATGAATATTTGTCATTTAGGTGCACTCCTCTGGGAATGCTGCACCATGGATATTCGGGGTCACTCTCTCTTCCTGGCACCTCCTGCCCCTGACCCCGTGGCTGCAGGAGCAGAGAGCAGCAGGAGCATCCCCTGCATCCTCCCCTGCAGGAACCTGCCTGAGGAACAGCAGCTGCTCTGTGGGAGGTGGGGGACACCCCTTCCCATTGCTGCCTGCTCATCACTTCCCAGCTAATGGTGGGGATTGCTCTGAGAAAACCTTCCAGGATGGTTTTTTTTTTTACAGGTCAGAAGTTGGCTACTGCTTAAACATATGTTCCTCTTTCCCTGTCTCTGACTTGCAGAATAGCTGCTAACTAACCCAAAGACAACATGGTGAGCCAAGGCTATTAGTGAATAATAATGCCATTTGCAGGCAGCAAAGGCTGAAAGGCTTCCAGAGCAGTTAGCAGTCTGCAGGCATCTCCCAGAAATGCATGAGCAGAGCTCCTGTGCATCAGCCAAGGAGCAATTATTCTTGGAAAGCACGTCTGCCTCACGCTTTAAAACCTTTTCTAGTGTCTTGCGTTTAGGAAAAAAAAATAAAAATTAAACGTGCTGAAAGAAAGCAGAGAAACTGGAGCAAGGGGCTCTACAGGCTGTGGATGAGCAGGGCTGCAGCTGTGGGCACCTCCAGCTCCACGCTGGGTGCCCCATGGCAGCGGGAGCCAGCGGGGTGAATCCAGCCTGGAGCCTGGCCTGAGGAGCAGGAGGTGACCCCTCTGTGGCCCTTCCCAGGGGCACAGGTACAGGCAGCCTGCAGAGCTCCTAAAAATTGCATTTGAACTGCAATTACAGTGAACTTCAGTCAAGCAGGCTTGTTCGTTGTTGGTGTTTTGGTTTTTGTTTTTTCCTTTTGGCTTTCTTGTGGTTTTCTTTTCCCCAAACATCTCATTTGTAGCAGAAGATTATATTCCTAATGGGGTCTTTGTGAGTGCAGTATTGTACACAGTTCTGCTCTTTAAAGAACTAGCACGGATCCTAACAACTCTCCAGGCAGGAAGTCTGGGGGGAGCTCTGCTTTCCTGCTTACTGATCTATGGCTGAATTCAGGGGTCCCACGGAGCCCATCACTGCAGTGCCTTGGTAGCAAGTAATGACACAGGGAGCCACCAAAGGACTGCTTTATGCTCCAGACTTGGTAACTTCAGAGAATAATTCTTTTGCAACATTATTATATTTTTTGGCAAATCACCGAGATGTTTGCTAGTTTATGCCACAATTTTATTTAACCACTGTAGTGCTATCTTTTTCCTTTTTTATTACTATTTTCCAGTTCCTATATGAGACCTACTGTCAACATTTGTGTGTCTATGTTGTAGCATCTTTTTTTTTTTTTTGGTTCACTTATTTTAATTATGCATTTTATTTTAAGTGCATTGTTTTATGACATCACTTGTTAATTGTTCAATTATCACTTTGTTCCTCTGCTGCTCTGCAGTGTGCAGTAGCCTTGAAGTGCTGTAGAGGCATGCCACAAACGGGGGGAGCAAAAAAACACAGCTTAAAGACCCAAAGATGCATCGCAGGCAGTTCTGTGCTATTTAATTACACGTTGTTTGACAAGTAATTGGTAAGAAATGAGCTTGGTGATGGCAGCCCGGAGCCAGGGAGGGAGTGCAGGGTGTGCATGGAAGAGACCCAGGTGTGCCTGCAGGGGGAGTTCCAGGTGTGCATGCAGGGACACCCAGATGTGCATGCAGGGGCACCCAGGGTCTGACAGGTGCAGGACAGGTTGTGTTTGACTGCAGGAAAGGTGTGTTTGTGTTTGACTGCAGGAAAGGTGTGTTTGACTGCAGGAAAGGTGTGTTTGACTGAAGGACAGGTTGTGTTTGGGCTGCAGGAAGGGTGTGTTTGTGTTTGGGCTGCAGGAAGGGTGTGTTTGAGGTGCAGGACAGGTGTGTTTGTGTTTGAGGTGCAGGACAGGTGGGTTTGGGCTGCAGGAAAGGTGGGTTTGGGCTGCAGGAAAGGTGTGTTTGTGTTTGGGCTGCAGGACAGGTGTGTTTGTGTTTGAGGTGCAGGACAGGTGTGTTTGACTGCAGGACAGGTGCGTGTGTTTGGGCTGCAGATGCACCCAGTGAGGGCTCAGGATCAGCCTGGAAGGGCCAAGGGTGTGCTCAGTGGCAGAGGAAGGGCTGGCACAGACCAAGGGGTGTGTGCAGGCTGCTTTGGGGACAGCCAGGTTCTGAGGGGCTGCCACCCATTTTTGGGAGACCAGAGACTGATGAGGTGCCCAGCTCCTCTCACATCCCAGCCCAGAGCTGGGTGTGACACATCCTCCCAGGAGCTGTGCACATCTTCTCCCCTCGTTTTTATCAAACAAAGCCAAACCAGCCTGAGGCTGCTTTTTAACACGAAACTCTTCATTAGGTAGCTCACACAAAGCATGCCAGGTGCACCAGGGCATGTCCAGCTACAAAACATTTTCATTTGAAACCCGTTCTGTTCACCAGTTTGGGAGGGATGTCTGGGTTGATGGCTCGTGTTCCTGTGAGGAATGCAACAGTTTGCCACCCACTTATAACCAAGCCTGAGAGAGAGCTGAAGATGCTGAGATTCCCCATATATTGCTGCAGTTTCTCACTTGTTTTACAGTAATTTGATGTTGCCTGAACGCAGTGGTCGACCTTTTTTAAACTCCTGCTGGCAGGGTAGAACAGCAGGGATGATAAACCTTCTGCTTTAGCTCAGAAATAGCTCAGATCAGCGAGAGCAACCAGGGCTGCACCACGGGAGAGAGGGGCAGTGGCAGCACAGAGCTCCACTGAGGTTTAATACATGTACAAAAAACCATATTGCCTGCCAGAGAAACTGCGTGTCGGCCTAAAAGGCTGCTGAGGCTCAGTTTGCTCCTGAACCCTGGCTCATGCCTGGTTTTACATCCTTTCTCTCCTCAGAATGTGCTCACTCGAGAGCTCTGAGTTACTCAGAGTCCTCAGAACCCGAAATGGAGACTTTGATGAGCACCATGATGGTCCTGCTCCACCTGCCAGTGGCAGAGTCTCCAACAGCTGAACACACGTTTGGGTTGTTGTTCCTTCCTAAAGGCAAAACTTGCATCTCACAATGTCCTGAAAAATCTCTGAACTTGTTAATTAAGGTGGAAAGGCAAGCACAGTAAGTGCATGGAGAGGAAATCCCACTCTGGCCAATTGAAATTTTATTTGAGCCCTAAAGTGGGGAACAAAACCAATTAAGAGTAGCAGTGACCCTGCATCCTGTGCAGCAGGATTTGTTCTTAGGGCAGCACAGCTGGGGGAAAGGTAAACCACAGCACAAGGAGATGGAAAAAATGAGCAGAGAAAGGAGGAGAGGATGAAAGCAGCACTCAGAGTCATCTGGGTGCTGGAGAGCATCTGCTGTGTGTGCACAGAGGGACACTGAGCACGGGAATGGCTCTGGAGCTGCCACGCTGGATCTTCACTGCACAGACAGGGCTGGGACAAATGAGCCCATGGCCACGTTTCCAGCAGGCTGGGCACAACGTGTGTGACTCTCACAGTGACCACAGGCCTCAGCAGCAGTGGGTGAGTGCCTTCCTTTGAGTCAACTGCATCCTCTATTGCCAGAGCCGTGCAGCCCGAGCTCAGAGATCACAGGGATTTTTGCCTGATTAAAGACCAGAATAAATTCAGAGGCCAGGTTGTCTGGCTGTTGTAGCAGCAAATGTGGGAAGAAGGGCCTTGGGCTATTTTCCTTGACACGGAAAACTTACATGACAGAACATTTGATGTGTTGATTCTAGTTTTTAAACATTGCCTAGCACAGACAGCAGAGCTGGCTGCAGCTCAGCCAGCATCAGCTCTGCCCTGCACAGCCCAGCTCTCCTGCCTGGCAGGGCAGGGCTGGGCTCCCACAGGGCACAGCACCTTTGCCCAGGTGCCTTTTTGCCCAGGTGTATTTCCTCAGGTGTCCTTGCCCAGGTACCTTTCCTCCTTATTATTATTATTATTTTCTGAGGGAGGAGGTTCAGGGGAGCCTTGATGGGGCATTCACTGCTGGGATCACTTTTACTGGTGCTGCTGGGTGACTAGGACAGAAATAAGCCTGGCTGTTAGGTCCTGAGAAGAAATGTGCTCAGAAACAGGGAAAAAAAGATAAAACTCTACTTTCTGCTTTGTTTTGTAAACAGTTTTAAAAGCAAAAGTAGTCCTAAATCTTCAAGGTTGCATCTTTGGTGTTGTCAGATTTTCTTTTCAACAGCAGCACTTCAGAGCTTGTGGACAGAGCTTTAAAACTGCACCAAAGGGAAGTGCTGGGGTGCAGAGACAGCTGAGGCTCTTCCAGCTGGGAGGATCCTCCCAGCCTCACTTCCTGACAGAGGCAGTGGAGATGGGAGCTGGCAGATGGTGGGTGGCATTTGTTTATCAAAACAAGAACTGTGGCATCTCTTGGGGTGCTGGAAGAGCTGTACAGCTGGAGTGAGAGGTTCTCTGTGTGCACTCACCAGCTATTTCCTCTGAACTGGAAAACTGCTCCTGTTTGCTGCAACTTGCTGAAACAATGAATTTAGCCAAGGAGAACCAATGGGAAGGGCATCAGTCCTGTGCTGGGTTGGAAGGTAAAGTCACCAGGGCTGCCCACACCTCTTTTATCATCACCAGGAAACCCAGAGTTTGGACTCCAGAAACAATCACTGAGGGTAGGAAGGGCATCCACATCAGAGCTAACACCAGCCCCACTGAGAACCTCAGCTCCAGCCACTCCAGATCCCATTTTCAGTGTCCTTTCCTTGTGCTCAGGTCTGTGGCATCCAGAAAGAGATGTCATGTTCTGTTTTAACATCTAAAATATTCAGACTATTTGACTAGAGAGGCTGCAGACCTGTTGGGTTGGATTTTTTCCACACATGAATATTGCCAAACTCTCTAAGAATATTCAGGTTTTCCAGCCTTTCACCATCCCTGTTTTGTCCTAGAAAGAAAAACGAACCCAATTTGCTCCTTGCATGCTCCAGCCTCCCAAATGACCAGGGTAGCCACAGCAGAAAGATGAGGTGCTCAAAGGCAGCACAACTGTAACATCCTCATGGGAGGCACCTGAAAACTGGAGGTAAATGCCTCTCACAGGGAACAGTGAGAATTAGCAGGGGCTTTCCTTTGAGCTGTGCAGTTTTTGGCTGCTTTCCTCAGTGGGAAACACTGAGATGGTTGGGAAGAAGCAAAGTGCTCTGTGTACAGATGTGCATCCAAACAGATGTGGTCATTCTGCCACTGGGGCAAAGCCAGAGCAGCTTTAGGATGAGAATGGAGATAAATTGGAATTAAAAAAAGGTATGGGAGGAGAACTGGAACCCTAATGTTGCTTTTTCTTTCAAACTGATCTGTACACATGTCACACAGTTGGATGTATGAATAGTAAATTATTCTATTCATTTCTTACTCTTGATGAACAGTAAATTAGTCTAATAACATTTACTGTTCAATTCATTGATTGTCAGAGGGAGATTAGAGGCAAATAGCTTTTAAGTCTTTCCAGCTGCAAACATTAGAGTTGTCTAAAGTTATGATTTTTGACTGTAATTAGCTGCAGCTCTGCAGCATCCCCCCTCCAGCTCTGCTGCCCCTGCCCAGCCCTGCTCTGCCAGCCTGGGCAGCAGGGAGCCCAGAGCTCACCTCAGCCAGGTGAACCCTGCCAGAGCAGCTGACAGAAATTCCTGGGTCCAACACTCATTTACCCAAATGGCACAGCAAGAGCAGCTGGGCAGTGGAGCAGAGTCCAGAGGGCTGTGAGGGGTGCAGGGTGGGTTTGGTGTGTGTGAGCAGTCAGGCTCTGCCATGGCAGGACAGGCCTTGCTGTTCATATCTGCAGGGTTTCACATTCCCAGAGGCTCCCTGGAGCTGGCCCCAGTGGGATACAGGTGTTGGAGCAGGGAGAACAAGGCCCATAAAGCAGCAGAGGAGCCAGGCCAGCTGCAGAGGGATGCTCTGCCTTGTGCTCTGTGCTCCTCTTTGTCATCCTGCTGCCCCTGGCCCAGCCCTGTGCTCTCAGGTACTGCTGCCCATTTAACAGACACAGAATTACTTGTAGCCAGGAGAAACCATAAACAGCAGAATCATTTCCAGCCCTGCCACAGCTTGGAGGTGTTTATTACCTTTATCTACACCCTGCCCCCCTCTTCTTCCACAGGACTAAAGAAGTAAATAAAAGCAGCCTCCTCTTGCTATGCTGGTCAGGCTTTGTGTCTGTCCCAGACGTGCTCTGAGACACCAGGGATTGGGGAATTCATCCCTGCTCAATCCCAGAGCCCAGGGATGCTTTGGATCACCTTAAAGACCACCTTCCTGCAAGCCCTGCCATGGCTGGGGACATTCCAACTCCACCAGGTTGTTCAAAGCTTTGTCCAGCCTGGCCTTGGACACTTCAGGGCTTGGGCATCCACAGGGGTTGAGCCAGAGCCTCACCACCCTCACAGGGAAGAATTTCTGCCTAATCTCTGATCTGAACCCCCACTTTCAGTCTGAAGAGCATTACCCCTTGTATGACCCCCTGAATGGGGTAATTCCCCTGGTCCTGTCACTCAGCTCCCTGTGAAAGGTCCCTCTCCAGCTGCCTGGTGGCCCCTCAGGGGCTGGGAGGGCTCTCAGGTGTCTCTGAGGGACCAGCCTGGGTGCCCAGCCCTGCTGCTGGGGCAGCTCAGGTGAGGCTCCTGGCACGGCAGGGCTGGCATGGGCTGCTGGCAGGGCTGGCTGCAGGGCACAGGCAGCCACTGGCACGGATGGGGCTGGTTCAGCTGGGCAGAGGCAGCTCCTGCTTTCTGAGCATGTGGGCTGAAAGCAGCCATAAGCCAGCACTCACCATATTCCATCAGAAAATAGGAGATGTGTTAAGCCTCACTGTGTGCAAATAGCTGGTTTTTGGTGGAATGTTCCAGGGGGAATGTGAGGAGATGTTTCAGTGCCTGGGGCACGCTGGGCTTTGGGCTGTACCTGGCTGAGCTCACCTGGGCTGGGGCAGTTTTGGGCAGGGCTGTGCCCAGGGCTGGGGCTGACTCACAGCTGGGAGCTCAGGAGGCAGGAGCTGAGCAGGGCTCCCACAAAGGCAAACAATACCTCAGCTGCAGACAGGGATTAATGTCACAGCAAGATCTTATTAAAGACAAGGCTTCTAATTTAAATTTCTCCGGGTGTTTGCTCATTTCTTTTTTTTGCTTCCTCTCCTTCCCATAGAGCGACCCACAGTAATGAAAAATGTCAGAACTTGGGGGAACTGGAGTTGTGACTGCTTGGATGGGGTTCCTGTTCAAAGCTTTACTGTTCATGCCTTTCTTATCCTAAGGTTTTCAAATAGAAATATACACACACCTTAACAACAAAAGGCTATGATGACTGCATTGTCACCAGATAAAACTGTACTAAAAATAAATAAATGCTGCATTTAGCATGATTCAGTAGGCAGGGTCCTTATTATTCTTCCACCATTCAAAGGCAGATTCAGTTTCAGCACAGAGCACTCCATCTCTGTAGCATCCCTCACTGGGCTGGGCTTCTTTCAGAGCTTCTCCCTGCTCACGAATGCAAAGGGTTTAGGGTAACCACGGGTGAGTGTTGTGGTCACTGATGCATGTTTTTAAGTGGCAGGACACAGAGAAGAATCTTGGTTTAAGTGTAATAAAAGTGAGGTCCCGATTTGTTAATGAGGAGCATTGTCTGCTGCAGACACTAATTTCACTACAGGGTGCAGTCTTCAAACTTTTCATTCTAATTAGAATGCATTTCCATATTCTTTATCAATTTCTCCCCTTATTGAAATCTTATCAAATGACCTTTTTTTCCTTCACTTATGAGTCATCCCAAGCTTTTTATTTTTCCCAAAACAATCATTCAGATGCAACTGCATTTTTCCAGTAAACACGCTGAAAAACAAATGACCTTGCCAGCTCATGCCTACACAGTGGGAGAAGGGCATTAGCAGTGCAGAGGCAGCTACTAATAATACATGGGAAAATTAAGTATGGGAGAAGACCTTCTTCTTCTAATTCCTCCAGCATTTAATTTCCAAATGCCCTGCAGTAGAATGTGTCTGGAGCAGGAGCTTAATGGCAACCAAAGAGTTCCAGCAGTGGGAAAACAAGTCCTGACAGAACAAGGGGCATTTTATGCACATAGGAAAATAGGTTATCTGCTAAGGAGGCTGTTTTTTATTATTATTTATTTCCTTCAGCCCTCCACAGCTGTGTCCGGTTCCAATTTTTCTAATAAAGTAAATTATTAACTCAAGCTGACGAATTGGTTGGTGTTGGTAATAGGCTTTCAAAATGATTAGTGATATATACTCATTACCCAAATTAAAAAGCCATATTAAAAATAAGGAGAGGAAATGTAGCAGCATTATCAAGGTAATAATTTCTATTTAGTGCATATCTTTCCTGAACTTTGGCAGATGTTGAATTATGCAAGACAAACACTAATCTGAAAGCATTCTAATTAATGATGGTATTTCTTTGCTATCAAATTAAACCCAACACATTCACAGTGCATCTGACTTAAATGTTATCACAAATTCTTCACACTTTGAGGAAGATTGTTGATGTGTTTGAAAATATTACACCTATACACAAGTTACCAGGCTTGAGCTGTGGATCTTCCCTTGCCTGAGGATAATTATTAATGGCAAAGACCTGTATAACTCAAAGCTCACCCCAAGGAAATGATAATGGTAATAGTGCTAATAACGATAATAATGGTTATATAGTAATAATAATGGTAGTAATTATGATAATGAATTATAATAAAAGTAATTTTATAAATTATTGGTTTTATTTATATTATTATTATTATTAATAAAAAATCCCCAGAGATGAGTATCTTGACATCAATTAATCACAGTGTTTGTAATCCAGGGTTTGCCATACTTTTCACTGATTAACAGTATCAAACAGTTGTTTTCCCTTTAAAGATGCTTTAGAGATGAAAACATATTTACAAAACTTCTTGTAGAATAAAAACAATAATCAGGCAGGTAATCAAGTACAATGTAACTGCTGAGCTTTTGAGGTAAAGACCTGTCCAGGCTGCAACATCATTTTTACTTTGTTATTATATGCAGAAAGCTAATAAAAATATAATTTTGAAAAAAAAATTACATTAGCGATTTGCCAGAGCGAATGTAGATGTCAAAAATGCTAATGCAGAGAAGCTGTCAGGAGTTTAAATAGATTTTTCACTGACTTGCTGTTCTTAATTATAGCTCAGCACCCTGTACAGGTTAAAAAATGCTGGGTTCCTTTGAAACAAACTATGAGCTCCTTGCCATCTCATCAAATTCTCCTTCTCTTTCTTTCAAATGGATCAATCAGATGCCAACACATAACATTTTTCACTTACATCTTTTCTTAAGCTTCCTTATCCACTGCAATTATATTTTTACCCAAACCTATCCTGAAGGGGATAGAAGAGATTTCATGGCAGAAGCATAATTGGCAATTGAGCTTCCTCTTTTCGTGGGCTTCTTTTATGAGAAAAGATAACGTTCTGTGTGGTAGAAATTCAGCACTTAAATTAGGGGGTATGCTGGCTACTTAGTCAAATAATCTAGAATAATCAGGTCAGGAGGGAATAGCACACAGCTTTGGCTGAATGTTTTGTGTTAATTTTTCAGATAATGTTATTCCGCGCGCTAACCGGGCGTTTGGGAGCGCATCAGCAAAGCGCCTGCGAGCGGAGGATTGACAAGCTGCTAATCCAATCCTCTGACAGTCACAGGGTGCCGTGGAAAAGAGATCCTTTGTTCTTTGGGAGCTGATTGAGTTCCATTAGTACCCATCCTCAGAGCCCTGGGCACAGTATTAATGCTCATACTGTTGTTAGGGAGATGGAGAGCCGTTAGGAAGGAACAGTAATCAGCTCACAATATCACTGGACATATTCATGCAGCTTGTTCTGGGGTGAGATCCCAGAGCCCTGAACCTTCCTGAGGAGAACACAAAAATCCAATTAACATCTTCCCTGTCACCCTCCTCGGCTACTGTCACTGCAGATGACCTTGGGCAGCTGTGCTGCAATTTTGCCAGACTTCAATGATGTCTTTAACTCACTGTGTTGTTGGGTTTTGCCCAAACAGAAGGCCTGGCTCTGCAGCACACCTCTCATGCTGGGGAAGAGTTGCTGACAGAAGTTCCCTCAGCAGCCTTGGCGTGCTCTGAGCTGAGCTGTGGCACAGATGGATTTCAGGACTCGCACGTCCTTGGGGATGTCCAACCCAACTGGTGAGAAAACTCCTTTCCTCTCCCCCCTCCTGCCAAAGTCCCAGCTCTTGGATCACAGAATGGTTTAGGTTGGAAGGGACCTCAGAGATCACCTTGTCATGGGCAGGGATGTGACCTGACATGGATTTCCTGGGAAAGGTGGGGGGTGAGCCCTGGCCTGTGGTCAATCCATTGTGCTGATAAAGGATTTTTGGGGGGAGCAGGAGCTGCTCCATGCCCTCACAGAGCCCTCTGCTCCAGCCCAAGGGCTGTTCCCTGTACCCAAGGGTAGCCCAGCCTGTGCTCAGAGGAAAATCTGCTCCTTTAGAAAAAAGGGTCATTGCAATCAGTTTGAATCAAACCCAGAAAAACTCTAATTATAAGCAAAATTTAGCCTGACGGGACAAAAAAAAAAAGTATTTTAATCTGGGGCAGGATAGGAATTTACCTGCATTCATTGCCCAAGCTAGGGTGAGGAAGCAACTGCTATAGAAGAACTCACAAAGAATTTATTTTTTATATATTTTACTGCACTGTCCACTTAATATTTTTCCCTAAGCTGGGAAACAAGGATGAGTTTCCACAGCCTGCTCTCCACATCTCTGCTCCTCTGACAAGCAGCCTGCAATGAGACTGGCAGGCATTGCATGACAGGGACCCTCTTCCTGGTAACCCCACGGCTCAAGGCTTCCACGGGAGCATCATCCACCAGTCCTGGTCCTAATCACCACGAGCAGGGCTCTGAAGGCAGTGAGGATCCTGATGGAGAGAAGTGCATTCCTTCCCAAGCACCATGGACAGCTTCTGGACATGGAGCATTTCCTTCTCATGGCTGTGCAATCCACAGGGACAGAGGTAAAAGACTTGGCACTGGCTGTGCTAATGCCACGGAGATGTTCAACATGAATTGTAAGTTGTCTTCAACCTGAATCTTTGTTGCAGCTGCTGTCAACACCACAAGTGAAGATCCCAAAATATAAAGCGTTTTGAACTCTTTCTTTTCATTTCCTTTCCATTATACCGGGATGATACTGCCTTATCTCAAAGACACACTTGCATACTTGCACTCCATAATGGAGAAACAGCACTACATACAGGTCCCTAAAAGTAAACACCAAACTCTGTAAATGTTGCAAATAATTAGGAAAATTCTTCTGGATTTATTTTTTTTTTTTCCCCAAAGCTGTTACTGCTTGATATGGCTGTCATCTGTGTCACTTCTACGGAAAGATTTTCTGTGTTAGAAAGGGAAAATCAGAGCAGCAAGCTAGTAACTTGTTACAAGAGGGAGATTTAAGGTAGAAAAGAATGAGGCAGAGCTGCTGACAGCACTGTGGTGGCTGTACCTCCTCCTTAAGCGGAACAGGTCAGGATCAATCTTTGTTTTAGAGGGTCTCTTTTGGGAAGAGCCAGCACAAACCTCACACCTGACAGACACAAATGCCCTTCAGACTGCAAAGAAAAGAGCTGCTTCCTGTAAATATCCCCAGCCCAAGACCAACAAATCAAATTCAGTCTCAGCTTCATAATTCTGATTTAATTTCCTAGTATATTAATTTTCACCATTTGATTTCACTGATCTGTTGAGTCCATTTCAGTTGTGGCCTTTATTTGATTGCTTAATTGGCTTAGCAAAGCCTGGGTGCATCAGCTCTGCAACGGGCTCACTTGGCTTCTGTGTGTGCCTGCTTCTTCCTTCTTGCAAGACCTATAAAACATAAAAAGAACTTATTTTACATTAAATGGTGGTCCAGCCTGGAGATCCCAGGGCAGAGATAATCTCAGTTGTAGGGAGGGCAGTCTCTAGATTGGTTTGATCTTATCTCGTTCTATTGTAAATCAAAGGTGACTCCAATGAAGGAGAGAGAATGATGCATCTGACTCCATGGATATCAGAAAGCTAATGAATTACTTTATTATGTTATACTATATACATTTCATCTAAACTGAATCTGCCAAGCACTCACCTGCTCACACTGCACTAAATCTCATGTCTGTCCTGTGACAGTCTGACACACACACACCCTGACAGGCCAAGGAAACAAAACACCATCACTGTGAGTAAACAATTTCCATATTGCATTCTACTGTGGCACAACACAGGCACAGCCAATGAGATAAGAACATTCTTGGGAAGAATTGTGCCTTGCTTTTCTCTGTGAAGAGAAATGTGGGGCTGCACACTTGGCCCTGACACGCCAAGGAACCAAAACACCATCCCTGTGGGTGAACAATCTCCATGTTGCATTCTACTTTGGCACAACACAGGCACAGCAAGTGACAAGAATTGTGTTTCCCCTTTCTCTGAGGTTCGGAGAATGTGAAACCCAGAAACCCTTGGGAGGGATTGTGCCTTGCTTTTGTCTGTGCAGAGAAATGCGGCGGCACCGTTCAGGCCTGGCACTGCTCGAACGTTGGCACGTGTCCTTCAGCACAGGTGCCCAGGTGAGATCAGTGCCCAGGCCGGGCCGGGAGCTCTCAGGTGGGGCTTTGCTGCTGCTGGGAGCAGGGTCAGGAGCAGCTGGTGGCCATCAGCAGGGACAGTGACATCTTCCCTGTGCTTCCCTGCCACCAGCACCCCTGAGCGAACCCAGCCCCGGCCGCTGCTGAGGCAATGCACCGGCAGTTCTGAGTTTGCTTCATTTGCATTTAAACAATCAAGGGTTTTAATTAAAATGCATAAATGAATCATCCACTAGAAGCCCTATCTCCCGTGTTATTTATTTTTTATATTAAACCTTCAATTTGATGGATAAGCACTGCCATTGGTCATTTCTGCTGAAATGATCCCATCAGCAGTGAAATATTTGACAAATCTGATGTTAAATTTTTCATCTCTAGCTTTCAGCACTTGTGGTCCATTGAGATAAATAGTACAGCTCACACTTTTGATCTATTCTTTGAAGCTCTCTGGGACCAGCTCTCTGTTAAAGAGGGAGAAGCACAGGTCAAGGGATGTTTGGAGATGCAAACAGTGCTCTCCTGATGGCTCTCAGACATGGCCCAGCACATCCACAGTGATGAGAGTGTCCTCTCCTTCTTCAGCGTGCTCCAGCTCTGACAACTCTCTCTTCTTTCTCTACAGAGACAGAATTTGGGGGTTTGCCTCTGATCTGTTTATAAAACAAGAAGTAACGTGGACTTTCTGCTCAGTGAAACCCATTTGCTTTATGCTTTTCCTTTTTTAATTATTATTTTTACCCTGTAACAGTGGTATCTGCAGTCATCACAGGAGATCTTCCTCCTACTGGAACACACTACTTTGCAGCATGGCACTGCACATTTAACTCCAAGGAATGTAATTTGTCCTAAGAACTGCATCCTACAGAGAATAAAGCAGAAAACACACTCTGCTGGTAGCTTCTCTCAGAGGATTACTGTAAAACTAAGCTAATAACAATGCAACATTCCTTCAAAAACTGAAATCTTGCTCACATGCTAAGAAGCTGTAAGAGTAACAGCATCATCTGGTGGCTTCTGCCACAAAGAATGGATTAATTGATTTTTTTTTTGTTCTACTTTCATTTAAATTCCTCATCTCTCAGGTGAGGCCAGGTCCTGAAGGAATGTGTGAGAGGAGAAACAGACGGAAAATGATAAAAATGAGAGAAGGTAATAATGAAATCCTCAGCTATACTGAAACATTAAACTGCATCTGATATCTCAGATCTTTTTAAAAGGATTTTTTAAAGAACATTGAAAAACACCATCCTCATTGAAGTCAAGCTTCATTTACAGCAATGCCAGATGGGTTGGGATTTTGGAAGCATACATTAAGAGCAGGAACGATGCTGCTAAAGGCCTTGAACCTTAGATAAGGATTGGTGTAAACCTCCACAAAATCTTAAAGACAATTCCTTTTCATCATTTCTTTTGTAAGTGCCAAATCAAACCCTTCCAGCTCCCCCTTCACCTTCCTTTTGGAGTTCTTCTTGCTGATCTTCTCAGCCCTCAAGAGGTGGTGTGTAAAAGTGAGATGAGCGTGCATTGGTTTGCAGAAGGGATTCACTGTGCAGAAGGGATTCACTGTGCAGAAGGGTGTCTCTGTGCAGAGGGTGTCACTGTGCAGAAGGGTGTCACTGTGCAGAGGGGTGTCTCTGTGCACAGGGTGTCACTGTGCAGAAGGGTGTCACTGTGCAGAAGGGTTTCACTGTGCACAGGGTGTCACTGTGCAGAAGGGATTCACTGTGCAGAGGGGTGTCTCTGTGCAGAGGGGTGTCTCTGTGCAGAGGGGTGTCTCTGTGCAGAGGGGTGTCACTGTGCAGAGGGGTTTCACTGTGCAGAAGGGTGTCACTGTGCAGAGGGGTGTCACTGTGCAGAGGGGTGTCACTGTACAGAAGGGTGTCACTGTGCAGAAGGGTGTCACTGTGCAGAAGGGTGTCTCTGTGCAGAGGGGTGTCACTGTGCAGAAGGGTGTCACTGTGCAGAAGGGTGTCACTGTGCAGAGGGGTGTCTCTGTGCAGAGGGGTGTCACTGTGCAGAGGGGTGTCACTGTGCAGAGGGTGTCACTGTGCAGAAGGGTGTCACTGTGCACAGGGTGTCACTGTGCAGAGGGTGTCACTGTGCAGAAGGGTGTCTCTGTGCAGAGGGTGTCTCTGTGCAGAGGGTGTCTCTGTGCAGAGGGGTGTCACTGTGCAGAGGGGTGTCACTGTGCAGAGGGGTTTCACTGTGCAGAGGGGTGTCACTGTGCAGAGGGGTGTCACTGTGCAGAGGGGTGTCACTGTGCAGAAGGGTGTCACTGTGCAGAGGGGTGTCACTGTGCAGAGGGGTGTCACTGTACAGAAGGGTGTCACTGTGCAGAAGGGTGTCACTGTGCAGAAGGGTGTCTCTGTGCAGAGGGGTGTCACTGTGCAGAAGGGTGTCACTGTGCAGAGGGTGTCACTGTGCAGAGGGGTGTCTCTGTGCAGAGGGGTGTCACTGTGCAGAGGGGTGTCACTGTGCAGAGGGTGTCACTGTGCAGAAGGGTGTCACTGTGCACAGGGTGTCACTGTGCAGAGGGTGTCACTGTGCAGAAGGGTGTCTCTGTGCAGAGGGTGTCTCTGTGCAGAGGGTGTCTCTGTGCAGAGGGGTGTCACTGTGCAGAGGGGTTTCACTGTGCAGAGGGGTTTCACTGTGCAGAGGGGTGTCTCTGTGCAGAGGGGTGTCACTGTGCAGAAGGGTGTCACTGTGCAGAAGGGTGTCACTGTGCAGAGGGGTGTCACTGTGCAGAGGGGTGTCTCTGTGCAGAAGGGTGTCACTGTGCAGAAGGGTGTCACTGTGCAGAAGGGTGTCACTGTGCAGAGGGGTGTCTCTGTGCAGAGGGGTGTCACTGTGCAGAAGGGTGTCACTGTGCAGAGGGGTTTCACTGTGCAGAGGGGTTTCACTGTGCAGAGGGGTGTCTCTGTGCAGAGGGGTGTCACTGTGCAGAAGGGTGTCACTGTGCAGAGGGTGTCACTGTGCAGAGGGGTGTCACTGTGCAGAAGGGTGTCTCTGTGCAGAGGGGTGTCACTGTGCACAGGGTGTCACTGTGCAGAAGGGTGTCACTGTGCAGAGGGTGTCACTGTGCAGAAGGGTGTCTCTGTGCAGAAGGGTGTCACTGTGCAGAAGGGTGTCACTGTGCAGAGGGGTGTCACTGTGCAGAAGGGTGTCACTGTGCAGAGGGGTGTCACTGTGCAGAAGGGTGTCAGGGTTGTGAGGGTAAAACAGCCCAATCCAGCAAAGCCCAGTGTGTGGTTGTGCAGCACCAGAGGCTGAACCAGCCTGCCTGAGCTGTTGAACCCCCCCAGCCCCAAGGGGCTGCAGCACTCCCAGAAATGCCCAAGGTCCCCCTAAGAAGTTCCCCACAGCCCAGATGAAGCACCAGGGCCATGCTGGCCCAGAGAGCCCAAAGACTTCAGGATTAGCTGTTGCAAAAGCTGATTAACAAGGCAGTAACATGAAAATTATTCCTTCTGGCTTTATTGGTGCGCAGTGTCTGTTTTACATTCATATAGTTTCTGTCCTATCCTTGGCAGTTGTCTTCTTTGTTGTATTCTTACAAAGAGAGAAATATCAAAACATTAATTTAAGCTGTCACAATGCAAAGGGCTGACAGTCATATAAAGAATTATCATTGTGGCAGAGAATGGAGACAAGTTAGTGAAGGAAAATTAAAGTGACTAGCTAAACAGAACCAAACTTCTTGAAAAATCCAGGATATTGCCATGACAATTCAAATACCTCCAACTTTTTCTTTTTTGTGTTTTTCAGCTCTTTCCTACACAGACTATTATCAATCTGATGGGGAAGAGAAAGAAAAAGAAATCACTTCATATGTACTCTAGTTTTAGTGAAATATGTATTTCAAAAGAGAAGATTCATCCTGTACCAGTTTGTGAATAAGAGAAATTGCAAGTAACATCAATCTTTGTAATTTTCCATAATTGCAGAAGTCAGACTGACCAAGATTACAGCCTGTCTAATCCTTCTTGCCAATGCATACAATATAGAAATGTTTCTTTGTCCTATCCAGGTCTCTTATGGAAAACAAAAATGATTCCTTTTTACCAAACAATAAGGTTCCTACAGGTGGTGGCTTGGGGTATCAAATTGCCAAAGAACAATTTTAATTAGTTTACAAATAAGAAGAGGCTGGTTAAAAGAAGAAAATAACCACTTCCCTCTTGTGTTTTGCTGTTCAGCTGTGGCTGTTGGGACATTTTACTCTGTCCCTGAGGGCAGCAGGAGCCTCAAGGTGCACTCTGTCCATGCCCACAGGCCAGACCTGCACTCTAACCTGCTTCCTCTGGGAAAGAAAATCAGTGAAATCTTTTCCATAGGACAACTTTTCAGTGGGGAGAACAACACTTACCCTGGCGCTCTGGCCTCTCACCATAAGCTGCCCTCCTGATGAGAGGAGGATGGTAAGAATTTAATGTGAAGAGTTGGTCAAACGCCCCAAATTCCACATAAAGTCCCCACAATTGGTGAAACATCCCAAACTGCACACAAATGGTGAAACATCCCAAAGTGCACCCAGATGTCTGCTCCTTCCAGTGATGGTGCCTGCAGCGTGCATTGAGGCCCTCAGCAGTGCAGTGGCCTGCAGATCAGATTACTGATGAAGCAGGAGTCCACAAGATTGCTCTATACAGCCTAAATTCATAATTAATTCCCATACACACAGGCAAGCACGGCGTTCTCTCAGCCAGCACATCAAAAGCTGGGCAGAACACCCAAGGCTGAGCAAATCCCTCCTCCCGAGGCGGATGAGTGAGAGGCTTACACGGCTGATGCCAGCAGGCCGGAGCACGGGCTCCCTGCGGATGTAGGGACATGGGATCCTCTCCCCTCGCTGTCATCCTTACCTGTCCTCAAGCTGTAATCCTGAGCTGGGCAGGCAGCTGGGGAGCTGCAGAGCCGCCTCTGTGTGTCTGCAGCAGCAGCAGCAGAGTCAGCCCAGGGAGAGCCAGCCCATGGTGCCAGCACTGCCTGCCAGGGCAGCCGGGCCAAGGGCTGCTGCGCCCTCTGCACGCTGAGAACACACCTGAAACACGGCAGGGAAAACCCCAAAGAACAAACAGAACAAAGAACCTAAACAACAACAACAAACCACCCAAAAACAAAACAAAAAAAAACCCCAAAGAACAAAACAGAACAAAGAACCAAAACAACAACAACAACAAACCACCAAAAAACAAAATGAAAAACCCACAAAAAGCAAAAAACAAAAACAAACAAAAAACCCCCAAAAACAAAAACCAAAACAGAACAAAAAACCAAAAGAACAACAAAAAACCACCCAAAACCAAAATAAAAAACCCACAAAAAGCAAAAAACAAAAACAAACAAACAAAAAAACCCCCAAAACCAAAACAGAACAAAAAACCAAAACAACAACAACAACAACAAAAAACCACCCGAAAACAAAATAAAAAAACCACAAAAAGCAAAAACCAACCAAACAAACAAAAAATCCAAAAACCAAAAAACAAAACAGAACAAAAAACCAAAAGAACAACAACAACAACAACAAAACCACCCAAAAACAAAACAAAAAACCCACAAAAAGCAAAAAACAAAAACAAACAAACAAAACCCCTCCAAAAAACAAAAAACAAAACAGAACAAAAAACCAAAAGAACAACAACAACAAAACCACCCAAAAACAAAACAAAAAAACCCCCAAAACCAAAAAACAAAACAGAACAAAAAACCAAAACAACAACAAAAAACCACCCAAAAACAAAACGAAAAAACCACAAAAAGCAAAAACCAACCAACCAACCAAAAAACCAAAAAACCAAAAAACAAAACAGAACAAAAAACCAAAACAACAACAACAACAAAAAAACACCCAAAAACAAAAGAAAAAACCCACAAAAAGCAAAAACCACAAACAAACAAACAAAAAAACCCCAAAAAACCAAAAAAGAAAACAGAACAAAAACCCAAAACAACAACAAAAAAACCCACCCAAAAAACAAAATAAAAAAAACCACAAAAAGCAAAAAAAAAACAAAAAAAAACCCCCAAAAAACCACCCCCCCCCCCCAAAACAACAACAACAACAAAAACCCCAAAAAAACCTAAAAAAAAAACCCCAAAAAAACCCAGGGAAGGACTGCAGTCATTATAATTTCCCAAATAAATCAGATGTACATTATGAGTTGGGAAAGCAGACAAGAAAACACTTAGAAACATAATAAATGTGAATAGCTGCAGTTACACAAAATGTAGCTCCATACCTCTAATTGTATCAATTATTTTATACGATTGTGATCTCAAAGATGTCAAGTTTTGCTAAGAAGATGTATTTGCAAGTTACTTTGATTACTGTGAATAGTGGGAAAGTATTTAAAAGCTTCTGCATATTTGGCCCTCTGATCCCCCTTTGCAGCATCCTGAATCAGCTGGCAGAACATGAGGCACTTTAGACACTTCTGCTTGAAGCATTCAGACAATCCTGGAATTATTTGGGCTACTCAAATGCAGAGCCTTTGTCCAAGCTTTCTTTTCACCGATCCCTGGGTTCTTATGACTGATTTTGCTTTTCACATTTTTCTCTCTCTTTCATTTTTTAATCAGATATGTTTTACTGTGAGGAAGAATTTGACCATTTTCTATTGTATTCTGAGAAATAAGCCTACTACACCCAAGCGTTCAAGGTAATTTCATTTCTGCAATAGAAGGTATAATTGAAGAACCATATTTTCAATGTAAGATATTGTCTAAAACTAGGCCCTAGCATGAACCCTGGTCAACTACATACAATCCTCTTTAATATGGCTTTTGATAGCATTCATTTAACACTCTAGTGCAAAGCCTTCAAAGGGACATTGAATGAAATTAAGATTCCAAAAGAACTGTAATAGTGACAGAAGTCTCTTTCTCTGAATTAATGGCAATCTTAAAATCTCTCCTGCTTTGAAACAGCACATTAATCCACAATGGAAATGTTTACATAGCATTTAAAACTACCAACAGGATTAGCAAAGACCTTTCCAAGGACAAGATATATTCAAGCTGGATTTTAAGAATGGAAGGAAAGTTGGAGGGCGAAAATTAGACTGGGGGAATCCTATGCAAAATGGATTTGGTCTTGGTCTTAACCCATGGAGAGCCAGTCCACTCCCCTGATGAAGCGTGTGCTGAAAAGGTTCAGGCTTTACAATACACAGAGATTCTGGATCCAGAAAGGAACAAGCAAAAAGCTCCTGCAGGGCAGAGAAGCAAAGGCTGCCAAAGGAGAAGTGCCTTGACTGCCCCTCCATGAGGACCCTGCTCCCAGCTGGAGAGCAAATTCCTCCTGGAGATTTTGATGCCTTCAGTTTGAGCTTTCGTATTTCCCAGGCTCTGCACTGCACTGGTGTGTGACTCTGAGCTCCACACACAGGGTCAGCAGCTCTCTCACAGCTCAGGCACACAGAACAATCCTTTCCCAGCCCAGAACCAAGGACAGCTCTGCAGCTTCAGCCCAAAGACTGCAAACAGCAGGGAATGGAGGGGAGCAAACAGAGGGTGGGACTGCACAACCTGGAGCTGGAACTGGACAATGAACCCCAATATAGAAATGGACCAAAACTTATAAAAGTGTGAAAATTCCTGACTCAGGGTCCATCTTGGGCAGAGCCATGGCTGGGCTCTTGTACTGGCCAAGGTACATCCTCTGAAAGCCTTTTAATAAATCCTCACTTTATTCTTTAACTCAGCCCAGCCTCTGCTCCCGGGAGCCTCTTTGGGCATCACCTTCAGCAGGTTCTTACTCCTTGTTCAGGTTCTCTTTTGGGCAGAGCAGAGCAGCAGCACCAGAGCTGCCCTCCCAGCCCTGCTGCTGGGGCAGCCTGGAGTGGAGGAGAGCCCCAGGAGCATGGAGCATGCACACAGTACCTGTGGGAAGGGTGTGCTTGGGAAGGCTCATCTGTCACACACATCTCTTATGGAAAACCCTTTCCTTAGGATTGCTCCTCCTGAGAAGCTGAGAGGCCTCAGGAACAAAATGTACCCAATGGTTATCTGCTGCTGTGGAATGCAACACGGGCATCTGGGATTGGGCTCATGGGGTTGTTTCTAATGAATGGCCAATCACAGTCAGCTGGCTCGGACTCTCTGTTGGAGCCACAAGCCTTTGTTAATCATTTTTTCTTGTTCTATTCTTAGCCAGCCTTCTGATGAAATCCTTTCTTCTATTCTTTTAGTATAGTTTTAATGTAATATATATCATAAAATAATAAATCAGCCTTCTGAGTCAGATCCTCATCTCTTTCCTCATCCTGGGACCCCTGTGAACACCATCACACTCATCCTCACACAGCACCAACCATTCCTGCCCTGCTCCAGCCTCTGGCTTTTGTCCTGCCTCTCCCTTTTCACCTGCACACCTGCACACACAGCTCAGCCCCTGCACAGCCCCCCTGGACCCTCTTTCCAAAAGTGACTTCAGAGTGAGATGAACAGGAATTGTTTTGGGAGCAAAGAGCAAACCTCTGTGAAGCCTTAAAACCTGTTCTTAGCAGACTTTTTGATTGCTCCAGGGTGTCTATGCCCACATGTATGTATTTCTGCAGCAGAAAAGTGCAGCAAAAATGATTAAACACATGAGGAAAGAGGCTTCCATCTAAAAAGTGATTAAAAAGACTAGCATTGTTTAGTTTACAAAACACAAGAGTAAAAGATGATATAACAGAGGCAGAGAGAAGGGGCTATTTATTCTGCTTTCTCTGAAGCACAAATATGCATGGAAAGGTGAAGGGAAAATGCTGAAAACATTCATGCAGTGTATAATCAACCCTGCAACTCATTGCTGCAGGATATTAGGCAAATTTTTCAGAAACACTTCTAAATGTGTTTGATGTGACAAATAATAAGCCTCAGCTCCTGAGGTGAAGGAAAAGCAAAAACAAACCATCTCCCCAGACTGGAAGGACACTCAGTCCCTGTCCTTGTGCTGAGATGGAATTCTTGTCTCCAGAGGGATGGCATTATTTATTTATCAAGTGCATGATATGGAAGGGCTGCTTTCCTTCGAGCAGGAGGTTCTGTGCAGGCAATTAAAAGGGTCAGCAAATGCAGCTGTGTGAAGCCATTGCTTCAGGTTCCTCCCCAAATACATGGACTTGGGAATGCTGAAGTGGCTCAGGTTTAGTTCCTGTGTTCTCAGCTGGTCATTCTCCCCAAAGAC